>NC_080088.1:105842564-107248814 GCF_950005125.1 Chionomys nivalis | reverse complement strand
CACAGTCATGCCTACGTATAGTCATGTTGACAGTGAAGAGCAACCATCATAGCCAGGGACCCTTCCAGGAGAGTCTTGATCGTAAAAGGGTATTTGTGTGGGGTGTGTTAATCCCACCAGTCGGGAACAAGATCATTACCGCAATTTAAAGCCAAATTTAAAGCAAGTTTTAATTAAATCCTGGCCAGGTAGATGGGCTCTAGGCAGGCTCATCTCTGGGTTTCCAGAAAATGGTCCCAAGTTACAGGCCGTAGCAGCCTAAGTATTTCCCATCAGATCCAATCGGGGCAAATGAACAACCCGATGTATTTCCTGTCTACATCCAATCAGGGGCAGGCACGCATCCTGACGTATTTCTTACCCTGAACCTCCTGCCCACATGTGATCAAGCACATCTGGTGCAGATGGGTCAAACAAACTTGTTTAGGGGAATGAAAACACATGGTTAGTTATCTCCCATAAACAATAACCTCCAGCATTTCAGGAACTATCTGTTCTTGGGCAAGGGGCTTGCAGATCAGAGGATGTTTGAGTCATGGTTCTCTTGGGCACAGCAGTTAAAACTTAAAGTGTAATTTTAGCTCTCACAAGTGTTGTCATAACGTAAGAGATGACGAAGATCATATATATTACACACAACCTAGAGAGTTTATTTAGTGTCACTTTTATGTACAAGACTCTAGGGCTGATCATTTGCGACTGGATAACTTATCAGGAGTCTCGTTCCTAGAGAACAGGGACCCTCCCTTTCTCAGTAGCCATTGCTAGCCTGAACCTCTTATCTAGGGGTGGGGTCTTGTGAGACTTCTCTCATGCTCATCGGCACATCCACTGGTATGGTCAGTGTGCCCATCGGTCTTCTTTAGATGACCTTACTGTTGAGATTTCATGGGTGCTGCTTTCCTGTGGGGTTTAGAAGACATTGCACAGCAGAAGGATCCTTGAACCATCAAAGATTCCTTCTCGGTTCTCTGAATGTTTTGCTTTATTGATCTGATAGCATGGGTGTGGAAGACAATGGCCTGTGAGCTACTGTAGACTTGAACTGTTCCACAGGAACTGAGGAACACAGCCTAGATAATAATCATACAGTAAGATACAGGGCTGGGAGTGTTGATTTTTATGCTACCCCTACTCCAGAGGCTGGGGTCAAACAGTCAAGTGACTTCCAGGCCAGATCCCCATTGCAGCAGCAGCAGCAGGAACAGCAGCAGCAACAACATCAACACACACACGATATATTTAAAACAGTCGACTATATAGTTGCCAAAGCAAGTCTTATTCCAGGATGCCCATTGGTCAATGCCTGTAGGAGAAGCTATGTTCCTGCTTAACAGAACAAAAGCTTTTTCCCCTAAGTTTTCAAAACACTTACATCTTCCACCTCATCACCTATAAAGCATGTTTACTTCTCCCTAAATTTCTTTGGAAACAGGAAGAAAAGTACAATTTCCTGGGTGCAATTATCCTCTGAGAGTCTCTCTATGGCTGTAGGATGAGGTCGGACTTTGATGTGATTAGAAGCCAGAATTGTTTGCCAAGGAGAATCCATCTCTGGAACATCTGAAGCCAATCAAGCCTCATTAGCATGGGGCTGAGTTTTCTCACTCTTAGAGAGAAATAAATAAAACACTGGGGCTGCTTCTGGAAGATTCTGATGGCCAACTTGTCTCTGAAGTAATTAAGTTCCCAGGCTTCCAGTATCAGCTGGACCCAGTGCTAATGAGGTACTAAAAGGCTCATAAAGGGCCATTAACACTTTAGAGCCCTTCTAGCCTCAGGGAACTCAGGGAACTGTCTCCTTTCCAAATTTGGTCCACCAGGGTACAGTAAGGAGGAAGGCCTTGAGATGAATGTACTGTCTGAGGAGAAATAGAATTCTCTGCCTGGAGGGATGCTGGGAGCTGGTCCCTAAATTACCCTCCTGTTTTCAGAGAGAAATTCAGCAGCTTCAATTCAGTAGCTGCTGTTGATGGGTTCATGTGGAACAAAGGAGGGAAGAGAATATCCACCATGTTTCCTGAGTCCATGGGGGGTCCAAGCCTGGCTAGTAGACTGGGCTGCTGTTTCCCATATGCCAATAAAAACTCAAGAAATAGTAGGAGCAGACAAAAGAGATTTATTCAAGATGGTCACATAGGGAAGAGGCACAAACAAGAAGGTTAGGTGATTTAGGGGCATTAATAAGAGGCTTAGGGGAAACGAGAAGGCAAGAGGTATGCATAAGTAAAACAGTCCTGGCCAAGGTGTGATCCTGTCCATCACTGATCCATCCATGTCTGGGCTTCTCTTCTGTCCTGGAAGGTGGAATGATATTTTGTCACAACTGTGAAATCCTCTCTGGGTAGCAAATTCCTCCTCTGGCTGGCTGGGGCTTCAGCCCTCCCTGCCCCCAGCATGGTATTCTGGGGAAATTTTAAGCCTTTGGGGTCTGTTGTCTTCATTAGTCTGATAGTCAAAGCAAAGGGTACCAATTTCTCTAGAATATGATCTCTCCTGCCAGGATGATCACTGTACCAACGTGTGTCTTTAAGGAGTCGAATTACAGTGAATTCTAACGTGGCAAGAGGTGCTTTTCTGGAATGTAGATCCATTGAAGATCAGGCCTGAATGTGGTGGTTTGAAGGACGCTGGCCCCCAAAGGCAGTGGCACTATTAGGAGATGTGGCCTTATTGGAATAGTTGTGGTCTTGTTGGAGAAAGTATGTCACTGTGAAGGCAGACTTTAAAGTCTCATATATGCTCAAGCCACACCCAGTGAGACAGACCACTTCCTGTTGCCTAAATATCAAGATATAAAACTCTCAGCTCCTTCTCCAGCACCATGTCTGCCTACATGCCGCCATGATGACAATGGACTAAAGCTCTGAAACTGTAGGCCAACCCCAGTGAGATGGTTTCCTTTAAAAGAGTTGCCATGATCATGGTGTCTCGTCACAGCAAAAGTAACCCTAACGAAGACACTGACCTGTAGTGACAAAAGATGAGCCCTCCATGGAAAGCCTGGTGGTAGGCAGTGGGACACGCAAGACTGCTATGGTGAACTGGGTGCCTTCAAGCAGTAGAAGTCTGTTCAGTCCAGTTAAAGGAACCCCAAACATCAGATAACTGTAGGGAAATCTGGGTCCCCAGGACTTTGGGGATGTGGCTCTTCCCTATGTTTGTTCTCTGTCATTCCCTTATTTTCATGGCTTGCAGCATCCCCAGCTCTAAGTCCAATTGAATGGAATCAGAACAAGAACACAGGATTGAACAACTGGGACTGATGTTCTTTCTTTATTCTGTGTCCTATGGGTGAAGAAGAGTCCATGTGGACTGGCCAGTCAGAGGTCCCATCTTCACCTGTTGGGACCACAGAATGGTTAATCAATGTGAACCCTGACCTCTAGTTAGTCCTACAACAAAGGGAGCTTCAAAGAAAAACTAAGGACTGTCCACCAAGTTGGAGTGGCCACTGCTCTACATCATTCTCAGAAGACATAGGACACATCACAGTGTCTCAGTGTCCCCCTGCTGCAATGTCACACCAGACTCGGAGGCAAGAAGGCAAAGATGATCATCTCTATGGGCATTTTGCATTCACACTGGAAAATAAACACCAACAAAGCATGTGTTTATTGTGCATTCACCTTCATGCCTAGTTCTTTGGGGACCAAAGGTGTTGGTTCAGATATGGGCCTGCAGAAATGCACATATAGATGACCCAGAACAAACTAGGAACAAGATATTCAACATTCAAGTGACATCTGCAAAGACTATGGCGTGTGCACCCTAAGAACCTCATTTAGACAGGTGCTCCTGTCTACTCGCAGGGGAAGTACATGGTGTTGTCAGAGTGTCCCTGTAATCTAGAAATGGAAGCTACTGTCACACAATAAGAGAAACCACCATCATGAGTTATAAACAACACAGTATGTCCTCATCTATACCTCTCCTTTGACTTTATATGGTGCTTTTGATTGTTTGTTTTCTCTTGATACAGGATCTCACTGCATGTCCCAGGCTAGAAACTGTCTCAGTCTCCCAAGTGCTGGGATTACAGGTGTGTCACCAGGCTCTGCTTAGCATAATGTTTTAACTCACTATCTAATGCCATTAAGAAAAATTTGTCACTTAAATTATTATGGATGTTATAATTTATGGATGTATAAATTTAATTCAGTTTGTATTATGGCATATTCAAAGAGACATAACAAAGTTCAACATGTATATGGAAATTTCTAAAATTAAGCAATTTACATTCATAATTATAAAACTGACAGAACAATGGAAATACTGTATTACAATTAATCCAACAGGGGCTGGAGAGATAGTCAGTAGTTAAAAGCCCTGGCTCCTCTTGCTGAGGACCTGAGTTCAATTCCCAGCATCCTCACTTTGACTCACAACCATTCATAACTTCAGTTACAGGGGATCCAATGCCCTCATCCGACCTCCTTAGGCACCAGGCACATATCAAAACATAATATATGAAATACATGAAAGCAAAAATAGTCACACATATAATACACATGTAAAAGTTAATCCATCAGGCTTCATTTTATTTCTGCCTGCAGGCCCATTCCCCCGTGGTTCTATCTTTGTCTGGCTGATGATAGAAACTGGACATGGGGGTGGTTCTCCCTTTCTTTCCCTCCATGTCATCACTTTCAGAGCAGGGAGTTGGCAGGTTCATGGGGTTAGAAAAAAAAATAAGACATTAAGGTTTCCAGCTTGCACATGTTTCTGGCATACTAGGCTTTTTGTTCTGCATTTGAGCATGCTGAATGTGTATCCCATGTTCATACACTTGCCCCATTGCCCACCCAAACTTCCTTCACCAAGAAGCAGTTCAAAACTTAGCACCAAAAACCTCAAGAAGTCTGTGGTTATAATGTAAAATAAACAAAATATTGAAGTTAAAAAAAAACTTTAAGAGTTCAGCTTCAGAACATCAAAGCAAGCTAGGTTCCCAGTGTAAATGCACACCCTGGCAAATGATGGTTGTCTCCCCCACTGTGCCTTTAAGGTTGATGGCTCTCCAGGGTATCTCAGTGCTCAGAGAGCTGGCATGGAGACAGGCCAGCTCAAATGCCACAAATCCCACCGTTTATGAATTCTCATCGTGATTACTATAATTGATTAGTTTTCAGTTCCGATAAAATTGCTTTTGACACTCACCGGTTCTCATTGCTTTGGTGGCCATTCTGGAAGCTTATCTCTTATCTGCTGGCTTTTAAATGCTGGTAATTTATCAAGATAAGAATAAAATGCTGCACATTCCACTTAGAGAGTGCTGCAAATAAATTTTTGCTTCACCTCGATATCTGACAGCAATTTTAATAAAAGAAATAAAGGTGTGGATGATTGATCTTCAGCTACAGATATGCTAATATTAAAAATAATCTCTAAGGCCCTTGAGAGCATCAGCAGGCAAGTGTGAGTGTGCAAACTAAAGTCTGTGTCACACTCCCTTTTCCTATGAGATCATCTGACCTCTGTGGTTTAGAATAGCATTCCAAAAGAGAGTCTGATCGTTGGTAATGCATTTTGGAGGAAGATGTGCAGAGACTCTGAAGAGGTTCAGTGCTCTATCCTTGGCAGATATTGGGAAAACTCCTAAGAAGTTCCCAGGCATGAATTCTATTCCCCTTCTCTTATCATTGGCTAAAAGTGTGAAGCATAAATTACAGGGTGATTTGGAAGTTACTGTCTATTGTTTTTTTTTTTTCTTTTTTTTTCTCACTAATAGTAGGCATTGATTGCATTAGTTTCTTTTTATCCCTCTGATAAAATACCATGACCAAAAGCAACTTAAAGATGAAAAGGGGCTATTTTTACTCTTCCTGAGGAATAGAAGTTATCCTGGCAGGGGAGGCATGGCAGCTGGGGGAGGAGAAGCTGACATTGTAGTCAGGAAGTAAAGAGATCAAATTCATCCACAGACAGGAAGCAGAGCCATGGGTCAGGAAGTGGAACCAAGTTATAAATCCTTGGAGCCTGCCTTTTTCTTTTCTCATTCTGAATCCATATTTTCATTTCATGATTCATTTAAACCCCAGTGCCCTTCTGTTTTATGTTGCTATTGACATATTTCAAAGTGACTTTAGAGCCGTGACCATGTCTGTATGAATGTCCTGTATAGATTGTACATAGTAGAGCGTATCTAAACACAGCCGGCCACAGGCTCTGAATCCTCATTATACTTCTACCAGGACTCTTGGGTTACCGTAACTCCAGTTGGGTAAGTTGTTCAGCATTTTTAAAAACATCGCTTAGTCCTTTTGAAATATTTCTTTAGGGTTAGAGAGATGGCTCAGTAGTTAAGGGCACTGGCTCTTTTTCCAAAGGACCCAAGTTCAATTCCAGCACTCACATGGTGACTCACGACCATCTGTAGCTCCACTCTCGGGGGATATGATGCCCACTTCTTGCCCCCATGGATACTGCATGCATGCACTGCATAGACACACAAGCAGGCAAAATACCCATACACATAAAACACAATAATAAACCCTAAAATATTTCTTCTCTTGAATTGAAGATTGTTTGAGCATGAACATAAAAGGATTTTTAGAGTCCATTAAAAAATTCTTTCCAACTGTTTTCTGTTTAAGCAACCAGGAAGCAAGGGGAAGAGAACTCAATTTGTAGAATAAAGTCTCAGGTTCCTGGGTCAGCAACTCTTTACACTGGTCATTTCAGCCACTCATGGGCACAGCAGCCTTTTGGGATGTAAGGGACAGTACCCCCATTTTCACAGCATGAGTCCAAGGCTCAGGAAGTTTACAGGCTGAAGAACATGAGATATTAAACAGGAAAATGATCCTGTTCACAGTCTGCAGAATCTGTTCTCTGTAAACCGAGGAGCCCCTGTATAAATGCCAAGTGTTTTAATAACAGGTGGTGAGTTCACAGTGGTCCAGGGGTCATGATGGGGCATCAGTTTCAGGACTAATACAGTGGGCTTGTTAGGAGTCAGAGTCAAGACAAGCTCAGACTACAGGGGAGGCATCGGTAAAATCAGGACGTCCACCTGGACCCGGGCTGATACAAACCTTCCATTGGCTTTTGTTATTAGTGGTGAGTGAAGCAATCCAGAGCATCTCAACCTGACGTGAGGGCTGATTCTCTGCTATAAGGGCCTGTGCCAGGCATCGTGTGTGCTTATCAGCCTCTCAGACCTCTGCTCACTGAGTGCCAGTGTCAAACAGTCCCCCTGCGTTGTGACAACCAAAGCTGTCTTCAGACAGTAATGAATGTCTCCTGGAAGCAAAAGTGTTCTCCAGCAAAACCCACAGAACTCTGATGCAGAGAAAGATCAGAGAGGGGTGCATTGTGTCTCATAAGCGGGTAGCTGAGATGCAGAGATGGTGAGACCCGCAGGAAGCAGTTTGGATGTGTCGCTCATCTTGCTTACTTCCTCATGCGAGTTTTATGTTCTCATTAGAGTCATAAAGGAAAGGAGTCTTCCATAGGTTCAGATCAAAATCTCCCAGGGTGGGACACAGTATAGCTAGTGCCAGTATCTATAGTTGCTAATTTTGAGAGGTCTCTGGGGAGTGCTGACCAGCTGACAGCACCTTCATTTGAGTAGGTGTTTCCTCTGATAAATAGAAGCAAACACTCTTTCTCTATAATCCCTGTCCTCATTTCTTCAGCCATCAGTCAAGGGCACCCCATGCCACTTTCTACACTGAGGGTGGAGGGTATGCGGATTAATATGTTTGACTTTGGGATGACTCAGTAGGAAAAATACTAGCCGGGAAGCATGAGACAGTGAATTTGATCCCCAGAACCTACATGAAAATCCTCATGGTGGTGCTCAATTGTAATCCCAGTTATGGAAAGGAAGAGATGGCTGTTGTCTAAAGCTCGATGACCAGCTAGACTAGCTGAATTACGGAGCTTCAGACCACTGAGAAACTCTGTCTTAGAGGAGGTGGTTGATGAGATGATGATGTTCCTAGGGATGGTAGCCAAGACAGTCTTCTACTGCTATACGAATGTAAATACATGTGTGTGTAACCCTCCTCACACTCATTCACTTGTACATATGCCCACATCCCCACAGAAAGGTTAAAAATAACACTTATTTTTGCTGGTAAAAGAAACACCGAGATGTGATAGACAGGGTCAACTCAGTAAGATTTATAATAAACTATTTCGTTGACTTGGGAGATAATTAATATGAGATTCCCTTCTGTATGCTATGAATAAGTTTTATTACCATTGGCTAATAAAGAAGCTTCTTTGGCCTATAGCAGGGTAGAATATGGCCAGGCTGGAAGAGTTACAGAGAGAGTAGACAGAGTCAAGGCAGACACTATGTTGCTACAGAAGAAGGATCCCGGAACCTAACCATGTGGTGTTACAAGGATTATTGTAAATGGATTAATTGAAGATGTGAGAACTAGCTAGGAATATGCCTAAGCTATTAGCCAAACAGTATTGTAGTTAATGTAGTTTCTGTGTTATTATTCGGGTCTGGGCATCCAGGAAATGAACAAGCAGTCTCCATTTACAAATGATGCCAACAATGGTGTGTGTGTGTGGGGGGGGAACAACTATACCCACATAAAACCTGAGAGAGTTAGGGAAGGAATTCTAGACACAAAAGAACAGAATTAAGCATGACTTCTTGGTGCAGCATTTTCTTGGGTGGACTCTGTTTGCAAGAGACAAGCAGAGGCATATCTCCTTTAAAAGAAGGCTTCCTGACTCAATGCCAGCAGTAAAATCTGCTCGGCTTCTTTAAGGGATATCTTTGAGGTTCATGCTATGGCTCTGGCTCTTTCAGGAAGTCCTGTTACAGAGCACTTAAATGGAGTATGTGAGCCGAGTGCTGTACGTTGCTTAATGGTTATACAGACCCATTGCAGCCCTGGAGCTGGGGCGGTGAACAAGGCTTGCAGAGCTTCAGGTAAATGTACCTCCACCATATTGAAAGACCAAGAGAGGCAAAGTCAGCATCCAGGGGTATTCTGGTCACACTGCTTACCATTTTAAAATGCTCCTTGTCAAAAAAGAATTTCAGATACCCGATAGGACAAATTCAGATATAAAAGACTTCTAAATGAGACACAGTGTGTCTAAAATGTATGTAGGCTTGGGAGAGAGAGGATAAAGAGTATAGGCAGTTATAAGAAGAAGTAAATGGTTTTAAAAAATAAAGCAAATCTTTAAAGAGAAAGTAAAAGTAATATAAAAGAGTACAGACAGTCATAGATTAAAGGAGTAAAGATAATAAATATTTAAAAGTAACAAAAACCACACAAAGATGGAAAATACACAGGGAATCTGGATTATGTATATTATTGTGTTTTCTTTGAATTACTTGACTGCAAAGAGACATTTGATTCTGGGGGCTGCTAAGTCAAATCAACATAAAGGTACCTTATCTTCAAAATTTGGGTCTAAGCATATGTTGCTTTGGAAAAGAGTTTCTGTTTTTGTTTCCACAGAAGATGAAAACCTATGGATCCCTTCCAGGATTATGTGGTTTGATGGAGCAAAACCCCCCAAAAGTCTCCATGAACCCTAAAAATACTTGGCCAGCAAACAGCAGGAAGCTGTTTGGAGAAAACTATACCCACATTTCCAAAACAATTGTTTATAAATATTTGTTTTCAAGTGTTGGGTATAAATGGTTAACTGGTCACAGACATTCTCTTTCTTAATAACAAGGAGGGGAGAAGATCTGGTATAAAGATGAATACTTTGTATTGGTATGGATCATGTTCTATAGATACAAATTTAAGGACAATTTGTTACACTGTGTATATGTATTTCTGTTCGTTTAAGATATTGTGTTTGTGCAGCTTATTTAAAAATGTATAATTTAAAATATGGATTAGTAGATAATCATCTATAATAGTCAAACCTGTAGTCATACTAGTTATATTTCAGTTAGATAGATAATCTTCAACACTTCAGAAACATACAGAATATGGCATTTATATAAAATAAAAGATAGGTTTTTAAGAACTTACACTTTTCTTGACAGTGATACATGTCTGCCTCTGGCAGCACCAATTACTTCAAGAGGATGAAGGGCATTGAACAGGCTCCCTGTGGAGTTTGCTAGCCACTTGGGCAAGAAACTGCTCTTGCCTGGACTGCTTGATGGTATGCTGTATGGACTGGACATGTAGGACCTACAGAAAAAGAATGACTGCTGAACTTGCCTAAAGAAGATGAGACAGTCCTTCAGGGTTCCTGCTTTATGAAAGAGTCTTCCAGACATTCTGCAGTACACAGAAGAAAGTTACTGTCAAACTGCCAATATAGGCAAAACAATCTTTCAAATTTCCTACTTTGTGGAAAATCTGTCAGATACTATTGGCCTGTAGGCTGAAGATGGATGCCCCAACATTACAGAAGAACTTTGGGTGACTGTTCAGGCAGCGAGATGTCTCTGTCAATTCTAGAGTTTTGGAAGTTGCTTAAAATGCACTTCCTGTTTACTTAGGTAATATCATATCCTTCTGGTATCTTTAATGGAGTTGAAGACATATGGTTATGATCTTTCATAGTTATGATAAAAGGTAAATTAGGTATGAAATTTTAGACTCACAAAGAAATACTGTAACTGTAATTCTTGCTCGATACTGGTTTTGTATATGTAATTTTACTATGTTAAAGTTAAAACCTTCCTTTTTAATTAGCAAATAAGGGGAGATGATGTTGTATTCCCCTCTGTATACTATATATGTTTTATTACCGTTGATTAGTAAAGAAGCTGCTTTGGCCTATGGTAGGGCAGAATATAGCCAGGATGAAAGAGATATAAAGAGAGTAGACAGAGTCAAGGCAGACGCCAAGTAACTGCCAAGGGAGAAGGATGCCAGAATCTTGCTGGTAGGCCACAGTCTCATGGTGATACACAGATTAATAGAAATGGGTTAATTGAAGATGTAAAAGCTAGTTAAGAATATGCCTAAGCTATTGGCCAAACAGTGTTGTAATTAATATAGTTTCTGTGTGATTATTTAGGTCTGGGCTGTTGGGAAACTAATGAGCAGTCTTTACTTACAGGGAGAGATCTGAAAATGATCAGAGGGGAATGGAAGGTATCCCACCTTTGGCTAGGACAGTGGTTCTCAACCTGTTGGTTGCAACCCCTTTGAGGGTCAAATGGCCCTTTCACAGGAGTTTCCTAACACCATTGGAAAACACAGACGATAATTACATTACAATTCATAACAATACCAAACTTACACTTATGACGTAGCAATGAAAAGAATTTTATAGTTGGAATCTATCAACATGAGGAACTGTGTTAAAGGGTCACAGTATTAGGAAGGTTGAAAATCCATGGGCTGGGAAGATACTAGAAATAAGTTGTTCTACCCCAAACATACTTTTTGTCTAAAAACTATCAAGTACTCAGGGGAAATAAGGGATGCCAAGTTTCCTGAAGTAGTTGTGGGATGACTGTGTGGCAATGCCTGGGGTACAGTGAAGGAGGGCATGGCCAACCTTCAGAGACAAGGATGTCTCCTGAAAAACGGTGGTGGTTGAAGATATCAGTCTGAAGAAGTTGGGCTTAAGAGGAGAAAATACAAGTGCAATAATGACATACACACGAGAAAAGAGATCTCCATTGTGATAGCAAATGCCATTAATAAAAGATTCACAAGATAAATGATAGTAAAATTTTGCTCAAAGGGAAGATATAATTTGAACATTTGGGAAAAAGAACAGCAGAAAAATCAGAGCTTGAATGACATGCATACCAATGTCCAGAGGGAGAAAAATGGCGTGAGGATAGGTAAAAGTCTCATGACTGTGGAGCTATTGAGTCCTCTGAGTGGCATCTGAGACATGGGAGTGCTTGAGACAAATGCCAGGATGCATGAAATATGTACCAATTCACATGCATGAAAAATGTACCAGTTCACATGCATCAACCACTAGACCATGATGACAGAGTTCAAATGCAAGTGAAGAGAGAAAGGAAAGCATTTATGCGGTGAGAGGAACCTAACCAAAGTTTTTAGTATGGTTGTGCACATGTGTGCACTAGCATGTGTGTATGTGTGTGAACGCATGTATGCATAAATGTGTGCATGTGTGTACGCACACAAGTGTATATGTATATGCATGTGTGTGTGAGTGTGTGCGTGTATGTAAAACTGTTGCAAGGCAAGACTGTATCCAGAGACATAAACACCAATTCTTTCTTTGCTGATATAAAAGTGGACAGTTTGGGGTCTTGGCGACTCAGAGTCTTGACTAAAATTCACCAGGTCCCATCAATTAATATCTGCTGTTAAATACACAAATATTCCTTAATTTACAGTGTCTGAGAACTCCTCATTTTTGTGACATCCCATCTCCATGTGTTTCTGGCTGTGGCTTCCTCCACTAATGTTGTCTCTTTGGTGAGGTGACCACAGCTACCTGGAACACCAGGCATCTGCCCTGCAGAAAAGAGCGAATGCTCTCCTAGAGCCCTTGTTGGACCTGTAGGTTTTGATTGGCTCTCCTGCAGAAGCTCTGTTCAATACACTAACAGCTCTGGACAAGGGATTTGTTGTGATGGATGGCCAGACCTGAGCAATGAATGGCCATGCTGATCAGTGAATGAGTTCCCCCAAACAGCAACAAAACAGAGTCATCTGGGGAGACAGGATTCAGAAACCCTGGCTCCACCACAGAGAGCTGAGTGTGTTTGATTAAAAGAGGTGAATTCTGGGAAATGTGGTTTAAAGCTTAAAGTTACCATGGTAATTCTCCTCATTCCATTAAGCACACTGTGTTTATAGGGTGCTTGCAAATGGTCTCGGGAAAAATGGCTTTAGAGAGAGGACTGAGTTCCCTTGACAAGGGCACTTTGCAAAGTTTGTCATACAAAAGATGATGCTTTGTAGATAATTCCTCTCATGGTAGTCAGATATTTTTAAACTTTGTAGTGGTAGGAAATGGATCTGTATTCAGTAAATAACATCCCTCAAATTGGGATTTTAATTTCCACTGTGCAATGAGGATGATGCTATTATCCATCTGTCTGTCTGTCTATCTTCTATCTGTCTATCTAGCTATCTGTCTATCTATCTATCATCTATCTATCTATCTATCTATCTATCTATCTATCTATCTATCTATGCTATCAATCATCTCTATAATAGTTTTTGAGGCACAATCTCACGTAAACAAGTCTGGCTTCAAACTCACTATGTATCTGAGACTGGCCTTGAACTTCTATGCCTCTTCCCTCTTGACCCCAATTGATGAGATTATAGTCATCACCACAGCCGGTCACTATACTCTCTTAATGACACTGGGTAACTATGAAATCTACTGCAGGCAACAGAGCATAATTAAAGTAAACAGACAGCATTTGGCAGTACAGTTTTGTAATACAAAGTTGTCCTTTAGGTAACTTAGGCACATTTAAAACCACACACACACACACACACACACATAGATGGGGGGTTATGGTGCTTTCTTCTTATTATAGCTTTATTGGGAATATATTGTCATAAGTCAAGGAACATATTATATAGTTAATGATTATTGACTTTAATCAATAGGAACCTATGAATATATGTTATGGTTGCTCTGGGATCCAAAGTGGTGTTGAAAGTGAGACTTAAGTTATTATGATTTCTTAATTAGCTACCTCATATCTGTCATTTATTCAGAATGTATAGGGTTTTCTCAAACTTAGAATAGTAATGTTGATATAGAGAGGATGTGTGTGGACACAAATCCCCCAAGCTTGTTTGCATGGCCAATTGGCCTTCTCCATCTCTGTTTTTTTTTATTGTTTTTATTGAGCTATACATTTTTTTCCATTACCCCTCCCTTCATCTGCTCCCATTCTACCATCCCATGACTCTCACACTCCCAATTTACTCAGGAGATTTTGTCTTTTTCTCCTTTCTATGTAGATCCCTGTATGTTTCTCTTCGTGTCTTCTTTGTTATCTAGGGTTGTGGACTATAGGTTGGCTTTTTCTTTGCTTTCTGTCTAAAAGCCACTTATGGGTGAGTACATATTGTATTTGTCTTTGTGGGTTTGAGTTACCTCACTCAATATGTTTTTTTTCTAAGTTCATCCATTTGCATACAAATTTCAAGATGTCTTTAGTTTTTACTGTTGTATAGTACTCCATTGTGTAAATGTACCACATTTTCCTTATCCATTCTTTGGTTGATGGGCATTTAGGTTGTTTCCAGGTTCTGGCTATTACAAATAATGCTGCTATGAACATAGCTGAGCACCTATCCTTGTGATATGATCAGGTATCCTTTGGGTATATATCCAACAGCAATATTGCTGGGTCTTGAGGTAGACTGTTTCCTAATTTTCTGAGAAATCACCATATTGATCTCCAAAGCAGCTATATAAGTTTTCACTACCACCAGCAATGGAGGAGTGTTCCCGTTATCCCACATCCTCTCCAGCATAAGCTGTCATCAGTGTTTTTGATCTTGGTCATTCTGATGGGTGTAAGATAGAGTCTCAGAGTTGTTTTGATTTGTATTTCTCTGATAGCTAAGGATGTTGAGCATTTCCTAAGTATCTTTCAGTCATTTGAGATTCGTCGGTTGAGAGTTCTGTTTAGGTTTGTACCCCATTGTTTGTTCTTTTGATGTCAAGTTTCTTGAGTTCTTTGTATATATTGGAGATCAGTTCTCTGTTGACATTTCTCCATCTCTGTTAAAGAAGACCTCAAATGGACACTGATCATATAGACTATTAGAACACTTCTAAGTGGAATTTATAACACAATCAACACATTTGACAAACACAATAGACAGAAAATATTTGGATAATAGTACCATGGCATCCAGAGAGACATCTGCTGGTCTCTTGCCAGGAAGAGACAATGTGTCTGGAACTAAGGATCATTGTGTTAAATGAAATAGGCCAAACTCAGATCGCAAATGCAGTGTTTTCTCTCATGTTTGGAATTGAGAGAAAAAAATAAAACAACAACAAAACAAGGACATGGCAGGAGGCAGGGTTACTGTTTGGAAAGAGGGAGAAGAAATAGGTGAGCACAAGGGAAGGTGAATATAATTAGAAGGCTTTGTGTAGCCACCTCTTCCATTGAATCATTGCCTCCAAGAACAGAAGAGCACTCAGGAGACTCGGGGGATTAAAAAAAAATGCCTCATGACTAAGGAAATCTGAAACTTTCAAAAATCACAAGACTTCCCTCCCTGAGAATTATAGAAGCAGCCATGAACAAGAGTTGGGGGAGACTCTGGCCAGCATAGCTGCCAATGGGAGATCCTCAAGCCTGTGGAGCTGTCTGCAAGCTGCACAGAGAGGATCATGGATACAGCTTCTGTGAGTCATCACTTGTGTGGCGTGGGTTTTCCCCTGATCCTGTCAGTAACTTCCCCCGGCTCCTGCAGCCACAGTCCTGTAAGAAAACTCAACAAACCCACTGATTCACCAACTTGGACTTGGGTACAATCATTACTTTGATCTCTTGTAGGTTCCCCAATGGGAATGAGCTACTGTGTATGTTGCATTTGTTCAGAAAAAAAAAAAACCCTCATTTATTTTATATAATTAATACCTGATCTTTAAACTGAAAGAAGAATCACACAATGGCATAATCAAATTCCCTTTCAAATCAGGGCTTCTTTGCTTTACTCTGCCACCTCCCCAAGCTACTCCTCAGGGCTCTTCAAACTGTTTTCCCAGAGATCCTAGAGGGATCAGAAACTCTCTCCAATGACCTGCAGAAAGGAGAAAGAAGGGAGAGTCTTTCCTCACATCTCAGTGACCAAAATGGACCACCTGACTGTTTCTAAACCAATTGGCAGGAAGATGGAGGGGTTGACTGGCCAGGTGGATGGTTCTCTTCAAAAGCCCATTCAGTGTGAAGTCTATGGAGGAGAATTCACTCAACTGGATGCTGGGAAAGCAGAAGTTCCAGACAGTCTTGAATACAACCTCTACACAATAGCTCCAGGCTCAGTGCCCATGAAAACATCCCACAGATTATTATGTTTCTCTTCGGGAAGCTGCTGAAGGGACCAGTGTGTGCTCTCACATATAGAAAACTTTGAAAATAAACTAAAAAGCTTGCTTTTTGAAGTAAATATTTTTAAATATAAACAAGCATGTAAAATGACCAACATAAAGCATGGGCTATCATTAAAAGAGGATTTTTAGCAAGAAATTATTAATGTTGGGTTTTTACATGATTTGTAATATTTTTATATCTTTTAAAGTTATTATTATTCATGATTAGTAATATTATAAATGGTGCAAGTCAATGTAGCAAAAATATTGGTGATGTCATGTAAGGTGCCTAAAGTTCAAAGACTATTAATTATGGATATGAAATATGTAAAAAGATAAATTCTATTAATGCTGGTATTTCCATCTTACTTAAAGCTTCGTTATTAATGTGGCATGGGACAGCTATGCAGAAGTTATACAGCATTAGTATATGGGCAGAGAGCCACAGACAATTCTGGGTCTCCTGCAAAAGCTGTGAATGCCACCATGCTGGGTAAGCAGGTTGACAGCCAGGCTCCTGGTGTTCACAAACAGAAATGCAAACAAAAGAGTGGAATCCAGCTTCCAGGGAAATCTCTGCCTTCACTCTGCAGGCTATTCTGAACTCTTGAATAGCAGTCCGGCCACCTGCTTGTGAGGTATTCAGCGCTTGCCGTAGGTACCGGTCACCATGTGTCATGATAAGCACACCTGGAGGATGGCAGAAATGGGCGTTATCTATATTGAAAGGGTGATTGTGATTTTTCATTTTCTTCTGTTCTGAGACTCAATAACCAAATCAATGCATAAGAGACAGAAGGAGGGATGTTTTCGATGAATGGCTCAGAGGTTAAAAGTGGTTACTGTTCCTCTAGAGGTGTCAGGTTCTATTCCTAGTACCCACATTGAGAGGCTCACAACCTCTTGTAACTCCAGCTCTAGGGGATCTGACACCCTCTGCTGGCATCTGCAGATACTGCATTCATGTGCACATACTTCCCCACAGAGGTAAATTTAAAATCATATCTTCAAAAGACAAAAGAGTCACGGTAGTCTATGATGATTAAAGTAAGCCTGCCACAACATTGACAATTACCTGCTATACTTCTTTCTTGGGCTGCATGGCAGGTTATATAGTTAGCAGGAACTTGACGCAGTGAGTCACACTGTATCCAAGGAAAGAATTGGAGTGCACAGGGTAAATGCATTTTTGCTTCTTCTATCCTTTACACTCAGTGAGAAATTGGGCCTATGAAATGGTGCTGCCTATGTTTAGGGTGGGTCATTTTTTTTAACGCAGTTAATCCAATAAGAAAATCCATCATAGGCAAGCTTAGGGGCCATGCCCCTGGTGATTTTACTGTCTCCTCATCCAATGGCTAAGATGATTCTCCAGTTAACCAGTGGCAGTATAGTTAACTAGCTATGTATCTGCCTGCCTATATATCTATCTACACACACACACACACACACACACACACACACATGTACCAATGTTTGTGCATGTTGGAGGAAGAGACCGAGATAGAAAAAGAGAGAGAGACTGTGAGAAAGAGCTCAAAGATAAGAAAGAGACAGAGAATAACAGAGAGAGGGACACACAGAAAGAGACAATGAAAGAGAAACCAAGAGCAAACAAAGAGAGTAATAAGTTTACCGTGGGGGCATGAATGCCTAGGAGCAGCGATTTCAGATGTGTACCAATCTTCAGTCAACATTCCTTCTATCGGTGGACTCAAGCAAAGGCTGGTATTGGCAGAGAGTTGGCCCTATCCTAACCATGATAATCTGGAGTAATAGTGTTATCACTAACCCCTCTGGGACACACAAAGCACTGTGTGTGCACTTAATACTTCCCATAGACGTACAAGTGCAGCTATGGTCCAAAGACTCTTGTCTCTTGGGGACCAATTATGGAGAGTAAGAAGAGTTAAGAAGCCTGACATTCTCCTGGCCGTGGGCCACACCTGTCATTTACCAGGTCTCGTCGGTTGTGTCTTTCAAAGTCCCTCTTTTCTACTTCCTGTTTGTGAGACAGGTGGGTTGAAAGCCACCATTCATGTTCCCTTGTCATTCTTTAGCTGAATTCACGAGATAAACTGCTACTGTTTACTGCTTTGTGTCTTGAATTGACAAATGTGATTATATGAAATTAAAAGACTTCTGCATAGTCAAAGGCCTTATCCTTAGGAAAAAGAGACAGCCTATAGGATGGGAAGGATTGGCAAAATTCCTTTCTGGATAGACCATGTAAAAACTGCAAAAATTAGATATGATGCAATTTTCTTATTTTTGACACTATTTTTCTTCCCTGGTGGAATCTGTACTAAGTAACCCTGATTTTAAAGACTTTATTTATATATGTGTATGTATGCCACATGCATGAGTGCAATGCCCAAAGAGGCCAGAAGAGGGCATCAGAGTTCTTGGAAGTGGAGTTATGGGTGATTGTGAGCCCCTGATATGGGTGTTGAGAACCAAACTTGGGTCCTCTGCAAGAGCAGCAAGTACTCTTAACCTCTGAGATATCTTTCCTGCCCCTTCTTCTTAGTACACTTTATAGAAGTCTAAAACTCTACAGAACTCCCTCTCTTGTTTTCCCCTTGAGAACCTCCTCATTCTGTCTGGATGGTTTCATCTTTTATGTGATCAATGTATATACCACTCCTGACTCCTGAGCTTGCAGTCTAGCCCCAGCTTCTGTAAAGTGTATCATAATCTTCACAACAGATTTCTGCTCAGCAGGCTTCCTATTTGGGACAATAGGGAGTTTGAGACCAACCTGGACAACTTAGTACCTTGAGGACCAGAACAGGAAGTTGGGATCTCACCAAGCAAATACCTCCTATCTTGAAACCATTTGATGAATACAAAGGCTTGGATTGTTGGGGAAAATTATTTTCAGGCGTGTGACTTTTGTTTACACTGAATTTGTTTAACTCTGTGAAGCTGTGTTACTGTGCCTGTCTAACACACCTGATGATCCCAATAAAGAGATGAATGGCCAATAACAAGGCACAAGCAAGGATAGGAAGAACTAGCAGGCCAAGAGTATAAATAGAAGAAGAAATTTTGGAGGAAAAAGAGAAAGGAACAAGAGAACAAGGCGAGGAGGACTTCAGGGACCAGCCACCCAGCTACACAGCCAGCCACGAAGAAAGAAGTAAAGAAAAATATACAGAAAGTAAGAAAGCTAAAAGCCCAGGGGGAAAAGAAATTTGAGATAATATAAAAAAATCAAGCTAAGGTTGGGCATTTATAACTAACAAACCTCTGTGTGTGATTTATTTAGGAACTGGGTGGGGGTCCCCCAAAAAAGCCAAAACATTGCACGACATCAGAATTTTTTCTTAGTTTATAAGCCTTGGTACTTTCAAAATCTCCCAAATGAAGGGATAAAATGGTTAAGCAGGGCCTTCCTACAGGTAATCCTATGGGGATGTACACACTGAGGTTTGAGCTTAGTTGCCCATAGATGCTAACAGGCAATTGGAGAAGACACTTGTCTATAGTAATGGAATAGAGCTGCACTGAATGTATTGGGGGAGCAACCGATCTCATTTTCCCATACAGGAGTCACTGCATAGGATCCAGAAGTATTGAGCTCTGCACTCTTGCACCTCTGAGTATTGCAGAACGATGACAGGGGATGCTGTAGACATCACTGAGAAGATGTGTGTATCTCTGGTTATGTTGGTGTTCTGAGCTGAAAATCTCCAGAGTTTGTCTGTCTCTTAGAACTCACAAGAACTGCTGGGGAAACATCGCTAACTACAACTGAAAGTCTAGTCTGCTCACCAAGAAAACCGTCCCATGGAGACAGGAGAAATGAAACAATTGACTATGGTGTTTCTTGTAGGACGTATTCAAGAGAACAGAGACAGAAAGACATCTCAACCTTTCCACAGTCAAGTTGGTACAGTCGGACACATGTGTCTGCTCAAGATAACGTGGCCTGGAGATGCAGGTCTACCATTACATCTACTTGGAACCTGAGGCAGGAGGATTGCTTCAACAACCTCAGCCTGTAGTTCCTGGCCTGCCTCAGGTACAGATGAAGTTCAAGAACAACTTGGACAACTTAGTAAAGAAAAAGAAAGGAAAGGGGAGCTGAGGCACAGCATGAGGTTCTAGGTCCACTCTGCTGTCCATCATCCATCAATCAGTATGAAAACAAGGTGAAAGATTGTCTCAAAGCTAGAAATCCTGATGCACCCCAGTCTCACGCTGTTCTTCATAAATTCACTGGATATTTGAGGTATCTCTCTACGTTTGCTAATTGTCTTTATCTGAGGACAAACATGACTGTGTTCTCTCTTTACATGCTACAGTCCAGAGTTGGATGTCACTACAACCCAGGCACCTATCTACAGTGGCTCACTTCTTTGATGTTTGCATCCCAGAGATGACTCCTAGGTCCTTGATAAAAAAACTTTGCTTGGTTATAAAGTTAGAAAAGGACTTACTAATTTCCACAAAGAAGCGGAGAAAATTCACAAATAGATTTTCCAAAGGGAATACTCCAACAAAAAGAGTTTCCATCCCTTCTATACAAAGGAGAACTAAAATGTATTTTTCTTGTTCTTAATTTTTACCTTGCCCATATGGATCTCCAACTGTTTGTTAATGACTATGTATTTTGTTTTTATATGTCCTCTCTGCAAGGCTGGATATTCTGAAGGTAAGAATATATCTTTATTTATTTTGAATTCTCCATTCTCTCCACTGGGCACTGCATAAATTTTTCATTTCATTATTGCTGTCCCAACATGCAAAGAACTCAAAACAGTAAGAAACTATATAAACCAATTTTAAAATGGGCGAGGGACTAGAATAGGCAACTTTGTCTCAGAGTGGTCCATACAAGTAACCAGAGATACGTGAAAAAATGTTCAGCATTATTTACAATTAGGGAAATGTAAATTAAAACCTCATATGTGTTAGAATTGATACTATAAAAATATGGCAAGGATGTGGAGTGGGGGGCTTTCACTTTGCTGAGAGGGAGGTGAATCAGTCTTAGCTTTATGGAAGCAGAATGGGGGCTCCTTGCAAAACTGAAAAGGTTTTCCTCATGATCCAGTTCCATGGCTGTGTATTTATTCAAAGGAAACAAAACTGGAGTGTTGAAGACATATCTCGATATTTCCCGTGCTTATTGCAACATCCCTGGCATGAGTCAAGACCCAGAATCTACTGAAGTGTTTGTCAATTCCTGGCACAGAGATGATTTGTCTACATAGTCTAGGCTGGCTTCACCTTCATGGTAATCCTCCTGCCTCAGTTTCCTGTGTGCTGTGATTAGAAGAGTGTACCACCATGCCCCAGTATGGCTTTATTTTGATTCTGACAATTCACCCACACCCTTGTCTCTCAACAATTTTTCTCTGATTAATTACCTAAAAATTTGATATTGACTATCCCTCTTCCTGGAGATGACATCTGTCCTGGTTGGTCTCATCTGATCCCACACTGGGGAAGAAATGACATGTGACAAAGAATCAGTGTTAATAAATCCATCCTCGCCAAATTTAAGTCAATAAGAGAGAGCAGATAGGAATCATAGAACAGACTGTTCTTGGTTCCATTCCCAAGTTTAACTCTGTGTGCCCTGCTCTTAGGATTTCCTGTCATCTAAAAATTACTGATTAGGGCTAGGGTATGGTGGTGCATGGCTTTAATCTGAGCCCTTGGGAGGCAGAGGCAACTTCTGTAAGTTCGAGGCCAGTCTTGTCTACAGAGTGCATTCCAGGACAGCCATGGTGGTACAGCGAAACCCCGTCTTGAAAAACAAACAAACAAACAAATAAACACTTCCCAGGTCATTTTGTTAGAAGTTATACTTTAAAACACCCTCAAAGTTTTACAACAAAAATACAGAACACAACCAACAATGGAAAATATTTACAGACATTGTAGGCTGAGAAATAAGTACTCATTAGAGTCATGTCCCATGAGTTTGATTATAAATTCTTCAGAGAAATACTCACACTTTTGGTTATTGAAGGTTCAGAACATGGCAGAGGAGCTATATTAGGACTTTCTGGAAGTGAAGCACATGATGGATCAGACTAGGTGCTTTCATCATAGTCAACATTATAAGGCCAACAGTGAGACGGACAGCAGCGTGCTAGGGCCATTGGGTTTCCATGATTTTCTTTTTGGAAATGTATTTGAATTTAGTTCAGATTAAGGAATGGCCTAATTTGTCAACAACAAGCTACACCTGTATATAAGAGACAAAACATTTTTTTTCTAATAAAGTAGGTTTAGAGTTGCGTTGCCTAGGTGACTGGTGAACTGAGAGCAGCACTGTTTGAGCCAGTATGTTGAATTAGGGCATCTATGATTAACTTAGTATAAATATGATGGTCATACAATTTAGAACACTCATGAACACAACCTCGGCAAAATAAGCGTTATTTGGAGGGCACCAGCTTTGTACAGTATTCTCCTAAGCTTTATGCTTGGGAAACATAAATGTGTTCAGAGTATAAAGTAGAGACAACTGGCACCATCTCTACATATGTGTCACATACATGTACATAGAAATCTAGCTTCTACTGCGAAGCAACATTTTGGAATCCACACCTTGGCAGGACACCAGCTCTACAGCAACAGCAAAGATCAAACCATGATCTTTTTACAAATTTAAATAAGTATGACAGTGGCCATGTATAGGTTCATTTTCTGATTCACAAAGCTATCTCATAGATACAGTAACAAAAATGCTCGTTACACAAGGGAAATAGATCTATGTGGACCAGGTTTTAAATAGGAGGTCTGATGTGGTGGTTGGCTTGACACGAGCTAGAGTCCTTTGGGAAGAGGAAACACAATTGACAAAATGCTGCCATCGAATTGGTCTGTGGGACATTTTCTTGATTGGTGCTTAGTAGGGGAGGGCCCAGTTTACGGTACACAGTATCATCCTTAGGAGTGTAGTCCTGAGTGCTATAAGAAAGCAAGCAAGATGTTATGAGGAACAAAACAGTAAGAGAAATTCCTCCATGTTCTCTGTTTCAGTTCCTGCTTTGAGCCCCCACCTTGGCTTCCCTTCATGCTGGAATACAATGTGGATAGATAAGCCCATAAACCCTTTCCTTTCCAAGTTGGTTTTTCTCATTGTATTTATCATAACAATAGAAACCTAACCAAGACAGCTGCCCAAATAGCAAGGTTTTCATCTGACCACTGCTGACTACAGAAATCAGAGATGTTAAAATTTGTATTGGCCATTTTAATATGCTCTCTACAAAGCAAGCACGTGCTTATCCCCAACCTCACGTGCCACCTATAGTACCTGCAATTAGAATATTAGATCATAGCACATCTCCATGTTTGTCTATGGCAAGAAGGCAGCTAGAAGTCACTGGAAAATAACAAATTCTATTTATGTGTATCAGAAACAAAGTCGAGCAAAAAAAAGCCATTAAATGTGTTTAGTTTGGCCTGAGATGTGTGTGTTTAAATAATTTATTTTTATTTATGTGCATGTATCTGCGAATGGGTATGTGCATGTGAGTGCAATGACTGCAGCGGTCAGAAGAGGGCGCTGATCCCCTGGAACTGGAATTACAGGCACATGTGAGCTGCCCAATGTGCATGCTCGAAGTCAAACTCTTAACCACTGAGCCATTCCACCCAGGCTCTTAAAGGATTGTTTGTTTGTTTGTTTGTTTTTTCAAATGAATAAAACCAGGAAACCAGGTGCACACATTCTTTTAGAGAGAATTTCATCCAAGGCAGTATTCCTAGTATGAAATCCTGAGATGTGGCTTCCTGCGTGCTCCAACGTTCGGAGTGGGGCGAAGGAGGATGATGTGGAGAGACGAATTCTTGCTCCTGAGAGTCATCATCAGAGTCGGGCTTAGAAGCTGAGCTCCTGTTTCCTTTAGCCAAACACTCATCAAGAAACAAGGTGGCCCAGATTAGAGCAGTTCGTGTGAGGCTCCTTGGATGCCAGCCTTCCCATGAAGCAAATTACAGCGGCAGAGATCTTTTTATGATTGCTCCGACAACTCGGCCGCCCGGTCTATAAAGAATTACATTGTAAACACCCTGAGGGGAGAAAATCGGAAAAGAAAAGCAGAAAGCTCTCCCAGATATCATCATAAATAAGCGCTTTTGTTGTTGATGATGCTGTTTTGCGGTGATGTTAGAATGGCTTAGCAGCCCAGGAAATCAAGCGTATTTGTGGCAATGAATTCCCCAGCATGGGGCCCTGATGGGAGACGCCATCGCTGCCTGCGGCTGGGTATCTGATTTCTGAAGCAGAATCAAAGCTGGAAGGAGAAGATGAAGTGTCGATCCTGTTGTGTAAACAGAAAGTGAATTAGAGAGAAAAGGCTTTCTGTTCTATAAAGCCAAACAACCACTTAAGTGGATGGCAGTATTTGAGAAGACAGAGCTGCTCCTGACTGCCGTGTGCTCACCCCTCTGCCTTGGGAAGCTGCTTAGAATCTAAAAGTGGAAATGGAAACAGTCTTCTGTGTGGGCAGACATTCCTGAGGCTGGATGTGTTGGGAGGAAGGGGTGAGTGCAATGCTTTGGGGTGGGGGTCAGTAGGCACTGGAGGACATGGGGGAAATGAAGCCCCCACAATGCAGGAAGTTGGGGCTATTCCTAAAAACTAGAAGTTTGTGTGAATCAACTAACTTATTCTTCCACCTTCAAAAGATGTATTCTTCTGTAATCAAATCCTGTTGATAAAACCACCAAAGCACCAAGAATCTATTCTTTAAATTAAAAACAAAGACAATCACTTTAAGCATATGGATAACTTGCCTGTGTGAATGTCTGTGCATTACATGCAATGTAGTGCCCACAAAGGCCAGAAGAGGGTGTCAAATCCCCTGGAAATGCAGTTAATAGAGCCATCATGTGGGTGCTGGGAATCGAACCTGGGGCCTTTACAAGAGCGGTAAGTGATCTTAACCATTGAACCTTCTCTCCACCCACCCAGGATTATTCTTCTAAAAAAGAATACAAGTATTCTCTCTCTCTCTCTCTCTCTCTCTCTCTCTCTCTCTCTCTGTGTGTGTGTGTGTGTGTGTGTGTGTGTGTGTGTGTGTGTGTGTGTGTGTGTGTGTGTACTACATGCTATGGAGCTCAGATGGAAGTCAGAAGACAACTTGCCCAAGTCTGTTCTCTCCTCCCACAGAGCCGGTCCTAAGGACCAAGCTCAGGCCATCACTGACAATAAGCAACCCTGGACTGAGCCTTTATTGTCAAAAATTCTTTTACAGACTGAGCCGTCTCAGTGGTTCAAACATTTGTTCTTGAAGAGTAATAGATTTGGTAGCAAGCAGTGCGTTATCAATACTTAGATGCTTCATATAACGTTTGCTAAAGGGTCTCTGGGGTGCCCAAACTCTGGACACTGCAAAATGCCTTGTTATTTACAAATGCTCTGGGCTACATCTACAGCTCTCCTGAGACGCAGGAAGGACTGTGGACTGCAGGTTGGACCTGCATGAAGTCTGTTGCAGGCGAAGTGGGTCTCTGTCACAACATTCTCCTTGTGGTTACAAAATAAAAGGTGGACCGTGGTGACAGCTCAGGGGGTACAAAGTGTATTGTTTGGCGCAGAAAGCCCTGAACTTCACCTCCAAAACTGAATAAACCAGGCATGGTGATTCATGTCTGTAATCCCAGCAGTTGGAGTTGAAGGCAGGAGGATCAGGTGTTCAAGGTCATCCTCAGTTACATAAAGTGTTGGAGGTCAGTCTGGGCTACAAGAGATCTTGATCTAAAGAAGAAGAAGAAGAAGAAGAAGAAGAAGAAGAAGAAGAAGAAGAAGAAGAAGAAGAAGAAGAAGAAGAAGAAGAAGAAGAAGAAGAAGAAGAAGAAGAAGAAGAAGAAGAAGAAGAAGAAAAGAAATTCGTAAATAATTATACCTAAGAATTGGCACAGACATGATCCTGTAAAGCTTTATAAAATGGGTGAGGGACTGAATGTGGTACATGCCCCTCCCTTCCTCCACTCCTTCCAAACTCACCTTCACCCTCTGCGGCTCAGATACACCTACCAAGATGGGGTGCATCCCAGAGGAATCTGTTACAGGAGCATGCTGTCTGTCTGTCCAGTATCTTTGTTCTTAACTTTCCTCTTGACAAAACACAGGCTTGCTGTTTCAAAAGCCATTTGTCCTCCAGGGTTTTGAGTGAGAGGCCAGTTAAGTTCACCCAGACTCTCAGAAGATGAGCAGATTGTGTGTTTAGACAGACTTAGCTTTTCTTTCCCATTGCTTTCTAAACCCTTGGAGATGCTGATTCCCTCCTGGAGGGAAAAACAACTCACGTCCTAGCCAACGTTCAGCATCAGAAATCTAAATGCCTTAATGAGTTGGTAAAAGTGAATGTTATGGCTTAAATCTAAGAGGCTCCCCATGCTTTGAAAGCTTATTTCCCATGGCGGGTGATATTCTGGGAGGCTGTCAAACCTTAAGGTGGTAAATCCCCCTGGCAGAAGTAAATCATCGCATGAGGGAATGTTAGTAGTGACATCCACACTGTGGTTCTGGTCCTAAACTCTCTGCTCTGTGGTTCACTACCATGTGATACCTAATGCCAGAGGCGCCTGCAACTGTGCCTCCCCCCACCATTCACCCCAATATGTTTCCTTCAGTGGTTTCTGCTAGGTATTTATGTCACAGTCTTGAAAAGTAGCTGATGCAGACAAACACCAAGCAGCTTCCAAAGAAAAATTACAGGGAAGGAGGATGTACTTACTCTCTCGCAAAATGCTACTATACAGAGAGGTGGTTCTGGTTTGGGAAGATGGGCTGCTTGGCAAAGTAGTAGTTGTTCAAGATGAGGACTTGAGTTCCATCCCCAGATCCAAGATTTAAAAGAAAAAGCCAGACATGAAGGTGTTTGGCAGTAATCTCAGCTCTAGGGAAGGAGAGATAGATAGATGGATCCTTGGGGCTTACTGGCCAGTCAGCTTAGCCTTATTGGTATGCTATGGGCCAATGAGAGGCCTTGCCTCAAAAAAACAGTGTGGATGTCTCCTAAGATGGTACCTGAAGTTGTCATCTGCCTTCCACATGTATATGCATGCATGCACACACAAACACACACACACACACAAAGTAAGATAAACCAGTGGTTTTGAGATGGATGAGGATTTACTACACTTTCTCGATGGTAAACTTTATAAAATGTAAATGCAATTGAGCTTTCTTTGGCTTGATACCCTCTTGTGAGTCAAATTTCCCACATCTGTGTCCTTAATCTTCTTGCTATGCAGGTGATTGAAGGAGCCTGTGTCCCTCAGGTGACTAGTACTACAGACACATGTGTGAGAAGGTTTCACTTGCAGCCACCCATTAAACCCCTGCTTCCCTGGGCCCCTGAGGTCAAGCAGGATGATGTTACCTATTGTCTATAGACTCTATCCTAGATTATCTGAAAGCCCTCCTTGCATTATTAATAATGTTAATACTGAAATTCTATTTATACCCCCACATCTCTCTGTCTCTCTCTCTCTCTTAAGGTCTTTGTCCATGAACTCCTTATTAGCCAAGGATGACATTGAGCTCCTGATTCTCCTGCCTTTACCACCTGAGCTCTGGGATTATAGGCAAGAGTCATAACTACAGGGGTCAAATCAAGGACTTTGTACATGCTAGGCAAGCTCCCCACCAACTGGGCTACATCCCAAGCCTTATTGAACTCTTTGTGTATACAGACTTAGGATGAACTAAAGGCATATATTCTTCCTTTAATTCAGGAGGCATAGGAAGGGAGGGAACCACCATATTTCACAGGAGAAGAAAATGAACAAAATCAAACAAATAGGCTAACACCCTGGCCATGCCCAACAACCTGGGCTTTATCCTCATGGTGGAAGGAGAGAACTGACTTCCATGGGTTTTTTCTGACCTCCACAAATCCCACACATGTGCTGTGGTGAATGCATGTGCACACACATAAGTCAATAATAAGTGTGATTTTTAATAATAAAAAAGAGGTCCCCTCCTCCAAAATCTAGGTTTTTATTTTTATGGATCTGACATATAGTTGAAATCAGATGTTGGGATGCCACCAGGAGTATTCCTATTGTTCAGGATTGCTCTGAATATCTCAGGTTCTTTGTGCATCCATACTAATTTTAGGGTTTTTTTCTATTTCTGTAAAGAACTGAGTGGGCACTATGATTGAAACTGCAGTTTGTAGATTGCTTTTGGTAGGACAGGATTCTGGTATGGGGGGGGAACGAGAGAGGGAAGTAGAGAGAAGAGGAAGTGGGGTGTGCATATGTGTGTGCTTGTATGTGTGTGTGTGTGTGTGTGTGTGTACATGAGTGCATTGTGTGCATGTGAAAATGACTAAAATGAGATGTTACCAACTTTCAAATTAAATACAGGAATGGTCTTAAGTCAAAGTCACAATTCCAGGCAAGGACTTAATAAGGTTTTTGTGTACAAGATGGGCTAGCCGCTGAAATGGATATTGGTCTGAAATGCTTAATAATGAATGGTCTCTGTTGAGTTGTTTCTTCTCTAAGAGATAGAATGGTAAAGATTAGTCACAAAAAAATCTGCGGGAGTTGTAACTGATGACTCAGACCACCCCAAAATAGAGCAAATGTAGCCCTCTTATTACAGATTATGTCCTATCCTGCCCATGGGCTCATCTAGGTATTCATCAAATGAATAGCCAGAAATTTCTTCCCGTGTCTTGTATTGTGCACAGAGAAAGAGTCATGAGGGCTTCGGTTTGTCCCCAGAAGCTAGTAGAGTCTTGTAAATGTTATACATAATTACTGTTGATCCCAAGAGGACTGTGTTCACTGTTTCCTCTCTCAGTTTAACTGGGGATGAAGGCAGGGAACCCGAGTTGTGTACTGTCAAAACAGTTCTTTAAATAGATGGTTAGCATATGTCCTCAGACCTCCTTTGGCAGCCAGGACAAACCTTCATAGCTCTCTAAAGTGTTCTGTGGAGGTTCAGTCCCTGATGACCCAAAGAAGAGAACTGCCTGCTATTTCAAACATAATTATCCAAACAAAGGTTAGTACATTTCACAGACATTGCGATGTTCTGTCCATTACAATGCTTAACATTTGGCCCAAGGAAAAAATGATTGGGAGTTCATTTCTAAAGTGAGAGTGTCTAAATGCAATTAACAGGGCGAGGCAGACATAGGCAACCAGGCCAACCACTTGTTCTGTAAAGGGATGCCTGGTGGTGCTTGAGGGGTTAGCGTTGGGACAGTATCCTGCTGATGAAGGGCTTGATTATGCCCTAAGCTGAGGTTCTTTGCTACAATGTATTCAGACTATGAGAAGGTGGAAGATGATCTCTTCCAGAGTCTAGACTGTGTCACATCTCCCCAGAGACGGCTTTGCAAAGGGAGACTCTGGGCACACTACAGTGGCTATCTTGATATTTTCTCCCCTGGGCAGTTACGATTTACCTGATGCTGAAGCCTTTCATCCCATTTGCAAAAGCAGCAAAGGATTGAGGTTTCCTGGGCTGTAATTGTTCGTGTTCTTCTCATTTTTATTGGTTCTTTGAGAATTTCATGCAATGCATATTGATCATAGTCACAACTCCTCCATCTCCTCCCAGAAATATCCCTTCCTTTACTGCTTTATATTTTGAAAACCTGTGTGTACAGTTTGCACTGCCCACATATTCTGGGATGTGTGGCCTTCACTGGAATGTGACTTACCCACCGAGAGACACATCCTTTCAGAAAACCAACCCTCCCTCTTCCAGTAGCTACCAATTGCGAATATCTCCTCAGCTGTTGGTAGGATTTCAGGCTCCACTCCTCTCTCCATGCTAAGATTCTGCCCGGCTTGAGCTTGCATAAGTCTTGGGCCTGCCATCCAAGCACTGTGAGCAGTGCAACTGCCTTGCCATGACTGGAAACCACTCTTCTTTCCTTGTTGTCACCCAGGACTTTCTGCCTCCTCTTCCCCCTGTGATCCCTGAGTTCCTCCTGAGAGCTCCTCTGCAAGATGTAGCCATTGAGGTGTTTCAGTAAGATGTCCAATTATGGGCGATGTCAGGATTTGCAGTTGCGCGCTCTATCTCAGAGGTCAGCATTCAGGAGTATGGGTGAAATGGCTAAGGGAACAACCTGACCTGCCCAAAGCTGGAAGAATGTGGGGAGACGGCCATGGAGGTTTCCTCCGGGAGTTTTGTGAGTTGCTTTTCTGTTGCTGTGAGGAAACACTGTGACTGACCCAAAGCAGCTCAAGGAAGAGTTTATTTTGGCTTCTGGTTTCAGAAGGATAGAGACCATAATGGAGGGAAGGCATGGCCCAGAGCACGACGCTTACTGGTCACACCTTTATGGATGTACATGAAGCAGAAAGAGCAATCAAGATGAAAGGCTACAAACCCTCAAAGCCCACCCCCAGCGATATACTCCCTTTGTTAAACCTCCACCTTCTAAAGGTTCCATAGCCTCCCCAAACAGTGCTACCTGCCAGGGACCAAGTGTCCAAACATCTGAGCCTGTGAGAACATTTCACATTCAAACCACCACAGGAATAAACAGGACCTCCCAAACCCCAGAAAACACCGTGTGTGGAGGGAATCAATCTTTTTGCTTTTATTTTGCCAACAGCCCAAATGAAATCCCCGGGCTGAATTCATCTTTACAGCCAGCCAGAAAATACGTGAAACAGCACCAAGGCCGATAGGAAGATGTAATCAAGCCAGACTGCAGCAGCGGAGACCATTTGTGTTTCCACAATACGGGGAGATTTGTGAGTCTTTGTACCTGTGGCCGGGACCTAGAAGGTGGTTCCAATGTCAGACGATGAGTGTGGGAGTCCACGAGCAGCTGCTTTAAAAACAGTTTCACTCGGTAGATGGCCTCCCCCACCCCTGTGCCGCACAGATCATTCATGTGATGCGACTCCATTTGCCTATTTGTGTTTTTGTTGCTTATGCTTTGGGCGGGAGGAATCGTATATAAAGACAAGGGGAAAAAAATGAAACCCTGACCAGACCAATGGTGAAGAACTTTGCCTGGTCCATCTTAGTATAGTTGGGGAAAGTCAAATAAAATCAGGTTAAAGTGCGGCTAATCGGGGGAGGATCAACTGAGTCCATTAGCAGCCTGAAAGACAATCACATCCCATCTTTCCCCAGCATCCGAGACATTTTCTTCTCCCCCTTGAAGTCCCAGCTCTCTGTACTAGCACAGCAGTGCGCCAGCTAAGCCAGGCTGCCATCCTTCAATTAAACCATTTCTGACTAACGCAAATAGCTCCTATGTTATCCGGCCCTCACTGGCAAAGGATGGCAGAAAGATATTTTTGCTACAATTTTTGACTGTAGAGTGTCCTTGGTCTGATGAAGATAGCATATTGAAGCGCCACAAGGCATACTGGGATAACTGTGTTTTAAAAGCATGCAAAGTGTATGTTTTTAAATGTACAGTTGTCAAACTGAAATAGCGAAACTAAATCAGAAGAAGCATTTTGACAGGACAATAGGAAACACAGTGGTGTAAAAAGGCTGGCCCGAGTCCAGGGTGCTGGCTGTCTCCCTGGCAAGCTCTGTTCTATCTCTTCATTCCTTCTTCTCACATCAGAATATCTTATGATGCAACCACAGGCCATTTGTCTGATTAAGAATAAAAACAAACAGAGAAACAAACCCCAATGTGAGAATTTTATACACACAAAAGGCTGTTTCCATTGCCGTGACCCACAAACCCATCGCCATCACAATGGAGAAGAAGCTCTCTTCTTTCCCAGGCATGGTGCGAATGTGAGTGGTTTTATTTAGGTGTATAGGAGTTGGTGTCTGTGTACTAATACTATTTATGTGTAAGTGTGCATATGTGTGTGCGCATGTTTGTCTGCATATTCCTATGTACTTATCAATGTTTGTTCACTTGTAGGAGAGTGTGTGTATGTGTGCTTATCATTCACGGTACATGTCCATACATTTATACATACATAACGTGTATTGTGTGTATTCCTGTGTGTCCTCATGGTGTGTGTTCACATGTTGGCAGCAGGGACTTGCACAGGTCTACATTCCAGGCATTAAAATGGCTACAGAGCTCTTAGAAGAAAACAACAGAGGCCTGGGGCTTGTTTCACTCTTGGAAAGTGTCTGGAGGTATTTCAGCGGAAGCACATGTGGGTGTGTTGGCCAGGAGCCACAGGCACTTAGCAGTGAGTCCACTATGTACTTCATAAACTTCTGGGATCGTGTCTATCATTTTGACAGGGGCTAGGGTAGACATAGGAATTCTCGCAGCAAGGTTCTAAACTTCTGGATGTATTTGATTAATGTTTACTAATAATAACCTCAACCTTCCCTTCTCATTCTCTAACCCTCACAGGCTACCTGAATAAATGGACTGGGATACGGAGGTACTGGGATACCACAGTGACCTTCTGTACCTCACGGCTGCCTGCACTGAACTGTGCAGTCCAACATCACCAGTCCGTGCTTTCCCAACACAGATATGGAACTCCTCTACACACACACACACACACACACACACACACACACACACACACGTTTCTCTAATGGCTTCATCCAGCTCTTTTTCAAGTGGAAAACAGGAAGACTGAGCTGCTGGCCCCTGGAATTCTTCCCAGATCTCAGCATGGTTGTAGAAGTTTTAGAATAATTGGAGTCAAACATAGAAGGAACACACAAAATTTGTGGCGAGACTCTGAAAAAAAAATCAAAAAGCAAGAAAGAATGTCTATTAGGAGCTGGTTTGCAAAGTGAAAATGCTGAATTTAAAACATTTTTCTATTGAAGTTCTAGGACCCACTGAAGAATTCTTCCTGAAGATATTCAATTTATATGTGTGGACTATGGCTGCTTTTTTTTTTAATGCACAAAACGATATATAGGAGAGTGGAGAAAGGTTCATATAAACTCTCCCCAGTTGGAGATAAGTGAGATGCTGTCATTGTCTAGATGGGGAAATAATAAGTCGTGAGTTTTAACACTAGCTGGGGAGACTGCCCTTAGCTCTGAGAGGTCTGGTATGCTATATATAGAGAAAACAAGCCTTAGTATTTGTGTTTCAGAAAGCCTTAAATATCTCTGCCCTTAATTGTTGGTCTGAGACCTTTGTTTAGATGAAACACTTTTTCTTATCAGGGATTGGGGGTTTTCTATGGAAAGCATGGAAGAAGAGATGATGTTACACCTCACTGGAAGATGTAGTTTCTGGTGAGCAAACATTTTAGAACGTAGGGGATGTTTGAAACTGGTGGAGCTCATTCCTGTACATTTCCATTCCAAGGTTCCTGTTATCACCGTGGATCTGACACTGTCCCTTTCTTTTCTTTGGTCTGAGACTGGGGAAAGGGAAGACGACACAAAACTGGGAGCTTCACAACTTTTACGTTTGGTTTCACATTTAGAATTAAGCAACCTTCACGTCTGTGTTGCACTTGAATCCCCACAGGAGCATGCACGCAGCTGGTGGATGATGCATTTGATGCATGTACAGTGCTGGCGTATGATGCTTTGGATGCACTTTATTGCTGGTGTAGGATGGATTTAATGATTGCACGCTGCTAATGTGATGCATTTAATCCATGCCTCTCTTGTTCCTTGCATGCTCCGCACAGGACCAGCATTCTCAGTGAGAGTGGCATTGCAAGAGGTCTCAGGGCTAGTATAGATTGTAAGCGCATACCTAGAATCCTTTTATCCCATTCTGTTGCTTGTGAAGGTTTTGTTGGTGAAGTCACTTAGCACCCTCCTCCCCCATTTCCAAAGTTGCACGCAGATTTCCCTGTCACAAGTCTCTCGCCCAGTGGCACCGTGAAAGAGTCTGACTTCCAACTAATTTTCGACCAGCTTGTTAAGAAACACACACTAAAAGAAAGACAGACCATTCAAGGAATGATGCTACCAAAATTGGGTATCTATCCATAGAAGAATAAAGTTAGAGCCATCATTTTTACCCTTTATTAAAAAAATAAAAATATGTAAAAAAAATCCAAGACCTCAATTTAAAGCCTGAAATACTGAATCTGCTAGATAAAAGTATAAGAAATACATTTAAGGCACTGGCATAGGGGCAGTGAGCCAGTGAGATGCTCCAGCAGGGAAAGGTGCTTTGTGTTTGTCACCAAGCCTGACCACGCTATTTTGATCACAGAAGTCTACATGGTGTAAAGAGAAAACTGACTTCTGTGAAATTGTCCTCTGATGTCTACATATACAATATGACACGAATACACACACACACATACACACAATTAGTGTAATTAAAAATATAAGCCATAGTCGAGAACTTTCTGAACAGGAACAGCGCAACAAACAGCTCTAAGAATTAGCAAATGGGATTCCGTGAAATTAAATTTTTTAAAAATCCTGCTCAGCAGAATAAGCTGTTAGCAGAGTGAACAGACGGTGTATAGACTGGGAGAAGGACTTTTCCAGATTTTTTTCAGACGAGGGTTTAATATCTAGTCTATATAAAGAATTGCAAACAAAAAAATCATCAATTAAACAGCTATGGCAATCAGCAAGGCTAAAGAAATGAACACACAACTCTCAGGAGAAGAAATCCAATAACCAATAAGCGTTTAAAATTTTGTTTAAGGCTCTTAGTCATCAGGAAAATGCAAATTAAAAGTACTTAAAAAAATTCTGCCTCGCCCCAATCAGAATGGTGACCGTCTAGAAAAGAGAAACAGTAAATGTTGATGAGAATATGGGGAAGGGAGGGGCTTTTATCCACATCTGATTGGAGAGCACACAGACTGTATGAAAACTGGTATGGAAGTTTCTTGAAAAATCAAAACCCAGCAGCGCACCTCCTGGGCCCCATGTCCTACCAAAAAGACACTTTTACAATAATGTTTATTGCTTCATTGTTCACAGTACAAGGAACTGGAACCAGCCTAGATTCTCACCGACAGACGAATGGATAATGACTATGTGACATACATATACAGTGGAGTTTCATTTGGCACTAAAGACAAATGAAATCATGATATTCTTAGGAAAATAGATGGATCTGAAAAGTCTAATAAGTGAGGCTGCCTGAACTCAGACAAAAGACTCCCGAGTTTTCGCTCAGGTGTGAAACACAGCTACGATGTTTACACGTATTTATATGGGTGGAGGGTATGGGGGGGCGGGGTGAGGATACTCTGTGAAAGTAGTAGGGAGACCCCAGAAAGGGGAAGCGATGTTCAGTGGGAGATGGGGACAGCAGGACACCTGTGACATGAAAGTGGGAAGCATGAATGAGGAGGACCAGTGGGGGAGAAACCACAGAAAAAATACATCAACGAAAGCAGGGCTTGTTTGAAGTTGCCAACAACAGTAGTGAAGACTGATGCTGTATATGCTAATTTAAGTTTTGAAAGAAAAGATACTGGTAGGGCAGGAAGGACACCTAGGTATTTAAGAGCACTTGCTGCTCTTGGAAAGGATCAGAATTCAGTTCCTAACACCCACGTTGGGCAGCTCACAACTGATGGCACCTTATGGCCTCCAGAGGTCCTGCGCTCATACGTGCAAACACATCTGCTATCAACGTACTAACTTAATAGCCCCTAGGAGAAGCCGAATTTCAACCCCCTCATTGTAGCTGGATTCTTGAAACACACTCAAGTCTTAATACGCATCATGTGTGGCATCCAGGTAAGCCTTGTACGTATTTGGAAGTATGAAGAATTTAGTAACAAAGAAACATCAAAGTACAAGAGAGAAAAATAAGCAGTTATTTAAAAAAAAAAAAAAACAACGAAGATGTCTGATTTTGCATTGTTTGATATTATACCAAACCCCTCACACTTGGGAGGAAAAGACATTTATGCCACACAGATGAAATCTCTGCATCATCACACATCCATTATACCTCTCTAAAGAGCATTTACGTATCAGTCATGAATACCAGCTACAGACAGCTGACTGCTTTTTGGGTAAAATTAATTCTTTTCTATATTTTCTTTTATTTAAACAGGAGAAGAAGAGTTAATTCACACAGGTGCAGGATGAGCAAATTGGAGTAGGGCCCTAGGAGAGAAAACCAAGTCCGTACTGTTGACTCGTGCCACACCGAGTGTGTTCTGGTCAGTCACCCATGAGAAACAAAACCAACTGGAGAGATACCTCGTTTGGGACAAAACTTCTGTGAGGTTCTTGCCATGTTTTCTTCTCTTGCCATTGTGTTTCAGAGGACCTCAAAGCACTATCTTGGTTCAGCCTGTGTCTTCCGAGTATGATTTCACCATCAGTGACCGGCCGTTGTTTCTTTAAACATGTGGCCTTTCTTAATTTGTAAAAAAATGCTTTCCTAATGCCTTCTTTCTCTCTTTTTGGGGAGCTTGGAGGAAAGAGGTCAGAACGTCAGAGCTTCATTTTGTGAGTGGAACTCCCTAGCGTCTCGGAACCTGCCCAGAAAGCCAGTGAGGCTGTAGAACTGCCGCGAAGATCCAAGGATTCTTCCCACACCTCAGGTCACACACTGGTCCCAGACGGAAAGCCAGGTGAGCTACTGAAGCAACCAGACATCTCAGAGGGGCCCAGACAGCCTCTTTCTCGGTGCCATTCACACTGGACCCCGACTACAGTAAGGGGTGAGAGTGTCTCCTCACATGAAAAGGAAAAGCGAAGAAGCAGTTTGTAGGAAGACATTTGAAATCCCCACTGGTGCTCACCTTTCAATTCACAAAAATATACAGGGACGCAGAGGAAGAGACAGAGCTAACCAAGGAAGTCCTGAGTGAGACCCTTGTTCAAGCAATCACACTGCACTGAGGACTCTTTACTGAGGAAGTGTGTTGGACGGCCATACATGTAGCATAGTCAGCTTGAGCGGGAAGACGGAAGCCCAGGGGGTCCTGTCATTAGCAAGAGCTGACTTAGAGAGGGTCAGAGAATTTGAAGACATGGTGACCACGCGTTTACCTCACTGCGGATCTATTTTTTGAAGATGCTGGGCACATCCCTCCTGTACAATGTCTGCTGGGAGTGAGCTTGCCCATCATCATTAGAAGGGGGATGAAAAGCGCTATTTTTAACTCTATTATTAAAGGAAACCCACATCTGGAACACTCTGAGAACTGATCATCATCTGTTCTGTGGAAAAACAGCCTGGTGTCTCCAATGCTTCGTTTTCCCAATTATTTTGATATTTCCTGATGTTTTAAGTACTGGAGGCATATCACATCCAGCTCATTTTATCTCCCTAAATATATTTTGTCCATCTGCCATGGTCTTAATAAAGTCTCTGGTTTTTAGAAGCTCAGTAAAATTATGGGAAATATCAAGGGAGTTTGGTTTCAGCTCATTTTTGCTTTTTTTATACTTTTTTTTGTTTTCTTGGGGGAAGAATTGATATATTAGAACTAGAAAATCATTCTCACATTTTCAGTTTCCTCAAGGACTTTGGGGATTTTTTTTTTTAACAAGGCCGCTCGCCAAGCTGCCATAACAAAAGGATTCTTTTTTTTTCCTTCTTGTGAGTTATTCTAAAATACTGTGACATTCGAAAGGTTTGCTTTTCAGTGGAAATAGGAAGAAATAAACCAGATCTCACCCCACCCCACAGGCCATAACTCAATCTCAGATCTCCACAGTATTGACTACATTTATCAATCTTTCTTTATTAAAGCTTCCTGCCTCGCGTATCTAGAACAGAGCTCTGAAGCGCTGAACAAAAGCAGTAGAAGGGTCTGTGTATATTGCTGGGTTCATTCTATGACGTAGGTCAACAACAATAAGGGTTATGCTTGAATAATGTGGTAAACATGTGTACTTATCTTTACTGTGATTTTGATGCACTGATTAAAAACACAGGGATTTAGGTCAATTTGTTGCTAAAACCTTAAGACACGGTCTGGGCTTTTGTTGTTATTCCCTTTCCACTCTAGGGTCTCTAGGAAAACTGGTGACTCAAAAGATGCTTTCCCCTTTGTAGATTATTGTACATGGAATTTCACTTTCAGAATTTCAAGTTCATTGAGCATCCCCCAATACAACCTTGTATCAATGAAAACAAGCAAGGAGATACTGAAGTAGAAAGACCTACAAAGCATTACTCTGTTTATTTAGCCTGCTTAAGTCTTCTTTCCTGTTTTCACTTCCTTGATAAAAATGCCCTGGAAAAAAAAGCAACACTGGGAAGGAAATGGATTATTTGACTTACACTTCCCAGTTGCAGCCCATGGGTGCAGAAAAGCCAGAGAGACAGGAGCTTGAGATAGCTCATCACATCATCCATGAGGAAAAAAAAATGAATGCACCCATGCTGCCTGCTTGCTGTGCATACCCAGCTGCTTTTGTTACCTCTATACAGTTCAGGGCATTGTCTACAGAATGTGCTGCCCACAATCAACAGTTAAGATAATCCTCCATAGATGTGTCCATAGACCACCTGCCACCTGATCTAAAAAAATCCTCACTGAGACTCTTCCTGGTGATTCTACACTGTGAGAAGTTGACATTTAAAACCAACCCTCACAGAACTTGAAGCTGTGCAACCACAGTGCTAACGTATGGAATTTTCCGACATCACCTTTAAACATTCAAGTTTTTTGTTTGTTCTGTTTTCCAACTTTCTTTTTCAAATTTCCAGCTTACGGATGGGCCTTTCTGTTTGCTTCTCTGTACCCCAAAGTGACCGCCAAAGTTCCTAGAATCACATTTTCATACATTCACTTTCAAAGGAAGGACAAAGTCTTGTTTGCATGTGTGTGTGTGTTTTGTTTAGTTAGGGAAGTGCCCACTCAGATGACCCCAAAGGGACCTTTGATCAAAATTCAGCCACAAACCACGGACACTGGGGTTAGGAACTCAAAGTGAGTAAGATCTATGGGAAACAAGCAAAGGCAGAGAAGTGGGACAGCAGAGTAAATGCAACATAAGGGGTGTCTCACACATACTGGGGCCTCAGGAAAACACCTCTCGCTTTCAGTCTCCTAAGAGCCATAAAGCCATGAATTCAAGTACCCTTCATCTGACATTTGTGATAATGTGAATAAAGATAAGGCATGTGTTGAAAAATATTTCATAAACAAACTTATCTTTAATAAACTTTAATGGATAAAAAGTTAATATCACACTTCCTTTAATAGGCAGTTAAATAAATCTTTATTTATAGTGATTGTCCTGGCAAAATAGTGACAATTGGACATTATATAGTTATTTAAAAAGTTTATTAAGGCCAGGCAGTGGTGGCACATGGCTTTAATCCCAGCATTTGGGAGGCAGAGGCAGGTGGATCTCTGTGAGTTCAAGGTCAGCCTGGTCTACAAGAGCTAGTTCCAGGATAGGCTCCAAAGCCACAGAGAAACCCTGTCTCAAAAAACCAAAAAAAAAAAAAAAAAAGTTTATTAAGTAGAACAACATGTAGAACTGGAGAAATGGCTCAGGGGCTAAGAGTACATATTATTCATGCTGAGGATCTGAGATCACAACCACTTGTGTGGTGTCCCCTACAGGTCTCAGTAGGTGCTGTAAGCATGTGCACATACCCACAAACAGACACAGACACAGACACAGATACACATAATTTAAACTAATCATTTAAGAGAACAACATGGTGTGATGTGTTTAAAATTCTGTTTGAAATGCAATGGGGTATGTTACTGTTTTTAATATTTGATTGCAAGCCACTGATACTTCCAGTGATAACCAACAAAGAATTAATATCTCATTAACTAAAATGACACGGGGTTTTGTTGAACTTTCTAGTTTTGGTTCTCAACAGAGTTTTTATTGGGAAGAAAAATATTTCACAAGAGTACCTTGCTAATTTTGTATAATCAGCGATCTATCACTGTGTTTTCCTGAGGTCTCACTTATTTTTACAAAGAAACGGATGCTCAGCCTCTATCATTACCCCTTAGGTCCCCTAACGAGAAGAATAAAGCAGTACAAGGTGAGGTGTTTTGGATCAACCTCTTTTGCATGATTTGCCCTGAGAACAGCTCAACCTTCCCCTTGCAAAAGAACTGCCAGATCCAATGCCCAAGTGCAGGGACCTTCTCCGTCTGACCTAGAGGGCATGGTCTTCTAGTGCAGCTGGAGAAAGTCTAAGAAGAACAGTAGTGTGTCTCTCTACTCTCCCAGGTCCCAGACTTCTGCTCTAGCAGAAATCGGTCACACAGATCCATGCACACTTACATTCACTGCTGCTCTGTCCCTAAGAGCAAAGAGATGCACTCAGCCTAGGTATCCACCAATGGATAAAAGGATAATGGCAATGTGGGTGATTGCACTCTGCCACTAAGAAATATGACACATACAGAGAAATGGATGAAAACAGAAAATACTGTATTAAGTAAGATAACCCAGGCTCAGAAATCTAAATACCACATGTTCTCCCTCAAGTGTGGACTCCAGTCTTGTGATTTTAATGTATTTGGTTATCGGTATAGTTCATGAAACAAGTAAGGGGATGATGAGAAGGGGAAAGAGGAGCCTTCCAGAGAGGTAGGGAGGGTAACAATACATGTAATGTGAAAATGATGGGGTAGCCTGGTACAACGAGGAAGTGGGTAGAGAGATGAGAGGAGGAAGGGCAGAAACGATAAATAAATACATATGAAAATGTCAAGACAGTTGCTTACTTTTTATGCTAATTTAAAAACAAAATTTAATAAATAAGAAATAAATTAGGTATGGATTTTTTTGGCCCAAGAGTCGGTATTCAAGAATTCCATCCAAAACATTTGTATCACCAAGAACAGCTTTCTGCATTGGCCTCTTCTCATTTCCACGACCCTTCTCTCTGACTGACAAAGTGGAATGCAATGGAACATAAAATGTGAGTAACAATTGCCTGACTATCCACCATGCTTCCAGAGGGAGAAGCCTCATTGGCTGGACCCAGAAATGAGACTCAATTCCTCACTGACTATGACTGGGTGAAGGGTAGGCACGTGACCCGGTAGTAGCCAATGAGGCAGAAGAAGAATTCAGAATTCGCTACTTTGGGGGGGAAAATAAACAAATGAGCAAAAACACAAGTGGGGAAGCCAAAATTAAGCAAGTATGGAAAATAAAAATTGCCAGCCAGGGAGAACTCAGCATCCAAGTGAGGTTTTCTTTTTCCTTGATTGTTTTCTTCCTGCTTGGAAGACTAATAAATTTGATGTTTGGAGAACTGCAGCCATGTGTGTCTTAAGGAAAGCTATAAGAATTGCACAGCCCTGGGAAATGCAATCCTTCAGGCTGCTGCTGGCTGTGTGAGCTAATCCATGCTCTCCTCCTCCTTCCATTAATTTTATAGAACATTGTATAGAATAAACAAATGCAAGTTTCTGCCTAGATCCTGATGCCTTTTAAAGACACTGGCCTTTGAAAAAAAAAAAAAAGGACCAGTAAAGGTGGCTGGTGTTAAAGATACACTGTTCCCCAAAAGAGACTTGTCTAGGCAGCCCCCCAAAGTCAGTGACACACTTCCAGAGAAGAAGAATGCTATTCACACAAGCATTTCCCAAAGTCAAACTGTATGCCTTAGGTTGGAGTCTATTTTAATTTTACAAGGTGAAACAAGAGATTTTTTTCTGACCAGAAAAATGCTAATAGTTATATACCATTGATCTTAAAGCTGTCTTTTGGTTGAAAGCGTCAGGGTCACATATTCTAAAAGCCCTTGTACCTGCCTCCTGTGGTGTGTGTGTGTGTGTGTGTGTGTGTGTGTGTGTGTTTGTGTGTTTGCAGTGGGAGTATATCATATACACATAAACATGAGCTTTTGAGTTCTCCCTTTGTTTTGACTCTAAATATAAAATCAACAAATGGTTTATATGATCAAAGTATATCAGACTGCTTTCAGAAATAATAATCGTATTAGCAGTTAATAAAAATGCCATTGTTTGGTCTGATGAGTTTTGAGACATCTCAATATGTATGTGCGTCTATGTGTGTGAGAGAGAGAGACTCCTTGACTGTCTTGGAACTTGATATGTAGACCAGGCTGGTCTCAAACTCATAGACATACCCTGGCCTCACCCCACAAGGGCTGAGGTCAAAGCTGTGTGCCACCATGACTGGCAACTCAATATTTTTTAAGATGTATTTTTTTCTTTCTTAACTATGTGGATGTGTATGCACCTATGCATGTGTGAGTGCAGGTTTCCAAGGAGCTCAGAAGAAGGGGCTGGATGCTCTAGAGCTAGAACTACAGGCTGTAGTGAACTGCCACTGTTTATGCTGCTAATTGAATGCAAGCTGTCTGCCAGGGCAGTATGTGTATTTAATTTATGAACTATCTTTCCAGGCCCATGACTGGTATCTTGATGGTTACAATCAAAGTGTGTGTTTTGCGATTTTTATTAGTGTAACAAGTTGTGTAAGGGAAGAAAAACCTGGACAGGATAGTGGTCTTTATTTTATTTTTTACCTTTATTTTTATTTTATGTATATGAATGTTTGCTTCCATGTCTGTGCACCATGTGCATCCATAGAAGATAGATAGATGATAGATAGATAGATAGATAGATAGATAGATAGATCATAGATAGATAGACTGATAGATCATAGATAGATAGATAGATTGATCATAGATAGATAGATAGATCATAGATACATAGATAGATAGATGATAGATAGATAGATAGATAGATAGATAGATAGATAGATAGATAGATAGATAGATAGACAGATCATAGATAGATACATAGATAGAAGATAGAAGAGGGTGTTGGATACCCTGGAAATGGAGGTAATGAATGGTAGAGAGCTGCCATGTAAATGCTGGGAATGGAACTTGAGTTCCCTGCAAGAGCAATCAGAGCTCTTAACCACTGGGCCATTTCTCGCCTCAGGTTGGTATTTTTATATGATGCATTTAGAAGTCTATCTTAGGCATCTCTTGGTTCTCCTTCTTCCTGATACACTGTAGAACGTCATCTCTTCTATCGCATCTCTCTTACTAATCACTGTGTGTGCCATTTTCCTACTTCCTATCTTTATTTGAACATCCTTATAATCTCTCTGCAAATGCCACGATAACTGTAACATGAGCTACTTATTATTTACTTTAAAAGTCTGATTTTGCTTAGATTTGTTTGAAAAAGACTTTTGAAACGATGGTAATGCTATGTCTGGGATGCTACCATTCCCTGTCAATATGAGATTACCATGGAAATAAATGCAATGTGTTAACACAAAATAGCATCGCCTAGCTGGATACTTGCTTCAGCTTTGAGCCTGACCTCTCTTGGTCTTTCTCTTACAAAGTGAGATTCCAAGATACCAAAGGGCTTCTAAATGTAAATTTATCAAGACAATTTATGATGTAGCAAACAACAACAAACAAGCAAACAAAACAAAAAATTAAAGGGTGGTGGGAAGGTAATGATATTGTCACCATGTGATTTTAATGTCAATCAAGTCTTGCCACCTATAGTTCTGTGCTCATCAGTAATTACCCCTGTGGTTGTGGCTGAGCAAGTTGGAAGTCTGCAGTGATGAATGACCATAGATGGATTTTTTCTTTGGGCTGCTAGCTCACAAAAAAATTGATGTGGAGACTTACTAATTATGAAAACTTGGCTTTAGCTTAGGTTTGTCTCTAATTGGCTCTTATAACTTAAATTAACCCATTTCTATTCATCTATGTGATGACACATGGTTCGGGGTTTTTATCTCTCCTCCTACATGTCCTAATTGCTCTCCATCTCTTCTGGTGTCTCTCTTGCCCTTAGATTCTTCTTCTCTTTTTCTCTCTCTGCCCGGAAGTCCCACCTAACCTCTTTCTGCCTAGCTATTTGTCACTCAGTTCTTTATTAAACCAATCAGAAAGCGCCTTGGCAAAGACACATCTTCACAGTGTACAAAAAGACAATTCCACAGCACATGACATAGGTCTACATTCACTGTCAGGAGCTGGGTCAATCCAAATGAAGGAATCCTTTGCCTGTGAGTTAGAAACAGGATAAGAGTGTGTTTCAGTGTCAGCCAAGCTGCCAAGCGGTAATAAGGTAGTTTGAATGAGAAATGTTCTCCACCGGCTCAGGTGTTTGAATATTTTGTCCCTAACAGGTGGGTCCTGTTTGCGGGAGATTGTAGCACCTTTAGGAGTTGGACATTTGCGGGAGGAAGCACATCATTGGTGGTTGGGCTTTGAGGTGCTATAGTCTTGCCCCACTTCCTGCTCACTCCTGTTTTCTGTGTGCGAATGAAAATGTGATCATTTGGACTCCTGTTGCTGCCAACATCTTTTCCCTGAGAGTTCCCACACCTCCCTGCTACACTGGATTCTACTTCTCCTGACTTAGAAGATAAAATAAACTCCCTTTTCTCTCTAAATTTCTTTTGGTTGTGGTATTTATTTCATCTCCACAGCAAAAAAAAAGTAACTAATACAGATGGCATCGCTTGGGTGGTCCTGAAAAAAAATTCTCTTTGGTATTTTCCCTACAAGAAAGTCCTTATTTAGCCCTGTTTTCTTTTCTTAGAGGTTGTCCTGGAAAAGAAGAACAGAAAGGTGGCAGGTGTCTGCACTGTTGATGCCAAAACCAAGTTGGAGTGGTCCCAGACCTACCTTTCTTTTTAGACAAGGTCTCATGTTCCCAGGCTGACATCAAGCTCAAAGCCAAGGATGACGCTAGTGTTTTGGTCTCCACACTTCAACTCCACCTACTGAATGGTGAATTACTGGCCTGCACCATCATACCTGGTTTATGTGACCCTGGCGAGCAAACAGACCTACTAAGCACATCCCCAGATGTTATTTAAATAGCAAACCTTCTTTTCTTCTTAGGACCTGTTAGATAAATTGCCCGTGCCTTGCATCTGAACACTTTCAAAATCAAATCACTTGTTGATGCGTACTGAAGACATGGGTATTCCCTGTGCTTAATCTGTTGATCCTACAATTCTCTTGTTAATTGGCACTAATCTCTGCTAATATTTAAGTTCCAAAAATGCAGTCAAAGTAGCCTTGTATGGGTTGGATTATTTGAATGAGGGAGATGTGAATAGAATGAGTGTGCTATATAATCAATGCCAAAAAATTAAAATTGTTACAGGCAGTAGATATTTAAAGGATTTAAAAGCTGGGTGTGATGGAGCACACCTCAGTCACAAGACTCAGGAGGTGGAGTCAAGAAGGCCAAGAGTTAAAGGTCATTCTTGACTGCATATCAAGCCCAGGTTCTGTATCTAAAACAAAAACAAACAAACAAAAAGAATTCACGTAGCTGGGTGGGAGGAGTGGGTAGTGATGGTGATGGTATTGATGCTGGTGATGGTAGGGATAATGAATAATGATAGTGATAACAATGGTGGTATTGCTAATGATGGTGGTGATGGTTCACAATGATGGTGAAGTTGGATCAATTGTGATTTGGTGCTGCTGATGGTAGTGATAGTGATGATGATGATTTTGGTGGTGCTAATAGTGATGGTGATAGTAGTAAAGGTCACAATGATGATGATAATGTCATCCCACTTCTTACTGATAAATAAAATCTTCGGTCGATTTTGCTTCCTTGGAGAATAAATTATGTGATTCTTTTTATATGATGGCCATGTTTCAGAATGCCTACTTACAAAGGTTGGAGTGCCATTTCTGTGGGACCTCCAATAGGAAGATGTTTGAGAGAAGACTGAGAAGGAGGAAACAAAACAACATGAATTTTCCCAACTTTATTACTTCTTTCCTTGAGGGTATTTATTTTCTTGTGACATTGGTCTCTTTAGATTCATCACCAAGATGGCAAACAGAGCATGGAGATGAGAGACAGCTTCCAAGTTTAGGGGTCAAGGTGGTAGGATTTGAAAATATCTAACATGTGTTGCTTCTTCCTTTGCAGAGTCCATCTCTTTACTGAGGCAGCCATGATACAGGCTGACCTAGCTGTCGGTGAAGAGTCCATGTCATGATACCTGAGTCTGTGTCAGCTTGCTCCAGTCGTTACTTCAGAAAGAAAGACAATAACAGATGTCTGTATATGCCAGGGACTCAGTTTGAACGTTTTACAATTTCACATTAATAATACCTCCAATAAATCATGTATTTATTTTATGATTAAGTCAAAATGGGGAAGATGAGAAGAGCCTATTATTCCTGTCTATAGATGGAGGTTGTGCCCTAAGAGTGTCAAATTCTGCAACATTTTTACTTTAGTTGAACCATGACACAAAGACCTGAAGAGTAAATATATCATTGGTGCTGAATGAGAACGTCTGGGGTAGGGGCACATATGTGCACTGTGTCCCTTGAAGACCTGTACCCAAGCCTGTGGTGTTTATTCTGCTTGGGTGTGATGGGTGGAATGAGAAAGGGTATCAGGGGAGAACTGGGGAGACTTCCTCTCATTTCTTCCATCTCCTTTATAGCACTGGGAGGAATCTTCCACTCAGAGCTAGGAACTAATATCATGCTTGGATGATATGAGAAGCCAGAGTGAGGGTATGAGATGGAAGCATTTCAGCCTCAGAACAATAACTCCATTGATTGAGTTAAATGAGTTTGACTCAGGCGGGGAGACACACACCCTGTGTGAGAATACTGTGGCTTCCCCCAGCAAACAGAAGCACGTGCCATAGCTAAGCTAGACAGAGGTAAACCAGATGTCTCAAACTCCCCCATCTGTGTATTTTAAATGTCTCAGAATTATCTGTGAATATTGACAGATTGAAATTCGTAGGTCTCCGCAACTCGCAGATACTGTGGGATATTTTCAAATTCCCAGAGTTAATTTATAACTGGAGATAAAATTTTGAGCACTTATTGTGTGTGGTTGGAAAGCTGGTTAGTGAATCCATACGTGTTCCTAGGGGGCATTTGCTGAGAATTACAAATGCTTCTGGTAATGTCTCTTTCCACATTCACAGTAGCACTAAATGTGGGCATCCGGGACAGAGGGCTGCCTCACATCTGTCTGACCACATTCCCTCAAAGATGATGGGCTTCAGCTTGATTGTGTAACTATGGATTGAATTTAAATCAGTATTTTGCCTAAGAGAGAAATGGGGAGGGAACCACATGGACATTATTGAAGCAAGTCTCAGACTGTGAATCTAGGTGTTACAGAGAATTCAGGCAGAGACTTGCAAATCAAAACACATAACAGAGAGTAGAAACACAGCTAGTGGTCCTCGCTTAACACAACTGATGCCCTAGGTCCCTCCCACCCCTGCACTATAAATGGAGCCTCAAGAAATAGCAAAATAATAAGAAAGAGAGGTATATGAACTACACTGTTTTAGAAGTTTTCATTTATTCTATGTGTGTGTGTGTGTGTGTGTGTGTGTGTGTGATATGAGTAAGTGTTTGAGCCACAGGTGCATGTAGAGGTTAGAGAATAACCATGTGGAGTCTGTTCTGTCTTTCAACATTTATGTACGATCTGGGAATTAAACCCAGATCTCCAGGTTTGCGCTACAAGCCCCTTTACTCACTGAGACATTTTGCTGGGCCCTTGATGGTGCTTTTAACAAAAGCACACTTGCTTCTCCTTCACTGATGCAGCAATACTGTAGGTTCTTCTCCATCTTTCCTACTCTACCCACCCATTGCCCTATTTTCCAGTAGGGATGGAGTTTGCTTCTTCCTATGCTGAGACTGGAATATATTCAGAGAATATAGGAAGTGAGTGCACAGACACAGCAGGAAATTGATTCTCTCACCCACTCCCCAAGGAGGCTATGATAAGAATTTTCTTACTTCATACTCTCAATTCAATAAATGTGAATCCTTATGCTGATATTAACAAGAATCAAAAGACATGCTTTTCTGCACATTATAGTTTTGCATTCAGTAACCTATTTTAACTACACAAGCACATGGAGATGCAGTTGTTCTTAGTATTATCCCCAACATAGTTGTGCAGAAGCAGAGGGGTATGCTAAAGGACTCCCCAGGCATCTGAGTGATGGGCAGAATCAATCAGACCAAGAGTCTATGCATTATATGGAAAAGAGAGAGGCCCTAGCTTCAGGTGTGGGCACCTGACTGTCGATTGTCCTGGAACCTCTACCCTGTACTGTGCTCATCTGTGAAGTGAAGAACAAGTAAGGGAAACTAAGATGGTGCCTGGTGCTAAGCCTTTGTTACAACTTAGAATCTTCTGTCTTTCAGCTGTCAGATCCACTTGTTCCCATGGATTCACTGACTCGGGTATGGGGCGGATTTCCCAAACTTTTCCTTTCAAACCACACCCCATCTACCCAACATGCAGCCCCTCCCCTTTGTCACTTCTCTAACCAGTACCGTTATTCACGTTTCTTTGTTACCTGTCCTGTCTGACTACTGCACCCCTGTGAGGGTGAGGCTTCTCACCTGTCTTTGCTCAGACTCTGTGTTCTGCCTTTGACACAGAGCAAGTGCGCAGTTGTCTTCTAAACAGTTGAGAAATGAGAGTCTCCGAACCAAAGAGCAGCATCTTCATCAAATCTACCAGGCCGGCTTACACGACATCAGCGGTCACATGGCAGGTGAACTACTGATGTTCCCTTATAGAAGGGAGGGTTGGAAGAGTCACTGGACCCTTACCTGAGAGTTCAGCTCTCCTCCCATCCATTTGCATGTAGGTCTGTAAAAACTGCAAATAGCTTTGGATTCTAGAGTGTAAAGACCGGGGATTAACTGGGAGTTCTATCTATACGGCTACTGGAAGCCATGTCCATGGTGGGAAAAGACTTTGCTGTGCAAGTTCCTTGGAGAACCCCATACTCTGTCCATACCTCATTGCCCATGCTCTATAAGTAAGCCCACTAAATTCATTGGCTCCCCGTGGTGAACTTTAGTTGAATCATACTTTGAGCTGTGGTTGGGACCTTAGGAGGGCGGATAGATGGTGCTCATGTCTCCTGTGGGAAGGAATTCTCACAACACCAGTAGCGTCGTGCATTCAGAGACAATAATCTCTCAAAGCTGAAAGCAAGTGAGAGTTTCGATGCCACCCCGATACCCCTTGTAATCAATCCTCCACCAGAAGAAGAGCAAGTACCACCCAGTGGCATCCAGTCTCCTGCACAGCGACTCCATCACCAGCTGTCAATCATTCTGTAGGCATTTGGGGACTGTTGGTTAAAATACTACCCACATCCCAGTCTGAAGCAGGGTATCTAACTGTTAGATCCTGTGGGATTGTGGTCAATATGAGCAAAAACTTGTGTAAGCTTGGACCAAGATGAGATTTCCGAGTACCCAGTTCATGATTTGACTTTCCTGGAGATATTATATTATATCCTAGAGATATTATGAAGTTATGTCCATCTATGAAAAACTTGAAGAGGATGTTTTTATGGAACTGACTGAAGATGTGGTCCGTGAGTTAGCCTAGCTGGACCATGAGAGGGAGATGAGCTCCCTCCTCATATTGGGAGGACTCATGAGAATGACTTCTAGAAATCAAGAAATGTGAAAACTCACATTTGTTTCAGGATTCTTTAAAATTCAACTAAAAGGATAGGTCTGAGAAAATTCCCCAGCATGCCTCTCACCCCTTCCTATCACCTTACCAAACTCCCTGCAGGGACCTAGAGAGTCTCCAGCCAGCAAGGTCAGAGGGGTCTTTGAGTATATTTTCAAGACTGGGAAGTCAGGCGTCAATACCTGGAGGAAGTGAGGTCAAGGTCAGGTCTGTGCCTTGTCAGACCGCTATAGTCTTCCTTGGAAAGCCCTTTCATTTGTGCTGGAAGGTCACATGATCCCAGAGCAAGTTAAAAGTGGCAGCTGCGTCCTTTCCCGGAGTCTAGCCATACTGCGGTGTCCTTTATCTCAACCCAATAGTTTCTTATGTCTGGAAATTTAAAGGACTCATTATTTAGCTCAAGCCTGCATTTTATCTCATTTATGGATGAGCATTGAGGGGAAAAAAAGTTGAAGAAAAATAAAATCCCTTATTTTGCTAATGAGAGACATCTGTTTATTCCTCCTTTTTAAAATGTGCATTTGCTTAATAGGCAAGTTTTAAAAAAATGCCAATCAAGGCTGCCATGACTTGGGGGATTTATCAGAATTGGAACTGTTTTCTATAATTAAAGATGCATTGGGTGAAGTCACTGTTGCTCACTTGGAGCTGGGGGAAGGGGTAGGTTTGAGAGAAATGGCCTTGGAATGGCATGCTCCCTAAAGATGTTCGCAACCTACCTCCAAAACCTGATGCCATCATTCTGCATGGGGGATGTCCTTAATCTGAGGACCTTGGGAAAAGGAGATACCCTGCAATGCTAGGGTGGGACAATAGTAATAATAAGCTCAGTATGACGGGGGGCAAAAAGGTGAGCCAAAGGAGCCCTGACAGGTGAATTGGAGGTTGAGCCACATCTCTGGAGCCTGGAAGAGGCAAAGAAGTAAGTTCTACCTTAGGTTCCTAGAAGGCACTGTCTCTGCCTCCACAATGCCCTTGGGACTTCAAATACGTGTTTGGGTTAAGCTACCTTAACATTTAACCCTTAACCTTGCCGGGTGGTGGTGGCACACGCCTTTAATCCCAGCACTCGGGAGGCAGAGGCAGGCGGATCTCTGGGAGTTCGAGGCCAGCCTGCTCTACAAGAGCTAGTTCCAGAACAGGCACCAAAGCTACAGAGAAACCCTGTCTCAAAAAACCAAAACCAAAACAAAACAAAACAACCCTTAACCTTTGTGGAGACCTGTCACCAAAACAATAGCAAATGAATGTCCTCTGTATTTCCCCCTGAATGCCAGAGGAAGGACGAATAAACATTAAGATTGGCAGGTGAACCAACAGGGAAGTCACTGACAGCATTTAAGAAACATTTATGGTTGCTCATCTACGAAGAGCAGGAAGCAGAGACGGGATGGGAAGTGAAGGCTTCTTTTGCCCCAGCAGCAAGCTTCTCCCGCCACTATGCCTTTCCACCACAATGACTATGCACCTATAGACTGTGAGTAGATATCGTTCTCATTGATGAGAAAACTAATGAGACCGCTAATGCTGGTGTTCTCCATGAGTGTCTTCCTGCTCTACCATCTCCGGGGGAAGCTAATGTCATCAACCATTCTACATGAGGAATGCATGTCTCTAAGAGTATGAATGAAGTCAAGAAGTCCTCCCGGGTCAGACCCATCTCAGCTGGCTGCTGTCTGGAATCCACGGCGGCTGGGGCTGTCACCTTAGACTGAAGATGTGAATTCATTACTGAGTCTGAGTGTGACCACCATCCAGCTGCCCAAGAGCTTCAGTTTGACTAGCATGGCTGAAATTTGCCTTGCATGGAATTTCTTGTTTCCTTATAAAATATTTTAATGAGTTATTTTATTAGATATATTAATTGTACAAAGTAATTTGTTTCACTACATTTCATACATATATGTACTTTGACATTGTCTCTTCACTGACATCATGTATTCTCACCCTTCCTGTCTCCTCATGCTCCCCCTACTCTTTGGATTCCATATATAGGAGAAAACACATTCATTTGTCTTTCAGAATCTAGCTTGTTTTGCATACTGTGATAATTTCCATATTTTTCTGCAAATGGTATTCTTTTGCTTTTTTTCTTGACCAAGTAATACTTCCCTGCAGATAGACACCATATTTTCTTTAACCATTTTTTTTTCTGTCAACAAGAATGATTCCATATTTTAAGAGTTATAAATAATGCCATGACTAGATCACCAGATGCTGGGGAGTAGTATAAGGTTCTTCAACCCAAAACCTCACAGGAGAGAAATTAATGCGTGGGAACTAAGGGAACTTGCTGAGTCTGGGTAGATCCAGCAGGGTGGGCAAACCAAACACTTTCCTTATCACCGCATGGTACAAATGAAGGGCAATAAATGAGAGATTTTGTCAAAACCACTCTTCCAGCTTTAAGATGAAAATAAGCCCCTTTCAGGCAGACCTTTGTTCTCTACTTCAAAATCAGAGTAGGAAGAGCGGGAGAAGAGCCATCCCAAGATACTCCCCAGAGTTCACTGTGAGCATGAAATCTCTGGAAATTGTGGTCCTTTTTCTCCAAAATGTAACTGCCTGATTCCCCCTTCATAGTAGAAATTCTTAGAATAAATAATTGACCTTTTTTCAGTGAGAATTCTAACTAGTCTTAATAATAAAAACCCAGAGTCAGACAGATATTAGGGGATGGAAACTGAAAGATCAGAGAAACAGAGCAGAGAGTCACTGGAATTCTTACCTCTACAAAACCCACAAACCAAATGGAATGGGGTATCCTGTGTCTACAAGTTCTCAAACTGAATGCGGTCTTTATGAAGGCTCAGACCGAATCTTTAGCTCCTGTCTCCTCAAGGTCACCTTATATTCCTCCCTTAACCCAGTCCTGTCACTTCCAGGTCCACCTCCCTAGTGCTGGGATTAAAGGTCTGAGCCACCACCACTGCTTGGCTCTGTTTCTCTTTTAGACTGATTCAATCTCATGTAGCCCAGGGAGGCCTTGAACTCACAGAGATCTGTCTGCCTCTGTCTCCAGAGTGCAGGGATGAAAGGGGTGTGCCACAACTGTCTGGCCTCTATGGCTAACTAGTGTGACTAGCTCTGCATGCTGATCTTCAGGCAAGCTTTATTTGTTACAGCGCATAAGGTTTAGGGACACCCTGCATAAAGTTTAGGGACACCCTCTCCCGGCTCTATTAGAATGTATTTTTGCTTTATTCAAATAAATGCTTCAATGAATTGAAACCGTTGTGGTGTATACCTTACTCTATGCCTGGTTTTGTGTTGGCTGTAAGGTAGCAGCCACGGTCAGGTTCAGCCCATCTGTGCTGTCCAATGGAAAAGATAGCCACACATGCCCTCAAACTTGCAAACTCCACACCTCACTAGGATGTGTTTCCCTGAAGTCATTTTGTATTTATAGTCATTTATCTTTGGAGGATCGATTGGGTAAGACTGGATGCCTAATAAATTAGCCAGCCTGGAGGTGGCAGGTTGCTCAAACCACAGCAGCTTGTCAACCACCAGGGCCACTACCATTGGCTTTCCCTTGGCGATTTGTCATGGCTTATAATTAATTACAGCTCGTAAATCCACAGCATCACAGCAGAGATAATAAATAATAGAAGCTTTTTTCTGGATTATTTATTTATATTAATACGAACGCCTCTTCCTTTCCCTTCCCAAGAGCTCCCGGAGTGAGTCTTTGTATACAAAATTCTAATTAACATTCTTGGGTCTCTCACACTTCTATTTTCTCTTATATCAGGAAGAAATATTTTATTTCCTGATTATTGGCTACTATTGTAACATAAAATAGAACATTGAATGGTGACCTTGGCATGGGCAAACCATTCATTAGCCTTGGGATGAATGCCAGGAAACCTTCAGGTACGTTCAAAGAAACAGTTGCATTCATTTGATAAGCAGAGAAGTGAGGACCATTGGCCCCTGCTGTTGAGTCCGGTGCTGAGAAACACCAACTCTAGAGAATGGCTTCCTGCTAAGACAGAGATTCTGCTAACAATTAAATAAGAGCCGACTCTAGTTGGCTTTTCACTGTTGTGATAAAACACTGTCTAAGACCAATTTGGAAAGGAGTGGGTTTATTTAGGTTATTGCTCAGGACATCACTGAGGGAAGTCAGGGTAGAAACTCAAGGCAGGAGCCTAGAGGCAGGAACTGATTCAGAGGCCATGGAGGAGGAGAGTTACTTACTGGCTTGCTCCCCATGACTTGCTCAGCCTGCTCTCCTATATATCCCAGGACCAGCTACCCAGAGATGGCACCATCCACAGTGGGCTGGAACATCCCCACTAATCACCAATTAAGACAATGTTGAACAGATGTGCACACAGGTCACTCTGACCTGGAAAAGGTATCTCTTGAGGTTTCCTATTCCTAAGTGACTTATAGCTGTGTTTGTGTCATGTTAACAGCTGGAGCTAAATATGACAAGCCCAGTCCTAAGGATGTTACATTTTATGCTACTGAGAGACACTTGTATTTGGTCCTTGGAGATAGGATGCAGGTAGCTGCATAGGCCAGACCTGGGAACAGGTTACAGGATGTCATGTTCAAGTCTATCTTTTACTGAAACCTGCTCAGGAGACTCTACCTGATCATAGGAAGGATTGAGAAATGTGCTCGACTTCACAGCCATAGGAAATGAGTTTCATTTCATGGATCCATCACCTTTTCCATATTCTCTTCACATCCTTGAAAACCACACACTGACTGCTTACCACACTTAGCAGTATAAAGACTTGGGACTTGGGGCCACCACACACTTACTGGGTGAGGTATCACTGTGAATGCTGGTTGCAGAATAAAAAGGAAGTTGGCAGTTTCACAACTGACTTTGTGGGGGCAGGCACTGAAAGTAACACTGATGGTTGTCACTTCCCAGCAGGGACCGACTCACAGAGGTTCTTCAGGTCATTTCTTTGTAAAGTGTCTTGGTCATAGGGAGCTGTGAAGATGTTCTGACAAAACAAAATACAGCTCCCAGTGAGCAGGCTGGGCCACCCTAGCCCCATGGTAATGTCAATTAGGAGGAGGGGATAAGCAGTTCTTTCTGTAACTGTAGTCCAGGGCTAGTGAGTGTCAGAGACTCAGCTGGGCTGGGTGGGTGGGGCTGGCAGATGCAGACACTCACAGCTACAAACTGGAGAACTAGGCTCTAAGTTAGAGTTTTATCTTTCTGGGTTCCGACTGTCAGCAGCCTAGCCCTTGACAGCTACTGAAATAGTTGGCTCTGAGCAGCTGCTGCCATTGGCAGCTGGCAGAGGCAGCCAGGGCTTCAATCCCGTAGCCTCGGGTGTTAGGACTCCTCCAATGCATAGCAGCTCACAGGAACTCTTTCAGTACACTGGACCTTCAGTCTCTTGCCTACCACTGCCCACATCCTACCGTCTGGGCTAAAACTTCTGTTTCCCTGGTCCTGTGTTGTCTCTGCTCTGCTACTTCTGCCCTTGGCTGTTCTCTGAAGCCTCTCGGCTGTCCCCCTAGTCACAGGGCTCAAGGCCACCGTCCCTCACCTTCGCACACTCTACTTACATTAGAAGTCATAGATAAGGAGCTGGAGAGATGGCTCGGCTTCTAGTGTACTTGCTACTCAAACAAAAGCTGGAGTTTAGAACCCAAAAGCCCTTGTAATTCCCCCTTGGGGGACACAGGGACAGGGGGATCTCCAGAGCACACTAGTTATCAAGATGAGATGAGTTGGAAGCTCGAGGTTCGGTGAGACACTGTCCTGTGATGAAGTAGAAAATGAGCAATGGAAGAAGAGACTAGACATCATAGACAGCAACCTCTGGCTTCCATTCACACACACACACACACACACACACACACACACACACAATCACATCTGTACACCCCACATACGTGAAAACACACATATATACAAATACAACTTAAATGGGCCCCAAATAAATCATAGTTGGCAAGAAAAGACTACTTAAGGTCCAACTTTGTGTGGCCTAATGTACCACCAGATACAGGACATCACAGGAAGGTGTGTCTTGACTGACTTGAAAAGTAAACCAAGTATCTTGATCATGTATCTTGGAGGGTGTGTGGCAAGGGTGTGATATGGAAATAAAGTATTCTACTTGGACCACCCTCAATGCTGCTTCCTGTTCCATCAACCACTGGCTTTCACACCCTTCTCGCACTCAGAACAGTCTCAGGATTGTTCCTCCTGTTAAGTTCACTGTGGACCCTGGTGAGTAGAAATAGCTGCGGGACCGCTTACAGACCACCTAGCTTTATTTCTCTCTTTTCTGGCTGGGGCAGAGTATCCAGGGTGGTCATTTGTAGATGGAGGTCTTCTGGAGCAGGAATCTTGCTTTCAGTTCCTGTGGGCTGAGACCCACGTCGAGAAATTTCCAAGTATTAGAATGCTCTAGAACCCCTGGAGGGATGGCCACTCCAGGCAGTGAGCCTCATGCCTGCCCATCAGATCTCAGGATTGTTCCTTCTGTTAAGTTCACAGTGGGCCCTGATTGGTCATGAGATTGTACTCTGGGACAGAAAAAGATTGTTATTATTGAAGATCCTTGAGGAGCTGGAGAGATGGCTCAATGTTTAGCTGCACCAGCTACTCTAACAGGAGACCCAGGTTCAATTCCCAGCCCCCATATGGAAGCTCATAACCTTCTGTAATTCCAGTTCCAGGAGAACTATCTCAGGCCCTCTTCTGGGCCTTTATAAGTACTGCATGTGTATGATATACATACATAAATACAGGCAACACACACACACAATTTTTAAAAGATACTTGAAATAAGCCAGCCTGAAGCCACACTGCCTTTGAAACCCACACAGCAACCCACATCTACAAGCACAGAGTGTGAGGGCTTGGGTTTCACTCAGCAGCAGAGCAGGGCCTAGCATACGTAAAGCCCTGGACTTAATTTCTAGTCCCAGATTTTTTTTTTTTAACTTAGTGCTTGAGAAACATTCCATAAACTCTTAGCTTAGTCATCTTTGCCGTAGCTAAACAGTTACTTTCCTTTGTTATAATCCACTACCATGCTCAAGGAAGAATTTATTTTGGCTTGCCATCCATAATGGCAGAGAAGGTACGGTGGCAGGAGCAGGAGGCTAGGTGGTTACATTTCATTCACACACAGGAAGCAGAGAGGAAGAACAGGAAGTGGGGCAAGACTTTAAACCCTCAAGGTCTATCCCCAGTAATGTACTTCCTTCAGCAAGTCACCACCTCCTAAAGTTTTTGAAAACTCCTCAAATAGCGTCCCCTTCTGGTAACTGAGTGTTAAAATACCTGAGCCTGTGAGGAACATTTCTCATTCAAACTACCACACATGGAATCTAACATGGGCATCAGATAGCTCAACTTAACTCATTTATGTCTCCCTTCCTGGTACCACCCACTTTGGTGTGGCATGGTAGTGAGAGAATCTTGCTGTGGAATAAGCTCAGGTTACCCAGTTCCCATTTCCTCTTGTTTTATGAATCTTTGAGTTGTGACCCTATTCCACTTCGCTGTTTTTCTTTCCTTGTGTGTTCAAGCCTTAAAAATAAATCTGCTCATCACTCCTTTAGAATATTTAGGCGACTAGTATAAACCACTAAAAGTCTAAATAATTTGTTTCAGAAACTTAAAATCTAGTGCAAGGTGTTCATGTAAGTCAGCTCGATTTAGGGTTGTTTTCGTCCCGCTGAGTTTATTATCAGTTCCAAGGCAGGTGCTGCATCTGGGTTCTCTCCTTTACTGCATCATTTTAAATAATAAAAACATGAAATGCCAAGAGTGCCTGATTCTGATGACAAAGCTACTTTTAATTCCTTTTTTGGATGCAATGAATTTTTTGAGAGGGTGGAAAACAGTCTAAGAAAGACTCAGAACCAGTGACCCTCTCACTCCACGATGCATGGCTGTCAGGAGCCTCCTTTGAAAAATTAACTTTGTCTAAATCAAGATACCTTTGCAGCCCTGGTCCCTGTTGTCCAATGGAGTGGGGGCAAAGGTCAGAGCTTGTTTTAGATGTACATATTCACTTTTGAATTTTCATCGATTATGCAAGATTCTGTGCTGAACTAGTGATAATTACTGCCTGGGTCTTACCATGCAAACATCTTGTGAAGATTAATGACCCAGGTAAAAATTTGCATTTTCTGCTCAGCGTCAACTCAGCGGGGAGGTGAAAAGGGGGATGCTGGACATTTCATACACAGTATAATCTTCTTTCACGTCCCGAACGATGCCCATGTCTGAAATTCCTGTTGCCTTATCCGTGTCTCATTGCTAACTCACACCTATTACTCTTTTTCTCTTAGATGCCATTCACTTTATGTAAGAGGTTCCCTTCCTTACAGTATAATAGATGTAGTATATAATTTGAAAACTTAAGGCTAAATAGATTCTATATAAATAACAATATTCATTTTATTGACAAAGTATCAAGGGTGATAGGGTAATCCATAATTCTTTCCTTGTTGCATTTAAAGAAAAATATCCTCTTTAGTTGTCTTTTTAAAACATTTTGGAAAGAAGACAAAAAGAGAAATCAGAGCCAGGAAAATTGATGACTAGGTAATTTGTTCTTGTGAATTATAATGTAGTCTTGTTTTAAAAAGAAATTGATGTTTGTATGCATGTGTGGATGTCTGTACACCACATGAGTGCAGTGCTCACATGGGCCAGAAAAGGGCATCAGTTCCTTTGGAACTGGAGTTACAGGTGGTTGTGAGCTGTCATGTGGGTGCTGGGAATCCAACCTGGGTTCTCTGGAATGTTCTTAACTACTCAGCCAGCTCTCCAGTGCCAAGGTAGTCTTTGTTTTAGTTTGCATGTCATATCTGGCTTCCCAAATTACACATTATTCACCCATGAACTCCACTTGTTACCCTCACTAGGTTTTTCTAAGAAATACTGACTTCTTGCCCTACTTGATATCAAAAGCTTTGTGTTCATTTTACAGTGATTGCACCTTTGAAAGCCATATACCAGGTGACTAAATAGAACTGAGAAAATCTTACACAGACCAGTTTCCATGATCAGAATGTGTGTGTGTGTGTGTGTGTGTGTGTGTGAGAGAGAGAGAGAGAGAGAGAGAGAGAGAGAGAGAGAGAGAGAGAGAGAGAGAGAGAGAGATGCCATTCTTTCCTTAGATGTGAGCTCTCTGGCCACTTGTAACTAGAATGTTACATATATGGGTATCTGTGAGCACCCTCATGCAGAGACCAGAATCTGCTATCAACATGGCATTTGTGCTCTTCCTGTGGACTTTAAAGGAAATGTCAGGATGATTATCTATAGGTTCAGTCACCTTTCAGTTTTTAGAGGGATGATACTAACATTACATGGGATTTTTTCAATTGTTATACACATGACGAACATTTCCTACGCAGTGTCTGTCTGTGCACTACAACTCCAGAATCATTTCCATATCTCAGTTTGGATAGTCAGCTCACACCAGGTTGCAAGCTGCTATATTTTGACACTAAAGTCTCCATACAATAAACTCACAACCCCGTTCTCAGAACTACAATTCTGCCTGTTGGTTGTGCACCCTGTAATGTGGCCTTCAACTTGCTTCTGCTTTCTCCTTGACTGGGAGCTCTGTTTCTGGAGAAACTCTATTTTGTTACTCAAAAGGGTTTTCAAACATGTTTTGAAATGCCATTGACATACAGTCAATTCACCTTAGACAGAGGACTCTTCCAGGCACATTGGCCTGTGGCTTCAAGGAATGGGGGAGGGTAGGCATACAAGCTGTAGCCAACAGGTGCCTATTTTATCCCATAGATAAACTGAGTAGCTTTGTATCTCATAATATTTGGTTTGTGTCATCCTAAGACTTGAGCCTTATTTATTTCTTCCACATTGTCCCCAAGGAATAAACACTTGTTCTGTCTTAATGACCATGCCACTACCCTACCTACACTGTTCTTCTCTTGTAATTTTCCTGCCAGGATTTTACATCCCCAAGCATCCAGCCTTGCACATCAGAGTTGCTGACCCCATTGGACTGGAGTGGAAGGAGCCATTGGATTGTTGTGGTAATAAGTTCTATGCTAAAAAGCAATGCAAAGTGAAATGAAACAGAGCAATGGGCAGCGTCTACCCAGCTCCCTGCCTGCAGCTCTGAGATGTCGGGAGAGTGTGGGGCCTTTCACTCATCTATGTTTTTTATGTACTATGTTCTTTGGAAACTGTCGGTTGCCTTTGACACAACTTCCCGCCAAGAAGCTTCACAAAAACATTTTTTATTTGATCTTCCTCCTCGGGCATCCTTTCTTCTGTGAACAAACAGGTTTCTGTCTTCTCAGCATGCTCCCTTGGCGGGTCCTGTGCCACTGAATTCTTTCTGTGTATGGCTATTGCGTCGGAAAAACACGGTGCCCTTTTCAGGGCAGTGGACAGCTTATTGTCCTGCTCTCTGTGCGCCAGCCTGGCACGCAGCTGTGCTGTATGAAGTCCCATTCAATGCTCGGTTCATGAATATGTGAACTCACTGCAGTTAATGTAAGAGAATAATCTTCAGGGAACACAGGGGACTGTCCTTCACTCACAGAATGTATGTACTGACTTGGAGGATGTGGTATAGCTTCTAAGAAACTTTATAGAATATCTCCTAAATAGGAACAGTATAACTTGACAGTATGTGACTGGCTAATAGCATACAGATGTGTTCTATTAGCTCATAAATTCTTTAAAAAAATTTTTTTGGTTTATGTACTCTTGTGTGTGTGTGTGTGTGTGTGTGTGTGTGAGAGAGAGAGAGAGAGAGAGAGAGAGAGAGAGAGAGAGAGAGAGAGAGAGAGTATGCAGTACCCATATAGGCCAAAAGAGGGCATCATATCACCTGAAATTGGAGTTACAGGCTGTTGTGGGGGGGGGGATCAAACTTGGGTCTTCTTGAAGCACATTAATTGCTCTTAACTGTTGAGCCATCTCTATAGCTTCTACTTAAAAATTCTTATCTGTGCCTCCTAGGGAACTTTCCTAACCTTCATCATCTAGATGGATCTTGGACACCCATCCTTAGGACATCTGGTATCAAGCATGTTGGGTGGAGTCTGCCCATATCAAAGGCTGAGAAACCCTGTAGGCATCTGCTCCCTGTCCCCACCTCCTTGTCACAGTTTGCTTTTTGGTGACTTCTTACTCCCTGTTCTCTTGCTGAAATCCAGTGTGTGCCATGGCCTCATTTCAGCTTTTTGTGACTTTCAAATCCAACACAGTCATTTGTCACCTCACTTACAACTGACAAACAGGCGAGGGGCCTAGACCAGGTGTGGGTATTCAACAGGCCAGTGCTGACACTCTCCTTCCTTCTGAACTCAGATAGTTGCTTCCAGAAATGACAGGTGCTCCAGGAACTTGGTTATTTCAACTCCTACTTTCAATTAACCAGAGAGCAATTCTTTCGTGGGACTGATTGTTTTAGGGAAAATTAGACCCAGGAAGTCCAAGGGCTGATTGCTATTTTAAAGCCTGCTAACATGGGGCATGGTGAAATGGAAAGTTCCCTTTCAAATTATTTATATGACTTATTTTCAACGACTTATTTTACTTTATTTAATTTCATCACCTTCAGAAATCTCTCTGATGTCGTTCAGTAGATGCCATGTGCAGCCACCAAATTCACCTTTGCAAACATACATAACTGGTCATATTTGTTTTTATTGGAAAGTATGTATCATTGATAAGCAATTCTGTTACTTATTTTAATTATTCTCTGGTAGAACGTTAATTTCTTTACACTCAATGTTTGCTTGAAATATTTGAAATTATCCTTTACAGGAACATCACACTTTTGTATTACCTCCTTTAAAAATCCCAGTTTCTAAAACTGACATTTATTAAGTATCGTAAGCATGATTTTATATCCCTGTCTGTATTATGCATGAGCTTCATGTTTGATTTATTTTTCTTTCAGATTAGAGGTGACAGATGACAGCTCTAAGGGGGTGCTGTTTAAATTACCTTTCCTTGCAGTTCTCTCAGTGCCGCTTGGCATCTTTGAGACTTAAGTGGGGGGGGGAGAAAAATCAAAGGGAATGTTTGTATAGAGGGCGTACCTGCACTTCACAGGACAGGAGGCAGGGGAAGGTGTTGGGAAGGAAAGATGGGACACAAAATTTTGGGCAACTGCTGGGGGCTATTGGAATTTCAAGACTTCCATAGCCATGCGGAATATTCAGAAGGAAAACAATGATTTCTACTTCTGACTAAGGAAACAGAGAGTTCAAGCCACCATTTCATAACATATGGGATGGATTTTATTTCTGTGGTTCCCTGGATTCATTTTTGTTGGAATTTAGATCCTGTGTGTACATCAGGGTACATGGGGTCTACTTTACACTCCAGAATTGTCTAGAGTTTGCAGGGCAAAGGAGAGACATGAAATGGGGAAGGTGTGTATGTGTGTGTGTGTGCGCATGCATGTGCATGTGTGTATTTGCAAATGTACGTGTGTGTAGTAATCTGTGCACACAAGGGTGTGTATGCATATGTGTGGGTGTATGGATACATGTACATGAGTATACACATGTGCACAAGTGTGAGTGTGTATGTATTTATAGAATGGATGCATGTTAGAATGGATGCATGTTTATGTCTGCATTGGGGTATCCTGATGCACCCATTTCTACCTGTGCAACTACAGGCAAGTTTTTGGAATGTGCACTTGCCAGGCTTAATCAGTTATGGTCCAGACCTCCAGGATCTCACAGGAAAGCAGTCAAGCCATATGAGTGGATAGATAAAAATAATAATGGTTAATAGTAATAATGGTGGTTCCAATATCCAGAAGTTAAGATGACTTTAAATATCAAAGTCTTACATTAGCAGAAGAGAATATTATTATGAAGGTTAAATCTGATTTTTTCCCAAAAGCTCATCTGACTCACCTATAACTCTCAGCAAATATTTGTAAAGTAAATAAAAAATATGCATGGATGCATAGGTATATGTATCTTGTGGAAAATAGCTGGTGTGTGTGTGTGTGTCTTATAGTAAAATCATTGGGAGTTAAAGGTACAGTTGCCCTTGAACACACACCTCCTTATATAGGTTCTAAATATACTAAATGAGCACTGAACTTTTAATCATGTTCTGTAAAAATTTTAGTATCTATTATAATAACCATCCTTTAAAAATGAGTATATAGTCATTTTTGAATATTTTTGGGAGGTAAAATTATTGAGGTTTTTTTTTCTCTAAACTTTTCTAAGGATGCTCAGTCACATTCCGGGCAACTTACTGGTACCAGAAAAGTAAATTTATTCCATTAAAATAAACACTGGTGAATACATTCATCACTAATCAATTAGTGATATGGTTTGAATGTAGATGACCTCACAGGTCCACATGTTTGAAGACTTGGAAGGATTTGGAATATTTGATACTTGTGACTCAAAAGAGAATTGCCAAGACAAGCCAAGTCTCTGCTCTCTGACCCGCCTCAGTGGGAAAAGTCATGCCTTGTGTCCCTGCCTCTGTGACCACTGGCTGTTTGCACTCCTGTGCTCACCGTGATGGACAGAAGCTATGTGCTGAAATAAATCTTGACTCCATTAAATTACTTCTTTCAGACATTTTGTTAGAATGAGGAGAAACTTAAGTAATTCAAACACTATGACAGTAGCTGATATAGGACATTTTCAGATTGTGTTGGAATCTCTGTGTTGGATGGTTTCTGGAAAACGATAGCCTTGACATAATTCTCATTTCAGAATGGAAATGAAATGTAATAGGATGTAGGGGATGGGTGGAATAGGATAGGAAAGGCTAAGATGGCATTGGATGTAGGATGAGATGGGTTGGATGGGATGACATGGGATGTGGGATGAGATGGGTTGGATGGGATGACATGGGATGTGGGATGAGATGATGAGATTAATAGGATGTGGGATGAGATGGGTTGGATGGCATGGGATAGGATATGGTGGGATGGGGATGGAACAGAATGTAATAGAAGATGGAATAGGATGTGGTGAGATGAGACAGGATGAATTGGCTATGTGATGGGATAGAGACTGGGATGGGGGTTGACATTGGTTGGGATGAGATGGAAGATGGGATGAGATGAAATGGGTGGGTCCAGTGGGATGGGACGGATTACACAGAATAGCATGAGGTAAGATGAAAGGGATGAGGTGGCATGGGATGAGAAAAGGGATGGTATGGAGGAAGGGATGAGATGGGGTGGGTTGGGCGGGGATTAGGTATGGGATGGGAAGGGATGAAGGAAGAGATGTGGTGAGATGGGATGGATTACACAGAATAGCATGGGATAAACTGAAAGGGCTGAGGTGGGATGGGATGGGATGGAGGAAGGGATGGGATGGGATGGGGTGGGCGAGGACTAGGGATGGAATGAAGTGGGATGGGTGAGGTGCTTTCTAGGTTTCTGTCCTCTAGAGACCACATTGCTGCATCCTGGGTGCACACACCAGGTGCTGAGGAACATTAGCACTTTGGATGTCTCATTGACATTATGCATTGCTAAATTCTACATAAAAATATGAGGCATTTCTGGAAAAGAGAATTGACACCAAGAAAGCATGAAGACAACATCCATCGAGAACTAAAAGCAGTCCCGGATTTTCTGTTTCCAATGCAATGCTGAGTGCCCTCACAGGCAAGCAGTTTACATAACAAGATGTCTATCAACTGCCATGTAGTTCAAGCCAAAGGAACATGGCCTCTCTTTGCTAATTTGTTATGTAGTGTTGGCAGATCCCATCATTATGCAAACAAAAATTCCCACATCACACTGCTAATTCAAAGGAAAAAAAATTCAGCTCATTTGCCAATAGTATTGATCTGCAATCCATTCTTTTCTTCCTTGGGGATAAAACTAAAAGCCTGTCAGATTAAGGCAGTTGCTAGTAAGGCCTAAAAACATGAGTTCCATTCATTAAAATATGATAATGTTAAACTTGCTTTAAAAAATTCAAATCTGGGTTAAGCCTTCGTGTTTTACTCTTTGTGAAATGACTGTTGCAGTCTGAATATATTCAGCAACAAACAAGACCCTAGAGATCCAGGAGTGGATGAGGGCCTACAACCTGCCCAGGGCTTCTTTGGTCCATTACGCTGAGCTGGGGAAACACCCGTGCACGACTCAACAGGTCTGATTGTGTAATAAAGAGCAAAGGCCTAGGAAATTATCACTCTTCGGTTCTGACTCCTTGGACCAATTTAGCTCTCTTCCAGACATTCTGTGGAAATGATCGTAATTCCTAATTTCTCACTATCCATGCTTTATTATGGATATACATACAGGCACATGTTCCTATGCATTTATAGGCATGTTTTGTAAGTCTATGAATATGTATGTGCACAGGAATACAAACACACATAGTGTGTCTATTGTTAGTCAGACCACTAAGGCTATTCTGAGTACTTCCAGGGGTCACTTCCTCGGCACAATGATAATTATTTCTCTACTCTTTCCCTCTTTTTTTTTGCTATGACTACTGTGTTTTCAATTTTCCTTTTTGTCTCTTGGCTCCATTTCATCTCATTCCAGCCACCAAGTTAATTCTTCTTCATGTAGTAGGCAGATTTTGGAGTTGCCTAATTACTGTCTAATTGAATAAGAGATTATGCAAACGTGGAGACTCACTAGGAAAAGAATACTGGAGGCCATTTGTGTGAACACCAAGTCGAAAGCGTCTGTACTGGCTAGAGCACATTCAAGCACATCCTGCCCTAATTGCCTTCTCATTGGGCTGGACTCTTCTTTGTAGCAGAGTTCCAGGGCATAGCAGAAATGGCTGCAGGGTCACTGATTGCTCATGAGTGTTTGTTAACTTGGAGAGACCTAAGCATCACCATTGTCGGAGAGGATCCACTTCATTTTGTATTTTTTTGCTACATTTTGTGTTGCTTAAGACAGAAAAAAAAATGACTGATGGAATGTTCTTGTTTTTCAAGACTCTGAGGATTTATAAGTGCCCCCCCCCCCAGGAATTGTGAAATCTGCTATTTCCATAGATGAGAAGGCACAAGAGGCTACTCTCAATATAGCAACTGCTTCCATGGATGGCATTAGGATCTGTGTAAACCTGTGCACTAAAACAATAGGTATAGTATGTGTATGTGACCAACATCTCACTAAGAGACTTAACGGGGAGAAAGCCATATGCAATGCTTTCTCTCTCACTTAGGTTCCCCAGGACTATAGTGTGGCTTGGTAATTCACTATAAATCCCATCACTCAGCAGCCTCCCTACAGCATGTGCAAAGTAAAATTACCCAAGTACCAGAGAGCCAGAGATCTACACCAGTCCTCTTCTGTCACTATTTCCTCTGAGACTGAAGCCTTCCACATTGAGGGTCAGCTTTTTAAGACTTAGGATATGAAAGTGAAGCTACAGCATATTCCAGAGAGGTGAGACATTCCATCCTGCACGGAAGCTGGTTAAGGTCAGGAAGTAAACAATTCAAATAGCATCAGGAAGTCCCTGAAATGGATAAGATTTGTTAGGCACCTACCTCCTTCAGCCTTGTATTAACAGGAAGGACAGTGAGGGATGCTCTCAGACCAGCTGAGCTACTTGGAAGAGGCCTAGCAACCTGAGACACAAGAATAAAATACAGACCAGCTCATCCACCTAAGAGGCACAGACCAATGGAGTTAGCTAGACACAACATTCTTTGAACTTTGAGTCACCTACATGTTGGTGGAGACTGCTCATTTGTTTCCTGGCTGCCTGGCCATGAATAATTACACAGAAACTGTATTAATTACAACATAGCTTGGCTATTAGCTCAGGCTTCTTATTAACCAACTCTTACATCTTAAATTAGCCCATTTCTGTTAATCTGTGTAGCACCATGAGGTTACAGCCTACTGGTAATGTTTTGGGGCACCTGTCTCCTTCTACAGCTACATGGCATCTCCCTGACTCTACCTACTCTCTCTATATATCTCTGCTCAGATTTCCTGCCTGGTTATATTATGCCCTGACATAGGCCCAAAGTAGATTCTTTATTAACCAATGGTAATAGAGAATATTCATAGCATACAGAGGTAAATCCCACATCACCTACAGGCTGTACAGTGAGCTCCAGGTTTCCAGATTTTGTGAACTGTCACCTGTTCTGGGCTGGGCTTTGGTAATAAAGCTGCTTTTGAGTCATTTCTGCTCCTTTAGGTAACCCCTCACCCATAGTCCTGCAAGCAGCCCAAAAAAATCTCATCAGTTTCCCTAGTTGGACTTTGGTGGTACCATACGTTGGACTTTCATCGGTTCCCTATCTATAGTGAGTAGATGTTTGTTCATGTCATGTTTCTCAGGAAGACTGTCACATGACAAGGGCAACATAGCCTTAGAAGGAGGGTGACATCTGACTTCCAGCATCGGGATCTACAACTCTGCAGGCAACTGTCCAGCACAGGCCCCAGTTAAGACCTGCTTTTGTTTGTCCAAGGTAAAATCTCTCCAGCATCCTGTAGCTTATATATTTCCTTCTAGTCATATGAATAATTCTCATTTCTGATGTACGTTGCACAGTAACAAAAATATGGCTTCTTCCTCTTATCCCTGGGCCTGTTTCAAGTGTGAGAGTCTAGATAAGAGAGGGAGGTGACACTCCCTGCAAAGGTCCCCACCTTCATGTGCCTCTTGTCACTCATTTGTTAGCTATTAATTTTCTCTATCCTGTAAGGATGGAGTATCAAGGGAAAGGATAAAGTTTCCCACAGATAACTTATAATCAAGCCTGCCCTCTGGAGAAGAAATAAGCTCCTTCCTTCCATGGAGTTAGATGGTATCCTCATGTATCCCATGGACTGCCTCTCAACTCTTCTTCCTTGGTGTGAGCCAGCTTCTCTGCTCCTGGGCTTCTCAAGGCCATTCAAGCCATTGTGCATCCATATTGTATGTAGAATCCTCTATTAGCCTGTCTTGGGATGGCTCCATCTCGTCAGTTCATATTGGACACTGAGAACAACTGATATTATCTTCACTGTCTAGTGAACAGCTCACTTCAATACAGCCTTGTCTCTCCTGGATTCTGTGCCCAAGAGGGCAGCTTCAAACACAGTTAACACTTAACGCTTAACAGGGTTAAGTTCTTCCAAAAAGATAACAGAGGCACGTTCTTGCTTCTCACAATGTCTAAGTCTAATTGGTTCTCCTAAAATAACCTTTGCTGGCCTTTATTAAAGGAACACTTCACTGTGCATACCTACAAGGAATAGCCAATCTCAGGTCCCAGTTACCACTTTATGAAAAGACAATCCTTTTCCCTCAGACTCCACATAGGCACCAGTGAGCAGAGGCAGCCCCCTTTTCAAGTGCTGGAATGTCCAGGAAGGACGGTCTGTGACTCCAGTATCTGGTGCTCTTTCCTGGTAGACTTCACAGTCATGTGGGCTCTGCCAGCAGGACTCCACTCTGCTAGTATCAATAAATCAGCTATTGTCAGTATGTAAACAAATGCACGAGGAGGCTCTTCTCCAGTAAAACCCTATCACAGAAACAGTCTGTGGCTTGGATGCTTGGCCCAGAGCTCACCACTTGTCAATCTTTTATTGGGCAGCTCTCCTCACAGTGACAGTGAGCATGCATGGATAATTTGACTCTTGGGGCCAACCCAACTAAGGTCGATGCCATTTTAACTTCCTATTGCTTGGGTATGTCCCAAGAAGAACATTCTAGATATTCACAAATCTGTGTGACTTACTACATCCCATCATACTCACATGTGGCCCATTCCTAGACAGATATTTACTGGTTTGTACTTCCCCCCAAGGCTGTGCAGATGGGACGGCCCTGGGTGATACACTGCAAGATAATTCCCTTTGAATCTAAATTCTGGGACTCACTCCAAACCTTAACGTATTGTAATATTCACTCTTTTAAAATTTTTCTCGTCTTTTATTAGCTCTTTGCCGGTTTTTATACCATGCATTTTGATTGCACGCACATTTGCCACTCCCCCAGCTCCTCCCAGGTCCTACTCCCACTTCTCTATCAACCTAATTTTGTGTCCTCTTTTTTATTATTTTGCGGACAGAAATCCCAGCCTAGAGAGAGGAGGTGGGCGTGAAGTCCCTCCCCATCAGAGTGCTGTTAGAGACTAGCTGCTGCGAGAGGGACCGTTGTTTAAGAGTGACCAACCCCTGGTGGGTCAGTCCCACATCCAAGAATGTATATGTCACACAAACTATATTTAATGGTATATTATCAAGTTTAAAAATGAAATATAGGAGCCGGGTGGTGGTGGTGCACACCTTAAATCCCAGCACTCGGGAGGCAGAGGCAGGCGGATCTCTGTGAGTTCGAGGCCTGCCTGGTCTACAAGAGCTAGTTCCAGTTCCAGGACAGGCTCCAAAGCTACAGACAAACACTGTCTCAAGAAGAAGAAGAAGAAGAAGAAGAAGAAGAAGAAGAAGAAGAAGAAGAAGAAGAAGAAGAAGAAGAAGAAGAAGAAGAAGAAGAAGAAGAAGAAGAAGAAGAAGAAGAAGAAGAAGAAGAAGAAAAGGAAGAAGAAGAAGAAAAGAAAGAAGAAGAAGAAGAAGAGGAAGAAGAAGTCAATTTGTTCTATTATGTAAGATAGTCAAATGCAAAATACTTTGATTGCATTTGCTTTGATAATTAGACCTTATTTTGAGGCAGGTCATGTTTTTGTAAGGACACCATATGAAATGTTTGTGGTTGGTGGATCATTCAATAAATTCCAGTCACAAATATTCCTTACACCCTCTCTCCGCAAGCCATGCTGACGCGAAACCTGTGCTTATCCAGTCACCCCCATCCTCAGACACCTACAACACAGTTGCAGAGGCTGAGGTTGCTTTCATTTTAATGGGTAAGAGTTGTTTGTTTAAATTACTTAATACCATCTTATTGCGGTGTTAATTACACAGTGCTAATTGTGTCATGTGCAATAGCTCATTAATTTTTTTTAAACCCACAATCTTATAAAACCGTGCACGTTTTTGTAAGCTCCTAATTTTCAGACATGGAATAACACCACTCTTGAAAGTTGAATGTCAAATCTCGTAAGTCATAGATAAAGAGAAAAATTCAGCATTCTCTGACTCTGCAGCCAGATTTGTCACCAAGGATTAGGACATCCAGGATGGTCTCTGTGTAGGGTTAGGGTTGAGGGAAGGAGCCATGTTTGCACAGATGGCGCAGTGAGAACTGGGCTCCCATGTAGGCTGAGCAAAATCATCAATCCTCTCAGAAGGTGCCTAGCCAGGAGTCACTAAATACTTCAAGAAACCATGCTCTTTAGTGTGTGTAGCATGTCCTGAATATTCTTGTACCAGATCTGCTTATCTTGAGACGATATTACATTTTGGCTGCCACAAATGTGAAACAGTGATGCGATCCGTTAGGATGGCTAAAACATATAAACGTTACAGTCATCTGGGAATGCGCCCACCTGGCATGATAGAACACATGTTTAATGCTAGAACTCAAGAAGTGGAGGCAGGAGGATCAGAAGTTTAAGATTATGCTTGGCCGCAAGAGTTTGAGGTCAGTCTAGGATACACTAGAACATCCTCCCAACATTCATCATACTGGAATGTTGACTGACTTGATCTTCTACTCATCTGCAGCAGGCAACCACAGCTGTTGTGGGTCACCCACAGAGGTCCCCAGCTCCCCACTAGCCACAAAGGAAACAAGTCACTGAGGTCCCCAGCTCACCACCAGCCATGAAAGAGACAAGTCACCAAGGTCACCAGCTCCCCACTAGCCATGAAGGAGACAAGTCACTCACATAGGTCCCTAACTCCCCACTAGCCTTGAAGGAGACAAATGTTGAAGCTTGGAAACAAAGCAGGCATCTTCTCACTGACCTTGCAGCTCAGACAAGAATGTCAAAATTCGAGGGTACCTTAGGTGACAGTGGCTCAATCCTCATGGTCCTTGAGACTAGGAATGTCTAAAGACCACCTGCTCATGGACACAGAGCCTAGAGATATAGGCAACCATAAAGCCCCTTGACTCCAGCCCTAAGCACACACTTCCAGGGATTCTTATAATCCTCATCCCTTAGAAACCAGTGCACAGCCGGGCGGTGGTGGCGCACGCCTTTAATCCCAGCACTTGGGAGGCAGAGGCAGGCGGATCTCTGTGAGTTCGAGACCAGCCTGGTCTACAGAGCTAGTTCCAGGACAGGCTCCAAAGCCACAGAGAAACCCTGTCTCGAAAAACCAAAAAAAAAAAAAAAAAAAAAAAAAAGAAACCAGTGCACACTGCAAACCTGACTGAGAGGATCAGAGCTGCAATTAAGTCAGCATAGGAACGACAAAAGGTGCTACCTGTGAGTTACTTATTCTAATATGATTTCTTTGCTAACCAAAAGCAACCTGAGGGAGAAAGGAGTAATCTGACTTACATTGCCAGCCACAGTCCATCATTGAGGGAAGCAGGGCAAGAGTTCAACGGGAGCTTGAAGCAGACACCATGGAGGAATGCTGCTTCCTGGCTGGATCATAGGGTCATACCAAACTAACTCTCCAGCTCAGCATTGCCTGCTTAGAGTATGGCGAAGCCGATGGTGGGTTGAACCCTACTGTACCAATTAATAATCCAGACAACCCCCTCCATGGACATCCCCACAGGCCAATATAACTTAGGCAATTCCTTTCTAAGAGAACTCTAAGCTGCGTCAAGTTGACAGCCACAGCTAACTAGGACACGGATGTTGTAACATTGTGATAAAAAAATACCAGACAGGAGCAACTAAAGGAAGAAAGGATTTCCTCCAGCTCACAGTCTCAGAACTGTCCGTCTGTCCCAGCAGGGGGGAGGTCATGGCAGGGCAGAGCAGTGCACGGCACGATGGTTATAAGGGAGAGAGAAAGGATGCCAGGGCAAGATACAGAGCCAAAGACACCGGCTACTAACCCACTTAGTTTAATCAAACCCCACCTCTTCCTTTTCCACTTCCTGGAAAGAACATTTTAACTGGGATTGCTCCATTCATTAAGTCAGAGTTCAGTATCCAGTTAGCTGCCAACACCCACCAACTTGTAACCATGTTGTAATGTAAGGCTTTGGAGACATTTCATACTCAAGCCGTAACAGGGTATTTGAGGATGTGGCTGCTGACATCAAGTTTGCTGTTCATATTTAGTAAGGACTCTTTTTCAAGGTCTGAGTAGTCCAACAAACTGTCCTATACCATCCAAATATAAAAAAGGAAAAATATTTTAAAAACTTAGTGTTATTTATCATTTGATGTTGCCACTCAAAGCATTTTCTGTCTCACAGTAACTGGATTTGCTTTATAAAAGTGAACACTGCCTTCTCTTTCAAATGTTTTCCATGAGAAACTTCTGATATCCTCTCAGGGATAAATGGACAGTTTCCTGAGTCAGTATTACAGGTAAATAAAGAAGTACAGTGCCCCCTGGTGGAGAGCACCGATGCCCCCATCCCTTTGACTATACTTGGAGAAAATGGCTTGAGATCATTTCTTTAGCTACAAGGAAGAGCCAGAAGACCCCAGAGCCCGAGTCCAAACAACATCCCCCACATGCACACACTCCTACCCCACTCTCACAGCCCCCACACCCACCACCCATCCACATACAGCCTTGCCACAAATATAAGTAAAGCTAATACCTAGAGTTTCCACTGTCTTTTCCTAGACAAAAACTGATGTTACCAAAACATTATTGCCTGACACCTTTGCCTTCACAAGTCTAGAGTTTAAAATTAATATTACTCTGCTGGATTAAGCAATATAAATTCAAATTGCGAATTTCCATACACCCAATACACATCATAGTTTTCCCCTGAATGCCATTCATTTTCATTTAATATCTTAACTCCTTGATCTTATTAAAATCTCCCTGGCTATGGTCTTGCCACTGGAGAGGGGTGAATGAAGTCAGGATTATCAAAACCAGTAATTAGAGGCAAATTCATTTTTATGTGTTTGGCAAGCCTTGCTATTTCAGAGTATTAAATACCTTGTCACACTTGAAATCAATACTAATGATAAAGGATGGATTACTTTGCAAACGCGGAACAAAAGGAGCCGGGAGGCCGGCTTCCAGAGTTAGAATGAATGTGCGAACGATTCAATATTGACCAATTGCAGATGAGGTCTGTTAAATGTGTCAGCCTTGCTGGAGGCAGACGATTCATTGTGCTGAGTAATGAAAAATATAATGAAATAGATTACGTTGCTTTATGATGAAATAATAGGTACCATTAAGACTGGAGACTCAAAGTCTAAATGCATGTTGCCCTCCTTCATACTCGCTTCCTTTGGTGTGCAGGCAGCATTTGTAAGGACCACATTGTTGGCCTCCCCCAAACCCAAAGCAAGGAGCCAGGAAGAAAGATAAAGCATATTTAGTTAAGTGGAGACCTCCAAATAGAGAGAAAGAGGTGGGGAAGTCTGGAGAGGACATCAAGTGTGATCTAGTTTGTTTTCTGTTGCTGTAATAAGACACTGATTAAAAACCTGTTTCATCTTACGAGTTACAGTCTATAATCAGTGAAAGCAGGACAGAAACTCAAGGAGGAGACTAAAGCAGAGATTGTAGAATACTCGTCAGTAGATGCTTGCAGGCTCACTTTCAGACCAGGCCCACCAGCCTAGGGATGGCACTGCCTATGCTGGTTGGGGCCCCCCTATACCAATTAGCAATCAAGAAAATGCCCACAGTCATGCCCACAAGCCAAAACTAACAGAGATTCCTTCACCCTAGGTGTGTCAAATTGACAATTAATGTTAGCCAGCATACAGTATTTTCAGCTACATTTAAAACTTTCTTTCTGACATGAATAATTAGAGTTAGAATGGGGATTCTGAGAATGAAAGCCAAGAGGGGATCAGACACCCCAAATCTGTACTAGAATGAAACACTTCTGTGGAGCCTGGGAACACGGGTGCAATGTTCAAATCAATAAGCATTTCCAATAGTCTATGACGTAAAGTAGATGTGAATGCTTGATAGATATGTCTCAGACAGCCTCGAAGCATAGCCCACTACGAAAGGTCAAGAGAGGAGGGGTTAAGTGAAAGTTTACATCAAATAAGGTCTGTTCTCCCAGGACAGCTTGCTTTAACACCTGTACAGGGCCCCAAGGTAGCTACAGATAGCTCCTGGGATGCGATGCATGGTCTCAACATAAGCCCAAGAGGGACTTCTGAGGGTACATCTCATGTTACACACACACTCCTCACAGCCCCTGGGCGTTCCTTCACGAGAGGAAACGTAAAAGAAGGATTTAGGCTGAGGAGTTGTAGTACTTGTGGGCAAGGTCAATCTCAGAACTGAAAGGAGTCTTCTTCTCCTGTGACCCCTAATGAATCTGGGTGTTCAACTAGCAGCCTGACCATGACCTTCAGGTAGGATTTTCCCATTCACGGTGACCCCGGGACAACAGGAGCCACCTGGATGCTCATGAACTCCTTGCTTTTGGTATAACTAAGCGGCGGCAGCCTCTCACTTTTCTAAGGAGTCCTCTTCATTCCTGCCGGTCCCTGATGAACTCAGTGGGGGACACGAAAGGAGACACCAGAGCATCTTTTAGAGCAGTGGCTCTCAACCTGCCTCATGCTGAGACCGTTGAACACAGTTCCTCATGTTGTGGTGACCCCCCAACCATAAAATTATTATTGTTGTTACTTCATAACTGTAATTTTGCTATCGTTATGAATCTTGTATGTAGATATCTGATATATGACCTCTGTCAAAGAGTTGCTCACGCCCCACAAAGGGATTGTGACCTACAGGTTGAGGCCTTTGCTTCGGATCTTAGGTAAGAACCACTTATCACCCACTACCGCATCATGAGACTGTGCTACTTCAACTTGGTGGATAATTCCTGAGACTTCTTGTTGACTGTTCTCACAGTAAAAAGTCTTACCAAGTAGGCCATGGACTCCATATAGAAAATGATCTCAGACCCCATTATATCAACTCCACTTAGGGGATTGGGAAAGGACCCCTGGGTGATTCCAGAGATATAGTAATCTGACCCTGAGTCAAAATTCATCTAAAGATTCACTCCTTACCAACCCCATAGGCAGCCATTTATTCCATGTTCCCAGTGCAGCTAAGATACCCATTCACAGAAGTTCACCTATTATATGATTTCCTTGGAGAAGACATCCAGAATAAATAAAAGTGTGTGTAGCCGGGCGGTGGTGGCGCACACCTTTAATCCCAGCACTCGGGAGGCAAAGGCAGACGAATCTCTGTGAGTTCAAGACCAGCCTGGTCTACAAGAGCTAGTTCCAGGACAGGAACCAAAACCACAGAGAAACCCTTTCTCGAAAAAACCAAAAAAAAAAGTGTGTGTGTGTGTGTGTGTGTGTGTATGTGTGTGAAAAGAGAGAGAAAGAGATAGGGAGAGATAGGGAGGGGGTAAATAAATGTTTTAAAAGTCAACAAGCAGAGTGACAGATTTCAGGTTAGAGCTGTTGAAGCCTGTCAGTCACAGTCCCTCGGAGTCTGAAGGGTAGGAAGTGAAGTGTTAGAAGCAGAGCCCATCTCTCCCTTGCAGGTGTGCCTATTATTTGAATCCAACTGAGAGACAAGATTCTGGAGTTGTGGAGATGCAAAGCTGGGAGCCAAGAAACCCCTAGGAACTCCTGCATGGGAAACACCATGTCTGGGACCACAGGCTTGGCATGAATGCAAAGATGGACAGGTATCCACACTGGGAAGTAATTGTACCCTCAGAGACACACCTCCACCAACAGGCAAGTGTCAGCTTTCAGGGTGCTGAGGTCCTATGGAAATTAGAACTGAGTGCCCCGGAGATGGAGGGGTGCTATGTGGCCTAGCTGGAAACACACCGCCTTTGTGGGTGGATGTCTTGCCATAGACAATAGAGATTTTTCTCACTGTTGACAAAAGGTAGACATTCAATGTTTTTTCCCCGGTGGTAAATTTGTCTTATGTGTTAGATGGGAAACTGAAATCACCAGTGTTTCAATCAGAGGGGATTTAGTTCAAGATACTTGCTCTAGAGCCAATGGAGTGCTTGCAAAACAATTCACAGAGTAATTAATTAAAAGTTCATACAGAAGTAGTTGGAACTGAAATCCTTGTGATGAGATTATGACAATGGAGAGGCTGTGACTTAGAATTAAATCTTGAGGCAGGCTGGTAGCAGAAAGATAAACAAGGAAGACTCACCTGCCTGAAGGAAGACTGTGTTTGTCAGAGAACAGGAGGAAGAAAACTCTGGTTCCTGCCCCCATTTCATTTTCTGAACTCTGGTCAGAGTCTAACCTTAGGTACATCTACCACGTAACAAGTAGACAATGATAGTCCCTGTATCTTGGAGCAGAGTGAAGGAAAGGCAGGGAGCACACCTAAGAGGAGGTAGGTTATAAACACATTTTCTAAATAGGCCTGCGCCTGAGGAAGCTTGTGGGGAAGAAAATTAGGATAGCAGGCTGCTGTGTACCCTCCTCCAGGAGCAGGATCTTACGACCTCATCAAAACCAGGGACTTCTGCAAGGTAGAGTCTTTTGACCTGAGACTTTCAGAATCCTCCTGCATTCGAGAGATGTTGATAATGTCAAGAATTGCTACCCCAGGAGGAGAAAGGCGCTTTCCTCTTTTGTTTTTAATTTACACATAATTAAAATTCATGTGAATGACAGTTTTCAAATTAGACATTACATCGTTAATCTGTTTAATATCACAAATGGTCTGGGGCACTACTGTGTGGGAATTACAAAAACTTGAAAAGTAAATAAAACATCGCTTTTAAGGCATTCCCTGTGCAGAATTGGGGAGGGAGGATTTATTAGTGTTTACTCTAGGGAATCTGGCTGGGGCCAAAATAAACTCCAACAGTAAACGTCACAGAAATTATCCAATATGTATTCTTGTCTGTACACAGTGATGTGAATCTCTTAGGGGGAAAAATCTGTGTGCAAAGAATTTTCTATGCTATATATTAATATACATGCTATATATTAGACACATGGGTGCTCTGGCCTGGGTAGCAGAAGTGGATATAGAATTACCCGAGAGAGGAAAGGGGGCAAAGAGTGATTGCCTTTTTCTGCCACTGCTCTGGGCAAGTCAGCTCTGGTCTTCGACTTGCACGCCTAACTCAGTACTAATCAGACAAACAGCCCCAAAGACCAGCAGCCGGCTCTGAGCTCCACCATGAGTGTCAGCCTCAATGCTCTATCTGAGATTGTTTTCCTGACGCTACCTTTGGCCTAAAACACATGGTTTCACCTGTCTCTGCTTCCTGGGTGTTAGGATTATAGGCTTGAGTCACTGTGCCAGGCTGCAAAAGAACAGTGTCCTACTCCATAATCCCCTTGAATTTCCAAATGAAAAGTAGATCCCACTCTACAATCCTGACAAGACAGGTACCATGGAAGGCTGGCATCAGCAGTACCTAACTGACTGTTGAAGTCTGGTTCCAATCGCTGGAAAGAATGGGTTTCTGATAGGATTGCAGCAAGAGCAGATGCTAATCCATGACTGATTTGTGTGTGGCATAGAGGCTCATAGTCAGAAAGAACAGGTGTCTCTGAGGTAGTGTAAGCCCCTCAGGCCACATGGGTGGTCAGTACCCTCCCCTCAGGACCTCTAACTGCCAGGTTCTACCCATTGTATATTCTCACTGCCCTAATGACTGGACCCCACCCCCATTCTCCACAGTAAAAAACCCACACACTGGAATAAGATCCCACCAATATCTGTCCTGGAAAGCTCCATCCTCAAAAATTCCACCCCCTTCCCAAGAAACTCTATTATCAGCTCTCTATCCTGTTTGGTTTGCTTCTGTTTCTTGCTCGAGCAGAGGCAACCACTCTCTTGTTTTTTTTTTTTCCCTCCCCAATAAATCTCTTGTGTGAGGTTTGTTGTGCAGTGTCACTTTGCGGTATTTCCTGGCTTCCTGTCAAAGCAAGTCACACAGGGATGGGACTCTGAATTCCATGGGGGTGTACCCCACACTGAAAGGGAGGGTCTACAAAAAACACTTAACAGAAATGTAGACACTACTGTAGATTGGCCAGAAAATGGGGGCACGAAGATGGCTAGCAAAGTCCGCTAATGCTGAAACTGGTCTCTGCTCTTCAATACCACTAAATATGGTGTCCTTCTGAAGTACTTAGCACCCAGAAACCTGGGTCCTGGACCTCTGGTATTGCTTCTCAGAAATTAGAGGCTATCAAATCTATCTATCTCTGTGTCTGTGTATATGTCTGTATATCTGTCTACCACTATCTATCAATTATCTGTCAATCATAAATCATCTGTCATATATATATATATATCAACTTGTTGTTTATTTATATATCTACTCTGTACCACCTATACCCATCTACCTGTTTATTATCTATCTATCTATCTATCTATCTATCTATCTATCTATCTATCTATCTATCATCTATCTATCTACCACTCATCCATCCTATCATCTACATATTGTCTATCTATCTATTATCTTTAGTGGTTTGAATAAGAATGAGCCCCATACATTTAATTGCTAGGAACATTTGGGAAGGATTGGGAGGTGTGGGCTTGTTGAAGGGGTCACTGAGGATGGACTTTGAGGCATAAAAAGCCCACACCAGGTCTAGTTTCTCTCTGCTTCTTGACTACAAGTCAGGATATAAGCTCTTAGCTACGGCTCCAATACCATGCCTGTGTGCTGACATGCTACCCGTCAAGATGGACATGAACGATAATTCTCTGAAGCTATAATCTCCAAATTGACTGGACTGTTTCTTCTTTAAATTGCCTTGGTCATGGTGTATTTCACAGCAATAGAAAAGTAAGATATCTTTCTTTCTATCTATCTATCTATCTATCTATCTATCTATCTATCTATCTATCTATACCATTTATCTATCTTCTATTTATTCTCTATCATCTTTCTCCACACAGATGTTTATATTCCATCTGTTTTCTACTTATCACCTGTTTATCTATTATCTGTCATTTCTCTATGATCTGTCCTACAATTTTGCTACTGTGTCACAGAACAGAAATAGAAAGCACCAAGTTCTGTGTGCTCCCTTTGAATTCTCCCATCCTCCCCACATCCTTCTCCTGTGAGCCTCCTGCCGCCTCCTTGGTTGATAAGATTTCTGGTCCCTGAGAGGAAATTTATACAAATGCTGTTTTCCATGCAGTGACCCAGTTTGGATTTTTGGCTGAGATGACAGGCTGAAGTTTTTGGAAGTTTGCAACATTTCTAGATTCTTGAAGTTATAACTTCTGGTTATGTTTCTGTGGGTTTCATTTTCTTTATATCCAGGAAATACATTGACTTTAATCAATATGTTTTTGCAATCTATTGAGCTGATTATAAGCTCTTTTTTTTACATTTAATTTCTTTTATGTCAATAGATCTTCCTAACCATGACTCATCCCCAAGGTAAATCAATTTCTGTCACACTGAATAGCATTTAATGCAATGCAGAATTTTGTTTTCTGATACAATTTATTCCTTCCTTGTTGTCTGTTTATAAATAAATTATTATAATATAAATAAATAACTAGTTCAATCTGAAAATTTTTTGGTTCTGGATCTGCATTGATTACTGTTATTTTTTATTATTATTACCAAGACTACACCAGAAGCCATGAGAGGAAAGAAAGAATTTACTGTGCTTGTCATTAGGCTTTCTATAACATGAAGAGGCCTCTGCTTGTTTGGGTTTCTGTCCCTCCCAGTACCCCACAGCCGGCAAGCCCCAAAGAAAATCACACAGAGATCTCTATAAGTTATAAAGCTGATTGGCCCATTAGCTCAGGTTTCTTATTAGCTCTTATGACTTATACTAACCCATTATTCTGATCTATTTTAGCCATATGGCTCTGTACCTTTTTCAGCTGGCAGGTCACATCCTGCTTCCTCGGTTGTCTGCGCAGGACTGGGAGGAATCAACTTCCTCCTTTCCAGAATTCTCTTGTTCTCATTGTATCATTTCTACTTCCTGCCTATACTTCCTGCCTGGCCAATCAGCATTTATTTAAAACATGATTGACAGAATACAAACAATTCTTCCACACCAGCTTTCTAGTCCATCATGGCAGAGAAGGCATGGTGGCAGGAGTGGCTCCTGGCTGTGGACTGGAGCATGGTCTGCTCGTTCACATACCAGCAGACCAAGACATAAAGGGACTGCGAAAGCACAGCTGACCTAAGACCCTCAAGGTCAACCCCAGTGACCTACTTTACCATCCAGGTCCCACCTCCAAGGTGTTTCACAGCCTCCCTGAACAGCAGCACCATTGACTGGGGCCAAATGCTCAACAAAGGAACCTATGGGGATATTTCCCATCGGAACCTAAACAAGATTCTTTGCACTTTTCTGAGCACATCTCTAGTCAGCTTTCCCCCAGGAAGCCTTTTGCTAACTTCTCTGTCACCATCCCTCCATATCTTCCCATTGGCCTCAAGAAGGATGGTGCCTTCTCCCTTTGGATAATGTCTTTTCTGAAGCTTTTTAACCAGCAGTTGATCTGTCTCCCACTTCTACCAACCTGGAGGTCTCAAGGCTCCTTGAAGAACATCATTTTCCTCCTCTGAAACTCAGATCTTAATGCCACCACCCTCCAGGAAGGTTACTGTGAACCATTCCCGGTCAGATTGCAACTTTATTTCTTTATTATATTGCTCAGAAACATTGTTCTCATCATGAGACATTGTTTTCCACTTGTAGCTAAGATACTTGCATTTTTTGTGTTGCTTAAATAAATAGAAATATTCTATGTCTAAAAATTAGCTCATTTAAATATCCTTGCAGGGGAGGGCTTTTTGAGGCTGGAGAGATGGCTTAGCAATTAAAATCACTTTCAGAGGGCTAGGGTTTCATTCCAGCACCCATATGGTGATTCATTTGATTCATATGATTCATTCATTCTGCAATATTATTTCCAGGGGATCTGCCCCCTCTTCTGTACTCCATGGTTACTATACATACATGGTGCACACACCTACACGCAAGAAAAACATCCACCCATACAAATAAAAATAAAAGAAGCAAAACCTCTCATTTATAAACAGAAGAAATACTAAATGAACAATAATGTCTTTTTCTGAATGAATCTATTCTACCATTTTATTCTCTACACGATTGTGAAGGTATGTTCACATGATTTTCAGTGTGTGCTTATTTTAAAATGTGACTTAGAGGAAATAAGATTGACACATAAAAAAGTTATACATGTTTAGTACACACCTAAAGATCTTTTCCCATTTTAGCTTATTGCTCTAGTTTGCGTTCTGTTGTTGAGATAAACACCATGACCAAAAGCATCTTGGGGATAAAAACAAAAGTTGATTTTTCCCTTACAGTTTGAAGTCCATCTTCCATGGAAGTGAGGGTAGGAACTCAAGGTAGGAACTTGGAGGCAGGAGAGAGAGAGAGAGAGAGAGAGAGAGAGAGAGAGAGAGAGAGAGAGAGAGAGAGAGAGAGAGAATGAAGAACATCGTTTATTGGCTTGTTCCTCATGAGTTGCTCAAGTGCCTTCTTATAGCACCTTGGACCACATGTCCAGGATGGCACCACTTAAAGCGGGGTGAACTCTCCCATACCATCAATCAAGAAATTGCCCTTACAGACATGCCCACAGGCCAATCTGGTGGAGATATCTTCTCTGCTAAGGTTTCTCTTTCCGGATTACTCTAACTTGTCAAGTTGACAAATGAAACAATGTAACAAGCAGATAGATTTTTATGCAGCTGGTGTGAGGCAAAGATCTAACTGGAGAAGTTTTCAGTTACAGAAAATATCTGCAAAATATCCGCTGCTTAGCCGGGCGGTGGTGGCGCACGCCTTTAATCCCAGCACTCGGGAGGCAGAGGCAGGCGGATCTCTGTGAGTTCGAGACCAGCCTGGTCTACAGAGTTAGTTCCAGGACAGGCTCCAAAGCCACAGAGAAACCCTGTCTCGAAAAAAACCAAAAAAAAAAAAAAAAATATCCGCTGCTTGTTACATTGTTATTGTTTTCCACCTAGTTTTCATTGCAGATTCTATTACATGTCAAACTTGCTGTCAGCTTATTTCAATAGTCATAGTATCCCATTGGTCATTTTTTTGTTCCCACAGGGAAGTGCTAATTACTACAAAAATAATAAGTTTTGATAATTGGTGGGAAGCCACTCATTTTTGTTTTCATTTTAATAATTGTCTCTGCTGCTCAGAGTTTGGCAGCAGCATTTCCCTCGGCATGGCCTTGATTCCAAGATAAGGCTATTTTAAGCTAATTTTTATTGAGTGTTGTAGTCTTTGCCAAGCACATGACAGTCTCCTCGGCTGAAGCTGTTTCATGGTTTTGGGTACAAGCCAGGACTTTGGAATGAGTCCCAGCTCTGCACCTCATCAGCAGGGAAATGTCAAACCTATAAAAATAAGAGCAATAATAGGATCAACCACATCTGTCACACCCGAGGGTGAGATGACCTGTGTCAAAGTGCAAAGCCCGCTGCTTAGACGGGAGTAGGTGTGAGGAGTGAAGGATGATTTTATTATTATGCATAAAGAACTGGTGACCTTAACAGTCCCCCTCAGGAGTATTAATCAGGATTCATAAAGTGAATAAGTAGAAACTCAGTACAAAATAAATCCTATTATGTATTAATATTAAAGACTGAATTTGCCTAATTACTTTCCTACTTCTCCCAATATTTCTGCTTCTTATATTTTACCTTGTTATTATTGTATGTGTATAAGCAGTGTGTATGTGATGTATGTGCATGCTTGTACACATTGCAGGACAATTTTATTTGTTGTTTTGTTTGGTTTTTCAAGACAGGGTTTCTCTGCATAGTCATGGCTTTCCTAGAAGTCACTTTGTAGAGCAAGCTAGCCTTGAACTCACAGAAATATGCCTGCCTCTGTTTCCCAAGTGCTGGAATCAAAAGTGTGCACCACAATGCCCATCTCAGAAAACACTTTTGTAGTCAGCTGTCTCCTTCGATCTTTACCTGAGTCCTGGGGACCGACACCCTGAACCATCTCACTGACCCACTTTTATTTATGAATCTTTTATTGTTCACATCATAATAATTAGTTATACATGGGGGAGGAAAAATGATTAACAAAAAAGTGTTATTTTGTGGTAACAAAAGAAAAAGCTTTGTAGAGAACATTGGCCAAATTCTTGGAACTGAATTATAAAAATACTAACAGGAGGAAGTGTGGTTTATATGAAAGTCCAGGAAAATTCAGCGGTTATCATTGTTCTGGTGAGAGAGGAAAAGGAGCATAGTATAACTCTCTAGGGAACACAGAAATGGTGACTATGGCTTCCCCTCCATGGATATCTTTGGGTTGTCAGCAGCTAGTTGAAGAATTGCTAAAAAGTTTTTAAAAATATTAGTGTTATGTGTTTGCAGATATCCACTCTCAGGCACACAGATATTTAGTCTTATTTTCCACTCTGTAACTGATACTGTGAATTTGAAATGCCCCTAAGCATTGAATAAGAGGAAAATGTATTAATTGGAGCAAAATGTTCAGCTTATTCTCTGAGATGCAGAATATCTACAAGCTGTTTACGTGACATTGTAAATCAGAGAATCATTGCCAGTATATCCATCAATATCAAAGCATAAAACAGAGTGATAGAAGAGAGAATGCTTGAGAGATAAATATTTTTAAAGTGTTATGCAAATGTCATGCATTTATGAATACATTCGGATAACGCTGGCTGCCTGCAACACACGGATGTATAAATGAGAATGTGCATATTTATAATCCTGTTCTAGGAGACCACAGAACGTGCAAACACAACTGATGTGAGACCAATTTGGAAAGCTTAACTCTCAAACTGCGTCCCTCATTCTGTCTCCACTATAAACAAATCCATTTTCCCGTACCAAGGTTAAGGTCTGCGTTGATTGCCAGGAGAAACAACCCTGTGTGAGGGTGATGGGTGCAGACACCTCTGTGTATAGAGCTAGATATGGACGGCACTCTTGCAGATATCCATGTTCTCCTGGAACTCTGGAAAATTTGGCAGGCCCTTCAAAGGTCTGTCACTTCGTGGCCTTTCAGACTCAAATTTTGGTAACTGGCATGCGGCTCAGAGAGAAACAAAATGCCGATCCAACGGGTAATTTTTAGGGTGGAGATGATGGGTTTAATCTTCAAACTTACTTTCTAGTAGCTTTAATCCCACATGTGAATAAATTCCCCACTGCAGTTTTAATATTGTCTTTGCTGTTTTATTTCTGGGGGGGGGGGAGACAGACAGAGAAAGGAGGAGGAGGAAGAGGAGGAGGAGGAGGAAAAGAAACACAGATCTCACTTCTTCTTCTTCTTCTTCTTCTTCTTCTTCTTCTTCTTCTTCTTCTTCTTCTTCTTCTTCTTCTTCTTCTTCTTCTTCTTCTTCTTCTTTTTGATTTTTCGAGACAGGGTTTCTCAGTGGCTTTTGGTTCCTGTCCTGGAACTAGTTCTTCTAGATCAGGCTGGCCTCGAACTCACAGAGATCCGCCTGCCTCTGCCTCCCGAGTGCTGGGATTAAAGGCGTGCGCCACCACCGCCCGGCTAAAAGTGGTAATTTTTTTTTTTTTTTTTTTTTTTTTGGTTTTTCGAGACAGGGTTTCTCTGTGGCTACGGAGCCTGTCCTGGAACGAGCTCTTGTAGACCAGGCTGGCCTCGACCTCACAAAGATTCGCCTGTCTCTGCCTCCCGAGTGCTGGGATTAAAGGCGTGTGCCACCACCGCCCGACTCAGATCTCACTTCTTTGAAGCTCACCCTTCACTGGATCAGGGATCACAGCTCTTGTTCCTGGTAATGCAGATTGTCCCAGAACCACATTAGACTAATGAAGGTGAAGTTTCTGTGATAGACAAGTCTTACTGGCTCTGTACATAAGTCCTTTAACATGGGTTTTCTGCAAAACAGCTGTTTCCACTTTTCTTCCATTAATGCCATTAAGATGCTTAGTCGTAAGATTGATTGGCCACACTGTGACTGTTATAGTCAGTCACAGGCATGCCAGGAAGACCTTTGACAACCTATCATGAATCTATAGCAAACAGGACTAATCAATCCTGGCACCTTCTGAGACAAGACTAAAAAAAAGCGCAACATTGTCTAAGTCAAACTCTCTACACAGAGAGACAGGATATGAAAGCGAAGTCTAATTCTGCAGAAATTCTCATTCTGGTTGTGTGTAACTTGATGTGAAATATGTAATATCTGGTCCATAATTGGGAAGCTTATTAAGAGTACAGTGAGGATACATTCCCTTCAAATAAGCTCATTTTTAGTACAAGCACAATACACGATTATTAGGGAAAATTGGGAAGATACCAAATATTACTGGGAAATTAATTACTACTTAAAAAACTCACCAGAATGAGAAAACTTAAAAAAAAAACACTTGTATTATTTTTTTGAAAATGTCTTTCTTGTATGCCATGTATTATGATCTCATGCACCCAACTACCTTCCTCCAACCCCCCACCATCACCTGCCAGGATCCATCAACCCATCTCCTTCCTGACTTGATATCACCAGCAGCAGAAGCAGCAGCCCCCAAGTCCAGTTGGTGCACAAACATTCATAAGACCAAGCCAGAAAGCAACATTTTTTTTTTAGATATGTGAAAATTCAAGACCCATGTCTTGATGGTTCAGCATTAAGAACACTGGCTTGCTCTCGCAGAAGACCCATGTAGTGCACATACATGCATGCAGAAAAACCCACCCATACGCACAAAATAAGCACATTGAATGAATGAATGAATGAATGAATAAAAGAAGTCAACATAGAGGAGATTAATATGCAAATGAGAGCCTTCACCCTGAACAGCTCTCAGTGGTGACTCGGCATGCTACTAGGAGATGTGATAAAATCCTGTCTGCCGTTAGGTGATTGTTACTGTTGAAGGGATAACTAGATGCAATGTAACATCCTGCTGCACAAGCAGGAGCTACTGAGTGTCATCAGAGAGGGCCTGAGAGCTCTCGGGTAATCCGTCTAGTGGCGGATGAGATACAAGTAAACAAGAAAGCTCCACGAAAGAGAAGATGTTGTTATCATATAATGGATGAGGGTGATTGCAAAAGCTGGATTATTAAAAAAAGAAACAGAGGGACTGGAGAGACAGTTCACCAACTACAAGCACTTGCTGTTCTTTCCAAGGACCAGGGTTCAACTCCCAGCACCTACATGATGGCTCATAACCACCTGAAACTCCAATTCCAAAGGATCGGACACCCTCTTCAGGTTTCATCAGACACTGCATGTACATGGTGCACAGACAGTCATGCAGGCAAAACACTCATCTGCAAAATAAAAACAGTCGCAAGTTTTTAAAAAAGAAAATGTAACTGGTTAAAATAAAATCTAAGCAAGTTATCTACACTCAGAGATGCTCAATTATGGCTTCCACTAGGTGCACCAATCATGCCACACCTGTTCCCTGGGTTTCACAGCCATTCTTGTGAGTCAATTTCTGTGGAGATCAGAGACCACATATGCATCACACATGCTGCACCCCAAATGATGATAGTTAAAAAAAAATAAGAGTGGCAAATACAAGCTGGAGCCAAGTTAAATCTATGTGTGTTGTAAAACAAGTATTGCTGGGATGTGCATGATGTTTTTCTGTGGTGGACAATGGTTTACACACTGTGAGGTCAGAGGAAGCAGGTGAAGCAGAAACCATCTGGCACATCTGGACCTATACAGAATGTTTTGTCTATCTTGTGTTTAAGGCCAGCAAGAACAGGTTAAAGCCATCCTCATCATGCTAGTTTTGGTGGCTTCACCCTCTACACCCACTTAGGGGTTGGAGCTGCAGAGATGGCTCAGCAGTTAAGAGTGCTGGCTGCTCTTGCAGACGATCTGGGTTCATTTCGCAGCACCCACATGGTGACGCACAACTACCTATAACTCCAGCTCCAGGGGAGATGGCCTCTGCCTCAGCAGCCTCCTCTGACCTCCCAGTGCGTGAACTATCACCATGCACAAGGAAACACCATGTACCCTTCAGCAAGACTGACCGTGGCTTTGAGTTGACTCCTACTGGCCTCCAAGGGTACTGCACTCTTGTGCACAGACACATGTGCATCACAAAATTAATAATAAATAAATATTTAATAAACAGACAAATTTTAATTTCCCCTTTGCCTTCACTGTTGAAGGGTAAGGTTTGGATTCCATTGACAGCACAGAACAGTTTCCCAGGCCCATAATGTCCACATGTGCTCTGCAATGCCTGTTAAATGCATTCCTGTGATTTGTTTATTAGGGACACAGGAATCAGTGGGAAGGGGGTGCATTTCCCATTGAAACACTCAGTGACACAGGGTGAGCATAGGCAAAAATGGGCAGGGCGAATAACTGCATATCAGCATATCTGCAAAAAAAAAAGATATCATTAAGGAAGAAAAGTAGACATTGCAGAAACAGCTTCACAAGTTAATTGCCAAAAACCACCGCACCTGCTTCCTTGCTTCCCAGGAAAATGAATTTCTAGGTATGATGAATCAGTTTTTATTTTTGAGGGGAAAGATATTTCATCACCTCCCTTGCTTAGGCTGTTCCCAAAATGCTCTTCAGCCTGACACCTGGCTGCCTGCCTCTGGTTGTGGGAGCAGCATGAGGCTTTCATAACTGGTCAAAAATTTAGAACAGAGAAAGGCAGCCGTGGAAACTGTTTAAAATGACACATTTCTCTAATTTAAAGGAGCCAAAGAATTCATTGAACTAATGGATTATTGATTTCGATAAAGAAGACATGCTTAAATGGTGGCAGTTCGGGCTACAAAGGATTTCAAAGTGGCCTGTAAAACTGAGATGGAAAGAACCCAGCCGTGAGGTGCCTGCGTGGAAGCTGCTCCCAGTGGGGGAGGTCATTTGGCTCAGACGTCAACAAGACATCTGCTTGCAAAATCCATGACTTCCAGCATAGTGTTCTTGAGTAATAATCAAACTCTACTAAGTTCTCTCATTTTTTTAATGACCAATCTGATTTTGAATTGTATGTGTGTATGACATTATCATTGCATCATTTGAAGGCAAAATTAATAGCTAATCTCGGGCATCATAGCTGTAGCCATTCGATCTGCTCAATCTCTGCTCTCAATTTCCTGACCCTGCTACAGATGCACCAGTGTATGAAGATGAGTCTACAGGGGAAAAATATCTAACAGGCAGTTTATACTGGATAACAGTCATTTCTTCCAAACAGCAATAGCAACGCTATGGGGGAGGCTTGACTTGAGGGTGAAGAGAACTCAGAGAAGGGCCTTGAACATCCTCCTAAGAACTCTATCCTATTGTGAGGGTCACACAGTGTTTAGGAGAAAGAAAAGGTGGGTGTCTGGGTCTGTGGTCACTCTGACAACAAAGGGGGAATAAACAAACAAAGTCAGATGAGAAGGAAAGAAAGAAAGAAAGAAAGAAAGAAAGAAAGAAAGAAAGAAAGAAAGAAAGAGGGAGAGAGAAAGGGAAGGAGGGAGGGAGGGAAGAGGAGAGGAGAGAAGACAAGAGAAGACAAGAGAAAAACTTGCAAGCAATGAAGGAAGAGTCATGTAAGCTAAAAATATGGGTGGCTAAGACTTCTGAGAACTGAGGTCAAAAGAAATATGCCTCTAGACATGTGGGGAGAAAAGCCATCTAGAAAACTGCAGCCACAATTGAATGACCATCATCCAAAGCTGCTGGAGACATAAACTGGGAATGATGCATAAAAGGTGATTTTGACAGCTTGCTGGAGGCTGGGTTTGATGTGCCAAGAGATATAACACTGACTTGTAAAACCCCCAAGTAAAAATAACAGAGAGAAGCTGAGGAGAACAGCCAAGAAATGCCATACTCTCTTTTTGACCTTAAAAATGAAACCAGATAAAGACATTGAGAAGAAAAGCCGATTTCAATGTCTCTGATGAAGACAGACACAAAACCCTCAGCACAATACTCATGACCTCAGTCAATAGAATAGAAATAGGACTGATCACCCCAAGTAAGAGGAGTAACTTCATGCTTGAAAGGCAATAATATTATCCACATATCAACCAAGGAAATGTGTGAGCTCATGTCGATTGGTGCAGAAAAAGAAGCCAACATAATACAGCAGTTATTGATCATAAACCTTATAACAAGGGAATTCCTCAAAGTGGCAATGAAAATATAGTAAATGTCATACCTGAAGACAGGAAACTGGAAGCCTCCTCCTTAATAACAGGGGAACCCAAGGGGAGCCTTTCTTGAGACCTGTGTTCAATATGGCTGAGAGGCAAAACTATGAAATGTCCCTCTCAGAAGGAAAGGCATGAAAATGTAACCATGGAGGATTTGATTATATATAAAACCCCAAATAATCAACAATATGTTTTAAGTTGCTAAATAAATAACCAAGTAGCAGAAGAGAAATTAACAGCTCATAAATCCAAGTGTTTCGTAGACACCAGCAAGAGGTAAGCAAACTGAAGCAAGAAGGCAATAGAATGGCATTGAGTATAGAGTTCTCAGAATAAAATATCTAAGTTTGAGTATAAAAGCAAGATAAAGGAATGATATATGGGTAGCTAGCACATTTGCTTTATTTATATATAGATGTAGGGGAAAACCAGCCCAATTGGGGCGTGTGTTCGCCTCGGGCTAATGTTTACCTATAAATCTGGCGGGCGTGAGCCCCGCAGGTCCTTTTTTGTATTTCCTGCCCATCGCTGGATCCCTGGTGTTGTAAGCTATCCCTTCATTAAAATTTGCTGTTTCATATTAAGCTAGCCTGGTTATTATGCCGCATACACTTGACAACACTCTGGCCGGACCTTCTCAAAACGCTCAGAGACTAGTTACAATTTTCTTAGATCAAAGGTTAATTTGGGAATTTTACCATCATTTGCTTTCACAGGACCCCCTAAGAAGAACATAGCCCCCATATCAGCTATAAACAATCTTAGAGGATGACGTCCCCTCTCCCAACAGAATTTGCCCTCAGGGTTAGGGACATCATTTATGGGTTGGTTTAGGGTTGAGGGGATGGAGGAGATATTTTATGAAATTAGGGGTATTTTCAAAAAAAGGGTGGGGGATTAACTGGTTTGATGGGATGATTGGTATTTGTGAATTACTGTTTTTAGAAAATTGTATTGGTACTGTTTCTTGTATATTGATATATTAAATATTAAATGTGAGTGTTCCTACCTCTAATTTTGTATGAGTATGCTTATAACTTTGTCTATATTGTATTGATACAACTACCATATTACAGTGTACATTTCTACCTCTGATATTATTTACATTGTTTACAGTTAAAGATCATTGTCTTCATATATTGCACAGTTGTTTATCCTCTTAGTCTTCAAGTTAGATAGGTATTGAGAATTATATGTTTGTCATATTTATTTTTAGGTTAATCAGGTTTTTTAGATACATAGAGATTATATTTAGTATAGATAATATAATCTTCAGCCTCTTCGAAGAGCTGTAAAAAATGGCCTTTAATCTAACCTAGAATTCTATGCCAACGAGACACAATCACTCCTGGCAACAACGCTCCACTCCCAAAAGAACGTTGAGCACCAAAGACACTCCACTAGGAGCTTGTCTTCTTGGCAGAACTAGCATTTTGGTTAAGAAAAGCCCATACCTCAACTACTGACAAAGATAAAAAATATCCATAAGTGAATAAAACAGGATTGTCTTATCTTGCCAAGACAGGGTAAGATAGTTCTAAGAAAGTTCCTTGCCTTTAATAATGGTATGTCAGTTATGTTAGGCCTTAGCCAAAGTTGGTTGACTCAGCATTGCAAACGAGACTTTGGGTGATTGCCCAGATAGTCAGTTGTCTCTGTCATTTGTTACACATTTTGGAATATTAATTCCCTTCTCAGATCTTTAACGGAGTTAAAGATTAGATAATTATAGTTACTCTCTACATTATTTAGACTCCTTGAGATAAAATGTTTAGCAAAACTTTTGTTATATGTTTCTTGCTCACTATTGTTTGTTATATTTATTATTTGTTACTATTGTATATAGTTGAATTTGGTTTAGTTCTGTCTTATTTAGACAAAAGGGGGAGATGTAGGGGAAACCCAGCCCAATGGGGGGCGTGTTCACCTCGGGCTAATGTTTATGTATAAATCTGGCGGGCCTGAGCCCCACCGGTTCTTTTTTGTATTTCCTGCCCATCGCTGGATCCCTGGTGTTGTAAGCTATCCCTTCATTAAAATCTGCTGTTTCATATTAAGCTAGCCTGGTTATTATGCCGCATACATACATATATATATATATATATATATATATATATATATATATATATGAAGGAATATTCTCTGGACATGGAGTAGAAACTCACAATTGAGAGATGAGATTAGGTTTTTTTTTTTTTTTCTAGAATGGTCTTGTAGATAGTATATATTCTCAATCTAATTCCCAGTTTAAAAAGATCAGAAAACACCTTATAGATCTTGGACAATGATTCTATAAGTCATGTGGAAATGCAACACTGAAAAATCCAGTTGGAAGCCACATGCTGCCCAGCATCAAGGATTGGGTAAATGGCAGGAGTCAATGTGGGATAATATCATCCAGGGAACAGATACATCAGCCAATCAGAAAGAGCAGACAGGTGCCAACTCAGGTAGGTTCAGTCGCTTTTTGGTTCCTAGCACATCCAATTAATGTGGATGGAACACTCACTTTAACAAATAATATTTTTAAGAAATCAGACTTGGCCGGGCGGTGGTGGCGCACGCCTTTAATCCCAGCACTCGGGAGGCAGAGGCAGGTGGATCTCTGGGAGTTCGAGGCCAGCCTGGTCTACAAGAGCTAGTTCCGGGACAGGCACCAAAGCTACAGAGAAACCCTGTGTCGAAAAACCAAAAAAAAGAAAAAAAGAAAAAGAAATCAGACTTTTCTCTGCAAAGCAAGAATAATGTAGATACAGCACCAAAGGCTAAATTTGTGAAAATGGAGACAACTTGACTCCATTAAAATGAAAAATTTAAGCTCTGAAATACAGTATTAAAACAGTGAAAGTATAAATTATGACTTGGTAGAAAATATTCACAAATGGCATTATTTCCTAGAAGCCTGCTATCCAGAATACATGAGGATCCTCCTGAACTCAAAAGCTTGAGTCTGGGAAGACTGCTCAGAGGGCAAAGTGCTGGCTGTGCAAGCATGAGGTCCTGGATTCGGATCTCAGGACCCGCATAAAATCTGAGTGTGGTGACGCACACCTGTAACCTCAGCTCTGGGGGTGCAAAAGACAAATGGAGTGGGATTGGTGTTTGCTAGCTAGCCAGTATAGCCCGAGTGGTGAACTCCAGGTAGAGTGAAGGAAAATAAGAGGAAGATGACATCTGATGGCAACCCCAGGCTTCTATATGTTCATGCACACACATCCACACATATCATACACACATGCACACACACACTCACAAACACAGACACACACGCACAAACACACACATGCGTGCACCAATAGACAAGGGTGGCCTTTATAAAGACAAGATGAAAGATATCAAAGAGGAGAAACTGTGAATAGGATCTGTGACAGGAAAATAAAAGGTTCAATGACCAAAACATTAGACATCTCCTCCCCTGTGTGTGTGCCCCCAGTGCCGATACACTCTCTGTGGGCTTCTCTCTGCTACGGATTCTCCCCTTATAACTCACAGACAGGACACAGCATGAGAACCACAAACCATCAACCTCATTCGCTGCTTCTGCAAACTGGAAAAATTCCCCACAATCTCCCGAGACAAAACCCATACCCTACAGCTCAGACTTCCTTCATTCCAAACACAATTCAGAAGCCTCTACCTCCTACCTGCCTCAAATTTAACCTTAATTGACCATAATATTGAACTGAGGAAAAGATTGAATTATATATTAATGAATAGTTTTATATTCTCTTATTCTCGAGCATGTAAACAGATGCCGGGACTATTTTTCTGTCTCTCTGACACTACCACATTAAATTAGCTTTTTATTCTCAAGGCTTAGTATTCTCCTCTCTTACAGGTAATGATCCCCGAAGAAGATAAAGAAAATAGATTTGATGATGCATCAAGTATTCTAACCAGGTGGGTTTTTCAAAATCACAGCTGCTGTTTGCAGTTTGAATTTGTAATAAAATAAACAAGTTCAATCCAGCAGCCCTGGCCAGTTATGACCACAGAGACCAGGTTCCTGTTTCCTGAATTGTGTTGCGCTCAATCTTATCAAATATTTACTTAACCTCAGATCAATGAATGCAGTTTTGCTTATCGAACCAGCTATTTGCGGAAAATGACACAATTCCAAGCCTAAGTTCACCAGCGAAATTGGCAAGCACTCATTTGTAATGATATGTAAATTATTATCAGGCAATTCAGTCAAAAGACTGAAGGCAGAGTGGCACTATTAAAAACTCAGGATTTATCTGCTCGTCATTAAAAAAAAAAACTATTTAAGAATAAGTACAAAAAGTTGGAAAAGTGAGGAAGAATTTCCTTTGGGTTACTGATTTTGAAAAAAATTGAATTCTGAGATGAGGTATGGTACTATCTCTAGTGGACACTGTCTTATGGACATCGCTGTAAACATCCAGATCTGGTCCTTTTCACAGCTGCTGTCAGAGATGTGAGCAGTGAGTCCTAGAGATGTGTGTGAGACTTTGATCTACAGGAGACTCAGGGTCAAAGTTTTTGGTACAAGCTGTTGTGTTTTGGTGGATGATGTAACCTTGCTTTGCCTCCATTTTTCACCTGGTGGAATGGAAACAGCTATTATGTTCCTGCTTCACAGAAACGGCACACGATTACAATCAATATGTGTGGCACCCTTTGTGTATTATCTGACTCAAGAAGAAAAATCTGGTGAAATAAGTGATACTATCATTATTTCTTTGAAGGGGAAAATAGAATAATTTTTATATATAATTAAGAGGAAAACTATTAGCTGGGCAGTGGTGGCACACGTCTTTGAATTAATCTCAGCACTAGGGATTGAAGAGCCTGTGGATCTCTGTGAATTTAAGGTCAGCCTGGTCTACAAGATCTAGTTCCAGGACAGGAAGGGCTGTTAAACAGAGAAACCCTGTCTCGAAAAACCAAAGAAGAAGGAGAAGGAGGAGGAGGAGGAGGAGGAGGAGGAGGAGGAGGAGGAGGAGGAGAAGAAGAAGAAGAAGAAGAAGAAGAAGAAGAAGAAGAAGAAGAAGAAGAAGAAGAAGAAGAAGAAGAAGAAGAAGAAGAAGAAGAAAGCTCTTAATAGGATTTGAAGCAATCTCTTAGTAGTGAGCATGTATCTAGATATTAGACCCTGGATCCAGCCCAGCACAAATGTAATATATGCACACACAGGAACACACATGTACACACACCTCACGTTAAAAATAAATCAAGCATTGCAAAGGATACAGAGACTGAGCAGATGAAAAACAAATGTACTATTCTTTGTGTGGGGGACAAGAATGGGTAAACCCATCCGTGGATATGTATGCATCCCCATATACAGAGGTCAGAGGACACCATTGCCCCACTCTTTCACTTGCTGCCATATTCCCTTGAGACTGTGTCACTCAACCCATGACTCAAGCTTCAGCGATCCTCCTTTCTTTACCTCCCTGCCTCCAGCACTGGGGTTATAGGCCTGTGTATAGTCATGCCCAAACTTCTACATGGTTAGTCAGGATTCATTGAACCCAGGTCCTCTTTCTTTCACAGAAAATGCTCTTCCCCACTGAGTCAATGCCCCAGCCCATAAATGCAATGTAATTATTGCCTTTATCATGAGTCATGATTAAATTGTGCACATATGTACCCATCCCTTCAGAGTGAACCAGGGCACATACATGTCCATATTACCCTGAAAAACACATAGGGAAGCAGACCCAATCCTTAACTCCAACTCTCACGTTTGGTTGCTTAATTGTAAAATCTTAAATTTATCTATTTATATTTATTTATTCATTGATTCATTTTGTGGCAGGTCATGTACACTGTGGGTATGGAGGTCAGAGAACAACTTGCTTGAGTTGGTTCTCTCCTACCATGTGACTTCCGGGGATGCAAGTAGAGTTTTCAGTCCTGGTGGAAGAATGCTTTCACTTGTTGAGCCCCTCGGGTATAAATCTTAAAGCTATTCTGCCCATATAGACTCAGAGCTACCTCTGTGTCTGCCTCTGAATTCTGCGCCCAACCCATTTTCTCCCTGGGCCAGGGAAAGTCACTTCCTCCTCAACATGACAGATAGTTCATCATCTTTCCTTTCTGTTAATGGCATGGCATTATTCTGGGGTCTTTGCCAAGAAATCACTGGACACTCAGATAAAACTTTACAGTAGCTTGACCTACAGAGATAAGACATAGACCAGCCCCTAAAATTTCAACAGAGTCATTGGAGGAGGTTTTCAATCTTATAGTCTGTGATATACGTGTGTTTAGAACATGCTTCTATTTTGGGGGGTTGGGGTAGGGTGGGAGAGATGATTTTCTTTCTGGGGTCTCACTATCTCTAGGGCTGATGCTATGATTCCAAAAGGCAGCTGCAAATGGCTAATGTGCTGTATTTAGAGAATTTTCTCAGCAGTAAATCTACTAATCATGCAATTTAGCCTCTGGCGCATATTTTCCAGCTGGTAATGAATCCAGTAGCTATCTACAAGCTTCATGTTGAAGCTCTGTATTACAGAAAACCAGAAACTTTTTATCACCAGTGTCCTGGTTTGCTTTCTATGGCTACAGAAAACATCATGACCCAAAGCAAAAGGGTTTCTTTGGTTTACAGACCATCATTGAGTTGATCTAAGATAGGAACTCAAGATAGAAAGGAACTTGAAGCAATGGCCACAGGAGAATTGTTGGCTTATTGGATTGTTCCCAGATTCAGCATTCAGCTGCCTTCCTCAAACAGCTAAAGCCTATTAATCTAGGAGTGGTACCACTCAGTGGGCTGATTCTCTGCCCCTACATCAACTGGCAATCAAAGTAATGTCCCACAGACACAACCACAGACCAATCTGATGAAGGCAAGTCCTCACTTAAGGTTCCTCCTTCCCTGGTGACTACAGGTTATGTCAAGTTGACAACTAAGATTAGCCATCACCACTACTTTCCAAATATGCCCCTTACTTCCCATTCTCATCCAAGAGGGTTATCACAAGGTAGTTTCTGAATATCAGGGTCTCTGCATCTGGGCCTGTCCTAGGATGATGTCTAAGTACTTACACACTACACTGCATTCAACGTTAAGTTCAGGTGTCCCAGCCTGATAATCCCATGTGAGTATGGACTCTATGTCTTCTCCTTTACTGCATAACTTACCCTAGTATCTGCAGAAGCCAGAAAGGGTGTTGAATTCCCTAGAAACAAAATTACAGACATTTGCGAGTGACCATGTGGATGCTGGGAATCGAACCCAATTTCTCTATGAGGCCAGTCTCTTAACCATTGAGCCATCTCTCCAGCCCATGAAGGAGGTCTTTCTACTCACTCTTTTGTTGGAAGGGGAGGGTCCTACACCAGAGTATCAGGGCTGGATGGCCACTTAGCCCCAATACTGCCAGAGATGACTTCTATAGCTGTATATTCTTTATATGAGTCACACCTTTGGGGTACATGGATCCACAAACCACATGCAAGATCAAGCAGAGGTTTTCCACTCTGGAGGCAAGTGAATATCTAGTGAATATGGAGGGAGGTTTGCAGTAACAAGATGGCAGGATGTCTGTCAGTCCTCATGGAGGATGACTGGCATCTGTCAATACTTCTGCCACCTATCGAGGGACTGAAGTCAATCTCCCAAAGTGGACCAGAATCTGTGCCTGGTCTCCTGCTAAAGAGTATCTGTAATCAAACCATCTTATCTATGGCATTCAGAATTTGCAGTTGACCATCAAAGCCCCACCCACAGATGTCAATGCAGTCCACACTTCTAGATCTTTGTTTTGATTGGTACCAAGAATGGGAACACACTGAATAGAGGCTGGTTTTATTTCATGGGAGGAGGCACTGCAGATTTCTGCTAAAGGCCTCTATGGGAGATGGCTCACATCATATTTGACGTATGGTTCCTACCTGATTTCCCTGAGGACTTCTGGTTCATACTGTTTTACTTTGAACTCTGGGGTGGCACTGAGATTCATCTGCAGACACTGCACAGCTTTTGCACTGGTTAGTTTTTATTAATTTGATATAAACTAGAGTCACTTGGTGACAGGGAACCTTAATAGAGAAAATGCCTCTATCGGATTGACCTGTGGGCAAGTCTCTGGGGCATTTTATTGATAGTAAATTAATGGAAGATGGTGTAGTATACTCGTAGTATACTGTGGTTGGTGTGAGCCCTAGGCAAGTGATCCTGGATTCTACAAGAAAGCAGGATGAGGAATGTGGGAAAAGCCAGTAAGCATTGATACTCCATGGCTTCTGCTTCAGTTCCTGCCTTGAATTCCTGCTCTGACTTCCCTTCATGACATGCTTTATTATAGTTAAAGCTTATAATGGCTATAAGCTGTACACTGAAATAAACATTTTTCCCACCAAGTAGATGTTGTCAGTGTTTTATCAGAACAACAGAAAATAAACTAGAATGTGAGTATTCTGAGCAAGTTGTAAATTTTGTTTCAATAGAGTGGGAGTATTTCTTTCTGGCAGTATTAAGAAGAGGGTTGATCACACAGAGTAGCCAGAAGCATTTGGTAAGAATGAAACCTTTAAAGTTCCGTGAACTGTGCTGGTGCACGATGGGAAAACAAAATGATTGGTTGTGTCTGGGGAAATGGCTCAGTGGGTAAGCACACTTGCTGTGCAAGCCCGAAAGCTGAGCTTGAATCCTGCATGACAGGCCATTTGTGCAGCTGCACCCAAGTACTGCAGGGAACATCGCTGAGGCTTGGTGCCTGCCAGACTAGATCCAAATTTTCATAGTGATATTTCATTTGTGTTTTAATAAATAATCTTGCTTGAAGACCAGAATGAAAAACAGCCACACTAGTCAGCGATATAGGCCAGGCAGTGGTGGTACACACCTTAAATCCCAGTAGCCACACTAGTTAGTCATAGAGGCCTGGCAGTGGTGGTGTATACCTTTAATCCCAACACTAGAGAGGAATATAAGGCAAGATGAGACAGGAATTTACTCTCTTTTAGTCTGAAGATTTCATAGCGGTAAGACTCTCTAGTGGCTTGGCTGCTTTGTTTTTCTGATCTTCAGGTTGACTCTCAGTATCTGTTTCTGGGTTTTTTATGACTTGTGCTACAATTGACATCTATATTTTAGGGTATGAATTCATTAAAAAGCCATTTGCCTGTGGCTTTTTAGCCACCAGCACAGGCCAGACCTGCACGTGGGCTCCAGCCTCACCTGGCTAGGCTTTCTTTTCTTCTTTCCCCAAGCCTCTGAGCAAGTTTGGGATTTTCCTGTTGTAGCCTCTCTGAAACAGTCTCCAGCTGCCACCCAAATTCCAGGAGCACCTGGACTACAAATGCCACAGGACTCACTGACCTTAGACTGTCTGGTTCTGCCTTCAGGTAGCCCCCACCACATGTACTTTTTCCAAACAACGCCCCATGCATTTTTAAAACAGCCACCCCTCCATGGGTTGTGGGCTCTCCCTGAACCTGCTTCTCTTGCTCCTGGCAAACTAGGTAGCTGCCTTAAAATCCAGCCAGGCTTTTACTGTTCTACACAGCAGCAATAAGCCTCACATATTCATTAACATGGTTGGTAGATTTGGTAAGACAATTGGGAACGCTTAAAGGGAGGAATTAGTTAAAAGAGAGAGTTTTTTCCCACATTAAAAATGTGAAAACCATTACGCTGGAGGAATTTTGATCTCTGTATGATAATATGCTAGACAGTTTAAAAATGGAACAATTATATGAAAGGATATCTATTTAGATGGGATTTGTGCACTGTCAATTCTAAATATTATCAGCTTTATCATTTTTGTCTTATCACTAAAAAAATTGGCTAATCTGAGTGCTAAGACATAGGCCTTATAAAAACAAAGTAAAACAGATCACAGAAATATTCAAATCCAGACAGAGGAATTTAATGGAGAACCAATTTCAGCATTGCATTATAAGAATAGAAACAGCCTAAGGTTTTCAAACAACGAACCTTAATATATCCAGTAACCTTACATAAATTGCCAAATGGCAGAGATTCTGTTATACCTAATTGAATTCCTCTGCCAATGTTATATTTAAGGAGACTCAAGGAGACTATAGTCTCATATGGCATGCATTCACCTTTTATGAAGCAAATGTTAAACTCATCATCAATTTGTAATAGAATCATCTCTAAAGACTGAAAAGAATTGCTTAATAGTGTTTTAGAGCCTGGTTCACAATTACAATGGAGTACGTCATTCAGAGAAGAGGCTAAGATTATTGAACAATAGAGTAAAGCTAGAGGTAGGGAAATCTCCTAAAATAAAATTCTTGGAGAATGAGATTATGCTCCTATAGAAAGGCAAATGGCACGTGATGACCACACCCTGAATTTATGCTGTGCAGCAGTTTTTTCTGTTTTTCTTTTTTTAAAAAAGAAAACAAACTATCTTTTTCCATTGTACATACCAATCCAAGTTCCCACTCCCTCCCCTCCTCCTATTCCCTTCATTTACCCCCATCCCATCCCATCCCCATCCACACCTCAGAGAGGGTAAGGCATATTGCCTTGGGAAGGTTCAAGGCCTTCCACACTATATACAGGCTGAGCAAGGTATCCATCCAAAGAGAATAGGCTCCCCAAAAGCCAGTACATGCAGTAGGGATAAATCCTGGTGCCATTGCCAGTAGCACCCCAATCTGTCCCAGCCACACAACTGTCAACCACATTCAGAGGGACTAGTTTGGTCCTATGCTTGTTTCTTCCCAGTCCAGTTGTATTGGTGAGCTCCAATTAGCTCAGGTAGACTGTTTCAGTGGGTATCTCCATCATGGTCTTGACCTCTTTGCTCACATTCTCACACCTCCCACTCTTCAACCAGAATTTGGGAGCTCAGTCCAGTTGTACATCAGTTTTTAATGCTTGGGACAGAATTGAGAAATAAAAAAGAAAATCGAGTCATTTACTAAAGTTAAACAGGGCCCAAAGGAAGCCTTTACAGATTTCTTACAAAGAGTGACTTCAGCAGTAAATAGAATGATACCAAATTCAGAAGCTAGACAAATAATAATTGAATCTCTGGCCTTTGAAAATGCCAATTCTCTATGCAAAGAGGCAATTAGGCCATTAAAGGCAAGGTCAGCAAATGGATTTGAGATACAATTAATATTGAATCTCATTAAACCTGATGATACATGGATAGGAGAGGTGATTTCTAGAGGTTTGAGGAAAAATTGAAATGTCAAGTGTTATAATTGTGTCAAACAAGGTCACCTTAAAAGGGACTGTAGAGAGGGAATTCCTAGAAATAATGTTCTTTCTAAGAATAGCCTGTTCAGAACACCCCTCCTTTCTGGATTATGTAGAAGGTGTGACAAAGGCAGACATTGAACTAATGAGTGTAGGTCATCGAGGAATAGTCAAGGTAATATTTTGTTGTTGGGAAATTCCATGAGGGGCCTCTCACAGGTCCCTATGCCAAATCTGCTTCAGTCATTTCCTGTCACTGTAGAGGAAACTCTTCTCCAGAACAATTAAAGAACCTAATGCCTATTGTAAGAAGCCATACTGCTGTGGATAATAGCACAGCTATAGAAGAGAAAACAAAAATTTTAGGAGAAACTATAAAGTGAGTAATTTGGCAAACTTTTATAAATGAACAAAGACCAAAATTAAAAATACAAATAAATGACATTGTCATTGAAGGTCTGGTAGACACAGGTGTGGATGTAACAATAATTTCATCAGAATCTTGGCATCCAAATTGACCTCTTCAGGATGTAAATGTTTAGTTTTTAGGGATCATAACTTTATCTCAGGTAAAGCTGAACATGAAATGGGTTGAATGTATAGGGCTAGAAGGACAGAGAGGAATATTAAAACCGTATGTGACTAACATAGCAATGAATTTGTGGCGATGTGATTTGTTTTAGCCATGAAATACTCAGATTAAGATTTCCCCAATCTTAGAAACAAACTATAAATTAATGTATGTTTCTGGGAAAAATATTACAAAATATTATAAAGAGCAGTCACAGTTGTACAATAACTGGGCATAACAGCTGCTGATATTTCAAAGGCACAAATAGACCTACCTTTAAAATGATTGACAGACAACTTTGTATGGGTTAAGCAATACCTTTAACAATAGGCGGTGGTGGCGCACGCCTTTAATCCCAGCACTCGGGAGGCAGAGGCAGGCAGATCTCTGGGAGTTCGAGGCCAGCCTGGTCTACAAGAGCTAGTTCCAGGACAGAAACCAAAAAGCTACGGAGAAACCCTGTCTCAAAAAAAAAAAATAGAGAAACTGCAGGCTTTAGAACAGCTGTACAGGACCAACTAGATGTTCAGCATATTGAAGAATCAACCAGCCCTTAGAAATCTTCTGTACTTGATGTTAAAAAGAAATCTGGAAAATGGAGAATGGTAACAGATCTAAGAGCTGTTGAGGTGATTCAGCTCTTCAGTCTGACATTCCTTTGCCTTCTCTATTGTCTAAAGGATGGCCTCTTATAGTTATTTAAAAGATTGTTTCTTCACTATACCTTTACAAGAAAAAGACACAAAAATTTGCCTTCACAGTGCCTACTTATAATAATTCTCAGATATCAGTGGAAGATTCTCTCATAGGGAATGTTAAATAGCCTCACCCTGTGTCAATATTTTGTAAGTCAACCGTTGGAAATGATACATAATCAATTTATTGAATCTTTAGTTTGCCATTACATGGACAACATTTTGCTATCTGATTCAAATGTACATACTTTAGAAAGAATGTTTGAAGAAGTAAAGTAAATTTTTCTTTTTGGGGATTACAAATTGTTCCTGAAAAAACACAAAGAGGAGATTCTATTAATTATTTAGATTATAAAATAAGTTTATAAAAATTAAACCCCAAAAGGTACAGATTAGGAGAGATCAATTGCAGACTCATAATGACTTTGAAAGATTGCTAGGAGACATTGCCCATCTACAGTACATTATTGGGAGAAGTCATGATGACCTGATTAATTTAAACAAAACCATAGATGGTGACAAGGGCTTAAAGAGCCCCAGGGAATTATCAGCCAAAGCTGAGAAAAATTGGCTTTGATTGAAGAGAAATTATTAAAGGCACATGTGGATCGTGTGGATCTGAATCTTAACTTCATTCTAGTCATACTGCCCTTCAAACATTCCCATACAAGGAATTTTAATGTTAGAGAGATTATTTTAGTATGGATCCCTTTTGCTACATAAACTGAATTAAAAATGAAAACTTATATAGAAAAGGTTTCTGAGTTAATTTTAAAAGGAAAATTGAGACTTTGTCAATTATCAGGAATAAACCCAGCAGAAATTATAGTACCTCTTTTTTTTGTTTGTTTGTTTGTTTTTTTCGAGACAAGGTTTCTCTGTAGCTTTGGTGCCCATCCCGGAACTAGCTCTTGTAGACCAGGCTGGCCTTGAACTCACAGAGATCTGCCTGCCTCTGCCTCCCAAGTGCTGGGATTAAAGGTGTGCGCCACCACCGCCTGGCTATAGTACCTCTTAATAATGATGAAACTGACAAATTATGGAAAGAAAATGAACCATGGCAAGAAGCTTATAGTCATTTTTTTGAGAGAGATTAACAGCAACTCTCCCAAAAGCAAGACTTCATCTTATGAAGACAACTAACTGGACCCTTCCTCACATTGAATGGAACACACCAATAACTGCAGCCTGCATTTTATACTGATGCAAATAAATCAGGAGTCAGATTATAAATCAGAAAATTTAAGTAAAGTGTAGCAAAATCTTTATGTTCTGTTCAAAAATTAGAATTATATGCTGGGTCTCATGGTACTAAGGGATTGTAAAGAACCTCCCAACATAGTTAAAGATTTGCAATATGTATAAAGAGTTGTTTTGTATATTGAAACTGTTTTGCATATTGAATTTATATCAGATGATACAGAATTGGCTTTGTTATTCATTCAGCTGCATGATACAGTCAGGAATCTGAATCATCCCATATGCATAACACACATCTGATCCCAAACAGTTTTGCTAGGTCCTCTAGCACAAGATAATGCAGAAATCAATCCATTATTGATTGGAAATGTGCTGAATGTATTTGAACTTCATAAAAAATCATAAGTAGCAAAGGTTTAAAAAATGCTTTTCCATCATATGTCAACAAGGCAAGGAAATATCCTTCTTGTTTTTTATATAACCAAACACCACTACCTGCAGGAAGTAACCCAAAGGGTCCCTAAAGGAATTAAATCTGGCAGGTGAATGTGTTCCATTTTGTAGGATTTGAAAAACTAAAATATGTACACCATACCATTGATACCTATCCAGGTTTTCAATGAACAACTGCTTTGAATTTGGAAAGGGCTAATGCTGGGTAGTCACACATTTGCAAGAAGTTATAGCCATCATGAATATACCTGCACAAATAAAGACAGACAGTGCCCCAGCACATGCCTCTAAGAAAATGAAACAGGTTTTGGTTTATTATAATATAAAGCATATTATAGGTATACCACACAATCCTACAAGCCAGGGACTTATGAAAAGATCAAATCAAACTCTAAATGATATTTTAAATAAAGAGAAAGGGATAATAAATACTCCCAGAAATAGACTGCATATTTCTTTATTAACTTTGAATTTTCTAAATGCTAATGAGAAAGGAACAACAGCTGTAGAGACATTGGATAGTAGAAAAAATTAAGGAATGAAATCAGCTGACATATTTTAAAGATGTATTAACCTCAGAGTGGAAACCAGGACATGTGTTATGTTGGGGAAGGGGTTTTGCTTTTGTTTCCACAGGAGAAGAAAAGTTATGGATACTCTCGAAACTGATAAAGGTTCTATTTGAACAAGAAAGCTGTCTTAATTAGAAGAGATGATAGTTCATTAAGCACCATGGACATTTAATCTAAACTAACCTATAAATCTGGCAAATGCTTTTCATTTGATCAGCTATAACTTGGCAAAAGAGAATCTCTCCAAAATTAGGGTTGGGAAAGGGTTTCATTTATATCTTTTCAGGAGAATAAAGGTATCCAGCTAAGGAATTTGAAGACCACTGGATAAGTGAGATATATGAAGAAAAAGGACAAACCATGCAGGAAAAAATGTCTCAAGAAAAAGAGTAAATTGTCCTATTGGTATATCACATTTCCAACAGGATCAAATTTTTTAAATCTTCCCAAATGTTTGTTTCTGCTGTTCTCTAAAGACATATAATACAAATGGTCTTTTTGTAGTCCCAGTCTAATTAAAGATTGAAGTTGACTTTTTTTTTTTTTGGATTTTTCTAGACAGAATTTCTCCATAGCTTTTTGGTTCCTGTCCTGGAACTACCTCTTGTAGACCAGGCTGGCCTCGAACTCATAGAGATCCGCCAGCCTCTACCTCCCAAGTGCTGGGATTAAAGGTGTGCGCCACCAACGCCTGGCTGAAGTTGACTTTTGAGTTGGAGTGTGGCTCTCTCCTTCTCTAAACCAAAGAATGCTTATTAAAGTGAAATCCAAAATCTTTGTCTCATGTCAAAAGAGTCACCTGACATGAAACAGAAGAAAAACAAAAATTTAAGGACAGTTTTATTACTACTGATCTCATAGTCCTTTGATTTTATATTAACTATTTAACAGCTTTTCTTGTGGTTAAGGTTTCATCTACCTTCCTGTACATTATTTCAGGTTTGAGTCTCTATCAGTTTTCTGATGAGCACACCTAACAGCAACCTTTGAAGTCTCCAAAAGGAGGATGGGGTCCCACAATGATGATTCCTCCAAGACTATGATAAAACCACTAAGCTGAAAACACAACCTAAAGGTTGGTTTTGGACTACAAACTGCTCAGAACAATTTCAAGGTGGCTAACTGAGACGATCCAGCCTCACTGACTGCTCTAGCCAGGATTTGAGACAAGCCCTGTACTTTTCCATTAGAGACTGGACAACAAATGATAAAGCTACCTCTCCCAGGACTTAACAATTAACCCAAAATTTTCTTTACAGGATCCACTAAAGATGCCATTGCCCCCAGACAGCAGGAAGTGAATTTAAGAACACAATGGCCACATTCCCAAGGTGGGGGGGTTCTTGGTCATTTTTTGGGTTATGGGTATTTGCCATTGTTTAGGGAATTGGTTACAAGTTGTTACTGCTAATAATCGGGAAAAAAACTAAACAAAGGAAACTGGATTCAAGATTCTTATTTTGAAAAGAAAAAAGGGGGATTTAGATAGGATAAAATGATAGATTATTGAATCTACTCTGAAAATAAAAAGGGAGAATATAGCTATGATAAGACATAAGATAGATTATTGATTACTTTCCAAAAGCAACTACTAGTTTTAAATGTTTTACATTGGATTGGACTCTTGTATATTGTATACAAATTTTATATATTAATACAAATTTGAGATTAAATTTGTTAGAATATGCTGTACATTTATTTCTATTCTTGCTCAAGGAAAGTACTTATACAACTCATTTAACAATGTAATACAAATTTCTAGTCCTTATAAGTTATTATTACCAACTGTTTACAATAAGGAAATATAAGTTAGTAGTTAATCACTTAGTATAATTGAACTTGTAGTCACATTAGGTATGTTTTCAAGGTCAATCAAAGATATATTTTAGATAGGCAGATCATCTTCAAACACTTCAGAGATCTACAGAATATGACACTTAAGATTTTTTAATAACCTAGCTTCTTTTTTTTATGACAATGAGACATGTCTGCTCCTGGCAGCACCAATCTACTTCAGAGAAGACAATGGGCATCGAAGATACTCCACATAAAGCAAAAATTAAGCCAGTGGGCAAGAAAATGTCCCTGCCTCTAGTGTTGACTGAATGATGTCCTAATTAGATAAGCAGGACACAAAGATTGTCAAGACAAGGATGGAAAGCCCTTTAGAACATCCTGATTCACAGAAAAGTCTTAGGCCTATAGGCTAAAGATGGATGCCCCAACGTTACAGAGGAACTTAGGGTGACTGTCCAGGCAGCCAGCTGTTTCTGTTATTACTCACAATTTTTGGAAGTCACTTGCTTGCACTTCCTACTTTCTCAGTTAATATGATTTCCTTTGGGGACTTTGGGGGAGTTGAAGTCTAGATCGCTACAGTTATAGTTTTCCTTGTTTACCTGATGCAGAAAGCAAATTATGATAGAAAGCAAATTAAGTACAAGACTTTGGACTCAACAACATAGGGTGGATATGGAGTATTTTCTCTGAATTTGTCAAATGCAAATGGACTAGACATTGCTGATGTATTTATTGCTTATATATTGTATATGGTTATTGTACATGGTTTTTCTTATATTAGCTATAGCCTTCTTTTTATTTTAGACAAAAAGGGGAAATGTAGTAATATTTCTGAAGATTTTATAGATATAAGAGTTTTCTAGTGGTTTGGTTGCTTTGCTTTTCTGATCTTCAGGTTGAACCCATTATCTGTCTCCGAGTCTTTATTATTCTTGCTACAGGTTCTCAAGTTAGTAAATTGGAGGGTGATGCCACAGGACACCCAACATCTTCCTCTGATGTTCACAGACACATTACGTGGGCACATACCTATGCCCAAACACCATGCAAATAAGCCATACACATATGTATACACAACTACCTTCAATTATGCAGAAAGTAATATTTTAATGTTATGTAAGTGGGCAGGGGCATGATAATGGTAGCTTGTTGCTGCAGACATTGTAGATCCACCTGAGCTATTCTGCAGAAGACACGGTGTGGTTGAGCTGTGTGTCTGGAAACATGTGTGACTTCGTCAGGTCATGTGTCTGCATCCGGGGAAGAAGGGTGTGTGATTTGAAGGTAGTACCAGTAGGTGTTTCTCCAGTGGTTCATTTGTTACACACAGAAGATCATAGGCAAGATAAAACATTACATGGAGAGTGAAAGGACTTTCGAGTTAAATTTGCTTGCTAATTTTGGAATATCACAGTGTCTGGTGCTTACTGATCATGAATAACATGCTGGGCATGGCATACATCAATCAGTTTCTTCCTTCCAGCAAGTCAGCAGGCGTCATTTACCTAAATGAATATATTAAAGAATCCGTATCTCTGCCTACATTTTATCAGCTTGTCTACCCATCCATTCCTCCATCCATCTGTCTACGTCTTCACACCTATCACAGAGATTATAAATTTGAAAAAAAGATGCACCCAGGGTCAAACAGTGAATAGACACAACCCCCTAAGGGTCTCTTTCATTTGTTAAAATCTTTAGATAGAGCAAGGCTAGAATGTACTTTTTACATTTGTCATTTATTTCTATCTTGATGGCAAACCACAAATTAAGAGAAATACTGTTTCCACTCAGGATAAAAACAAACAAAATGGCTGAGAAAGGATTTGAACTCAGGTGTCCTGATACAGAATTTTTCTGCTCATATTAGGTCAGCTCACCTTTGTAATTTCTTCTATTTTTTTAAGATTTTTTTACTTTATGTGTGTGTGTGTGTTTTGTCTGTGTGAGAGTATTGTATGTGCATGCATGTGTGTGTATGTCTGTGTGTGTTTGTGTGTGTGTGTGTGTGTGTGATACATGAGTGGGGTGCCTTTGGAGGCCAAAACATCTCCAAAATCTGGAGTAACAAATTGTGAGTCACTGTGAGTGCTGGGTAATGAACCCAGATCCTCTCTGCAAGGCAGCCAGCACTCTTAAGTTTGGAGATGACATCTCTCTAGTCCCTAACTGCCTTGTACTTTTATCAGACTAGGTAGCCAAGGTGTGTTTTCTGCCGAGGATGACAGTCTTGGTCGATAATTGGCACACCTCCAAAATGCTTGAGTTCAGCTCTCAAGCATGCGTGCACTTGTTATCTGTCCTCTAGCTGTGACAAAAGGCTCTGACCAAAGCAATGTAGGGAAGAAATGGTGCGAGATCATTCCATTGTGGTGGAGAAGGCATGGCTTCCGGAATGGCGTGGCAGGCAGGAGCTGGATGCCAGCTGACCACAGTGCATCAGCAGTCAGGAAGTAGAGAATGAACAAGACGTGGAGACCAATTATGAAACTCCAAAGCCCCCCCCCCATGACCTACTTTCTCCAACGAGTTTCCTTCTCCTAAATATTTCATAACCTCTCCAAACAGCGCCATCTGCTGGAAATCAACTCTTCAGATACTCTCACCTTTGGTGGATGATTCCTGTTCAAGCTGTTTAGCACTCTGATTCTCAAAGACAAATTAGATGTAATTAAATGGACATTTAAAGGAAAATCTTTTACCCACTTCTTTTTTTTCATTCTGTTCTGACTCCTTTTTATCTAGAGACAAAATAGCTTGGATATTATGATTCTCAAGCTTAATTAACTTTCCCTACAATTAAGTAATTGGATCAGTCATGTGTTTAATGTACTTCTTAAATTCAAAGTGTAATTTAAGAGAAAACTATCATTGTGTTAATGAAGTACCCACACCCGTTTTCTAAAACCAAATATAGCCACATAACACCACAGTGGGCCTAGTAATAGCAAAGATTCTGGATTTTTCTCATCAATTACTATTTTTTTTCTTGTTGAAATTAAAAAGTAGAGATTAACTAATGATGGGTAGATTATGAAAATATTCTGACAAAAAATGAGATTTTTTTCCTTGTTGCAACTGGAGGAATTAAAAGAAAATTGAACAGGATGGAACTTTTAAAATATGAGTCAGAGCCATTTAATATTTCATGTCAGTGAAATTCTTCCATCCTTAGAAAACCACATGGACTGAAACTGTAATTCATTTTAGTTCACAGGGCTTCTTTAGAAGTTAATCGACATGATTATTTCCTGTGTATATGTGGTTGAGCCTTCATGAAGCTTTGATTTCATCATATATATGAAAAAGACATATAATTTTATCTGTCAATTTAAAAGACAAAGTAGGATTTAAAATTGGCAATGACTCCATCCAACAGGTGATGCTAAATTTAAATGACATGCAAGGAGCTAGGGAGGCGGCTCAGTGAGTAAAGCGCTTGCTAAATTATCATGGGAATGAGAGCAAATCCTCCACACATCTGTTAAAACTGGGCAGGGCTGGGGCTGGAGAGAGTACTGAGTAGTCAAGGGTACTTCCTGTTCCAGCACTCACATCAGGCAGCTGACAACTGCCTATGTCTCCAGCTCCAGAAGATCTCAAGCATGAAGTCTATGTGGGCACCTGCATTCATGTACACATGCCAATATGCAGACTTACACCCATAAATTTTTAAAAAATGATAACAATTTTTTTAAAAAACCTGGGCATGTATGTATGCATCTGTAACATCAAATATCTGCAGGGAGACAGGTGGATCTCTGGGACTTCTTAGAATGTAGTCAGTCAGTAAGTTCCAGGTTGAGTGAGAGACCCTTTCTCACACGGTAAGCTAGAAAGGCAACAAAGAAAAACACCTGGGGTAGATCTATGACCTCCATGTAGAAGCCCATGAGTGAACATCCCCAACCACATATGCATATGCCATACACAAGAAATAGATATAGAAAAATGAAAGATACTGATAGAAATAAGCTATACAGATAGCAGATAGATAGATAGATAGATAGATAGATGATAGATAGATAGATAGATGATAGATAGATAGATAGAGGATAGATTGATGGATAGACATACAGACAGAAAAAAAGATAATAGATAGATACAATAAACATAAAGGACTTGTGGTATCCTAGACAGATAATCAATCTGTTAATAAAATCTATGTATGTCTCAAGAGATGGTTTCTCTGGCATATATGACTGACGTATCTCTGAGGATGGAGACACCCTGATTGTTCAGATAACTTGAAGACCATCGTCTCCACACAACACAACATCTCTACTCCACAGGATCGGGACGAGGGAGCCTGAGATGGGCATTCTTCCATCCTTCAGCTGTGAGATATCATAAAGGAACCTCCAGTGGGTTCCTGAATCTGACTCTGTGAACAGATACTGAAAACACCCCATGGCAAAGGTATTAAAATGCCACCACTGCCCCTGAGGTGACTTGAAGATGCTAATTTTTCTGAATACCTGTGTGTTGCTATGTTACAGTGCCTCTAAGGTCCCAGGAATAACCAACTGTTTTCTAGCAGGAGACAAAAATGTAACATTTAGCAAAAGGGCCACTGCAGATGTTCACACCTGCCCTTTGGTGGCCATCACCCTTTATTCCTGGTAAGCCATCTAATAGGACTTTTGGTGACCTTCGCTTCAATTTCCTAACACCTTTTTTTTTTGTGGAAATTCTTAGAAAGAAGAGTCCAATGAGGGTTTTATTTGTGCTAAGATTGCAGTTCCATAAGGCCAGCCAATATCTGTTCATTACAATTAAAGTATGGCATTAAAATGGATCATAAGGGAAGTGAACATGGTCACCTATTTAAACTCAGAAGAAATCATATGTTAGGATCTGCTATCACCAGGATTCAAGGAACAAGTCCAAGCATTAACTAATGAAGACTCTTTATTCTCTTCCTTTACTTTGTGTTGAAGGGAAAGGAGAGAAATATGTTGGTATCTGTGAGCAAACAGATATTGCAGAAAGAAGACACACGACTGAAAGGGTTAATCAAAGTTGCATGGCACACAGTGATGGTTTGTCTAAGGGTGACTCACACTAAGACAGTGAGTTCATAAAGCTGTATTACCTAACAGTGCTGCAGCTCTTGTAGTTTATCTGAGCACACACTACGGTGTCTTCAGAAGAAGAAGTTTGCTTAATGTCCTGTCTACAGAACTCCACTATGATGTGTGACACCTGGCCGTGTATGCAAATGTTCTTTTAAGTGTCTTATCAGTAACCAAAAGAGACAGCGTGAAGAAGAGAATTATTTTCTTATTCTGTTGTCCTCTGTCATGACCACAACCAGCATTTGACATGGTTGTTTTATCAGCTTCAGTTCCTGAGTGACAGTCCTGAAAGGACCTGTAAGGAAATAAACCCTGGATCTTTTAAGTCATTGGCAATCTAGGCTTTTTAAAACATCAACTTAACCGGCGTTGCTCTGAATTAGTACATACAGAAATTGTTTGATAGCAATTGAAACACACCTTTTAAGGGTTAGAATCTACTCCCAGATTATAAGACTGTGAGTCTGTTTTAGTGGGTTATTATATAATGTTCGTGGTTCAGGCAATCAGAACCCTGAGTTACACTTGCTTTTCTATCTAGATTGATATAAAAGTAATACAATCAATCTCTTGGACTCTCTCTTGTCCTTGTCACCTTCCTTGTTATTGCTACCTTTATCCCACCATCATCACCACAACCATCACCATTATAATCACCATGGTTTGTTGACTGGGTTTCTGTCCTACCTGGTTTCTGTCCTCCCACCAGGTCCCACAGCCATTTAGCCACAAAGAAAATCACACAGAGGTATATGTAAATTATAAACCGATTAGCCCTTTAGCTCAGACTTCTTATTAACTCTTATAACTTATATTAGCCAATTATTTTTGTTTATGTTAGCTACATGGCTCAATACCTTTCTCAGCAGGGCAGATCACATCTTGCTTTTTCCATGGAGGGCTCACAACTGTCGAGAGAGCTTCCCTCTTCCCAGAATTATTCTGTTCTCATTGACCCATTTCTACTTCCTGTCTGGTTGTCCTGCCTATACTTCCTGCCTGGCTACTGGCCAATCAGCATTTATTTAAAACATAATTGACAGAATATAGACAAATGTCCCACACTACTATTGTTATCCTCAGCACCATCATTATCACTATTCTCACCATTTCCATCACCACTGTATTACTGGCTACCTTTGCAGCAATTTGATGAAAGATAGAGTCATTTAGGAAGAGACACTCACAACTGAGAAATTCATCCATAAAAATATGACTACAGGAAAGCCCTTGTGACATTTTCTTGATTAATGATGGATGTGGATGTGGCCAGTTCACTGGAGGTAGTGCTTCCCCTGGGCAAGTCCCTGGATTGTACAAGAAATCAGGCAGAACAACCCTGTATGCAGCATCCCTTACGTGGCTTCTGCTTCAGTTCCTATATCCAGGTTCCTGCCCTTACTTCTCTCAGTGATAGACGTATAAGCTGCAATAAAACATTTCCTCCCCACAATCTACTGATCGTGGTGTTCTTATCACAGCTGCAGAAACCCTAAGATAAACGTCATCATCATCCCTATCACCACCACCATCACCTATCACCACATCCATCATAGTAATCATCACCATAATTGACACCATTATCTCAACCATTATCATCATCATGACCACCACCATCACCATCGTCATCTTTACTACCACCACCACTTGCTCAAGTCTTAAAGAGATATATCAGTAACAATTATATGACTATCACCCTAATTTAAAACAATATTCATGGATCACTATTTTCTCCATTATTATCATAGTACCCTCATATTTTGAATTAAAGGCCTGATGATCTGATATGTATATATGATAAGTAAATGGTATGAAAAAAAAGTCTAGCCAACTTTTGCAAATGTCTTTGAATAGTAATTGATTTAAATCCCAGAATAGAATTTGGAAATGTAGCTTAGTGGTAAAACATATACTCAGCATATTAAGATTCGGGTTCAGCCTCAGCCATAAAAAAATCAAAGTAGTAATTCCCACAGTTTTTCCTTAATCAAAATGGAATTAGGAGGCATGGAAATGAGCAATGTATGCACAATCATGTGCTTTTAGAAAAAAACAACATTTTTTCTCTACTTTAACTTCATCTCAAGTGAATTAAGAGAACTGAATCCCAGAAACAGAAGTGAAAAAACAAATAACTTATTTTCCACATTTATATGGAAATAAATCTAGGTAATAATAATGTTTGATGTCAAGATTTAAATTATGTGAGTCATTAGTCTAAAATTTAGAAGGTGTTTTAACAATTGTCTAAGAGTTATTTCTCATAAATATAATATTACAAACCTATGTGAACAAATATGAAGTCTACATATACTCAGATTTAATATTTTCACATTTACTTATTTTATGTGCATGTGTGGATGCATGTGCCATGATACATTTGTGGGACTCAGAGGACAAGCTGCATGTTGGTTCTCTTCTTCGACCTGGGGATTGATTTCAGGTTGTCAATCTTGGGAGAAGCAGCTGGGTAGGCTGGATGTTTTGTCAATCCTCTTTCTGAGCATTTAAAAGACCCAGTGTTCCAGGAAATTGTCCTGAGGATGAGGGAACACCTAAGACACTTGCCAGATAAAAGTGGAAGCCTGGAAACCCTCCCTCTCGCTCCTCGTCTCCACTGCCCTCACATCTTACTTCTCTCCACTTCAATTATAAGAAAGACCTCATCTGCTTGATCTGGCAATTCTGTCACAGTTCCCGAACCATGGCTTACAACAATTCTGAGAGTTAGATGCGAAATGGCTGTTTCTAAGAATGGGCAAAAGAGGAATAGCATGTTTTCTTTGCTCTAAATTGTTCATATTTAATACATTACTGTCATACAATTTTTCCAGAAACAAGAAAGCATGCTATTGCAATAAATGTTTTTAACACTTACTGTAGTTGTGTGTCTTTATCCTAGAGAATCTGTCCTCACTCAGTGGCATATCTGCTTCATGTCACCCTTCTCTGCAACTAACTAACTGTAAAAGTGGGATTGACAAGAGGCGGGGAGTTAATTAATCAAAATACTGCAAGGCCAAGAATACTTAGAATTTAACCCATAGTTGGAGAGGAAAGAGAAGAAATCATAGTGGGCCATGTAGGCTTATGTGCCATGCAGAACCATGTATCAGCTGTGGAACTAACATGGGGACAACCAGGGATTTGTTCTGTGAATAAAATAAATGATGACTGACCTCAGTGTCAGGAACCTTGTGTCCCATAAAATCTCAGAATTCCATAGTGGAAGGGATGCTGAAGAATCCTTCGAGAAAAGCAATGTAACACGACGAGCTTTCCTCTTTTATTTTCTGTTCTGAAATAATATTTTGTATTTAGTCTATGAAAATCGCATATACCATACAATGTACACTTGCTCGCTTGAACTTCCCTTGGTAGCCACGAAACAGTTTCCCTCCTTACATCATGTCCTTTTCTGATATTAATAACAGTACACAGAGTCCAGTTAGTGCTGACCATATGATGTGGGACCATCTACTGGGAAATGGACAGCCTACCAGGGGCCGGATCTCCAAAGAAAAATCTTTATCTTTCTCTCAGCAGCCATTAACCTCTAGTGTGGCTCCTCGACTGGAGGGTGGAACCTCAGGAATTCTTCCTCGTCTATGATATCGCTTCTGGCTTGATCAGGTGCAGACAACCACAGCTATAGTGTGTTAATGTGCGGCAGAAGTATCCTGTACAGAGGACAGCATTTTACAGCTCTCCTCCTTGTCGTTCAGCTCTTAGGTTCCTCTGCCCCCTCCTCCATGATGTTCTCTAGCCTTGGATGGTGGAGATTTATTACCAGCCTGTGGCTGGGCACTCAGTGGTCACTTATTCTCAGCACTTCGAACGGTACTGTGCCTCTGCATTAGCCACGAGCCACTGCAGTAAGAAGGTTCTCTTTAGAAGGCTGAGAGCAGCAGAAATAGAAGAGTACGGGCATAAATATTTAGGAGGCAATTGACAACACCACCAGGCCCCCTCTCAGGTCTATGATATCACAGTCATTTTGGATGTCATCTTCATGAGTGTGAAGTTGAAGAACACAAGCAGAACATCGAAGAATATCGATCCATTCATTACTTGTAGCAAGTAAGAAGAGCATAGATGTTGTCTCAAGTTATTTTCACCTTGTGCAGAGGAAATGCAGGGGACTCTATTCAGATAGACAGTATGCACTCACATAGATAACTGCAGGAGAGGCAAGTTGGTGAGCATGCTTAGATTAAAACACGCTTTCCTCAGCATGCTCAGTTTATAGTATTAATCACATACCTAAATAATTAAAAGATGATTAACACAGTTTTGGGCATGTTCCGTTTAAAGTCATAAAACACATGTTGGTTAAAGAAAATGGCAGACATTAATGCTTCTGGGCATGCTCTGTTCAGTATTATAGTGAGTCAAGTGTTCTCTGGGTCACCTAAAATAGCAAGTCAGAGAGACTGGAGGGATCTTGACTAGAGTCGGGCAAATTTTCCCAAAAACTTTAATCTAAAATGAAAGAACTTTTAAGGTGTGTTAACGCACTCCCTTTTAAAGATTTATTTTTATTATTTTTTATTACATCTATGTGTGTGTCTGTGTATGTGAGTGCAGGTGTCCAAGGAAACCAGAGGGATCAGATCCCTGGACCTGGAGTCACAGCCCAGGTGAGCACCCAGTGTAGATGCCGGGAGCAGAACTCGGGTGATGCCTGAGCAGCAGTGCTCTGAATCCCGAGTGCACTAATACTCTCTGAAAGGTTAGCAGCCTCTACCTGGAAGGGCAGGCATTCATCCCTAAGCCTCACTGAGCAGATTAGAGAAGAGCCTTCACTTCACCCTGGGGACTAAGACCCAGAGAAGAACCACAGGCACAGAAGACTTTCCACCAGGGACCAATGCTGGACTACCTACCACCAAGGCCTCTGCAGCCATTTCTTTCTTTTTTTTTTTTTTATTAAAATTTCCACCTGCTCCCCGTTTCCCATTTCCCTCCCCTCCTCCCAAATATTGCCCCCTCCCCCACTCCCCCCTCTATCCCCACTCCTCTTCTCCTCCCCCCACACCATTCCCCCTCCCTCTGGATACTGAAGAGCAGTCCAAATTCTCTGCCCTGCGGGAAGACGAAGGTCTTCTATCTACGTCCAGGAAGGTGAGCGTCTAAACAGGCTAAGCTCCCACAAAGCCAGTTCATGTATCAGGCTCGAAACCTAGTGCCATTGTCCTTGGCTTCTCATCAGCCTTTATTGTCCGCCATGCTCAGAGAGTCCAGTTTCAACCCATGCTTATTCAGTCCCAGACCAGCTGGCCTTGGTGGGCTCCCAATAAATCAGTTCCACTGTCACAGTGGGTGGGTGCATCCCTCGTGGTCCTGATTTCCTTGCTCATGTTCTCCCTCCTTCTGCTCCTCATTTGGGCTTTAAGAGCTCAGACCGTTGCTCCAAATTGAGTCTCTGTCTCTACCTCGATCCATCGCCAGATGAAGGTTCTAAGGTGATATGTAAGATATTCATCAGTATAGGATAGGATCATTTCAGGTTCCCTCTCCTCAGTTGCCCAAGGTACCAGCTAGGGACATCTCCCTGGACACCTGCGAACCCCTCTAGAGTCAAGTCTCTTGCCAACCCTAAGATGGCTCCCTTAGTTAGGATTTATACTTTGCTGCTCCCGTATCCACCCTTCCTATATCCCAACCATCCCAATCCCCCGAGCTCCTCCCATCCTCCCCTTCTCATGTTTCTCATCCCATTTCCCCTTTGCCCCATGCCACCTCCCCCACAAGTTCCCAGTTTTTGCCCTGCAATCTTGTCTACTTCCCCTCTCCAGGCGGATGACTATACGATTTTCTTTGGGTTCACTTTCTTATTTAGCTTCTCTAGGATCACAAATTATATGCTCAATGTCCTTTATTTATGGCTAGAAACCGATTATGAGTGAGTACATCCCATGTTCCTCTTTTTGGGTCTGGGATACGTCACTCAGGATAGTGTTTTCTATTTCCATCCATTTGCACGCAAAATTCGAGAAGTCATTGTTTTTTACCTCTGCAGCCATTTCTTCACTCGGCTGTTTATTAAGCAGGATTATGCACTTTGAATCTTGCACTATTTCAGAGAAGAAAGCCAGGTTATTTCCTTTAATAAGCCTGCATTTAGCAAGATGCTTTATTTAGTTGTTATTGTGAAATAATTGGTTTTCATTTATTGTTGTTGTGGTGGGATTTTCTAAGATAGAGTTCTTCACAGAGTCCATTCTGATTATGGTTGCCCACATTCCAACTCCTCCCACATCCTCCCCATATCACCACAACCCCAAATCCACATTCTTTCCTGCTCTCTCGTATTGGAAAATAAACAGGCAGAGAGGGGTGGGGGAGGGAGAGAAAGGAAAAATAATAATACAGTAATATAATATACAATAAAGACAAACAAACCAAAATAGGACAAAACAAACAGAAAAACAAAAAGCCAAAGAAAAAGCTCAAGAAATACATATAGATGAAGAAAGATACACCTTGGCATGCACAGAAACCCCCTTAAAAAACATAAAGTCAGAAACCATGATGCATAAGCAAAAAGTCTATTGGGAGCAAGGAGCCCAGGCAAAGCATTATGAGACAAAAAAATAAAAACCTCCAAATTAATTATACCATTGAGTTTATTTCATTTTTATTTGACTTATTTATGTTTCAGTTCCCAGAAGCACCTACGAAAATAGTAAAAAAAAAAAAAATCTAGACAGCTGCAGTAGAAGAGACAGATTTTAAGAATAAACTGCATTCAATTCCATTGAATTCAAAGCAGGAGGCGTTCACATGCTGGGGTGTACAAAACAAAAATAGGAAGCACGTGGAGGGAGTGCTCAATGTAATTAGGGCACCTGTGTTTGCTAATTGGATCTTATTTAAAGCAGGCCTCTCTCGGCTGCAGGGACCAGGAGGGGCATCAGTCTTGATGGTTACTGCGGAGGATGCATCCAAGTTCTCCACGAAGACTCTCCCAGGCTGTGTTCTAGAAGACACTTGGGAGAGTCTCACTTTAGAAGAAGCAGAGAAGAAATCGAGCGTGTCAAGCATTCAAGATAAATGCTCAAAGAAAGGGGGTGGCAGAGGTTGACTGCAGAACTTGGCTGAAAAAAACAAAAACAAACAAACAAGAGTTGAACATAATCTTTGAGAATCCTAAGAGGTTGGGGAGCTTTGCGGAATTTATTCAAGTGTCAAGAGTGAGGATGGACAAACCATTTGTGATTAAAAAAATAAAAAAGTCTATGATTCTCATGGGTCTCGTGGAGATGTTCAGAGAACCTGGCTGAATTTTGACAAGAAGGGAAACTTTATCAGGAGTAATATTTAAGATAATATATTGAGAAAACCCTGAAAAGCATATGCTGAAGGTGCTTTGTAGACAGTAGTCTAGCCTAGGATGTTCAGGGTAGTTTCATTGCCTATAAAGTCAACTAATTCGGATTTGTGTGTGTGTGTGTGTGTGTGAGAGAGAGAGAGAGAGAGAGAGAGAGAGAGAGAGAGAGGGAGAGGGAGAGAGGGAGGAAGAGAGAGAGGAAGGGAGGAAGAGAGAGAGGGAGAGAGGAAGGTAGGGAAGGAGAGAAGGAGAGAGAGAGAGAGAGAGAGAGAGAGAGAGAGAGAGAGAGAGAGAGAGAGAGAGAACATTACATTTAATGGTTTAATGGCAGTAAATCGATCATCTTTCCATTTGGCAACTGTTTACCTCCAAATTTGGATGGGGACCTAGAGAATTAACTCTAGTTTGTTCTCTCTACAATTTCAGTCCACAAAGACGCTCAGCCTCTGCACATCTCGTCAGACGCTCAGCCTCTGCACATCTCGTCATACTGCATGTGACTCCCAGCGCTGGGAGATTAGCAGCATTTCATGCTCAGTCTCTCAGACAGAAGCCAACAACTTCTGGCTTCCACCAGAGAAGCAGCCATCTGTTATGAGCCAGTGTGCTGTGCTTTCCAGTGATAGCTCCCTAATCAATATGGACCCCAAGCAGGAAGGATGCTATCCCGAAAGAATCCACCTACCAAGGTCAGGAGCCAATGGGGCCAGAAAGGTCCTGCTTTGGGCTTAGCACGGAGAAATAAACTTGTGAAGCAAGAGCGTGGGAAGATGAGCTGCCTGCAGCTATGGGGTAGCCACGATCCTATCCAGAAGCCTTTACAAAAGCTGTATATAGCATTTTGTCAGAGTCTGAAGCTATCACTTTCAAACTGTTGCAAAGGAACCTAAATGGGGTCACAGAATGTTTCCTCGAGGGGCACTGGAAAGAAGGACAATTGGTAATGGAAAGCTGTAGAACACAAGGATGCTGGAAGGTGTAACGTTTTCACAATAAACAAAGGCAGCAGTCTCGTCTGAGACTCTCAGTGAATGTATGAGACCCACCCAAGGTCATGTACATTCAGGCTTCACTCCTCTCTTTCACTGCTGTTTTAACATTAAATATCTATGTATGAATGAATGTTGTCACCATGTCAGCAACCTTCATGACAAGTGTTAATTGTGTTAAGATTAGTATGTGTGTATGTGTATAAAGTATATGTATGAACAGTGTATGTGCATATGCATGTGGGTATGCAGAGAGAATATCAGGTGTCCTGCTCTGTCACTTCCTATCTTATATACCTAGACAGGGTCGTTCAGTGAACCTTTGGCTAGTGTAGCAACCAATAAACTCCAGTGACGTTCCTGTCTACACCCCTCACAGCACTGGGCCACACATTGTTTTTCCTTTGTACTTTGAACTCAGGTGCTCCTGTAATGTGGGATTCCCCTCTGTATGCTGTGAATACACTTGGTTAATTAATAAAAAAAAAAAAAAAAAACTGGACTGGCTGACCAGATAGGGTAGGGTAGAGCTAGGCAGGAAAAACTAAACTGAATGCTGGGAGAAAGAAGGGCAGAATCAGGAGAAGCCATGTAGCCCCGACGGACACAGATGCCAAAACTTTACCCAGTAATCCACAACTTCGTGGTGATACACAGCTTACTAGATATGGGTTAAATTAGGATGTAAGAGCTAGCCAATAAGAAGCTAGAGCTAATAGGCCAAGCGGTGATTTAATTAATACAGTTTCTGTGTGGTTATTTTGGGTCTGAGCTGCCAAGTGACCGGAACAACCAAGCCATCTCCCTTACAACACTCCTGCCTTCACAGTAAGAGTTCTCTACTGAGCCACCTCTCCAGCCCCAACGATGCTGAAATTCCTGCTTCTTGACTGGTGAAAGACTTAGACCAGAACCACAGTGAGGGTTCCCTTCCCATTTTTTTTTTCTCTCTAGCTCAGGGAGACTCTTCATGACTCTTCAGTCTCTCTCCACCTAAAAGAGTTTGGACACCTTGGAGTTTTCCTGAAATATCAACACTCCCAATGTCTGCGGTTGTGCCTGATGATGCTGTAATCCAGTAAGAAGGTCTGGCTACCTTTGACCTGTGTACACAACTTAGGGCTGAAAGAAAGGGCAGAAATTGAATTCCTCTTGGTCTGCATAGTTGTTTTTTACTATAAGATAAAACTCCTGGGTATAAAGAATTCATGTTGTGACTGTTCAAGTTGGTGGTTGAGAGCCCTGGCTGCTCCTCCAGAGGACCTGGGTTAGGTTCTCACTTGATGGCTCACAGTCATCTATGACTCCAGTTCCAGGGGATCCATGCCCTCTCAGGGTCTCTGTGATCTCTGTACATGTGTGGTGCACATATATGCATGTAAGCACTTACTCATATATAAAAAATAAAAGTAAATACATTTCAAAGAGTTAACATGCATCTTGCAGAGTGGAAGGTAAAAAGCCTACATCAGGCTAAGGCAGTTTGCTAACGGATGGGTCTTCTCTGACTGACAGCATCCTGAACTTGTTACCTCCCTCGTTGTGCAATTGAGTAACAGCAAATTCTAGCTGTCATTACCTCATCTGAGGGAGCATCTGTGAATTCACAGTTCACTCCTACCCTGAGTCAGTGTTGTATTTTCTTCCAAAATGGGAATGGGAATTTCCGGAAAGAAGCTGTGTCTGCAAAGGCTGATTGGCTGATGAGGAGAGGTTGGAATGTTGCAAGTCCAGTGTCTATTTAGAATTTATCTTGGGCTAGCTTTAGATACCTGAATAGCCATTTCTTCTTGCCTCTGTGTTCAACTTAATGTTCTGTGCCTTGCCTCATAGCTAAAAACCTTTTGGAATGTATTAACTCATCAGACTCCTACCTTTCACCATCCCAAAGCCAAGAAAGTCATCAGATAAATTCTGATGCTCGTAGCTGCTATTTCCCCTCTTAGTTGTAACAGTCTCTCCAATGCTTCCATTTGAAAGGTGATTCCATCCCTTTCTTTGTTCGGTTTCTATGCCTCATGAATCTGCTTCCACACTGGAACATGGAATTTATGGTAACCTTAGTCTGTGTTTCCAGGCCATTTTCACTCATGTTTGACTCCAGAATAAACTGTATGTTATCCCCTTTAAGGTGAGAACTGTGGTTTTGCATTAACAAAAGCATCACCTCCATACACCCTTTCTCCTAATTGTAATAACCACAAATCTTTGCAGAGCTTATAATTTCTACCAATATTTCCCCAGCAAAATGTGAACAAGAAAATCACTATGTGTCTGCTGACTGTCATCACAAACTGTTTATTTATCAATGCATTCTCCATTCTCCACAAATGATTGTTCTCTGGGAGACATGAAATTAGTGCCTGCTTAGAAATCAAATTTCCTAGTCCAAAAGTTCATCCTGTTACATACGTTGTGAATTCAGTGACTTGCTGTTCCACACTTTCCATCTGTGAGTCCACAAGACTGGTTTCTGTACATGACAGACAGAAGAAGTGTTCCTGAAGTTCAAGTCTGTCAAATGCTTTTCCACTTCCACAAAGTGCAAACTGTCTATTTATAATTCAGTGGGAAATTTAACCCAGGCTTTTTATAAAACCAAAAGTAGAGATGTGCTCAAGAACTTAGCTACATGGTGTTGTGGATGCAGTGAACACAGTACCGATGGCGATCACAGTTACATTATCTATTTAGACAAGCATCAGCTGAGCAGAACATAGAGGAGGCTCTGACTCATTGAAACGAGCTTTTTAAATTTTTATTGAATGCCTACTACATGCCAGGTCCAGTATCAAATCACTGATGATCAGCAAAGAAAAGCATCCTTTGTTTTTAAAATTTGTTAGAGATTTATTTTAGTTTTGTTTATGTGTACCCCTGGCTGTAGGTACATGTGAATGCAATGCTCATGGAGGCCCAAAGAGGGCGCCAGATCCCTTGGAGCTAGAATTATAGGCATTTCAGAGACTCTTGATGTGGGTTCTATGCAAGAGCAGCAAGTGCCTACTTGGCCCCCAGTCTTTGTAGACAATGGTAAATAAGTACTGCTATCCACTGACTGCTGGGGCTATTTGTTACACAGCACTCAGACAGAATATTTCTTCAATTTCAACCGGCCTTCTTGAATAGCCTGTCAGTGTTAGAAAGATTCATGGTAAACTGTCCATCCCAAAGCCTGTTTTCTGATCCATTTTACATTCACATTTTCTTTCTGGTTTCTTCCTCTTGACCATGACAAACTGCCCATCCACTCCTCAGCCAACAGGAGAACATAGACACAATACGCAGAGTGTTAGTTCCCTTTGCATTGCTGTGAGCCGATGCCTAGCATAAACAGCACAGGGGAGGAAAAACTAATTTGGGCTAAATTTCCGAGAGAGTACAATCTTCATAATGGGAAAGACTGTTGGATCAGTTCCCTCTTTGGAGACAGGATTGGGGAGCAGTAGCTTGTTTGTATAGTGGCTGACTGGGAAACATAGGAAGCAGGTCAAGCCATACTGGACCCAGCTCAAATACTTCCACCAACCAAGCTTAACCCCCTGAAGGTGCCACAGCTTTCAAAATGGTTTCCCAAGCAGCGCCTAAACATTCAAAACGTGAGTGATTGGGATGCTTCAAACTCAAACCATAATGGCCATTCAGATAACCAACAGTGCAGGAGAGATAAAAACACACACGGCATGCTGTGAAGCCTGCTCCCAGCATTCAAAAGAGCCCATGTGAAGTATTACTGACATCCATATGATGGGAACTACATGTAGCTGAAGAAAGCCTTATAACTTCCATTCACAGTGAGTTCTGTGCAAGTAGCCAGTGTCTTAAGTGAAACAGCCCATCTGACAGCTTCCTGCACGCACAGCACTGTGCACATGCAAGATCGAAATGAAATTGTTTGTTCAGTAACCCAGGCCTGCTTTGCTCCGTTGCTCTGAATTCATTGTGGAATCAATCAAAATGCCTCAACTTTAAATGACGACTTTGCTCTCTCCTATGGCATTTCCAGTGGAATAGTCTGGTGTCTGGAAGAATAAAGACAACCATTCACGTATGGTGTTAGTGTCGGTTGGAATTCACTTGCATTATTATCTGCCCAGGTGAGCAAGTGCCACTGGAGACATTATTGAAGTCGGGTTTCTCCCTTAACTTGGGTTCAGATTGCTGTAATTATCTTTTCCACTCAGTCCACACGAGAAGAGACTCTGTCTGCCTTGATTAGTAACAACAAGTGGTTCTCCAAACATACCAAACCTGCTGATCACTGCCCCGGGTCTGTTCTGCATGTATTTACTTCTGACCACAGGGAGTGTCTCCCTAAGAGCCAATCTGAAGCCGGAACATACTCCCTTGTCTCCATCTTAGAAAAGCCAGGCATAAGATGAGGGTGGAGCTTTGCCACCTCTGCTGTTTTGCGTTAGAAGACAAAAACCAGCATCTTGTAGAGACCTAACGATGCTTCTCTCCTCCTAGGTGTTTTCAAGATCCCAGAGGAGGCGGGATTGGCTCAAGGTCCCACCTGAGGGCAATGTGAACCAAGACGCCTCCTTTGACAAGGATTCATTTTAGAAAATGAGGCTAGGAGCTTGAGTTTTCTGCAGATCACTACAGAAGAATAAAGTGCTAGATAATGGATTTTCATTTAATAATTACTTCTCATGTTGCTGTGACAAAATACCTAACAAAAGCAACTTTAGGAAAGGGCATTTGTTCTGCCTCATGTTTGATTGATTGTACAGTCAGTCCATCATGTTAGCAGCAGGCATGGCGGTTAGGGACATAAGGCAGGTGGTCACATGACATCCACAGCAAGGAAGTAGAAAGAGACGGACACTGGTGCTCAGCTCTTGTTCTTCTTTTGATTGATTATAGGAGTCAAGCACATGGCTGGTACCATTAATACCTAGGGGAGGTCTTCCCTCTTCAGTTTAACCCAGAGGTTCATCTCCTCCATGACACTACAGTCCCTTCAAGGTGACAATCAAGATTAGTCCTCAAAGACTGTACTGTCCGGGTTGGAGAGAAGGTTCAGTAGTATCTGCATCCCACGGCTCACAACTGCCTGTAACCCCAGCTCCAGGGGATCCCATGCTTTCTGCTGGCTTCTGCATGCACACAATCATACCCTCACACTGAATGACACACTCATACCTGTTTTTAAACAAATTAAAAGACTGTGCAGAAAAATCTCAAAATATGAAGCATTTGTATCTTATTAACACCAATACTCTTTTTTTCTGCCTCTCCCCTTCCATCCCTTCCTTTTATTCCCTTTTTAATCTCTTTATTTCAAGCCCATAAGTATTGATTCTGTCTGTGGTGTTTCAACCCCTCAGCTGCACTCTTTGAGGAGACTCTCTGGTCCTTCTGACCCCTCGTCATGGGGAACTGATGAGGATAATGCTCCTCTTTCTGCTAATAACCCTCTCAGCTTTTCACAGCAACAGATGTTTATTTGAGAATGATTTGTGAACCCAGTTCTTCCGGAGTAGCCCATTCCTGGTGTCTGTCCTCAGCCTGCACTTCCCTATGAGATAGCCACACACTCTGGCCTCCCTAGCCTCAAGTGTGCATGCTTCTGCCAATAAAACCAGAACATCTGCGCCTGGTGTCACTTCCTTGGGAAATCTTGAAGAGATAATCCAATTATTCCTTTGTTTCTTCTTCTGTCTGAACAGTTCCCGCATGACTGAGTCAAAAGCTGGCCTGTCCACCTTCAGTCCTGGAGAAGAAATTCCAGCAAATATCTCAGAACTTTTTACTGCTGTGATCAGGTGCCTGAGAAAAGCTACGTTTCTCAGAGTTTCTCAGAGCTCATTGTCTCACTCTATACATCATGAATGGGAGGACTCATATGGCGATGAAAAACCTAGGGGAAAGAGTAATCAGGTAAGAGGGAGCCCCAAAGACACCTCTCTAATGACCCTGATACCTCCAGTTTGGCGCCACATTCTAAGACTGTTATCATCGTATGAATCTATAAAAGGACCTGTCTGTCTGCTAGATCAATTATTAGCATTGGCTCCCTGGAGTCACCCTCATTCACACCCCAGCAGTCTGCTGCTGCTGCTGCTGCTGCTGCTGCTGCTGCTGCTGCTGCTGCTGCGGTTCTCAACCTGTGGGTCACGATCCCTATAGGAGTCAAATGACTCTTCTACAGGGGTCACATATCATATATCCTGTCTATCAGTCATTTTCATGATGATTCCTAGCAGTAGCAAAATTACAGTTATGAAGTAACAATGAGATCATTTTATGGTTGGGGGTCACCACAACATGAGGAACTGTGTTAAAGGATGGCAGCATTAGGAAGGTTGAGAACCACTACTCTAGAGGTTTCCCAGTCCGGTCAGGCTGACGAGGTTAACAATATCAGAATAAACTTCTTGTGTTACGAGCTCTTAGAGATACTAAGAAATATTTGCACATAATATACCCAGCTACATCCTTGCTTTAGAGAGTGGTCCAACAGACAAAAGAATAGATGAGTATAATCCTGCAGTCACCTGATCCTAGCTAATTTCCTCGTAACTAATTCTGGAGCCTTTGTCTCTCCCTAGCTATGTATTCAACCTCCACGATTTGATATCTGTATTAAAATGTATCCATATGCTGTATCTACCTACCTATATAGTATGGGTGCATGTATGATATATGTGTTTCATAGTGAGTGTGCAAATTTAAGATACACAAATGCTGTTGCAGTACAGTTTTTTTTTTCTCCAGACATAATGACCATCCTGTCACATCATGGAGCAGAGATACCCTTGGCCCTGTAGACATAGCAAGCCATGCAGTAAGGTGATAGGCAGGTCTGTGGTCATGACAACAGAGCTGTCAACATGAAGGAGCAGGGTATAGCATCAGGCCCTCTTCTGGAATTTCATTCACCACTCCCTCTTGCCTTCCAGCTATATGTAATCTTGGGAGTTGATACAGTACACAGGGTGTAAGGCTTCCTGGCTAGCTTTAACTATTAACTTGACAATGCCTATAGTCATCTTTTTTTTTATTTTTTATTGAAAAAAAATTTTCCGCCTCCTCCCAGCCTCCCATTTTCCTCCCCCTCCTCCTACTCCTCTCCCCCTCCCCCACTCCTTTCCCCTTCCCTGTCCAGTCCAAAGAGCAGTCAGGGTTCCCTGCACTGTGGAAAGTCCAAGGTCCTCCCCCTTCCATCTAGGTCTAGGAAGGTGAGCATCCAAACTGGCTAGGCTCCTACAAAGCCAGTACATGCAGTAGGATCAAAACCCAGTGCCATTGTCCTTGGCTTCTCATCAGCCCTCATTGTCTGCCGTGTTCAGAGAGTCTGGTTTTATCCCATGCTTTTTCAGTTCCAGTCCAGCTGGCCTTGGTGAGCTCCCAATAGATCAGTCCCTCTGTCTCAGTGGGTGGGTGCACCCCTCGCGATCCTGACTTCCTTACTCATGTTCTCCCTCCTTCTGCTCCTCATTGGGACCTTGGGAGCTCATTCTAGTGCTCCAATGTGGGTCTCTGTCTCTATCTCCAGCCATTGCCAGATGAAGGTTCTATGGTGATATGCAAGATATTCATCAGTATGGCTATAGGATAGGGCCATTTCAGGTTCCCTATCCTCAGCTGCCCAAGGAACTAACTGGGGACATCCCCCTGGGCACCTGGGAGCCCCTCTAGGTTCAAGTCTCTTGCCAACCCTAAGATGGCTCCCTTAATTAAGATATATGCTCAGGAGGGAGGATTGATATAGGAAGAACCAACTACTCTAAGCAGCACCTTCTTAGGCAAATGGTTCTGAAATCTATGAATAAGTTCCCTGAGTATAAGGTGGCCTATGGACCAGCTAGGACGCAGCATCCTCCACTGTTCCTCTTTGGCTGTGAAGTAAGTTCCCTGCTGTAGAATAGAGAGCAGGCCCGGCCAACTTTGAGTTCCCACTCCAGTTTCCTCCCTGACTTAACCAAGGCAGAGGGTTATAATCTGTATGCTGAAATAAACACTTCCTCCTTCAAGTTGCTTTTCGGTCACACTGTTTTATCCTAACAACTGAAACTGAGTTCGAGCATAGGCTGAAGGGAGGACCCTGTGATGAAGCTTCTGCAACCTTCTATCTATGACGGGTGGGACTTAGTACACTAAGTGGTGTCCATGGTCCTGTGGGTAACCTCTCATCCACGCACTTGTAAATGAGCCCAGTGAACTCATTGGCTTGCCAAGTTGGACTTGGGCCAAATCCTTGGTCTATCAATGATGCCTCATCTGGGTGAATGGATGTTTGCTTACATCTTCCCAGAAAAGTAATACTACTGATGCTGACAGAGAAAAGTCAATGGAGTAATGTGGGTGTGACTGGGCCTCAGGGTGGTGGGTGGATGGACGCAAAGATACCCTTCTCAATAGAAAGATGTGCCGTGCTCGATCTGAATCCTCCTGTCCTGTCTTAGTTTGCTTCTCTGGTTTTGCTGTAATAAACACAACAGCCAAAAGCAACCTGGGGAGAAAAGGTTTGTTTTGCCTAACAGAAGTCCTTCATCCAGGGAAGCTCAGGCAGGAGCGTAGAGGTGGGAACTCAATCAGAGACTCATAAATGAACGCTGCTTGCTCTCCATGGCTTGCTCAGACACCTTCCTTATACAACTCGGGTCCACTTGCCTAAGGATGGTACCAGGAAAGCTGGGCCTTCAATTAGCATTAAAAACATGTTTCATAGATGCCACAGGCCAATCTGATCTGGGCGATTCTTTAGTTGGGTTTTCCTCTTCCCAGGTGACTCTAGGTTTGAGTTAAGTCAGCTGAAACTGGCTACATGGGCTCTGAGCCACACTCCCATACCTGTCAGTGCGTGACAAATCCTCAGCAAATGCATTTCAGCAGATGAGCACAGGAGTCCCAACTCAAGGGAACCTCTTGAGCATGCAGGGTAGTGAGCTTGATATAAGGAAGGGAAACCACCCATATCTTTCTCTTCTGATCCACAGCTCGACAGCCTTGGAAACTTGTGTTTGATGAATATTTATGAACACTGCCACTCTAATTAGAATATAAAAGCCCCAAGCTAAATTAATTAGGCTAAGAAAGCACACACCACGGCAACTGCATTTGCCTTCTAGAAGATAGAACAAAGGGCAGAGGTTGCTTTTATTCAGCCACAGAAAATTCCATTAAGGGTTTAAATAAGGAACATAATGTAAAAGCATTTCCAAACATCAAGTTGTGGAAACAGAAGTCCGATCTTGGCTTGCTGGCCAGAGTCAGGATGGAAGAGCCTGGGACATGGGTGACCTTTCCACAGGTGCTCTTTAAAAGGCCTCTGCTATCCCCAAATGCCATCTCATTGGTATACAGATGCCACCGTTGACTTTCAAGTCCCTGGAAACTCACAAGATGCCTAGGGAGTCTCACTCTTTAACTCCAACTGAAGCTATTATGATTCAACTGGCACTACCAGAGGAGGCCCAGGTTCTTGTGACCAAAACAAGGAACTAAATGGAGTCACACAGAGAGTAAAAAGCGGAGTGGAAGAAGTGCCACACTTTAAAAGGAAGGATGTCAGAACAAAGAGAGTTCAGTGTCTCAGGCAGTCCAAAGAGTAGGGTGGTTTTAGGTAATAGAATACAGGCATTGCAATTATTTGAACAGCGCAAGTTTATTTTCTTACACATGCTCTATCTGATACATGTAGTTCTGTTTACAACTTCATGGATCACAGGTCTCATTGGCATCTTCAATGTCCACTTAAGTCGGGTGTTTTAGTAGTAAACTGGGCCAGTGTGGTGGTTACTTTATGTCAGCTTGACATAGCAGCTTGAACTTAGACAAACCTGGATAGAAAACCTCTGCCTCCAGCCGACAGGCTTGTAGACCAGTCTGGGGGGCCATTTTCTTGATTAATGATTGGTGTGGAAGGGCCCATTGCATTGTGGGTGGTGCCACCCCTGAGCAGGTGGTCCTGGATGCTATGAGAAAGCAGGCCAAGCAATCCAGTAGGCAGCACTGTTCCATGGCTTCTGCTTCAGTTCCTGCCTCCAGATTCCTGCCCCAACTCCCCTAGGGAACAGAATGTGACCTGAGAGGTGTAAGACGAAATAAACCTTTTCCTCCCCAAGTTGATTTTTATCATGGTGCTTATTCCCAAGGTAGAAAACAAGGTAGAAAGCGTAGATCATTGCCGTACACTGGACTGTCTCTGCACCCATGCTGTGCTGGATCCCTGCCCCCATCACTCTCTCCATCTAGTGTATGGTGTGAGGGAGATCTTGCACAACTTTCCTCTTTGTCAATTTATTTTTTCATATGCCAATTTCAAAGCCTTTGTTGGGGGTCCTTCCATACCTCATGCTCAACTGTCTCTCCCTGCCTCAAATCCACAGTATTGAACTGTTTAAAGCTCACTCTACATCATGGCATTTACTACACACAGCCTTCCATTTTCCCCACATCAATTATGTTAAGTGAAATAAACCAGACAAAAAAACTCAAACATTTACAAGTGAAAATTAAATAAGATTATCTCTAAAATTTAAGCAAAGAAAACTTACTCTCTCTAGAATTTAGGAAGACAGAAAAAGAAAGTGGGACAGGAATATGGAAGAATTTGGTCCATGTGCACAAAGGTATGTTTAGATAGAGGAAATTCTGGAATTATATTACACAGATGAATAACTGTAGCTAGCAACAGTGAATCACATATTTCAAATTGCTGGAGAGCGGGGACTTAAATGGTCTCACATCAAGACAACAAGCAATGTTGAAGATGGTAGACACATTTATTATGCTGGTTCCATCTTGACTTGATGTATTTATGCCCCATCCCACAGTAACCCTAGGGATGCATAATGGTTCCAAGTCAGCAACCTTCCCACAGGTGGCTCCTTGATTACACCTCATCCCTTGAGGAAGGGAAGACACCAAGCTTCTGAAAGAAATGATCAAAAAAGATTTATTTTTCTAGATCCAGCATTATCGAGGTCACAAGGGTGAAGAAATTATATCCCCATGATCACTTACTCTGCTTTATTTGAGAATAGGGATAAATCCTACTTTAATTCCTTGGACAGCTAAGAGTTCTCTAACTCGTAAAGTTCAAGTTCACTTTTATAAAGCAGGGTTTATTTTTATTTTTTGTTATGGGTTTCCTTGCTTTTCTAGAGTAATTATCCATAGTGACACCTTTTATTTTTGATTTACATCAGCCCAGATTCTCAACCCCTGGACACAGCTGGCAGTTTTCCACAGGGAAGCAAACAAATGAGCTGTCCGTGGTGCTGCCCTGGAGCCATTGTCTCCAGCGTCTCTGTTTTTCTAACCATCTGCTTTCTGTTGCTGTCCATAGCCAAAACATTAGCTTTAGTTGACACCTTTCCAAGTTCTGGGAAGTCTGTGCGGGAATTGTTAAAAACAGGTGTGTCAGTTGGTTTCTATCAGCTTGACACAAACTAGAGTTATCTGGGAAGAGGGACCTTTTGTTTTATTGATTTTTCAAGACAAGGTTTCTCTGTGTAACAGTCCTGACTGTCATAGAACTTTCTTTGTAGCCCATTTTGGCCTTGAACTCACTGAGATGCACCTGCCTTTGCCTCCCAAGTGCCGGAATTAAGGTGTGTGCTACCATGGCCCAGAAGGAAGAGGGACTCTTAATTGAGGATTTTTCTCGTCCAGATAAGCCTGTGAGCTAGTCTGTGGGGTTTTGCCTTGATTAATGATTAATGATTAATGATTGATGTAGGAAGGCCCAACTCATTGTGTGGAGTGCCGTCCCTGGGCAGGTGATCCTGGGTTATATAAGAAAGCAGGCTGAACAAACCATGGGGAACAAGTCAGTAAGCAGCACCCCTCCATGGCTTCATGTTCCTGCGCTGGCTTCCCTTGATGATAGACTATAAGGCTGGGAACTCTTATTTTATGTATACTTCCACTTTGTCTATTACACACCCAAGTTTGTACCCTTCTTTGTGAACCTCTTTAAGGCAGCTTTATGAGTTTTCAATATTTATAAAACCTCTATCCGAGTCACCATATAATTTTTAAATGGATCCACATGAATTGATTTATTTTCAAGATACTTTATATTATCTTATGAATAGAAAATTGATATTACTTGTCATAAACAAGAGACAAGTGGAGCGTCGATTCAGGAAAAACATGCCGATGTTATTAAATCGCATCCCAGAGATTGTTCCATAGTGAAGACTCTTGAAATGAAGCTGACTCTCCTCTTAATGAAAGGAGGATTAAAAAGCACTCAAGTGATGTTTTTAAATCCCCCAAACGTCAAACTAATTGTTCCACAAGGATGCACTAAAAATGGGGTGGGAATCGTTCAGTAGTTCAATGTTACTCAATGACACAACCATCAGCTCATAATTTGCCTGAAATAGAACAAGTGATCAGAGTCAATTCTTGCAAGAAGGATATTGTGCTAAGATACCCCCATCTTAAATACTGAAAAGCACAAGCAATCACATGATGGGGCACTTTCACAAAAATCAAAATGCAACCCTCAGCTTCTTGTATGTCATATAAAAGGTGTCATATGGATGGATATTAATTGTTCTGATAGATCACAGTACAAGCAGACCAGAAGAGCATGATTTTGTCCAGATTCTGTAGCTGGGAATACGGTGATTTGTTGCTATGTGTGGCATGGTCTTGGACATTGGAGCTATCTTTGTAAGGTCCAGGCTAAAGTCCTGCTGTGATTGTCATACTTTCTTTGGCAGTCTTGAATATCTTCCCCAAATGTGCTTCAGCTCATTTGGAGGAGAGTCCCCTACTTTAATCATGATATTTACATGTTTACTGATTGAACACACTGGGTACCAGTTTTTCCTAAGGTTTTCCCTAACAAAGACTATTTTGAAGCCCTTTAATCCTTTGTATCTATTATATTATTTTGGCTTGGATATTATTGTGAAGCAATTTGCTCAATCTGTCCCACCCGATCCCACAGCCATTCAGTTCCAAAGGAACACATAGAGGTCTACATTAATCATAAACTGGCTGGCCTACTAGGTCAGACTTTTTTTTGTTGTTTTGTTCTTTTGTTTTTTCAAGACAGGGTTTCTCTGTGGCTTTGGAGCCTGTCCTGGAACTAGCTCTTGTAGACCAGGCTGGTCTCAAACTCACAGAGATTCACCTGCCTCTGCCTCCCAAGTGCTGGGATTAAAGGCATGCGCCACCAGCGCCCGGCTAGCTCAGACTTCTTATTAACTCTTACATCCTACATTAACTCATAATTCTTGTCTGTATTAGCCACATGGCTTGACTTGGTACGTTTTATCAGTGAGGCATTTTCATCTTGCTTCCTCAGCATCTGGGTGATAATTGCAGACTGACTCTTTCCTCCTCCCAGAATTCTCCTGCTTTCATCACCCCACCTCTACTTCCTACATGGTTGTCCCACCTACACTTCCTGCCTGGCTACTGGCAATCAGCATTTTATTAAAGCAATACAAATGACAGGATACAAGACCATTGTCCCACAGCATATTCCATCCTCTGGGAAGATCCTTAAGTCAGAAAGTAAACACATCAAAACATTGTCAGGAAGTACCTGAAAATGATGAGATTCACTAAGCTACATTCTCCAAAGAATAAAAAATACAGACTGTTAAGAATCACTCTCAGACAAGCAAAGATGCAAAGCAGACTTGAAGATCAGATCAACTGCCTGGAAGAAATGGAAACAGCCTAGAAGGGGTTTAGACCAACTGATTCAGTTCAACATTCTCTATTCTGTTGAGATGCCTGCAGTCTGTACAGTATGTTCTAGGTTCTCAGCTTTGGTGAGCTGTCACCCATGCTGGAGTAGGTTTTGGTGATGCAGCTGTCTTTGACTCACTTCTGCTTCCATAAATAACCCCTCACCTGTATTTCTGTAATTTCAATAAAACTTATTGATTCACCAAGTTTTAGTTTTATCATAACCATACTTTGATCTGTCTTAGGATCCCTATCTGGAATAAGGAGATGTGTGTGTTGTGTCTCCCCAGGAAAAGTTTAGTCCCACAACAGATATGAAATGTCTTCCTCAAGGAACTGGGGAGATGGCTCTGTCTGTAAAGTGCCTGATGCTCAACCATGAGGACCCAAGTTTGATAACAGCATCATACAGGAAAGCCATTATCATTATTAAAGGCCTGTGCCTGGGGAGGCAGAGATAGGAGGATCTCTGGGGCAAGTCTAATCAAATTACTGATTTCCAAATTCAGTGAGAGGCCTTATCTCTGAAAATAAGGTAGAGAAGGTTTATGGAAGATGCTCGAGGTCAGTCTTTGGCTTCAATAACACAAAAGAACATATACACATAAGCATGCAAGATAAGAAAAACAGGAAATGAAGAGAGAGAGAGAGAGAGAGAGAGAGAGAGAGAGAGAGAGAGAGAGAGAATTAGATTTTCTATTGCTGAGATGAAACACCGTGACTAAAAGGCAAGTTGGGGAGGAAAGAGTTTATTTGGCTTATATTTCAGCATTGCTGTTCATCACTGAAGGAAGTAAGGACGGGAACTCAAACATGGCAGAATCCTAGTGGCAGGAGCTGATGCAGAGGCCATGGAGGGAAGGGTGTGTTGCTTCCTGGCTTGCTCAGTCCACCTTCTAATAGAACCCAGGACCAACAACTGGGGAATGGCACCACCCATAGTGGACTTGGCTCTCTCCCATTGATAACTAATTGAGAAAATGCCTTACAGATGGATCTCATGGGGCATTTCCTCAAGTGAATCTCCTTCCTCTCATGATTCCAGCTTGTGTCAAGTTGACACATACAACCAGTCAAGAAAGAAAGAAAGAAAAAAAGAAAGAAAGAAAGAAAGAAAGAAAGAAGAAAGAAAAGAAGGAAAAAAGAAAGGAAGGAAGAAAGAAAGAAGGAAAGAAGAAAGCAAGAAGAAAGGAGGAAAAAGGAAAAAGAGAGAGAAAGACAGAAAGAAAGAAAGAAAGAAAGAAAGAAAGAAAGAAAGAAAGAAAGAAAGAAAGGTAGCTCACTCTTAGAAGCTCCCACCTTCCTTGCAGGCTTGTTCTCAAAGGCAAGTAGAATTATAGGTGGCACTTCTGAAAGGTAGTTGGATTGGATTATGAAGGCTTCAATTCATGAGCAGTTGATCTATTGATGGATTCATAATTTGTAGCATTATTGAGAGGTGATGAAATGTCAGGGAGTGGTGAAGGGAAAAGTATTGACTCAGGACTCCCAAGACAAGTTCTCAGCTCAAAGGAGATTTATTTGACCTAGAAGGACAGACGACAAAGAATAAAACACAAGACAGGAGATAGGGGATGAAGGAGAAGGGAAAGGGAAAAAAGGAAAGAGGGAAGAGGTTTTGTCTCAGAGTGAAACAAAGGGACAGCCTTGGGATAGAGAGTAGGCTGACATGCCCATAGTTTATAAAAGTAAAGGAATAGAACCCATGTTAGGATGGGGTGTTGATTTTTAATTGGGCTTGTTAATTAAGTGAGCCAAAGGGGACTTCTGATCGCTGGGCTTCAAATTTTTAATACCTGTACTTTGGTTGTCAGCCTTAGAAGGAGGAAGTCGCCAAATAAGGGAATGGACCTTGGTGGCTAGTATTAGGAATGCAATCTAACTGTTTAACAATGTAGAGGGAATAAGGGAGGAGGGCAAAGCCTGCCAGAACCATGTTTGCTGTGCTAGGACTGGCTAGAGTCCCTTCAAATGGAGCCTTGGGAATTTGGTGGCAGGCCTCTGAAGCACATGACTTGTTCCATGTCCCTTCCTTTCTGTTACCGTCTTTCTCTGCTTTCTGACCACCGTGAGATGAGCGGCTCTTACTCTGGCCCCACCACTGCAATATTCTGCCTCTTCTGATGGAATACATGGATGGCCTCTACACTGTCAACTTAAGTTGCTTTTCTGGAAATAAACTTTAAACCAAAGGCTAAAGTAGTCTCACCCAACACTGTCTCTCAACCGCAATGAATTTTCTTCATAACATGAACAATTACCTGAAATTCACTTTTGAGTTCTCAGTGCTCAATGAGAACAGAGACCTGAGTAACCCAATCAGTACAGTAGCTGCTTCCTGTCCATACCAAAAAACTGTTTCCAGAACGTTCCCAGGCAACATTCCAAATTGTTTCCTTAAATTTGGTGATGACTCTTTCCAGTGTCGGTACACACAGGGCATACAGGGCAAGTGGTATTGAGAGAAGGGACACAGTGTTGGGTATCCTGAAGGGGGAAGATGAAGTTGATCCATCTACATTTGCATCTCAATATGGCTTCCTGGGTCTTTATAGTCTACATCATCTGTGCTAGTTACTTTTGTTGATGTTGTGCCAAATAGCAAGCAAAAACAACTCAAGGAAGACTATATTTTGGTTCATAGCTAGAGAGTATCTAGTCCACTCCAGTGGGGAAGACGGGGCAGTAGGGGCATGACATGGCAGTCACATTTCATCCACAGTCAAGAAACAGAGGGAGATAAATACTGATAGTTTCCTTCTCCTTTATCTTTTCTCTCTTTTTTTTTTTTTTTTGAATTTTGAGACAGGGTTTCTCCGTAGCTTTTTGGTTCCTGTCCTGGAACTAGCTCTTGTAGACCAGGCTGGCCTCGAACTCCCAGAGATCCGCCTGCCTCTGCCTCCCGAGTGCTGGGATTAAATGCGTGCGCCACCACCGCCCAGCTTCCTTCTCCTTTTTCATTCAGTCTGTGACCCTAGCAAATGGGATAGCAATGCCCACACTGGACATGAGTTCTCCCATTTTGATTAAGATCCTCTCAAAATGTTTTCATAGGCAGATCCAAAGTCATGTTGTCTAGGAGATCAAGGTCCCACCATCAAGATGATTGGTAGGATTTTATTCACATCTTTCTTTCATTACCTAACTGTGTCCCAGGTGCCCTGTACCACCTCAGTGAGTGTGGAAAACTGATAGGAAGCGTGATGTGAAGAATACTGCCATGGGCACTGGGACCTTGGGACAGTCTTGTTGCTCTGTGACAAGCCTCACTTCACCTCGAATTTCAATGAACAAAAGCCTCCATGCTTTAAATTTTGGTTTTTTATTTTCATTGAATTTGAGGTTTCATTTTCACAGAAAATTCATCTTTTTGTTGCAATGTTTGATGATAATTAAAAGGCACAAAAATGAAATGAATGAATCATCACAATATTTTAAATTAAATATTACCAAGTCTGGATGCATGAGAGGGTTTTCATTATTCAGTGCCTCAATTGGGCAGAGATTTCAATTATGTCTAACAATATTCTCTACTCTCAACATTAGAAAGTGTCCAGGAAATGAAAATAGAATTTTCCGTATTGATGCAATTTTGTGAACAATCCATCTGCTTATTATAAATACTTGAACTGCATTGATGTCAGTCAACTAAAAGAATTAAAATATTTTTAGCTTACTGCAAGCAAAACTTGACCATGGTGGGCAACTGCACATACCTCAGTCAAGACAGGAGTAAAAAGCCTACTTAAAATTATACAGTTACACAGTTGGGGAAATGGGTTAGCAGTAAAATGCTTGTTCCCCAGTCCAGAGAACACAACATCAGATCTTTAGAATACAATTAATGGCTGTTATAGCCCATCCATAATTTTGGCCCTGGAAGGTACACACCAAGGATCCCTGGAACAAGATAGCTAGTGAGACTGTCAATATTGAAGAGATCTGGATTAGGTTGAGAGATCTGTAGCGTGTGTGCGTGTGTGCGTGTGTGTGTGTGTGTGTATCACACAAAATTGCACAGATGTTCACAGCACTTTGCTAATAGAACATGTAGAGAGTTTAAATGTTTATCAGCTGATAACAGGATAACAGAAGTTCATCTGTTCACACGAAGTGGCACTATTAGCCACTAAAAGGAATTAAAAGCTAGCATGATCTCATATGGGTGAGACTTGAGAACATTGGGCTAACTGAAAGAAGCCAGGCTCACTGAAAGAATCACCTGCCATCAGATTCTATTTCCATGAAATATCCGGAATAAGAACTTTCACAGAGGAAGATGTGCACTGATGGTTGTTTAAGTTACTGTTTGGTTCGGGTGATCAAACACCATGACAGAAGAAAAGGTTTTGTTTGGGTTTCTGGTTCCAGAGAGAGAAGTGTCCATCACGGAGGATGAGGCTTGGTAGCAAGAGGCAGGAAGCTGAGAGCTCATGTCTTATCCACAAGCACTGAGAGAGAGAGAGAGAGAGAGAGAGAGAGAGAGAGAGAGAGAGAGAGAGAGAGAAACAGACAAAGAGAGTGAACTATGGTGAGGCTATGAGCTTCCAAACCCCACAAATGACAAACTTCCAGCAAGACTCCAAATTCTAGAGGTTCCATAACCTCTCCCAAACAGTGCCATCTTCAGGAGATCAAGTGTTCAAACACATGAGGCAGTGGGTGATGATTCTCTCTCAAATGACCACCATGATAACTAGGTAATGGGAACAATGGGGGTTCAAAATGAATCCTATTATTTATTTACAATCATTCTTAAGTTAAATCATGGTCTTTGAATCACAGCTGTGAAAATTTGCAAGGAAAACATTGAGTTTATCTTTTAAACTGGGTCATTTGTGGGGTGCTGTACTTATTCCAGGTTAACCACCACAAAACTTCAGTGGAAGCTAGCATCATCACCATCCCTTAACAAACCAATTCTAAATTCAGATCAATGAATTTGGTTTAATTTGGTGAAGGAAAACCTGATTTGATTGTATTCCCATGTGAATACTCACGGTTAAACAGCTCTTTTCACTGGTGGTGCTGGTGCTTTCTCGGGTCTCACGCCTCTTTACCTTACACGTTTCCCTATTGAGAAGGGTTCTCTGATGAAGACGCTACTAGGAGATGAGCTGTATCTTTGAGGACCAACTTTCAGGAACTCAATTCCTGAAGTTCCTCTTTCTCTTTGGGTTTTAACCCCAGCATTGCAGCAGGCTCTCTTGTGGACTGAAACAGACAGACATTCTACAAAACCATCATCAAAGAGTCAATGCAATGCATGCCCCATGTTTCTGTATTCTCCTGAAAATAACACAACTTTGAAAACCTATCCAGAGGTCTTAGTTATGGTTTCTCTTGTTGTGAAGAGACACCACAACCATGACAATTTTTGTAAAGGAGAAACATTTAACTTGGGTGGCTTCCATTTTTAGCAGTTTAGTCCATGATCATTGTGGTGAGACAGACCAGACATGGTGTGCCTGGTGTGCAGGCAGACATTGTGCCAAAGGCGTAGCTGAGAGTGCTATATCTTGCATAGGCAACAGGAAGTGGTCTGAGACACTGGAAATGCCTTGAGCATATATGAGATCTCAAAGTCCACCTCTACAGTGACACACACCCTCCCACAAGACCACACCTACTCCAACAAGGCCACACCTCCTAATACTGCTACTCCCTTGGAGACTACTTTCTTTCAAACCACCACACCAGCATTAAGAATGGAATAATTCTGAACTTTGCTAGATCATTAATTAACATGCATTGTTTATAACAACAATGACAGACCACACTTATTGAGCACTTAAATCTTAGTCAGTTGACAAACTACTAATTTTATTACTAGAATATCTATTAGCTCAGCATCATTATTATGCCTACTTAAGTAGAGATAATATGATCTGAATTGATTCTGAAAATTAAAATATTAATTGTATTGCCCTGTTAACTTAATGAAAATATTTTAAAATAAAATTCATTTTTGTTACATGCTGCTGATTCATTCAGTTAAATTTGGAATCAAATTAGTGTGTTTTACTCAATAATACTCGTTTGGGGGGACATTTGATGACATACGTTTTAGACTATTAAAGTTACCATTTTTGTTTGTTTGCTTTTTTGAGAAAGGGTTCTCTGTGTGACATCCCAGGCTGTCCTAGAACTTGCATTGTAGACCAGCCTGGCCTCGAACTCACGGAAATCTGCCTGCCTCAGCTTCCTGAGTGTTGGGAATAAAGACGTGTACCACCACCACTTGGGCTAAAGTTGACTTTTTTAATCACTTAAAATATGTAACCAGTCATTTTAGTAAGAGTTTTTGAAGGGCCTTGTTCCATTGATAATTTTTTCTCTTTAAATCATTTACATAACTTTTCTAATAAACAGAATAAGACAAACAACAAAACACACAGTATTACGCCTTTCCCCATCTACTGGTGTCAGCTCAGCTCTCTTCTGTTAACATCTGATATTCTTTGCTGTTTTCCCACTTGACTTGTTTTGTTATTGCTTGTTCACCTTCCATCAGTTTCACGTGAGCTTCTTTGATGCTGCAGAACTTGGGGTCAGCCCAGCCCACACTGAACAGGTGCTCTAGTTCTGCCATTGAGCTCCACCATCAGTACTCTTTTTAATACTTGCTCCGAGACAGGGTCTCACCACGGTGTCTAGGCTGGCCATAACTTCATGCTGCGGTCCATGAAGGCCTTGAACTTGTGGTCCTCCTGCTTCAGAGCCCCGAGTAGCTGTGATAGCCGGCCTGTGCTATTACACCTAGTTTCATACAAATACATAAATTACTTTTTTAAAAAAAAAACTTAAGTTACAGAGTGTGTGTGTGTCTGTGTGTGTGAGAGAGAGAGAGAGAAAGAGAGAGAGAGAGAGAGAGAGAGAGAGAGAGAGAGAGGATGTGTACATGAGCATGTATGTATCACAACATGTGTGTGAAGGTCAGAGGTCAGAGAACAAGTTGCAGAAGTCAGTTCTCTTATCATGTGGGTCCTGGAGATCAAATTCATGTCATCTGGTTTAATAGCAAGCACCTTTCCTCGCCGAGGCCTGTGTCTCCAGGTGCTGGAGCTTAGGCTTTCTCCACCAGGTGGGGATGCCAATCGTTTTGCACCAGACAAGTTCCAGCCTCCCAAACCCCAGATCAGTTGTAAAATAGTGTTTTTTAAAATGTAGTCAAAATTAAAAACTTACAGAGCACAAGATGGGATGGCAAATACTAAAGAATTAACACAAGAATCAGATATGCTAACTTTTTATTATATTGAATGATGAGGATGGTGGAAAGTGCAAAAAAGGACTAATTAAATGAAAAATAACAATTATAAAGTGTCCTAAACTGTCTTTATGAGATAATAAGTGGATAGAGAATTTTTATGCAATCAGTGTCACCAAACTGATGAGATTAGTGAGAAGGCAATTCTATGCTGAGACTGTGTTGGGAATGGAGAAGAATGCAAAACTATGATTTTATAATGAGAAGTCAATAGTAGCTACATAGAGAAGGAGGAATGGACTTAGCAGTGTCTAAGGAAATGGAGCTAAGAGAGTGGAAATGCCTCACCTTCAGGAATTGATCTCTCAAGCACAGAGGAGTCTCAACGCCAGCTCTGAAAGATTTGGCTTGGATATTTTCTTTTATTATAAGAAAATATTGAATGAGTTAAGCATGCCAAGGAGATGGAAAATTGCTAATGTCCTCTGCCTCAGTTGAATGGAAATCTTGAGTTCGTGGCTGGCATGAGAATCAGAGTCAATCCTCCGAAGGAGCGGGGCTTGGTTTGTCTGCACCAGAGTCACTCAGCAGAGAGAGGTCCAATAAATCAGCTGTTGGATGGTAAATGCATAAGAAGCCTCATTCTGCTAACTGAGAGCTTTTGATATGGACCAAAATAGAAAGCAATCAGTGCCCCTATTGAGCTTATATTTAAGATGGGGAAGATGGTAAATAGGTAGTAAGCATGGAAACGAATAAACACAGCAAAGTTAAAGACTATGTCTTAGGAAACAAGACATTCAAGAATGATCCCTGAAGCTGAAGGAGGGAAGATAGAGGAAGAGAGAGAAGAAGGAAGGATGGAGGAAAGGGAATAAGGAATTGAAAGGGAAAGGTAAAAAAACAAATGGGCATAAAGGAATATATTAGGGATAAACCAGAAACAAACAGGAAGAATCTATTTGGAAGTATACCAAGACAGGAGCAAGTTTTATTTTAATATACAGGATTTTATTGTGGGGAATTATTGCAATTTAGGTTCTGGGGAGATGATTCCAGTAAAATGCTCATTATGCAAGCGAAAAGATCTGAGTTCCAGCCCCCCAGAATCCACATAAAACAGAGCATAAGGGTAATGTTTATTAATCCCAACACTGGGGAGATGGACACAGACAGATCCATGGGGCTTGCTGGCCATACAGCCAAGAGGAATAAAGATGCTCCAGACCCAGTGTGAGACCCTGCCTCAAAACACAGGGCAGAGCACATACAGAAAACAACATCTGAGGTTGACCTGTGACCTCCTCATGCACATGTGGAAACACACCACCCATATGAATACACCCACCTCTCACACACCCCATACAATTGTTATGAATTCCATACAATTGACTCTCATTTTCCCTTTCTCTGCTTCTATGTAGATAGTCTTCATATCTATATATACCAGTTTAGCAGCCTCTCCCAGATTGTACTAGAGTCTGTGAGTACTTGTGTCCCCGTTTATATGCTGCAGCATTTGCATGCAGGCTGTATGCACCATTCTGGGCACTTCAGTCATCTCTGGATGACTTCATACCCAATGTGATATAAATGCTAAGCAAATGTGCAGCACACTGTAATGTTTATAGAGTATAATAGCGAGAAGACATAAGTTGTCGATTCCTGGGAAAGGTTCTGGTTAGTTTTGACTGTCAACTTGATGCAATGTAGAGTTAATCTGGGAAGAGTCTTAGTCGGAACTCATGTAGAGGAGTTTATGGACATGTCTGAAGGGATTGTCTTCATTGTTCATTGATGCAGGAATACTCGACCCACTCCAGGTGGCATCATTCCCTAGGCAGGCGTTCCTGAACTGTGTAAGAAAGCTAGGTGAGTTTTGGATGCTCGCCTTGATAGACCTAGATGGAGGTGGGTGGTCCTTGGACCTCCCACAGGGCAGGGAAACCTGATTGCTCTTTGGGCTGAGGAGGGAGGAAGACTTGATTGGGGGTGGGGGGGAGATGGGAGGTGGTGGCGGGGAAGAGGCAGAAATCTTTAATAATTAAATAAATTAATTAATTAATAAAAAAAAGAAAAAAGAAAAACAATCAAAAAAAAAAAAAGAAAGAAAGAAAGCTAGCTGAGTATAAGATGGCCTGTGGTGCAACAAGCAAAACCCTCTATGGCTCCTGTTGTACTGCTTAGTTATGAAATGAGGTAACTGTATGGCATTGCACGCAGGCATAACATGTTCCTGCCTTGACTTCTGTCAGTGATGGACTGTGACCTCTAAACTAAAATAAACCTTAAATGCCCTCAGTCTCTTTGGGTTGAATGTTTTATCACAGCAACAGAAGGGCCAAAAAAATATATTCTGGTTATCATGAACATTGCTGTACCCACCATGGGAATGGGGATGTCTCTTTGACACATTGATTTCATCTCCTCTGAATCCACACCCGGAAGAGGGATTGCTTCATAAGTCACATCCATTCTATTTTTAGCTGTTGAAATCACTGCAATTCTGTTTCCCACAGAGGTTCTAGGGATTTACACTAGCACAAATGGCATATAATGTGTCCCTTGTCCACACACTTTGGGCAGTTCCCATTGACTTCTGTGGTTTGAGTGCATATTTCCCTGACATTGATGGTGCACAGCTTCATTTTATCCATGTAGCTGCATTGCTGATGAGTCTTTGTGTGTTTACAAGTGATATATCTGGTTTTATGAAGACTAAATAACCAAGTGCAAAGAACTCACCCTCTTATTCGGTAATCATTTATTTAGAATGTGCTATCCACATTTATCTAGAAGTCATAGGCTCTTATGGTTCAAAACTTTGTATAAACCTGTGGCTAGATAGATCATGGGCCCTTGAGGGAGAGCTTGCTGTTAGTAGTCTGCTAAACAGAAATTAAATAGGCATAGTTTTAGAAGGACTTTCAGTGACTTTTCTCTGTACCCATAGATACAAATAGCTCTCATTCCTCATCAGAGAAACTTCCCCTTGTAGTAATTCTAAGATCCTAAACTGGCAAGCAAAGAGAGAAAAATTAACTGTGGAATGTTCAACCCCAAATATGATGGGCAAATCATTCCCCTCTTCTCAAGAATCAGGCATCATGAAGAAAGGGATCAGAAAGATTGAAAGAACCAGTAGGCAAAAGACAATGTCTAGAAAACCCCTCTCTCGGCACAGTAGGCAGCTTCAAGCATGAATTTGCAGTGATTCTAAAAACAGTCACACTACCTGTGTAAGTTTAGGGCAGACTAATCCCAGCATGGGGTGTGAGGAGATAGGCAAGTTCAACCCTCACTGAGGAACTATTGAAATTTGATTTCTGCTGGGAGAAGGCGAGTCAGTTGTCTTTGATTGTGTGACCCCTAGCAGGGTGACCACACTTCAGGGCAGGCTACACACCCAAGAGTAATTGCAGCCCTAGAGAGTCAGTTTTCTTTGATTGTGTGACCCTTAGTAGAGTGACCACACTCCAGGGCAGGCCCCACAACCAAGAGTAATTGTACAACACAAATTAGACTCAAGGAAGGACAAAAAAAAAAAAGAAAAGAAAACCCAAAGTTGAGTGGGTATGGAATGGAGGTAGAGAGGGTGGAAATTGAAGAAGTAAAGGGAAAGGAGGAATACTATCAAAACACATTGCCTTCATTTCTCAAGGATTTGTAGAAATGCTATTTTTAAAAAGAATCATAATTTTGTTTTGCAAAATCCACACCATCCACAGTCAAACAAAGCAGTGCCTAAAGTTTCTCCTCCACATGAGTCAACTTCACTAAGGCATTAGCTTAAACAGCAGCAGAAGAAAGCCTGCTTCCTGCATCCATGCTTTGTATGACTGATAGAAAAAAAAAAACAACAAAAAAAAACACCTCCTCTTCCTTTTACAGCTCTGTGTGAGGAGTATCTTAATTCATCCCTCCAGTGTCTACTGGGAGCAAAAGTGTCAACCCCAGGTGTTTTTATATTGCTTTTATTGAGCTATATATTTTTTCTCCACTCCCCTTCCTCCGTTTTCCCTCCCCTTCTACCCTCTCCCATGGTCTCCATGCTCCCAATTTACTCAGGAGATCTTGTCTTTATCTACTACCCATGTACATTAGATTCATGTATGTCTCTCTTAGGGTCCTCATAGGTTCTCTGGGAATGTGATTTGTAGGCTGGTTTTCTTTGCTTTACGTCTAACAGCCACTTATGAGTAAGTACATACAATATTTGTCTTTCTGAGTCTGGGTTACCTCACTCAATGTGATGTTTTCTAGGTTTATCCATTTGTCCACAAATTTCAAGATGTCATTATTTTTTTCTGCTGTGTGTGCTCCATTGTGTAAATGTACCATATTTACACATCCATTCGTCGGTCGAGGGACATTTAGGTTGCTTCCAGGTTCTGGTTATGAGAAACAATGCTGCTATAAACATAGTTGATAACATGCCCTTGTAGTACGGCTGGGCTGATCTCCAATATATACAAAGAACTCAAGGAATTGATCATCAAAAGAACAAATTATCCAGCAAAAAATGGGGTACTGACCTAAACAGAGAACTCTCAACAGAGGAATCTAAAATGGCTGAAAGATACTTAAGGAAATGCTCAACATCCTTAGCCATCAGAGAAAAGCAAATCAAAACATCTCTTAGATTCCATCTTACACCTGTGCAAGAATGGCCAAGATCAAAACACTGATGACACCTTATGCTGGAGAGGTTGTGGGGTAAAGGGGATACTCCTGCATTGCTGATGGGAGTGCAAATTGGTACAGTCCCTTTGGCTATTAGTGTGGTGATTTCTCAGAAAATTAGGAAACAACCTACCTCAAGACCCAGCAATACCACTTTGGGGTATATGTAATGTGTGATTTAAGCTTTAGAAGTGTTTCTTTTACATATGAGGGTGCCTTTATATTTGGGGCATAGATGTACAGTATTGAGATTTCCTCTTAATGAATTTTTCCTGTGACTAATATGAAATGTTCTTCTGTCTCTTTTGATTGATTTTAGTTTGAAATCTATTTGTTAGATATTCAGATAGCTATACCAGTTTGTTTCTTGGGTCCATTTGATTGAAAATTTTTTTTCTCAACCCTTGACTCTGAAGCATTGTCTGTCTTTGAGGTTGAGGTGTGTTTCTTGCAGCAGAAGGATGAATTCTGTTTTCATATCCAATCTGTTTGCCTGTATCTTTTTATAGATGTGCTAAATCCATTTATATTCAGGGATATTAATGACCAGTGATTGCTAGTTCCTGTTATTTTAATTTTTGTTGTTGGTGATGTTGTTGTGTTTGTTTTTTCCCTTCTTTGGGATTTGCTGCTGTGATTGTTGGTGATGTTATTGTGTGTGTTTTTCCCTTCTTTGGGATTTGCTGCTGTGATTGTTGGTGATGTTATTGTGTGTGTTTTTCCCTTCTTTGGGATTTGCTGCTGTGATTGTTGGTGATGTTATTGTGTGTGTGTTTCCCTTCTTTGGGATTTGCTGCTGTGATTGTTGGTGATGTTATTGTGTGTGTTTTTCCCTTCTTTGGGATTTGCTGCTGTGATTGTTGATGATGTCATTTTGTGTGTTTTTCCCTTCTTTGGGATTTGTTGCTGTGATTGTTGGTGATGTTATTGTGTGTGTTTTCCCCTTCTTTGGGATTTGTTGCTGTGAGATCATCCATTGTATGTGTTTTTGTGTAGCCAGCTTCCTTGGGTTGGAGTTTTCCTTCTCATGCTTTTTGCAGGACTGGGTTTGTGGCTAGGTATTGGTTAAATCTGGTTCTGTCACAGAATATCTTGTTTTGTCCGTCTATAATGATTGAAAGCTTTGCTGGGTATAGTAGTCTTGCTTGGCATCTGTGGTCTCTTAATGTCTGCACAATGCTTGACCAGTACCCTCTGGCTTTCATTTTTTCCATTGAGAAGTCAGGTGTAATTCTGATAGGTCTGCCTTTATATGTTACTTGGCCTTTTTCCTTTGCAGTTCTTAATATTCCTTCTTTATTCTGTATGTTTAGTGTTTTAATTATTATGTGACTAGGGAACTTTTTTTGATCCAGTCTATTTGATATTCTGTAAGCTTCTTGTATCTTCTTATGCATATCTTACTTTAAGTTGGGAAAATTTTCTTCTATGATTTTGTTGAATATATTTTCTGTGCTTTTGATGGACTTCTCTTTCTTCTATCCCTATTATTCTTAAGTTTGATCTTTGCTTGGTGTCCCATATTTCTTGGATATTTTGTGTTAAGCTTTTGCTAGATTTAATGTTTTCTTTGACTAATGAGTCTATTTCCTCTTTTGTATCTTCAGCACTTGAGATTATTTCTTCTATCTCTTGTATTCTGATGTTTACGCTTGCATTTGTGGTTCCTGATAGTTTTTTTCATACTTTTCATTTTTATAATTTAATCAGTTTGTGTTTTTTATTGTCTCTATTTCAGTTTTTATGTTTTGAATAGTTGTTTTAATCTGTCATGTTTGATTTTTTTCTTGTTTTTTTTTACGTTTAATATTTATTTATTATGTATATAATATTCTGTCTGTGTGTATGCCTGTAGGGCAGAAGAGGGCACCAGACCCCATTACAGATGGTTGTGAGCCACCATGTGGTTGCTGAGAATTGAACTCAGGACTTTTGGAAGAGCAGGAAGTGCTCTTAACCACTGAGCCATCTCTCCAGCCCTTTCTTGTTTTTCTTTAAGGGATTTGTTGATGTCTTCCAATTTTTTGTTTATTCTTCCATTTCTTGAGGGAATTTTTTATTTTCTCTTCCAGGGCCTCAAACATTCTCCTAAAATTATTTTATAGGTCATTTACTTCTGCATCATCTATATTTGGTTGTTCAAGTGTTGCTGTTGTAGAGTCACTAGTTTTTATTGGTGTTGAGTGTATTCTTACCTTATCTACCTCTTTTCCTCTGATTGGTGTAGTTGGGGCTGTGTCTCTGGTGATCAGTCTTCGAAGTACTAGTGGATCCAAGGCTCAGATGGTTGTTCCTCATGATGCAATCAGGGCCACGGTTCCTGTCACCCTGGAGGTCATAGGTATTCCTGAAGGTCACTCAGTGCTCCCAGGAGTCATTCTGCAATACTGGGGGTCATTTGGGTCTGCTTCCATGGACGCTGCTGCCTTGAGCCTGCTCTGGCAGAGGTTGTTGGCTCAGGCCTGCTATCTCGGAGGTCCCTGACTTGCACCTGGTCCCTCACTGGTCTCTGGCTCCCAACCCCCAGTGTTTTAAAGCCAATAACCCAGAGAAAGGAACTGCTGTCCATTTACAAATATCTTTCAGTGATTTGTCTGAGAAAAGTAGGTGCGGGCCAAACATCCTGTAACACTGAGAAAGGATGTATGAAGAAACAGCATGTATTGAAAGCATGGGCCTTTGCTTCCCAATCCAGCACCTGTGAGCCTGTGTGTCAGAAGCAAACATGAGAGGGGCTTTAGTAAAGTACTGATTAGCTAGGCCTAGAAAGTCAGTGCAATTCACAGTGCATAGCTTCATCTCCAGATCCAACATGACATCCCCTAAAGTGATGGAGTCTGATACATGGCCAGGGTCAGGGAAGATTTGCAAAGCATTTACCAGAACTGCCTCATACCCAACGCAGGAAGTTGATGATTTGGATTGGTGGACCCAAAGCTGCAAGCTCCTGCAGAGTCTCAAGGTGAAAGACATAAATCACCATAAGTAAGCTGCTTTGGTTCCCCTTCTACTTTTACTTCTGCATTCTCTGGAGCAAGCAGATAAATTGAGCTTGTTCTGAGTATTATTTAATAAAGGAACAGGAAAAATGTGCCCCTGTCCCAAGGCTGTTTAGCACAGAACAGGCAGTACGCTGACTTTAGTTCTCAACAATTTTAGTGTGTGTGGACCATCTGTTATTTGTGGCAAGTAATAGAATTTATTTTTCCAGGGTTTTGTCTCCAGCTGTGTTATAAGAAATGGTTCTAATTGACTCTTCTAGCTGTATCACCTTGAAGAAACAGCTCAGCCCTATAAACCGTTTTCCCAATTACTTTTTTGCACTAAGAGGTTCTATGATTTCCCCTCCCTCATGCCATTCAAAGGTGTTTTCATTTTAAATGAACACCCCTTGCCTTCTTGAAAGTCCGCTAGAGAAGACTCAGACACATTAACAATGGTTATGTAACCCTGTTTTCTGCAGACCTTTTTTTCTGATCCCACCAATGTAAGTCAATCCCAACAAATAAATGTGACAGAAAATGTTGTTTGGGAAATATCCACTCAAGCTTCTTAATCATTTGAGAAGTAGTCACCCAAACTGCATAACCAATTGTTATCTGTGGTGATATCTTGTTTGTATTCTAACAAATAAAGCTTGCCTGAAGATCAGAGGGTGGAGCTACCAACTATTTAAACATAGAGGTCTGGAGATCTGTACAGACAGGAAGTGATATGGTTGGGCAGAGAGAGAAATATAAGGGGCTGGGAGACAGGCACTCAGTCTGTTTTTTGGCTGACAAGTTACTAAGGTCAGAGTTGGCTGTGACTTGTTCCTTTCTCTCTTAGGTTTTTCATCATTTGCCCCAATATCTGCCTCCAGTATTATTAAGATCAATTAGAACTTGTGCGACAATTGGTGCCCAATGTGGGGTTTGAGCCCATGACCCTGAGATTGAGTTTCGTGCTTTATTGACTGAGCTAGTTTGACACAAGATAATGAAGAAATTGATCAAATATTCATTGGAAATATGCTGGAGGACTCAGAATTTCAGAAAAAATCTTGTCAACAGCAAAGGTTTGAGAAAAGATTTTTTCCATCACCTGGCAACAAGTCAATAAAATTATAAGAAAATGGCCTATTTGTTCTATATACAACCAAACACCACTACCTGCAAGAATGAAATCTTACAGATGACTTTGTTTCATTTTGTAGAATTTGGAAAATTAAAACATGTATATAGACCATTGATACCTTTTCAGAATATAAATGGGCAATTGATTTGAATTCTAAAAAGAATGACTGGTAGTCATACATTTGCTAAAAGTCATGGCCATCATGGGTATACCTGTATAAATTAAGACAGACTATCAAAAGAACAAATAATCCAATAAAAAATGGAGTACAGACTTAAACAGAGAACTCTCAAGAGAGGAATCCAAAATGGCTGAAAGACACTTAAGGACATGCTTAACACCCTTAGCCATCAAAGAAATGCAAATCAGAAGAATAAAGGCAGCCAGCTAAGGAATCTGAAGACCACTGGACAATTGAGATATTTGAAGAAAATTGACAAATATTCTAGAAAAAATGTCCCAAGAAAAAGAGTAAATTGGCCTATTGGTATATCACATTTCCAACGGAATAAAGTTTCATAAATCTTTCCACAGTTTGTTTTTGTTGTTCTGTACAGACATGCAATGCAAATTATCTTTTTTAGTCCTAGTCCAGTTAAAAATTAAAGCTGGCACATGTCCTTGTGGCATGATTGAGCATCCTTTGGATATATGCCCAAAAGTGGTATTTCTGGGTCTTGAGGAATGTTCTTTCCTAATTTTCTGAGAGATCGCCACACTGACATTCAAAAGGACTGTACCAGCTTGCACTCCCACCAGCAATGAAGGAGTGTTCCCTTTAGCGCACATCCTCTCCAGCATAAGTTGTCATCAGTGTTTTTGATCTTGGCCATTCTTACAGTTATAAGATGGAATCTCAAAATTGTTTTGATTTGCATTTCTCTGATGACCAAGGATGTTGAACATTTCCTTAAGTGTCTTTCAGTCATTTTAGATTCCTCTGTTGAGAGTTCTCTGTTTAGGTCTGTACTCCATTTTTTTTTATCAGATTATTTGTTCTTTTGATGACCAATTTCCTGAGTTCTTTGTATATTGGAGATTAGCCCTCTGTCTGATGTGGGGTTGGTGAAGATCTCTTCCCATTCTGTAGGTAGGCTGTCGTTTTGTTTTGTTGACCCTGTCCTTTGCTTTACAGAAGCTTTTCAGTTTCAGATCCCATTGTTTTTCTCAGTGTCTGTGCTACTGGGGTTATATTTAGGAAGTGGTCTCCTGTGCTGCTCAGCTATGCTCATAGCAGCATTGTTTGTCATAGCCAGAACTTAGAAACAACCTAAATGCCCCTCAACTGAAAAATGAATAAGGAAAAATGTGATACATTTACACAATGAAGTACTACACAGCAGAAAAAATAATGACATCTTGAATTTTGCAGGCAAATGGATGGAGCTAGAAAACATCATTTTGAGTGAGGTTACTCAGACCCAGAAAGACAATTATCACATGTACTCACTCATAAGTGATTTTTAAACATAAAACAAAGAAAATCATCCTACAAATCACAATCCCAGAAAACCTAGACCACAATGAGGACTCTAAGAAAGACATACAAAGATCTAATCTACTTGGGAAGTAGAAAAAGACAAGATCTCCTGAGTAAATTAGGAGCTTGGGGACCTTGGGAGATGGTTGAAGGGGAGGGGAGAGGTAGGGAGGGAAGCAGAGAAAAATGTATAGCTCAATAAGATCAATATTTTTTTTAAAAAAAAATTAAAGCTGACTTTGGAATTGGCTCTTTCCATCTCTAAACCCAAGCATGCTTGCTAAATTAAAATCCAAAATCTCTGTCTCATGTCTGAAGAGCTTCCTAATATTAAACAGAAAAAAATCAAGGGACTATTTTATTGCCACTAATCTCATAATCTATTGGGGTTTTGATTCTTTAAAGCTTTGCTTAAGATATAAATATTATATCAAAATTTATAAGATTTATATATATATGTATTAAATTTTGTCATAATATTAATGGTCATATAGAGTACTAACTAATTCTAGAAAAAGGCTTTGTCTAGCTTCTTGTACATGATTTTTGATTTGAGTCTCTATCAAGTAACTAGGAATTAGATTTTCATACTCTGAATGGACTTAAAAAGTATTGATTCTTTAACTTCCTTGAGATCTGCTGTATATGACATTTAAAATGTTTGAGTTTTCTTCAGGGAGTCATGACCATGTCTACAGAAAACTTTGATGTCTCCAAAAGAATGATGAGACCCCACAATGACAATGCCACCAGGACTATGAAAATGCCACTAAGCTGACAAACATCTAAAGATCAGCTATGGACTACAAACTGCTCAGGACAATTTTGAGGTGGCTATCTCATATCATTCAACTTCACAGACTACTCTAGCCAGTACTTGAGACATGCCTTTTACTTTGCCTTTATGTAGAGACTGGACAATAAATGATAAAGCTACCTCTCCCAGGACTTGACAAGTAACACAATTTTTTTCTTTTCAGGTCCCCTAAAGATGCCATCACCCCCAGACAGCAGGAAGTAAATTTAAGAACACAATACCCATATTCTCAAGAAGTGGAGTGGGTGGATTTTTGTTGTTCAAGGGATTATTGGATGTTTGTCATAGTTTAGGTGATTGGTTAGAAGTTGTTATTGGTAATGGTCAGTAAAAAAATTTTTAAAAAGAGATTAGATTAAGGGTTCTTGTTTTAAAAAAAGAAAGGGGAGATATAGATATGATAGGATATAAGATAAGATTATTGCATCTACTTTGAAAAGAAAAAGAAGGGATATAGAAACAGGATAAAAAAGTAGATTATACTTATAAACCAAAAAAGCAACTACTAGTTTTAAACATTTTAAATTGATATGGATCTTTGTATATTAATACAAATTTGTGATTAATTTTGTTAGAACATACCGTACATACATTTCTAATCTTGTTCAAGGTATTTTACCTATACAGCTCATCTAAAAATGTAAAGCTAATTTATAGTCCTTGAAAGTTATTATTGCCAACTAATTAGGGTATAAAGAAATGCAAGTTAGTTGTTAGTCATTACAGTCAAACTTGTAGTAATATTAGGTATGTTTTCAATGTCAAACTAATATATTTTAGATAGACAGGTCATCTTCAAACACTTCAGAGATCTACTATGGAATGTAAGAAGTTTTAATGACATAGATTCTTTTCTCTTTTTTTATGACAAGAGAAAAATCTGCTCCTGGATGCACCAATCTACCTCAGAGAAGATGGGCATTGAAGAAACTCCACATGCAGTTTAATTTCTTTGTGGCAAAAGTTAGCCACTGGGCAAGAAAGTGCTCTTGTCTTGACTGCTGACAATATGCTGTCCAAATTGGACAAGAAAAACACAAAAAAAGGACTGCTGAACTTTGCCAAGACAATGCAGAACAGCTCTTCAGAATATCCTGCTTCACAGAAAAGCCCATCAGATATGATAGGCCTGTAGGCTGAAGATGGATGCCCTAACATTGCAGAGAAACCTTGGGTGACCGTCCAGGCAGACAGCTGTTTCTGTTATTTCTCACACTTTTTTTGGAAGTCGCTTGCTTGCACTTCCTGCTTAGTCGGGTAATATTCTTGGGTCTCTGATGGAGTTGTAGACTTTATAGTTATAGTTTTCCTTGTTACCATATTTGGAAAAAAATCACTAAAGAGGTATAAAGTATATAAGGTTAAGAGACATTAAAAGTTTCAATAATGCAAGTTAGAATAGAAAGTGAATTAGTACAACCTTTAAAACTCATCAAGATGGGATAGATATGGAGTACTTTCTCTGAATTTGTCAGTTGCTAATGGACTAGATATTGTTGATGCATTTTTGCCTGTATGTATTATATAGTTATTGGAATTATTATATGTAGTTTCCCTTATAGTATAACCTTGTTTTTAGAAATAAAGGGGGAAAATGTGGTAGTATAAAGCTTGCCTGAAGATCAGAGGGCAGTGCTAGCCACAAGTTAAACATAGAGGTCTGGAGGTCTATACAGAGAGGCAGGAATTGATATGACTGGGCGGAGAGAACAATATAAGGCGAGAGGAGACAGCTGAGGAGTTAGCAAGGTGAAAGTTGACTGTGCCTTGTCCTTTCTCTCAGATCTTTCATCATTTGACCCAGTATCTGGCTCCAAGTTTTTTTTTTTTTTTTTTTTAATTAGGACCAATTAGAACTTCTGCAACTGCTGTCTCTAAGCCTCTCTAGAGAGATGGGTCCTTTCATTCAGACACTTCCCTCATGTACTTTGTGTCCTAGTGTCTTGTAAATAACCAGGAGTTAATTCAATACAAAGACACCAAATTACAGCCCTTCCCTTGAAGGGTAATTAGGACTGAGTGGGTAAATAAGAAACAATGTTGATAATCTGCTCAGCTTGGGTCAGGGGCGACCTCAGAATATCAATACAGGGGGAGGGTTCTGAAGGCTGTGAGGCTGTGAGTAGGCCAAGAGGGGTCTCCAGGAATCAAGGTAGAGGGAACAGTATGCATGGAGGTCCTGGGGTGAGACGATAGCCAGGGTGCTTTTGTTCCATCCATGGACATGACGCATGTCCATGGAGCCTGGAAGTCAGGCAGGAATTGAGCCTGGAGAGCTGTCAAGTAAACTCCGAAATGGGCCTCTAGCCTTGCATCTGAAGTTTGACTTTAACTGTCCATTTCAACTGTTGACCTTTGAGGAACTTATAAAATTAGGGCAATACAGTTAATGTGCAAAGTATTGTTTTATAGCAATATTCGGAAATGATTGAAACAAGAGCAAGGAGAGAAAGACTGGGAGGAGGGATAGAGGGGGAGTCTTGTAGACTTTGTCGTAGATAGTGATGAAGGAAAATGGTGATGAGGATGGAAGAGGTCAGTCAGTAGAGGTTTTCTGAAGTTTCTGTGGTTCCAAGTATATCTTTAAAAAATTTCAGTAAAATTTGTTCGTGGGTTAGGCACTGCTCTGGTTTTATTTCTCTTACTGTGATTTAAAAAAAAAAAAATATCCTGACAAAAAGCAACGTAAGGAAGAGAGGGTTGATTTTTAGCTTAGGTTCCAGGTTGAGTTCCTCAGAGTGGGGAAGGCAAAGCATCAGGAGCTTAAGGGACCTGCTCCTATCGCATCCAAAACCAGAGACAGGGTATCGGATGCACAGCTGGTGCTCGGTTAACTGCCTCCACTCTTAAAAGTCCAGGACTCAAAATGTGGGAATGGTGTTCCCTGCTCTAAGACTAGGTTTTTCCAAATCAATGAACAATCAAGAGAGTGCTCCACAGGCATGCGCACAGGTCAACTGATCTAGACACCCCTATCCGCATTGAGACTCTCTCCCCAGGCTATCCTAGGTTGTGTCAGGTTGACAATTAAAGAAGCACAGATATGCGGGTAGAGTATGGACACAAGGATTCATGTCCAAGTCCCAAGAATGTCAAATGACTCACATGGGAAATCAATGGGATGTGGTTAAGGGAGGAGACTGAAGCTTAGTTCTGAATAGGAGACAGACTGGGCCACAGTCAGGGCCCAGTGGATATAAGGAGAACCAGAGCAAACAGAGTCTTGTCAGCTCAGTGACAAAGATCTTTCAACATGAGGGAGCCATCACCTGTGTCCTGTCCAGTAAAGTGCCTTGTTGCTGTTTCAGTTGTGTGGCTACTCAAGCAGCCATCAAGCCCAGGAGCCCAAGAGGTGGGGAAAGTAGGGTTCATGAGAGGGCTACATAGTGAAGGTAAGTCACTGACTCCCCAACAACTAGCCAGAACACACTGCATATAACTAGCTACAAGACAACACCCAATACCATCCATCGTGAGTTATTTGTTTAACTTTATTTTTCAGATTTACTTTTATTTTTTAAAATTATGCATTTAAAAAATAACTTCTTGGGTATGGAGAGATGACTTGGTGGTTAAGAGCACCAGCTACTCTTCCAGAGGTCCTGAGTTCAATTCCCAGCAACCGCATGGTGGCTCGCTAACATCTATGTTTGTGATACCCTCTTCCGGTATAGAAGAATACATGCAGCTAGAGCACTCATTTACATAAAATAAATAAATAAATCTTTAAAAAGTAACTTCTTTTGTTTTTTGAGATTATAATTACATGATTTTCCCCCTCCCTTTCCTCCCATTATAACCCTCTTTGCTCTTTTTCAAATTTATGGTCTCTTTTTTATCATTGATTGGTAGACACTTATATATGTATATATGTTCATATTTATTCCTAAATCTGTAAAGTATAACTTGTTGAGTCTGTATAATGAGAGTGTCCATGTGGGAGTATGTGCACTTGAGTGCACATGAACAAGGGAGGCAGAGGACGCCTAGAGCTGGGTTTATAGGAGGTTGTGAACACTTGGTGTGGGTGCTGGGAACCAGATTCTGGTCCTCCAAAAAAGCAGTGCATATTCTTAGCCACTAAACCATCCGTCTGATCATTTATTATTTATTTAGCTATGTGTTTATTCATTCATTAATTTATTCATTTATTGTAAAAATAAAAGAGCAGACTGGAGATCAAGTATCTGGACACAGCCTTGATTCTGTGAGGTCCGTGGGCTAAAACTGGCAACCTCAAGCAGGAAACGCCCATTTACCTTTCAGTGTTCCTGATGATCCTGGGGCTGCAGAGCCATGCAAGCCATGCTGTGTTGATGCGTCAGATAATATCGTTTGTATCATGGTGTCAATCCCCACACTTGATTCTAAGAAAGTGAAAGAAGTGGAGGCTTAACCTCTGCCACACAGAATGAAACTTTGTGGCAAAAAAAAAAAAACAACAGTTTATAAGATGAGAAAAAAATCTATTTTTAATTTTTAGGGTGAATGAATGTTTTGCTTGCATGCATGTATGTGCACCGTGTGTACTCAGTGTGTGAGAAGGACAGGAGAGAGCATTGTCTCCTCTGGAACTGGAGTTACAGACAGTTATGAGCCACCAGGTGGCTGGGAATTGAATCCAGGGCCTCTCCAAAAGCAGCCAGTGCTCCTAACCACTGAGCCATCTCTCTAGGCCCTGGAAAGGAGGAATTGAGCAATGTTCTGATCTCTGATGATGTTGAACTGTTTCTGGGTTGAGGGTCCTAAGTTTTTACTGGGAATTTCCCATCAAACTCCGGCAGGTTTTCCAGGTATCATTTACAGATCAGTTTCAAAGGTCTTCGTATGTAAAAATATGCCAAGACTGTCTCACAGCAAACAAAACATCCATCAAGAGCAGCAGTTAAGGCTGGTTGCTCCGGCAGCGTCTCCCAGGCTGCGGCTGGGACCAAAGCCGGCCCCGCTGGTGGCCGGCCGGCCGACACGATGTGGCGGCTCCGCTGCAAGGCCAAAGGTGGCACCCACATTTTGCAGGGGCTGTCCAGCCGGACCCGCTTACAGGAACTTCAGAGCCAAATCGCCGCTATCACCGGCATCGCTCCGGGTAGTCAGCGAATCCTCGTCGGCTACCCGCCCGAATGCCTGGATCTCAGCGACCGGGACATCACTCTTGGGGACCTGCCCATCCAGTCAGGTGACATGCTGATTGTTGAAGAAGACCAAACCAGACCAAAAGCTTCACCTACATTGTCAAAACGTGGTGCTCCTAGCTATGGCAGGGAAGCTTTGCCTGTGCTTACCAGAACCGCAGTCCCGGCGGACAACTCTTGCCTCTTTACCAGTTTGTACTATGTCGTTGAAGGAGGAGTCTTGAATCCAGGTTGTGCCCCTGACATGAGACGCCTCATAGCACAAATTGTAGCCAGTAATCCAGACTTGTATAGCGAGGCGATCCTGGGAAAGACAAACGAAGAGTACTGTGAATGGATCAAAAGGGATGACACTTGGGGGGGCACGATTGAGATATCCATTCTGTCTAAGTTCTACCAGTGTGAAATATGTGTAGTAGATACACAGACAGTCAGAACTGATCGTTTTGGGGAAGATGCGGGCTATACCAAAAGGGTTCTGCTCATCTACGATGGCATCCACTATGATCCACTTCAGCGTAACTTCCCTGATCCAGACACTCCTCCTCTAACCATTTTCTCCTCAAATGATGATATTGTTCTTGTCCAAGCACTGGAATTAGCGGATGAAGCTAGAAGAAAGAGACAGTTTACTGATGTAAACCGCTTCACCCTGAGATGCATGATATGTCAGAAGGGCTTGACTGGACAAGCGGAAGCAAGGGACCATGCCAGGGAGACAGGCCACACCAACTTTGGAGAGGTGTGATCTGTTCGTGGTAAGAGTTGGAGCCTACTACTTCACAGATCCAGAAGGCTCTGGGTTCTCCAATAAGCTATTCATAACCCTACAGAGTAGAAGAACACATGCTTGGACCATCCTTTTGACTTAAACCAGTAAGGCTGATGCTGAAATTCCTTGTTAAGATTAAAATTAGTGTGCAAGTTTACAGGTGTGTGGCTACGCTAGTGGCATGCCCTCTTTCTACTGGGGTGATGGAATAGGTGGCTTGGGCCACCTGAAGACTGGAGTCTATTATAAACCAGCACCCAGCAGCTTTAACTTACAGAAGAAAACATCTTATTGTAGGTAATGTGAAAGCCTTGCGGAGGGTCACTGGACATGCACCACAGTGTCTCCAGTAATCAGTTCCTTTTAATAACTTGGAATGAGTTGGTAGTTTCTAAATTCTGAATTGATTCATCAAATGAAGATGCTCAGAATTGTCAAAACTTTTTATATTGCAATTTGGTAGACTTTATAAGTGTATCTAACAACTTCTGAGTGCATAAAAAGCAATTTTACAGGGATGCCTGTGTTTCTTGAGAATGTTGTCTAAAACAGGAATGGGGTCCTGTTTGAGATTTCTGGCATATAAAAGTAGAATGTATAAGAGGGAAAGGTGCCTGAAGCAGCTTACTGAAGCTTTAAAAGACTGTTGGCCTCTTGTTTTAATGCAATTCATGTGTTGCTGTTTGTCACATTAGATAATTTTATCTTTTAAATGAGCAGGGTATGCCTTTTTAATTGCTAATTTAGTTTAAAATTCAAGAAGTATCTTGAAGTTTGAGTGGTGGCTTTTTTGTTTTTGTTTTCTTTTGCTGTGCTACATATCAGTTTGTCTGGAGGGATCTCATTTCCTCAGCCTTCCTGCTCAAAGCCTCCAAACAGGTCTTCCTCTAAAGTGTTAATGCTGTGCAGGCTTTGATAACTTCGTAACAGTCTTTTTCATAGATAGCAGTGTTCCTAGCTTCACTTTGTTCTTTTCGACATTCCACATTTCTGCAAGTTAGTACTTTACCTGTGATCTTTGACTTTCAGTTTTTAAATAACTGATTGGGTTTGTTTCGCTTCCAAAATATGAAAAGTTATAAAATCCTTGCCTTATACAGCTCTCTGAGAATCCTGCTACCTAGATCAGATATGTAGCCATTTGCTTGATGGATTGATCCTCAAGGCACACCCACTCAAAACTTAGCTTCTCTACAGAATCTTCCAGGTAAAATCTTCTACCTCCTAATTCTTGTAAAGATCAGGGATCTTTACGTTATAGTGTGTTGTGCAGTCTGTCATACAATGTAAAGAGGCATACTGTTGTGAAGTTTTCTTATTTCCATCCCATATTTATTAAGTAGCTTAGACAAACATTGGTGTACTTTAGACGCATCTTTTCCCATCTATCTTAGCAAATGTTTTTAAATTAAGGTCAACCCTTAGCCATTTACTTGGTAATGGTAACTTAATGTAAAATTAAGGAATGTTAACTTTAGAGAAAGTTCCTTTAAGGAACAGTTGAACAAGTCACAAAGTACGCTTCAGTCATCAGGTGACAGACAGTCCTTCTTGATTTGAGACAGCATCTCCCCATGTGTTTCTAGTTGGCCTGGAATTTGCTATATCGTCCAGGCTCCTCAAACTTGAAGTAATCCTTCTGCCTCAGCCTCCTGAGATTACAAGCAGGGACCACCACACCTGGCCAGATGACTTTTCTTGAGTACCCTTTGTGCACATAGCCAGTCAGGCAATGACAGTTACTATATAAATTGAAAATATTTAATTTTGTTTTTTTTTTTCACTGAGCCTTAAAGATAGCACCAATGAGCTTAGAACACTGAAAATTTGGCATTCGTGATATTTAATTTAATTTAATAAGATATTTAATTTAAAACTGTACATTAAAAATATAGCACTGGGTAACATCCATCGAATCGAGTTTTTTGTTTCATATTTTAAAAGTTTGGGGGCTGGAGAGATGGCTCAGTGTTTAAGAGCACTGACTGCTCTTCCAGAGGTCCTGAGTTCAATTCCCAGCAACCACATGGTGGCTCACAGCCATCTATAATGAGACCTGGTGCCCCCTTCTGGCTTGCGGGCATACATGGAAGGAATGCTGTACACATAATAAATAAATATTAAAAAATAAAAATAAATAAATAAATAAATAAAAAGTTTGCCTTCCTGTACCACTTAAGCATCCAAATTTAATGTTTCTAAAATTTTGGATCCAGACCTTTGTTCATGCAACAAGTATTTATTGAATAACTTATAATGTGTCAGGCATGTTCTATTTTTTGAAAATAAATTCCTGTCACTTTAAATTTGAGTCTATGTCATCTACAGAGGATTAGTTTAGTAAATGTAAAGAGCACTGGTGTCTTAAAAATTAAACCCTTCGTTTTAAGTGTTTTTTATACATCTTATTTAGGATTTATTTAGGGACAATTTCTTATCCTATTTAATCTTTTGCCTGGTTTGTCCAGTTTCCAGGTAGGCACCGATAGCAAATGGCTTTCAAACAGTGTTTTAATTATTTGACATGAGAACTGGTGTTAGAGTAGTGTTCTGGTTGTAGAACATTCAAAGGGAAGCATTATATGCAAATTATTTAATTATTAATTTATGTTCATTCTAAATACAAGCTAGTAAGTCTCAATATAAAGGGTTTGTTGTTTTGTATTTTTTCTTGTGCTTATTAAGCTCTTGAAATATTTACTAATGTGAGTAAACTTATTTTGAGAATTTTGAAGAAATTCTGTGAATTTAGTTGCACCATAACTAAAAGAAACTTTGTCCTACTGAAACCCTTCTTGTTTGTTAGGTTGTTGTCTGTCCTGCAAGAATTTCTTTTTTAATTAAAATGACACAACTTATATTAATGTGGTAGAATACTAGTGCTAGAATAAAAATTATATTCTTGCCCCTGCTACCCCATCCTTCCCACACTCTTCTTTGGATTAAAGACTCAGTGTGTTTTTATGAAGATACTCTCCCTAGTCATGGTATTGGCCCGAATTAATGTACCTGGAAATTTTGTGACGTGGCAGCCACAGGAAGACGTCGGGTGTTACCACATCTTTTGCTGTGGTGGCTCAAATGAATGCAGACAGATTATATAGATATATACAGCTTTAATAAGGAAATAGACTTACAGGACCACAGGTTCCTGCGGAGCACAGCGGAGCAAAAGAAGAAAAAGGGGCTGCTGGGATCACGCCCGGCAGATTTATCTGTAAACATTAGCCCGAGGCGAACACGCCCCCAATGGGTGGGGCTATATCCCTACATTTTGCTAGTGATTCATGGCTGATTTCTTAATTGACCTCCATGAATGAGAAGTGGGCATAATGAAATGGCTACTGGCCAACCTAACCCTGTTTTTAGAAACTAATACCATTATGCCGTTTGAATATTCTGTCGAGTTCCAGTCCCAGAAAACAAGAATCCAAAAGTTGCATTACTTACTACCTATATATTCCCCTCACTACTCATGCACAACTTGCTTGTCTCTCTAGCTTCCTCCCTTCAAGCTGCCCTAGCTGAATTTTCTGTCCTTTTGGAAAATATACAGTAGGATATAAGTGAAATTAAGTAACAATGATCCATAGACACAAATTATATAACATGTTATATATTAAAAATCAGGTGGCCTTCTTAAATTTACATATACTAAGAATTACATTTTTCTTGTGTTGAAATTTTTTTTTGCAGCACTTTAAATTAGAGAATAGGAGTTTACACAGCCTTCTAGAGATCCCGAGGACAGGAAAGATGCAACCTTGAGCTGCCAGCCATCAGCTCTTCATCAGTTATTACCATCAGTATTTGCTGTATCTTATGAGAAAGTCTAATTTCAGTCACTGTTTGGAGCATGGTCTGTGCCCTCACATAAGAAATGCTACTTCTCTAATGAGATTGCTATCACTTGTTTTACAGTATTCAAAATCTGTTTACAGCACAGAGTTTTAAAATTCATCAAACCTTTTTCAGATTCATCAAATAGCTCATTTTAAAGTAAGCATATTTTAGGGAGATTGTTTTTTGAGTAGGATATGCAAGCAGTATTTTTAAGGAACACTTAATTTGAATAAGCTAGTTTGTTTCTCCTAGAGATAGGCATCAAACCAGGGCTTTGTGCTTGCTAGGGTAAGTAAATGCTCGCTGATCAGCATCCCAAGCCCCAGGATGTATTCTTTGTTTTTTTTGTTTTTTGTTTTTTGTTTTTTTTTTTTTTTTTTACCACTGTAACATGTCAGCACATCCCACTCAATGCTCAATGAATGGAAGATGTCCTCGATTGTAATAAAGGATTTTTTTTGTCAAAAATTAGCATTTTGTTTATAGTGCTTTGAATATTTCATTAGGAAAACAAAGTATTATGTTGATACTGAATTATGGATATATGTCTTAATTTAATAGAAAAAAGTACTACTAAAAAGGAAATATACAAGGTAATGAATGTAAGTAAGCATTTTGCGTGGCACTCTTTTTACTTTTGTTTTTAAACACATTAGCCTGTATGTAGGAATTTAAGGTTAGTGAAGGTATTATTTGGTTAAGTTATAGGTCAAGAGGTTGAGAATTTCTACTGAGATGATGTGGCTTGCCACCAGAACTGGTATAGAATGTTTAGTTGAGTGTAATCCCAAGTTATTTAAAGGACAAGAGTTTCCATTTCACATTTTGTGCCATTCAGGACTCAAGGTGTCACAAGAAATATATTTATACCAAATTCATTTTTCCTTTAAGAATGCCTAAAAGTACATATAGCATGTTAAAATGATAAGGAATGAAAAATAGTCTGTAGTGCCTGTATTAACACAGAAGAGGCAGAGCTCCTTAAATAATAAAATAATCTTAAAGCCTGAAATACAGAGCTCTAGTACATAATTGCAAAGGGGCAAACAACCAGGAGTTGTTTTCTTGGCATAAGAAAATGTATTCTTAGTGAAGATGGACAGTATTGCTTTCAAAATGTTCCCTTGTCTGTTTGCCAGCAAGTTTTCAAAGTTCATGCATTGCTGCAGCCTGGAAGATGTCTAGCTTCATTTTATACAACTCATAATTTTGCCTTTGTTATTAAGATGCATTCATTTTATTTATGACATGTGATTTTTCAATATCTAAATGTCTGAAGTGACTTGTTTTAAAGGACTAAATTAAGTAAAACCAAACCAAAAAAAAAAGAGCAGCAGTTAATCCTAAGAGAGTTGTCCCTTCCCTACCATTCTTTATTGAGAGACCAGAAAGTAAGACCCAACACCAGCAATGCCCTCAGAAAGGAAATCATTTAAAATGCATTTGGTAGCGCATTATCAATTGATTATATATCAGCCAGGATTTTAATCTCTTCTATATAGCTCACCTTGGAGCTATCTACCTCTGTGAAATAAAGTGTGATCAGCAGCCCAGGTGCCAAGAAGAGAGAACCTTAAGTTCTGCTGTGAGAAGCAGGGACCACTGGGAGCAGGGAGGGAAGAGACGGTCTTCCCAGAAGGCCTGAAGAAAGAAGGACATGAACCACTAGAATGCAGAGAATGGGAGAACTAAGACCAGTAGAGCAGACAAAGAATCCAAGCAGGAACTCAGTAGGGGACTGGCTGCAGGTACAGAGCAGAGAGGCAGGAAGGAAACCATACAGAAAGGTATTCTCCCCAAACTCAGTATGTGCCTCACTTCTTTTCATTTTCTTAAAGAACCTTCTAGATTGCTAAACACTATCTCATCATATATACATTTAACTCATATGCACTTTGGTACACATTCGTAGACAGATAATGATCCTACCTTAACGGAGTTGCTTTAAACCTTGACTTTCAAATGTACTCTGCTTTTGTTTCCTTTTTATTTATTTGTTTTGTGTGCATTTGGGGGCTGTGGATGTGTGTATGCCATGGCACAGGTATGGAGGTCAGAGGACACCTTGAGGGAAGCTGATCAATTCCTCTACCACGTGTGTACTGAGGATTGAACTCGGATCATCAGATTGGCAGTCAGTACTTTACCTACTAAGCCATCTCACGAGGCCTGTATTTTGAATGCCTTGGTGCTATAATCTGATGAAGTTACAGCTGTTTGAGTGGTCCCCCACATGTATATTTTTTATGATTCAATTTTATCATCTATGTTAGTTTTTCTTAATTGTGACAGAATGACTAACAGGAACAATGTGAAGGAACTGAGGTCTGTTCCCGCTCAGTTTCTGAATTAGTCCATCATCATGGGAAGAAGACATGGAAGCTGACAGCCCGGTCTGTAGAGATAGAAGCTCGCTGCGTGACTGGTTCACATTTTTGTTAAGTCAAAAGACGCAGAACGGTGTAATCGGAAGCAGGGACAGGCTATAACATTCAAAGGCTGCCCCGAGTAGCGGTCAGACACCCTGTCCCCAACACTATCCAATCTGTCAAAAGAGCATCACCAGCTGGGGAACCAAGGGTTCAAACACATGAGCCTGCTGGAATCAGATACCAATGAGACCCTCACGGAACAAACCAAAATTTCTGCTTGCAGGAGAAATCCAACTGGAAGGACAGCACAGTCAATAAAGTTACCTTGCCCAAAATACAGAACTAAACCCAAGTTTCCGGAACCACCTATGAAGTAGCAGAGAATTTCCTCTACAAACTAGGGAGTTCGATACACTTCTGGGATGCAACAAGCCAATTCCAGATGTGAGAGCTAACATTAGATAAACAAAGCAGGTTTTTGTCCTCTTTTTATTCTATTTTGGTTAGTGCTGCAGTACCTGCAGAGGGCAGAAGAGGAAGTTAGATCATCCAGAGATGGAGTTACAGGAGGTTGTGCTGGAAACTCAACACAAATCCTCTGAGAGAGCAGCAAGTGTCCTTAATTGCTGAGCTCTCTCTCCAGTCCCAACTTAGGTTTCCATTGAGTAAATATCAAGATTAAATGAGGGAAGGCAGCATTCACAGCTTATAGGAAACTGCCTCACCAGTTAAAGGAAGTAGGAGGACTTTCTCTTTCTTTACAGTTTGTCATCCTAATTTAAACAAAATGGCTATAATAAAGTACATTTTGAGGCAATCAGCAAATTCAACACTGTCTGGGTATTAGTTATGATTATGCAATTATCATTAATGTTTTACAGGCTGTAATTGTACTTCAGTTGAGACAAAAAGTCATTCTTTGTCAGACCTATATGGTGTTATTTGGAATAGAATACTGTTTGAAATTTGGTTCAAAGCCTCAGGAAGAACTGAAGGGAAGGTTAAGTGATGGACTCTTTCAAGAGGGCACTGCTGACCTGATGAAAGGAGTGGCCATTTTGGGTCAGAAGACCACACTCTACAACAGATACCAAACCCTCCCCCAAGCTAGAGCCACATTCTTCTTGCTGGGACACTTTTGGGATCCCCAGGCATCTCTGAGCAAAAGCCTGTGGTCGGAACCAAGGAGTTCCCAGCTTCCCCCTACAGCTGCCATTAAGCACTGTGGTCTTTGGGGTCACCTTCAGTGCCTGCGCTCCTTCCACACTGACCTGCTTAGCAGAGGTTTGCTATTTCTTCCTGGGAAATGAACCTAAGTGATGTATTTTCCAGCACATCACCTCAGTCCTGCAGGAGCCAGAAGAGCAAATTAAAAACTATGTTTCACATTTTGTGAGAGAAGTTAGTTGCATCTGTATTAAAATTAATGAGAGCGGCTGCCCAAACGGCAAGTTCCATTTTTTCCAGGGAGCCAGAACATCCTGTCCAAAGTACCAAGGGACAGCATGTTTTCGGAGCCAATGACAACGCTTTAAACTTTTAATAACATTTTATTTTAGAATGAATAACACAGGCCCTAGATGATTTAAATCTCTCTATTACATGACTTTTTTCATTTTGCAGATTATTATTTTATGATCGCTCTCCATGCACAGCACTTGGTTCTTGCCCAGCAGTCTTCTGAGAGCTCAACAACAATGAATACATTTAATTCTTTGCGCAACCCTCTGAGGAAGGTCCTATAATCATCCTACCTACAGAAGAGGAAACTGAGGCACAGGCATGTTAAGCTGCTTTCTCAATGTTGTGCCCTCAATAAGAGGAGTATACAGGATGCAAACTGAAACAGTCCAGTTTGATTCTTCGTTTTAATTCTGCATTAGTAGCCTTCAAATAGCTACAACCCTGAAACCACTTTTTAAAACATCCATAGGTCTGACTGGTTGAAAAAGAATCAGTTGCAATCTCCTTCCTGGGATGCAATGTGTCCCCACTTATCTCCTTCCTGGAATGCAATGTGTCCCCACTTATCTCCTTCCTGGGATGCAATGTGTTCCCATTACTGAAGTCTTGGGGTGAAAGGAAGAAGGTCCTTTGGCATAGCAATGACCATTTTTATGGCTTGTATCAAAAAGAACAACCACTTTCTGGTTGTATTTAAGTTCTGCTCCACAAGATGGAACCCATACCTAATGTCATTATAGAGCCAAGGACATGCGACTAAACAGGTCACAAGCCCTCGGGGGGAACCTACTGCTAATTACCTTGTTAAATGGTCTTGCATTAAACCCACTCCTGCTGATTTGTCTTTATACCCAGAGATCAGCGCATCTCTCAGCACTGATCAGAGCTGCGTCTATCTGCAGCAGATGGAAATCAACACGGAGAGGCACGACTGGTCAGTGTTCAGAGGATAAGAGACTGGGGAGAGCTCAGCCTGAAGTGGGACATCTGTATCCCATCCATCCTCCTGAGGCCCAGAGATCATGGTGGAAGCAGGGTCAGAAGATTGTGAAACCCAGAGACAGCCGATGACGACAAGCTGATTTCTGCACACAACAGGGCAGAAGCACCTGTGAACTCACAGGAGCTATGACAGGGTGCCCAAGACCTGCACAAGCTCAAGAGAAAATTCCAGCTACAAGGGAGGGGGAGGATGCAACATCCTACCTCCAGCTGAGGGCATTTTATTGCGGCTGGGAGGAAAGTTTGATTTTGCTCATGCTAACTCTTTTCCTATCTGTCCACCCTTGCCCTCATTCGTACTTGCACGATGAGAGGCTTGGATGCTGGTTTTGTTTACAGTCAGAGAAAAACCGCAAGCTGAGGAAGTGGCAAAATGCGTTGAAATTCTAGTTCTGACTCCTGTTAACCAGGTGATCCTTGTCGGTAGCAATGATACCGGACCAGTTAGTAGTGAAAGCCATAATTTATCTCAGGCCCACTGTGTTCTTAGCAGCGTATGGTAAGATGTTTACAACGTGCGCCACTTCCATCCGTAGCAACAGCTGGAAAAGAAAAGGCTGATATTACACTGCCATGAAAGATGAAGAAATCTAGGCTCAGAGGGAAACCGAGCCAAACTGAGCCATACCCACTGAGGAGGGAGGGGCTTCCCAGTACCTGTTCCTCCTGACCACCAGGTCACACTCAAACCGCCTTGCTCCCACACTATGAGTGCCTCCTGTTAACAACCCCAATTAAACCTATTAGGAATATTCCACTTGCCACGTGCCCCCGAGGGGCCTGTAAGACTCCTTATTAATTCTTATTTAATGTGATGCAGCATTTAGCCAAATTCTGGAGTTGTGCTCCAATTCTTTCCACCACAGAGAAATGGCTACAGAGCCCAGTGCCTCCCTGTCTGTGTTTGCATCTGGGAGTTCAGCCAAATTGTGTCCTCAGGGCTCATGGAGTAGGGGAGCCAGGAATGCTTGGCTCTTGTTGATTTCTGCAGCAGCCTGATGCAGCCATTCCTCTAAGATATGTATGTACTTCAGGGAGAGAGAAAGAGATGAGAGAGAAAGAGACAGACAGACAGAGACACAGAGACAGAGACAAAGAGCGACAGAGAGACAGGCAGACAGAGAAACAGAGAGATACACAGAGAGGCCAAGACACAGAGAGAGAGAGAGATTAGGAGCAGGAAGGAGGACTAAGCCAAGCTTTTATATATTATCCAAAATATCATTATCAAAACCTACTCCCATAGCCACCCATGTTAGATTAGAAGACAGACATGTTGAACATAGATGTAGATCTATAGAGACAAAGAATACAGACCCCTTGCTATGTGCCTGTTCTTCACCCCACAGTCTCCCTTGTGAAAAGGTGATCACCCATTTCTAACGCCCATGATGATCCAGACCTATCTCAAGTCCACCCCACTCACCATCACTCTGGAGATCTTTTCTAAGGACCTCTTTTGATGACCCCCATCTGCTCAATTGATGACATCCTGGGTTTGAATGCAGCAGGCCCTCCTGGAAGGAAGGTCCCTGTGAAAAGAGCACACTGCCTGGTCCTGGGTCCTGTATCCCATTTCCTAGCTCACGGTATCTAAGCTTGCTACATAAGGCTGTGGAGGCTGGAGCCAACCTGTCTGAGAGGGTGCCTTGCCTCCACATTGCATCTTTTGAGTGAGAGGATGGAGATATTAATTTCTGGAAGTTGTAGATTCTTCTTATGCCCTCAAAGAAATCCCCAAACTCCACTTTACAAAGTCAATGAAGAGACCTAGTTCTCAGTACCACTACCGTTTACACCCCACAATCCCATGGATGTGTTTGCACACTGGGCATGGGATACGGAATGAAAGTAATTGGTTGGAGATCACACTCTTGGTGCTGGGAATGAGGAAGGATTCAGGTCCTTGGGGGCATCACTAAATGGTGGGAGGGAGGAGAGGAGGAAAAGAAGGAGGAAAAAGGAAGGATGGGCTTAAGATCTTCATGCAATGAAGTCTGAAATGAGCCTTCAAACTTTGTCAGCATCGCTGACTGGCTTTGAGAAAAAGCCACTTGGAGGGGAAAGTTAGCTTAGGGGCATTCCAGAAAGACAGGCAGGTCACAGGTAGGTCAATGTGGCTGCTACCAACAGGCACAGCACTCAGAGCACCAAGCTGCAATGTTTCTGGATGGCTTATGAGCCCTGGCAGTAGAGCGTGAGGCTGGTGAAGGAGGCAGCCAGGAGGATAAACAGATGAATGATGCTCCCAGCCTTGCCTTGGCACTGTCTTCTCTCCAGACACCAGCACATGGATGGAGTGTCTACCCATCAGGTGACATAGAAGCTGTTCCCTTGGCCCACAGGTGTATAATATAAACAAACGAAAGGAACACAGTCGCTAGGCAAGCCTTCTCCACGCTGTAATGTGAAATTTAGTGCATGGAGGAATTAAAGTGAATCCTGTTGTAGAGGTAGAAATGAAGAACATACCCTGTCTGCTTGAAATTCTAGCTCTTGTGATACTTGTAGCCACTTCAGGTCCTTCCTGTTGGCTTTAGGTACCACACTTTTATTCCTGGACTCTTGGCCTGGGAAAGAACCCCAGTTTCCTGCCCAGGAACCCACGGGATCAGAGATGGAGAGCCTGCAAAGGTTCTTGGCTTCAGGGCATTCTCAAAACAGTAAGCAGACATTCTGGGAAAGGTGAGAAGGATAAGCTGTCTCTCTAAACCTAAGATTTCTGTTTAAGATTCTGAAAACACATGAAAAGCAAAATCTAAATGCCTTTTGTGTTCCAATAACCATACCCAACCTGAATAGGGTCTGTGTGAAGAACAAGTTGCAATTTCCAGGGTCATTATGGGATTTTGTTTTTTTTGTTTTTTTTTTTGTTTTTTTTTCTATTTATTTATTTATTTATTTATTTATTTATTTATTTATTGGGTTTCTCTGTGGTTTTGGAGCCTGTCCTGGAACTAGCTCTTGTAGACCAGACTGGTCTCGAACTCACAGAGATCCGCCTTCCTCTGCCTCCCAAGTGCTGGGATTAAAGGCGTATGCCACCACCGCCCGGCTTGGTTTCTCTTTATTTTTTTTTTCTTGCTGATTTTTTTTTATTAATTAATTAATTTAATTATTAAAGAAACACAAAATATACAGATTAAAGAAAGAATATTAAGAGCTGCATTATGGGATTTTGTGTGTTCTTATGATTTTGTATTGTACTGTGAAAGCTCCAGATCCGGTCAGGGCGGGGTGAGTACTCTAACACAGCACCTTTGTACACCTCTAAAGCATGAGTGTTTATTGTTCTACTAAAGCATAATGAGCATGGAACGGGGCTCAAACAGCAATGGAAGTGATGGATTGGTGGCTTAGAAAATAAGTTGTGATCGAAAGCTGAGCTTTTATTTCACACCACTAATGGAATTTCTCCTACACTTTCCACAACACTGACTTGAGCAAGTTTGTCACAGATCTGGCATCTCCTCTTGGGGTCACTGTTTTCATTTGATTCTATTTCTGTGACAAGTACCATGACTAAAAGTAGCTTGGCACAGAGAAGTGTTTATTTATCTTATACTTCTAGGTCACAGTCCATCATTGAGAGTGTTCAGGGCAGGAATTCAAGCAAGAATTTGGAGGCACAAACCCTGGAGGATGCTGCTTACTGGCTCACTCACAGGCTCGTGTTCAGCTGGCTTTCTAACACAGCCCAGGATCACTGCCTAGGGAATGGTGCCACCCACAGTGAGCTGGGTCCTTATGCTTCAATTAACAACAGATATAATCCCTCAGAGACAAGTCCACAAGACAATATTAATCTAGGAAACATCTCAACTGAGGCTTTCCTATGAGATGATCCTATGTTGTGTCAAGTTTACCATTAAGGCCACTGTTGTAATAGGAGTGGCGGGGCTGCGTCCCCACCGCCACCCGGCTAGCTTTACCCGAAATAATTACACAGAAACTGTATTCTTTTAATCACTGCCTGGCCCATTAGTTCCAGTCTCTTATTGGCTAGCTCTTACATACTGATCTAACCCATTTCTAATATTCTGTGTAGCACAACGAGTTGGCTTACCAGGGAAGATCTTAACCTGCGTCTGTCTGGAGTGGGAGAATCATGGCGACTCCTGACTCAGCTTCTTTCTCCCAGCATTCTCTTCTGTTTACTCCACCCACCTAAGGTTTGGCCTATCAAATGGGCTAAGGCAGTTTTCTTTATTAGTTAACCAATGAAAGCAACAGATAAAATACAAAAACCACCTCCATCAGGCCACACAGAACAGGCACCTAAATAATAATAATATTTTTAGACATTGTCTTCTATGTGCAGATTTCTCAGGGATGACACCAAGAGGGAACTGATATTGTTGTAGGAGATGGAGGGAGGGTGGATACACAGGCATTTAATCTAAGCGCCAAGACTTAATGCATCATTCTCACTGTTAGACCTCTTCACTACTCTCCAGAGTCAATGTCTTTTCACATAAGCAACTTGAACTTGGAGCCAGGTGAACTGTGTCTACACAGGTACAATGACAAAGAGAGGCCTGAATCAGGCACCTGGTTCCACATGAGGAGCATCCACTAATGCTGGGATACATGAGTTCGTTCTCTTTCATCTTTGCACCCCAAAGGGCAATACGAAGCAGAAGACCTCTCCCCTGCCTAGGAACCATGGATGCCCCATCCTCCATCCATGCCCATGTCTGCCTGAAGGAGATCTGGATAGCTTGGAGTGTTTCTACCCCATCTCTTTGCTCCTCTGATTCTTGGAGAATGCCAAGCCTGAGACCTGGGGCTGAAGGATGAATCCCATTTACTCTTCTGGGCACAGTCCCAAGTAGATCTGCATTTCCAGCATAGGGACATGCTTTCTTTCTGGGCTCCCATGTGACTCTTGGGTGGCAGGGCCATTTTACTATCTGTAAAATGATATATTTACAACTGCCTCTGCTATTTCTCCAAAAGACAATGAATTGTCTCAATCTTCAAGAAGGCACGATAGACCTTCGGGATACCACTCTCCTCTCAGCCAATGTTCAGTTGAGGAAATGACAAGACTGCCCAAAACATTTGTACATATGGACACAGCAAGTGCCAATTCACACACTCTGTGACATGCCATCTGAGCTGGTGTGGATGTTCTGTCTCTGAGACCCATTAATCTCCTCCTGCTTTCCCCATTAGCTGAACATTCTCTACAGCTCCCAACCATCATGCCCTGAGGTCAGGGAGATGCGTTTTCAATTTCCTTCTGTAAATTGGACTGGGCCATCCTTTTATGAAAATATGAGACAAGGGAAAGACGTGAAACACCAGTGCTGAACTCTACTCCTTTTTTACAGGACCTTTGAAAGAAACGGTGCAGATCAAAGACAAAAGCTTGGTGAATCTAAGACTCGAAGCTTCATGCTGGGTCCTCTGTGGATGGAAGAGAGCAGACATAATGAGGCTGCCTCATGCCTTCTGCAACCAAAAGCAAACTCTGGAACCTGTCAGAGTAGACTCCCATTTCTCCCACTCCCTAACTGAATCAGTCAACAGATCAGTACTCTGGAGCTGCTTCCTAGCATTGTGGGTCAGATACTGCAGACAACAAAGTAGGAAGTAAATAAAATTAAAATACTGAGAATTCACAGCCTAATAAAAATGAAGAATTTTTCCATTAATTAATTATCTATGGTTCATAAAACCTAGTGAGCTCATGGCTCTGTTGACTTTGTACTGCATGGCTTACCTCAATACTATCACAAAAAGACTGTTTCATCCTAATATGATATCACACACACGTATAATATATATATATATATATATATATATGAGGAAGTGGATAAAGGAAAATAACATCTAGAACAGTCTCTTAAAGAGACTTTTAGGAATTTCTTTCAGCAATTTCTACTGCTATCTCCAGGCTCAATGTTAATGAATGAGCTCTTCTGGCTTCAAGAAGCCTACTGGGAAATGGAGGACATTTTCAACAGGAAAGTAAAATCCCAGCCATTAAGGAATTAATAAGGGAATGTGGCCATGCCAGAGTCTCAGCCACAGGTTAGTAAACAGTAAGAGGGTTCTCAGCTCATGATCCAATCATAGAAGGAAACAGCTAGAAGGAACATCCAGGCTGCACACCAGAGAAACCAAGTCAGGATCTTTGGCAGGATGGAGAGGAAATCAATAATTTTCAAATTAATAGATTACTTGTAGAGAATTCTTCAGATTTGTCTCCTAGGTGGTTTCAAACCCAGCCAAGCTAGCAATTTTAATTGATTGTGTAAGAAGATGAATCTACTGTAGTATGTCCAGAAATGAACACACACATCCTTGGAGAAATTCTGGACTCATGGGTGACAACAAAGGTAAACATATCAAACAAGAGAGAGATAAAATCATTTATTTAGAAAACAACAGAGAGTGTTGGATGGGGCTGATGCAACGAGGAGTAGCAGGCCTCTAGCCCAGGGCAAGGGGCCATCCAGAGGTTTGAGGATAAATTGCAGTTGAATCTTCACTGGTTCTTGATTCTTGCTCACATGAACTATCCTCAGTCCAGTGTTAAACGCTTTCTTGCAATGCAGCACCACAATACTGAACTTAATCCAGTTAGTGCCTCACTCCTTCTTGGCACAGGCTCCCTCTAAACTCACAAGAAACAGGGTTTGGTAGACTCCATTGTGCTCACTATCATATTCCACTAATGGATGTAGAATTCTTCTTGGTCGCTTCTTTTGACTATAATCTTTTGTCTTCAATATAACTTGTGGAATGAGAAGATGAATAGACAAAGAAATATGGTCTGCACACATCATGGGGTTTCATCTAGCCATAAAGAACAGAAATCACATTGATTGGAGGAAAACGGATGGAACTGGCAATTACTGTGTTAAGCAAAATAAGCCAGACTGAGAAAGACAAACATTGCATGTTCCTACTCATATGTGGGACCCAGAGAAAAAATAAAGGATGTAAGAGTAGAGGGGAAGTGTTAGGGAAGAAGGGGGCTTTGGGGTGGTAAGAGGGCAGTGGGGTTAAATAAAAGTGCAATATACACTCATGAAATTGTCACAGAGATACATGTTACATTCTACAATTAATATATAGCAATAATAAAATAAAAAGTTAAATTTAAAAAAGAGTTTGGGAATAAGGTAGAGTGATAGCTCAATGGTTAAGAGTAATTGTTGCTTTTCTAGAACATCTGAGTTGGGTTCTCAGCAGCCACAACCACCTGTGTAACTCCAGTTTCAGGGAATCCAATGGCCTCTTCTGGCTTCTGTAAGTACTGTACACTTATAGACATAAGTTCAGGCAAATCATCCATATAAAAAATGAAAATAAATAAAATTTTAAAAATAATAAGTCTTCATTTAAAAAGAGTTGAGAGAGATGAGTACACCAACTGCTTCCTCCAAGTAGTTGTCAGTATCTCTTATCTTGATAAGAGGATAAGGCATTGAGTTCCCTTGGCAGAACTATGTTCCTGGTCTGGACTATCTTCACTAGCTCGTCCCCTTTTAATTTCTAAGATCTATGTGATACCTGTTTCATAATTCTCTCCTAATTATGCAGAAAGTCTTCACTCAGTAGATGCGAAATCCAAAGTCAACTGTCAGATTCCATCTGTTTTCTGTCTCCTGAAGGTTCTATTCCTCATGGTCCCTGTGGCATTTTATCAAACCCTTCACACGTTTCCAGTCTTTCATAGATAGAGCTGATGCCAGGGAGTCTCTGAGCCTTCTAAGAGGCAGGCCTGCCACCTACAGGAGCCATATCTCACCTTCAGACACTTGGCTTTACTGGGAGTGGCATCTGATGCAGTCAGGGACAGCTCTCCCAACAATACGACATTTTCACAGCTCTTGAGAACAGAGATGAAGCCAGTCATGGCTGGCAAGAAGATTACAAAACAGATCAGATGATGGTTGTCAAATGCATCCTTTGTGACTGGATGTGAAGAGCTGTGTGTGACATGAGGTGCCTCCAAATACACTCCTTGTAGCTCATGATGATTCAGCTGCAGATGCTGCTGACTTTATTCAGTGATGGACAGGTCAGCAAGGAATGAGATCTACTTGATGCTGTGTGTAACACAGGAAATCCTAGAGTCTCCCAGATGATTCAGGGTCCAGGCACTGCTGACTTTACTTGGTAGCCAAAAGTTCTTCCAGGTAGTGAAATCCCATTCCCTCTGGCTAGAGCTCTGTAGCTATGAATCTCCCTCCAGATAAAGATCTTGTCCATTCTTCATGTAATTCATCATGATTTTATTTCACTGGGCAGAGACAAGTGATTCTCCATCTTTGGCAATATCCAATGCTGGAAAAGACACCACAGAATATACAGAACATAAGCATAGTTATTTATTCTTAAAATATTTTTTAAATTTTCAAATTGTTTATGTGTCTCTGTTGGTTTGTACATCGAGCGTAGTGTTCACTGGGACCAGAGGGGGCAGAATATCCCTGGAGCTGGAGTTACAGCAGGTGTGAACAGCCCAACATGGTTCCAAATCTGGTTCTTCTGCAAGAGAAATACATGCTATCAACAGGCAAGCCATCTCCCAGTACCATAAAAACATCTATTTAACCCTCAATTGTGTGACTGTAAGATTTTAGTCAAGGTATTTAGAGTAGTTTAGGAAAGGGCCTCCAGGATCAAAGAGCTCAAATTCTGCTAACATCTTTACTTTTTGACCAGTAATTTAAAAACCTCTATATGTTGATGTAAACATGCGTATCATGGCTTCCCATTGTTTTGGGGTCGTGTGGGAGGTTGATCATTTCTTCTCTAATATACCCTACAAAGAAAGAGTTGTATCACAATTAAAATTTGCTTGTGATACTGAGGCAGTTCCAAGTGGCTTTTGGTGATATCCACTCATTTCTCTAAAAAATAAAATAAAATAAAACAGTTCAATGTGCACACATTATTAGCCATGGAAGTGCTTGGCTCTTCATGCTAATCTCTGTGATTGCAGTGACTATACACCCACAGAAAAGTCACACACCCTCACCCATCAGGAACTTTACACCAGGTTTTCCACTCACAAAATTGCCTGCTCCCACAAAGCAAAAACTAGCACTGATATTTTCAGCTGGTGGAGAGCTGGATGATGTGGTCCTGGTGAACTCTGGTTCTCTGGTCTTCTGCCTGCTGAAGCCATGTCAGCCTCTTTGACACTGATAACTACCCGAGACTTCTGTGCAGGACACAGCATTGATTCCAACTATTCAAATTTGTGTTCTATTGCTGTGATAAAACATGGATCAAAAAATGACTTGGGGCCAGCCAATGGTGGAGAATGACTTTAATCCCAGCACTTGCGAGGCAGAGGCAGGCAAATCTCAATGAGTCCAAGGCCAGCTTGATGTACCAAGTTAGTTCCAGGAGAGACAGGACTGTTATACAGAGAAACCCTGTCTCAAAAAAAAACAATAAATAATTAAATAATAATAATAATAATAATAATAAAGGTTTGGGGAGGGAAGGGTTCAATTGGCTCACAGGTTACAGTCTGTTATGAAGTGAAGTCAGGGAAGGAACTTGGAGGAAGGAACTAAAGTAGAGGCCATGGTAGAACATTCTTACTGACTTTCTCCCTGTGGCTTGCTCAGCCTGCTTTCTTATACTATCCGGGACCACCTTTCCAGAGGTGGCACCACCTACTGGAGGGACGGGCTTCCATATTAAATCTTTAATCAAGAAAATGCCACAGTTTATAAAATACCACTTGTATAAGAAAACGTTTCCTTTGGGCTCACAGTTCTAGAGGGTGGGAGTCCACCATAGTGGGGAGGCTTGGCAGCAGGTGGAAGATGGAAATGGAGAACTCCCTTCAATAGCTCCCATCATCAACTCTAAGCATGAAGCAGAGAGAAGAGAAAGCAACTTGGACATGGAGCAAGATGATAAATTCTCAAAGCCCACCCCCAGTGACACACCTCCTCCACCAACACCACATTTCTTAAATCCCTGGATAGCACCACCAACAGGAGACCATGCTTTCAAATACCCAAGCCTATGGGGGACATTCTTATCCAAAACCCCACATCATCTCTACTACTAATTGCATCTGGATCAAACATTTGCATGAAAGCGCTCTGTCCTTTGTAATCTAGGTGAGAACTCACTTCCAGTCTTCTAGTTACCAGCAAACAGTGAGTGTAGTGGGCTTTATTCCCCTATACCCATAATCCTTGGATTTCATGGGAGCTTGGCTTCAAATCCCAAAGACTGAAGAAATTCTCTTCAGAAGAAAATCCCTTAGATTGACTGAATTTAGTATAACATATTGGACCAAAGAAAAACAAAACAGAGGAAGACAGGTTCACAAAGCTGGAAGCTCCCAGAAGCAGAATGAACTCTGACAACACAACCAAAAATGTCAGATGGCATTTGTGAACACCAAAGTAATGTAGAGAGAGCAATCTAATTGGCTACAGCCTAGTCAATCGGCAAGTCAGTTGGCTGCAGTTTATTTAGTTAACTGACTTAAAGGACCCCTGCAACCAACCAATCTCACAGGCTGTGATTAAACTTAATATTGGTTCGGTCTACTGGGGCCAGTGAAGGGGAAGCTGGTTCAAATAAATGCTCCCTTGCAAAGCATTATTCAATGTGCACCAGACTATCAGGCAAGTGTCCTCTCTGTAGGGACTGGAGCATACTGGCCCAGTGCAGATGTAATTACACTCTGTAATGTTCATAAAGTCAATTCTGCTCTTCCAAACTCCCTTAAGAGTCTTATAAACTCCAAACACCACCTCTAAACGTTGAGGTTATAAGTCTAGTGAGGCTTTGGGCTCTTGTAACTGACTCAATAAGCATGCTTAGTCCTTCAGTTCAGTGGTAAACATCAGAACGCCAGTGGTTACAGAGCAGGGGCAATTGACAGAGCTGATGACAGTACATGGAAGACCCTTGAGTCCGTTGGCAAAGGAGGGTCAATAGGTAGTGAAGAGGTAGATATGTGTTAATCCCAGATAGAGACCTCCTGGGAAAGCTCTCCCTGCAGGTGCTTTGCTGCAACTGGGAAACATTTATCCTTAAGGGTTCCCACTGTGGGCTGCTATTTCTAGACCCTGCTCTATCCTTTCCTTACTGGGATATGCTGGTATCTCAAGAGCACCCTTGACGACATAGGCAAATGAGTCGATTAACTCTACAGAGTCTCCCCACATCCTGTTCCTTAGATTCTTCTTTGCAAAGGCACCTGCAGTCCTTGGGGTCCATGTTGGGAAATCCCTTTGCTGCCTTGATGTCACTTAGATCTTTCTCTGTGAATGAGAAGTCAGGAAGCTGTCAGTCCTTCAACAGAAGGATTCAGATTCTGTTGTTGCCCTTTAACTGTCTCTCAACTTGACATTAAAAGATGTTTTTCCTCAGTATTTTCAACCAATCTAACTATAAGATATAGCAATGAACAATATTAGTTCATTGGTCATCATCATTGTGTATTTAAAGATAGATTTGTTGTATTTTTAAACATATGATGATAAAGCTTTTTTTCAGATTAGTTTTCATTGGAAGACTGATCACTGGGGCTTGGGCCTCAGTAGACCCTTAGGAGAACATTAAACCCATTCATACATTTCTCCTGAGGAAGAAATACTAAAAATATCTGTTTGTGACCCCACCACACTTTCTTCTAGGGTTAATGAAAGACATAATCAAAATATGTTGTATTGAAAATGTTAAAAAAAAATAAGTTAAGTGAAAAAAATAATCTGGTTGTCTCCCCCCAAAAATTTTTTTAACATGTTTTCACAAATAAAATGTAAAAAGACATTTATCTCTCCATAGGTTTAGCTTCCCATGCAGTTACCTCATCTCTACAGCTGTGGTTAGTGGGAAGGGTACACAAATGCCCACATGTTCTGTTCTAAACACACATGTTAGTGTGTTAGCATGCTCTGGCTTCGGAATAATCACATTTTTTCCTATTTCAAGCATTAGAAACAATGTGACAATTTGCGACCAAATAAATATGACATTTGGAGTTTGACAAAATGCGTCTTTCTCCAATATAGATTGTCACATCCCTGAGAAATCCATAAGGGAAATCTACGAGACCAAAGATGGGTAATCCTCAATTCAATCTTTCCTAAGTAAGTTGTCTTCCATCCATGCACTGGTGGACAGAACGAGCCTCATGAGACTTACTAAAGTGCCCTGTACCTGGTGTGGTAATTGCACACCGGGGAGTTAAGAGGCCCTGCCCAGAATTGTTTTTTCCCAACAGTGCTCAGCCCTCGTGGGTTGTGTATGCCCCATATTTGACAAACTAGGAATGACTGTCAGGGCACAGTCAGGACCTTGTTTGGTAGAGTAAAGATACCCTAAGAGCTGAATTTCTGACCCATGAGTGAGAAGGGAAGGGGGGTGTGAAGATTACATTAAAACTAAGGTTAACTTAGAACGAATAATGCTGAAAGGTGCTTTTTTACCCAATACCCAGGTTATATGGCTCAACTATACCTGTAGATACCCATAGAACCCAGTCAGTGAGTCAGAGGTATTTACACACTCATGTTTACTGAGGCACTATCAATAACAGCTAAGATACAGAATGAACCTGGATGTTTGTCAACAAATAAACAAAGAAATGTGCTGTGCATTCACAGTGGAACTTTACTCGGCCATAAGAAAGGAAAAAATATATTGTTTGCAGGAATATAAATGCAACTGTAGATTTTCACAAATTAGGTCAGTTTCACATGTTTCTTTCACTTGTGGATCCTGGATCTTATAACGCTAAATAGCATCTTTTGTGTATATGGCCTGAAAGTAGACGTGAAGCTTTCTGGGACGGAGGGGGACTAAGGAGAGAAGGGATGAGAGCCAGCGGAGGCAATGTGAGAGAACTTGATTAAAGAGGTGCTTTTATTTTAATAGGAAAAAAGGAGGAGAAAGTCATTGCAAATGTATTAGGCTCTAAGTGAACCACTGGCCAGTACTACTAACCGAGGCCAAGCCACACTCCAACCAACAGAATGACACGCAGACTCTGTTTCATTGTACTTGAAACCTTCCCCAAGACAGACCAGGTGCTTTTTCCAATAAACTAGCCTCTAATAAAGTTAAGAAAACATAACTGCATGTGTAGTATTGGGTACTGGCTTTTAACTGTTAACTATCAGTAACCCCAGTTCCAGGAGATATTGCACCTCCTCCTGACCTCCATTGACACTGCTGCGCATGCACATGCATGTACACACACGCAAGTGCGCACACACACAATAACAGACATACACCTAATTTAAATTATTTTAAGTTTAAAAACCCAAGATTTTGTCCCCTCTACTCGAAATGAGTTTTTCAAAGTTACAAAATTACAATTGTGTTTGTAATCTCTACCTATGTGAACTTTCATAGCTGCTGATTTCAGAAACATGAGTTTCTTAATTTAACTTAGTCATGAAGCTGTTATCAATACCCCAGTTCTACCGTGCTTCAATTATCAAATTTTGACCAAAAAAAAAATGCTATGGCAAAGCTTAACTTGATAACATTTTTCCTGTAGAGTGAAACTTGAAGTTAACAGAACTATTTTCTATTTCTTTTTGAGTTTGCTCAATAGTAAAAAACATAAATATATCTTCCAGAACCATTTGGATTTCTACAAAATATATCTAAATATTTAGTGTGTGTGTGTGTGTGTGTGTGTGTGTATACCCACAGAGGCCAGAGGCATTTGATCCTCTGGTGCTGTAGCTACAGAAATGGGTACTCAGAACTGAACTTGGGTCCAATGGAAGCACAAACTGTGCTATTAATCATTGAGCCATTTCTCTATGTTCTACAATATATTTTATAGGTGAAATTTCAGTAACTGTACCAAAAGATTTTAGGCATAAAACATACAATATTTATTTTTCAAAACACCTTAATAAACTATGACAAATCCATATGCACCCAAATCATCATATGATCAAGGCAATTTTTTTTTGAGATAGGATTTCACTATTTAGACATGGCTGGCCTTAAACTCACAAAGATCTACTTGTCTCATCCTCCCAGTTGCCAGAACTAAAGGTGTGCACTAATACCATGCCCAACAAGCTAATACTTACATAAAACTTCCCCCAAAAGATCACTCATGTCCCACTAACTGCTCTCCTGGCTCCTCTATGGTTAGGCAGCATGGATTCAGTTCTGTCACTACAGTAACAACAGTGAAAAGTTCCAGAAAATTTCATTATGATGCTCACATAGAGAATCTTCCCATTATCTATAGACTTACACAGAATCCAGCAGCTCCAGAGACTTCCACTTAGAAGATAACCTCAGACACAGATGGGTGTGAAGGGTGCTGAATGAGAAATATGGTACCTGGGTGAGTCCCTGTGCATTCTGGAAAACATGAAAAGAGAAGATACAGTATCATAAAAGGTGATGTTCTTACCCACGAGTCATTCAAATTTGCTAGAGTGGGAATCAGAACTGAAGAGCCATGAGCAGAAGAGACTTAGGGCTCAGCTAGAACCTTGATCATAGTTGGTCTTCATATGTAGCTGAAACGTGACTATTTCGAGTAAACTGTCTACATGCAAGCAAAGTAGAACACAGGCTCAGCCAATCAGAATACATCTTACATGGCAGATCTGGCCAATTTCCAGTCATACAATTTCTTGCTTGTTTTTACACAGTTTTCCATTAAATAACTGCCTCTAAGGCTTTATTGTCAAGGCGCAGAGTCTCTGGGCTGGTGTTCCCGATACATGAGTTCCTTCTTTTTCAATTTGCTGTATCTTTATTGATTAAAGCTCATATTTGCTTTTATTGAAAATTCATATAATATTCTGATCACAGTTCCCCTCCCCATCTCTTTCCAGATCCTCCACACTTCCACACCAAAACAACTTAATACCTTCTTTTTTTTCCTCTCTTTAAAACACAAACAGGCAAATTAAAAAAGCAAACAAACCAGAATTAAAAAAAAAACATGAAAAATACAAAAAACATGCACACAAAAACAAAACCCATAAAACATGAAATTGCAAACCATAATATACAAGCAAGACTTGTAAGATCAAAAAATAATTTTTAAAAAAAGTGGGAAAAAGATGTTTTGTGTGGGACCTACCCTTACGTGTGATTTATATACCCAGAGAGAGTCCACTGAAGAAAACTAATTTTTCCTTCACACATGATTATCAGATGGAGATAACTTTTTTTTTTCTTGAGACAGGATATCCTTGTGTAGCTTTGGAGCCTGTTCTGGAACTCGTTCTGTAGACCAGGCTGGCCTCGAACTCACAGAGATCTGCCTTCCTCTGCCTCCCAAGTGCTGGGATTAAAGGTGTGTGCCACTACTACTGCCTGCCTGGAGATAATTTCTTTTCATTGCCAAGGGGACCAGCACCCAGCAGCATAGGGCTCAAAGGAAATCCACAGAGTCAGCTTACTGTGACTATTTTTATGTCTGAGGGGGTTAAGGGAAAAAACACTCACTCTCTCTTGATGGTTTCCTTCTTCATTCTTCTCCTGCATCCTCTATCCTTTACTTTCCTGGTGATTTCCTATTCTCATTCTCGATGGCTTCCTTCTAACTCATTTTAACTCTCTCTCTATTCATTCCCTTACAGCTTATACACCACCCCAACAAAATCTTTCAGGCAATGTAAAAATTACAATGTTCAAGCGAACAATTACAATGAATACAAATATAAAACAGCATGTTTTCCATATACCTTACATGATTAAACATTTTATGTATTACAGATGAAAAACAAATTATCCCCAAGAACTCATGTACATTCATACCCAAGCAATTTGTTATAGATTAACAAAGTATAAGCGAGCAAGTTCTTTTTCTCAGCCAGGTCTTACTGGCAGGATGCATTTTGCAGTTATGGGAGAGGTTAGGAGGGAGGGGGGAAAGAGAGGGAAGTGGAGAAAAATATATAGCTCAATAAAAACAATAATAAGCCGGGCGGTGGTGGCGCACGCCTTTAATCCTAGCACTTGGGAGGCAGAGGCAGGCGGATCTCTGTGAGTTCAAGACCAGTCTGGTCTACAAGAGCTAGTTCCAGGACAGGCTCTAAAACCACAGAGAAGCCCTGTCTTGAAAAACCAAAATAAATAAATAAATAAATAAATAAATAAATAAATAAATAAAAATAAAATAAAAATAGTAATAAAAAACAAAGGGCAATCATTTTATTACTTACCTTGAAAGGTAATCTTATGAAGAATCTTAAAGGAATCACAAACCTAAATGTTTGTACATGAAAAATAATCTGTCAGCTCTACTTTAAATCTGTATGGTGCATACCCACTCATCAATAGTTTTTAATATCAGGAGATTGAGGGCAGAAATGGGTGTAAGAAATTGATCACCATTATTGGTCACCAATCCTAACAGGAAAGGCACGTTGGCTAATAATAATTGGGCTGTTTTGTTCTTGTTCCCTGACCTTAATGAGTTCCTCATTCAACTCTGTGCCTTTTTAAACTTTAGATTGTCTTCTTAGGTATTTCGCCTCAAGGCTATTTAACAAAAACATCTAGTCTAACCTTAAGTTATTTTCAGAGCTTTGTTTTAGCTATGATGCACTCTGAAACCTGTGAACACATCTCCCAACATTAAGATTAGAAGAATTGGAGCCAGACTGGCTCCTGGGACTCAGTTGTTTTTCTTCATCATTAATCTAAGCCACAGCCTATACAGCTCCTCAGTAGAAACTCATGTGTTCTAGCTGTGTGGCACTTCCTTTCTTTATTTTTATCATTGAAATTCTATTTAAACTAAAATTATTATTATCGGTTACACAGTACAGCTTAGGAAGCAATCGTCTTCATAATAATCCACAGGTAAAAATGCCTAGTAGAACACGGTGTTCCTATGAGATAAACACAGTGTATTACAGGCAGTGGGGATCTCCTCACACCCATTCACACCATGTCAGACACTAGAGAAAGAAGGCAGTGGAAACATATAAAGGCACAGCAGAAGCAAACAATATTCTGCGGTCTGGGGTCTTGGGGCCTTGTCTATCTGAAATCCATCCATCAGAGTTTCGCTTCCTGGTGGCCTGACACCCTGAAGTCAGCTGCCATCTGCTGTCCCCCTGACATGCATGGCCACCAGCAGCTTCTGGTTGGGGATGGGAGCTTGTGTCTCCTTCCCTCCTTCAGTGTACCTATTTCCACAACCACAACATACAGTGGAGGTGAGAAGATGACCTTGAATATCAGACCTTATCCTCTGCCTTGTTTGAGAGAGGCTCTGTCATTGCTCACCATCACAAACTCCTGAGTAACTGGACCACAAGTTTCCAGGAAGTCTCCAGACTCCTATCTTCCCACAGGAGTACTGGGTTTATAGACATGCAGTACTGCATCCATCTTTAGATGAGTTCTTGGGCTCTGAACTCAGATCATCAGGCTTGGGCAATGAGTGTGTTTACCTAATAAGCTATCCCCCTAGCCCCATGAGCTATTTCCTAAGGAGACTCTCCAAAGGTTCATTGTATCCCAGATGCTTTTTATAGTAGGTACCATCATCAGCATAGTAGATGTGGGCTCACATTTTTGTACCCAATGAGTAAGGGTGATGTCAGAGCTGAGGTACTAAGATTGGAAAAGAGAAGACATCATTATATAGGATTTTCCTGAGCCATCTGTGTCCTCAAAACTGAACCATTTCTCAAGCCGCCTACATTCTAAGTAGACTCTGGGTCTACCTGGCTTAGGAGAAGATGGAGCTATGGGAATGGAGACATTTGAAGTACATTGGTGGCCCTAAATCTTACAGCAGCCTAAAGAGGGTCTTGGGAATAAAAACTAATCAGACGTCATCTTCACGGAGACATTGACCCATAAGTGGTCCAATTACACTTCCTTGTTATCGTCACTTTGGTATGTTGCATTTATTGGGTAGAAAACTCAGAGATGGCAGGACAATATTATAAGCTGCACCAGTCAGGATGCATGACTCATCAAAGAACCCAGAGGTGTCCTCTATAACCACACGCACGGAAGCAAGTGTTCAAAGATCAATATAAATACTATTTTCTAGCCTCTTCACTGCCTACATTTCTTTTCAATGTGACTATTTTAATACAATTATTTACTGGTGTAAGTTTGCCAAGTGTTATATAGGGGTTCTTGGTCAACTCCTCTGAGTTCCTTTTCAATCTGTAAAAGCTCTCTGTTCCGGTACATAGCTCATGAACAGGAGATGACCTTGTCCCATCGAAAGATTTTACGTGAGCATCTGTCTCCTTTGCATCCTTGAATTGGCCATTTCTCATTGCTCCCTCCTATATCAATCACAATACATCACAGAAGAGCTTCAGGGTCTGTGGGTTCTACTCAATTTTTACTTGTAGACGAGGAACTCAGGCCTATCTATGGCTGAACATTTTTCTTTCCAACTTCTAAACAGATAGGGTGAGCATTTAATGATCAAATCAATTTCCAGCCAAGAACAGGACCTGGAAGAAGAGGGAGATGAAAGTCAACGGAATCAACAGGACCTCACCAGCTACAAGGATTCTGAACTCTCCCTTCTCTGTGTAAAATTTAATGATTTCACTATATCTTCTTGCAAAGGGGAGTCAAAACATCATTAACATGCGCCTCCCAGACACAGCATCTCCAAAGTATAATTTTACTTAGCTCATGTTTAAGCAGTAGTCATGTTAGTGAGACTTTATGGGTGTAGCTTCTGACATTACTAGGAGACACAGTCTCACAGCAACCTGCCCGTTCCTCTGGCTCTTACAATCTTTCCACCCCACTCTTCCACATTGTTCCCTGTCCCTCAGGGGTGGGTGTGTTTTGCAGATTTATCTATCAGGCCTGGGCTCCACAACTCTGCATTTTTATTGGTTGTAGTTTTCTGTAATGGTCTCTGCCTATTGCAGAAAAGTTTCATTGGTGAGCGGAGAGGACTACACTTATCTGTGGGTATAAGCACAATAGCAGACAAGCTCACATGAAGATAAGAAAGCCAAGGAGGCCTCAACCATAGACAAAGAGCTAAGAAACGCTGAGAGTGGGGGAAATAGTCTTCCCCAGGGAAGAGCACACCAATTGATTATCCAGTAGTAAATAGTCAGCCCTGAAAATATACGTACAACTAACACTATACAGTCTAAAAGGGTTGTATTTAGGATTATGTATGTATATACATACACACAAATGCATGTGACAATTAATGAAGAAAACTTGAATTTGAAAGAGAGAAAGAAGTACATGGGAGGGGTATATGGAATGATTTGAAAGGAGAAAAGGAAAGGGATAAATGATGATTATAATCTCAAAATTGAAAGAAATAGTTTAAAACATTTTTTGTATATCATTTCTTAAGTAACATAAGATATCTTGGAAAACACCATGTCCAGAATATAGGACAGAGATCATAACTCATCTGCATTATCTTTATTACTGAAATGGTGATATTATCTAAACTGTTATAACAGAAGAGCACCAGATTCAGTTTTTAAAAGATTTTCAATGGTACAGGAAGCATGTTGTGAAGTTTGCCATTATTATGACATTAACAGCTACTTTGTGGTGTGAGGACCCCTTGAAATGATGGACACTCTGCTATAGTCCTGAAGTGCAAAAGAATTCATTTTCCTCCCTAAGGGGATGTCAGGGGGTGTGGTCAGCATTCACAGAAGGAGTAGAGTGAGATCTTGTCGGGATATCCTCAAGGCACCTGAGCTGAAAGCCAGCTTCTGAGCTTCAGCAGTTGACGATCTGGGGGAGGAGTGGAGAATAAGAGCAAGGAGCTCCTTTCTAGGTGGATCAAGAAAATATTTCTGGAATACTAAACCCAGACATTTGGCATCAAACCATTTCCTTGCCTGTGTTGGTGCAGAGTCAGCTTATCCCAGCATGCATCTCGAATACCCTAGGTATACCATCCCCCGCCACACATACACACACAAACACATACATGCACATTTTGGCCAATGACATCTCACTGAGATTTTCTATAGTTATTGAATATGAAGACGTGTTCAAGTTGAAACAGGGATGAAGAGGAGCCGGAGGAGTGTTGAGAGGACATGTGTGTGGTTTCTGAAGAGCTGTGGAAGAGAAGCTGTGTATGAGATATGGGGACTTACCCTGTTGTGAATGGAAGCCACATACAAAATATACATCGAGATAGGATTTCAAGCCCACCCCATAGGAGAAAACACGTGTCTGGTACTGTACATCTGACTAAAAGCCCATGTCTGGGGACCTCACAGGCCCCAAAGGTGAACCTGCTATTATGATGTTGCTAAATGAACACAGTACCAGTTGTCCTCTCAATTCATATCTTTCTAACCATAAATCAAGGCAGCTCTCAAATCTCACCAGAGAAGCTTTGTGCAGTGGAAGATGGAACTCACAACTGGTCAAGGTACAGAGAGTGCTCCACCACAAACTGGGCATCTGCACCACACCCTACTCTCCATCCCCAAGGTTCAGGGACTATAGTAGAACAGAGCAGAAAAACTGCAGGAAATGGAGGCTGGAGATACCTGGGATGAAACGGTATCTCTGGAATTGGCCAGGACCCATGTGCATGAACTCACAGCTGCTCTGGTTGCCTACACCGGATTGAGGCGATCAACATGCTATCAGGGAGTGAGGAGGGGTTCCTGAGTCTCTGCCCTCAGACTAGCTCGGCAGCTATAGACACTGATGGCTCCTAGGGCAAGGACAGTCAGTTTTCTTTAAGGATGTGGCTCCCGGTAGATCAACTATGCTCCAGCGGGTGACCCCACACCCAGGACAACATGGACAACAGTACAGGTTGTATTTAATTCATTATTAAGAAAAAAAAAAGAGGACACATAGGTGTGGGGAGCTGGGAGGAGTTAGGGTGGATGTGGGAGAACCTGGGAGGAGGAGTGAAAGGTGAATAATGATTAAAATGCATTGTATAAAATTCTCAAAGAATTAAGGAAAGGCCATAATTTAAAAGGCATGTCACAATTATTTTTGCTTGTTCTGTACTGTTTGGAAGAAAGCAAATGGCCGGGCGGTGGTGGTGCACGCCTTTAATCCCAGCACTCCGGAGGCAGAGGCAGGTGGATCTCTGTGAGTTCGAGACCAGCCTGGTCTACAAGAGCTAGTTCCGGGACAGGCACCAAAGCTACAGAGAAACCCTGCCTCGAAAAACAAAAACAAAAAAATAAAATAAAATAAAGCAAATGATCAGATGTGTACTAAGAGTTGAGGACATCGAATGTCTCTGAATGGCACTGTTTGGAGGGTGTCACCTTCATGAGATAGGGCACAGTGATCTGTCGTCAGCCCACTTCTCATTGGTCTCCTGGCTACAAGACGAGCAATTTTGTTTTGGGGTTTTGTTTTGTTTTTGTTGCTGTTGTTGTCTTAGCTGAAGATTCCTGTCCTTAGCACCAGGCATGCCCACTGACATTCCAAAGCAATGGATGTGCCTTCTGTGGTCCCAATAAACCTTTTCCCTCGATAAGGTGATTGCCTTGGGTACGCCATTGTAGTGGTGGAAAGCTGACTGCAGAGTATTTCCTAATCTCAGGAAGGGAAAAGTCAGGGCTCCCCTTGAGTAAGATTAATTCCACCAGCACACTTGCTGAGTTGCACTTCCCAGTGGGAGCTAGTGGCAGGTGAGACTGAACCTGGTGTCACATTGAGAGTCTTTGAAAGTCCTTAACTGACTGAGATTCTGACCCTGTTATTTCTGCCACTCGCGGAAGCACAGTGAGCGTGGGGAACTGAAGGGAAACGGCCTTTTTCTTTCTTCCGAGTTTCATGTAATTGAGATAAAACATCTGAAAGCAGAAGCCAGCAGAATGTCCTCTTTCCTAATCACTTCTCAGAAAAGTCTGGCGGGCAAGGCCTCCAGACAGCAATTATCAGGGGACTCTGAGCTCCAGAGCCTGCACTGTGTTCCTGGGAGAGCAGGGTACAGGCCTGGAGGGGAGGAGAGCAGATATCAAGGAAGAGAAGCATCGGCTTTACTCTCATTTCAGAAAATGGTCTCACATTTTTCTTCAGTTATCTGTAACAGCAGGTGAAAATCTTAGGGGGATTCTGAGCCCTGGAAATGAGTGAGACTTGGGCTATCAGTATCCACTCTGAACAAGCAAAGGAGGAGCAGGCCCTCATGCCAGAGTTCAGCATGGCGATGGGGTTGTACCTTCTGCCTTGTTTTCTTTGGACAACTGTGTCCCCCAAAAATGTCAGATACCAGCAGATCCCTCCAAACCTGTGAGGCTGTTCAGTGTTACTTGTTTAAAATAGTTACAATATGTTGTGTGAGAGATTTTTCCCCCAGGGAAACACAACACACACACACACACACACACACACCTATTCACCACAGAGAGGGAACCCACAGTAGAACAAACTAATAATCACACCAAAGTTCATCTTAAAGAGTCAATGAGTTTTTACCCAGTGTTAGCAACAGGAGTATGGGTGACAGTCACTGGCAAGGAGGAGAGATGACATAAAAACAGCTGCATTACCGAAAAGCCCACGCCAGCCTTGGGGACATCTGCACAGCCTGTGGGCAGCGGCATACTCTTTTCCTGGCCTCTACTGGCCAGAGTCGCCATCTTCTCAGCAGCTGTCCATTTCTTCTAAAAGTTGGGGAGTGGGAACCTTGCCAGTGTTAACTTTCCCAGACTCAGGGAGTTTGTTTACCTCCTGCATCTCACAAACCACCTCCTTCTCTCGTGGAGGAAATCAGTCTAAATCTGAGGAAAGTTCTGCACAACACATGTTAAGGATGTTGTGTGTATGACATGTAAATGTATGTGTAAGTTTGTGTGTGCGTGTGCACACACACAGTATTTTCTTCCTATCCTGGGAAGATGAGTGAGAACTAGAGATGTCTGGACATTGGTGCCAATTCAAAATCATACATCTTCAGGAAAAAAAAAATGAACAAAACTTTCCATATGATCCAGCAATATTGAGCATCATTCCAGATAGTGTGTGTGTGTTGTGTGTGAGGGGGGGGGGAGAGAGAGAAAAAGAGAGAGAAGGGGAGGGGCTAACATAGCCCAGGCTGCCCTTGAACTTCATTTTTAGCTGAGGTTGTCCTTGAACTTTTGATCCTCCAGTCTCCACCATAGTGCATGCATCACCAGCCCAGTGTAACTGCCTTCTTAATTGTTGGAAAATCCCAGGCTGAGCTAATGTTACAAAGGAGAGAAATGAGCTTTTCGCATCTGCCCACGAGGTACATAAAAGGAAGCCAGGCTGTGCAGAGGTCTATTCCGGCCGCCTCCCTGGAATGGCTGGAGTTTGCTTACAGGAGCAATCTTACCATCCGACTTATAAAGACACCTCTGTGGATGGTGCGGAAAGAGAGGGAGATGTATTTAAGTACTAAAGTTACTTGAAACCCAGTCTATTTATTTTAATGCTTTTGTTTGAAAGATTCGTTCACAGACAGTGCAGGAAATTTCGGCTTTCAGCATTGCATTTCAGGGAACAATGGATTCTCTTCGCCAAGTGAATTGTCATCTGTTTTCCCCAGAAGAGGCACCATGCAGCTGAGCTGGGGAATTAACCGCTAAAATAGCAGGAGAGACGATCGCTGATCACAGGGACAGATGGGCTGGTCTGTTCCATTCCTATTTATTTCCGTAGGATTGCTGATGGGTCTTCAGCTCTGTCTCGTGTCCCTTTTTTACCCCTGTGGCAAGGTGGAACCAAAAGTCCTCAGCGTGGGGTTTATGTTCTGTGGGTGGGGAAAAGATTCCGAAAAGAAGTGGCTACGACATGGGAATTCCCCTAATTTGGGAGTCCATTTTATAATCAGACTTGACACTTTAATTTGCTTCCAGATTCTTAGGCAAAACATATTCACTCTTTGAATTTTTAGGGAAAAGTAATTCCATTGCCCCCTCCCCTTTTTCAAGCCATTCAAGATCAGTTCAGCAGATACCCATTAAGCATCTGCGTGCTCAGTGCTAGTCTAGAGTTGAGGATAGATATAAAAGATTTGTGCTGCTTATATTCCAGATAGTAAGACTGCTAATAACTCTGGGAAAAGTAGAATATAATTTTTGGAATTATTGAATGGGACTTTATGCATTTTTCACATCTTGAAAGAAAGTATGATAAGCTACAAGATGTTCTAATAGGAGGTGGGACATTCTCACTTGCAAGGAGGCTCCTCAGTCTCAGTAAGTGAACAATTCAAAGGGTTCAGGAAGTTCCTGAAACTGACAAGATTCCCTAGCTCCCTGCCCCAGATAAGCAGTGAGGAGGCTGAGAAACACTCAGACCAGATGAGATGCCTAGAAGCTCAAGTCAGAGACCAGCTGAGGCACTAGGAAAGGATACTTTCCAACCTGTTGAGCTGCAGTGAGCTCCAGGTTTCCAGCTTCTGTGAGCTGTCATCCATGCGGGAGTGGACTGTGATGACAGCTGTCATTGAGTCATTTATACTACTTTAAGAAATCCCTCGCCCATACTCTTGTAAATAACCCCAGGAACACTCATTGGTTCACCAAGCTGGACTTTGGTGGTACCTCCTGTGGTCTGTTGTCAGGGCCCTATCTAAGCTGTGTAAGACATTTGTTTATGTCTCTCCAGGAACGGTGCCACACAACACTCCCTCAGTCAAACACTGGCATTGTGCAGACCTCCATCTCAATAACATGTGCCAACAAAGAGGACTCTAAGAGAGACATCCATGGATCTTCATAGGAAGGAGAAAAAGACAAGATCTCCTGAATAAACTGGAATTTGGGGGTCATGGGAGAGGGTAGAAGGGAAGTGGAAAGAAAGGAGGGGAGTGGAGAAAAATGTAGAGTGCAGTAAAAACAGTAAAAAATAAAAAATTAAATGTTCATTATAGAATAAAGAGACTGATGCTCTTCCATCTGTATTATAAGCTTTCCCTCAGTTTTCATTTGTCTTTTCGTTCATTTAAGATGCAGTTTAATAAACACATTTTAAATTTACATGTACTCAAATTGGCAAGTAGTTCTTTATGGTTTATTAATTTGCCTTTAAGAGGAAGAACCATGTCCATATGTCAGGAAAAGAGCAATCCTTTATTTTTATGTTTACTAAAATGAGATTTGCAATACTCTAATAATTTGCATAATTTTGTTTGCTCCTAATAATTTCTTTTTCCAACCCATATGTGCTTTGTCCTCACCTCTGCCACCTCAGGAGAAGGCACAGCTTGCTTCAGAAATGGCAAGGTTTTGAAAGTAGGAAAACCATGAAATGAGAGAATCTACTGTACATGCGCCAGAGAGACTCCAGCCCCTGAGTTTCCCTTCTCTAAAACTTCAGTGTTCCTAGAAAACACTAAAGAAAGTAGTGATTCTTAGAACCACAATTTGTATTTACAAAGTTGTTTTACCATAATGAGTCTGGGGAAGGAAGCACATCTTTAGTTTTATATAAGTTGATATCAGAGTACAGCACAAAATAAAAATTTGCTACTTTTAGTATTGCATTTGCTTTTATTTTAAGTGTATTTGCCAGCATGGCTGTATGGGCACCATATACATTCAGTACCCACAGAGATCAGAGAGGGCCTGGCATCTCCTTGAACTGAAGTTAGAGACAGTTCTGAGCTACAGTGCAGGTGCTGGAAATCTAACCCAGGTCCTCTGCAAGAGCAACTGGTACTTGTAACCAAAGAATGATCTCTTCATCTCTCCAGCCCCAACATTTAACAAAAAAAAAAAACAAAAAAAAACAAAAACAAACAAACAAACAAAAAAAAAAACCTTAGCTTTAAATAGTTTGGAAACTAGCTCTTTGGGTGTTTATTGATTTCTCCCCCCTCCCGTGTGCGTGTATGTGTGTGTGTATGTGTTTGTTTATTGCTAACTTGAAATAGAGTATTTACTGTGTATCAAATTCTAATGAAAGTGTTAATGAGCCTTAGGTGTTTTCTTCACACTTTCTCCTGAGGATTGTATAATTTCTCAGTTCACTATTGGCATCAGATGGTTTTAGAAAATCACAGAAATTCCATGTGATTTAGAATGCAGCTTAGACAGTCTTCAAGGCAATGACTGCTTTCTCAAAACCATGCTGGAGTCTGGGACCATCTTGCCACAGGTCTGGCATTATGAAAAAGATGTGGCATGGTTTCTCTCTTTTCTATATTGATCTGTCCATCCTGGGTTTCATCATGTTCTGCTGTCAATTTAGGCTTTCTTTCAATGTCTTTAGTTCAGCTTCATAGCTTCATTCTGGTAGGGTCTGTGCATCTCTTAAGGGGTTTAAGGCTAAATGGTGTGTGTGTGTGTGTGTGTGTGTGCGTGCGCGCGCGCGCGCGCGCATGTTATTTTGTTTTAACTAGTTTCTTATTGCCTTGTCTTTTGGGGAAGAATTAAGGATGCGGTCCGCTCCAGGAAAGAAACAAAATTTTGTAAGAATTTCGGTGGTAAAGTTTTTTCTGTTTGTTATTGTTGTTGCTTTTGCTTTGATTGCTTGTTTGTTTTTATAAAAAGTTCTTTTAGTTTCTCTTCCAGCATTCATCAATTTTAAGGGCATAGGAACAGATCCATTTATGCTGCAGTCTCTGTCTCCCACTCCCTGGGGAGAACTTTCTGTATTTAACAGGGTCTTGTCTCCAACTGTTTGTGCACTGTTTGCCTCTGTTATCCCCAATGACCTCAGATGCAGTTATCAACTGCAGCAGGTGCAGAGGACCTTTGCCTCTCCCATACCTCACCTCACTTGCAAAATCTCTCTTCGATGCTCTCTCCGATGCTCCCACTCCTTGAGATACCTCATCTCTTCTTTTCCTATGAAACAGAATTTGAAGCCAGGAATCACATTCTAGACTAGGGAGGCTAATGTCCTGAGGTTTATTTTAAAATCCACTGGATTAGGACTGGACAGATGGATCAATGGTTATGGACACTGGCTGCTCTTGCAGAGGATCCAGGTTTGATTCCCAACCCCTACAGGGGAGCTCACGAGACATGGCCTCTTTTGCACTCCTTGAGCACTGAATGTATATGATGCACACGCTTACATGCAGACAATCACCCACACGCATAAAATAAAACCATTTTTAAAAACACCATCTTTTTACCAGCTGGGGCAGTGAATGGGGGAAAGGTAAGTTTCAAGGGACTTGGATCTTCCCACAATTTAAATATTGCTGTAGAGAGCTGGGGTTCAGAGATGTTTCTGAAACAACTGGTTCATTTCCTGTGGGTGTGAACTTACTGTGACCATCTCCTACTGTCCCGGAACCCCTTGCCCCACCCCGCGGTACAGAGCACGCCATCTTTCCTCCTTTCCCTCCTTCTTTTGTCACTCAAGCACATTCTCCCCAAGGGCAGAGTCTACATGGCTCTAGCCTTATGGTCTGATCTACACAGAGTGTGATGGTTGATACTGATTATCAACTTGGCAGAAGATAGACTCACCCGGGTACAAACCTGGATGTGTCTATATGGTCATTTCTAGACCAGCTTAACCGTGAAGAGATGAGAAGCCTTAGCCTAAACAGGAATGGCACCATCCCATGACTTTGGGTCCAGAACTGAATAAAAAGAAGGAAGTGAGCTGAGCACCCATGTTGATCTATCTCTGCTTCCTGACTGTGGATGCCATGTGACCAGCTTTCTCACACTCTCACTGCTGTGCCTTCCCCACCGCAACGGACTGTACCCCTCTCAAATGTGAGCCAAATAAATTCTTCATCCCTTAAGTTGCTTTTGCTAGGTATTTTGTCACAGCAAGAGGAACTGTAACTAATGCACATGACAGCTTGTAGATGTGAGCAGGAAACTGGAATGGAGTGACGCTTTTACCCTCTGCACCCTCTGCTGTGGAAAAGGCCATAAAGTCTGTAGTCCGCTCTCTGGTGTGCATAGGTGTCGACATAACTTCTGGATCTATAGGAAATAGCGTCTCACCCGTGGGGTCAGCGGACATTAGAAGTCTGGAACGGGCAGCTTAGTCAGCAGCTCTTCACTGAAAACAGAATTTTAGGAGTTAAGCCCAGAGATTATTCCCACCTCCACCACTAAGAAAATAGTTAAAGAATACACCCATCCTTCCCTGAAAAGGACTGAGGAACTCAGAAAGCAATGGCATTGAATAATGTCTACCCAGATGAATTGCTTCCTGATTTATAGACTGCTTCCCTTTTTCCTCTCAAGTGTCAAGAAGTAATTTAAAAGGCAAACTTAGAAGTCTTGCAAGTCAAGGTGAGTTACAAGTAAAGGCTGGAAGAATGACTCCACAGTTAAGATCACTGGCTACTCTTGCAGAGGACCTGGGTTAGATGCCTAGCACCCACATGGTGGCTCACAGCCATCTGTAACTCCAGTCCCAGAAGATCTGGCACACACATACACACACACCCAGCTTCTATGTCACTGCTTAGATTAGACACACACACGTGAGGTACCAAGATATATCATGAACTACTAGATGTTAAAATGCTTATAGCTAAGATGTATACTATAACGCATCCATAAAATAATTCCTGAAGTTATTACAAACACAAAACTGTTTGCCCCCCTCTCATTGTTGAAACATTATAAATCATCAGGCTGAAGCATTGCATTACAGGGTATAAAACTCACCAAAGATTTTCAAATTTAGAGATACAATTTTATAACTACGCTAAAAATAGGTACAGCATATGATCCACCCTTGGTTCTGCGCCCAGGGAAATGAAGCCAGTATATCAGAGGCACAAACATGCATATATTTATGAAAGCGTTGATCACAATTTCTATGATTCTAGGATGCAGAAGCCTCACCCCTGCCAGGATGCAACCAGCGAGCTCACCACATTTTCCACTAGCTACCAGTGCCAGCAGCAAGGATTCTGGGGTCCTCTTTACTAATAGCCTTCACTGTGGTGGAAGCTGAGTGTATCTGTGATAGGGAACACATCCTGCAGAGAGAGCAAGCTACCAGGGCTGTGCTGAGTCTCCCAACTCTCTTCTCACATTATCTCTCTGCCTCCAAAGCAGAGACCACAGGACCAGGCCGGGAGTGTAGCACAGCCTTTATTGTAGTGTACGGGATGCTCACTTCTGCATCCCTGTTGAAAGGCAGCAGTGTGCCTGATGTGATACTCCCAGGTATATTTGTAAACAAGCAGAATTAGCATAAACATCTGCTGTGGCATCCTTCTTCACAATGCAGGGCAGCTCTTGGGAGAAAGGCAGGGAGGGAAAGGACCCCCAACACATAGACACACACCTGGAAAACAGCCACAGATCACTAGCCTCACGGTTGTCCTTTATCTGACTTTTAAATTGAGTTTTACTTTATATTCACAGTGAAAGAGTAATCTCGGGGACCGTGAAAAAAATCTCTACAGATTTGTCCATTTTCTCCATTTTAATTGCTTTTTTTCCCCGACGGTCCAAAATGTACTCACTGTTTCTCAGAGCTGTGTGCAGCCGGGGTTTATGAAATGGTTCCTGTTTGTTTCTTGGTTTTGAACAGAAACTCAATAGACAGGAAAATAAGCGGAGGATTTTGGTGCTTTTTCTCCATTCCTATGTGATGTGTGTGTCACAAAGGACTATGTTTGCTCTGAAATTCGGGAAGACTCAGCCTGCAGTCCATAATTAGCAACGACATGTTGCGCCAGTGAGAGCCACAGTCCTGTACCACCTTGTGTTACCCAAGTCCTGATGATGAAATCCATGCCAGAACACAGGCTCCATCCCCTTTGAAGGATCTGAATGGTCCTTTGCAAAGCCCCTTTCATCCCTCATACATTTCTCTCTGGCACCTGTCTGGTCCACCGTGCCAGAAAACGAAATATCTCTTAATGAGAAACTGCACCCACCTTTCGGCCTTCAGTTTCTGAGTTTCGAAGCTTATTAGGAAGCTCTCTGTCTATTACGAGTGTGCTTTTCTGATATGTTAACTCCCTCTTTCAGTCGGTTTTATTATAACCCTGTCTCGCTTTTTAAAACAAGCTACAATGTGGTCTTTGGGCATAGGACGTTTTATTAATCTAGGCTCTGAAAACCTGGCTGTGTTGAACATAGATTTTCTCTTTCCTCTTTGGACTCACCAGGCAATGCTGAAGGTAGCCGAGGTCATGACAGTAGAGTTCAGTGACCTTTTAGAGCCCCAGCCAATGCTCTCCACATCTCCTGCTTTATCTCCAGGGCTGCAGAGACACCTGGTGCAGAGCCATGACCCATCCCATTCACAGACAGCATGCAGACAGGTTTCATTTGCTTTTTTGTTTCACTTCTGGGAGTGAGGGTTCAACACAATGGGATACTCCTACTGTTGTTACTGGTTTTATTCTTCAACCAAGGTTCTCTGCAGATGAATCGAGCAGGGGAAGTTTCACCTCAGTCTTGTTATAATTTAAAAGACGAGGAGGGGAAAAGGTGAGCACATGGGAGAAAAAGGAAGAGAGAGAAGGAGAGGGGGGGAAGGGTGAGAGGAAAGGAGAGGAGAGGAGGGGAGGAGCAATGGCCACTGGGAAGAAAGGGTTGAAAGAAGGAGAGAGGGAGGAGGCAAGAGGAAAGTAGAAAAGTGGTGTGGGAGGTTCTTCTGTCTGTGTGTTGCTTTTATTGGTTAATGAATAAAGAACTGGCTTGGCCTATAGCATGGGAGAAGGAAAGCGGAGTCAGGGAGGTGCCATGGAGCCATTGCGGAAGATAGACATGCTGAAACTTTGCTGGCAGGTCACGACCTCATGGTGATGCACAGATTAATGGAAATGGGTTAAAATAAGATGTAAGAGTTAGCCAATAAGAAGCTAGAGCTAATGGGCCAAGCAGTAATTTAAATAATATAGAGGAGGAGGAGATAAGACAGGAAGAGAGGTCAGGAGAGGACAGAAATCTCACTTCCTCTGCTGCCTGAAGGTTCAGGACAACACCAGTTTCAGCCTTGTCCCAGCCTGGGAAGCGGCTTGTCTATCTCTTAGGATCCCAGTTTCTTCATCTTACTTATATCTGATGGGTTGTTTTCATTTTAGGGTCCATGTGATGGACCCACATACGTTATAACAGCACTCACCTTCCCTATTAGATTATTGGTTGGAAAACAGAGTGGCACTCTGGGAGAGCAGCAAGAACACCTGGTTCTTATCTAGGGGCAATCTTTCACTGAGTCCACCTAGAATCGAGAGTATCTACAGCTCTGGGCAAACGGGATAGGGCAGGAGCATGCCTGCAACTAGACACCAGTCATATGGGGAGCAAATTAGTGAACGAATGGCATGTCTGGATGATGTTAGAACAAGTGAAGGGCAGTGAACCTTCAGTGACACTAATATCCAAGCTCAATCACAGGGATTGTCCAGGCACAGCAACCCAATGGGAGAGAGAGTCAAAACCTGATACAGGGCACATACCTAAAGCAATTCTTCGTTAATTATATATAAGCAACAAATGTCTTCTGTGTGAGAAATAGAGATAATAGCTGGCATACTGGGTGTTACTGTAATGGAAGTCTACTCATCTCTCATATGCAGAGACAAGCTTCAAGACATTCACATGGTGGTGGTGTTGTCCAAGGATGAAGACTTTCACTAGTCCACCAATGCATCAGTCTTCACATGACCCCTCTCCCCAGTTGCTCAAAATGGCCAACATTGGATCCAGGCAGGAGGATGGGGAAGGCCAGGGTATCCTCAGGAAGGGTCTCTGCTCCACCACAATGAGGCAGTCATTGGAGTTACAGTCACCTGCACAACACGCTAGAGAAGGGCACGTTATTTGAAGTGGCCATATGAATAACTGGGAATTTCGAATTCTAAAATATTGTATTGAGCACAGTGGAAACAGGTCAGCTGTTTGCCACACCTGACTCCACTTTTAGCCACCTGCGGACAGTCTTCAGTACCACCAACCATGCTATCTTGAACTCATTGGCACGTGCACACAATTCTTTTGCTCACAATTCTTTTTGTTCACGGGTCTGTGTTGCTCAGTTGCACACCGTCCTATGATGGCATCTCAGTGGCAAAAGAAAAGTAGACTGAAACCAGGAGTCTAAGTGACTTGATCTATAAAATCCATTACCAAAGCTCCTGCCTATTTGTTTTTTCTAGCCCTATTTGAATAAATTTCAATTAAGTTAAAAAAAAAAAATAGAAGGCAGCTCTGTCCAGGAAGTCATAGACAGCAAAGGGAGCATTCCCACCCAGGATGTCTGCTGGCCAGCTCTGGTCCTTTCCTTGGTGCCCAATAATCTGTGAAGTTCTCCCTAGAAGACTTTTTAGAAGCTATGTGCTTTCCTCAGTCCTCAATACTTTGTTTTGTTCTTTGAACTTAGGTATATATGGTATTTAGATCTTCTTTCATCCACATTGATATAAAATTAATACATTATTGTCAGAGTTAGTGTCACTTGTCACCTTGACACACCTGGGAAAGGGGAACTTCAGCTGAGGAATTGTCTCCATCAGATTGGTCTGTGGGCAAGTCCGTAGTGCATTTTCTTGATTGATAACTGACATAGGAGTGTCCCGCCTATTGTGGGCAGTGCCACCCCTGGACAGGTGATCCTGAGTTGTGTAAGTTTTGTTTGTTTGCTTCTTTTGTATTGTTTTCTCTTGTAGTGGTTAGGGGGTGCAACAGGGATGAAGGGAGATAAGGGGGGCAGAATTGGGGTGCATGTGGTGAAACCCCCAAAGATTCAGTAAAGAAGTTACAAAAAAATGAAAGCAGGTTGAGCAAGCTATGAAAAATGGGCGTGAGCAAGCCAGGAAGTGTCACTCACTCCTCCATGGCCTCTGCTTCAGTTCCTACCCTCAGGTTTCTGCCTTCAGTTCCTGCGCTGACTTCCCTCAGTGATGGACTGTGATCAGGACGTGTCTTAGCCATATAAACCCTTTCCTCCCCAAGTGGCTGTTGGCAATGGTGTTTATTACAGCAACAGAAGCCCAACTAGAACAATTATATCCTAGAAAATCTGTAAAATCCAGAGAGTCTCCAAGGAAATGATAAAAATTATCAAATCATCAAGTCCTCAGAAAATCACAATGGAAAATTTTGATTTAAGTTTTTTGAACTTTTTTCAAACAGATGCATTTTGAGGAAAAGCATTACTCAAAAATCATGTTTTCTAATTGTCAGCTATGGCTGGAGCATACATCTCTTTTGTGTCATTTGATATTTTATGAATATTGTCCATAATAAATGACTAGAATTTCATTATTACAATATTTGACACAAATCCATGAACTTAAAATACCTAAAGGGGTCATTCTGCTCATGTATGCCTGTTATCCTAGCACTTGGGAGGCAGAGGCAGGCAGATCTCTGAGTTCCAGGATCACCTGGCTAGAGTGTGATACCTTATCTTCAAAAAATTCAACATAGCTGAAATACATAAAATATTAAGGATCTTGGTGAATACTATATGCCCATTTTGTACCCACTCTTTGTTTCATTTTTGGTGAAATGTCTTTTCTATGTGGGGGGGTGTGTTTGTGTGTGTGTGTGGGGGGGGGTGTGTGTGTGTGAGAGAGAGAGAGAGAGAGAGAGAGAGAGAGAGAGAGAGAGAGAGAGAGAGAAAGAGAGGTGTTAGTGGTTTCCCTATGTTAGGATTAGCAGAGGTGTAAATTATACATCATTTAAAAGCAGATTTGACACATCCATATTGTTATAACAGCCTTTGCAATAATTTTTCTGTACCACAAATGATTCAAGATTTCAAGTACATAAAAAAAAACATTTTGAAGAAGGGATAGCATTCTTGATTGAATGTGTACCTGTTACTTGAGAAATAAAAACAAATTATTCTAACAGTAAAAGTAAATGAAGGCATGACACCCAGACACCTTCAGCTTTTTTTCTGTCCCCAAATAATTGACAAACACATCAACAGTCTGGCATCCTAGGACGTGACCAGCATTCTCCCTCAGCCTCCCATGGACCCTGTTTCTTACTGTGGTCACCATTCACATATATCTGAGTTATCTCTTACATATTAGTCTCTCATTTACATACTGTGATTTAAACAATATTTTGGTATTCGGATATACTTCAGAGGACATTCTCATTCACTGACTGATGGGTGTTTGGAGTATGTCTACCTGATGGCTGGTATTACTAAAATTTTAATGAATGTCATGTTGTACATGGTTTTGTTCAGATGCATGGATGAAACTATGGATATTATGCCAAAAAATGAATCGATGTACTGGTGATCGTGTGCCATGTAGCTACCATTATGTGCAAATAAATGAAATAAATAAGCACACAATGACAGAAAGTAAACTAGTGGTTGGTAGGGACTGGGAAGAGAGGGTAATTAGGAGTGCTTGGGAAGGTGGAAGAGGAAAGACCTTAAAAATATACAAAGCCGATGGTTGCAGAGCTTTGTAAATAAATATAATAAAATGAACACAAAAAGGAAGGGGAGTGGAAAAAATATATAGCTCAATAAAAACAAAAACTCTAGAAAGAAAAATAAAAATGCATACAAAATGATAACTGGATAATTTTATGTCACATTATTTTCTCTTAATACCCACATATGTATATATCAAAGTAAATGTACAAATATTACTAGGCTGTATGTGTCTACTACCATCTGTATACCAGTTGTTAATCTCCAATTTAGGAGCCGTCTGTCTACTGATCATCTATCCACTTACCAATTATCTATCTGTTATCAACTATCTATCCAAATAATCTATTATCTACCTTCCTATCACCTGTCTATCGTTTATCTATCCTCCATTTTATATTTATCTGTTCATCTAATTCTCCGTCCATCTATCTATCTATTCTATCCATCTCTATTTCTATAATCTATCATCAACTGTTTGTCAACAATCCATTATCTTTATCTACCTATCTCATCTATCTATATTCTATGTAGTATCTATAATTCATGTATTTCTGTGTATCTACCTATTCATATCATCTAGCTATCTAACATTTGTCTCTACCTATCAAATATCTATGAATCTATGTGTCTGTCTGTCTCTCTATGAAGAGAGTCAGACTCATTGCTTCATTTACCTCTAAAACCTAATGATCTATCACAATGTCTAAAACACAGAACTGACTCAGTAAAATGCATTAAATTACAGTATTAGACCATTTAGAGAAACTCATCCTAAGTCCTCTATTTCTTATCACCTACCATGTAGATTATTAGCAAAGAGGAGCCTATTATTCTTTATTTGCGATCTGTGAAATGTCAGGCTGCCAGCTCCCATTTGATTCACAGTGTAGTCACCTTTGGTAAAAAGTTCCTCATGTTTTATTAAATCTGCTCATTGTGGGTGAGTACGATTCATCACACCATGCCCATGGGGTTTTGCTTGTCTTAGGGGCTGGGAGAAGCACCATCTGGAAGGCACAAGGCCATCTGAGGATCTGAAACTGAAATCTTTCTCAATTCACAGCCTCATCTGGATTATTAGGAGTGATGCTGCATGTGGATACTTATGCATGAGCAGTAGTCATATTTGTGAAGGATACTTGATTCACAGAACAACGGGGGGAAAGAGAATAAGAGCCCTTGGCACCAGTGATAGGAAGGGTGCCTGCTTCTCCATTACACACACCTGGAATTGTCATTGACTTGACGCAATGAAGATGAATTTCTTTGTCAAGTGATGCTCTCATCTGTCTTCTGGTAGTTTCGAGGGTGATGAGCCATCTCAACTGCCCCAGAATTGTCCTACTTTTAACACTAAACTTTTTATGTCTCAAAACGCCCATGTCCAGTTCATGGAAAATTCTGTGTTATAGTGATCGGCATGGGAGTTTAGGAGAAGATCCACAAGTCTCTGAAGACAGAGATGAGCATTCTTGTCTCTACTTTTTTTTTTTTTTTTTTTTTTTGGTTTTTTTCGAGACAGGGTTTCTCTGTGGCTTTGGAGCCTGTCCTGGAACTAGCTCTTGTAGACCAGGCTGGTCTCGAACTCACAGAGATCCGCCTGCCTCTGCCTCCCGAGTGCTGGGATCAAAGGCGTGAGCCACCACCGCCCGGCTGTCTCTACGTTTTTTTAACTTGTGTGTGTGTGTGTGTGTGTGTGTGTGAGAGAGAGAGAGAGAGAGAGAGAGAGAGAAAAGGCAAGTTGCTTCAGCCCTTATCTGAGATAGCATCTCTTGTTTACCCTTACAGATTGCCCTCTGACCTTTGGGCATTCTTCTGTCTCCTCACATCTTTCCGTAGGATCAGTGGACTGAAGGCCCAACATGCTGCATGCACCTTTATGTGGGTGCAGCTTTCTGTGGGCTCTAGTGATCTAAACTTAAATTCTTATGTTGACCTTGGTTCCCAGAACCCACTTGGGCATTGTACAGCTGCCTGTCACTTCAGTTCTGAAGGATCTAATGCCCTCTTCTGGCCTCCATAGGCACTGTGCTCATTAACTACCTATCTCTCTCTCTCTCTCTCTCTCTCTCTCTCTCTCTCTCTCTCTCTCTCACACACACACACATACACACACAAGCATAAATAAAAATAATAAAAGTGAATCTTTTTTAAAAAATCACAACAAACCTCATTCCTCTTGTGGGAAGTTTCTTAAAGTTTTAAATTATCTTTGTTTTTATGAAGATTTTAATCAATTCACAGACATCATGAAACAACAGAATGTTTTGTAATTTGTCAAAATACAAACCAGTTTTTACTCATTCTTTTTTTTGCAGATTCACTCAGCATCCACTTGTAAATTCTGACAAATTCTACTCAACCTATAAATTCACCCCCAAAGCAAACAGTCATTATCTGTCAAAGCCTTGCGTGCCTCTTGCAGCACAGTGACAGGCAGAATGGGACATGGCATGCCTCCCAGTGACACGGAGGCTCTCAGCAGGAACATTTTTGGTTAATTTTCTCTTTCTTCAAGAGTGCATAAGGACTTAATAAGATTTGGAAGCTTTATAGAAATGAAAGCAGATAAGTTTCTTAGACATGTGTCCACATGCTGACACAGAGAGGGTGTTAAAATGCCAGTCTGCCCAGAAAACCTTATATCTGATGTGCGGGCATGGAATGTGTGTGTGTGTGTCTTTCTCTAATCAGGAAAAGGGTTGAGAGGGGAATGCAGTGAAGAAGTGATTAGGACAGAGAACTCCATTGCTTGCCTGCGGCAGCTGGATGACCTCTGGAAGGGTCACACAGAAACCGAAAGGGGTGAGCAGATTCCAGAGGGTGTCACACGTTACTACAGGTCAAATTCACAGATTTACACAAAAAGGAAAGAGCTTAAATGTTTACCAGCAGCTCGAGGGGAGGTCCACCAACAAAGAGCCCCTGTGCTCAACATTTGTTGATGTCATTGCAGAATTCAGTATTATTGGGATTCCATCTTTGATTTCATGAGCTCAGAGTTTTCTTATGACTTTTGCTTTCTCTGATAAAAGAAGGGTGAAATTTGAAATACTTTCTGGGAATTTAAAATTGAAGGTGCAAGGCTGGGGGATAGCTCAGCAGGCAGAGTGCTTGCCATACAAAAACAAGGAGCTAAGTTTGAGTTCCAGTGATGACCATGCAAAACCTCAGAGACTACAATGCCCATCTGTTAATCCCAGCCTGAGAGACTCAGAGACAAGCAGATCTCAGGAGCTTGCTAGCCACCCTTGCTAAACAGTGAGTATCAGATTCAGTGGGAGATCCTGTTTCAAAACATAATGGGAAGAGGAGTGGAGAAAGACACAAGTACTACACACACAATCATAAATGTGCACGAGCATGTGTACAAACCACACACAAAAACATGCATGTCACATTTCAGACATGATTAATCAGTGTTAAGAATCCATAGATTAAAAAATAATCTAAATAACACACCAATGGTCTCCCCCCCAAAAAAAATCAACACCAAGGGAATACACTATATTTTTTAAGAATTAGAGACTCCTACATGTGTAAGATTTTATTGATAGTCGTAGGTGGAAACCTGTGCATTTCAAGCCCAATACTTCTTGCTAAGATTTACAGTGTACCACTGACTCATGGGCTTAAGAATCACTATAAATATAAAATTAAAATGGGAAAAAAATGACTGATTACAATGTAGAGTTGGCGAGGGTTGAGCTGAAAGTCAAACAATTTAACATTTGACTGGATTTAGTCAAACAGTGAAAACAAGGCTATTCGGAGAGAGCCAGCATCACATCTAAAAACCCAGAAAGTGAGACAACACATTCTCTCCATGCCACAACCCCAGGACAAATGAGCCATTCTTCCCCACCCCACCCCACCCCGACCCAGCACAATGGAGCCCACTCCACATGGTATTGTTTCCTCTGAAATTTGAGGAAGGAATATCAGGTCTCCAGCTACAGCTATGGTGGCTTCCTGGAGGTTGCTCAGTGTTAGGCAATGGCCCAAAGGGATCTTGAGGTCCCAACTGCATGAACTTTAAGGAGTAGGGGGGATGCCTGTTCTGAAGAGAAATGGCCATCGCCTTCTTCCTTTGTCACGTCCATGGCATGCGCTTGCAGTAAGTTTGTTCTTTTGCCATCTCAAAGGCACACAAAGGACAACACAACCTTCACTCTTCAGGAATTTCAGCTTCTCTCTCTAATCCAAGCTCCATGGAAACCCTCTCTTCGTGGCTACAGTCTTTGGGGACTACTGTTTTGGGAGTGGGTTTGGTGTCGTTATTAGACACATGGCCAGTGATGCTTATGTGCCAACTGAAGCTGCATAGAATGTTAAGATCTGGCGTCTCCTGAAACAGAGTCAGGGTCTTGTCTCTTTCCGTCTAACTTTATCAGAGAAGCTGTAATGCATATATCTTGGCAAATTCTTCCAAATCCTATGAGCCAAAAAGTGCAGAGTCGAGACCAGGCAGCACATGCTGTGGGGTTTCCACTGGAGCGTGTTGATCCTCAGGGAAAATCATGCCTGGCTTGACATGACACCACCCACTCCAAAGCCCACTCACCAAACAGTGTAGCCATGTGGCCTGTTTTGGTCAAAGCAACGTGAAAAGAAGTTGCCATGCACCCTTCTGCCCCCTCTCTTTCACTCTGTCATAAACAACAGTGCTTCATATACGGAGCTGCTGTTGATGGCCTGAGACCAGTTTACTCTAGGAGTGACCAGAGACCAGTTTACCCAATTTTAGCAACTAAAGTATTTTTTAGGAATGCTTTCATGAGATGCCATACTATGGTCCAGTATTCCACTACACAAGTTTTTATTTCTTCTACTCTTTATATTCAAATTCAAAATAAGGATTCATCCCATGCCCTGAATGTGAGAGTGTGTATCTATATAGTCTAGCACATTCTCAATCTCCCAGATTGGCTGCACATATTAAGAGAGAATGAAACCAATAATGTGTTTCTGGGTCTGTTGGGAGGGCTCAGCGCTTGCCAGTGAGTCTGAGGAATTAAGTTCCATCCCTGCACTCAATACGATGGAAGATGAAAACCAACTTCTCACATTGTCTTCTGACATCCCCATGCACACCATGACACATGTGCGTATGTACACACACACAAATAAATAAAATGCAATTGTTTTAAAAAATGTGTTTTCAGATTAAAAACATTATATCACGAAAATTTTTGATATGTATGTACAGATTTTTATACATATCTACAGATTTTTCTACATATCTATAGATTTTTATTTTCTATGCATTTTTTTCTAATTGCAAATGACTCCCTAAAGAAATTGCAATCCAGATGATGACAGAATTCCTCCAAAGAATTTTTTGTGACTTGTACCATGTCTGTCAGTCAGAATGGACTCCAAGGATTCTGTAAGACTAGACAAGGTCTTCGGCAGCTTCCATGCCTGCCTCTTGGCCTGCACTGAACCATCCTCAATTCGGAGTTTCTGAAACCAGCCACGTGCTGTGCTCATTTGTATATGTCTGGTGTTTGTCTGCTTTCTCGTGAGCAAGGCCATGGAGAGTACAGAACCACACACAGAGACAGATCCTCAGTGAACTGATCAGTGAATTCTATAGATGAAGAAATGCTGTGTATTGTTGGTGACACACGAGCCACATTGTGTCGGTGAAAGTGTCAGGAATCAGGAGCCCATTCTGAAGAGGGAACAACAGCTTTACAAGAAGCGTGGAACAGAGGTCAAAATAGACAACACTTCCTGTTGTTTGGCTCCTTGGGTGAGCCCTCCACCATTCCTTCTATCAACAATACTAGATTTTTATCAAGTTTTTGTGGAAATAACTACCCTGGCCAATTACAAATTCAGATTTCCACACATCACAAACCCCTTGCCTACCTAGACGGGCTGATTTTTACCTGTGTTCAGGTTCATTAAATCACGATGTGCAGCTCCTTGATATCAATGAAGAGCCAAGCATTCTGGTGGTGTCACTGTTGTCATCTCTCTGGTTATGGTGGCTTTAGGGACAGGAATGTTGCCTATGTTGACAAGAATAAAGGATGTTTCATGACTGATGACATCACCTGTCAGATGAAAAAGAAATGGTTTCTGTGTAGTAACCAGAGAAATATATCAGAAAAGGGTTCCTTTTGCCTTACGCCTGATCATATGGATGTTTAAGATAAGTGTAAGTAGCCTAGGGAGATGGGTAGACAGAATCTGCCATGTGGTTCACTTCGGAGGAGGGAGGAATTCAGAGTGAGCAGCCTACCTACCCGGAGGCTTGTTCTCTTTACAAACCATCAGCACTAATGGACTTTGGCGGGCAGGTGTAGTCATGACACCATGCAGAGAGCCCAGTGTGACCTGTCACCTTCCTGAAGAGGGAACACAGGTGCATTATGGCCACATTGCTGCCACCATGGAGAAGATGAAGCTGAGGGAGACAACTGAGTCCTAGTTCACAGAGCCCCCAGAGGGAGGAGTCAGTTTCTAACTGAGTCCTAGTTCACAGAGCCCCCAGAGGGAGGAGTCAGTTTCTAACTGAGTCCTAGTTCATGGAGCCCCCAGAGGGAGGAGTCAGTTTCCAATTGGACCGCCCTTGGACCAGATCCTTCTCCATCCTCCAAACCACATGAGAACCAGTCTGTGTAAGTAAGTTTCTTAAATTTGTTTGAGGTGAAAAGCTTGCCCAGTTATTTCCTTATTTGTAGAGAATCTGGGAATAGAAATAAAACATCCATGTAGCTTATGACAAAATTTGGCCACATAATAAAGTAGAAAGAAGTTGGCCTCGGGAAGCAGAAGTCTAGACTTTCAGTAAGTTTTTCTAAATGAGCTACACATAAATTTAAAGGAAGTCCTTGCCTCTAGTCCACAAATATGGCTGACCTTGGAGGTGGAAACAAGAGAGCGTTATTCGTCACACTAAAGGCTCTTTGCAGATCAGGCATAAATATAGGCTCTGGCCGGCTGTCTTCTGTTTTAGCACATGGATGTGGTGAGGCTGAGTATCCTGGGAAAATGTAGGAAAGATGGATGTTGTGTGGTGACTTGGGGTTCTCCACCATTCTGCCCCACCTCCCCGTGTGGGGTCATTAACCCTCTAAGGCAGCTGGGGATAGAGTTACTCAATTGTCCTGTACCTAATGCTGCTGTGGCACCTCCTTCAGCCAATAGCCTTTAAGATATCAGCCCACTTTGGGCGTGGTCTCATTTAAATGGTCTCATATAAATGCAGACAAATAGCATGCCTGGGTCTCTTGGCTGCTGGATTCGGTTCTAGTTCCCAGAACTCGCAGAGGACTGCACATCGCTACTCTTTCTGTGAGTTTATCCCCAGATAAAAAAGCCTTTGTTATACTGCATCCCGGGTGATTGTGGAACTTTGTACACCAACAATGCTCTTCAATGCATTATTGCACCACTGAACTGCTCCCATCAGCACCACACAGGTTCTCTAGGTTTATTCTTTCAACCAAGGAAGATACAGTTGCCAGATTTAACAAAGCCTTTTAGAGGATTTATTAGCACCTTTGTTGACTCCCCATGGGAGGCCTCACCCTCACTGAGGAATGGCTGGGGAGTGGGGTATGGGGAAATTGGGGAGGGGAGTGGGAGGATGGAAGGGAAAGGAAACTGAGATTGCTATGTAAAATTTAAAAAGACTGTTTTTAAAGAAAACAACACATAATTAGTCACTGTGACACTTTGATACATGTATATGATGCATATCATTCATATTTGGAGGTTTAATTTTTAAGATCTATAATAATTCTTTTTAACTGTGTAGCAGATGCTACCAGAGGCCGTAAGCATCAGATACCCTGGAAGCTCAGCCATAAGCAGTTGTGAGCTACCCCGTGTGGGTGCTGGGAACTGAACCCAGGTCCTCTGGAAAAGCAGGTCCTCTGGAAAAGCAGCCAGTGCTCTTAGATAACTGCCTAGGCATCTTTCCAGTCTCCAGAATTTTTAAAAACTAAATATTTCTCATGCAGCATGTGAGACAAGCTTGCTTGGTCCTAAATTGTGTGTATTGCCTGAGATTCAGACATCACCACCTGCCCCTGTTTTATCTGAGAACTCCAGTGGGGTGGGAACATGTGCCATGTGGCTCGTCTAGGCAACAGTTACTCTGGAGAAGAGCACTCTCACACATTAGCAGTGTTAGGAAAGGATGGGGCCGGGGTGAGATTGGAGGTCCCTGCGGCCTTGCTTGAAAACCTAATCAGGAGACGATTCCTAGAGTTAAAAAAAAGTAATTACTTGTCAGCAATTACTACACTTCGGTTGTGTCTCCTATTCCAGGGAGACAGAAAAAATAAAATCCTGCTTCTTTGGCCTTAGGAAAAGCCAGTGGAAGATCTTCACCATGGCTCTCGCCTTGCCACTGAATGCCAATAGCAAAGAAAGATTTTATTTATTAATATTTTCATAAATATTTAAGATCATGAAGACCCCTAAACAAACACAAAGGACTTCCAAGTCAACTCCTTAGAGTTTCTCTGGGGACAGGTTTTATTTTCACATCATCAAGGAAATTAAACAAAGATCAGACCAACACATGAATAATTCACAAGCAGATTAGTAAGTATCTGGCATGGAGTGTTTTCCAAAGCGCTGTATGTTTCTTCTTTCCTGCGGTGGTCACAAAGCGTCACAAGACCCACCATTCCCTTCCCTTCACTGAAGAATTTGTTGGCCAGAGAGATGGGTTGGTGGATAAACCATTCACCACACAAATTTGAGAGCAGAGATTAGGAACACCCTTCCACCCCACCCCAGGGCAAAAATAGCTCAATCTGAAAGCTCTGTATCCAGCCAAAGATCTCACCACATTAAGTAAAGTCGAAGGTCTCACCACATTAAGTAAAGTCAAGAGGGGCTGGAGAGATGGAAGAGAGGTGAAATACACTGGCTTCACCTGCTTAGAGGTACACAACACCTGTAACTGCAGTTCTAGGGTCCCTGATACCCCGATGCCCTCTTCTGGCTTCCTCTAGCAATGCACAGAGATGTATGCAGGCAAAGCATCCATGCACATAAATAAATGTAGTGGTGGGTTGTGGGCCTGCTTTTCATCCCGCCCGGCTCCTGCATGGTTAGCTTTATACCTGAAATAACAACACATAAATTGTATTCTTTTAAACACTGCCTGGCCCATTAGTTCTAGCCTCTTATCGGCTAATTCTCACATCTTGATTAACCCATTTCTAATAATCTGTATAGCACCACGAGGTGGTGGCTTACCGAGAAAGATTCAGCATATCTGACCTGGCGGCTGGCTCCATCGCATCTGCCCAGAGAGGAGAGGCATGGCAATTGTCTCACTCCCTTCTTCCCAGCATTTTGTTCTGTTTACTCTGCCTACCTAATTTTCTGTCCTATCAAAGGGCCAAGACAGTTCCTTTATTAACCAATGAAATCAACACAAAACAGAAGACTCTCCCACATCACCAGACAGAGTGACAGCAGTTACTGTCAATCATCACAGAGTGGGAGATGCCTTGAGACCTATAATTTTCCAGCTGCCGGATGCAGGGTGGATTCTGTCCTGGTAGGGTTGTGAAGGTTTTGAAAAATTATACTTCTGTTCATTCTGGAATTCACAGAGCAGTTTAGATTTATCATGTCTTTCAGGAACATGATTCTCTCACGTGTCACTGAGAGAGAACTGAGTTTTAATTCTGACTGACAGTATTTTAATTTATGTTTTCTATAAAGAAAACATAATAAATTTGTCACAGTTGGCCGAGTGCCCACCAAAGGAAGTTCTGTCTTCCTTTCTTTTTGATTTTATATATATATAAAATATATATATATATTTGATTTTATATATATATATATAATACTGAGTGTGTGTGTGGGGGGGGGGGTCGGGGGACAGATTGTATTTACCACAGTTCTCTCTGGAAACCCCCAGACACCTACTCCAGCTGTTTGAGTATCTATCACACAGCAGTTGGAGGGCCTCTCTACCCAACAGAGGAGATGAGGTTCTTCTTCAAGCTTTGGAACATCCTCCTGTGATCTTGGGCTTCAAGGTTGTTTTCTTTTCCTAAAGCTGGAATCTCCCCCAAATAGTGCTGAGCTGGAGACCCTGTAGACTGATGTCTTGCTGCTCATCAATTTTGGTAGCAAGACTGGAAAAAAAAAGAGCAGTGTGTCACACCGCGATGTCCAATCTGCAGAACAAAACACAAAGGAGACACATTGATCCTCACCTTTATCATGTAGAGTGGCTCTCTGCTTCAGTACTTGATAATTTGATTTCCTATCACAGATAGTTAGTAATAATTAGTAACCAATTCTATAGCTTTAATCTAATTTGAGGCTTCTATTTAGAGTAGTGTGTGTGTGTGTCTGTCTGTCTGTCTCTCTTTGTTTTCTGTGTGTTTCTGTCTCTGTATGTGTGTCTGTCTGTCTGTCTCACTGTTTCTTTCTCTATGTGTCCATCTCTCTTTCTCTGTGTGTGTGTCTATTTGTGTCTATATCTGTGTGTGTGTCAGTCTCTGTGTGTGTGTGCACATGCATGCACACACAAATGCTCACGCACGTGGGTGCATATGGAGGACAACCTCAGGCACTGCAGAACTTGTTTCTTGAGACGGGCTCTCTCAGTATCCATGATGTCACCTGTTAGGGATAGGCTGACTGGCAAGCCCCAGAGAGTCTCTTATTTCATCCTCCCCAGCCCTGGGATTACAAGGCAGGTTACCACACCTAACTTTATTGTTATGTAGGCTACTGGAGGTTAAACTGCAGCCATCTTCCCTGCTTCAGCATATAGAGAGAAGTCCAGCTACCACTGAACTGAGTTTGTGACTCTTGGTTGTCAGGGGCGGAGACAGCACACACAGAGTCCCTGTGGGTGGTGCCCATGTCCATCAGAGGCAGCTGGAAGAAAGGTTAACAGTAGTTTGGGGGGGTGGGTTGCATCTGTGATAGCATTTACAGGGTCACCATGAGCCAGTTAAACAGTTTCAGTGGGCTATTTAGTGTTGGGGATGTTTTCAGTTTTCTGACAACTGATTACAGGATGACAAGGAGGTCAGAGGCAAAGTTGCCCCAGTGTGAGATCCCCTCAAGGAGTTGGTGACAGTGTGGTAAAGGTATTAGTCTATCTATGGAAGATGCACATTCCTTTGATGTTTCTAGCCATTAGTGGTCCTTGGAGAGCTGACCCTTTCTGAGAAGCAAGGTCCCAAAAGTCAAAGCTTAGCAAACAGAAATTTAAGCCATTCATGATTAATACAAAGGTCGCTCTCTCTCAGGCGACCTGAGAGTTGGAAGCAATTGTCCTCTCCTGTCCCACAGCACTGTGCAAACTGATCTTACAACCTCCACACCCTTGGGATTCAGGGCACAGAGGTGTGTGGCATAGAAGAATGTGCTCTCATTACAGACATCTGAACTTTAGCACCTGAAAAAACAGCCTATTCTGTACCTGGAAGGGGAAGACTCGGTGGTCAGAGTCAATGAATGTGCTGCTTTTCTCAGCCCAGGGTTTATTGCTTGAGTCAGGACAAAAGTCCAATGGGAAAATGAGGGCATGAGCTCTCAGGCAGCTCCAGCACTCAGTTTCAATGGCCTTTTCCTTGAATAGCATGGCAACAAATCTGAAAGCAGTTTGCAATAAAGAGAGGGATTTGGAAAGAATGTGAAAGATACAAGGAAACATTGTCTTCTGGATACAGTCGGGCAGTTGCAGTCGGGCAGTTGCATGGAAGTTGTGACAACATGCACAAGACCTGTACAAACTTCAGCCTTACAAAATCCCAGAATTGAAAGGGGAGGTGGATACAAAGTCCCACCCCCATCTGAGGAGCTACAGGTAGTTGATGGGTCCTTGGAAAAGGACAGTCAGTTTTCTTCAGGGATACCATCCCTGAGAGGCTACCCAAGTTCCAGTAGATGGCTCTACATCCATGCTCATACAGGCAGCACTAAGTGGACTCACTGAACTAAAAAAAAAAATGATGCAAAGTTGAGAGGGGAAAATGATGGGGCATTTGGGAGGAGCTAGAAGGAAGGGGATGAGGAATGGGTTTGATTGAAACACGTTATATGCAGGTGTGCGGTTCTCAAACAACCAACAGAGGAGCAAAAGGAGAAATCAGCCTTTTCTCTTCAGTTTGACTCAAATGAAGTCACCCCTGATGTGCTGTGTCTACTGTCACTGTCAGCTCTACTTTCTCTCAGGCATGCAGGACATGGATGAGATGCAACTAGTCCCCCAAGCTTCACTCTCTTTATCTGTGAAATGGGATGACAGTTGGATCCACCAGCAGTGACCATCAGGGCAGACAGATGGCACAGTGCAGGTAAGACAGCGAGCATCTGTGATTTGTGTGGGAAGTATGGGCTCTGAAAACGATCGGTGTAATTAGGATGGAGGATTATGTGGTTATATTTTTTTTCTCAAAACTGTAGTATGTGTTTTTGGGTTGTTTTTTCCCTTCGCCTTTGGAATGGGGTGCTCTTCTACAGCTGTCTTAGTGATTAGGGTGTGTTAGATGCTGGACTATCAAATCATCAGTTGTAGCACAAAGGAGTTGATGCACCTTCTGCATTGTTACCTGGAGACTCTTGCACTTTGGATGCAGCTGTTGTGCTCAGAGGGAGTCAAGTGGCTACATAGAAAGATGCAGCCAGTGCCAGCATCAGCCTCTGTCTGCTTGGGACCTTTGTGTGGCATCAGTCAGCAGGCAATCATCAGCCATTTATCTGTCATTTAATGGGTACAGCAGGCCTGGCCCAGACCCTCCTATTCCAACTCAGACAGAATGCTCACATAATAAAAATGAATGCCATTCTTTAATCCCACTGAATTTCAATTTTGTTTTGCCGAGCAATTTTAACAGACATGCCCTGTTTCAATTATGCATGTCTACAGAGAATGGCTAAAATCAAGAACACCAATGATAGCCTTTGCTGGAGAGGTTGTGGAGAAAGAGGCACACTCATTCATTGCTGGTGGGAATGCAAACTTGTGCAACCACTTTGGAAATCAGTGTGGCGATTTCTCAGGAAATTTGGGATCAACCTACCCCAAGATCCAGTAATACCACTATTGGGAATATACCCAAGAGATGCCACATCAAATGACAAAAGTATCTGTTCAACTATGTTCATTGCAGCATTGTTTGTAATAGCCAAAACCTGGAAACAACCTAGATGCCCTTCAATGGAGGAATGGATGAAGAAAGTGCAAACTTAAGATAGAAAGATTCAAAATGAAAAGTAAACTGGACCTTTTCAGGTATGTGCAATCACACATAAAAATGAGCAGCATGTGAAATGTTTTTAAATAAACAATCTGTTGAGACAAATTGCTAGTTTATATGTATTTGTACAAATTGCATCTTAACATATATCAAATATTTGCTGGACTATTTATCTTATTATCAGATATCTAATCTAATTGACTGTCTCTACAGACTAGCTAGGATAATAGATTAGAAATTGCTATTAGAAGTCAGATGTGGAAGGATTTACCATACCTATTAATTCATAGTCTATATTTATATCTATTTACAGATTAGATACAAATATCAGATATGCCTAGATTAGTAGATGGATATCGATTGGACAAAGCACAAAGTGACACACAGAGAAAGAAATGAAGCAGCATTATCTTCCGATTTTTATATTTGTCTTCTTTGAATAATTTTTAAAGCTCGCATTGTGTCTGTGCATGTGGCGCCACTGCACACATGTGGAGTACAGAGGACAGTCTACAGTAGTTGGTTCTCTCCTTTTTCCCATGTGAGCCCTGGGTCTTGAACTCAAGTCATCAGACTTGGTGACAGGTGCCCTTTTAAACTAAACAATCTCACAAGCTCTGAATAATTTTTTAATAAACTGAAGACTTCTTGGTCAGTAGATTTGGTTCATTTTCTACTACAGAAATATCCCTGCATGATCTCAACAGAAAACAAAGGAAGATCAGCTGGAACTGTATTGCAGTTCCTAACTTATTTTACAAATTCCATCTCAAAGGGTGTAAGGGCTTTGTAAGTAAGAGCGATTTCCAATTTGATTTGAAATGGCCTTGCTTACCTGGCTTTAAACTACCTTCATTTTGTCAGGTTAAGGAGTGAAAGAAGTAAAGAATAGCCTTCAGATGAATAGAGCCAGGTGAAGGTTCATCTTCATTATTCACATTTCCTCGGTGAGAACTTTAACCCTCTGAACTTTCTTTGTTAAAGTCCTGTTTCTCAAGAATGGTCAATGGTTTCTACTTTTTTCCTGGAAGACTCTTGAAAACTTTCTGCCTTAATTAAGTTATGACTGCTTGCTGGCTGATATTCAATATGAAAAATTATCGTAATGAATTTGGCATGTTTTATAGTGATATCCTTAAAAAGTGAACACCTTCTTTTGAACTGATTTTTCTTGGTCAAAAAAAAATGTCTGCTCAATTTATATAAAAAGTTTTATTTGGGTTTAGATGGCTCGAGGAGGTAATGAGTCCATTCCGGTGGGAAGGCATGGTGACTGCAAGCGGAAGCTGAGAATGCACATTTTCAAAGGCAAGCACAAAACAGAGAGTGAATTCTCAGATTCCATCCTCCAGGTCCCAGCACTTCCTCCAGCAAAGTTCCACCTCCTAAAGATTCCATAACCTCCACACACAGCGCCACCTGCTGTGTTAAAGTGTTAAAGTGTTAAAACACCTGAGCCTGTTGAGGACATTTCTCATCCAAATCATCACCCTTTCCAAATGCTTTCCATAAGAAAGTATATCTACTGTTACTATACTACATCAGCTATATGGCATCAGAGATGTGCCCCTGCAGTGTACAAAGTACAAATAAAACTCAAGAAGTTGGTGAGTCTGAGCTTTTGGTTACTCAAGTCAAGATTCTGTGAGACAGCTATCATGGTTCTGTGTCTATGTGTGAGCACCAAGTCCAGAAACTATGGAAATGTCTGATTTTTGGACACTGATGCCCACTAAGATTTCCTTCTCAAGAATTCACATTCCAAAGATCCAAAACCAATTCCAAAGCAGGGTCTCTTTCTACTTTCTAATTCTTTTGCTATTGATTGTTTCTTGCTAAATATAAGGACTGTTCTTATATTATTCCTATTTAAATTGTCTAACCATAGCTCTCACTTTCCAATCAGCCACAATTATTATGTCTGGAAGACTTTGTAACACAGATCTGTATCCTCAAGTGGATATTTTATGTAAGTGAGTATTTTGCAAAAATAATAGGAAAGTCATTGTATAAATATTTAGCTAATACCTGAATGTATTATCTTCTTGTGATAGTCCAACTCTATGAAACGGGAATGATGCCATATGCTTGTAATGCCTTACATGGTCTTTCTTCTTTTGTTGCTGTAACTGGCTGATCATGTTTTGCATATCCTTGGGACTTGCTCATGGGTATATGACATAAGTTTGCACTTGGTAAGTGTTGCTGAACACAGAAGACGAGAGGCTACCCCTCAGGAGAAAACTACAGACTTTGACAACACAATTGCCCCACTTTGGCTCTTGTCTGTCTGTTCATTGATCAATGTAGTTAATACAGAAGATGCTCACACTGAAGAAAAGAATGGGAACCATGAGTTGGATAGCACTGAAGGATATTAAAACTAATTAAAATTCATGACAGGATCTAATGAAATGGTCACAAAATTTCCATGGACAAAACAGAAGATTAATTTCTCAAAATGCTTCCAGGAGTCAGGGCTAGAATCCTACTGAGGCATGGAATGATTGGAGCTGATTTAACTGGTTTTATGCTTGATTTCTGTACATTTGATACAGTTTGGACTCTTGCACTTTGGTGTAGCTGTAAGGCCAAGTGAAGTGGCTCACGCATGTAACCCCACTATTCAGATGAGACAGGAGGATTTCTGGGAGTTTGCAGTCAACCTGGGCTAGAGGATGAGCCCAGATATTAGAACTTAACAAGCAACAAACAACACAGTCATGTGCAGGAATCTTGTTTCTTTTTTACAGCTTCCTTCTTGGTGCTCTGAAAACTCTTAATGTCCAAAAATAGTTAAAGAACTTGGAGAAACTTTTTTAAAGAAACTTTTAAGATAGCTCCGTGTAATGATTTTGTTACCGTGTTCTTTGACATGGGCTGCCTATAACTCAGGGTGATTTTGAGTTTGACATGTGGTTAAGGGGGGCCTTCAACTCCTGATCCTTCTGTCTCTAGCTCCCAAACTCTGACATTATATGTCTCTGACACCATACATACTACATGCTGATTTTTCCTGTTGATTCGGCATGAATCAATGCAGGGAATTAGGAAGATTCACTAATACTACAGATATATGAATTCACTTCATAGACAGAGACTCGGCTCATGTCTCCCTATATTTGTTATTTTCTGAATGTCCCCAAGTGCAACCAACATGTAGAAACATCCTTAATTGGTTTGTGGTAGTTGCTTCAAGATTAAAGGCTTAGCCGAAAAGCCTCTGGGGTATAGTTAGAGGCAGAACAAGTCCAGCATTGCAAGAGCACTGCCAACCCCGAAAATGCTAAGGTCTGCCTCTTGCCTCCATGATAAGTTTCCCATAACACTCTATTCCCACCACAGACTGAAGTTTAATGCTCTGTCTTATTCATTTAAAATCCAAATTCATTTCTCTCAATTCAACAATGGAACTTTTACTGGGGGCGGGGCACAATTCAATTTCTGAACCAAGCTGAGTTCATTTTGTCTCAATGATTGGGCTGTTGAGCTCAACTCCTGCAGAGAACCCAGCTCCATCATGAAGAAATGAACATCCGTGGTTAGGGCAGCAGCGATGGATGTGGAAACTGGACCACAAGGCAGCCCTCCTCCTCGTTGATGGAGGAAAGGTGCAGCATCTACAGCTGATGGGTTAGAGGCTGAAGAACAACTCAAACTGGCAACATAGCTGATGGCATTAAGACCGTATGCTCAACCTTATTTAATAAGGGTGACATGGTTACAGTACTACAGACATATTTAAAGTGTCCTGACATTTTTAGCAAATACTTCTTTAATTGAAAAATGTCATCTATTCTTTTTAAGAAACTCAGAGAATTTTTTTTTAAGTTTTTCCTTGAAATTTTTATGTATATGTCCAATGTATCTTGGTCATTTCCACCCCTTATTTTCCCTCCACTTACCCCCAGAATCCCCCATCATAACTTCATGCTCTCCATTTATCTAGCTATGTATTTATTTATTTAACCCATTTAGTCCAATTAGTGAAGCTCATGTGCTCATGGGTGAGATGTCATCCTCTAGAACAACCAGAGAACTTTCCAGTGACCTCACTCTTAAGGGAAGCAACCTTGCACTTCCCCAGGAGCCACCAGTTGCCAATAGCAACTCAGCTGGGGCTGTTCCCTCAGGACTCCCTCTCCCTTCTGTGCTGATATTTTTTGGTTTGTTTGTTTGCTTTTTTTTTTTTTTTTTTTTTTGGTTTTTTGAGACAGGGTTTCTCTGTGGTTTTGGAGCCTGTCCTGGAACTAGCTCTTGTAGACCAGGCTGGTCTCGAACTCACAGAGATCCGCCTGCCTCTGCCTCCCGAGTGCTGGGATTAAAGGCGTGCGCCACCACCGCCCGGCTTGTGCTGATATTTTTTAACTACCTTAGTTGTGTGCCAGTGACCACAGCTGCCGTGTGTTGTTCATCTTGTGCCACAGCCACATTGTGTCCAGAAGACAGCATCGCACAACTTCCTCCTGTCCTCTGTCCTTATCTTCTTTCTGCCCCTCCATGCTTCTTCTTCTTCTTCTTCTTCTTCTTCTTCTTCTTCTTCTTCTTCTTCTTCTTCTTCTTCTTCTTCTTCTTCTTCTTCTTCTTCTTCTCTCTCTCTCTCTCTCTCTCTCTCTCTCTCATTTTGATTGGGAGACAGGGTCTTGCTGAGTTGCCTAGGCTGCCCCAAAACTTGCCCCATAGCCCAAACAGGCCATGAACTTGTTGTCTTCCTGCCTCCCACTACTGAATAGCCAAGATTATAGGACGACCAGACACAGCTGTTGCAGTTTTTTTTTAAAGAAGTCTGTTTTGCTTTTCTCACTAATAAGGTGACAAGACCACCATGATCCTTAAAATCAGCTCAGTATTTTTATAACCATAATAACAAGGCTATATTCCCAAATGCTTGAACATTCAGTTTTTCAGGAGGCCTCTGGATTTTAGACACTCAGCCCCAAGTTCTGTCCTGTATCCTGCAATGATGGAGTCTTTCACAGTCTAGCTTTGAATACCATGGAGCAAAGGAGCTTCTAAATGGGCTGTTTGGCCACAGTGAGAAATCTTTATTGAAAAAAATCCTCTGAATGCAATAATTAAATGGACATAATTGCAAGGCTCATTGCCATGTGAAATTGTAAATAGACTGACAATGTAATTTATGTTCATTTATGATACAGTAGCTCATTATGACTCCAATTTCCATCCCTTTCATCATCCAAGCTCATCTGTTTCTCTGATGGATGTGCCATTGTATTAACCGTGGTCTTTCAGGGGGAGTTGGCAATGAGGACAGTGTGCGGGGTGCAGGTGGCAGGCACATGGGTACAGTTAAATTCTGAATAGATGTTGATGCCACATCAAGCAAAGAGCAGGTACTTAGGAGCACTGCAGTGAACACTGCATCTGCATCACATGTATGACTGCTTAGGTTTGGAGAATGACTTATAAGTAACAATGTAGGTCACCATCAGCATCATAATAGTCATGATAACGGTATGAGCCGTGACCTGAATGAATGAGAAGCCCACAGTCAGTTCATGTTCCTTATAGATATGTGCACTCTTCAGATTCAATTTATCTTGAAATTTTTGAGGTGTGGTGTGTGTGTGTTGTGTGTGTGTGTGTTGGCTGGATATAGTTCTGTGCAGCCCATGCATGCAATACCCAGAGAGGCCAGTAGGGAGAATTAGATTTCCCCCAGACTAAAGAGACAGACAGTCCAGGTCTTGGGCAAATAGCAGCTAATGTTCTTAATCACTGATCTATGTCTTCACCCACCCACCCCCACCCCATATCAATATTTTTTAAAACACTTAAGAGATTCATATTCCTCTTTTATAAAATAGAAAAGGCACAGAAATACTTTAAAAATTCTGTGAGCACCCTTTCAGTTGACAATACACTCCCTAAGTTTGGGGTTCTTCCATCTGTATGCACTTTGTGCCCAATATGTAGGTAATGTCAATGTCCCTGTGGCAGTCAGAGAAAACATTCAGAACAATTCATTTGGCATTGTAAGGAAACTAGATTTTTTACATGTTTCCATCCAATTTGTTTTGATATTCTAACAACCTGGCTCAGGGTTTCAGAATCAGGAGAGATTTTTCACCATAGGGTGTAGAACTGGCGAGGTATGGAGGCAACTGAGGTCTCTTAATACAGCCTATAGGTAAAGGACTATTGGTAAATAGCCTGCCATTAAAGAAGAAGACACAGAGGACCACTCCACAGTGGATTGTTTCATCTTATCTAAACCAGCAGTAACACCCTAGTGCAGATGGAAAAATAAAGGACCATAAACAAATGGATACTGCAACCTTTGTCCTTTCTCTGATTTGCTGGTGCAGTTGCCATGGAGACAAGTTGATGCGTTCCTGTAAATCCCGCCACTGTGTAGAAGTCTCAAGGTCAAGATTAGGAGAAAGAAAATAGTAAATGTCAAAAATTTGTCAAAGACAATAATAAATGCAACCGTTGCTGTGTTGACATTAACAAGCCAGTTTCTGCAGGAAGGGTCTTTCCCTCAAATCCTCCAGGCAGGTGAGGGAGACCCCTTGGAGCAGGGGATTTCAGAGCAACCTGCCACAGGCCTGATTTGTTTCTCCTTTTCTGTCACCCATGTTGAGAGGTAACGTGTAATGAAGAAGCAAGCTGCCAAGTCCTTTGAGAAGATCACAGCCGTAGCAAGGGGAGGCACTTTCAAGGCAGGAAGAGTGGAGATGCCACTTGGAATCTCAGCGAGTTCAAGGCTTCTGCTAATTTGGCGGCAGATCTACCCTGCCATCGCTTCTTGTGGGAAAGCTGACTCAGGGGTAGTCACCTTGATTTCAGCTCTCCTTTCTGGTTCCAATTCCCTCTGCGGGACTTCATTATTGCTTCATATCTGTTCAGAGCAGATATTGATCTTCAACTCAAGGAAACCAGGAAAGCATAGCCATTCCCCAGAGCTGTTAACGCGGAAGCCATAGTGGGATGGACAGGTCGTTGAGGCACCGACCAGAAGACTGCTTTTCATCCACATTGTTTGAGATGAGCTGTGCCAAGCTGACCCAGAATTAGATCAAAAGCTCCTAATATAAGCCTCAAAGAGTAGAGTTGTATGTGACAGAAAATACTCATAAGCCAGTCTATGAAAGGCAAACTTTTGCCCTGGTCTGATTGCAGAGTTTGTAGTTAGCTTAATCTGGGAAGATACTTGGGGCATTCAGCCCTAAAGGGGCATCTGTGTCACCTCACCTCCCACAAAACATTCAGGGATCCACATAAAAAAGAGGGTGGACACTTCATGTGAAGCCAGAGGTTGGGGAGGAGAGCTACGAAGCAGTGCGTCTGGACATGACAGACTGTTGCACTCAGGAGGTGGCAGAAGCTGTGGAGTGGGGAGGACATCCTGTGGTTCCACCCTGAGCTGAAAAGCTTGTGATAGTTGATGACTGTTCAAGGTTGTGGCCCCTCATAGGTTGCCCATGGTAACCAGTGGATGACTCCCCATCCATGCGCATGTGGGCAGCACTAATTGAGTTCAATGGGTTTTTGTAAGGATATGCCCGACACACGTAGTGAGGATCCTGGGAAGAACTGGGGACAGAAGTGTGATCAAAATGCATTGCACACATGTATGGAATTCTCAATGAATAAGTAAATATATGTAAATATATTTAATATATTATATTATATTAGATTAGATTTAATTGGAGGACTAGCTCAGTGCTTAAGAGCTGTGATTGCTCTTGCAGAGGACCCTGGTTCAGTTCCCGTATGGTGGTGGCTCACAACCATCTGCAACTCTAGTTCTAGGGGATCTGATGTCCTTTTCTAGCTTCTGCAGGAACCAAGAACACACGCAAGATATATTTATTTATATCCACACATAGGCATACACAAATAGGTACATATACATCCATACAGGCAAACACTCAAAGACGTACCATCCAAGTCAATGTTAAAATGCTGTTTTTGAAGGAAAGTCACTGCAGATAGAATCTTGGAAATACAAACCTCATTATGACCAGAAGCCTCCAATGACTTCACCCACCCGGTGTTGTCTGTGTGACTGATGGGGTGAGGGTTATAGACCTCAGCAGGAGTTCTAGTCTAAGACAGACCAATTGGCACACCCTGCATCTCTGTGAAGACAGACGAAAATCAAAGTTCAGAGCCCTCAAGGTAGCTGGGACTGTGAGGACCGAGGGAGAAGGAAGAGGAGATTGATGAAGTAAGAACTGGAGGTTCTACAGCTCAAGGCATTTGACAGTACCTCGTTTTCTCGGCAGAAGCCCAGCGCCTGCTGAGAAACCTCATTAAGAGACTGAGGAGCTAAACATCGTGTTCAGGGGCTTTGCAGTGCCGGGGAGACGAAAATTAGAGTTAATGGGTATCTTGATGCATGACAAGAATTCCACCTTTGTACAGCAGAGAATGGCTCACTTGGTGTGTGGTGTCAGCTCCAATGAATAGTCACTGGGACAGGGGACAGAAAAGAATGTGAGACTTCTGTAAAGCCTAAAGCACAGGACTCAGCATGAGCCATATGTCTAGAAGTGAGGTGGACAACAACAATGGCTCTGGAGAGGAGCATGAGAGGATCTCGTTACATCTCTGAGTTAGGCAGCAAGTTCTAATTAGTGTACTGGAAAGTAAATAAAATTTCTTATGTGAGAAGATAAAATTAGCTACATTAAAATGAAGAATTTTATGTACAATTTTTGTTAATAATACTTATGTAAAGCTGGATTTTTTTTTAAAGAAGTCACATCCAGGGCTGGCTCAGCAGGTAAAGAAGCTTGCTGTGCAAGCGTGATGACTTGAGTCTGATCCCCAGAATCCATGTAAAGATTCTATCCAGAGAGCACTGATGCCTGCAAATTGTCCTCTGACCTGCACATGTGTGTCATAGTTTGCATGGCACACGTGTCAACACACACACACTAACAATAATAAAAACCAATAATAAAACAACACATTCATAAGAGAAGGCAAACCAACACAGAACTACTGCAGACACACACAAAAGAAATAGTATTCAAAAGAAATAATGAAAAGTATTGAAGCAAGTGCATCACACACTAGGATGCAATGGTAAATATGGAATGCATTCACTACCTTAGGAGAGGTGGCAGCGCTCCATGGCCTACTAATAAGACTGGTTTTACATTCTGACTTAATGTAATCACAATATATAGAACAATGGATTTGAAGATGCCCAGCATCAGCAAAGGACAATGGTCCCTGAGCAATGACATGCAAGCTGGATGGATCCTGAACTGTAACAATGCCCCACCGGTGAGAGGAAGATTTTACCAGGTTCTCTGTGGATATTCTAGAGAGCAGAGTTGCTAGAACCAACAGGACAGAGCCCAGAAGCAGAGGTGTGGTGCTAAGAACCCATGCCCACAGCTCTTCAGAGGTGGCCCTGCAGGAATTGCACAGAACACTGAGGCTGCCTACATGTAAGGAGCCTGTTTGCAGATGGTTCTTATAAGCCAGCTGGAAGCTTTGTGGTTGGTCCATAATGGACTGGATGGTGGCCCAAGTCTCATTCAAGGAGTGGGCTTAAGTTTCAACCATGATCTTAAAAGCAAGCTCTAGGATAGAAGAGTTAGCTGTCAGTAGATTGATGCTTTACAAATTTGATGACCTGAGTTCAAATCTCAGAAACAATATATAGAAAATTGGGCATGGTGCTATATACACTTATTTTCCCAGAATTGGGGATGCAGAATCAGGAGGATCCTGGGCTGGCCAGCCATTTACTTGGTGAGTTCCAGGCCAATGAGAGAACTTGCCTCCAGAAACAAGATGGTATTCAGTAGCACTGAAAGTGACTTCTGTGATATACACATGTACACGCACATGCACACACACACACACACACACAAACAAGGTCTGAAAATGACAAGCACAGGAAACAGAATAGTAATTTTTGTACCTTTTTCCTTATGATTTGGCTATGGCATTTGTTTCCTGTCTGTACCCTAGAGTCTGATTCCTTCCCACATGTGGAAGATACATTACCATCAAATATAGCCAAGACACCATGATCGTATCTCTGAACTCAGTGTTTTCCAGGCTTAGCGTCTGCTCTCTAGAACAGAATGAAACAAGCGTCTGTCGTTTCCTAAGCCGGTTCTGTTTCCTAATGATCACACCTGCACTCTGGCTCCTTCATTGTATAGATGACAGTCAGAGAATGGTGTTTACTGAACACCATTATCTCCTGTCTCACTCTGTTTCATTTTTTGTCTGCCATAGTCCTTCAAAATAGGGTGGAATTATAAAACGATTTTGATTTGCCTCCTATTTGCTTTTTAAAATTCTAATAGGAGCATGGAGACATGATGCGGTGGTTAAAGTATTTGCTGTGCACTTGTGAGGACTGGAGTTCAGCTCTCCAGCACGCACGCAGATGCCAGGTGAGTGTGGTGACCCACCTGGGATTCCATCCCTCAGAAGGCAGAGATGGGATCTCCACATAAGTGGGGTAGCAGACCAGCCATATCCTTGTCCTCTGGATGCAGCTGAGATTCTGCCTTGAGGAGTAATGTGTGAAGTGACTCAAAGAAGACTCTCGGTGTCAATCTCAGGTTTCCACATGTACATGCACACATATACACATGCACCTGAACCTAGGTATGCCCCCACATGTGAACGTTCATGCACATATGCACACACACACACACACACACACACACACACACACACACACACACACCATACAAGTGCATTTAAAAAGAAGCCAGTAGAAGAGTGCTCTTGGTTGCTTATCAGCCTTGTGCTGGACATTTCTCTCATCCCCTGTGCAAAACAACTGTATTAAAAGCTTCTAGAGGCTACAGTATCTAAGTGATGCATTGCTGCTTTCTTATTGTGTTTGGTCTATTATAACAACTCCTGTGATTGGTAGGAGTGGTGTGTGTACATGTTCATGTGTGTATATATATGTGCAGGCATGTGGAGGACAGAAGTTGATGTGGGTCGCTCTCCACTATATTTTTTTGAAGTAAATCTCTCATTGAATGTGATGCTCAGGGTTGGAGAGATGGCTCAGAGGTTAAGAGCACTGACTGCTCTTCCAGAGGTCCTGAGTTCAATTCCCAGCAACCACAGTCATCTATAATGAGATCTGGTGCCCTCTTCTGGCATGCAAGCATACATAGAAGGAATGTTGTATACATAATAAATAAATAAATCTTAATAAAAAAAAAGAATGTGATGCTCATCATTTACTTGGCTCCAGTATACATGATTAGGTCTTTCACTTCTTTGGTTAGTGTCATCCCCAAGATATTTTATTTTATTTGTGGCTATTGTGAAAGGTGATGTTTCTCTGATTTCTTTTTCAGCCCCCTTATCCTTTGTATATAGGATGGCTACTGAGTTTTTTGAGTTCATCTTCTCTCCTACCATATTATTGAAGGACTTATCAGCTGTAGGAGTTCCCTGGCTGAGTTTTTGGGGTCATTGATATATACTATCATATCATCTGCAAGTAACAAAAGTTTGACTTTTTTCTTTCCAGTTTGAATCCCCTTGATCTCCTTTTGTTGTCTTATTGCTATATCCAGAACTTCAAGAACTATGTTGAGGAGATATAGAGTGGACACCTTTGTCTTGTTCTTGATTTTAGTGGATTCGCTTTGAGTTTCTCTTTATTTAATTTGATGTTGGCTATCGGTTTGTTGTATATTGCTTTTATTATGTTTAGATATGTTCCTTGTATCTTTGATTTCTCCAAGTCTTTTATCATGAAGAGGTGTTAGATTTTGTTGAATGCTTTTTCAGCATCTAATAGATGATTGTATGGTTTGTTCTTTTCGTTTATTTATATGATGGATTACATTGATAGATTTTTGTATGTTGGCCCATACCTGCATCTCTGGGATGAAGCCTACTTGATCATGGTGGATGATTTTTTTTTTTGGTGTTCTTGGATTTGGTTTGCCATATTTTATTGAGTATTTTTGCATCTATGTCCATGAGTGAGACTGGTCTGTAATTTCCTTTCTTGGTTGAGTCTTGGTGTGGTTTTAGTATCGGGGTAACTGTAGCCTCATAAAAAGAGTTTGGCAATGTTCCTTCTGTTCCTAGTATGTGGAATACTTAGAGGAGCATAGGTATTAGCTCTTCTTGGAAGTTCTGGTAGAATTCTGCACTAAAACCATCCAGCTATGGACTTTTTTTTTTGTTGGGAGACTTTTGATGACAACTTCTATTTCCTTATAGTTTATAGGTCTATTTAAATTGTTTACCTGGTCTTGATTTAATTTTGGTATATGGTATCTATCTAGAAAATTTTCCATTTCTTTTACGTTTTCCAATTTTGTGGAGTACAGGTTTTTGTAGTATGACCTAATTTCTCTGGATTTTCTCCGTGTCTGTTGTTATGTCCCCCTTTTAATTCCTGATTTTGTTAATTTGGATGTTCTCTCTCTCTCTCTCTCTGCCTTTTGATTAGTTTGGATAAGAGTTTGTCTATCTTGTTGATTTTTCTCAAAGAACCAGCTCTTTGTCTCATTGATTCTTTGTCTTGTTTTCTTTGTTTCTATTTTATTGATCTCAGCCCTCTATTTGATTATCTCCTGTCTTCTCCTCCTCGGCACCGGGATCTTATGAGAGTTCTGGGATCAGATCTCACGTCCTCATGCTCACATGACATGCATGCTACCAGCTGAGCTCTCTGCCAAGCACCAAGATTTTTAAATGTACTGAAATATATCGACATCAAATGTTGTGTCCCAATCATTTTTAAACATGCAATTCAAGTCTGAGAGAGGACTTGCGGGGTTAAACAAAGGTTGGTTTGCAAACCCTAGCAATCTGAATTGAATACCCAGAACCCACATAAAATGTAAAACCCAGGAGTGCCAAATACATTCTCATTGTTTAAACAGAAGTTTCCAGAACATTTTCACTTTGAAAAACCCAAACTTATATTCATTAGTCCACCCAAACCCTCTAATCACTATTGATAGCATCCTGCCATTTCTGTAAGTCAGACAAGGGAACTCCACTAAAAAGTGTGTGATATTTGACACTGGTGTCTGGCTTGCTTACTCTACATAATGTCTGAGCCAGTGATCCAGTTGTTATTATGCTGTCCATAGTTAATGTATGGAGTATCAGCCCAAGAATAAAGCAGGTATGTTAGACTTGAAAATATAAAATAAATTCCTATTATAGAATCACAAAATGTGTCATTTACAAACTGACAACAGAAACTTAAATTCACACAAATTGTTTTTAACCTCTTTTGTAGTTACCTGCCTCCCCAGTAGCACAACCCGAGGGATGGTGATAGATGAGGTTAATACACTAGAGAATTCTGTCAACCTCAATCCCCCAGAAAAAGACCTTTCATTGGTGTGAGAAGGCCCCTGAATTAGACATGTTCTCACCCATGCTACCCAGACATAATTTCTCCTCAAATTCTGTTACTGGCCTTTGGCTGCACACAAATAAGATAATTCACAGCCATGTCAATAACTCAGTCACACTAAAATTGAATCAATGGGTTTAATCAGGTCTGCTCCTGTGCTGTAATTTGGCAATGATGATATTCATGGTGAGCTGGTTGCATGAATCACACAGTGTCAGGAGTAAAATATATTGGCTCAAGAAGACTTGGGCTCAGGTTCCCTGGCAGGGTTAAGTTGGTTGGACTTGGAGGTCTTGTACAGCACCTTAGCCAAGATCTCTGAAAGGACGCCCAAATGAGCAACCATGATAAGAATACACCATGCATCTGTCCTGCCTTCTGCAGACTTCAAGACTAATGCATCAATGTCCTGCTTAAGCTGCTCGGGTTTTTGAAGAGTATTAAGTGTCTGTTGTGGGTTAGGAGACTTACAGTCCTTCAACAGGCAAAGGCAATACCTCAATGAGTGTACAGGGCTGTGTGTCAGGGGGAAAGTGTTTGGAATGGAAGCGACTACTGAAAACTCTAAACCTCAAAGTTGAGAATAGGAACTAATTTGGGGCGAGCATGAAGGCTCAGAAACTAAATGAGCTTGCCACCAAGGCTGAAGACCTGAGTTCAATTCCCAGGGCACATAGAGTAAAAGGAGAAAACTGATTCCTGAATGTTGTCCTCTGCCCTCCAGGACATGTACATGTGCAGTGGGTCCCATGGCAACACACAAAAATGATATAAATGCAATCAAAGTGTTTTTTAAGACTTGTTTTTTACACAGTTCTTCTGAGAACAGTCATTTGGCTTATGAAGCCACAGCAGGTCTGAGGGATCAAAATAAGCCAGAGCTTATCACATTGCAGATGTAATACCCACCTTCAGTAAAAGTGGATCCCAGAGATCAGAGCACACAGAGCAGCCTGGCCACGCCAATGGCGTGTCATAAGCTCAGGACATCAGAGATGGGGCAGGCAACCCTGAAGAACACAGGTGTTCTGTTTAGTGTCACCTTTCACAAAGTTGCCAAGAGAATGCAAGATGTGTTCAGGAATGTTCAGACCCACAGAAGGGGTTGGCATCTTGGTGGTTGTCAAAGGAGCTATGGAATGACATGGCACCAGAACCTCCTTGTCATGGCAAACTGCATGCTCAGACTGTGAGCCAAATTAAAACTTCCTTTCTTCCTGAAATTGCTTTTATCAGGCGTTTTGTCAAAGCCATGAGAAAGACAACTAATACTGGAACTCTGCTCTGGTGATGGAAAAACAGCCATACTGGTCAGGGTCGCACGTCAATAAAACTTTATTTATAAAACACTTGGGAAGGGGCAATTTTGGCCTCAAGACTGTAGTCTGTTCACTCTACATGTTCACTGTTATTATTTATCCACACTGATGACAGATAGGGGACATACTGTATGTGAAGTATACAATACACTGCCTTACACATGAATGTTGTCTAACCAACACTAAATAAATTGCTCCTGTGTAACCAATGAAATCAAATGGCTTTCTGATTAGATAACCGAGGAACCCCTGTCCTTTCTTAAGGCCTATTGAGGAGACTTAAAAGATACAGTAAAAAAGCTGGTGGGACTCTCATCAGGGTTCAGTTCTGAGGATATCTGCCTGCTCCCTGCTTTCTGCAAATAAGGCTTTATGGGAGTATGCTGGGTAGTTTTCATCAACGTCACAGGGACCAGCTCATCTGGAATGGGAGAACCTCATCTGAGGAATTGCCTCCATCAGATTAACCTGAGGGCAAGTCTATGGTGATGGTTGGTGTGAAAGGGTCCAGCTAACTGTTGGTGATGCCCCTCGTGGGCAGGTAGTGTTGGGTTCTAAAGAAAGCAAACTGAGCAAGTCACAGAGAACAAACCAGTTAGCTGCACTCCACCGTGACTTCTGCTTCAATTCCTGCCTCCCAGTTCCTGCCTCGACTTCCTTCCAAGCTGTAAACTGAAATAATCCTTCTCTTCCCCAAGTTGCTTTTGGCCATGGGGTTTAATCACAGCCATAGAAACCCTAAGACAGTGGTCTTCCCTGACCTTGTAATTGCTCCCCAGATATCTGTAGCTCCATTCCTTTGACAAAAGAACACGACGGACCCCTTTCCATTAGTTTCTGTGTGTTAAAGGCGGTGCAGAGAGCAGGCAGAACAGCCTGAGTCTGTGTCTTTACAAATGGGCATCACTCCGTGAAAACACAACAGCATTTGCTGCCTGTCAAATAGACTAATAATTCCAGGCCTGGTAACATTTGCCTTGAAGCATCAAAATAATTGAATGCTGTAATGACTAGGCACCTTGCTTAACATTATAACACCAAGATTTACATGATTCTCGGCCAGGAGCAAATTTTTCATCAGCTTTAACAACCTTTCACATGCTTCTCCCCACCCTGTTTCCCACATGGCAGCTGGCATGAGGGACCTAGCTCTTAAGTAACACATCCTGACACAGATCTGGACAAGGGCATGAACATCAAGGTCAAAGAGGAACTCTCATTTAATAGACCTACTGAGAACTGAAGAACAATGGCAATGGGTTATTGATCCTATTGCACGTAATGGCTTTGTGGGAGCCCAGGTAGTTTGGATGCTCACCTTAATAGACCTGGATGGAGGTGGGTGGTCCTTGGACCTCCCACAGGGCAGGGAAACCTGCTTGCTCTTTGGGCTGAGGAGGAAGGAAGACTTGATTGGGGGAGGGGGAGGGATTGGGAGGTGGTGGCGGGGAAGAGGCAGAAATCTTTAATAATTAAATAAATTAATTAATAAAAAAAAATAAAAAAAATCTGTAAAGTGCAGTGATGGAGAGAACCTCCTGCACTGTGGTTCCTCCACTCTTCAGGGGTGTAAATGGCTTTGAGGTCTCCTCATACCCCCAGACTGTGAGCCAAAGTAAACCTTCTTGCCTTGTTTTCTTCTGCAGCGGTTATGAAATCATCTCTGCACCCACCGTGACTGAAAGCAACTTGGGAAGGAAACAACTTGTACACTCCACAATTGACACTCCATCCCTGAGGGAAGTCAGGGCAGGAAACTCCAGGCAGGAACTGAGAAGAGACCAAGCAGGAATGCTGCTTACTGGCTTGCTCCCCATGGCTTGCGCAGTTTGCTTTCCAATACAACCCAGGACCACTTGCCAAAGGGCGGCACCACCTACAATGGGCTGATTCCTTCTACATCAACCATCAATCAAGAAAATACCTCCAAAGACTCGCCTGCGAGCCAATCTGTTGGAGATGTTTTCTCAATTGAGATTCACTCTTCCCAGGTTGTGTCGGTTGATAAGAAACCGACCAAGACACCCTCCCTTCCTTCCTTACATCACTTTTCTCTGGTATATTGGTCCAGGTGACAAGAAAGGGAACTCATACAGGCAGGCACTCTGCCCCACTGATGGAAAAACAGCCATAGACAAAGTGAATGGAGTTTCCCACCCCTCTTGGCAGAGCTGTTTCCTGCATCCATTGACCTCTTCTGTGCTGGAGATCATAGTAGCAGTTATCAAATTATCTGTGTAATTACTTTTTTCTGCATACTCAAATTTCAAAGTCTGTCAGGGAAGTGGTCTGAATTAATGAGGCAGGATATATTAGGGGCTTTGATTAACCCAAAGGACTACCCCATAAAAAGTCAGCTGAACTGTCCATAACTCAGTTGTTTCTGTAGAAGAATGCCCTGCTGTTATGAGTTCCTGGCTTTTTCAAGAGTGTCAGAAATGTCTTTATTAATACATCTCACTGTTGTGATGGTTTTTGCTTCACAAGATTGATGAAGAAATATTATAGAGTCCATTCCGTAGTTGATAAGGGATGCCAGGGACCTCCAGCAGTGATGCAGTTTGGTACATCTGGCACCAATTATTAGTACTTTTATTATTAATTAAGTATACACCTTCATCATAAGAAAGATTAACTGTGCTGTCACATAGACATATTAATAGGACATGTAGAATAATTGGTCCCTCAAAGATACTCAGTTCTCACACACAGAGTCTGTGAACTTGCTATCTGCCACAGCAAAAGGAATTTTGAAAATGTAAAGAAGGATTGATTTCATGGAAAGATGGAATTCATTCTGTTGGGTGTCTAGTTAGGTATAAACAGATTTGACGGTCACCTGGGACCTTGTGATAAGCAGCAACAGGGCTGTACTAAGACCTGAGTCATAGCTCTGATCCTGAACACAGGCATGGCATCTGAACTGCCGGGATGGTCATTAGTTAATAACTATCTATACCTGGTACCAGGAACCATAAGTCTTATGAGGTCATTGTCTAGCAGGGGCTTCCTGACAAACAAGGACATCTCATTGCTCTTCTTGAAAGAGTCCATCCGATTGAACCTGTCTATTACCTAGACCTATCCATCACCTGGATCTGTTCATCACCTGGACCTGTCCATCACTTGGACAAGAAAACATTTCTCAAAGAGGATGTTCTGGAGACCTTACACATAATATAAAGCCTACCCCAACTACAAACTATAGTAACTGTCTCTTTGGTCATTGCTGGCTCTCATTTCCCAATGTTGTAGCTTTTTGTTGTAGTAGGTAACTTGACAAAATGAGACTTATTTGAGAAGAGGGAACCTTAACTGAGAAAATACCTCCATTAGACTGGTATGTGGGCAAGTCCACGGGGAATTGTCTTGATTAGTGATTGGTGTGGGAGAATCCAGAACACTGGCAGCAGTATCACTCCCAGGCAAGTGGTCCTGGGTGTATAAGATAAGATCTGAGCAAGCCAGTAAGCAGTGTTCCTCTATGGCCTCAGCTTTAGTTCCTGCCCCTGGGTTCCTGCCTAGAGTTCCTGCTCTTACTTTTCTCTTCATGATGGACTACAAGATGGAAGATAAAGTAAACCCTTTCCTCCCCAAGTTGCTTGTGATCACAGTCTTCATTTTTTTCTTCAAAATTTACTTATGTATTTATTTTTTTAAAAAAATACCTTTTCTCATTTTACATAACAATTCCAGTTCCCACTCCCTCCCATCCCAACCCTATCTGTTCCTCAGAGAGGCTAAGACTTCCCATGGGAAGTCAACAAAGTCTAGAACATTGTTTTGAGGCAGGACCAAGGCCCTCCCCCCAATATCTAGGCTTATCAAGGTATCCCTCCAAAGAAAATGGGTTCCAAAAAGCCATTGCAAGCAGTAGGGATAAATCCTGTCTCAATGCAGTGGCCCTACAGTCTGCCAGTCATACAACTGTCAGACACATTCAGAGGGCCTAGTTTGGTTCTATGCTGGTTCCCTTGCTATCAGATTGGAGTTGGTGGGCTCCCATTAGCTCAGGTAAGCTGTTTCAGTGGGTATCCCCATCATGGTCTTGACCTCTATGCTCATATTCTCACTCCTCCTACTTTTGCATTAGATTTTGGGGGCTCAGCCCAGTGTTCCATGGTCGCTGTCTTTATTAAAGCAATAGGAAGCAAACTAAAACACTGAGAGTCCCACACTTTACAGTAAACACTATATATATATATATATATATATATATATATATATATATATATATTCTACTTAGGTCCCTGTATGCTGGATATGATGGTGGTCATGGGATTGGAAGATGAAGGAAGTCCAGAGCAAGGACCAGCTGAATATCCTGGGTCATCTGGGTGGCCCCAAAGTGATGTAGGTGGGTCTTCTATCTATCTGTTATTTCATTGGTTAATTAATAAAGAAAACTGCTTGGCCTGATAGGTCAGAACATAGGTGGGTGGAGTAGACAGAACAGAATGCTGGGAAGAAGGGAAGTGAGGCAGACACAATGAAGCTCCGGCCCAAGATGGACATAGGTTAGAATCTTCCTGGTAAGCCACCACCTCATGGTGCTACACACAGTACTAGAAATGGGTTAATCAAGATGTGAGAGTTAGGCAGTAAGAGGCCAGAGCTAATGGACCAGGCAGTGTTTAAATGAATACAGCTTGTGTGTTGTTATTTTGGGTGTAAAGCTAGCCATGCGGGAGCCAGGCAGGACAAAAAGCAGACCTGCCTGCAGCTCCTTCTACACCAAAGCATCACATGGATCCTTGTTAGAAGGACGGAGGAAAGTCATAGTCACAGAGAGAGCTATGAGGACAGAAGCAGAGGTCAAATGCTATGGCCATTGCCATGGAAACCTGGAAGTGCCTAGATGCTGAAATGGGATGTCAAGGATGGTGTCAAACTTGGGGCCTCCAGAAAGCCTGAGGATAGCTGAACAGGGAGTCTTAAACTTGGGTCTTCCCCAACTGTAGGATGATAAAGGTGGGCTGTCTAAAGACTGACTCTGTGGAAGGACAACTAGCATGATATCTAACTCAATGGGAAGGAAAACATTCTGTATTCAATGAGACCCCTACTATAACTGCTTTGCTAAGGGCCTTTGTCTGGTTCAGTGCTCCAACATTAACATTCCTGATTCCAAGACTGAGCCCTTCTCCATCTCTGATACTGGAACAGCACATGATCCTTAGAACGAGTGTCATAATTGTGGGCTAAATGAAGGCTATTAACCATTTAGGATCCTTGAACAATAGACAGTTTCTCTTTGTTTCAAGGAAAGAGATATTAGAAATAGCAACGGCTCTGATCATGGGAATTTATGGCTCTGAGGTACTCCTCTGTATTTCTAGGAAGCTTCAAGCTTGCCTGTGATTTTTTTTATTATGGATTGGGTAATTTTGAAAATTATGTGAGCAGAAGAAACACCCCAGAGCTTGATGTCTATCCTTCCATGTTCAAGTGTCTGAAGGAAAACAAAACCCCAAAGACTATTGTGCTTTGTCCCTAAGACCTTTATGATGAAGCATCTCTTTTACCTGGTGTCTTTCCCAAGGATGAAGCGCTCACGAACAGAAATCTGAATTGAGATACTATTGGACCAAGGAGAGAACCCTCAATGTCATTGTGTTCTAACCTCTCTAAAGACCAGGACACTGAAGTAATGAAACACGATGCAGAGATCAAAGTCATTTGAGGGGACTGCACACAGACATACATAGATATGCACGTGCACACACACACATACGGATAAACAGGCACACATGTTGTAATAAGAGCAGCGGCACCACTCTGTTGTAATATGAGTGGCAGGGCTGCGTCCCCGGCACCCAGCTGCCCGCATGGTTAGCTTATGCCCCGAAATAATTACACGGAAACTGTATTCTTTTAATCACTGCCTGGCCCATTAGTTCCAGCCTCTTATTGGCTAGCTCTTACATATTGATCTAACCCATTTCTAATATTCTGTGTAGTACCACGAGCTGGCTTACCAGGAAAGATCTTAACCTGCATCTGTCTGGAGTAGGAGAATCATGGCGACTCACTGACTCGGCTTCTTTCTCGCAGCATTCTGTCTGTTTACTCCACCCACCTAAGGGCTGGCCTATAAATGGGCCAAGGCAGTTTCTTTATTAAATGAAAGTAACTCCTCCATCACACACAAGCACACATATACATATATTGATACACAGACACACACACATAGATACACAAACATACACTAATACAGAAACACACACATACATAGAAACACATACACAGATACACACAAAGATATACATGCAAACACACATAAATACACACACAAAAATACATATAAGCACACACATATATACACAGATTTTTTTTAACTGGAGGAGAGCAAATTAATGGCTTAATTCAGTAGGAAATGAACTGTATGCGAAGATATTGACTCCACTAATAAATTCTTCTAATAAATTTAATAAAAATAAACATCTTGTATATTAAAAGAAGTTATATTCACAAAGAGATTCACTTCAATGTAGACATGGAAGTATGTCGGAAACTCTTCATCATGTAAAGAATACCAAAAAGACCAGCTCCTGGGGAGAATATCTGACAATGTAGTCTGAGATATAATGTATAAGCAAAGATTTTAAAGCTTTACAAAAGTTTAAAATCTTTGATAACGCATAATCATTGGAAAGTGCTTGCATTTGAATGAAAAGGCATCAAGAACTCTGAGGCAGAAACAGGTGACAAAGGGATAGATCGGTACTCACCGAGGGGAATTTTCATCCTGGACGGCACACATTTATCATAAAGAGTGGTTCTACATCCATCCTTGGACATTCATCTGAAACAATTAGAAGGCAAATTAAACCCCAGGAAAGTAGACAGGCAAAATAATCAAGAAAGAGCAGAAATTAATTAGCGATAAGCAAACTATAATTCCACCAGCTACTAAAAGGGCTGCCCATGGAGGGCTGAGAAATCAAGGTGGAAACGGCAGGAAAGCAATGCCCGAGATAAAAAGAGGGTGAATGCTTGTGAGAGACATTAAAATGATAAAACGGTAATATAAAAACCTTTACGATTAATAAATTCGAAGATTCAGATGTAGCAGAGAACCCAGCTGAAAACACACGGGAAGAGCTGAAACAGCTGAACGCTTTTCTAACAGGTAGAAAAATCGAATCTGTAATTTAAAATATTTTAACTCACACACAAAATGGGGCGGGGGGGAATGACCAAAGAAAGGGAATATATCCTAGCTGTGCCTAACAATCTCGGCATAAATCCTGGCTTATTCTTCTAGGAAATTGGCAAGTTGGTTATATAAAATTTATACAGAAACGTTAAGGGCTACAATACCAGATTCCTATAAAGCCGATAAATCAGATGAATAACGTCCTACTTTGTACTAAGGTTCAATAAAAAGCTGTGCTGATTAGGAAAGCTAGGACTGTCAAATAGCTAAGGCAAAAAGTTGAAAAGTGAGCTGGGGGAATGAAGGGTTGGCTCACTGGGTAAGGTGCTCACCACACAAGCATGAGGACCTGAACCAGGGTTCCAGCCTTTTAGTATTCCCATTAATGAGCAAGTGAGGTAAATGATAAGCCATGGTTTGTATCTTCCTGCTTCCATCTGGGTCTGCGTTGCCTGGGGTGTAAACCTTGGCCCTTCTATGATGATCATACATTGGTTGTGTGCTTTCCGAGCAGATTAATTGACAGCCTCTCTGCGTAGACGCAAGAGTCTCAGCTAGTCACAACTCACATGGATTCACACGATTAAGGGTGACTCGGGAAGTCCAAAGAGTGTAATTCATCTCACCGTCAACATCTTTCCAAGCAAAGCAGCTAGCTGAGTGTCCTCTGTAAAGCACTTTGACCCTGCAGATGGTCTGAACCATGTAAAGACCAACGCACAGATGTGACAGGCAGGCCAGTGAGGGTTTGGTTCTGGCTTTGTTACTAACTGTGATCTCTGTACCTGTGTTTCATCATCACCAAAAAAAAATGGAAGAGATGATGAGAATCCCTATCTCACACTGACACTGTAAGGATGTGGGCTAGGTGTATGAACACAGCCCGGACAAGACCTATGTGGAAGAACACAGACGAGTTAGATACACTGACTATTATCAACTTAAAAGCACCCATAAGATTCCTCATAGGAACTACATGATATCAAAAGCATGATAATTAATTCAATAAAAACAATATCCATCTCTGTGTTTTCATGCATGAACACACATCTGCACACATGTCCTTATATGCATGAGCAGCCCATGGAAGTCAAGGGATATGGTTATGTGCCCTCCATCATTTTCCATGTTAGGCAGTAAGACACTACCTCTCTGAATTAGATGACTCCAATTACATAGTCAGCCAGCTTGTTCTGGAGATTCCCTGTCTCTATCTCCTGAATTCTGGGGTTATAGAGAACCAACCACCCAACCAGCATTTACCTGGATGCTGCAGGTCCAAACTGTGATCTTCCTACTAACAGCCCCTAAAGACAGTATCTAAATGGATGGGTTAGGACCAGGTCCATAGGAGAGGGTATAGGCAACAGGGAGCTGCTGTCAATGTAAAGTTCATACATCAACCCTGTACACTCACCTCAGCCAAAAAAAAAAAAAATCACTAGAGGAAGTAGCCTGTAGCAGAAGCAATGACAGCCATGACAGCCAAATCCACAGTAGCTGTGACTTCACTGAAAGAACCCAGACAAATCTGAGCCACCAAACCACACAGAAAAAAAATCTCTTGACCATTCTCTGATCGTCACCCCAAAATCTCAGTTCCTCCCAATGGAAACTCTACTCAGAAGTCAGTGCTCAAAAGAAGCCAGGGATTCCATTACAGAAGCTCAGTGCCCAGGTTTCCTGGTATAGAGTCATTAATAAGCCACCAATTCTGAGGACAAGGGTTTAGGACCCTCTACTTTACCCATGTCATCAAGAGGAACAGACTGAACAAACATGACCAGATCAGCCATGAACCCCACCATTCAGAAATTCAAAAGCAGTGACTGTAATCAGCAATGGCTTGTGCCTTCTGTGTCTGGCTCCCGGCTGCTGGTGGAGTGTGAGAATCCTAAGAAAATACCCGCACAAAAGTAGGAGTTGCAATCGGCATTTCTATCATCTGTCTTCGTTGCCAGGACACCCTGTACTGTGTGCGACATCATCCCATTTCAGCCTTGCAAGGCTCTACTGCAAGGGAGCTATTTATCCTCACCACACATAGAAGGAAATTGAAGGTGAAGTGTTTATTTGGTTAGAATCAAAAACATTCTGTGATTCATACTTGCATCTCTTCGACACTGCAAAGAAGGCTGTTGACACAGGGGTATAAGATCCGGGAGAACACAGTGTGGGGTTCGCTTGCTTTATTCAACCAAGATGCTCTGAGATTCAGGCCACGAGGATCTCAAAGACCCAAATGACATCCTACTTCTCCTTTAGATCTTAGTGACTACTCTGAAAATCTCTCAGTTAAAAGACCTACAGTTGACCCGGCATTTGCAACAGAAATAAGCACACATCTGTGCCAAATCTTAAACATGAATGGTTATGGTGGACTATTCATGACAGACAAAAGTGGAAACAGTCCAAAGGCACAGCCACTGAGATACAGATAAAATGTAGCACACCCCTACAGTGAAACATCATCCGTCTGTGGAAATGAAGCTCTGACACGCGCTGCATGAATGAATCATGAGGACATCATGCTAAGTGAGAGAAGCAGGTCAGAGAGAAACAAGTGTTATATGACCCTGTTTGTGAGGAGGCTCAAGAATGAAGGAAGTCAGAGGAAAATATATCAGTGGATGCCTAGAAGTGGGAGAAGTGAGTGGATAGGACAGATAGGAGCTATGGCCAAGGTATGTATTATCCTTTCAAGATAATGAAAGAACTTTAAAATTAGCCTCAGTGATGTATGTTTAAGTTTGAGAATATACTGAAAGCTATTACACCCTAAATTTTAAATAGGAGAATTATATACTATGCGAATTCTCTATCTATATCTCTATATATAGTGTGTATGTGTATATGTGTGTGAGTGTGTGTGTGTATTAGGATTTGCATGTAATCAACCATCTTAAGTAGTTTGCGGGTGTCTTTGTGTTTGGTTAGATTTCACTAGAAGATTTTATGGGGTTGATTTTGAAAAGAGCTCTGGGGGAGTGATTAAATATTTTTCGTAAAACATCAATCCATGGGCTGGAGAGACAACTCACATACCCCTCTTCCAGACGGTTCAAATTTGGTTTTCAGCACCAGTATAGGGTGGCTCACAACTGCAGGGTGATCTGATACCCAAAATAAGTAAATAACCAAAACAAAGTTTAAGAAATACATGTACATTTATTATTCAACCTCGTTTTTTTCCTCCAAGTTTATGTCAGGTTAAAAAATTCCAAGTGATTGGTCCTAAACACATGTATATATGAGCAGTACTAAATGAACTCATTTTATAATATATATTGTATATTTATTCATTTATATAATCTGTAATATACTTATAATGTATAATGTAATATATAACTGAGTATATATTATTGATATTTATCAATAAGGAAGAAGAGATTATGAACTTGGAGGGAGTGGGAGGTCTGGAAGGAGTTAGAGGGAGGGGAGGGTGGGAATGATTTCAGTCCCTGGTGAGAGTAGTAGGCAGGGCAAAGGCAGCCTCAGTTCCCCAGGACTGAACTAGGATTTAACTAGCCTTCTTGGAAGAAGGTAAACTCTCTTTCTTGGATCATTTACTTTAGCGCACTTGTAATCACTATAAGCAGTGGTGTAGAGAAACTGCCGAACTAGACCACTCCATGCGCAGAAAGAAAGATTCACTGGGGCTCAAACAGCCAATAGATTTTATCTGACAGTCAACAGGTTAAATATTGCACTGTCTGAATCCAGAACTAGACGCCCTTTTTGTTGTAGTTCACCTTTGGGGAAAGGTTAAGGGAGGTTCCCGGTAAATAGAAGCTGAATTAAGAGATCAGCTATCTAGTGGACCGAAACCATTCTTAGGCTTGTTTACCAGATTACAGTCCTTCTGTTTGGCCAAGGTGCAGTGCCATTGGGAGGGGGTAGCTTCCCTTTCAAATGTTGCCAGCACACACCCTTCTAGGGGAACTGCACTTCCATCACAGAAATAAGACAATGTCTGCTTTGCTTTGGGTCAAACCAATGAGCAAGCCTAGAGGGCCCTCACTTCAATTCTACACAACTTAACTCCCTTCAAAGGAGCTGAGCTCCATCTGAGGTCTGTCCATTCCACTCTCTTCCAGAGTTTTAAATAAATGCTCACCCCACTTTTTGTTTGGTTTTGTTTTGTTATATCTGAGGCAGGGTCTCCTCAGGTTGGCCTTGAACTTGCTATGTAGTCAAATGGGACCTTAAACTTCTCATACTCCACCCTCCATACTCCCAGTGCCTTTCACACCTTTTTAACTGTCTAGTGAAATTTTGGTGGCTAGTTAAAAATCATGTATATAGCATATGTGGGACTCAAATCCTAGATACGCAAGTGCACAGCTATATGATGCAGGAGAGACTAATTTGAACAGAGAGAAGGCAGAAGAAAATGGGGAAGGCTGGTGATTTGGAGACTCCATTCTCCATTGCAGTGAGTGAATAGTGTCCCCATAGAAGATATGTCAATCTTTTACCCCTGTCCTCTGACACCATTGAAAGAAATGTAAAAGGGATGTTTGTGGTTGTTAACAAGTTGAGGTTCTTGAAATTGGTCATCCTCCACTTACTCTTAGACCTAAGCCCAAATATTGAAACAAGGAGGAGGGCAGAGGAGAAGGAGAAAGAGGCAGGTATTCATGCAAAGTCAGATGTAGGCAGAGACTGCTCATTTATTTCCTAACTGCTCAGACCCGAATAATGACACAGAAATTATATTAATTACAACACTGCTTGGTCAATGACTCATGCATATTTCTAGTTAGCTCTTGAATTAACCTATTTCTATTGATCTGTGTATCACCAGCAGGCATCATTCTCCTTTGGCAGCTACATGGTGTTTCTTTGACTCTGCCTACTCTCTCTATATATCTCTGTTCGGATTTCCTGCCTGGCTTTATTAAGCCATTGGCCAAAACCTCTCTATTAACAAATGGTAATAAAATATATTCACAGCATACAGAAGGGAATCCCACATCAGCCAGAGACCTGAAAAATGTATTCCCAAATGTGAGAATGCTCCAAAGAAAGCTCTTGAAAAGGCAGGGAGGCACATGCCTGCAGATGCCTCTGGCTGCAATCTTCTCTCCCCCTAGACTGTGGCTACGTTTCCTGGTAGTTTGTGTTACCATCATGAAATTCATGTATCTAGACTGTATCTGAAATATCTCTGTCTATAGACAGTAGGGAACAATTTACTTTTTCTCTGTGTGTTTTTCATAACAATGGGCATAAGCCAAGTCTTCAGAGAGTAGAATAAATCCTCCAGGTTGGGGATCTGGCTGGGGATTTGAGTTTCATGGATGGAACTGTTCCAGGTGACTAACTCCTACAACATGAGTCCCATCTGAGGTGCCAGCGATTATTGGTTCTGAATGTGTTTTGTACAGTTCTCTTACCTAAAGGCCAGAGGGACTGTGGTTTGCTACTTAAGACATGAAGCCACGCCTGAGACTGGAGGCATGGGCAAACGATCTTGGATAATTGACCATAAGGCATGGCAGGCAGAGCAGCTCCTCCCTCTGGGGGGAATTGTCAGTCTGAGATGATGGATGTCTTTTCTTTCCCCACTGATGCTGCAGATCTGGGGGGGGGGGTTAAAACAAGAATCCAAGTTGACTTATTTCTGTAAGAAGGAAATAACCGCTAGTAAGATGTGGCTGTAGCCCTTCCTGCTCCCTCATAGCTGGAGGCGGGGGCATGCTGGGATGAGAGCACAGCTCCCATCCTTCTAATGAGAGTTACTCGTGCATAGAGGATCCTGGAATCTGGAAGAGATGACTGCATGTTAACAATGAGGAGAACAGGGGATAGCAACTGGCCATGTAGGGTGGGAATCCCAAAACAGTTCTTCTGAGAGTGTCCCTGCTGGAGGTCACTTCTGGTTCCTCTGTCTTTATCTCCTAAATGAGCGCCTCTGTCTGAAGGTTACGTGTGATGATGTGACAGAAACTGACAGGAAGCACCTGCCTGTTGGGCCAACTGGACTCTACTTCATGATATCACCCAAATTTCTGCCTTAAATCCTTTTCAAAGCCCCTAGATTCATAGTTTAATGGTGCTCTATGTCCTGAGACTATACAGGAAGGCTCTCTCTCTCTCTCTCTCTCTCTCTCTCTCTCTCTCTCTCTCTCTCTCTCTTTCTCCCTGTCTCTCCTTTTCCCTTTGTCTTCCTGTCTGGCTCTGTCTCTCTAGCTCTCCCTCCTCTCCTCTCTGTTTCTATCTCTATTTCTCTCTCTGTCTCTCTGTCTCTGTCTCTCTCTGTCTCTCTCTCTTTCTCTCTCTGTCTGTCTCTCTCTGTCTCTCTCTCTCTCTCCCACAAACACATACACACAATGCCACCTATCAGTTTATAATAAACTCCCCTCTAAAATCCACCTTTTCCGAGCTGCGAATTTCCCAGTATTCCCATACCAATATCTCACATAGAGTCCCCACATTTCTAAGCAGTCCACGCTGGGAACTGTATTTAGCAAATAACAGTCAAGCTTAACTTAAACACGTTCCCCTACATGCAGAAATGTCAGCTGAGCGAGTGTCTCACATTACACGGTACCATCTTCTGCCAGCTCAGTTAAACTCGAGCAAAGATAGAAAAAAGAAATAAAACATCTTCCTTATAAATACCCGAGTCAAATGGGCAGCTGGGGTCTTTTTAGTGAAATATACCTGTGGACCAAAACCTCAAAGAACGATTGTCAGCAGTTAGTTGGTTTTTATTACTTTTGCAGGGAATCCCAAGCATCTGCTTGGCTTTGGCATTCATTTTTCTTGGCTTTCTAGCCAATTAGCCCCAAAGTTCCCATCCCACAGGGACAGATCCTATGGCCTTGTGTATCTACCAATCACATTCAAGAAGGAAGGGAGTTATGTTATGTGGTCCACAGTGCTCTGATGGATGCAGAGTCTGTGTTTCCAGGACTTTAGAACTCATTAGTATATTGTTCGTAAGTGTGAGGCATGGAAGAGGAATTGTAAACTTAGAAGTCTGTGTGTGTCTTAGTCTTCCTTGACCTTAAACTGGAGAGGGGTCATGGTACTTCATGGGCTTCAGTGACTCACTTGTAAATGAAGCTGTCAGACTAATATTGATTGTACTGGTATATTATTTGTGTTTTAATAAATAAAGCCTGTCTGAAGAAAAGAGGGCAAAGCAGCCATACTAGTCAGCCATACAGGCCGGGGAGTGGTGGCATACATCTTTAATTCCAAGATTCAGGAGACAGAGGCTGATGGATCTCTGTGAGTTCAAGGCTACCCTAGGCTACACAAGATTGAATCTGTCTGAAAGAGAAACAGAGCTCACACAAAGGTGATTCCAGCACTAGGGATGGGGAGACAGGAGTGATATAGCTGGGTGGAGAGAGGATCATAAAGAGGAAGAGACAGGAATTCAGTGTGATATGGAGTTTGAGGATTTGTGGAGACAGGATCTCACCCCATTTTGGTCTGAGGTAGACATAAAAGATAGTGACTGGTTACTTTGCTTTTCTGATCTTCAGGATGAACCCCAATATATGTCCCTAGGTTTTTGTTATTCGTGCTACATGTGATATTAAGGTCAGAGGTCACATGCTGAGGCTGAAACACAGGTCTGTATGGACATCCTCATCCATGCATTGGGAGGCATTTATTATCACCAGGGAGGGCCTTCTCAGTCTTGTAGGGGATAAAAAATAGTCTCTGGGGTAAAAGCCTTTTTTTTTCTTTTACCTACTTGATTGACATTTAGCTCCCAATGATACTGGCACAATGAAAGGAAACAGCAATGCCAGATCAGGGTTAAGATGGTTAGCATACAAATTTAATCATTTTTAATTCTACAAAAAGAATTCCTATTAATATTTCAAAGGCTTGCATTTTAGTGGCTGATTTGATCATGCTAAAAGTTTTTAAAGAGTCTTAGGTACTTTTCTCTCCTCTTTGATATTTTTATTTAGTAAAACAGCAAAAACAGAGAATTGACATATCATTTTAAAGTCATTAGAGGCGGTGGGCCCAGCTCTACCCACTCAGGGATCCTGGCTCTGAAGTGTGGCTTTGACACTGTTCCTGTGATGTGGGACTTTCAATCCCCAGCCACTGGGGCTCCGTCTAACCTCAGCTGTCACTCTTCAGGTGTAGTCTGCCTTGTATTTTGAGGCAGGGTTTCTCACTGACTTGGAGCTGGTGCATTGGGCTAAGCTGGTGGTAGAGATCCCAGGGACCAGCCTGATTTCTGCATCCCCACCACTGTGTCACAAGCATGCATCGCCCTGCTGGACTTTCTTTGAAATCAAATGCAGGTTTTTATGCTTTTCTTACTGAATGATATCATCCTTTGCTAAAGCCAGGTGAGGGAGCAAACAGTCCTTGGAGTGATCTTTTTTTGAACCTTATGAACCCTCTTTGCTTAGGCTTTAAGGTCATTGAAGATGACTATCAAGGATATCTGGTTATAAAGAATATTGCCCACTGAATTTTGTGAGAATGATAGAAAATAAAATTAACTCATTATTCAGTAAAGTCAAGGGGTTTCAGGGTTGACTGGGTAACTTGTAAAATAATAATAGGCACCAAATTTGCTTTTCTCCTGTACATACCATATATATATGGTATGTACAGGAGAAAAGCATACCTGGTATGTATATATGTGTGTGTGTGTGTGTGTGTGTGTGCGCGCACGCATGAATGTGTGTATACATGTGTGTTGTGTATGTAAATAATTACATATATAATTGTGTATATATATATAATATCTATACTATCATTAATATGAAACCCAGTACTATACACAACGACTATGTGTCCCCAAAACAAAAAACAAGGAAAACCATTGATAACAACAATGTATATCAACGGTTTCATTTTATTAAAGTAGGCAGAGAGAACAAGTCAGAACAACAAGCGCCCTGCTTATTTTTCCTGGGTGTCATGAGGCAAGCCTGTAGGACAGCCCCTCTCTCCTCTCTTCCTGCCACTTGTACTTGTGATGGAGATGAGAGGCTGACATTGAAGATAAATCTGTAGGAACTGGTGATGAGGGACACGGACTGCGATTTTTTTCCTTGAACATTTCTTTTCCTTCTCATCCTTTCCCGGGAGTTTGGTTACCCCACCTAGTGTACATGGCTTCAGAGAAAATCTATTCCATCAAAGAAAAGTCTACTGGGGGTTTTAAATTTATTCATTCTGAGTGACTAAGGGAATGTGAATTTTAAACTCTTGAATGAGAGGAACTTTTTCCATCCTCAAGGTCAGAGACGATACAAATCACTGGAATAAAGAAGGGAGCCCAATGGGGATCTTCAAGTCCATGCAGAAAAGACAGGGACAGATCCCAACCTTTGTCCTGATATTGACTGGAAATCACGAAGGTGAGATTCCTGAGCTAGTAGGGAACAATGCTCAACTATCTAATAGTGAGGATAATTATTATTGGGGTTAATACAAGTTACTGAAATAAAAGGGTGAGTTCCTGTTAACAATCGCGTGTATAGACTGACTGGGATGTATTACTCTAGGAATTTAGGTTGAGACTTCCCACACTTCTGCCCCATGGGAAGAATCCTTGGTGAATGCTGCAGTGTTTAAGCCAAGAGTGGGAGTGCTCATCTGCAATCCCAGCACTCAGGAGGCTAAAGCAGGAGGATTTCAGGTTTGAGGCCAGCCTGGATAGGTAGTGAGTCCCTGTCTAGGAAATGAAGCAGAAGTCCTTGAAGCTCTGGGCTGTCTATTACCCTAGTGATGGAAGAGACTAGAGTGGCCTATTTATTTGCTAGATTAGGTTTTATTTAAATCACCCCTGTCCCTGTAGCCTGCTGGCCTCCCTGTAAGAAAAACCTTCAGAGAATAAAAGCAGTGGAGAAATAGTTGTAGAGATGGTGCCAATATCTAAATGTGGGACCCTTGGGTTGATCTTTTTCCTCCTTGAGCCTCCACTTCCCTCGTTGCAGAGCAGCAGCTGATGTAGGTGACCCCTCATTAAGACTCTCTTCTCACAGGGCTCTAGGCTGCCTCAAGCAGACAGTTAAAACTCTACAGCATAAGATGGCTTCCCCCTGACCATGCTTCTATAGCCACAGCTCATCGGACCCCAAGCGGGAAGTTTGCCCAAGTCTCAAGGTGTAATTGACCTGTGCTCATCTGAGGAGACAACATAATGCCTTCACCCCAGCATCCTTAAGGATACCTACAAGGTCCCTTTCATCAGGTAAGGCAAAGCATTCACTACCTCCAGGGATGAGCATGTTGGATTAGCCAGGTTCAAGTCACTGGGACCAAATACTCAACAGAAACAACTTCGGGAGGGCAGGCTCGCTGACTGAAGGTGTATAGTCCACCATGGTGAGGGAGGCACGCAGGTGTGTGTCTCTGATGGTGACAGCTGCTAGTTCACATTTAGTGGACTGGGAGGCAAAGACAGCTGCTAAAGCAGATTCCTCACTGTACACAGCACCTTATCTCTTAAGGGTTATACAGGCCCTCAACACACTGGTACCAGTTGGCCATGAAATGGTCAAACACGTAAACCTGTGAGACACATTTGGCACTCAAACCATGACATATCTGGATGCCTTGGTAAGCCATATTGCTTCCTACACATCCCTTCATGATCCGTTCCTCCTGGTGACTGACTCCAGACGGAGACAATTTGGATCCTTGTGGAAGACTAGTTGAAGAAGTGTTACATTTGTTTATGCTGTAGAACACTTGTTTAGTGATGCAAAGATGTGTTGCATTCTTTTATATTACATTTGTTTAACTCTGTGAAGCTGTGTTACTTTACCTGTCTAAAACAACTGATTGGTCTAATAAAAACTGAACGGCCAATAGGTAGGCAGAAGAAAGTATAAGCATGGCTTCTAGGCAGAGGGAATAAGTAGGAGGAGAGATCTGGGAATGGAAGTTGGAGAGCAAGAGGAGAGAGGACACTAGGGGCCAGCCACCCAGCTGCACAGCAAGCCACAGAGTAAGAAGTAAAGAAATGTATATGAAATAAAGAAAGATAAAAGCCCAGAAGCAAAAGGTAGATGGGAGAATTTAAGTTAAGAAAAGCTGACTGAAAATAAGCCAAGACAAGGCCTGGCATACATGAGTAAGAATAAGCCTCCATGTGATTATTTGGGAGATAGGTGGGTCCCCCCTCAAAGAACAAAGAGTAAAAACAACTATAGCTACAGATCCTCAACTAGATAGAAGGCATGGTGAAGCCATATTGACCAGTCAAACATTTTCTAATGACAGTGGGGGAGATGGTTCAGCAGGTAAAGGTGCTGGCTGCAAATACTGACAACCTGAGTTTGCTCTCTGGGATCCACATGGTGGAAAGAGAACCAATTGCCACCCATTACCACAGTTGTCCACTGATCTCCATACATGTGCCATGACATGATCACATGTGTGCACATAGATAGATAGATAGATAGATAGATAGATAGATAGATAGATAGATAGATGCAAAAAAGGAAGCTTCTAATGATGTCAGAAGCTCAAAGAAAAGTTTAACTTATTAATTTTTCTACCCCCTCGCCCTCATGAATATTGGTCTTTGTGCAAATCAGCCTGGTGCTTCTTCAGAATCCTGACTATACATTTAGGTGGAAAGTATATGTATCCCATTGTACTTCCTCTAAAATGTATTCACGACCTCTGTAAGGACCCTTCTTTAAAAGCCATCGACATTCATGTTTCCATGCTGGCATCCTCATTTCCATCTTTCTGTCGATGCCAACCCTTCAAGTCAAACCAAGACACTGGTGACTGAACTCAGTTGAGCATTTTCATGGAAATGTAGAAAAAGAGAAAATACCCTACAAACTCAATTTTCACATGTCTCCATATTTAATCTTCTCACCCACTTCAGAAGGAAACATAAATATTATTTTACAGAAAGGTAAATTGAGTATTAAGGATGTTAATGCGTTAATGATTTCCCTTATCCATGATGCTAAAGTCTATACATATAAACCCTTCTGTATCAACAGAGGCATTTGATCAACGGTTTCAGTATTAAGTACTATGGGAAAGTAAGAGTGAGATTTGGGGGAACACAGATCTAAAATGTTATTCTGGGATACTTTTGGGGAATTCTGGAAATCAAGAAGACTGACTATAATCCTCGCTCTGTTCTTTGATTTCTTGTCATTTAGAAATTATATCTGAAGCCAACAGCTGGAAGGCAAATTTAACAGTTCACTAAGGGACCCCCTGGGCCCACTGAACCTTGCTCTTCAATGAGGTACTTAGTATCTTCTCACTGAGATAAGTGAATATTTATACGACAGCAACCATGAAATTTAAGTTGATTTTGACCTCCTGTATGTATTACCATAATGAAATTGACATTAATCTAAATCATTTGTGGAGAAGGGCAAAGAGGTTTTCTGGATGGTAAAAAGTTTGTTTAAATAGCTAAGAACCACAGGCTTGTAACATGGAGACCCCAAACAATTGGTGTGGATCATTTTATGTCTGTTATAACCTATCAGGGGTCTCACCCTTGGAGAAGACAAATTCTCCCTCTCTCAGCCATTCATTGCCCACAGCTCCTCATCTAGAGTGGGGCCTTGTAGTATTTCCTCACCCACATGGCCATGTTAACTGGAGAGGCCATTAAGCAGGTCTTGTATAAGCAGCCATACTGTTGAGATTCTGTGACTGCGGTTTCCCTGTCATATAAAGAAGATGCAATCTCACAGCAGGTGTCCTGGTTCTCTGGCTCTCACAATCTTCCCTCCCCCTGTTCTGTGATGTTCCCTTAGGAGGTTGTCTTGTGAATCTGTCAGTTGGGCCTGGGCACCTCCTGGTTCTCTGCATTTTGACCAGTTGTGTCTTTCTGTAATGATCTCTCATACAGAAAGAAACTTCTAAAAATGCCCAACTATATTGTATAAATTTTAAATTAGAGAAAGATTTTTGATGAGGCGTGAGAGATATAGTTACTCCCTGGGTATATGGGCAATTATTTATAATGCAGTTAAAAATTATCTCTGTATGATAAAGTGGCAATAGTAGATTCTCTTCTAGGTCTGCATCAACCTGAGATACATATTTACACATGAGCAACACCGAACAGACGAGAGAGAGAGAGAGAGAGAGAGAGAGAGAGAGAGAGAGAGAGAATCTATATATTGTAACAACACATGTAACAATTATAATTTAAAAAGATCATAAGTCTAGAAGGGAGTCAGGGGTGCACAGGAGGGATTGAAGGCAGGGGGAGAGGGGTAGAAATGATTTAAATTCCATACACAAGTAGGAAATTTTAAAAAAGAAAGTAAGAGAAATCTGTTTGATGGCTTGTAAGGTCAATCATACTTCCTTGAAAACTGATCCTTCAAATGACAGACTGTGGGCTCACACTTTATTCCATTGACTCACTACTCTAGAGGGATCTGATGACCTTAGTATGGTTTTACAGAAGGGTAAGTTGAGGATTCAAGATGTTCAATGAGTCTACAAAGCCAGATGGACACTAATGCACCAATTCATACACCCACTCTTTCCCACTGTGGCCATCTGTAACTTCTTTGCAAACCTAAGATAGTCATTTCACAATGTGATAGAAAGGTAGATGGCTCCAAGATCCGCTCAGAAGATAATACACTCACCAAACAAGAGCAAAGACCTAAGTTCAAATCTCCAATGTGTGGTGGTTTGAGTGAGACAGGTTCTCCATGGTCACGGGTCTTTGAACACTTGGCCCTGAGAAAGTAGTGTTGTTTGTGGGCTACTGAAGAGGTGGTGTTATCACTGTAGGAAGCACTTAAGGAGAGCTTTGAGGACTGGTAGCTTTACTGTGCTTCCCTAGACATTATGGACTGACTCTCCTTCTGGATTGGAATACCCAAATAAACTCTTCCTTCTGTAAGTTGCCTTGGTAGTGGTGTTTATCACAGCTACAGAAAAGTCCAGCTGGAGATGCGGCATGAATGTCTGTAAGCACGGCGCCCTTATGGGGAGACAGGAGGTTGAGAGACTAGAGAATGACCAGAAGCTCCCAGGCCAGTTGTCCTGGTGCAGAGGTTAAAAGGCAAAGAGACTCCATCAACAGGATGGGAGACAAATACTGACAAATCAGGTTGTCCTTTGACCTCCATATACATCTGTGGCATGCACTTGTCTGCATTCAGACACATAAATGTTCACACACTGTACACAAAAGAGGCTATAAAATCAGGGTCCTCTAGTGGAATCGATTGCAAGTGGCTCTCAGAGGAGGAGATTGGAGGTGATGCTAAGAGTCTCTTGCACCATTTAAGACAGTGAACTCTGAACGTACCATGGTTCCAGCCATCACCTCCATGAGGACTTCATTATAAATCATTTGTGTCATAGCTGAGGCCGCCCTCCATTGCAAGAGCTTCCTGGGTGCTTCTTCCCAGCTTGTCCTAGGTACAGGTGGGTGTGAAGGATGTTGCTTGTATTCAGGGACTTCAGAGTCATTCATGATGCTTCTGCTGAGGTCTTCATGGATCTTTGTTCTCAAATACAAACTAGAAAGTTAAAAGGGTCAGAAAAAGAGTTGTAAGCGCCACTGTCTGGAGTTCACTTGCTCACGTTCAGAGCAATCTCAACTCCCAGATCCCAAGCCTGAGAAAACAAAGAGATTTGCCAGGCTGCATGATTGATAATACGTAAAGACAGTTTTTAAAATTATGCGAGGAGCAGCCAGCACGTTGTTCTGCTGTCAGAGACTCGATTCACTGAGTGAACCCCGGTGCAAAACTCATTTTCATGAAATGGTTTTGAGAATCATAACCGGAAAAAAAAATAGATACGTGACCGGCATTACTCCTGAGAACCTGTCTGTGGGGGCGCTAAACCATAATTACACCGAAAGACCGAAACTTCAAAAATAACAAAAATCTCTGTGTGAATATAAGAAATAAATTCGCTGGGATTTAGATGAGTGAGGACAGCTGAATTAATAATGCTCATCTTTTATTAATCGGTACATTTTACATAAGACGTTTATTTTACTAGCTTGGGCAAACATTGCTGAAATATCTTATGCAATCATAGGAACAAGTGGGCTCTGACAATTTAATGCTATTTTGCAACATGGGAGAGTTTTGTTGGGACTCACGTGAGCCAATTTCACACAGATGGTTCTCTAATCATTTTATCTCAGGCCCTTGCTGGGACCTTGAGATGGTTAGTTTTTGTCAATTTGACACAAACGCAAGTTGCCTGGGCATTCTCTTGGTCTATGATTGATAAAGGGGGGGCTCAGCTCACTCTGCAAGGCGCCACCCTTAGGCTGGTGGTCCTGCATGGTAGGAGAGAGAAGGCCGAGCAAGCTATGAGGAACAAGCCAATAAGCAGCTTCCTCTATGGCCCCTGTTTCTGCTCCCTGGCTGTTCTTTGTCTTTACTTGGGGACCTCTTCATACGAAGCTGTGGACACTGTCCTCTACCCCTTGAGGAACTTTCTGCTTGGGGGAGTTTCTTTGCCCCTGTGCACTCCGATCTGGACTCTTTCTAGAGCTATGCACTAAAGTTCACTTGGTTTCTGTTTTTCAACCATAAACCCCTGTCACCCTGCTTTTTATCTCTTATAATCTCTTAAGAAACACACCCTTCCTGGTGGTTTATCTCAGTCTCTCCTGAGCCAGATTTAGCCCTCTATGGGACATTGTCATTCTGTACAGCTGAGTGCCCCCTGGCCATTACTTCTTGATGACTGGACAGCATCGCACACAGCAGTTACTGTCCCTACTCTCTTGGATTTTTAGCTTACCACGCTATTTGGGCTAACTGAACTTTCATTTCCCATTAAAGCATTATCATTTGCGACACTCTGCGATTGGATTTAAGATCTAAATCAAGAGACATTTGATTTGGCATTAGAAGGTACACTGGCTGTAGAAGACGGGGTGTACCCAGGGTGAGCACCCAGAGCGGAGGTGCTGTAGGAATTTCAGTCTGCTCCATTCTTCACCAGGTGGGTCTTTAAAATGCCCTTCTTCCATCTTCTCCAGACACATCGGGTTTAGTTAAAAGGGGCTTATCATATGATTTTTGCTGTAATGTTCAAAGAATTGGTGAGATTATAAAGTTAAAGGGAGGTTATTGTGTGTAGTTTGCTATAATGTTCCAAAAATTGGTGAGGTTATAGAGATCTGCAAGGAAGTGAAATTGGCTTGCAGGGTAAGGTTTGGGGGAATCAAACAATGTCCGAAATCGTCAGGTAGTTTGTATCCAGTAAGTCTAAGCAAGCTCGCTGCTCGCTGCTCGCTGCCATTTAGACTGATTTTCCTATGTAATATGTGATGCTGAAAGTATGTTTGTAACTTATATTTTCTGGGTTTTTTTGTTTGTTTGTTTGGTTGGTTGGTTTTTGGTTTTTTTGGTTTTTCGAGACAGGGTTTCTCTGTGGTTTTGGAGCCTGTCCTGGAACTAGCATTGTAGACCAGGCTGGTCTCGAACTCACAGAGATTCGCCTGCCTCTGCCTCCCACGTGCTGGGATTAAAGGCGTGTGCCACCACTGCCCGGCCATATTTTCTGTTCTGAAGGAAAAAGTCTTGCAGATTTTTACAGGAATTTTCACACTGGTGCGGTAGAGGCAGGGACTACACAATGTCTACACCCTCCTTATAAGGTTCAAATGATACCCCAATGTTCAGTTCTACCAGACTTCACCACGAGGAGCCAAAGGGTTTATTAGACTTACTTAGATGGATGAGGGGCTACTGACAGGAGTGTGAGTGACCCCATAGCAGCCCCTTTGGAAAGTCTACGCCCAGTGTGGATGAGGGCTTCCCCATGACTGAATAGATGGAGTCCTTCCCTTAGTCTCCAGGAATCTGAGCTCTATGCCCTTGGTGAGATCCTAAGGGCACATGAACGAAAACAGGACAGAATTTTGCACAAAAGATTAGGGATGTTCAGCTCAAGTTGTAGGGATAAAGGAAACTATTCTAGGAGAAGCTGAGCTGGTGGCAACGGAGGGTTCAATGAGATTTTGAACACACCCAGTGATGAGGGGGATGGTGATTCAAGGGAAGAGAGAGGCGGGAGGGGGAGTGGAAACCAGAGGATGACTTTAGGGTGGCCAGGGAGGAAAGCTAAAAGGCAAGCTTAGATCCTGATAAAAGAGAACATCATAACATCGCATGAGTGTGGGACAGGGTGGCTTTCTTTCCCCCTACTGCCGAAACAACATGGGATTCACATGTTGAATGGGGGACCCAGAAAGAAGTCATCTCTGAAAAAACTGTCATGAAAAATTAGGTGAGTGAGCACCTTAAAATCATGGAATTATGTAAGTAGCGTGTAAGAAAGAGTTCTTATGAAATTTTAAATACTTCAGAGAAAGCTCATTTCTCTCGGCTCACTGCACCAGCCACCGCCCGCCATGTTCAGATGGAACCACAGTTACCTAGTTGATCAATGTCCTTCTAGATAGTTCTCTGAGATATTCTTGCCATGGCTTACCCAAGGGCAGGGATTGGAACAACACGGCACGGTTTTAGTAGTGCTTGCTTACAAAATGTCATGCCCGTGGGTTACTTAAATCTGTAGCTCGGGTATTGTTACTACTAGAGTGTTTTTATTGCCACAGAGCAATCGATGGAGGTAAGCAGTGATAAGATACTCCCATCATTTATGGATAGTCAAGCCCTTTCCACATTCTCACTAAACAATGTGGTAATGGAGCACCTGTATAGCCAGTCTTTGTGCCGCCAGCCAGTTCTCAAATAATGACACAGAAACTTATTATTAATTATGAAAGCTTGGCCTTTGCTTAGGATTATTTTTAATTATCTCTTATAACTTCAATTAACCCATTTCTAAACATCTATGTTCTGCCACATCCGGCCCATCCTGCTTCTTCCGTGTCTCCTGGCGTCTCTCCTCAATTCTTCTCCTCCTATTTCCCCTCTTTGCCCAGAAGTCCTGCCTATACCTCCTGCCTAGCTATTGGCCCTTCAGCTTTTTGTTACACCAAATCACAGCAACACACCTTCACACAGTGTACAGATATCCAACAACATAGGTGCATAAAAGCAAAAAGAGAGATTATCTGGAGGGAGGGAGGAGACCAGCAGAAGGGGAGATAGGGACTGTGGGGAAGGCAGTAGAGGGGGCAAATTACAAAGTGTAAGGACACAAATATGTGAAACTGTCACAATAAAAAGCTTTCTTTACAATAAAAACAACTTTCTTTGTGAAGCTTTCCCTGGCACCCTTTTTAAAATGTTAAAATTCCAAATAATTAAAGGCTGCCTAAATTGTTCAGTGGGTAAAGAAAGGTGTTTGCAGCCAAGCCTGATGACCTGAGATCGAGTCCCAAGCCCCACATGGTATAATGAGAGAACTGACTCTTGCAAGTTGTCCTCTGACCTCTGTATACACAGTGTGGGGTGCACACTCACTAGCATACAGACACAGGCAAACACTCCTTGTACAATCATTTGGTTAGGGGATGCACTGCATATTAGTCAGAATTTTCTAGGGGATCAGAACTGATAGATGAATCTATTGAGGGGAAGAGAAAAGGAGGGAGAGGGGAATAGAGAGACAGAGGGAAAGAAAGACATTATTAGAGTTGGCTTATAACTGTGGCTAGTCCATCAACAGCTGTCTACCAATAGGAATCCCAAAAAGCCAGTAGTGCAGTCCACAAGGCTGGACATCTCAGTTCATCTTCAGTATACATCAAAATTCAAAAGAGGTAGGCTCTGATGTCAGTGGAGAGACAAACTTGTCAGTGAAGAGTGAGGGTAAGCAGGCAAAAAGCAAGCAACTCCTGCTTCCACATCCTCTGTATTGCCTACCAGCAGAATGTGTGGCCCAGATTAAAGGCAGATCTTTCTGTCTCAAAAGATCAAAAGTAAACATGAGTCTTTGAAATGACCTAATTAAGAAAAATTCCCTCACAGGTATATTCAGCCACTTGGGTTTTAGTCGCTCCCGCATGTCAGTCAAGTTGACAACCAAGAAGAGCCATCACACAATGTCTGCTTGATAATGCTGACCATGAATATTGTGTACCAAAGCAGCTTGCAGTGTTTGTGATGCTTACAGGGGTGCAGACAGAGGTCAAGGCTGACTCTTGAGTGAAAAGGGGATGTAGGTTGGAAGTGGATGACCCACACCCTCAGATGCCATGCCTAAATGCCATGTGTCATGTCTGATTCCTCTCAGCTTGAGCAGCAAAAAACCACAAAACATGAAGTGTCACTTTCTGCCTTGGTCCCCTCTCACTTCACCTTCAGTGATCTCATCAAGCATTAGGTAGGACCCTTGGCAGAAAGCACTCTCTGAGGAACCACCCAGGCTTGAAACTTTCATATCCTACCCTGGTCTAACACAAAATGGGACGCCCACCCCTTGCATCAGTGAAGCAATACTTGGGAGAGGTATGTAAGTACTATGCCCTTTGCCCCTACAATTGCAGGAGGCATCTTATAAGTAAATCCATGTGCAGGCTGCCCATGCCCAAGGTCTCCAGGGAGAGCTGAGTCCAGCCCTGAATATGAATTATTTGTGGGAGCTGCTCTTTTACCAGAGTAAACCCCCCTTCAAGGCTGATTTCACGGCCTAAGACAATTCCTAGATGCCAGTGCTGATAGGAGTCTGCACAGCCAGGACCCTGGCCCTTCCAGCACAGTGCCCTCCTTGTGCCTAATTAGTAGCTAAGTTAAAGCAGGCTGTTATGGATAGGGAGAACTCCTGCTACCTTCAAATTTATTCAATCCTCCTACTCAGAAGGCCAAGGAAGGTGGAACTTGATGAGTTTGAGGCCCGACTTACAGAGAGAGAGTTCCAGACCAGTCAGGGCTCCATGGAAAGACTATCCTTTGGGGAAAAAAATCAGTGCTGGGGTTTATTTGTAAAGACAGTTGAGAGAACAATGAAGAACATGCCTTGAAGTGGGCTTAGTGAAGGACATGCCTTGAAACAGGCTTGGTCCTGATTAGTTTTTGTGAACTTGATAGAACGTAGAGTCACCTGTGAGGAGGAAGCATCAGTTGAGGGACTGCCTCCGTCAGCTTGGCTTGTCGGTTCATCCGTGGGGCTTTTTCTTGATAACTGATCAATGGAGGAGGATCAGACCACTGTGGGGCTGCTACCCCTAGAACGAGGGTCCTAGGTGATCAAGCAAACTAACTGAGCAAGCCATAAGGAGCAAGTCAGTAAGCGGCACTCCTCCATGGCCTCTGCTTCAGTTCTGGCCTCCAGATTCTCAGTCTGAGTTCTGGCCCTGACTTTCCTTCATGATGGACTTCAAGCTGTAAGCCAGATAAACCCTTTCCTCCTCAAGCTGGTTTTGGCTAGTGTTTTCTGTCAGGGATAGAGAAGGTAACTAAGACAGCCCTGGACTCTTGTGTCTATGCCAGATGGTCTCCTGAGCTCCGTGCAGAAACAGCACAGACTTTAGAGGTAGCAGGCTCACAGTACCACACATTTTCCTTGGATAAAGATCATGTGAAGCCTCCGCCACCCCCAGATTTGCTCACTTTGATCTGCCCTGGTGAATGTCTAAACTGTGTTACATGCAGAAGGACAGAACCGACAGCACCAGCCAGGCCACAGGAAAGCCAGAATGGCTATGTTTCCTTTATTGTGAGTCAGCACCTTACTCACAAGTCCCCAGAAGTAAAAACTTGTTCAAGCCTTGGAGAAAAAAGATGTTGAAAGCACGGGACTGTAGATATCTGAGTGAAAATATAATTAAGTTGATTTCATACGTAAAGAGGTTTAGAGCTTTCTCTTGTTTTTCTGGTTTGAAAGGCGATCATTTGACGCAATCAGCATAACCCCGTGGACTTGTCTCTGCTAATTTTTCATCTAATGAGATCTGCTAGCTCCATATTTCATGCTTTTTGTTCTGTTTATTCTTTCAACTAAACTCCAAAGATAAAAGGTATTTTAGTTCAAAGAAATGCGCAGCCCTTTTCTCTGTGAGGCGTGTGTCTGAGTGGCATTTCTTTGCAGGTGTGCAAACAAATCCTATGAGAAGTTTCCCTGTTTGTTTCTAGATGTCTGTAAGCCACCCGCATCTAGGCCATTACCTTTTTTGATCAGATCAAGTGATGTCTGTGTGTGGAGAGAAATACATTTGTGCCAGTACACGCACACAGGGCCTAAAAAGTAAAGCCAGAAAAATCCCAGAAGTTGCCTGTGGAAATAAAACAAAAAGTTCACCCCATATTTGTGAGCTATCACTCATCCCGGCCTGGTGATGTCTGATGTCATTGTGTGTTTGAAGGTTCTGTCTCCAGATGTTCACCGAGCACTAACCCTAGCTCCCACGGCTCAGGGCTGAGATTGGAAGGCTGCGACCAGTTTTACTCTTGACACACAGACTTTCTACTGGTCATTCTAACGCAGTGGTTCTAAACCTGTAGGTCACAACCCCTTTGGAATCCAACAACCCTTTCACAGAGGTTGCCTAAGACCATCGGAAAACACAGGTATATGCATTATCTATCATTCACAGCAGTAGCAAAATTACAGTTATGAAGTAACAATGAAAATAATTTTATGGTTGGGGGTCACCACAACATGAGGAGCTGTATTAAAAGATCATGCAGCATGAGGAAGGTTGAGAACCACTGTTCTAACAGGTCAGGATCCCAGGAGTCATAAACTTGCTAGGCTTCAGGCATACACAACTTCTTTCCTTTGAGCTTTGCACAAAAACAGTGTTGTCCCTGTGTCCTCGGCATGCATGGAGGTCATGGGTTTAAAATGAATCTGTCCCTTGTTCTCTCTGATCCAGGAAGACCTGTGCAGAGACAAGATGGGGGAAGGACCTGAGAGATGGAGGCTGTTTTCAATCCTGACCTTGGGGGTCCTGCGTGCTCAAGAAACATCACCTGCTGATAAATAGTCCTAGTTATAGGCATAAAACAACAACCCCAATTCCGCATCTCTCTGGCAGGTCAGTTGGTATCACCTCTGCTGTCCTCTTCTCAGGCCTGGTATTCAGCAGAGTTCTGGGTAAATGGCACCTGTCACCACGGTGGCTTCAGAAACACAGATGCTGAGGCCTATTTAGAAAGTTTGTGCTCTTTGGTCCTTCCAGTCTCTGTAAATTTCCCATTTCACAGACTAGTGAACCCAGAGCCCAGCTACAGGTCACAGCTAGCAAAGACGGAACAGGGCCAGACTTTTCCCTGCCTTAAATGTCTCTCAGTCCTCCACCCTGCCAGGCTGTCTTGCACAGTCCAAAATACGGTCAGGAGAAAAAATTAAAATAAAGGAGAAAACAGGCAGAGTCTCGCTGGAAACAACAAGAAGATAAATGGATAGCGTCAAACCTTAGGGTGAGCCTGGGTCATCTTTCTGTTACCCCTGTACCCTCAGCTCTTACTTACAGGGTGAGTGTGAAAGCCATGGGTTGTGGCTACATCTTGGATGTCACAGCCCAATGAGGTTATTTTAGTGCAGATCTCATGTTTGTCTGATTGGAAACAGGGTCTCACACAGACCAGGCTGACTGGAACTCCCTCAATATCCCAAAAATAACCTTGAATTTATGATCTTCCCCCCTCCATCTCAGAAGTTCTGGGGTGGTGGACATGTGCCAACATACAGGGTTTCTAAGGTGCAGGACTTTGTGCATGCAATGCATCCACTCTACCAACTGAGCCACAGCCACAGCCGGGCCACACCTTATTCCAAGAGAAAATAATAGAACCATGACCTCCACTCTACCAACTGAGCCCTCATCCAATGGATCAAAGTTGAGCAAGGGCCGGGCGGTGGTGGCGCACGCCTTTAATCCCAGCACTCGGGAGGCAGAGGCAGGCGGATCTCTGTGAGTTCGAGACCAGCCTGGTCTACAGAGCTAGTTCCAGGACAGGCTCCAAAGCCACAGAGAAACCCTGTCTCGAAAAAAAACCAAAAAAAAAAAACAAAGTTGAGCAAGGATCCATGTTCAAAACCCACAGAACCTCATTGTGCCCACACAACACACTCCTTGTACTGGAATCTGCCCTCTACTCTCTCAAGCCACAAGATTTCCTTACCTTATTCTTACTTCAAAACTGTCTTTGAATCCTCACTCCTACACTCCCAATCTCTGAATCTATCTCTCCGTTGACCTTTAAAAATAACGACTTTATTTCAAATAATGTATAGATGTGTGTATCTCAATGGGGATTTGTGTTCATAAGTGCAGTGCCCGAGGAGGCCAGAAGAGGGCGTCTCTGCAAAAGCAGCTTTAGTGCTTTAGTGCAGAACCATTTCTCCAGCCCAGTGTCTAAGCTATTCAGATCATTTCTTAATAATGCCACAGTTATCCCCACATGGAGCAAACAAGATGGTTGTGTTTGGGGGTTGTCCTAGTTTGACTGCTATTGCTTTGATAAACACCATGACCAAAAGCAACTTGAGGAGGAAAGGGTTTCTTTGGTTTACATTATCCCATTACAGTGTGTCACTGAAGGAAGTCAGGGCAGGAGCAGAAGCAGGAACCATGGAGGACAGTGATTTACTGACTTGCTCCTTATGGCTTGTTTTGCCTGCTTTCTTATGTAGACCCCAGGCCCACTAGTTCAGGGATGGTGCTGCCCTCAGAGGATCTGGGCCTTCCGCACCAATCCTTAATCAAGAAAATGCACATCATACATGACCATGGGACAGTCTGATGGAAGTGTTTTTTCAGTTGAGACTCCCTCTTTCCGGATGGCCCTGGCTCATGTCAAGTTGACAGAATACTAGCCAACACATTCGTGTGCATGTTGGGTTGGACTGTGAAGCCAATGTTGGGGAGTAGTTTCTGTGAGGTCTCTGGATGTGCCCAGTCTCCTACCTGGTACTCTGCAGTCATTGCATGTGTGTGAGTTCTGCACTAAGGACTGTGGGTGCAATTCAACCCTGCTGCCTCATGCTCCTGACATCATAGCTAGAATCATCTCCCCATCATGCTTTTCCCACAAAAAAATGGACCATGAACCCCCAAACTGAGAGCCAAGATAAACCCAAGTAGACCTGTGTGCTTCTGTGTTGAACGTTTAAGCTTTGAATACACACAGCGAAAACAAGTCGATCACACCTTTTTAGGCAAAAGTCTATACGTCTTATTATGTACTTAATGATGATAAAAGAAATGATACAAGGCGCTGTCCAGAAAAGTAGCTCTCCAGCCTGGACTTTGGCTCCTGAGATCTGTCCATCATAAATACACAAAATTTTATTGTGACTGTTAGAGCATCCATTTTGTGGGACAAATGTAAAGGAAATGAGGGTCAGGTAACAATTCCTAAATCATGGGGCTAGAGAGATACCTTAGTGGTTAAGAGCATTGGCCCGTAGGCAGAGGCAGCTTGCTCATTTCCCGGCTGCCCAGACCCAAAATAATTACACAGAGACTGTATTAATTAAATCACTGCTTGGCCTATTAGCTCTAGCTTCTTATTGGCTAGCTCTTACATCTTAAATTAACTCATTTCTATTATTTTGTATTTTACCATGAAGTACGAGGTTTACCAGCAAGGTTCCAGCTGGTGGTTTGCGCCTTTCTCCTCCAGGAGCTACATGGCATCTCTAACTCTGCCTTCTCTCTCTCTACATTTTTGTTTGGACTTATCGCCTGACTTTACTTTGTTAAGCCATTGACCAAAAGCAGCTTCTTTATTAACCAATGGCAGTAAAACATATTATTAGTAAACAGAGGGGGATCCCACATCACTGGCCCTTCTTGCCCTGGACCCAGATTCGTTTCCCAGAATCCACAAGGCAGCTCACAACCATCTGTAACTCTAATTCCAGAGGATCTGAAGCCCTCTTCTGGCCTCTGAGGGTACCAGGCACAGGTTTGGTGCAAAGAGATACATGCAGGCAAAACACCCACACACTTAAAATAAAACGAAAACTAAAATGTTTTTTTTTCTAGGTTGTGAGCCACATTCCTCTGAATTTCTAGTGGAAAGCACATGCCTGTAGCTGCTATCCGTATTGCTCCACACCCTTTCTGGTGTAATATTGAACCTAAATAGTCAACTTGATGGAATTTAGAATCATCTAGTAATCACATCTCTAGGTAAGTCGTTGAAAGCTTTCCAGTCAGATTCACTGAGGAGATCCATCAGCTCCATCCTGAATGCAGGAAGTACCAACCCATGGGCTGGACTCCTGGACTGAATTAAAAAGAAGAAAGCTAAACCTCTCTCTCTCTCTCTCTCTCTCTCTCTCTCTCTCTCTCTCTCTCTCTCTCTCTTCTCTCTCTCTTGTTTCCTGAGTTCAGATGCTACATGGCCAGACACCTCACCTCCAGCCACCATGTCTCCCTGCCATGTACTCTCTAACTCTTAACCTAAATAAGCCTTTCTCACTTATGTGGCTTTTGCCAGGCATTTTGTCACAGTGACAAAATGTCACTAATATATCTGCCTGATGTTTTAGTGGCTGAGAATAAAGTGATATCACGTTACATAGATTTTACCTGTGGCAAGCAGGAAATGTCTATAATTGTGGTTATTTAACATGTGTGAATTTTCTGGAGAAGTTTTTTGCCTCATGAAATAATAAAATCCATGAAAATGAGATGGCCAGAAACCTACAAGATGGAGAAACACACACTTTATTATTGATCCTGCAGGATACAGACAGGTTCCTTGTAAGACTGGGCATTGGGTTCCTGTCATGATTGACTATATGGATCTCTATCTTAGACTCATCACCAATGGGAAACCATGTGACATAAGCAGCATGAATAATGGCATCCCCACAGCAGAATCACAGACTCAGGCCATTTGTCCCACACTGATGTGAATTTTCCATCACCCGGGAGCAAAAGCAGGCATGTCTTCTTGGTTTTGTTTTCTTTCTTCCTTTCCCCATTATAAAACTTAGTTTAGCTGTGGAAAAATGGAAAGAGAAAGATGACATTTATAGAGCACTCATCTCAGCATAAAAAGTGAAATATTTTTCTAAAAGCCTTTCATTTCTTCCAGAAAAAGAGAGATACTTTTTCATTAGTCATAAGAAGGGCATATTTTCTGGATTCCTTACCTAATGTCACACACGGCTGTTAAGATTAATTTCTGTGATGTGTGTGTCATAGAGGGGGAACCGTAAACGTGGTGCATGCAAGTAATTTGCATTGTAAATATGGATGTTGTTTTCCTTTACCATAAACTATGAAGAATCACAATAAAAACGTCAAACTATGGTTTGGAAAAAACTTGGTATTCAGGAAGTTGAAGAAGGGCATTTGTGCGAGCCGCTATTCTATTATGTGCCTGTTAATTTCCTAAGTTTCTCTGCTTATAAAGCTTTTATTCTCTAACTTTTTCCAGGATGTATGCTGTTTCCTTGAGCTCAAATGAGTGTAATAAAATATTTGTGGTGTGTGTGCAGCTGCACATGTATACAAGTGTTTTGTGCAGATACATGTGTGTATGCATGTGTGTGAGGTGCATGTGTGTGTTGGTGTCTGTGTGTGAAGGTACATGTAGATGTGTATTGTGTGCAGAGGCATGTATGTTCCTGTGTGTGTTCATCTGTATGTGAGCATGTGTGTGTACAGGTACATGTGTGTATGCATGTGTATGTTAAGATATATGTGTGAGACAGTATGTATGCATGTGCATGTGCATGTAGGTGTATGTGTATAACTGTATGTGTACATATGTATATGTACGTGCATGTGCAGATACATGTTGACAGGTGCATGTGTGAAGGTGCATATGTATATAGCAGTGCACATATACTTGTGTGCTTGTAAATGAAGAGGCCGAAGGTCAACTGGGGATGGTGTGATTCCCTCAGTGCCCTGCTACCAGGTGAATACATTGTATAGAACTGACATATCTTCCCTATTCACTGACAAAGAGTTCATAATTTACACATAAAATTCTTTGATAATATCCTGTCATTTGAGAGGATAAATACAGGAAATGAGCTTTCTTCCAGCAGCTTATGCTGATGCACAGGACATAACTCTTTTGGTTTTATTTTAGTTTTAGTAAAGGAATCATATTCATAAAAGAAGCCATAACTCAGTTCTATATTCTTCAAAGAGTTGGCTACAATTGCTCATAATTGGTTTAAATGTTAATGTTTGCATAATGCATGATTTCTTTATTAAAAGGCCGTGGCAGGAACACACATTAGTCCTCTTGAAAAGAGCCCCAGGAAAAAGATCTTTCCTGCAGTCTCGGATCATTTAAAATTGATCTCCTATCGTGTGTCCTACTTTTATAGTCTTAATGATAGACAAAATAATTTTTTTCCATTTTAAGTCCAGCTGTTTGGAGGACCCCAGGTTGAGATATGTTGCTATTTTCAGAGGGTACTCACAGGTTTATCTTCTCTTCCTTGGTAATCTCCCTGCTGAGGGGCATCTCAGACTGGTTTACATGTTTTCCAATGATCAAATGTATATCCTATGTAGATCCACTCAACTCACCTAGACTCACCTTCACGCTTGTCTACACCACTCTTCTAGACTCAGCCTACACCTGTCTACACCACTCACCTTGACTCACCTCCATGCCTGTCTACACCACTCACCTTGACTCACCTCCATGCCTGTCTACACCACTCACCTTGACTCACTTCCATGCCTATCTGCACCACTCACCTTGACTCACCTCCACACTTGTCTACACCACTCACTTTGACTCACATCCACACTTGTCTATACCCCTCACCTTGACTCACCTCCATGCCTGTCTACACCACTCACTTTGACTCACTTCCATGCCTGTCTATACCACTAACCAAACACCTGTCTATACCACTTACCTTGACTCACTTCCACGACTGTCTACACCACTCTTCTAGACTCGCCTCCACACCTGTCTAAACCCCTCACCTTGACTCACCTCCACACCTGTCTACACCACTCAGCTAGACTCATCTCCACACACGTCTACACCCTCCCTGGGGGCTTCACAATTTTATGAGGCACATTTGGGAAGGAGACAAACCAAAGCTCCTATTGGAAGAAAATGTCTTGTGTACTTCCAGTCAATGTCTCAATGATCTGCTGCTAGGTCCTGTGCCAGGTCACGCCTGTGGAAATCAGAAGATGGCTAGACACAGCCCTGCCCCATGGATCTGTGTTCTGAAAGGATCACATGGTATATGAAGGAGTGTGTATATGGTGGGGAAATGAGGAAGGGGTGTGGAGACGAGAGTCTGAGTTCACAGAACTCAGCCCAGGTGTCTTAGTCACCTATTAGTCAGTCTATTGCTGTCAGGAGACACCATAACCAAGGCAACTCCTTTCTTTTAAAATTCTTCTCACATATATTCCCTCCTGACCACCACTTCCTTTCTCTACCCTCCTTCCCCTTCCCCAACCTCTCACACTACCTCCCCTGTCCCCCAGATCTACTACTCCCCTCCATCTCCCTTTAGAAAAGAGCAGGTCTCCCAGGAACATCAACCGAACATGCCATAACATGCTCCAGTAATACCAGGCACATACTATCATATCAAGGCTGGACAAGGTGAATCAGTAGGAAGAAAAAAGTCCCACAAACAAGCAAAGGAGTCAGAGACAGTATCTGTTCCCACTGTTGAGTTCCACAAAAACAACAAGCACTCAGTCACAGCATATATGTAGAAGGTCTAGGTCAGACCCCTACAGGCTCCCTGATCTTTATGTATACCCATAAGTCTCCATCAATGGATTCTGTGGGCCATGTTCTTGTGGTGTCCCTGTCTCCTCTGGTTCCTCCAATCCTTCCTCCCCCTCCTCTTTGGGACTCCCTAAGCTCTGCCTAACATTTGGCTGTGGGACTCTGCATCTGTTCCCATCAGTTGCTGGATGGAGTCTCTCTGGTCTCTTTGATGGCAATTATACCCAGTCCCAAGGCAACTCTTATAAGAGAAAGCATTTAACTGGGGCTCCCGTACAACTTCAGAGTCCATTATCATCATGCCAGGAAGCATGGCAGCATGCAGGCAGGTACGGTGCTGAAGAAATAGCTGAGAGTTCTGCATCTGATCTTTACACGGCAGGAAGAACGGAACTGGCACTGGGACTAGCTTGGGCTTTTGAAACCTCAAATCCCACCCCTTGTGACTCACTTCCTCCAACAAGGTCATACCTGCTCCAACAAAGTCACGCCTCCTAATCCTTCTCAAGTAGTGCCACTCCCTGATGACCTTGCATTCAACTATAAGAGCCTGTGGGGGTGATTCTTATTCAAATCACCACAGGAGTGTTGGAGACCCTACCTCACTCAGAGCTACCACGGCATCCAAAGAGAGCCACAACTGAAAATCATTTATAGCTGCTTGCTTCTTGGTGGAATGCTTGCACTATAATGTCATATCTCAGACTTGTAATTTCAAAAATATCTCTAGATACCTGTATTTCATGCAAAAGCCCTATTGTTAAATGAGGCAGTGAGAGCTCACTTTGGGAAAAGCATCAGACAAATCTGAGGAAACACACTTGTGTTTTCATCTCAGCCCATCTGTCTTTAGATCTTCACCATCTCCATCCTTGAGGAGGTGCGGAGCTTTCTCCTGTTTCTTCTATATGCGTGCACACAAACCTGTTTATGTGTTAGCAAAACCATCTTTACAAAGCCTCCCAGCTAAGGAATCCTGGGAACACAGTTTCTGAGGGAAGTTCCCTGCACACAGTCTCTCCCATCCCCGGGGAGGCAGAGGACTGAAAACTGAGAGCCAAGCTCAAGTTGCAGCATCAGCAGCCAGATATCTGTTCCTTGTAAGAATGACTCTGGGCCTGTACTGGCTCCACGGAACTGGCCTGATCCAGTCAGTCAGACTGGACTGTCACAGAATTGTCCTCCACCACCTGCCGTCACAGCAGTAGCTTACCCAGGGATGGTGATAGAAGCTTCTCTCTAGAGAGAGACTCAGCTCTGAGCCATTTATAGTTCACACTTCCTTCCACAGCTCATGACCAGAGTACTAGGTTGGTTGACATTTTATAGCATTTCACTGTGTGTGTAGGAGGCTAGTTCCACCTTCCAAATGACCAGACCAATGCTTGTGAGGTTTTGTTTTTTTTTTTTTTTTGTATTTTTTATGTTTTATTCCAACTGAAATGTGTAGTCTTGGAGATATAGAAAAGAGTCTTGTTTGAAGTGAAATTCCCTCTGCTTCCTTCTTTTACACATGTGTTTTGAGGAATGGGGACTCCTTCATACAGCTTCTTTTTTATCTTGGTCTGAAAATCAAATTGGCACATGCCTATCAGCAGTAGAGAAGGATACACTTTTATTAAGATGGGTTTTGTGAGGCCCCAGAGGCCTTTTAGAGAACTAAAGACCCAATGGGCCTGTTAGAAACAACTCACATTGTGGGCTGAACAGAGAACAGTAGTTGTAAATAAGAGAAGATTAAGAGCTATCTTAGCTATTTTAGTGAGGTCTGTGTAGGATTGAGTGTGGGCTTGATTGGACCCCCAACCAAGCACAGGGTACTAATCTTTTTGCGAGGGAACAAATCTTGTGAGAATTTTATTATTGCTATTATTACTATTATTATTGCTGTTGTTGTTGATGATGGTGGTGGTGGTGATAGTGTGTGTGTGTGTGTAGGGGTTCCTGTGTGTGCACGTGAGAATGTAAAGCTCAGAGGTCAGCACCGTGTGTTTTCTTTGCCACTCTCCATTGTATTTTTTGAGACAGCATCTCTCACTGAATCTGGGGCCTGCCTGCAGATGGACTCTATTGGTATTCCAGAAAGAACCATGGTTCCTTCCACTGCTTCCTCATTGTGCTGGAATAATAAGCATATCCCTCTGCACTCAGAATTGCAGTGTGACTCCTAGGAACTCAAACCCAGGGTCTCATGTTCACACAGGAAACACTTAATTGATGCAGCCATCTCTCCAGCCCCTATTCTTCTTTTTATCAACACAGAAAAGGTTACAATGACCTTATTTTATCTGATGTTTTTTGAGTGTTTCTAATTCAAAATAATTGATCTGCAAAATTAGTGTATTTGGACCATTCCTTTCATGTAAAGTCAGATTTATGGAAATAATGGGTTTTCACTCAGATTATATAAAAAGTTTTGCTTCACAGCCTGCCTGTGTGCCTTTGACATTGCTAGTTTTTTAGATCACTCTGGGACTTGTCAAGACTTTTTTTCAGATCCATTACTCTTCATGCTTGATGATTTGTGGGAAAACCCTTTGTGAAATTCCTCTCTGAAAATACTGTCCTCAGCTACGGATACCCATCTTCATTTCCCCATTTTATGTCACCTTATATAGTTGCTATTAAGAGGTCAAGTCCCCAATCAGACATTACACTTTTTTATGTTATCAAGAGGAGCAATAGACTAGGGGCACTTCTAAAAATAACCTCAACTGGGATCCTTTAGGACCTGTGATTCTTCCTTTAATGGTCTTAAGATGGTCTTTCTCAAGGATAATTTTGGGAGTGTGTCCTAGTAACATTAACTGTTGGCTTGACACAGCTAAGAATTGCCTGATGAAAAGAGTTTTGGTTGAGTAATTCTTCATCAGGTTGTTCTGTGGGCATGTTCTGTGGGGGGGGGTTGTCTTATTTATTAATTGGCACAGGAAAACCAACCTACTTGGGCAGTACCATCCCCTAGTCACTTGGTACTGGGCTATATAAGGAAGCCAGCTTAGCATGGGCAATTCAGGGGTGAGTCAGCAAACAGTGTTCCTCAATGGTTTCTGCTTCAATTTCCTGCCCTCATTACAATAATGGTCTGTGACCTGGAAGTGGAAACCAAATGAATCTCTTCCTTCCCTGTGTTGCTTTTGGTCAGAGTGGTTTATCACAGCATCAGACTGGACTCCAGACCACAGAGATCTACTTACCTCTGTCCCCTGAGGGCTGTGAGGAAATGTGTATACTGGAGAGTGGAATGTCTATGTGACACAAGCCAGAGTCATATGAGAAGAAGGAACCTGAATTGAGAAAATGCCTGTCAGATCAAGCTACAAGCAAATAAACCCATAGGGCGTTTCTCTTAATTGACAGGAGAGGGTCTAATACATTGTAGGTGTTGTCACCTCTGGATGGGTGGTCCTAGGCGCTATCAGGAAACAGGATGAGCAAGCCAGGAGGGGAAGTCAGTAAGCAACACCCCTCTATTCCCTCTGTATCAGTTCCTGCTCCAGGTCCCTCCTGTTTGAGTTCCTTCTTTGGCTTCCCTCAATGAAATGTGACTAAGAATATGTAAGCCAAATAAACCCTTTCTCCCCCATGATTTTTGGTCATAGTGTTTCATCACGGCGATAGAAACCCCAGTGAAGACATCCAGCTTAGATTTTTTTTAATTTTTAAATAATTATTTATACTTATGTGTAAGTCAGTATCTATGTATAGTTATTGTGTCATGTGAGTGCAGTACCTGCAGAGGCCAGGAGGGGGCATTGGATCCAAGGGAGATGGAGTTACAGTGGTTTTGAACCTTTATGTGAGTGCTTGGAACTGAATTTCTACATTCTCCAGAGCAGTGGATGCTCTTCACTGTTGCTCCATGTCCCTAGCCCTATTAAGATATGTAGCGATGTAAGCTTTGGTGCTTAAAAGCTGTGCTGTAATGAAGTGACCACAATGCATCCCATCTCCTTGCTTAGCACCCCCAAGTTCCTGAAACTTCTAATTAAATTCTCCAAAGGGGAAAAATGCCAGGGCTTCTAGAAAAACTTCTGTGTTTCAATGCAGCTCTCGACTTCTGTTTCCCAGGGTCTGTGACCAACAGGCCAAATGCTCCTCCTGTCTCCATGCAGCAAGAATCTTTTCATATGGAAATATGACACAGACCATAGATGAAATGCCTCAGAGGCCGAAGAGAATCTCCAGGATTATCTTTAGCTCCAGTAAGAGTGACATCATGTGATTATTGATGAGTGGTGGGGGCTGCAGGGATTTTCTGTAATCATTTTGCAATGCCCTATAAGGTAAAACCATGCCTCACCTAAATTAATTTTGTCGGTCACGGCCAAAAGTCGCATTACCCACACAGGCTTCCCATTGGCTCAGCTCCCTTCAGACCAAACAACCATCTTAAGAGAACAGTGGTTGGGTTTTGTGTGTGTGTGTGTGAGTGGCTAACTGATAATCCAATTTGTTTTTAAGTATATATCTGATTGTGTAGGTACCAGCAGTTCCTCGTGTAGACAGACACATGTAAGATTTGAAGTGATGTTCAGATTTTTATTGATTTTGAGCTCATGCAATTTGGCTGGTAGCTGCCCCCTTGGGATCCATTACAGATTTGTCTCAGAAATAAACCTTGCAAATCCAGAATGGTTTGATTTTTTTTCAGTCTCTGCTCCAAGGAGAACAGGCTCAGACACTTTCCATTCATTTATGGCCATATATCATCCTTAACCCAATTTAAAACACAAAGGTCAATTGATCAAATACAAAGTTTAAAAAATTGCTTCCCTAAATAACAAGAAAGTGCTGAGAGAGCCTTTTTTTCTCACAAGCCATTCATAAGGTTAACCTAAAATGCCTCTCAATACACATAGTAAAACTTTGCCTGCAGAGATAACCCAACCTCTATAATTTGAAGAAAATACAATGCAGGTTTGCAGTTCTGTGTGTCATAATGTTATATTCTTCTAAATGCTAGAAATTAAACATTTATGTTTCAAAATTTTAATTTGTTATCTTATTTAGGTGCAGGGGTGTTTGCATGCATGTATGTGTACCTCACGTGAATACTGCTTGCTGAGGTCAGAAGGAGGCATCAAATCCCTTGGATCCACAGTTACGGATGGCTGTGAGCTGCCATGTGGGTGCAGGGGATGGAACCCAGATCCTCTACAAGAACAACAATTGTTCTTAATCCCTAAAGCATCTCTCCAGGTCCCTGGACATTTATTTTGAATAAAAATAAGTCTTGGAGTACATTTTTGTCTTCTCAAAGCCAAAGAGCATCAAGAAGCCAAGAACTGTTGATAAAAGTTGGGGCATATTTCGAGGGAGATTTTATAGAGTCACCCATGCTGGGTTTGACCTGAATCAACCTTGAAAATGTCAAATGTCATTGAAATGAATAAATGCTGAGCCAGGGTGGGCAGACGCTTACCAATGAAGCATTTTTATAAAAGAGTTTGCAACTTTCAAGACATGCTTCTAGCTTATTGCAAAATGTTTCCTGCTCAATTGTATCTCAATTGCCTTTTGAATCCTTGTAAGGAGCAAGTCTCTGCTGCCTTGCTAGTTGACAGTTGGCCAATACAGACAGAAAGGCTGGAGAGATAGCTGAGTCAGTGAGTTATCTCAGTCACAAGTATGAGGACTGAGTGCAATCCCGAGAGCCTATCTAAAAAGCCAGGCATGCTGTCACATGCTTGTAACCACAGAACTAACGAATAGAGACTTTTGAGTACTCAGTGTATCTATTCTAATGAGTTAATTCCAGACCAATGATAGACACTGGGTCAAAATACAAAGTGGCCTCTCTGATGATGATTGGGCCGAGCCTTGACCTATGAGTACAACAGAATATCATTAGGAATCATTTTATTGATTTTTTTCTCTGTTTTTCTCTCTCTCTCATCTTTCTCTTTCTCTCTTTTATCTTGGTGTACTGAGTTTGGTCATATCCCTGGGAGACCAGCTCCAATCTGAAGTGAAACAGAGAAGGAGCGGATCTGGGAGAGAGGGGAGGTTGGCGGGGCTGGGGGGAGGGGACTGGAAAGAGTAGAGGGAAGGGAAGTTGTGGTCAAGATGTATTGTATGACAGAAAAAAATTAAAAAAGTGGAAGGTACATAAAAAATTTTAGAAAGTGTGACCTCTGGCTTCCACATGCACACAAACACATGTACCTGAGTACACAGAAGGGGGGGGGGAGAAAGAGCGTGCACCTTAAGATGATCAAGTACAGAAATGCCCAAGCGACTAAGCCTGCAGTGCCACATTCACACCAACACAGATGTGTCCTCTCGTCCTGCAGAGGAGTTATCCACACATTCATTGTAAATACAACTGAAAAACACCCTCTAGTTGTCCCCTACTCTTGTGTGTGCACACATGTGCGCGTGTGTGCGCATGCACACACACGTACGTACATAGAAATAGAATAGTTTCGTTAAAGTTCAATTTAACAAGGGGAGGAACACTTCGGGAAAATTCTGACATTCACAGAAAAGTCACCATGGCGATCTACCTTTCTGAGGTTATAATGATTGGATAGTTTAAGAATATCAGAGCCTGGCTTCATATCTTCCGCACAGTGAGGCTCACCTTCTGCCACAGTAATGCAGCTTCTGCAAGGAGTTCCCCATATCACTCACATCTACAGCCTGCCATCTTCTACCACTCCTGTGTGACCTCGTCCAGTCCCTGAGCCTTAAATGTAATTTACACACCACCTGCTCATAAACATGCATCTTAAGCTCCTTTATCCAATGGCATGTAAGACATGCTTTAAATCTCCAGCAGTCACCTCAAAGTTAGAGCAACAATACTAAATCTTTCCAATCCGTCCTCCTCTCATCTTCCAGGTTGACTTTAGAGTCACTGATTGCCTGCTTGGGCAGGGCCAATAATTTAGGGCAGAGTCTCTCGGGTTTGTGTTAGCATCACTTATCGACGACAGCTATCTGGGACCTTCCCCAGAGTCTCCAGTTCAGTTCCTCTGAGATGAGAGAATTCTCATTTCTTACAAGTTCTAGAATGGGATATGTTAATCACCATTCCATATCACTTGAAGAACCGCTGTCTTGGGGTTGTGTTGGATGTGTCCCGTTTGCACCCGTAATCTTACCCCTCCACCACTGCTGCTCGGCCTTGAGACCATCCTGACTGGTCTCGCTCTCGCCTTGTCATCTCCCCTCATTTATTCACACAGCAGCCCCAGTAATCCCTCAGAAATATAACCTAAATTGCATCCTTTCCCTGCTCAAACCTCTCCAGTGGATTGCTATCTCACTGGAAATAAAATCTGAAGCCCTGATAATGTGCCGCAAAGCCCTTGGGGCAGAAGTTTGATAGGGGAAAATGAGGGTGGAGAGCTTTTGCTACCTGTAAATCAGGAAGCAGAGCTGGGCTCTAGGCCCAGGCAGTCTCACTCCAAAGTCCCCATGCTTCACCATTGTGCTGGTCACTCTTATGTCAACCTGACACAAGCTAATGTTAACTGAAAGGAGGGAACCTCAATTAAGAAAATATCTCCATAAGATTGAGCTGTAAGGCTTTTTCTCCATTAGTAATTGATGGGGCAGGGTCCAGCCATTGTGGGTGGGGCCATGCCTGGGCTGGCAGTTCTGGGTTTTAGAAATCAGGCTGTCAAACCATGATGCACAAGCCAGTAAGCACCTCCTTCATGGCCTTTGCATCAGCGCCTGTCTCAAGTTCCTGTCCTGACTTCCTTTAGTGATGAACAGCAATGTGGAACTATAAGCCAAATAAACCCTTTCCTCCCCAGCTTGCCTTTTGGGCATTGTGTTTTGTTGCAGCAATAGAAACCCTAAGACAACACTAGGAAGTCATGGTAGTGATATATGATTCTACTTCTGATGAAAGTTCTCCAGAGACATCTATCCACTAAACTCATTGTCCCTGCACTTGGTCAGTTGGCCATTAATCTATAAAGAAGACAGAGTTCCTAACATCAAGATCTTCGTTTGTTTTCCTGGGGGGCAGAAAGGGATAGTGGGAAAGATGCATGTTGTTTTGAGAAACATAAAGAATTGGCATTGCGATTCTTTCCTTAGAATAATTCTAACAGCGCAGGCATTGGTAGAGAAAAAAAAATCTACTCTAAGTCCAAGAGGATAGTTCGTTGCATTTAATTGTCAAATACTTTGTGTTGCATAGTTATTGCAAAGTAAAAGCATGTTTAAGAAGTGGTTGCCCTGTGTTTCTTTGTGTTATTCCTTGGAAGAGAAATGATTGACACCATATAGAATGGGTGACCCACAAATATGCTTCCTGGACCATGTGAAGCAAAACTCCAGTCTCTGTTGCAGAGTTGACAACAGCTAATAGACACAGTTCTTCATACATGGCAGTTGGCTAGCACAGTGCATTTAGAGTGCAGATGTGGATACGTCTGACTCATTCCTGATTTTAATAAGATTGCTTCCAGTTGTTAACACATGGATAACCAGACCATTAATGTGGAAAGCATACTAATGTTTCACTTTATAGGTAGTTTTGTCAGATATAAAATCACCTTATCTTGCCATGCTCTTTCTCCAAAGTAACTTCTCAGGCTCCTGTTTCCCATTATAACACTGGTACATTACCATATCTTCTCACCTCTCTTACCTGGTCCAGTGACATTGAAGAGAAAACACACAGTTATAAAGCCCAGCATTTTAAGTTCTTGTAGACAGAGTGTGTGCGAGATTTTTAGTTTACCAGATTGCCACATAAAAAGTCATTCTTTTCCTTTCATTTAAAAAAAATTTAAAAAATTGTATGTACATGCACATATATGTGTTATGTGTGCATATGAGTGCAGTCCCCACAAATGCCAGAAGAGGGCACCAAATCCATGGAGCTGTAGTTACAAACAGTTGTGAGCCACCAGCTGTGAGTACTGGGAATTGAACCTGGGTCTTCTGCAAGCCAGTGAGAACTCTTCCCTACTGAGTCATCACTCCAGCCCCAACCACTTTGTCCCGAATCACCTGTTGTTTTCTTCTTTTGTGTTATTTCTTTGGGTATTCAAAACATTTGTGTTCCTCTAAACTCCGATGAAGCACTTCAGAAATTTTGTTTTTATAATTTTGCATTTATTGATGAGGCAGAGTCTGTCTCTTGTAGCTCAGACTAGCCTCCAATGCTTAAGGTAGCCAAGGATGATTTTGAACCTCTCTATCTTTTGTGTCTATCTCCCTAGTGGTTGTATCACAGACATGCACTACCATGCCTGGTCTATGCAATGCCATAGACTGAACACGGGGCTTTTGTGTGCTAGTAAACACTCTACCAACCGAGATATATCCTTAACCCCTACCTTTAGGCTCTCTCTTCTGCCACTTTAAGGGGCCTTAATGCCCTCTGATATACCCACAATTCTCCCCATGCCACTCTCATCAATGCGTTATATTAAAATTTTTGTTTTATTTCTTCTAGCAAAGGTTTTTGCAGCTCAAAATACTTGATTCCCAAATTGTGGAGTAAATTTTAAAAATTATTTTCTGTTTTCAAGGATATCTGTTTACAATCGTGTGTGCATGCACATGTGTGTGTATTCATTTGAGAGACCAGATGAACCCAAAAACAAGTTCAACTTTTTTTCCCTATCTCAAATGCCGAAGAGAATACAAAACCAGGAGCCATGAGGTGGCTCAGGGGGTAAAGGTGTTTGTCTCCCGACCACCTGAATTCAATCCCCAGTACCTACATGTTAAAAGGAAAGAATCATCTACTCAAACCTCAGTGAACATGCTGCGGCTTACGTGTGTGCCACACACACATACATCTTCATCTATGGTCCCTTATTCATCTCCAGCGGTGCTGTAGATGAGAAAGGTTCTTTGCTAATTTCAGAAGTAGGTTGTGATCTTTGCTTGGTGGGAACTTGGGTATTGTGGATTCACCATCATGAGTAGATGATCGTCGGGATGTACAGGGAGTATAACTCATTGCTTCAGTCAACATGATTGCATAGTCAGTCACTAACAGACATTATTCCATGGCCTCAATCAGGTTTCTCAGTGGTCACTCCTGGCACCTCCCAAGACACGCAAGGACCAAGTACTCTAACATGATGCTCCATGCCACTGGCCTCTATATTGGAGAAAAGACATCTACTAGGGTAAGTCCTAGGCATCTCTGTGGTGTGTGTGTTGGAAGAAAGGTCCTATACAGCACTTACAACAGACAATCCTTTGCACAGAAGGATGGAAATTTGAAGAAAAAAAGCCCATGCAGAGGAGTAGGAAGGAGAGGGGTTGAGAAAAAAAATCACCAACGCAACAGGAACCTGTGTCCTGAGTGTACTCATGCTTCCCAGCAATCTTAGAAGTCCTTGTTGGGAGCAGATACTGTGTAGACTCCAAACATCATAACAAGTTCTGTTTAGCATGTGAGATGGCAGAGGAAGCTCCAGCTTCACAGGGCTAAGTGTGAGAAGTGGAGATCCCAGGGCTTTGGAAAACTGACAAAGGGCTGTGGCCAGGCCCAGGCCCTAATTCTGGGCAAAGGAGTGACATCACAGGTGAGCGGACTGTGTACTCAACAGTCCCAGCGGATCTTTTATAGCCCCAGCATTTTTATCATGGTCATTTTCTTGCATGTTGTAGCACGGTGCCCTGCAAAAGGTGCAGCTTTTCTTTTCTATTTCACAGTTTAAGTCATCATTTGCAATGGTGATGGGGTTGTAAAATCAGAATTCAAATGGCAGATCTTTGAGGGTAGATAAATTTAAAAAATCTTTTATTCTTAAAATATATGCTTTAAGGACCAAGACGTATTGTTAGACAGGACAAGGGCCACTTTCCACAATGCTTTATACTGAGACTTTGGCTATCAATAGAGGCGGCCGTTTGCAATTTTCACTTTTTGTATTTATGCAAAAAAGTATGTGCTGCTGTTGTGATGGTTGGTTTTAATTTTCAACCTGACATGACCTAATAGCACCTAGGAAGAGAGTCCCAGCGAGGGACTGTCAACATTGGGTTGGCCATGTCTGTGGGGGATTATTTTGATTAGTTTAATAGATCTGGAAAGATCCAGCCCACTGGGGGTGGCGCCATTCCCTAAGCAGAGGATCCTGAAAGAGTGGAGACATCCAGATAAGCACAAGTTAGCAAGTGAGCATGCCCACATTCATTGTTCTTTAGCCTGGGGATGTGATGTTTGGAGTCCCTGCCTTGACTTCCCCACAATGACTGACTGGAACTTGAAATTGTGAACTGAAATAAATCCCTTTCTTTCTCAGTTGTTTTGGTCCAAGTATTTTTATCACAACAGCAAAGATAAAACCAGAACAACCTTCCTAACAAAAGAAAAGTTAATTGAATCCAGTAGGTTAGTATAAAAAGAAAAAGAGGACATGAAGGGAGCAGGCCAAAGTTTAGGGGGGAAATGAGAGTGAAATGTGATCATGTTTCATCACATACATGACCAAGATTCACAAACAATATCTTTTAAATAAACTGAAATAAAGATGTGCCAGGTGGTGATGGTCTATACCTTTAATTCCAGCACTCAAGAGTCAAATGCAGGCAGATTTCTGTGAGTTTGAAGCCAGCCTTCAACTCACAGAGTGAGTTCAGAACAACCAGGGCTACTCAGAGAAATCCTGTCTAGAAAAGCCAATAATGATAATAATAATAACAATAAAATAAAGATACATAAACTGAAAGCTATTCTGCTGTTGCTGTGATTGAACACCCCCAATAAGAGAGGTCCAAGGAAGAAAAGGTTTGCTTTGGCTCACAGCCCAAGGGTACAACTCATCACAGTACGGGAGTCATGGCAGGAGGCACTCGAAGCATCAGGTCATATTGCACTCACAGGAAACTGAGAGCAATGGATGCTGGTACTCAGCTCACAGTTTGCACTTGCGCAGTCCAAGACTCCAGCCTAAGGAATGGTGCCACCCACATTTAGGGTGGACTTTTCCACTTCACTTAACATAGTGAAGAAACCCCCACCACATGCACACCCAGAGGCTTAATTAACCTAGCTAATCCCTCACGGGTGTGCCTAGTGGTGCATCTCCTGAGTGATTCCAGCCATCCCGGTATCTATATTCCTTCTGTCCTCGTCTTGTATACTGTGAGCTAGAGGATGTTAGCTATGATGCATCTTAGATGGAACGTGGCTTTGTAGGACTAAACTCGTGGGATTATGGGAATTTCTGAAATATCCGCTGGTATTTCTTCAGAATTCTCTGCACCCAAGACAACCTTGTCTCTGTAAAGCCAAATTCAAGTTGTTCAACTTAATAATTGATGAAACATCTCCTTGTCTGTGGGCACCAAGAAGATGGGACTTTGTCACCTCTCCTCCTCGTCACTGATGGATGCTCAAAATCCAATACTGTGCCTTTGCAGGGTTGTGTTGCAGGCCTGCAACAGGTTAAATGAAAGGTGTCTAAAAAGGACAATGGATGGTGCTCTAGACCCCTGTCATCTCTGGAACTGGCTTCCATTAACTGCAAGAAGGAATCTCTCAAAGTGTCAATCTCTGCTCTGATTTCCCTGATATAATACCTGCTATGTGTACTAATAGATATATGTGTGTGTATGTATGTGTGTGTATGTATGTGTATATGTACACACATATATATATATATATGTATGTATGTATATATTATGTATATATTCTGTATGTCCTTAGCACCTGATATACGTAGTTCAGGTAAGGGAGGTTTGTGTCACCATACTTCTCACAATGAAATTTATGCTGAATTTTTCAATTTGTTCTCTGAGCCCTTCTAGGATCCACCTTGAGATAAAGAGAGAGAGAGTGGAAACAAATTGCTTGAAGCCCAGTTTCAGAAGTGTGATTAGGGACAGCTGTGAGCTGCTGTGACTTTTTAATGTGTGACTCGGAGGCACGTTCAGCATTTGGAATCACTTGCCAAATTTGGGAGGCCTTTTAAGTACTTCTTTTTTTTCTAAAGAGCCATTTGTTTCAAGCCTTTGCCTCTCTGAACAAGGCTCCAAAGTTAACGAGGAAGCTGGGAAGCATTTAGCACCTGATGCAGTGGGGCTTTCTGCATATTCAGAAGATGCTTTTGCTCGGGTTTGGTCACATATGTGGAATCCCAATCTTCACAGCTCACACCACAGGAGCTGGTTAAAAATCTTTTGCCCACTAAGAAGCTAGAGGATGGCATGGTGATACGGCACAACAGATAAAGGTGCTTGATGCCAAGCCTGATGACCTGGGTTCAATCCCTAGGTCCTACAGGATAGAGGAGAGAACTGACTCACTCAAGTTGTCCTCTGAACTCCACACATGATCAATACACACACACACACACACAGGGGTGGGGCAAATAAAGTAATCAAAATTGTGAAGAAGATGGAGAATTAATAGAGTACATATGAAGGTATCTGCAGAGTTTGGGCCAATTTGGGTAATGGGGATGAGTCTCTTTAAGAAGGGCTGCTCCCACTGTGACAGTGGAACTGATCTATTGGGAGCCCACCAAGGCCAGCTGGACTGGAACTGAATAAGCATGGGTTGAAACCGGACTCTCTGAACATGGCAGACAATGAAGGCTGATGAGAAGCCAAGGACGATGGCACTAGGTTTCGATCCTAATACATGAACTGGCTTTGTGGGAGCCTAGCCTGTTTGGACACTCACCTTCCTGGACCTAGATAGAAGTGGGAGGACCTTGGACTTCCCACAGGGCAGGGAATTTGGACTGCTCTTCAGTATCGAGAGGGAGGGGGAATGGAGTGGAGAGAGGGGGAGAGAAGTGGGGAGAGGGGGAGAGGAGTGGGGAGAGGGGGAGAGGAGTGAGGAGAGGGGGAGGGGACAATGTGTGGGAGGAGGGGGAGGGAAATGGGAAACAGGGAGGAGGCAGAAATTTTAATTAAAAAATAAATAAATAAATAAATAAATAAATAAAAAGGGCTGCTCCCTGATCTTTTGATCTCCTCCCCAAGAGACTGTAACTGATAAGCCAGGCAGGATCAGCCAGAGAGAAAAGAGGGTGTCTTAGTTAAGGTCACTATTGATGTGATGAAACACCATGACTAAAAGCAACTTGGGGAGAAAACGGTTTATTTTACTTACAGATTCGTATAACAGTGAGGGCAGAAACTTGAGGAGGAGCTGATACAGACACCACAGAAGAGTGCTGCTTACTGGCTTGCTCCCTGTGGCTTGCTTTCTTATGAGCCCAGGGCTACAGGCTTCCTTCCAGCCCCACCTTATGGGAACATTTTCTTAATTGAAATCCCCTTCTCTCAGATGACTTTAGCTTGGGTCAAGTTGTCATAAAACTATCCATCACTGGGAGTCTGACGTGGTAGGCCCCCAGAAGCCATATAAAGTCCACCCGGAGTCCCTGGATAGGCTCTTATCCTGGGGTCCCTCCTGTGCCCTTGGTGGGGGTTGTTTATCTGTGCTAATCAAGTTTGTCAGTTTTTCTTTTTCCTCTTTGTAACTGTTGCTTTCACTCTGAGCTGCCCTTGGGTCTGTAACTGTTACTTTGTGTTTAGGACCGCTAAGATCATCTCCACCTTAAACCTGTAACTGTTACTTTCTATCAGTACCTTCAAGTCCCCTGCCTCAGCTTTCTAACTGCCTCTCTTCAATACTCACTTCCATTTTCTGTGTGGATCTTCTTTCCAGTACCAATAATTCTTTGTTAGTCCCACAAACAAATTCTGTGCCCCCCAGATGGCCACCCATAATCCAAGACATGCCACCACCACCCCACCTCACCCCCCCACCCCCCCCACCCCCACCCCCACCCCCCCCACCCCCCCCCCACCACCACCACCCCCCCCCCCCGCGAACCAGATGCTCTGAGGAGCTGACAGGTGGTGCCCAGGTGCAGCCTTTCTCCCAAACATCTCTCTAAAGCATCAAGTCCCAGCCCCTCCTAGGAATGGACCCTTCCAAATAGAAAGTCCTAAAGAGGGATGGTCTTACAGACTGAACAAGTACCCTCATATCCACATCACAGTCTAGCAAAGTCTACAATTCTCTAGAGGCCACTTCTCCAGGAATGCCCTTGGGACTTTTTAAACACCTGCCTTTGCCAGAAATAGAATAAAGCATAATGTCTGTGTCTCCTTAGGTGATGTCAGCCGACCTTGGCTCTGGTTCCTCACGGCACACCTCCCCCACAGACTCTCTCACAAGAGCCCTTAGAGCAAGCCCTGCTACCTGGGAAGCCAGAAACTTTCCTTCAGACAATGCCATGTTGTTATTTCTAACAAACTCTTAGCTTTGAGGTGAATCTGACTCCGTCTCTCCCTAAAACTCAATCTCTTGAACTTGGAAGCCTACCTGCAATTACTGGGGCTTCTTATTGGGGATGGAAATTGGAGGCAAATCCTTCCTTTCCTAAGTCCAGAGTGTTCATGCAGTGCCCTAGGTAAGGGAACTGCCATCCTCTCTTTCTTCTGCCCCATGTTATGAGTGAACAGTATTGTCTCTATTCTCACGGCCGCCAGGTAAAGATAATCCATCCACAAACAGAGAACAGACAGGAACCTATAACGAATAAAAGGTACAATGTAGTCATATTGGGGCAATGAGGTTTTCTTAATCTTAATAAATCAACTGTGGAAGGCATCTGAATGTACTACTAACAGAGGGAACCCCAGAAGAGATTCCAGAAAGATAAAGACAGGGCAGAAATGACAAACAAGTATGGAGGATGTTGGCTGAGACAAAGGGGTCCCCTGGGACAAAGAGGGGGCTTTCATAACTTTGGAAGAGTATATGACCATTTTAAGAGGGCTACTGGAGACACAGCTAAGAGAGGGGACCCACACACCCAAAAGAAAATGTAGAAGTTTTTCTGAGGTGGGGCATGGTCTGTTCTGTGCAAAAGAAGCAGAAATTACAGAATCCTAAAGAGGAACTCAGATCGGGGCTCTGAAGAATGGCAAGTGAGGAGACTGGACACAAGTCTCTGGACACAAGTCTCTGGGAAAAAAGTCATGAGAGGGGGTGCCAGATACCCAGGGAGCTCCTGGCCATGTGGTGAGATCTGCCAATCCAGCCCAGAGTCTTGTGTCTGGGGAAGTGAGTTAGAAATGTTCAGACTGGTGGCAGGTGTCTAGGTCAGGATTCTGGAGTCCCAGAGGCTGATAAAAGTGGGAAAGGGAGAGATGGGATGATTTGAGTATAATCGAGAAAGACTGCATTGCTCACAACTGAGCTCCCAAGACAGACTGGGGGAAAATGTAAAGGGGAGGGGGGATGGTTTGGAAATTGGTACAATGAGACATTTCACTTCCTTTCCCTTCCACAGTACTGGACACAGCCCAGGCTGGTGGCTGTAAGAAGTGAAAAACAGCCAGAACCAATGCCCACCCCACCCCCAAACTATTACAAATCAGTTGATTTTTTAAACGACTTTTTGTTTTACTTATATGAGTATTCTGCCTAAACGAGTATACATATACATATATATATATATATATATCATGCACGCCTAGTGCCTGTGGAGAACAGAAGAGGGCATTGGATCCCCTGGGACTGGAGTTACAGATGGTTGTGAGCCACCATATGAGTGTTGAGAACTGAACCCAGGACTTCTGAAAGAACAGCCAGTGCTCCTAACCACTGATCCATCTCTCCTTGAGTCAGCTGAATTTTAAAGATTACAGGAGGATTGGGAAGATGTCTCAGAGATTAGAGGCTTTGTCTTTTGGCACAAGCATGAAGACCACAGTTCAGATCTCCAGAGACATTCAAATCAATGGCAACGCCTTGGTACAGTGGTCCATCTGTAATTCCAGGCCTGGAAGGTGGTGACAGAGATCCCCCAGAGCAAGGCAGCTAGCAAGACTAGCCATACCAAGCTCTGGGTTTGATTGAGAGACCCTGCCTCCATGAATGAGGTAGAAGAGTGGTAGAGAATCATTCCTGACATCAACCTCTGGTCTCCACATGCACACACACACACACACACACACACACACACACACAAATGCAAGCATGCATGCCTACAAACACCTGCATGCATGTGTGCACACACATGCACACACATATGCACACAAGTCAAAACTGGAAAATAAACCAATGGAAAGCATCACCAGCCTGGAGTCTCATATGCTGAAAATGATTTGGGGCCACTTCCCAGCAGTTTTGTTCAATTTAACATCCTATCAGCCTGAAATGTAACAGATCTGCAATCCTGAATTATTCCTTGGCTTTCGGACTCCAGGAAATTCTATTACTGACCTTCTGAGCCATCCCAGAGGAATGTCAGTCACAGAAGTGCAAACTTCTTCCCTGAATTTCGCCCTCTGTGTTAAGCCATCCCTAATTGCTAGACTCACATTTCCAGGAGACAGTTCCTGGTGTCATGCTTGCAGACAGAAACACCACGCTCTGGTAGGCAGTGATGGGATGGGGAGTGGTTTAGATTCTGCAGAGTCCTCTGTTGGTTAGAAGAATCCTAGCAGAAGGGTGTGCATTCTGGAACCTTATGCTCTATCTTTTACCATGTTTCCTACCATCTCAGATGAAATCTTTGATCCTAAAACATCTTCTTTGCCAGTGAGTCTTGTGTATCTTGTCCACCAGCAAAACAGTTTCCCTGGTGCTTGGCCTTGCCCCCTCTACACTCTGCATGTGTCTTTACTTTGTACCACAGGAGAAATGCCGCCTGCAACTCTTACCTCCCAGTCTCCTGCCAGTGTTTCCATCATCTCATGGCTCCACCCCCAGTCCACAGGGGAGCTCAGGGAGAAACATCCTCAGGCAGACTGTCACTCTCTGCTTGCCTTTCTGTCTAAGCTAGCATTTTCCCAGTTACATTAACCTGCCTTCTGTGTTTTTTTACAAACCAGTGCTAGGGTCCAACAGAGATGGGAAAAATGACTCGTGAGCTAGACTCCTCTGATTAAAGCTTGTTTATACACAAAGGAACCTGAGACATAGGGAAATTGAGGTACACAGTGATTTCATGACAGAGCCAAGGACATGAATGGAGGCCACGGGGTCCAATCTATGCATTCCTTGGACAGAGCAACCAGCCATCCTAGGTGGTTCAGGATTTGCAAGTAGTTTTAGTAACTAATCTAGAAATGTTATGTGTGTGTGTGTGGAGGGGGGTGTTTATCGTGTGTGTGTGTGTGTGTGTGTGTGTGTGTGTGTGTGTGCAAGGTCAGGGTTTTTTCCCTCAGGAACCACTGACTTGATTATTTGTTTGATGTATGTGCATGGAATTCACTTGAAGGTAAGTTGCTATTAATTACAGCAGAAAAGAGAGGCAGAAACAGGGAGCACATGGTCAGGTGGGTATCACTAGACCATGTTCAGAAGCCTTGCGGTTCTCGATGACAAGAGTCAGCCAATCACGTTTGCAATAAAGGAAATCTTGACAATAGCTCTTCATTGTTGACTTACAGATACCTGTGTCCTTTTAAAGCTAAAAAACCTTCCTAGCCTCACAATAAGTCTTTTTTAATAAAAAGAAAATCAACTGATTCCCATTATTTTCATTCTATTGTTTTACTGCATGGAAACATTAGAATTGGGGGGTCCTGATCCTAACTCAGTGGTTAAGAGTACTTGATGCTCTTGCAGAGGATACAAGTTTGGTTCCCAGCACCCACGTAGCAGGTCATAACTGCCCATAATTTCAGTTTTAGGAAATCTGTCACCTTTTTCTAGAGTCTATGGCTGTTGTACACACATGGTGCAAAGATATGCATGTAAAAAAATAAATCCTTTTCAAAAGAATTAAAATAACTAAAAAACTGCATCTTCCACCAAGTTTCCCCAAATGTTAATACCTTGATGTGTTTGCTTTTAAGCTTTTATTTTCAAAATTGGTAGCTATACTCTAATTGTATGGTAGAGGAAATATAATTAGCCCGTCAAACGCATCCTTTCGTGGATAGTTTAGCTTAGGACAAACCAAGAGTAAACATTTAGGTAAAGGAAATAAATAAAACACATGAAATTATAGAACAGCTGGTGCCTGTCAAGGACAAGGCTGTGATGGTGCCACATGACAGCTGTCAGTCTCAGGAACAGGCTTCCAACCAAATGACACGCCTTAATGAAAAGCACGTTATTTTGCCAAAGGTTTCTGCTCTTGTGTGGCAAATTTTAATGAAAATTCTGCAAAACTAAAGTGAATGGCATTAGGCTGTGTTTCAAAAACACATAATTCATCTTTAAGTTAGGGGCCATAGGGCTGAGAAGGTGGCTCAGTTGATAAAGTATTTAACTGTATAAGCACAAAGATTTGGGTCCCTTTTCAACCCCTGGGAAAGTAGGAGAAAGGTAAGAGAAAATCCTACTTATAGATCCTGGTGCCAGGGGCAGAAAGACAGGAGAGGTTCTGGTGCTTGATGACCAACTAGTGTAGTCTCATTGGTGAGGGTTCAGGTTGAATGAATGAGAGATCTTATCTCTAGTAAAAAGGGGAGAGAAACTGAGGAAAACACCCAAAATAGACCCCTGCTCTCTCTCTCTCTCTCTCTCTCTCTATATATATATATATATATATATATATATATATATATATATATATATACCAGTATGACAATCTGTAGAACAAATATCATACTACGATATCGTAGTATGATATTTGTTGGGCTGTAGAATTGTCTCGGTGCTTAAGAGCACTTACTGCTCTTCCAGAGGACCCAAGTTCAATTCTCAGCACCCACATGATGACTCATGATCTGTAGCTCCAGTTCCTGGGGATCCGATGCCCTCTGCTGGCTTTTCTGGGCACTGCATACATATGAAGCACATACACACATGCAGGCAAAGCACTCATACAATATGTTTTTAAAACAAACAATATTTTTACAATTCAAGGAAATCATCTAGTGATCCATTAATTATATATTAGCAGGCTATTCAGCCGCATTCATTTGTTCATTTATGTATGCATTATCTACTTGTTAACCTACTTATTTCCTGAATTTTATTTTCCAGTTTGGCTTTACCCATCTCCCAAACTCTTTAAAAGAGTTTTCTGTAGCTGAAGAAAGCAGCATCCATAGAGTGCATCAGTCTCAGAAAAACAAGAAGGGCTGACAGCGTCATTGCTAGCACTGCGGTCAAGGACGGTGGGAAACTACATGTACAGAGCAGGACCCGAGTGACAGTCCTCGGGGAAGTGGGGACTCTAGGACTATAGTTGTAAGAAGCTGGATGAAGCTGGAACTGATTTTCCCTGATGCCTGTGGATGAGAGAGAGATCGGGTGAGTACCTTGTTATTAGCCTACTGAGACCCTAGACAAAACACAGTCGTGCCGGAATGTGGAATGTTCTGATCTGCAGAGTTCTGAGGTGAGACCCTCTGTGTGTGTGTGTGTGTGTGTATGAGTGTGTGTGTATCTGTGCATGTTCATGCGTGTGTGAGTGTGCTTGTGTATGTGCATGCGTCGATGGTTTTCCTTAATTCCATCTCTGATTAGGTTTTTCTGTACCTTGTCTGCTCAGATCGCCTTTCCTCCTCTCTTCCCATCTGAGTCCAGGTCATTGGGCATCCATCTCTTTCCCCACCTGCTACCTTTCATGGACCCAGTGGTCACATGACTATGTAATTATTCTACTCATTTTAAAACCCACCTCTGAGGTATCAGCCTAAGACGGTATGCTCATGGGCTCCATGTGGACTGTGATTACGAGCACGCTGGAAAAGACAGATTCTTTCTTAATCCATTTTCATTTCTGATGTGGCTACCCATACAGTCACAACTCACAAACCAAATGCCTGGAGGTCAGGTGGAGCTCAAACCTACAGATTCCATGGTGCAGAAGCCACTGCTACCTCATTACCTTTAACCTTTTCAACACGGATGTTCTGCCTTTTCTCACCCACCTCGAGCAGATCCCAGAACCTGTAACCATCTTGTTGGTACACTGCCCTCATCCTATTTCATGGTCAGCGTTCATTTAATTATGATTTGACCCTCTTGTCAATATGATCACATATTTACAAAGGTCAGCCCTGAAGTAATTTCACTAATGAGCTAAACATCTTTCCAGTTTGAATTTTCAAAAGTATCAATGAAAAGGAGAGAAATGTGACTGTTTGTTTTTACTGTTTTATCTTGTCAGCTGTGGTGGTTTGAATGAAAACTGTCCTCCACAGGCTAAGGTGTTTGTCCTCCCAGACAGTGTCAATTTACACTCATGAAATGTATATATACAGCTTTATACATCCATATAAATCTTATTTTTTATAAGATTTATTTTTATTCCTCCCTTCTCTCTGTGTGTGTAAGCATGTGTGCGTGGGTGTGTGTGTTGGCTGCATGTGTATGTTGTTCCCAGAGACCAGAGGAAGCTGTCAGAGTCCCTGGAGCTAGAGTTACAAGCAGTTGTGAACCTGCCATTGTGGGTGCTGTGAACTGCACCCAGGTCCTCTGGCAGAGCATCCAGTGTTCTTAACCTACGCATCATCTCTCAAGTCCAGCAACTTTCTCCTGAACAAACGCTAAACTCACTGTCAAGTGGAGGTGGTGTTAAATGTAAAGAATCTATGAACGAGATGAGACCAGTTAGTAGATTTCAGCCTGTCCTTTGGAGGCTGTTTCTCCAATACACGTGAAACTGTAGGGACGTTCATTGTCAGCAGTGATTACCTGAGCCTGTCACATGCCAGGGTCTGTGGTGCTTAGAATAATTGTTCAAGTGCTGAAAGCGGGCTCAAGAGCTCTCCACGTAGATCCAATTTGAACTCAGTTTAAAACATATCTTAAAATAGATCAGATTCAAGGCTCAGTCAGGAAGCCTTCGAGGGGAAGTGGGTAGGACAGAAGGGTGACAAGTAGCTTTAAAGCAGAGATGAGAGTGGCTTTCTCTGGCTCCATCATCCCAGCCTATTAGGGGACATCTTTGATTCTGTGTGAATTTATTATATTCCCCTTTATTGACACAGCCATCCTTTACCATGCTTAGGACTTCAGAGGCCTCCCTGCCTGCCTTTCAAGGACAGGAACATTTTTATACCAGTGCTGAGAGAGCAGTTGGCTGAGCTGGAGGAGCAGTCGGCTGAGCTGGGGGAGCAGTCGGCTGAGCTGGTCGCTGTCCACCCCTCTGGGAATGGCTTCAGCTGTGGAGCAGTGCCTTGGCCAAGTCTGTGTCCTCTCTTGGGCAACTGCATTTGATGACTGACTGATGCAGGGACCGAAAACTTGGCTAGCTTAGCCTCACTAGGGACATTCCCTAAGCCACCCTGTCACAGAATGTCCTTGTGAAGTCAACTAAAGCTTTCCTTAGAACTTCACTGCTCATCAGCGTTGTTGATCCCACCACCCCCAGGCACCCAGTTCCATCTGCCTTTCCACAGGTGTGGTCCCCAAGGTGTGATTTAATAAACATCCTCTATCTTGGAAACTTTCCCTGGCTCAGATGGCCCAAGCTGTGATGATCACCATGGCTGATGCTTCACAGGCATCAGTGACTTTGGCTGAGCATGATGCTCACATAGACATGATCTCATCTCACTTCCAAGTGCCTGTGACCTGGGCCCTTAAGGATGAGCAATCTGAGACTTGGAGACTCAGAGAATCAAAGATGTAAACTTAGAATTATAAGCACTACTCTGTGGACACCAAATTCCAGGCTATGTAAATACATCTTCTGTCTCCTGGCATGCCAGAACAGGCACATTTAAGGGACTTGCTGTACATAAACTTAGAATTCTCTGAATGTATTTTCTGTGAGGTGTCCCTATGCGTGCTCTGTATGTATTCTCAGATGGCTGTGTACTGTGTATTCCCCCTGTACCTCGGTTCGCGGGACTCTTGGTACTCTCTTATAGAAATAGATAGGAGCTCCTCTGAGAAAGATTCAGACTCTAGAGCCCATTTCACCTTTGGGAACACCTCTGTTTGCCTGCATCCCTACAACATGCTTCGTCTGTAGATGAAATATGCGGCTGATGAGCAGTGAGCTGTATCCGACTCCACTTATGATGGGGAGCTTGAGAAAAGCACCATGCTGAGGTCAGGGTGTGGGGACTGGGAAAACCAACTGAAACCTGCAGAGGGCTGCATGCAGGAACATCAGTCAACCATTCCTCCAAAGGCTTGATGTTAATTCTGAGCCCTTGTGAGTCATGAGATTTCCCCAGATCTCTCCTCTCGGCATCTACACGAGGCATCTGTTCAGGGAGCATTCATCTTGGCCCCTCCATGCATAACAAAGAGGCACTGAGACAAAATGAAGGCACAGAGGAGGAATGCCTTCGTAACAGGGTATACACTGTACTTGGGATCTGTCTCAGGCTTCCCCAAATCAGCGCATTTAAAACGTTGTTTGGAGAATACACAGGATTTGGTATTCCTCATGAATGCAGTTTCCCACAGTGCATGGCTACACAGACAAGGCAACAAAGGGGAAAGACACTTGTAATAAAATCCAGAGAAAACCGGAAGGGAACGTTCATCCAAGTCTTCTTCCAGTGCTTATATTAGCTTGTGCTTATTTCTCCCATATTGACTCATGTCAACCAGTGTGAAACATCCTTCACCAGAGATGCCCAGCAGAGACTCCAGGACCAGAGCATATATTGAGAGCCATGCACACAAGCACCTTCTAAAAATAGGCATTCAGTATAGCCATAGTGCCTGAATTAACAGACAGATGCAAGAAGTCATTGATCTGAGTACCATGTCTGTAGGAAGCCCTCTGAAGGACAGCAGTCTTGGGTTTGGTTGGGAACTCTTTCATGTATAGCACTCAGGATGAGTGTGTGAATAAGCATGTTCACAAAGACAGGGTGGGCCTTGTGGACAAGGAGGCATGAGTCCAGTCCACCTCAGCCCTAGTTGCAAGCATATTATATGGCTCAATTGCCTGTAGTGCTATGAGATATGGTCCTTGGGCTGGGATCAACTACTTATGTCTATTGTAGATGGAGAATGGCCTGGTGATGATGGTACCCACACTGCGTGTAGCATTTGTCACCAACACACCTTTCTTTGATCCTGGTATGCACGTTTCTCGGGTCCCTTTCTTCACATTGGCCCTGCATGGTTATGGTGGCTGTCCTCCTACACCTTGCCTTTTCCAATGAGAAGGTTATGCATACCATAGGCAATTCTCGGACCAGTGAGGCCAGGAGTGGACACTGCTAACAGGTCAAACTCTTTCATAGATTAAATACATTCTGAGAAGGTATTGCATTTGGGGAACACTATGAGATTAAATGTAAAATTCAGGCCTCTAACATCCCTTGGAAAAAGCAGAAAATAGGATAAAATTAAATTTACACGTGTGAATGGCAACCACTGACTGGAAATTAATTAAGGGTGTGAAGTGTATGCATAGGTGACCTTTGAGTCAAAATCTACTAAGTGATACTTAGTAAATTATTTGAAGATATGGGTTGGAAGGGAGTATTCTGAATAAGCTACCACAACCTACAATTAGGGACTATTTTATGTAAAGTTCTAAATTACCATCTGCTTCTGAAATAGAGAGAGCTGATCCCAGTGGACCATGATGCCCCAGTGGTCATTGCTGGTGACATAAAGCCTGCACAGGGAGGCAGCCAGCTTTCCTGTCTATTCTCCACAAGCTTTGTCTCCTCTGGATTTGGGTTTAGAATCCATAGCCAAGGAAAAACAGGCACTGGGGAGTTGACTCGGTCAGTAGAGTGCTTGCTTTGCATTTGAAAGCCTGAGCCCAATCTCTAGGACCCATTTGAAAAGTTGAGGACAGTGGTGCACATCTGTAATCCCAGCACTGGGGAGGCGGAGCCAGGCAGACTCCTGGAGCTTGCTGACCAGCTAGCCTGGCCTGCCTGATGGTGAGTTCCAAGTCTGTGAGAGACCATATATTGAAACCAAGGTCTGTAGTACCTGGATTAATTAGGGTTTCTGTTGCTGTAAAGAGATTCATGATCAGAACAACACTTATAAAGTAAACAGACTCATTTGGGGTGGTTTACATTTCCAGAAGTTTAGTCCACTATCATCATGGTGTGACATGGAGGCCTGTAGGCAGACATGGTGATGGAGAAGTAGCTGAGAGTACTACATCTTGACTCACATGCAACAGGAAGTGATCTGAGACACTGGACATGGCTTGAACATAAATGAGACCTCAGAGCCCACCTCCACAGTGATACACTTTCTCCAACAAGACCACACCTACTCCAACAAGGCCACACCTCCTAATAGAGCTACTCCCTTTGGTACCACTTTCTTCAAACCACTACATTCCATTTCCCAGCCCCCAAAGGCTTGTAGCTGTATCATAATGCAAAGAATGCACTTAGCCTAACTTCAACAGTTCCCATAATCTATCGCAGTCTCAATAATGTTGAAAAGTCCAAAGTTCAAAGTCTCTTCTGAGACTCATGCAATCTCTTAACTGCAATCCCCTATAAAATCGAAATACATATCACACACTTCCAACATATAATGACATAGGATATCCACTAACATTACAAAATACAGGGAAAGGAGCCTCGTTGTCTTGTGCTCTACACATACACACAAGCACATGCATGCCTGTGTACCTACCCACGCATGTACATGGACATGTACATGAAATTGTGCACACATACACACCTACAGGCATGTCCGCTGGGGTATCCCTTTGGATGTGGGGTTTCATATTCTCACCTATGACTTCCTTGGCAGCAGTATCCCAGCGAATCAACACTTCAGCTGGATTTCTCCTTCCTTAGGAAAGTATTCGTGTGTTTGATAAGCACCCCTGTTATCCTATTTGGGTCAGACAAATCCCGCAAACATCTATCAAATTAATCCACTTGTTGTCACTTTGCTTTCTCAGTCAAATCAAAAATATGTATTAATCTTCAATTTATAACAAACCTTCGATTCCTGAATCTCATTACATTCTATGGGGCTGAAAGTTGGGCTTTGTTTTGATCCACAGATGTCTTTAGTAATAACTAACTGGTGCCACATTTATTCAGTGCATTGAATCAAACCAGCCCTGCTCTCTGCTAGAGGGTTTAAATAGTTCAGACACCTTAAAAGTCTGTTAACTACTCCCAACTTTTTCAGAGAAAACTTTTCTTATTTCAAAAATATTTGTCTTACACACTGCCCTTCCCATTTGCTCTGAAGCGTTTCCTACAAACTTCCCACTTATTTTCAGTTTTAAGCCTTCTATTCCACTTATCGCAAAGTTACTTTGTTCAACAAGTAAAGCAGGCAGTAGTAAAAAATTGATACTCACTCTCATACCACATACAACATATGTTACAAATAAAAAAAAAAAAACAACTCACAACTGGCCCTTCATATCCAGAGGTTCCATACCCACAAGCCCAACCATCTGTATTTAGAAAATATTCCAAAAGGTTATGTCTGTGTTGAACTTCAATGTGAGAGTTCCCTTCCTGGGGGAGACATAAGCTACATCTTCCCTTCCTCCTAAGGTCCCAATAACAAACCAAAGTGCAATTCCCCCAGCTCTGAGTAGTTGTCTTAGTCACTGTTCCATTGCTGGGAAGAGATGTCATGACCATGGCAACTCTTATTTAAAAAAATATTTAATTGGCACTGGCTTAAAGGTTCAGAGGTTCAGTTCATTGTCATCGCGGCAGGAAGCATGGTGGCAGGCAGGCAGAAAAAGTGCTGGAGAAGTAGCTTGATAGTTCTACATTCAGATCCGCAGCCAGAGGAAAGAGATAGACACTGGGCATTGTTTGAGCATCTGAAACCCCAAAGCCTACAGCAAGTGCCATACTTCTTCTAACAAGGCCACACCCATTCCAACAAGACCACACCTCCTAATCCCTCTCAAGTAGTGCCACTCGCCAATGGTCAAGCATTGAGATACCTGCACCAATGGGAGTCAATCCTATTCAAGCTACCACAGGAACCAATGAGTTTCTTGGGCTTAGTAACAGAGGATGGGGGAGGGGTTACTGATAGGTACCTGTGACCTCATGGCAGTCACACCCAAAGTGTCCCTTCAGCAACCTTCCCAGCCTATAGACTCTAGCACCTTCAGAACTGTGAGGCCATGTGCGATTAGAGCACAGTTTCATTAAAACTGCTGGGAGGAGTGGCTGGAATCTGAGGTTAAGAGCCAATAACCCTGGTACCCACCCTTCTATGAAGGCATGTCAGTCAACAAGCCCAGCTTGTTGCAACAATCAAGAGTGTACGTTGGAGAAAATGCCTCCTTGGTAAAGTTAAAGAGAGAAGGATCCACACTGGGCATGGCATGGTTGATGCATAGAAATCCAACTATCCATAGGCATGTTCCCTAATGGGTAGAATGTTCTAGAGGGTGCAGAGGCAGAGGACAATGGTCAGCATGAGAGCATGGGAATGGCCAGCCATGGGCAAGTGAGGCCAGACTGCTACTCATATCACAGTTCAGAGGCAAGTCTGCCTGGCCTCTCCCAGGTTCCTCCTCAGTGGCATGACTGATGCTGGTGAAGGGTGAAGGAAGGTTGCTATGAAGCTGATAATGGAGGAGCCTTTTCTCTGAAGGCCCTTTCTAGATCCTGTTGTCAAGGTGTCATCATTCAGTGGGGTGACTTTAAGATTGGAAGCATAGGAAGGCTGGAGTTGCTTTTAACAATCCAAGGTGGCTTTCCCTGGGACTCCCTTTAAGCTAAAAGTCCGATCCCAGCAGAGCATCCTCCCTTCCCTCCTGCTGCTAATTTGGTCCCAGGAGTCCTGGGTCAGCACCCCTTTCCTGCCCCATCACTGCTTGTCCTCTAGGTCACCCTACGAAATGTTGTGTCTACTTTCATGTCCTATGTACACACATGATTTTATGCCTCTGTATAAAATCTAACCACAAATAACAGAAAAAAAAAAAAACCCTTGTGTTTTTGAAGCTGACTTAGTTTGTTTAACCTGATCATCTCTGGCTACATCCATCTTGCTGTGGATGGCGGCCGGTCTCCTTTAGAGCTGTACAGTTCTGGGGATTGCCTCCTATGCCCTCTACTCAGTAGGAGACTTGCAAGGAAAGCTGTGAGGATGGAGCAAGCTAGACACGCACATCCCAGCAGGCATTTGTCACCTCGCACGTTTGTCTGTTCCTTTTGTCAATGAAGATATTAGAAGGCATCACTTTCACACCATCATTGTGAGACTGACGTCTGCTCCCAAACCCCATGCCCACCGTATAGACCAGCACTCTCTGGTAAGATTTTCCTTTATCCTAATTCCCATTGCACCACCCTAGACCCCAGCAGGGATACCCTCCCAACTGGCTGGAAGAGAGCTCGCCTATGAAAAGAACAAAGAGATAAGTTCCGGACGTCTATGTTGTAAAGATTAAAATTGTTTGGTTAAATGACATATTAACACCGAGAAACTTTATCTTGCTTCCTCTCCGTAGACTCAGAACCCTGTTCTAGAAAGTTCCCCAGGCTGCCACCAGCTCATATCCCCCACTGTCTCTGAGGCTCCCACTGATGGAGCTCACCTAAGCAACCTGGCCAGCATCCTCACAGCCAGGGCAGGTTACCCAGTGTTTTTTCTGAGGTTCCACTCCGTCAGCTGTCATCCAACCAGAAAAAAAAAATTAAAGAAATAAAAAGATGGCACATTCCTTGTTTTGATTCTTTTCTGTTTAATATTCAGACTTATAAAGACAAACATGGAGAGGAGCTCGCTCACATCAAAGGCGTCGAGCTCGGTGGGAAATTCCTACCGCTCCATTCATATATCCTTTCCTTTAAAGCCATTTCCAAGAGGGCGTTTTAATGAGTTAGTGAATTACATTCTTTTAAATATTTCAAAATGTGTTCATAAATTTAACATATCTGGCTCCTTTTAAAGCAGCGGACAGAACTCATTAACATGGGAAGCACTCTCAAACACTTAAAGAGTCCTAATAAATCTCACAAGAGAAACTTCCAGAGAGCCCTTGACTTTTGCCGAGCCCCCCATGTCTTGTTGGTACTGACATAAACTCTCCTAAACTCCTCAACTTAGAATTACAAATCCAAAATTAATTTCTCGCCACAGGCACCTCTAGGCTATTCACTTGCCTGAGAGAATAAACGACCATAAATATACAGAGAAAATACTGGCTGATAATTACAATGCTTATCATAAATAGTATTAAGAAACAGATTTGGTTTTATTCGGCAATGACTCTTTTAAATTATTAAACTTCTTGGGTTCTAGGCTCAGTAAGAAAGCTCTTCGCCATCTTCAGAAAATTTAGATTTTACTCCAAGAAACGAGGGATGCATTGCTCATTAGTAATTATGATTCCTGTCTCAGTGGGTCAAAACTGCCAGCTGGTCAACATTTAGGGTCAATACCATGATCTGCTGCCCACATACACTCTACCCTCGTCCTTACCACCATGACTCACACCCTTATAGCCACCCTTCTGGAGTCTCCATAATCCTGTTGATCTGGCTGGGTTCAACCTGTGTCTCACCCCCGCCTTGATGGTCATAATGGTTTTAACTCTTCCAGACTTTTCTTTAAATAAAAAAAGAGTATAGAATAAACAATCTTATTAGATGAACTGATGTTTTAGTTTGGGTTTTTATTGCTGTGAAGAGACATTATGACCACAGCAACTCTTACAAAGAAAACATTTAATTGAGGGTGTCTGGCTTACAGTTCAGAGGTTCAGTCCATTTGGGACCTTGACGGGGAGTGAAGAAGCATGCGAGCAGATGTGGTACTGGAGCTGAGAATCCTACATCTTGACTCAGAGGCCACAGGAAGTCGACTGCCTGTCTCACACTGACTGAAGCTTGAGCAAAAGACCTCAAAGCAGCCCCCCCCCACCACCCGTGACACACTTCCAACAGAAGCTATGGCCCAGTTTAAAGGGGTGCCCTCCAGCCTCAAGGTCTGGATTAAAGGCATGTGTCATCCAGCCTCCTCCAACAAAACTATATTCCCTAATAGTGCTACACCCTATAAGCTTATGGGAGCCAAATACATTCAAACTACCACAACTGATTAGTCTGAGATTCATTTTGTAGGGATAAGCCCCACCCATTGGGGGCATGTTCACCTCGGGCTAATGTTTACTGATAAATCTGCCGGGTGTGATCCCAGCAGCCCTTTTCTCTGCTTTCCTGTTCTCCAAGGGAACCTGTGGTCCTGTAAGTCTATTTCCTCATTAAAGCTGTATATATTTTTATAATCTGCATTCGTTTACGTCGTTACATCATTTAGTTAAATTATTCAAAGAAAGATACCACGCCACTGCATAAAAAGAAGCACATTCTCACATTACTAAATGCGACAGTGGTTTTTAAAATGGACACTAGAATTTAATGTGAGAAACACTCTGTAAAACAAGGGAGGACTGGAGAGACACCGCTGTAGTTAACAGCACTGGCTGCTGTTGCAGAAGAGCCAGGTTGGGTTCCCAGCACCCACAGGGTGGCTCCAGTCATCTGTATCTACAGTTTATAGGGGATCAGATGCCTTCATAAATAAGAAGAAAAACAAATGTTCCAAAATGGATTCAATGAGATCAGCAGGAGAAAGCAGATGAATTATAGAGAAAAATGGTTGATAAGAACAAGCTGCATCTAGATGTTACAGTGGAGAATGGCGAGGGGAGGCTTATGCACCAAGTACATTATGGCTCATTATAGATCACGTGATAGTAGAGTCCTATGCAACCTGTACAATAAAATTTTAAATTAAAAAAAGAAAACTATGACAAGTCCTTAGAAGAAGATAATTATCCTCTAAGCAGTATAAAAACCTTCTTTTGTCCTGGCTGCATGCCAGTATATAGTGAGCATGTGTGTGTTCAGTTTCTGGATGAAGACAGATTTCTGGGAAGAATGGAAGCAGTTACAGAGAAATCACGTGTGGCCACTGTTCAACAGCTCCCAAGGGTCCTTAGAGAACACACCATCAGATCAGGACATTGAGCTGGGAGCCAAACACAGACCTCACTGTGGTCAGAGTCTACTTGAGTGACCATGTCTCTTAACAGGATACTGTTAGTGGCTCTACCTGTCCCTCCCTGGCAGCCCCAGCCAGCCCCTGTCTAACCCCAGATGGCCTCTAATTCCACAGTCTGGCTCTTTAAGTTTGATCTCCAGAGTCCTAGACTGATCTCTAGTGATAGCAGACTCCCATTGGGTTTCCATGACACCTCAATCATATTTCAACCACTCTTCACCTCGCTGTCTGATCTTCCTGTCTCCGTGTATCTATTTCTCCATCACAAAGTAAAACTGAGCTTTACGAGTGAGCACCCATCTTCTTGGCCCAACCCCTGGCAGAGGGTAGACATTCAGTGTTTTAATTTGTTTCAGAGGAAAAACATCTGGGGTCCTCCATGCAGCTCTGCAGAGCAAAAGGTGCACAAGGAGAAACAATGGTCTCGTTAGCTGGATGCAGGTCCTGACACGGGAGAAAAATAAAAAGTCAAAAGCAAACAACAAAACTATATTCTTGAATAAAAATTTCCATCAATAGTTAATGTTAAAATAACTAGTTTGATGAGGGCAAGAAAGATGTCAGGCAAAAGAAGAAAAAAAAGCAATTTTATGTGTTAAAAAATAGGGAAGGGAAAGCAGAAAGACTTTTATGCATTTCAGCTCCGGGAATTCAGAATTGATTGAACAAATTCCAAAGACTCTTGCTTAGGATGTGATTAGTTATTCATACAAGTGGCATTTGTTTTCTACCTGCATGGGCATTTTAAATATGATTTTGACAAACAAGAAAAAAATAATTTCTATGCTTGACTTCCAAGTGGACAAAAATTGCAACTTGAAGGGAGTTGTTGTTTGGAGGAGTCTAAGGGGAAGCAGGAGCTGCCCAGCCCGGTGCCACTCAAACAAAAGAATGAAGAGAGAAGAAATGTAGGCTATGAGGAGATAAAGAAGGAAGGGGAGGAAGGCGGGAGGGAGGGGGGAAGGGAGAAAATAGCTGATGTGCTAGAGGAATTGATAAGTGGAGAGAGAGAGAGAGAGAGAGAGAGAGAGAGAGAGAGAGAGAGAGAGAGAGAATGAATGAATCTTCTTATGGGGATGGTACTAATCAGAAACTCATTGTTTTTAAAATCTATGCCGCTAAAATTAGAATAGACTCAGGAGGGGTCTAGATAAATGGATGAATAATTGCCAGGGAATTTAAGTTACTTTAAATTAAATTACTTTAAAGGTATTTCATAACTGCTCCTCTAGCTTTTTCCTTTTTGAGGCTGCTGAGCTGGAGATCCACAGTGGGCCGTCCCCGTGGACACCTACCTGCACAGCCTCTGACCTGGACAATCAGACATGGGGACTGCATTGTATTAACCCAAAGTCATAGGAGAAGTCATCGGGAGTTTCAGCACATGTGGCCCCGGGTAGAAGTGAGGCCTTGGACGAGACAGATAATGAGTTTATATCAGGTTGAGGTGAGGATGATGGTTGCCCCTCTGACAAAAGAAAAGGGTCCGGAGGCATGGACTGCAAGGGAAGGAGTCACGTGATAATTGAGGTGGTTACTGATGCTGCCGCGCGGAAATCAGGGACACAGAAAGAGTTGGGGGTGGGTTGCCCGTGCATGCTTCAATATTGCCAGGGCATAAATTTCATTCATTTTCATTTTCAGAAAGAGTTGGGGGTGGGGGTGTTGTTTCCTGGAGTCTGCCAAACAACACAGCCCTGCTGGTGCCTGGACTTTAGATTTCAAGTTCCAAGAATTGAGAACAAATAAACTGGATTAGACCGGGTCGTTTCTTCTTAACAAAAGCGTGTGAAGCTGTGTATGGAGACGGTAGGTAACTGAAGGATTAAGATAAAGGAGGTCTTCACAGTGGGGCCATCATTCAGTAGCGCTTCGATGATGAAAGCCTCTCTTCTTCCCTTTCCTCTCCTTCTCTCTTTCCCTCTCTCTTCCTGCCACTCACTATCGCCTTATGAAGACAACAAGCCAGGAAGAACCCTCACATAAACCAAAGTGCTCTGGCACTCTGACATCAACCTCCCAGCCTTCAGAACCAAAATAATAATAATAATAATGCAACTCGCTTGTTCAATAGGCTCAGTCTGTGATAGTCTGTGTCTATAACCAGAGTTGATCAGATCAGTCATCGGCTGTAGAGTAGCCTGCCACGGCAGCCACTGAAAAAAAAGACTGTAGAAGATTCTGGTGAAAAAAATAATCTAGGCATCACTAGAATGTCAAAGCTTGCCTCTCTTGTTTAAATGAAGACAGCCTAAGTATTTTTCCTCTTGGACCCAGTGTGGAAGAGACACGATCTCCATCCTGTAAGAGGCATTCAGAAAAGACTCACTCCTGGGTAGAAATTGGCCCTTTCGGCATAGATGTATCCCAGACTCTCTATTGTCTGGCTCAGAATCCATAAATGGAGAAGTGTGGGAGATGGAGGATGATAGGAGTTTGCAAGAAAGAAAAGCAATTTATACAACTGTCTAAGGATCAGACCTATATCTCATGCAGGTAAATTCAAACCTCCTGTGGCGCACACATGCTCCCCACACACCCAGAAAGCCTGCTGGTCTCAGGGCATGGAGGTACCCGAGAGTCAGTCAACGAGACGCAGTGAAGATGCTGTGTGGAAGCTTCAGGCTGACGTCACTGCTGTTTTGAGTGTCCTTGTGCCTGCTCCACACTGCCTCCAGAAGAGAAGAGATAGGAGGCATTTATGTAATAAAGAGGATTGTTTAGATTGGCTACATGGCATGGGCTCAGCAGCCCAACAACTGTCTCTACACTAGAAGGGAAAAGAATGCAGGCTGCTCTGCCCCACAAGATTGGATGCCATGAAACCTGTTGCTGAAGAGCTGGAGGATTCCTGGAGAGATTGACTTTCAGCGTGTATTGGAAAGCCGTCGAAGGATGGTAGGCGTGAAAGCAGCGATAGGGAAGAAGCACTCACAAGTGTGGAGGGAAGACTGCCAGCATCAGCACCACTTTTCCTCAGACCTCTTTAGAGATAGGTTGTCAATCGGGCTAAGGGTCTCACAGCTCTTTCCAGAGGGGCATCTTCTAGCTGATTCCACACCCGATCAAAGTGACAATCAGCAGGCATGTGGCAACTTTGTCCTTGCTGCCTCAGGTTGCCACCCACAGGTGAGACACACAGGCCATCCAGAGAGAGGTCAGCTCCTGAGACACCTAGAGACAGGTCAGCTCCTGAGTCACCACCCACACAGTCAGCATCTCCTCTGCCTCATCTGGGACCATACTTGTGTATGAGAAATAGTCCCTGCAGACTTGTGGACTTGAACCCTTGCTCCTCAGCTGATGATGTTGTTTGGGGAGGTTGTGAACCCTTAAGGAATTGGAGCCTTGCCAGAAGTGAATAATGAGAACAGGCCTTGTGGTTGCGTAGCCCAGTCCCACTTCCTGTTCTCTTGCATCCTGTGTGTGGTCACAATGTGATTAGCCAGTCTCCTGCTTCTGGCACTGCACCTTAGCAAACAGGATGGACTCTGTCCCTCTGAAACTGTGAACAAAAATAAACTTCCTCACCCTTAAGAAGCTTTTATTGTGTGATTATATCCTATCAGCAAAAAAGTATCTGGAGAGATGGTTCAGTGCCCTCCCAGAGGACTAGAGTTTAGTTACCAGCACCCAACTGGCAGCTTACAGCCTCCTGTAAGTCCAGCTCCAGCAGGAATATGATGCCCTCTTCTCGCCTCTATTGGGACTGTGCTCATGTGCACAGACACACAGAGAGATAAACAAAAACACAATATTTTGACCTAGAGAGAAAGAGACCATGCACACATGAGAGCTAACACCCTACCCTACCCACATGCTCTGGAGGCCAGGCAGGTACCAGAGTGAGTGGTCCTGGTGACAGAAGCATCTGGGAAACCGAGGCAAGCAGATGCTTCAGCCCATTGCTGCTATGCAGGGAAGGGACTGGGCCTGTTTTGGCCAGATCCACAAGTTCTCTAAGAGAAGTTGATTTCTGTCTCTCTGTGTTAAATACTAAAATAATATATGCCCTCTGATATCAGAAAACAAAACTGAAAAAAGTCCTAAGTCTACATAGAAACAACTTTCAACAGACCTAGGAATCTGTAAACCTTTTAAAGTCATTTTGCTTTGCCTTTTGAAAATGCATGGTGTGACTGCAATCTGAGTCACAACTCATCTTTGCTCATGGCTTCCCTTTGCCATGGGTATTTCGCTTGGGTTTGTCCTGCTTGGGAACCCAACAAGGTCCACAAGTTGCTGCCACCCATGCTGGACTGTGCTGCTATTTAACAGGGTCACTAACTAACCAACTTCCCTCACCCCCCTTCACTCTCCTTCCACCTTCTCTCAATCCCCTCTTCCAGCCCCTTCTGTGGATGCTGGCTGCCTCTGAATCAAGGTCCTGGGGAGCTGCTCACTTCTGGTTTGAGTAGAACAGATTTGTTCACAGCAAAAGCACAGGGAGAAAGTGTGCCTGGAAACATAAATGATGCCGGGCAGAAAGAAGACAAGAGAAAAATAGAGGAAGAGTCTGCTATTTTTAAGTAGAACATTCTCTTCTCTCCAGTGACTTGGGAGAAAGGCAGACCCTGCTGAAAATGAGTCTCTACTTACAGTGAAGTGCTGGCGAGTGGGAAATCTATTTTGAACCAGAGCTGAAAACAAAATCTATTTTGAGAAACAAGCTGTGATTGGCAGCCTGCTTTGTTTGATTTTTGCAGGCCATTGTCCCCCGCAGAATGAAAAGCTTGTGTGTTTGCTCATTATTTAAATGGGCAAATATTCTCCCTGCTTTGCAAGATACAAGATTGAAACTTTTGTCAGAACGCTCGCAGCAATGAAACAAGGCAAATTTCCGAGCTCCAACGGCTCTGCCCTCCAGTCCTACGGCTGCTCTGTCTTTGGCATTCTTGCCTGTATCATCTGCCATCACTAACTATTACCATCACCAGGCAAGCTCTTGTCCTGGGAAAGGCATTGTGGGAGAACCCAGAGAACACTGAAACATTAATTCTGTAGTCTAAAACATGAATTCCACAGGCTAAAATTTGGGGTCTGCCTGTGCCTCGCTGATGTACCATGAGGGCCTTTCTCTTAGGGCTTTGGGGTGAACCCCTCAGGGTAACACTTAATCTGAACAAGCTTAAGCAGAAAGGACTTAAACTGAGAAAAAAAGATACTGTATCAATTATTAATAGACCCTCGGGTAGGAGATAATGAGATTTGTTTCTCTTAAAGGGAGGTAGATGTCTTGTATCCGAGGTTAGATAATTTATCACGTTCTCATTCTCTTCGTTCACTGAGCAAAGAGTACCTGGGACCATTCCATTCCATCTTTGCAACATCCTATGAATCTATAGTTGCTTAAAAGGAGATTTTCTTTTAGACAAAAAAAAGTATATCCCAGACACCTTCAGTCTTATTTCTTTAAGAAGTCAAAAGACCACAGGCTCCCAGGGTGTGCCACTGTGTGGCTTGGTGCTAACTCTGCACATAAATGTATAATGGATAGCATCCAGGATTGTTCCTGTGGCACAAATGAGTGCTATGTTTCCCATAGCACTGCCTATATGACAAGGTTAACATGAAAACTCACACTTAATGTAGAATTAATCATTATGAGCAATCGCCAAGGGCGATGGAGATGCTCAGTCAGTAAGTGCCTCTGGGCAAGCAGGAAGGCTGCATGTGGATTCTCAGCACACGTGCAAAAGCCAATCGTTGGGTCACGTATCAATAATATAGATTCTGGAGAAGCAGAGACCTTAGACTCCCAGAGGTCACTGCCCAGACAGTCTGGATGAATTGGTGAGCTCTAGGCTCAGAGAGAGATCCCATCTCAAAAAAATAAGGTGGGGAGTGATGGAGCAAGACTATATCGCCGACCTCTGACATACATGCTTGCATATCCATGCACAGAAAGAACTGTGTGAAAATGAAATCACTGTAGATATTGATGATATCCTATCAACACATGGTCAGGGTGGCCCAGTTTGACCACAAGCATTTTTCAGGAGGTAAATGCCAAGCAATGGGGTCACGGACCCCAAGGTAAAAGATGTGGTTTCCTGCCTATAAGATGTTGGAGACATTGGGAACATTAAATCGCAATGGTGACATAGATGGGCTCTGTCATATCTAAATTACATCAAGCCCTGAAAATACAAAAGAACACATTTAGATAAGGAACCAACTTAGAGAATAGCCAGTCCTCCTGAGTCAGGCAGAGGGAGGATGGGAGACCAACTTGATGCTGGCAGTGGGGTTTGCTGAGTAAAGTCTGATGATTCGTTTAGTGTCTATTTAAATTTCATAAACTTTCTAGTATCCATGGCAACTGGGATTTGATGAGATCAACTGTTTTTTCTCAACACAACATAATATAACTCAGTTGTGCATTATTTTAGACCTCTCTCAAATATTAACTTTTGTAGACACAGTTGTGTGATTGATACCCCTGGGTTTTGGTTTTTTGTTTGTTTGTTTGGTTTGTGTGTGTGTGTGTGTGTGTGTCTGTAACAGAGATGGATGGGGTCACTACAGCATCAGGAGTACATTTGACACCCTTGATAAAGGCTCGCCCACATGTAGAGACTCTCAGATGAAGCAATTTCTGGAGAAAATATAAAAGGATACTGAGTCTCTAGGATCCTTGTAGGAAAATTCTTTTATGCTTATTTTTCCTTTCAAAATTTTCAAACAAAGATAAAAAAAAACAAAACAAAACAGGATCCCTGCTTCAATGCACCTGCACCACACTTAGCTGGTTTCCTTAATGTCTGTTTGCAAATGAGTCAATTATTTTCTTCATTGGCAGAAACCAAACATACGGCAAATCCTAAAAAGAGTTTTGTAATAGAATCCTCCCTAAGCGGGGAGGGAGGCAAGCTCTCCTCAGAAACCATCGGCTCCATGGTGCAATCAAACCCTACATCCCTGGGCCCATGTTAGCTGTTTGCTAACACTGAGCTAATTAAAGGCTACAAGTTCATTTCATATGAGATTCCCAAAAACTCAAGGTGCTAATAAAACTGTACTTTCAATATTCTATATCAATCACAACGTCATTTCATTTACAAAAAAAGAAAAAAACCCACTTAATTGGTAACTAATTTGCAGTACAATTTTGTTAATCACATTCTTGATGTGCACACTTACTGCAAAGGTTTGGTCTGGGTTTGGGGGGCTTACGGGGCATCTTTAAAGACTGGAAACGGTCACATGATCCTGGATCGCAGTTGTGGATCTGTGTCTTGATTGGATGAAAGGCAAGCCTGAGGACCCGTGCAGCAGAAAACTGAAGACTCAAATAAATTCTAGATGCATGTGGCTCTATTTTTGCACCTTTTATTTCCCATAGTAAAATGGCAGGAGCTGGAGAGATGGATCAGTGGTTAAGAGCACAGGTTGATCTTTCAGAGGACTCAGGTTCAGTTCCCAGCACCCACATGGCAGCTCATAACTGTCTGTAACTCCAGTTCTAAGGGACCTGATGCTGTCTTCTGGACCCTTCAGGCACTGTATGTGTGGTGCACAAATATACATGTAGGTAAACACACACACAGACAATAAATAAATAACCTTTAAAAACAAAGTTAAATGGGCAGTTTGCACACAAGATGGTAAGAGTCTGTGGCAATATGTTCTAAATGACTCAGTGTTGCCTTTCTCTTGTTTTGTTTACAGTTATTCACTGCTCGCTACAATGAGAGGGTTCAATAACACTTTGTAAATTAATTTTTGACTGAATCAACAAATTACTGGTGGAAAAAATCTACCAGTTAATTCATCAGAAAACCAAGCTGGTCAAGAGGGTTGTGTCTATGATTCAGCTTTTATCAGAGTATTCAAGTACATCAAACAGTTGGAAAATATTGGGGTTTGCTACATGAACAACATTAGAATACACTACCTGCCAATAGAAATGGTATTTTATGATGTTTTATTTTAATTTTATGTGTATGAAGGTTTTGTTTAGATAGATAGATAGATAGATAGATAGATAGATAGATAGATAGATAGATAGATAGATAGATAGATAGATAGATAGATAGATAGATAGATAGATAGATAGATAGATAGATAGATAGACTCTATGAGTGCAGTGCCCAAAGAGGCCAGAAGAGGGCATCAGCTCCCCGGGAACTGGTGTTACAAATGGTTGTGAGCAACCCCGAAGGCTCTGATAATTAAATCCGGGTTCTCTAGAAGAGCAGTCAGTGCTCTTAACCACTGAGCCATCTCTCTAGCCCCTGAAGAGGTATATTTTCACACATCTCAATGTATCAGCTATGTACCATTGTGGGGTATGAGAACAGACCTAGATACTGATTGAATATTGTCAGATTCTTTTAGTTTTTCAATGTAAGTTTTGGAACTTTTATTTTAATTAATTTAATGTTTAGTGCTTTTACTTTAATTTTCTTAATTCAATTTTGAAATATTTAAATTTAGTAGAAATAACATTTCAATTAATTTTTGCACAAGCTCTTTATTGTACAACTGGAAACTAAGAGCCAGTTTACCAAAATAGAATATGCCCACAAAATAGTATATTCATGTAGAGGTGTGTGTTCATACCTGGGACTGCATTTAGAATATCAGGGATGAAGACTGAACCAAACCAACCAACATGGCTGTTAAAATGTCACTTTGAAATTGTGCCACTGAAATTATGACACGGGCACATTCAGCCAGCGTGTCATTTAGAAGATAAACCTGTGTTCCTTTGAGTGTCCAAGGATGTGGGAAATCCTCACAATGCTCCTATAGATCATTGTGCTGATAGATTCCCTGGCTGAGAGGGGTGGAACTGAGAGACGGGGACACTTCACCTTTACCCATCCATTTTGCAGATATTAACTGACCTTTGATGAGAAGATAATGCATTATGAAGTCTGCCTACTTCGGAGAATATAGATGAGACAGGTTTATCACTAGGTAAACACTAGGAAAGACCTAGATGGGCACCATGAACAAGACACATGAAAGGTGGCAAAGACAGAACTGGGACCCCAGCATTGTACATCTTCAGCTGGGCATTATCCGTTATGTCATTTCCATTGCCATTTGTCTGATGGGAAAATAAACCCTCTTACATCTTTGTAATAAGTAGAAAGTTACTCTGACTGCCAGACACCATGACCAGACACTCAGACAGAGACACAGGTGTCATTTGCAAATGGGTGGTCACAACTCAGAACAGGCCTCGAAGGAGACATTCCTAGCAGCAGAGTTAAGGAAAGTGATTTAATCTTTGAGAAGACGAGCTTATGTCTCCAGCACATGGCTAAAGGACTCATAAATATTCCTTTTCTGAAAGCAATACTGATGGAATGGCTAATCCTAGTTGTCAACTTGACGTACCTGGAAAGACGGGGCCTTAGCTGAAGTGTTACCCCATCATATTCATCAGTGGTCTCGTCTGCGGGGCATTTGCTTGCTTAATGATTGATAGGTGAGGCCCCAGCTCATTGTGGGCAGTGCCACCCCTCGGCAGATGGTCCTGGGTAGTATAAGGAAGCAGGCTGAGCAAGCCATGAGGAAGAATCAGTGAGTGTCATTGGTCTCTACTTTTCATTCCAGGTTTGCCTTGACTTCCTGCACTAATATCCCTCAGCCATGAACTGTGGGCTGTGAATGGTAATAAAGCCCTTTCCTCCTCACGCTGCTTTTGCTGAGTGTTTTACCCCCTTGAAAGCAAACTAGAACAACTGGATAAACACACTGAGGACTTCTCTTCTTCCTGGGGCACCAAGGAATTTACCTTTTTACTTGTATGAGCAATCGCATGTTTGCTGCCAGCTTGACTGCCCTCACCGTAGCTTTGTGGTGCTAAGAATCGGGTGGTGGAGAGACTCGGTGAAAACCTAGACATTTTAAATGGCCATAGAAGAGAGGAACTGTCATTAGCCTCAGCTCCCCAGAATCCCTTGCTGGTCAGCCTGTGAGTTTCAGCAGGTTGGGACTCATGGGATGAGGCCAGTCATTCAGCTCCCCTTCCTCACTGGAGCCTCAATTTCAAAGTCCTCTGCTAGGCCTCGACTTCACAGTATCTATGTTAGGCAGCTGTTCATCATGGGAATAAATATCTGAGAGAAGCAGTTTGGAAAATGTTTATCTGGGCTCAAAATTTTAGAGATTGCAAATCCATCATCAATCCGCCCCATTACTTTAAAAGCTGTGGAGAGACAATTCATGCCTGGGATGTGGGTATCACAGAATCAGCCTGGAGGTTTGTTGGGTTGCCCAAAAGATTTCTCCAGGGCATGGCATGAAAGGATCACTGGTCATTCCTAGAGCAGAAGTTGCTATGGTGAGCTACAGAATGTTTGGCACTGTAGCCATGGCGACATACTAAGAGCAACAGAGAGATAGTTAGGTCAGTAGGGATGGAACTGTTAACATTCCCTGGTAGGAGAAGGGAAGGCGGGAACAGCCTCCTCTCCTGGGAAGCAGTCATCATTCCCTCCTGTCCCCCCATCACATGTGGTTTTGGGAGTTGCTAGAATATTTGAAGGTAGAAAGTTAACTAAAGGAGTGTCCGTGAGATCACCATCCCTGATAGAGTTGGATTCCTTGGAGACATCACTGTTCTGGGGTCACCCCTGGTCCTCCAAGCAACCCATCACCACTGTTCCTGTAAGTAACTTTAACTAGACACATTGGTTCATCGAGCTGGACTTTAGTGGTATCTTTCCTTTCATCTCTTGTTAGTTCCCAACCTGGGGTGCGCGAATGCTTGTTCAGAAGCAGAAATGACATCAACAAAGCCCACCCCATGACAGCTCACAGAACCTGGAAACCTGTAGCACACTTACATGACTTGTAGGCAACTCGATAGGTTGAAAGTATCCTTTCCAAGTGGGTCAGTTAGTTTAAGCCCTTTCTGAATACCTCAACTGGTCTGAGAGTGACTCTCAACAGTCCTTGCTGCTTATATATACTTAGGAAGGGAGGGACTTAGCAGAACTGCTCAGTTTCAGGGACTTCCTAGATCTTTTGAGTAGTTTACTTCCTGAGTTTTAGCTGAATGGACTGTTTCAGTTCAGAAGGAATTGCTACACAACAGCCATCTTCACAGGAAGTCCCTTGTCTGCTTGTCACTTGAGTCTCAAGGGTGATCTCCATGGCCATCAATTTACAGACAAGAGAACCTACTCCCAAAGGCAGGCAAACCTTCGGAAGGATGGAAAATACCATATGCTCAGAGAGCTGACTCTGGATGGTAATGCATATACAGGCAGCTGCCTTTCCCTGGACCCTGGTGGCTGCACAAAGTATACCAGCTCTGTGCCCATAGAGGAACTCTTGCAGCCTGCACAGCCAATAATTAAGCTGCCTTGTTGGAAGATTGCTGTGTTTACTGATGCACTAGGAAAATCTGATTGAAAAAATAAATAAGAAAAGAAGTCAAAGAATACGAAGAATTGCCTTTAAGTCTACTTTGATGTCAAAAATCTTCCAAACAAGCTGCTAAAATAAGATGCACAATCCAAGGCGGCGTTATCCAAACGTGGCCGAGCTCCACAGCACCCGAAGGATGCTTTTGTGAGGTGGCTGATGCCTATGCATGTGTATTGTTGAATTTTTAGGTATGTAAATCTGGGCTTAGGGCGGATCGAGGCTGTTTATTGAACAATGCACAAAGAGGCTGTAATACCCTTAAAGCTGAGAGACCCAGACATGGCCAGGACGCAACCATGCCCAGAGAAAGAGAAAAAAAAGGTTTTGTCAACCAAGACTGAGCAGCAACAAACAAAAAGGACACAGAATGTTAGTCTCTTCAAAGCGAAGGGTCCTCATGAAGTCTGCAATTAACTCTTTGATTGCTGTAAGCAAGGCAGTCACATAATGATCCCTTAGTGAACCTTAGAGTGTAGTGGCAGAATAGTTCAAATGAGTGTAGGCTGTCTTGATAGGATAAGCCAGCATGGCCACTAAGGAATTAGTTTAGCTCAGGAATGACTGTACTCACATGCCAGTGTGCCAAGGTGACAGTCATTGGCTGCCCACATCTGAAAAACTGTCTTATGTCTCTGCACCAATTCATCTTCCATGGAGAGAATGCAGAATCCTTGGGATACGCTCCTCTAGGCATGTCTGTGAGGATGCCACCAGGGATATTTAACTGAGACAGGAAGACCCTCCCTGAATGTGGATGTCAGACCACCGGCTGAAGTCCTGCACTGCATACAAAAGAGAAAGTGAACAGAGCACCAGCGTCCTTCTCTCTCTGCTTCCTGATTGAGAGTGCAATGTGACCAGCCCCCTCATGCTCCTGGAATCATGATGGGGTTTACCCTCAAATTGTTAGCCAGGATAAATCCTCCCATCCTTAAATAGCTCTTGTCAGACCCTGTCACAGCCTTGAGAAAAGTCACTATTTCAGATGACATGATGATGGCAGGACATCTGGATATCTAAATGGACACCACTGAGAGCCTACATGATACAAGAATTCAGACTCAGGGTCTCTGTAACCACTAGCTGAGAGCAATCAAGACCTGGCAGCAACTGCCCATTGCCCCACTTCCTACTCAGGATCAGTAGAGCAAATCCCAGAAGATTCACTACTTCTAATGAGTCCACCCACAGCTTCCCAAGGACAGTGGCCAATCTGGATAGCATACGCCTGCCCTCTGTGTCCTGGGTGACTCTCCTACCACTGTGTCAGTCTTCGAAACTGAAGAACAAAAAGATGGCAGCTGACCTCCCTGTGAAAGTGATCAAGATGGGTTTGGTCTCGCTTGAGAGGAGTTCTCTTAGTCTCAGGTAGTAATACTTAAGAATTTGATGGATTATACATACAGGGCCTCAGAGCTGTGTTACGCTCTGCAAACCACTCATGTCTCTAGCACCCCTGAGCTTTTCATCCTTCCCCAGCAGCCCTGCAGAAGTAAACATACCTGTTTTCCACCTGAGGCAAAGAATGGGGAGCTGAGATTCTGATTGAGAGAGGAAAGTGGAAAATAAAGCAACAACAAAAAAGTTAAAGCCCCAGAATATTTATTTCAAGCATACACACACACAAAAAAATAAAAACTAAAACAGCCTGAAGCCTTGTCCACACTTGGTGTGGATATTACTTCCTGCAAACCCTCACCCAACAAGAATGTTTCCTGCACGACTTGCTTTTCTATACATGTGAATATGGAAAGGGGGAAATGTTTTGGTTAGGGTGCCTGTATAAGGAGGCAAGTGGCTCTTGGGGGCTTCCGCAGCTGGCATGATTTGATTTTGCTCAGGAATCAGCCAAGTTGAAGACATCGCTCTGCATGTGCGAAAATAGATTTCCCCAAATGGCTGTGTTGGCCCGAGAGATGATAAATTGTGCTGCCTCCCCTCTGTGCAAATCAGGAATGGAAATAGACGAAGCAAGGCCAGAGCAATGTCATGGCAAACGAGCCCGTGCTTCTCAAGTAATATTGCTTTGTCTCTTTGAGGAGGTGGCATGTGGGGTAGGGGTGCACTGACTCTCAGCCCAGAGACAGGCTGGCATGTCCGTATGGGTACACTAGTTACAGGTGGTATTTCTCGCTAATATCATGACTGCCATAACCTGTGTTTGGTATTGATTTTCACATTCTAACATATATCCAGTCTTTCAGTTTTAGGTGAGAAAAGGATATTAATTGAACTTGGTGTCCTTGAGGAAGGCCTAGAAAGTCAAAGGAGAGGATGTCTTCCTTGTCACAAAACAACCGATCCCTAAATTACTCTCAGATTCTCACACCATGCAGATGCTAAATCCATTTTATTTTTCCATTCTCTCTCTCTCCCTCTCTCTCTCTCTCTCTCTCTCTCTCTTCTCTCTGTCTCTCTCTCTCTTTCTCTGTGTCTCTGTCTCTCTCTTTTTCTCTCTCGTGTGTGTAGTATATATTTATGTTTTACATATATTAATCCATGAAGTGAAATATGCAACATACATGTTGAGACCCAAAGTTGACTTCAAGAATCATCCTCCATCACTCTTCTACCATATTCAAGGAGGGAGGCTCTCATAATCAAACCCAGAATGCATCAATATGCCTAGTCTCTTTAGACATCTTGTTCTGGAGATTCCCCTGCCCCTTGTCAGCCAAGACTGGAATTACAGATAGACTTCCATCTCCACCTTGCATTTAGGTGGGGCTCTGGTGATCCAAGCCCCAATCCTCATATGGAAAATGCTTTAACTCTTGATCCATCTCCCGGAACCTGCAGGTTGGTTCATTGAACACAGCACTGTTAAAATGTCTGCTCTGTTATTAGCCCAGTGCCTACTACCATCCAAAACCCAAATGGATAGGCAGCCTCATTAAGAGAGCACAGAAAAGGTCACATCATAGCTCTTCAGAGCATCTCAAAAGACCATTTCTGGAGCCTAAGAATCAGCCTTGGTTCTTCCTAGAGACCCTGAAGCACTTCCTTCCCAGATTACTTGTTTCTTGGAACAGAAGACAGCAAATACAAAAGATCAGTAGATACCTTGACAAATGCACAGTTGATATCTGCTCATATCTGAACCCAAAGACCACAGCTTGGTTCCCACTTTTCCTGATTTTATCTGTAGAATGATTAAGGTTGAGCCAGGTTCTATAACTAACAAACCCACAAATATATGTTTGAAACATGATTGGCATTGTTTTCTCTTGGTGTTGCCAAGGGAACAGTTCTCTGAGGCAGGATTAATTTGGGGAAGAAATACCTCTCTTACCTTCCTCCCACCCTGCCACTACCCCCTTCCTCACATTCAGGTCTTGTTTATTTGTGTTGGGACTCAATGAATTTAACCATCTATGGTTGTTTGAGTGAGAATGGCCCTCATGGGCTCATATGTTTGAACACTTGGTCCTTACTTGGTGAACTGTTTGGGAAGGATGAGGAGGTGTGGCCTTGCTGGATGAGGTGTGTCACTGGAGGTATACTTGGAGCTTTCAAAAAACTTAATCATTCCCAGTTAACTGTGTCTGCCTCCTACATGTGGAATAAATGTGAGCTCCCAACTGTTCCTGTCACCATGATATCAATCCACCCACATCGACCCCAGCTCTCTGAAATTATAAGCCCAATTACATATTTTATAAACTAGTCTGGTCATGTTATCTTGTCACTGTGATATAAAAATAATTAAGATGCCAGGACTGTCTACATTGCCAGGTCTGGTACTGTCCTGGTGGGTGCACTAAGTACACACATGAAGACATTGACTGAGAATAAGTCACCTGAACAAGGTGGATATTTCCCACAAGGAAAATAAATTAATAAGTCATATCTGAGAGTCTTTTTTATTAAATTGTGACATTTTCATACATGTAAATAATGCATTCTGATCTCTCTCATTTTAGCTAGGAGAAAATTATAAAATTCAAAAAAAAATTTCCCCCAAAAGAAAACCACTACAACCCAAAATGGAAAAATAGGAAGATCTTATTTGTGCATTATTTTATTGACTTTTTTCTTTATTTCCCTCTTCTTGTCTTCTTTCTGCTGTTTTTGGATATTTGGGTAGAGGGAATTTTAGTCAAGGTCTCATGTATCCCAGGCTAGTCTCAAACTCACTATGTACCCAAGAATAGTCATGACATGTCTCCAACTATAAAGTCCTTGGATTATAGGTATTCACCACTACACCCAGTTTTTATTCAGTACTGGGGATTGGACCCAGGACCTTGAACAAGACAGGCAAGCATTCTACAAACTGAACTATGTCTCCAGCTGTCCATAATTTTGAAGGTGCACTGTACATGTATGAGAAGACCTGCATGTTATAAAAATAGATGTCAGTCTGCAGAATGTAAGATAAACACAAGACCAAAGAGAGATGTACACATAATTTCACAGACCTGGAAAATTGCCTCAGTAGATAAAGTGCTTCATGCATGAGTACCTGGGTTAAAATCCCCAGAACTCACAGTCACGGGCATCTGTAATCCCAGAGCTGCCTACAGAGATGGGAAGTAGCCTGATATACAGAGGAGCATACAAGACATCTGTATCACATAGGAGGAAAAGTGAGGACTGACACTCATAATTGTATACATACATGTGCACACAAACACATACACACATACACAGACATACAATGTTATAATGTAAATACAGGCATATTTCAAAGACAACCTTCTATGTTTATTTCATAAATAAAAGCAACAGACCTTAAGTTAGTCAACGTTCAGGAATAGTTTTTTATAGTACCATGGATACAAAATTGTGTCAAGCAAACCACCCCCTCAGTGTTTGCATCTAGGAAACACAGAACTGGTAAACGCATTTGTGTGGTCAGGCCAGTAATATACACTAGCAATGTGATAAGTTAATGTCCAGCTAGCTATCAATCATTCTTTCACCTGTGATGTCTTTTATGTACAAACAGGAACTATGACTGATCCTCAGTTATTGTTGAGGAAATGTGTGTATATTAATCTTGGTACAATTTTCATTCATCATCAATAGGGTCATAGAACACCCTTGGGCAGAATGTACTGAGCCACAGGCTGGATGCTGACGCAATGGGAAGGAAGGGTGGGGTCTGTTTCATGTAGAAAGCCTGTGTGTGGTGTGTAAGATGTCTGAGGTCACAGGAGAAAAACATACAGTGCCCCTGGGTCACAGTTGGCTTCAATTGTCAACTTGACACACTTGGGAAGAGAGAATCTTAACTGAGAAAAAATGCCTCCATCAGATTGGCCTGTGGGCAAATGTGTGGGGCATTTTCTTGACTGATGATTGATGTTGTGGGTGGTGCCATCCCTGGACTGGTGGTCCTGGGTGCTAAAGAACGCAGGCTGAGCAAGTCAGTAAGCAGCAATCTTCCATGGTCTCAGTTTCAGTTCCTGCCTCTAGGTTCCTGCCTTGAGTTCCTGTCTGACTTCCCTGCGTGATGTACTGTAATCTGAGAAGTGTGAGTCAAATCGAACCACCACCACCCCACACACACCAAGTTGTTTTTTGTCAGTTTTTATCATAGCAATATAGAAGCAAAGTAAAACATCCTGTACCTGAGGAGCAGTCATGATGTCTCTCCAACCCCAACGAAGATGTCTGCAGCAAGTAAAAGGAATCAGGGACAGAGAGGCTGAAGGAGGGGAAAGTGAGCAGATTTGCAAAGATCTAGTGTTCTCCCAAATAGAAGCACTGGCGTCTCAATACCCCCTAGTAGGTCTGAAGCAGGGAGCTTGGGTGGATTGGTCAGAGTAATTGAGTCTTACTAGGTCAACAGTCTCTACTCATGTACTCCAAAATGCCACTGCCATGCTGCAGAGCCTCCTCTTGCATCACAGGTCAGGGTCACCCACATCCAACAGCTACAGCCAGGCTCCCTCTGGGTCAGTGAGGGTCATGGGGAGGTGGCACATGCTCACACGTATGCATAAATTATCAGATTGTGGGTTCAGAGGGAGCTGTCTGTGTTCTAATTCCCAGCCATCAGCAAAGCACATTTGACATAAACAGTTAACACTGATCAACTGACTTAGGAAAAACTTCCTAACATTTTATTCCTTGAAAACTTTTGAAATTAGTGTATGCCTGCCTCTATATGTGCATGCATGTATGCCTATGTGCATGTGTGTATTAATTAAATGCAATTATGAGAAATGATTATCCACTATATAATGAGAACCTGGTCTTCAGGAAAACTGACTTTCTCACTATAAAACTCCGGTTCCTTCTCTGTCACCAGAATTGTCCCAACATGCCTCAGTTTCCTCATTTACTAAACATCCTGAGAATAAACAATTCCTGTTTCTTTTCATACTTCTGTAAATATTCCCAATCTGTCAGACTCAGATATTGACAAAAAATAATTACCTAAAACTATGATTTCCTATCATAAAACTAATTATTTACCCTTTATGTCCCCCCAAAAATATTAATGAGCAATAAAAATAGTCTGCAGCCTTGTAAATGTTGCACATAGCTTCTCCTGACACCTATAGAAATGCACCCTGACACACCGGCACATTCAAGAATCTGATTGCTGTTCTCTGCTCATTCTTCCGAAAGCCTAAACGAAGCTTCAAAGACCATTCAGTAGTTATGGTGCTACAATCTCACATTAACTTCCTCTCATGTTGTAGTAGCTGCTTTCCTCTTAGTTATGGCAAAATATCTAACAAAACGACTTAAGCAGGGGTTTATTTCCATCCATGGTCTTAAGTCACAGTCTGTGGGGGTGGGGAAGGCACGGCAGCAGGAGCTAGAGCCAGCTGTTACACTGCATCCCCAGTCGGGAAGCAGAGAGATGGATGCTGGTGCTCAGTATTCACTTGGGACCCCAGTCCTGCTGTCACATCAGCCTCTGGCCACTGTGCAGTTCTTCGGTTTCCCCGTGACTGCTCAGCCTGATAGTAGTACCCTCCTGTAGTTCCTTGGGATGAGAAGCCAGGGGCTGTCCCGAGATCTGGAGGCAGCCTAGCCAGCTGCTGGTCACTCTGACACCGCCATCGCACCTCACAGCCGCTTGCACGGCTCTGCTTTGCTCCAGACTGTGTTCAGGTCTCCTAGAAACCCAGAGCCCTCCCTCTCCCTACTCTTCTTTGTCAGCAATGCTACAGATGGCTGCACTGTGTCCCAGAAGGCCTGCAAGTAGTTCAAGAGGAAAACCCAGTTCAAAATATTTCATAAATCCTCTTCTGGAATAATGACTAGGTTCTCAGACACTGTCTTGTCCTTTTACAGTGACTAAATCTGGTGACAGCTGTGGCTGTACCTGAGTGTAGAATAAAGGCTGGATTAAGCACCTGGTCCCCACCCCATTCAATCAGTGGCCATTATTACTGAATAAGTCGTTTGTGGCTCCCAATGCAATGTGTCATAGGGTGAAGAGGATTGTTTTTCTTTCCATGATAGAAGAAAAGATTTTCACAATAAGGATATCATGACCTCTGCTCCACAAATAATCCTGCTGATTGAAGACTGTCCAGCTAAGCTTCTTCCCTGACCCTGGCTACATCAACACCTATTGTAAAAAACAAGCTTATCCTGCTGAATGAATACAACTGTGGATTCAGAGCAGCTGTGGCCTCCACTTTGGAAGGCAATGTCTTCATAATTTCATTTATGTCTTCCATGAAAATTCCATTTTTCTTTATTTTTTAATAGTGTGTTTGTGTGTGCTCACATGTGTGTGTGCCTGTGTATGTGTGCATGTAGTACCTGCAGAGGCCAGAAGAGGGCACCAGCAACTGATGCTGTAGTTACAAGGGATTGTGAGCCATCAGATTAGTACTGGGAACTAAACCAGGAACTGTGTAAGAGCAGCAAGTGCTCAGCCTCTGAGTCATCTCCCCAGCCCCCATTTATTCGGTTTTATAAGACAGAGTTTCACTCTGCAGCCCAGGCTGGACTCAAACTCCTGGTGATTTTCCTGCCTCAGCCTGCTGGAGTGCTAGAATTTGTCAAACCCCCAGATGCAGATCTTACCTCAAGGGGGATGAGATATGGTTTATTCTAGCACCAAATATGAGTGACCATGACCTGGGAACACAGATTCATATTACCCCAAGTTCTCTGTTTCAATGAGGTAACAATTTCATGAAGTTTTATAGATACAGGACAAAGAAAGTAACAAATCAAGACACTTCTCAAATACATTGGAAGTATCAGACAGGTTGGTTGCAACATGGACCTCAGATGCTGTCTGATAGCGCTCAGCCTTTGGGTGGACAGTGTGTGCTCTGTGATGCCAATACGTTCCACAAGGTTTTGCCTGTTAGTCGTGGGATGTTAGGTCAGACACAGAAGTGGACAAGGAGTGGCTATTAAGGGACCAAAGCTAACCCATGATAAACTGTAATTAGGTTCTGTACCTTTAACATTCCAACCCTGCCCCCCAAAATCAGTGAAGTTCTAATCAGCCAATCAGCCTGGCAGACGACCTAGACGAAGGTACCATTCTTCCTGAGAGCTTCTGTTCACAGATTACAGACACCAGCCTTCCTACCTACTCTGCAAAACATTTGGAAGTAACCAATCTTCATCAGCCTGCTACACAAATTCGTAGTATGGAAACAGCAAACACTGGCATGCCCCTGCCTCAGACATGACCTGAAATATCCTAGACAAGGCCACAGGACCCTGCCTCACCCAAGGTCATACACCTAAAATCTGAGATAAAGATCCTGTTACCCAAGACATTGTAACATCTGCATAAATTTCTGAGGCTTCCCCACCTTGAGAGGAAGGGAATAATTTCGCAACATTGTGTACTAAATGTCCTTTGGATTTTGTTTAAAGGGTTGACCCTTCTCTGATTTGGCAAGGATTCAGAGGCCAGGTCTACTGTATCCCAACACGTAACATCAATTTCTGCATCTTTTTCTATTTACTTCAATTCAAGACCGGATGTTAGATGCAGATTTTACAGCACACGGAAACACCTCCCCTGGGTTATGGTGTAAAATGAGAGTGCAGAGCTGCCCCAATGGTGCAGTGAGACTCATTCCAAACTGATAAGGGATGCACAGTCCACAAAAGCTTTTGATTCCCAAGATGCTTCGGTTTGGCTGCCAGGTTCCATCTCAGCCAATGCAACAACTATGTGTGGGGTGATGGAGGAGAGATGAGGAGACACCGCAGGACCATCCATCCTATCCCACCACTCTTCCATAAGGGGAAAATTCACATCCTCTGCTCACTTGGGCTTTGTTGAAACTATAACCCACAAGTCAAAATACAAACCGAGCAGTATCTCCACAGAATTTCATGGGGCTCCTATCTTGGCCATGGGAAGGGCTCTGGGGCTGGGTATGAGGAGGTCTCCTGGCAGAAAATGCAGTCGCACATTCCACTATGACTACCCTGGACCAGAGCACACATGCCTCAGCCCATTATAACCCATTCCATGCTTGCAGCACAGAGTTTGCACCACCCTGTGCTACTAAAGAAGGTCCTGGCATCCAGAGGACTGTCCCACCCACGGTCACACAGCTTATAAACACAAGACTGGTGCCAACATCCCACTGCACCCCTATCTTTCTTGCAGCGGGCTCCTGGCCAGAGGAGGATCCCACCTCTGCAGCAAGGGCTTTGTTTCTTTTCCCTCTTTCCCCAAATAAAATCCCAGCTATCCTATGAGCAATGCTGCCTCCACTTCTGTTCCTGCTGTCGTTATAGGATATCCCGATAAAAGCCACTTAAGAGAAAAAGCATTCATTTTCGCTTATAGCACAAAATATCACCTATCATCCATCATGGTGAAATCACAGGGGTAGGAGCTGGGAGTGGCTGACATCAATCCACAATCAGGAAGGAGAGAGGAACACAGGCAGATTCTAGGCTCATTTTCTTCTTTCCATGCAGTCCAGGATCCCCCATCCAAGGAATGATCCCACCCACAAAATGATAGGTCTTTCCACACCATTTAACCTAACCTAGACAACCCCTACAAGCAAACCCTCCCAAGCGATTCCAGATCCCATCGAGGCAACAATCAACAGTGTCAGGAACGAGGTTGGATGAGTTTTCTCATCTCTGTGTGTTTCTGCTACCTCCGGTGTTGAATGACTAAATGGGCTCAGTTGACGAGAGGGCTGTGAATGCACAATCCAACACTCTTGACCTTGGGGAAAGTTAGGCAGCCAGAAGCCAGAATGTTCCTCGGGCTCAGAGGCTGGATGGAATAGAAACAAGGACCTCACTGCCATTATGACTGAGGCCCTTGGAGGATCCTAAGATGAATATCTGGGCACACACTCCCTCCCAAACTCATACCAGGCTCTCACTCCCTTATTCAAGGCGAGGTCCAGGTAGTGTCTTTGCAAGTCAAGACCTATTACCTAAGATGCCTCTGATGTCTGGTCTCATTAGCAGCAGAGTCAGGATAGGTCTGGATGGAGTAAGTGCCTCTAAGTATTCTTTGCCTCCGCCCTCTCCTGTGCGATTTCGTGCCACATGCTCTTTGGTCTTTCTTGCAAGTCTCTATTTGGTATTATAAAAATTCTCCAATTTCTTGAATCTATTTAATCAGAGTAGAAGAAAAGAAACTCCCCTGCCATTTAGCCCTTTCAATTGCATGACTCAGCATAGTCCTGGATTACTCTACCATTTTGCATTCATGACAGAAAAATACAAAAGGTGACAGATGAAATGTGGGTCAGGCCAACTTTTATTCTGGCCCAATAAAAGTGCAAGTCCTCTGAAAAAGGAACCTTTCCCAGCAATTACGAATATAGAAGAATAATGTAAAAAGTGTGGCGTTTGCAATGGAGGCCACAGTCATCATTTTAAAGCAGTGAGGGGCACATTTCAGAGTAAATAGGCCTGCTTCTGTATGCTGCCTGGAGTGGATGAAGCCAGATAGGATTCTCAGAAGGCCTCAGAGGGGAACTGCTTGTCGGATAATCAAGTCATTGGGATACGATCTGGAGAATTGAAAAAATTTTCATTTTGATGATGTGAGCCAAAATGGGTTGAGAGAGAAATGGGGGAGGAGAGAGGTGTGTCCTTCAACAGTAACATCCCAAGATTAGAGAGTGATGTACTTGGGCTGTTTGTATCCCTCTTCCTCTCCCTCCCCCTCCCTCCCTCCCTCCCTCCCTCCCTCTCTCTCTCTCTCTCTCTCTCTCTCACACACACACACACACACACACACACACACACAGAGAGAGAGAGAGAGAGAGAGAGAGAGAGAGAGATCATGGGTGTGTATTTGTATATAGAAGCCAGAGGTGCTTTTGCAGGTAACTTCATACATCACTCTCTGTCTTATTTTTGAGACAGGTCTCTCACTGAACCTGGAGCTCACTGTGAAGCCCCAGGTGTCCCTCTATCTTCCCCCTCCCCAGAATCGGGATTATAGGAACAAGTTTCAGTGCCCATCTTTTCATATAGATTCTGAAGATATGAGCTCTGGTTATATATTTTATGTGTTTGAGTGTTTTGCCTATATGTGTCTGCGCACCATGTGTATGCAGTGCCTGATGATACCAGAAGAGGGTGCTGGATCCTCTGAAACTAGAATTACAGATAGTTGTGAGCCTCCATGTGGGTCCCTTACAAGCCCAGTCTCCTCCCACTCCTCCTTTCCTGTTCCCACCTACTACATACCACTCTACGCTCTTCCTCTGCATTGTGTTCTCACATATAAGTGAGAACATGCAGTGTGTGTCTTTCTATGCCTTGCTTATGTCGTTTAATGTTCAGTGGCTCACATATGCCCCTGAAAATGACAATTAATCTATATAGTCCAACCTGCCTGTAGACTACATTTCCTTCGTCTATCCTCCATCATCTGTCATCGATGGGCTGAGGTAGGGAAGTATGGTGGATCATGAAGCATGGAAGGGCTAACACAAAGTCTGCAGATTGGCGGAAGGGAAATTTCCTCTGACCAAGGCTAACTAAAACTGACTGGAGCCACTGGTGCAAGGGCAGAGGCACCCCAGAGTGCCTACAAGTGACCTGTGTGGCTCTTTGTGATGTTACAACACATACCCTTGGGGAGAGATTTAAGATGCTAATGAGGCATACATGGGAGCATGAAGTTTATGTAGAGCTACATGTAACATGCAAAAACACTTGAATCTACACTACGTATGCTGTAAAAATCCCCACATTACACACACACTTAGTGGATCTGTACTGTCTGAGTGTCTGAACTTTCTCTTGCTGGTACATTTTTCTTCAATCAACTCATCCTGCTTCTGCTACCATCTGAGTGCCTTTGTGGGATTGCTCACATCTGAACACACAAACCCAATTCCAGTGGGTACCCAGCAAACCCCATGAGCCATTATCACCCATATTTTGGTATTGTGGAACGTGTCTTAATAAACAGTGTATGGTATCTCTCAGTACACTGGTTTGCTCATTCCTTATGCCAATGGTTCTCAACCTACCAGTCATGACCCCTCAAGGGGTTGAACAACCCTTTCATAGGGGTTACATATCAGTTATTATGCATATCAGATATTTACATTATTATTCATAACAATAGCAAAATTACAGCTATGAACTAGCAATGGAAATAATTTAATGGTTGGGGTCATCACAGCATGAGGAACTATATTAAAGGGTCCCAGCATCAGGGAGGTAGAGAACCACTGTGTTATGCTAAGAGCACAGCAGTCAGTTTAGACCGCTTCCCACCCTCATCCACAAGTATTCCACTTTATTTACCTGTGTCTGTAATGATCCTACTTTCAATACAATATCACATTTATATCTAATTGAAATTAGGCCTCCCTCCAATCATAGTTGTTCAGGAGACACAATTTTAGCAACCCCATAAAGATCATCTCGCCCAAAAAATAATCTAAGCTCTGCCTATTCTGGGCCTGGCTTCCCATGCCATTGGTACTTTGAACTGAGTGGCATAAATGTCAGATCCTGGTTTCGTAGAGTGTTTTCCTCTGGGCTTGGTGGGACCATCTTAAAGCTGGGGAGGAAATCTGGGGGGAATCTAGCAGGAACTAGAGGCTGGTGTGATCAAAATGTGTGCATGTGTGAAACTCTCAAAGAACAAAGATCAATTTTATCCTTCCCTGGAAAGAAATTGGAAAAAATGTAGTTTGTCCACCTGCCAGACCAGAGCTGTGAGAGAGGGAGGTAGGGAAAGGGCAGACACACAGTTAATTGAAACCCAAGAGCAAAATCCCAAATGGCTGTTTTAAATGATGGCTTTTGTTTAAACTTTTTTTCATTACTGATGGATATTTCTGTATATTGGGATAAATGACTAGTGATGATATTGTTATTTTTAACACCCACATAGTCAAATGGGTTTACCCATCAGCCTCTACCCGACAGATAAGAATATTAAAAGAGAAGAAAGACACCCCCACACACAGCTGCCAGTAAGCTGAGAACATGGAATAGAGCCTGAATATTCACATTTAACAAATCACAGTGGGAAAGTTCAGTGCTTTCTAGATGAAAAGTAAAAAGACAGCAAACGATTTTTAATAATCAAATAACCAAAGTATTTGAGACTTTGTTAATTGTGCACCAAGCATTTGAAAGTAAATCTACTAACTGGGGTGGGAAGTTTTTGTCGGCCCTAGTTGTGTGGCTGTAATGGTGAAGGAAGGGAGAGAGGGGGAGAGAGAGAGAGAGAAAGAGAGAGAGAGAGAGATAGAGATAGAGAGAGAGAGAGAGAAATATGGAGAGTAAATTGTACCTTCCTTGACATTTATTTTGTGCTTTTCTTTGTATACCCATTGTATCTGTGTGTATGCAGTACCCACAGTGGCCAGAAGAAGGCAATAGATCCCCCTGTAGCTGAAGTTGCAGGAGTTTGTGAGCCTCCATGTGGGTGCTGGGAATTGAACCCTAAACCCTAGGTCTCTGTAAGAATGGCTGCTGCTCTTAACTATGGAGCCATCTCCCCAACTGTTCTTTGACTTTAAAAAAAAAATCATATTCGCTGTATCCATGTACATATTGAACCTCAGATCAGAATGCTATCTGAGGAGAACTCATCTGTATGGGTTATGTATCTTGCATAATTGACATGTAATTAATTTATACCCAAGATCACTTGGTTGAACAGGAACTTAATCCACCCATTCCTCATGTAACTTTACATAAACGGGCAACTGGACGCGCTTTGGGGCTGGTTGCAAATGTGTGCAAGAAATACAGTGAAACTAGATCCAGTATTTCACTTTGATGCTTTTAATTATATTTTTACTGTATGAAATACTTGATTTATATCCTTTGAACTATTCTCATTAGTTATAAACAAAGCTAGACAGTGTTGTTACCAAAGATGGGAGAAAGTAGACTGAGGCGTTTTTCCATTGGACTAGAATTTTCATGCTAAACATAGCATAAAGTGCAGACAAATTCATATTCTCTGGCTTTGATGGCAAATCCTCTAACTGAACATGAGCTGTGCTTACAAGGGGTGAAGGCACTGAAGGAGGGGCTCTTTCCTAGATGGCTGTTTCCAGCACCATGGACAACTCTCCGTTCCCAGCATTGAGACAGCACTCAGACTCTCAAACTCCCATTGTTTGGGAGATTCACCAATATCCTGACTTGTGTCAGTGCGTCCTGGACAAACTTTCCGAGATGTTGGGTCCTCAAAAACTGACATTGGAAAGACATGCACACTTTCTACAGCCAGGCTGGGTGAAATTGGAGCAAATGTGTTTTGTTTTGTTTTTTCAGGAAAGAAAGGGGCTTTGTATTTGCAGTCTGTATTATTCTGTATTGCATCTTTTGTTCTAGTTTCTGATGTTCCCTGGCTGCTCGTGGGTCACATGTGCTTCTGTGGACACCCCCTACTTACGTGCATAGAGTATTATTAACTGGAGCCATCAATGGCTGCAGAGGCGCCACTGGGGAACCTAAAGTATCATTCCCAGACATCCCTGACATCCCTGGTCACTCTGTGTTTGTGAGGGGCAGAGGAGAACTGACCTGGAAGCTCCCTGTGGGAGTTTAGAATCACTTCTAAAAGAGAAATATCCTGGGTCATGAGACTAAGAAAATAATGTTCTTCTTTACTGGGGAAGGAGTTCCCAATCAAAAAGCATCCAGGACTGGGTGTTCCCTGCAACTGAGGGCATAGAGAAGGGTGGGTGGACTCTGTGATGGCTCATCTTGGCTATCAACTTGACAGCATATGGAATTGACTGAAACCCAGATTGTTGGGCACACCTGGGAGAGATTTCCTTAATCAGATTCCTTGGAGTGGGAACATAGAAGAAGGAAGCTTTTGCCTTTTGCCTGCTCGCCCTCACTCTTGCTGGCAAGTTCATCTGTTCTGTTGCTACAGCTGGTACTAAATCCAACTTTTTCAGGATTCTGATGTAGACTGAAAACTAGTAGTTCTCCATGAATCCTCCAGGACTTCAGCACCAGATTAGGACTGCAGAGAAATCCAGTCTCATGGACTGAACAACTACCCGATTCACTGTCTTTCAGTCTAGAAGACAGCTCTTGTCATACTCAGACTGAGTCTTGTGAATCACTCATAAAACCCTCTTCATATACATGTTCATCCTGCCAATCCTGTCCCTTCAGAGAAGCCTGGCTAATGCAGGCACCTAGCCTTCAGGTCCCTCTCCTGGGGTCTCTGAATCTGCAGAGCATGGAAGGGCAGCTCTTGCCTCTGAATAGAACCGGAGGACCTAGGATCCTGGAATTGAGTCTTCAAGATCAGCAGCCATACTGGACCAAGAGGTGGCAGTCTTTACAACCTGTCTGGACAGTGTGGCTCCAGCTACCTGAGAACCCCACACAGGGAAGAAAGACTGCCCCAAACCCCAAGGATGGGACGATCCTAATGGTCACCATTGAGGAAGCTGTGCTGGCTGGGTTTACAGGTATGAACAGGTATGGTATCTACTTCTCTTTCAGGATATAACTCTTCCAGGTCATGTAAAATATTCCCCCAACACAGATACTCAAGCTTAAACACCTGTGAGTAGAGACAGTAAATGGCAGAAAGGGTTACACGTAGAATTATATACACCCTAGACTGGAAGGAGAACGGGGAAGAAGAGAGAGAAGGAGAAAGGGAAGAGAAAGCTGGAGCCTAGAAGGGACTTAACAAGTCACCGTTGGGTTCAAGGTGTACAGGTGTGAGTGGCTTCATCTGAAAGGGGCTCCTATGGACAGCCAACAGGGAAATGATAGCCTAAGACTCACAGCTTGGTGAAACCAAATTCTGGCAATAGTGTGAATGGAGGCATATGTCGGTACCCTCCCAAGCCTACAGAGAAGTCCTCAGAGTGGCAACACAAAGGAGGCAGGGCCCCACCCCACCCCCATCCCCTCAGGGTTGTATTCCGATCTTTAGAACAAGGAGACAACTCCCATGTGGTTTTATGTCACGAAGTCCACAACAGAGACAGTGTCATTACTAGTGTGGACGCCATAGAAAAGCCCCACAGCTCTGCAGGGCATGAGAAGGGAGGAGCCAACCACGTCTTCCTAAAAGAGGGAGGTAGAAATGTTCAACCCCGAGAGAATGCGATGCTGGGCTCTCCCCCAAAATACCCAGGAGAGTTGTTCTGGAGGAAGAAAAGGGGGAGCTGTCTCCCAGGCCCCATGTGGGATGACTGGATCTGGATAGATGACAGAGACTAACTGTATGATGTCACACAGATGTGCTCTAGCAGCCAGGAGGCTTGTCTTGAGTTCAAGCATCTCATGCAGCCATTTCTTTGCAGGGAAAGAAAATAATTTTTATTGTTTAAATAGGAAGTAAAAAAAATCAATCTACATGACAAGGACATTTTTAAAGGCTAATTTAGTGGAAATTGTATGAAAAATGTAGAAAATAATTTTTTCCTAGCAGTGTAGATTTGAGTTTTCTATTTATATGCAAATGCTGGATGTCTGAGCCTATTTTATGTTTTACAACTTTGAAATATTACCTGTTTCATAAGCCTTGGATTAATGGAGTCCTGACAGGGTAGTGAGCCCTTTTTCGGGAAATAGTTTAGGAAGCTACACTCTTTTCTGTGGACATTTGTTACAGCTATTTCTTGCTCCACAGAAAATCACAATGAACATTTTAATTCTTGGCTATACCATGTTCTATTTTTCCCACATTATTCTAAAGATAAGTTGATTCATTTTCAAGATTTACTTTATTTTTTTTATGTGTATGCCTGAGAATCATTCATATGAGTGTAGCACCCATGGAGGCCACAGACATCGGATCCATCCAGAGTTAAAGGCAATTGTAAACCATCTGGTGTAGGTTCTGGGAATCGAACTCAGCACAATTGTTCTTAACCATCTAAGCAATCTTTGCAGATCCTTGATTTTTTTGTTTTTGTTGTTTTTTTTTAAAGAAAAATGATCAAATCTTAAATCTTAAAAATAAGCCCACCTCTTGCCACTTAGCCTAGAATATCTGCGAATCTCTGCCTTACAGATGACCTGGGACAGTTAATGTGACTGACAGTTCATCTCCCTGACAACCCTCACTAGACTTACAGTCACCCAGGATATGGGGGAGGCACACCTGTGGGCGTGTCCATGAGGGTTTCTTCTGAGAGGAAGGGGAAAGAACACGCTGAATGTGGGAACACCACCCCAAGGCATAGGATTAAAAAATGGAGGGAATGAGGAAGCCAGCAGAGTGCTTTCCCTCTGTCTGCTGTGCTCCTGCAACCAGGATGCTACCCCATCATGGTGGAGAGAATCCTCAGAAACTGTGAACAAAAGAAAACTCTCCTTTCGTTAAGCCATCCCCATTATTTTTTTTTTGTCACTACTAAACAATAGAAGCTGAGGGCTGGAGAGATGGCTCAGTGGTTAAGAGCATTGCCTGCTCTTCCAAAGATCCTGAGTTCAATTCCCGGCAACCACATGGTGGCTCACAACCATCTCTAATGAGATCTGGTGCCCTCTTCTGGCCTGCAGGCATATACACAGACAGAATATTGTATACATAATAAATAAATAAATATTTTTTTAAAAAAAAAGAAGCTGAGGCCGGGTGGTGGTGGCGCACGCCTTTAATCCCAGCACTCGGGAGGCAGAGGCAGGCGGATCTCTGTGAGTTCGAGACCAGCCTGGTCTACAAGAGCTAGTTCCAGGACAGGCTCCAAAACCACAGAGAAACCCTGTCTCGAAAAACCAAAAAAAAAAAAAAAAAAAAAGAAGCTGACACTGGAGTGTTTTCAGGTTGCCTAGGAATTCCCTGAACTATTTGGTTCCCTGGGTTTTAAATATATCTAATGGTCCCTGTGGGAAGAAAGTGAATAATTTGGATTTTTTTTGCTAATTCTCTCCTGCACAGTGGAAACTTACATAGCAGAGAAATATATAACTCTAAAGTGAGTGGGGAGTTAAGAGGGTCAGATGTGCGAGCACAAGGGTCTGAGTTCAAATCCCCAGATCCCAGGACAAAGACGCTGGTATGGTTGTGGGCAGGCATGTAACCCCAGCACTTGGGAGCAGAGACAGGAGGATCACAGGGCTTGCTGGCAGTCAGTGCAGCTCCAGGTTCAGGGAGAGACCCTGTCTCAAAGGAATATTTCAGAGTGATCACCCTGTATTGTCTTCTAGTCTCCATATGCACAGGAATACATGCGTATGCACATATACATATATATGCATGCACATATGCATAAATAAAAGATTAAAAGATCTATAAAATGAATGTGCACTATTTGCTATCTATTTTTAACTAGCTTCCTTAGTCGGGGTAGAACTGAATATACCTTAATTACTTTCTCCATCCTTGGTGATAGGTCTGAGTAGAAGTGAATATACATAATTTCTACAGTGAATGGGGTGAGGCTGAAATTTGAGGAAGAGAGAACTAGAAGCACAAACTTCTGTCAGCTCTTGCCTAATTTTACACTCAGAATGCACCCGGGAAAGCCAGAAGCAGTCATGTTGCTGAGACTGCTACACACAACCAAGTCTTGCCTGGGTGTTGACTGTGGGGGATTCTTTAAACTCTGGAGTGATGTAGGAGCCCAGGGCATCAACCATACTCTTGTCCTTTGCAAACATTAGTTCATTCCTTAGTTTCCATTCACAGGCTCCCAATGTTGTAGCCTGAATCACATCTACGAGCCATCCTGAGAGGCTAGTTCGCAGAATGAAATGAGGAGGTGTCAACTTGATGGCTTGCCAAAGAAAGTCTTTTTCTGACTGCGATGGCTTCATTTAAAACCATGCTCCAATTTATTCTGATAATCAGAGGGAAATCGCCTTATTGGTGAGATCTACGGGGAGGTAGGGAAGGGTAATTGTGGACACACACTAATGAGGGCTGGCTGCACACAAAGGCCATGAGTGTCTCTAAGCCTCTCAATTAGCACAAATCTCAGTGTGCCAACAGAACGTTTTTGATCTGCGACCCAATTAGGGCTTGCCTAGTGGGTCAGGATTAGGCAGAGGTAATCAATGTGTATAAGAGAAGGGAAATGTGTCCAGGAACTTCACCTTCTCGCCATTCACAGAGCCTTGCAACACCCAAGGGACAACTGCAGAGGACATCAGGATGGACTACACAGACACACAACAACCTCATGGAGCATGTGAGCCCATTTGTCATAGCTGCAAAGTGATCTGTACTGTCTGTGGTTGAAACAGAGCCATCTTCTGTGCAGAGACACTGCAGGAGAGCCTGGTGACATCAAGCAGATCAGGAAATGTCGCAGCTTTCACTGTGCTTGTGTCTGTGACATCATCAGTGGAAGCCAACTTAAGACATTTTAGTCTTGAAGGCAGCATTTTCTCTTAGTAGAGGACTGCACACAATCTTCCAAGACTTCTGCTTGTGCACATATTCGTGTGGGGTGTGCACATGTGTCCAAGAGGCCAGAGGTCACCTCAGGTGTCATTCTTCAGGTGATGTCCACATTTTTTTTTCTTTTTGGAGATGGGATCTCTCGCTGGACCTGGAATTCTCCTAGTGGGCTTGGCTGCTTGACCAGTGAGGCTGAGGTAAGTCTCCTGTTTCTGTCTCCTTGGTGATGGGATTACAAGCAGGTATCACCGCATCTAGCATTTTACATGGGCCCTGAGAATTGAACTCAGGTCCTGAAGCAAGAAAGGATCCCTCTCTCCCTTCCTTTCAAAATCTCCAGGAGTTTTCTCACTACTGAAAGGAACAGAGAAAGAGAGGGGCAGGTGAAAGGTGTTAGTCAGTTTGATGTCTTTTTTTCCTCTTCTACCATATACCACATGAGTGTTGTACCTGAAGAGACCACAAGAGGGTGCTCGATCCTCTGACCTGGAACTGCAGGTCATCACAAACCATTATGTGGGTGCTGGGAACTGAACCTGAGTCCTCTGCAAGAGCATCAAGTGTTCTTAACCACTGAACTATCCCTCCAGCTTCCCTCCCTCACAATTAAAACTTTATTAGTCTTACATGCTTTAAAAAGAATTTCACAGTCTTGTCTACTCACACACATTGCCAAGAGGCTGAGTCCAAGGAAGGTATAACCCTCTCTCCTCCAGCATATTTTCCTCCTTAATGAATACACACTAATTAGTGAGTCTGACCAGAGCTTCTCCTCACCCCAGCCTACCCTACAAAGAAATGCTAACTCTAGTTAAACAGTGTAAGCCCTGCTCTGAATCTAAATTTTCTCAGTGCCAGGGCTATCCTATATTAACAACCTGTAGCAGAAACCACCTCATCCACTTGCTCAGTTCCCTTTGGCAAGCATCCCTGTCTACTGAGTCATCTTTTTTCACTCCCATCTATTTTTTCTTTGCACAGCTAAAGCCTTGGCAGCCAGTAAGTGTTGAGACTTTCCTTGAAAGTAAGAGACCAAGGCATCTCCAATACACATGGACAAACATGGTTTTCTATGTCAAATAAACACTTTGATCCTTAGAGGAGGGTGTGTTCCTGATCCCTTTGGTGCTACCTTACAGGTTCCATTCTGCTTGTGCCCTGGGACATTGTGTTCACCTCTCTGCTTTCTTTCTTCTCTCTGCTGTTTGGTGAATTTGGGGGTGTTGGGGCTCTGGTATGGGAGGTCAGAGAAGTGCTGGAATGAGGACAGAGACCTCCATCCTGGTACCTACATTGTAGCCTATGATCTGATGTGGGATTCCCCTCTGTATGCTGTGAACACCTTTGGTGAATAAAGAAATTGCTTTAGGCCTATAGCAGAGCAGGACAGAACAGAGGTAGGTGGGAAAATCTAAACTGAATGCTGGGAAGAAGAAGGTGATGAAGTGAGGAGAAGCCATGTAGCCCAAGTGTTCCCCTACTATAAATTGGTGCTCCAACGTGGTTGACTAAATCCACATAAAACCTGAGAAAACTTAAAAAGGAATCCTAGACACAAAAGAAGAGAGTTAAGCATGGTTTGGTGGTGGCATTTTCTTGGGTGGGCTCTGTTTTATAGAAGCAAGCAGAGGCATGACTCCTTTAAGATTCAACAGTAGCAAAAACAAAGCCTCGCTGTTTTGAAACTGCAGCTTCTTGGTCCATACTGCCAGTGTGAACTCTGATGAGGTCCAGCTATAAAGCATTTAAATGGGGTTTGTGAACAGAGTGCTACAACTTGCTTAATGGAAACATAGACCCACTATTGCCTGAAAATGGGGCTGTGAGCATGGCTTGTGCTAAGCAGACCTCCACCCCACCATGTTGGACTGGGCAGTACAAGCAGGCAGGGCTTTGTTTGCCCTAGCAATTCTGCCACTTAGGTTTTTAAGAAGCGCTTAGCATTTTAAGAAGCAATCCTGGTCAGAAAAGGATTACAGATACACGATAAGGACAGATTCAGACATAAAAACAACCTCTAAATAAGACACAGTGGGTTTACAAAATATACATAGGCTTGGGAGAGAGAATAAAAAGAATATAGAGAGTTATAAAGGGAAGTAGATGGTTTAGAAAAAAACAAAGCCTTTAAAGAGACAGAATACAGACAGTTATAGATTAAAGGAGTAAAGATAATAAAATAAATATTAAAAGTAATTGAGTTAAAAAATAAGCCATATAAAGATGGAAAATACACAGAGAGTCTGGATTATGTATATTAATGTATTTTCTTTGAATTTTTTGACTACAGAGAGACATTTGATTCTGGGGACTGTTAAGCTAAACCAACATATATGTTTAAAGGGTTCTTGACTTCAAAATTTGAGTTTAAAGATGTGCTGCTTTGGAAAAGAGGTTCTTCTTTTGTTTCCACAGAGGATGAGAACCTGTGGAATTCTTCCAGACTGATGTGGTTTGATGGATCAAGATCCCCCAAAAAGGTCACTGTGAACACCCCCTCCCAAATTACTCCCCAACAAAAAGCAGAAAGCAGTTTGGAGAGAACTATGCTCATATTCTCAAATATTGTTTATAAATATTTGTTTACATTTAAAGGGGGTATGCTATAGAGATTTGCATTGGTATGGATCTTGGTCTATTGATACAAATTTTAAGATACAAACATATATATATATATATTTCTACTTTTGATTAAGGCATTGTGTTTGTGCAGCTCATATAAAAATATAATGTATAATTAAGAAATATAGACTAATAGATAAACATCTATAATACTCAAGCTTCTAGTCATGTTAGTTAGGTTTTCTAGATATATAAAGATACAATTCAGTTAGGTAGGTATTCTTCAAACCTTTCAGAGACCTTCAAAATATGGCATTAAAAATGTTTACAGAACTTAGACTTTTCATGACAATGAGACACATCTGCTCCTGGCAGCACCAATCTACTTCAAGAGGAAGATGGGCATCAAAGAGGCTCCTTATAGAGTTTGCTAGTCATCTGGTTAAGAAACTGCTCTTGCCTGGACTGCTTGATGGTATGCTGTATAAACTGGACATGCAGCGCCCACAGAGAAATGACTGCTGAACTTGCCTAAAGGTGAGACCATCCTTCAGGATTCCTGCTTCATGAAAGAGTCTTCCAGACATTCTGCAGGACACAGAAGAAAGTGACTGACAAACTGCCAATAGAGGCAAAACAGTCTTTCAAATTTCCTCTTCATGGAAAAGTCTGCCGAATACTATGGGCCTTAGATTGAAGATGGATGCCCCAATGGTACAGAAGAACTTTGGGTGACTCTCCAGGCAGTGAGTTGTCTCTGTCAGTTCTAAAATTTTGGAAGTTGCTTATAGTGAACTTCCTGTTTACTTAGGTAATATTATATCCTTCTGGAGTCTTTGATGGAGTTGAAGAATTTATAGTTATAGTTTTCCTTAGTTTTGATAAAAGATAAACTATATATAAATATTGTAACTGTAATTCTTGTTTGATACCTGTTTTGTTATATGTAATTTTTCTGTGTTAAAATTAAAACATTCCTTTTTACTTAAGCAGAAAAGGGGAGGTGATGTGATATTCCCCCTCTGTATGCTGTGAATACCCTTGGTGAATAAAGAAACTGCTCCAAGCCTAGAGCAGAGCAGGGCAGAACAGAGGTTGGCAGGGAAAATTAAACTGAATACTGGGAGAAGAAGGCGGTGGAGTGAGGAGAAGCCATGTAGCCCCACCGGAGACAGACTCTGAGAAATTTACCCAATCAGCTGCAGTCATATGGCGATTCACAGATTACTAGAAATGGGTTAAATTAAGTTATAAATGTTATCCAATAAGAAGCTAGAACTAATGGGCCAAGCAGTGTTTTTAAATAATACAGTTCCTGTGTGATTATTTGGGGCTGAGCAGCAGGGAACAAACAAGAATTCCTCTATTACAGTGGTCCATATTTGAGACAAAGCAGGGTGTCCAATGTCCTCTTCCTTTTGTCTATCCTGGTATAGGGAAAGTGAGTATGGTCTTCTCCCATAGCGTTCTTGGACACAGTTCCTTGCCTGAATTTCACTCTATCCAACTAATATGTTTCTTCCTGAGGTCCTCATCCACTGGTGACAAACTGGATTTCTTTTTTACTTATTTAGGATCCCTCAGTCACCGGGTCTTCTCCTGAGTCTGGAGGCTAGCCTCAGATAAACATCTGCCCTTTCCCACTGACACTTTGATGGGCCCGGAGAAATCAGCAATCTCAGCTGCTCTCTAGGCATTTCCATGGCTTCCCACCCAGGCCTAGCTTGCCCCCTTGTGGTTGAGTAGAGGCTACACAGCTGCTTCCCACCAAAGGGGTCCCACCAGGGGCTCCTTCTGAGAGGGAGATCAGGATTCATGCCGCCAATGTTGTCTCACGGTTGCGTGGTCAGTTTCTGGCCCTCTGAAGCTCTTCTCCTCACTCTGCAATGATGCATGATATTGACATGTCAACCTAACTAACTGAACTCTGACCTCTGAGCATCTCTACTGATGGAACAACACAAAACGAGGGGTTTGGAAAGACCATCATGCTCCTGACTCTAAAATGTGAATATTCCCCAAGCAGAGGATATGGAGGAGAGCTTGGAAGTGAGTGTAGGGGAGTCTGTCTTTATTCACCCAGGATAGGGGTACCATTCCAGCACCCCTCTTCTGGGGACTTTTCTCCTAAGGGTAGGATACAGACATTTTCCAGTTGTATGAGAAGTTGTATGTGGATATACATGCAGATACCAGTGGAGACAAGAAGGGGGCATCTGAGACTAGAGTTACAGTTGGTTGTGAACTCTCATGTATGCTTGGGAGTCAACCCCAGGCCCTCTACAAGAGCTGCCATCCATCTGCTCATTCATGTCTCCAGCCCCCGTGCATTTCTTTCATAAAGAATTCCACAGCAGACTATGAAAAGACCATCTAGGCTGGCGATGTAGCCCAGTAGGCAGAGTGCTCACCTAGCATGCACGCGACTCTGGGTTCGATCCTCTCTGCCCCCCACACAAAAGAACACCATTTCCCATCTCATTACCCACATCCAGGCTCACACTAACACAAAGTGTGTAGTGTAGCAGGTGAAAACACTTCTTTACTAGCAAGTAGGAACCATCTGTTTGCTTCAGCACCAACTCACCCAGGCATCATCCACTGATTAACAATGTCTACCAATGACTCTGTTGTGCAGGTGCAGAGGGTAGGATGGGAAGATCAGGGTTCGATGCTGCAGCTCTTGTCTCTCTAAACCCCATAAACCAGACAGCAAGTTCCTCATTCTACTCATGTAAATGCTATTTAACATTTCTCTGCTCCAGGATTTGACCTACAGACAAGGCACCAAGCTACGGTTCCAATTATAGAAAGTAATATAAATTTTAATAACCTTGTAATGTAAACATGTGGCTATGGTTGAGGGGGCAGGGAGTCCAGGTGCAGAAGGAAACTCTGACATCAAAAATGTGAGTAGCCACAAGTTGGTTCCAGGAGGCTGGAGGCATGGCTCAGTCAGTAATGTGTCTGCCTCTAAAGTACAAAGGACCGCCAGTTCAATCCCGGGAAGCTGGCTTTTAAAAATATTTCTTTTAGCTTATGAAAGGCAAAGGACATGGTCAACAAGACAAAACAGCAGCCTACAGAATGGGAAAAGGACTTCATCAACCCCACATCTGACAGAGGGCTGGTCTCCAAAATATACAAAGAATTCAAGAACTTAGACATCAAAATGCCAAAAACCCAATTTCAAAAATGGGGTACAGATCTAAACAGAGAACTTTCAACAGAAAAATCTCAAATGGCCAAGAAACACTTAAAGAATTACTCAACATCCTTAGTTATCAGGGAAATGCAAATCAAAACAACTCTGAGATACCATCTTATTTATACCTGTCAGAATGGTTAAGCTAAAAATGCTAATGACAGCCTGTGTTTGAGAGGATGTGAAGTAAGGGGAACACTCCTTCATTGCTGGTGGGAGTGCAAACTTGTACAGCCACTTTGGAAACCAGTATGGTGGTTTCTCAGAAAATTGGGAATCAGTCAACCTCTAGACTAAGCTATAGCAATCTTGGGCATATACCCAAAGAAATGTGCAATCATATAACAAGGAGACTTGCTCAACTGTGTTCATAGCAGCATTATTCATAATAGCTAGAACCTAGAAATACCCTAGATGCCCCTCAACTAAAGAATGCATAAAGAAAATGTGGTACATTTACACAATGGAGAATTATTCAGCTGTAAAAAAAAATACATCATGAAATTTGCAGGCAAATGGATGGAACTAGAAAAAACAAACACTCATCCTGAGTGAGGTAACCCAGATCCAGACAGACAAATATGGTATATACTCACTCAGAAGTGGATATTAGGTGTAAAGCAAAGAATAACCAGGCTACAATCCACAGATCCAGAGAAGCTAGGTAACAAAGAGGATCCTAATAGGGATGCGTGAACTTCCCTGGGAAGGGGAAATAAATGAGATCTCCAGAGTAAACTGGGGGCAGAGGGTGGAAGGGAGAGAATGGGGGGTGGGAACATGAGGGATTGGGTTGGTCAAGCTGCAGGCAGAATACAGGGGAAGAGTAATGGAAGAGATATCTTGATAGAAGGGACCCGTTTTGGGTTGGGGAGAAACCTGATGCCAGGGAAACTCCCATGAATCCACAACAATGACCCCCAACTAAGACGCCTAGCAATAGACGAGAGGGTGCCTGAATTGGCCTTCTCCTGCAGTCAGATTGGTAACTCCCCTAATTGTCATCAGAGAGACTTCATCCAGTAACTGATGGAATCAGAGGCAGAAATCCACAGTCAGGTGCTGGGCCGAGTTCCCGAGTTCCGGGAGTCCAGTTGAAGGGAGGGAGGAGGAGAGTAAGGGGGGAATCAAGATCATGATGGGGGAACGCACAGAGACAGCTGACCTGAGCTAGTGGTAGCTCACAGACTCTGGACCAACAGCTAGGGAGCCTGCATAGGACTGACCTAGGCCCTCTAAATGGGGGTGACAATTGTGTTGCTTGATCAGTTTGTGGGGCCCCTAGCAATGGGAGCATGAGCTGACTTTGTGGAACCTAGATGCCTTTCCCAACCCTGATGCAAAAGGAGGAGCTTGGTCCTACCTCATTTTCCCCCAAGATAGGGTTTCTCTGATGGAGCCTATCTGGTAGCTCTTGTAGACCAGGCTGGCCTTGAACTCACAGAGATCCGCCTGCCTCTGCCTCCTGAGTGCTGGGATTAAAGGCATACACTACCACTGCCTGGCTGATCCTGCTTCATCTTGATATGCTATGCTTCGTTGACTCCCATGAGAGACCTGCCACTTTCTGAATGGAGGAGGAGTGGTTGAGGGGGGTATAGGGGAAGTGGGGAATGGGAAGAGAGAAGGGAGTGGAAACTATGGTTGGTATGCAAAATGAATTTTAAAAAAATTTAATAGAAAAAAGAAAAAATATTTCTTTTACTTATATTTTTGAGATTATTTTCCCTTTCTGTTTCCTCCCTCCAAACCTCCCCACTCTCTCAAAATCGTGGCCTCTTTTTCCATTGTTTTTTTTTCTCATTTTTCTCTCTTTTTTCTTTTTTTTCTCTTTTTCCATTGTTACCCGCATATATATGTGCATGTATATACACGGATGTATATATATTCCTAAATATAACCTGCTCAGTCTATAGTATGCTGTCTATGTGCACACTTTTAGGGCTGACCATTTGGGGTATCCATTTGGATAACCAATCAGTGTGGTCTTGCTGGGGAAGACAATCTGCCCCACCCACTCCAAGCTCTCTTCAGTTGCCTGTGCTTCTTTGTCTGGGGCTGAAGTCTCTTGGGCTTTCCCCATCCGCTCCTGTAAAGTGCCTGGCTCTTTACAGGGGTGCGGGTCCCTCAGTTCACGCGGCAGCACTTCCCTGACTGAGCCACCTCCGTGGTCCCAGAAGGGACTGTTGGATGGTGGGAAGCCGTGACTTTTCTTTTCACCTCCACTTCCTGTGGAAATTTAATTAATTGCCGTGTGCGCCTTCAGATATGCGACCAGTTCAAACAGATTTCTACAAGTGAGTAAAGAGACCCTGCGTGGCTTTGCTGAGTCCCACACAGCTGGAGAGCCACCCGTGTCCTCAGAAACCGAATGTGTTATTCTTGAAATATACAGAAGATTTGAACATTTTCTAAGCTATGAAATACTTTTAAAAATCCACAGATATTCTCAGACTCTCTTTAATTCTTCTCAAATTTTTGTCATGTGTATGTGTGTATCTATACATATAGACACATAGATACACATATACACACATACATATACACATAAATGCATATATATTATGTCTATGGATTTGCAGCCCCAAACAATAATTTTCTCTGGGGTAGAATTTTCCCATTTTCATTGAGTTACTGCAATTTACAACTCAGGACCGGCCCGAATTTGAGAGTGCCACTGTCCCTGCCTGCAACTAAAGGAGTTTTCCCGACTACCTGGCTCTGCCATTGGTCCCCAGAGGGGATGAGTCTTTCCCTCAGCCAGTGGAGCTTCGAAAGCCCAGCCTTGAAGCCTCTGCCCCTCCTTCTTATACAGCTCCCGCTAAACTCACTCCTGAGCCAGGAGGAGGGTGAAGAGGCCCCTTAGTACTGAAGGTGGTCAGGTGGTGAGAGGAGGTGGATGAGCCAGGCCCATCCGAGCAGAGTAGGCGGAGGCAAGCCGGCTTTGCGAGCTCACAGGCTCTGCGGTGATTCTCTGTGAAACCGGATGCCCATCAGTTGTAATTTTCTGCACTGATAGGAGTGGTTTGGGAAACAGGGAGTGGGGTGATTCAAGACCAGGCAGGATTTACATAAGACAAACATCTGACCTCACTGCCCTCCAGGAACCCCAGCGCCAGTGCCAGGAGATTGGTATTCACTCTGAGTACCTTTGAGATTCTCTAAGGAGGGCACAGGCTACCAGGGTCCGTTACAAAAGCCGGTTTTACGTTATACACACCAGCTTCTTATGATTTGCGTGACCGCAGCCTCTCATTACAAGCTTGGGTTTCTCTCTGGTCCCGTGAGCCTCAGCTGTGGCCCTCATGGGTGATCACCCACAATCAGTCTATCTCTGTTCAATTTTCGTAGTGGGTGAAATGAGCAGAAAAGAAAACCAGGGAGAGATGGGAAGAATCTTTGAATTACAAGTTTAACACCCTTTGAAGCATGAGCTGACTCGTTTTTACCCAAACAAAGCCCGGGAAATTAATTTGATAACTATCTTTCCTCTGCAGGCTTCAGTCACCGAGTAAAACTTCTCCATATTCCTTATCAAAAAAAAAAAGAAGAAGAAAAAATCTGGAGGTATTGTTCAGATTACAAACGCAGGCGCCATCCTGGGAGAGGGTGGGGCCCAGGAAGAGGGCATTTGTGGATCCTAATGAACTCTGCAGGGCTGGCAGGCTTTGCCAACTGCATTTGAAGCCTCAGTCTCCAGCTGCTCCTCCCCCTCCCTTCCAAATTCAGAGATTAGTGCTGGGGAGATGGTTCAGTCACCCAAGAATCTGTGGTGCAAGTGCGAGAACCTGAGTTCAATCCAAACCCACAAGAAGAAGCCAGTCAAGGTGGCATGTGCTTGTAATTCAAGCACCGGGAAGTGGAGACCCTTTTCCTGCGCTCACTGGGCAGATAGACTGATTGGTGAGCCCTAGGCCAGTGACAGACCCTGTCTCAAAAACTTAGTGAAAAGCAAGTATGCTTTAAGAGTCTGTTAAGCATTGCTTTCTACCTTCCTGCTGCCAGCATGCCTGATGTCTTTTCCTAGAAATAAGCAAAGGCAGGGTGTGGGGCATGGGACTCCCTAGCTAGGAGCTGTTGGATGCTTTCTGTTCTGCCCTGGCTACCTGAGCAAAAAACTGTCAATCATACAACCCCGCCTGACTACCCTTATGCCAGCATCAGCCATCCAGAACACTCCATGGTGTCTTTGGGGAAAACTACATGGTGATCACAGTGGCTTGCTCCAACTCCTGTAAACAGGGCCCCAGCCTGGACAGTATCTGTTTACACTAAGCTCTTTGCTATCACAAGCCTCTGAGAATTCTCATTATCAGCTACCTAGGCCAAAGGGGAGCACTTCCCCTGGTGTGACTTGGGTCTAGAGAGGTAAGCTTTGATGGGTGCGAACACAAACCATCATTTGCATTGAGGTCTGCTGTGATTGGTCCAAGCACAAGCCTTCATTTGCATGTGAGATCTGCTGTGATTGGTATAAGCACAAAATTTCATTTGTGTATATGCAAGGTCTGCTACAATTGTTGCATTTTCATTTCGATTGGTGTCACTGTGACTGGCACAAATGTAGCCTCATTTGCATGCACACATGTAAAATGGTAATGCAGCCAACACAGCTCTGTGATGGCTGGACAGGATTGCTCTGGGGTCACCCTTCTTTCCCCATTAGAAATGTCCATGGTCTGACCAGTCAGTGCAGGGCCACCAGCCGAGGTTTGCACTATCCTGTTGATGCTGTCACAAATCACCCCAAACTCCACGTCCTTAACAACAGACATATGACCTAATGAGCATGGAGTTTAGAAATTCTCAAATCAAGTCCAATCAAAAAGATAAGTGGAAGAAGAAAAACAATACACACTCAGGAGGCAGAGGCAGCAGAATCTCTGTGAGTTTGGGGCTAGCCTTGTCTACAGAGTGAGTTCCAGATAACCAGAGCTACACAGAGAAACCCTATCTCAAAAAAAACTAAAAAAAAAAAGAGAGAAGAAAAAGAGTGAGAGAGGGGGGAGAGGAGGAGGAGGAGGAGGAGGAGGAGGAGGAGGAGAAGAAGAAGAAGAAGAAGAAGAAGAAGAAGAAGAAGAAGAAGAAGAAGAAGAAGAAGAAGAAGAAGAAGAAGAAGAAGAAGAAAAGAGCAGCAGCAGAACACCAGCAAGGTGACTCAGTAGGTAGAGCTGCTTGCTTTCACAATGAGACTGTGAACTCTCAATTTCATGGTGGAAGAAGAAAACTAACTCCCAAAAGTTGTCCTCTTCACATAGGCAGTGGCACTGCTCTCTCTCTCTCTCTCTCTCTCTCTCTCTCTCTCTCTCTCTCTCTGTCTCTCTCTCTCTCTCTCTCTCTCTCTCTCACACACACACACACACACACACACACACACACGCATTCACAGTAATAGTCACCATGAGAGAGGGAAGGGGGACGACAATAAACGTGAGACAGAATAGTTAATAGAGATGAACAACTGAGAGGACCACACTGATAAAAGATGAGGTAGGGACAGGAATGGCATCCATTCTGGTTTTTAAAATATTCTCCTGACTTTGAGCAGATGAACTTGGTTTTTGTAAAGCCCAGAGGAGCATCATCTTCCAGTGCAGCATACAGAAGGACATCAGAGGACTGACCCGCAAACACCATGAAGAACCTCTCTCTATCCCAAGTCAGCCAAGAGTCCATTCTAGTCTAAATGTCTGTCTCTATGGCCATACCTGAGGTCTGGTTTCAGGCGGCTGAGTTTAACTGTGAGAGTGTCTCCTAGAAATGTCAGAAGTTACAACCATAGAGTCTCACCAACACGACGGCCCAAACATGGCTGAACAAGAACAACAATAGACGTGCTAACGTGGATGAAGGAAAGCCCACGAGGCCTCAACCCTATACAAAGAGCTACCGGCAACCAAGGAATGCAAGAGCAGGAGAAATGGTCTTTCCAAAAAAGAGCACACAAATTGGTTATCAGATATTAAATGGACGTCAAATACCAAGTACATAAATACACACAAATTGGTTATCAGATACCAAATGGTCATCAAATACCAAGTACATAAATACACACAGATTGGTTATCAGATACCAAATACATAAATACAACCTGCTCAATCCTTATAATGCTACGTGTATGTGTGTAGTAACATTTTATTGGCTGAGCAGGTTGTATATGTGTATTGAGGAGTGCACACACTTATGTAATAACAATATTTTTTAAAAGAAGCCATAAATTTGAGAGAAAGCAAGAAAGGGATACATGGAAGGAAAGAGAAAGAGACCAATGATATAATTACATTTTAATTTCAAATATATATGTGTTTATATAGAGTTAGACATATTTATTTATAAAGGACTTGAAAAGAAGCTGCAGAATGGAGTCCTCTGGAGTCGGAATGAAGGAAATTCCTATGGTCTTTGGGATCGATAACCATTTGACCCCTGAGTCTGTCTTCCTGAGTGGGTCTCGCTCACAGCCTTGACTACCCCCTCCCCTCAGCCGTCTGCCAGGATATTAAAGTTCAGCCTTGGGAAGTTGCAAAGGCCAGGACATGCATTTGATTTAACAGTGTGACACCAACCAAGGGAAATGGGCCCATAAAACAAAGGCAGACACATCTGCTGTACCTGTCAGGGGAGAGACAAGAACGAATGGGGGAGAAAAGACCGAGGAGGAACCAGGAAACCAAACTAGAGGCCAGGCCAGTTTCCCCCACCCCCACTTACTTGGTGATAAAATTTGGCCAGATGCTTGTAAACTTCAGGCTCAGCTGCCCTCCCACCTGGAGCGCGATAGGCCAATCATACTCACGTCTGGCACCTGCCCTACGTCATGTTGTCCTTATTAATTTTCAGTAAAAATCTCTGACCAGACAAGTGACTCCCACTCTCTATTTCATAGGTGAGAAGCATAGATGCAGGAACAGCTGAGACATTTACCTAAGGGCGCAAGGCTGGGAAGGACTTAGAACCAGTCCTGGCACTCCAGAGAGAAACCCCCCAACCGCTGCACAGTGCCGCCTGCTGAGTACCATTAATACAGCCTTTGTGAGGGGTGGGAGCTCTGGGGAAGAATGCACTTGATTCACAAGAGAAAATGATGGCTGACTGTGGATATTGCTCAGTGGGTAGCGTGTTCTCTGGGCATGCATGAAGCCAATCCTAGTGCCACATACGTTGGGCATCTTAAACTGGGCATGGTGGAGGTGGGGGTGGGGTGGAGAGATTGAAAATTCAGGGTCATCCTCAGGTATATAGTGAGTTTGTGGCCAACCTGGGCTAAATGGGACCATAGTTCACTATATCTCAGAAAGAAGGAGAGAGAAGAGAGAGGAGAGGAAGAGGGGAGCAGGGTAGAAGGGGGAGAGATAGAGACATAGAGAGAGAAAGGATCAATGCTAAGCTGATCCTATTCGATAGAATCAGAGCTTGTGGTTAAACACATGACTGAGTGCATACACTCCTCCTACTGAATACCTGGCTGAAATCCCTTCAACAACAGGAGGTTTTGTTCAGTGTTAGGACACTTACCCAGCATCTGTGAGGCCCTGTGGGCTCAACCCCCAGAGTCACACACACACACACATGCACACGGGCACACAAGGGCACACGCGCACAGTTAGTATCCCCCTTCCTCTGCAAGCGATAGTTTTAAAGGTATTAAAAGAAGCCATCACAAAGTGGTGACAATGACAAACCAGGTGGGAGAGGAGTGCTGGGGTTGCAGCATTGGTTACCATGGATGACCTGATTGTGCAGCCACCACAGTCAAACCCATTGTCCAGGGAAAGCTTCACAGGTACTTACATCAAAGGTGTCCTGAGCCCTGGAGTGCATTGAAATCAGGGGGAGGGAGGGGACTGAGAAAGGGAGGGGAGGTGCAGTTCCCTAAAAGCTGAGATCATGTCCTCTCCTCTTCCATGTCAGACCAGGGGCTGAAACTTTTACTGTTCTATTGGAAATGATCTTCCCAGAATCCAAGAACAGTTAAAGAAATAGAACGGGGTTGGTGCCTAAGTCCCCGAGCTGAGCAGCGGACTATCCCCCAGAACACCTCAGCTGACCTTGCAATGAGGGGCTGAGCGCACCCTCTCCTGAGCCACAAACTCCTGCAGGCCCAAGGCTGCCTCTCTGCAGACTATTAAGCCTGGAAAGAGGGACAAGCTGCAAATACGATGGGTCTGTCTGTTCCACACACCCCAGGCGCATCACCCTGAAAGATGGCTTTCCGGAGTCCTAAGCTGCCCAGGCTTCTGGGGCCCCCACTCAGCTCTCGGAGCAGCCACTTCAAATAACATATGTTGAAAGAAAAGGCAAAGATTAAAGAGAAAAAGAATCAGAAAGAAAGGAGACTGGGCAGACATAAAATACATCTTAAAGAGAAACCCACTAATATTTGTATTCAAGTGCTTGGGGTTTAAAGGCGATGGCCTTTTTTATGGAAATGAACTGTTTTGTGCTCTCTTCTGAGATGGGTGGTCAGCTGTGGCCCTAGCAAGAGAGAATCATTGCTAACTGGGGAATATGGTTCTGTGTAGCATGTTTGCTGGGCATGCATGAAGCCGTGAATTCTATGCCCTCCTCCTGCCCCCGCAGCTAATAAACTGTGTGTGGTGGTGTACACCTATAACCAGCACTCAGGAGGTGGCTGCAGGGGGATCAGAAGTCCAAGGTCATCCTGTGATACATAGTAAACTTGTGACCAATCTGGGATGATGTGACTATATTTCAGAGAGAGGAGGGGAGAGAGGGAAAGGAGGAGGCAGAAAGACAGACAGATGGATAGATGAATAAGATAGTTGATGTACAGATGAATAGATAGACAGACTGAGGTGCAGGGAGAGCAAACTAAGCTAAACCTTCAGGATGTAGGGGCAGAAGTCACAACTGCCTACAGTACTTGGCAATGCCATACAGGGAGTTTGACAAAGCTGCCTGGCTCAATAAAGAAAATGCACATTAAGGAAACGGACTTTGAGCAGGCTTGTTTGCCCCTGGAGTGCTGAGTCCTCCTAGTGGAACCCTTTGGTATCTCTAAAAATTGGCCAGCCACAGGGACCCTCCTCTCTGTTTTGTCACCAAGTCAGGGTCCTGAAGATGTCAAGTCACCATAATACACAGAATAATTATTTTAAAGATAGTCCAAAGATGGAAACATTTAAAAGAAAACTAAGAAAGCAGATGGGGAAGGCAGCTCAGAAATATGCTTGTCACACAAATGGGGACCTGTGTTCAGACTCCCAGCACCCACAGAAAAAGTAGATATGATGTGCTGTGGAATAATCCTTCTGCACACAGTGAATATGCATCACTCTCAAAGGTTAATACACGAGCTGATTGGCCTATAAACATGGCAGGATAAAGTTAGGCAGGACAATCAAACTGAGGACAGTAGGATGAAAAAAGGCGAAGTGAGGAAAGATGCCAGCCAATTGCTGAGGAAACAGAGTGTGTAGAAAATGAGGTAACAAGCCTTGAGTCACTTGGTGAAACATAGATAAGCAATATGGGCTCAATTAAGTGTAAGAGTTCGCTAGTAACAAACCTGAGCTATTGGCCGAGAATTTATAGACAATGTTTAGCCTCTGTGTCAGTTATTTGGGAGAAGGCACAGGAAGCATTCACCTATGGTGATGGTGTGTCTCAAACCCAGTGCTGAATGAAGGAGGTTCCATGGCTGCCCAGTCCAGCCGAATCAGTGAGCTCCAGCTTCAGAGGAACCATATCTTAAAAGATAAATTGGAGCCTGGGGAGGTAGCTGTAAAACACCAGCTGCTCTCACAGAGGATTGAGATTTGGTTCCCAGCACCCACACAGCAGTTCACAAGCATCTGTAACTCCAGTTCTAAAGTATCTCACACCCTCTTCTGGCCTTCTGGCATGGGTACTGCATGCAAGTGGTGCACAAACTATATGTAGGCAAAACACTCAAATGTAAAATAAAATATATAAAACTTTTTTTAAAAAATCCAAGAGGAAAAGAAAAACGAGAAAAGCCAGGGCTGTGGATAAAGGATGAGAGAAGAATTCCAGACAGAAAGGAACAACTGGGAAAGAGTCAGCCGTGTCTTCAGCAAGGTTTGCAGAGTGGGAAGAGATTAGACCACTTGGGCTGTGTCTTAGAGTCTCGCACTGGCTTCTCTTGCAGAGAATGCTTTCCCACTCTTCCCACCAACGTTCACTAAGCGCTGCCCTCATCCTGGGCACAGGGTGGCATGCTAACGGGACAACAAAGATGACATGTGAGGCTCCTACAGGAGAAAGACGGACAGGTCAGTGGCAAACTGGCATTTCAAGGAAACCTGAACAGGACAGCAAAGCCCGACAGTGCCTGAAGGCCTGTGCTTTCTCTTCAACTCTCCCGATACGTCCTTCCCATTCCTCACTGTCTCAACACTAGAAACGAAACAAAAAGATGGCAGGGGTTGCTTCCCATCTAACAACTCATGGGGAAACTCTGTTGCCTGGCTCTTTTCCCATTTCCAGATATCCAAGGGTTGCCTGCAGTCCCTGGCTTGTGGCCACTTAACCCTCTCTCTCTCTTGAAAGCCCATCACTCCAGCTCTTCCTGTGTCCTCACATCTCCTTCTGTCTGCACTCCGCCACTCTCCCATCTCCAGCATCCATTATCCCTCCAGTCATACACAAGTCGACACAGTTTGTTCCCTTTCCACTTTAAGACAGGCTGCGGTTGGTTGATCTTACCTACAAGAACAAGAAATGACAGAATAAATAGTAAGATGCTTCAGGCTGTGGAAAAAAAGACGATTTCAACTGGACGAAGTCTGGGAGGGAGATAATCGTGAAAGCAGTGTTGAGCCTAGCGACGTGTGCAGTGGATGACATGAGCTAGGGTGTGGGGATGGAGAAGTGCTATGCAGGCAGGAGTTTATACCCCTGGGTCATTCAGACAACCCTGTAGCTGGAGGCTTTTCTCTGTCCTGTCTGGTCCCTCTGGATTGGTCTCTCCTGCCCCCTAGTCCCCACAGCCACTTATAAATAATCATCAGAGGCTTAGGATTAATTATAATTGTTTGGCCAGTGGCTCGGGCTTCTTACTGGCTAGCTCTACATATAAATGAACCCATTTCTAATAATCTGCATATTGCCATGTGCCCCATGGCTTACTGAGTGCTTTGGCATCTTATTCCTCCTGCAGTGGCTGGCATCTCTCTCTGACTCTACCTTCTTTCTCCCTGGATCTCTGCCTGGATCTCCCACCTAGCTTTACTCTGCCCTGCTATAGGCCAAAGCAACTTTATTCATCAACCAATAAAAACAACACAGATTCACAGCCTACAGAGGGACATGCTGTATCACAATTCTGTTTCCACTTGTTCTCCCTGCATAAGCACTGATGGTGTCCTGACCCCCTCCCAGATCTATCCTGCTGTGGTTACTTCATTACACAAATGCCCTTTGTTTGGGGTACCCCAAAGTACCAAATTCCCCAATCCTTCTATCTTAGGGTTTCTACTGCTGCAACGAAACACAGTTGTTTATTTGGCTTACACTTCTATACCACTGTTAATCATTGAATGACTTCAGGACAGAACTCATGAAGTGCAGGAACCTGGAGGCAGGAGCTGATGCAGAGGCCATGAAGGAGTGCTGTTTTCTGGAATGCTCAGTCTGCTTTCTTATAAAACCCAGGACCACCAGCCCAGGGATGGAACCAGCCATAATGGGTTGGGTCCTGCCCCATCAATCACTAATTAAGAAATGCCTTACAGCCTGATCTTATGGAGGCATTTCTTCAATTAAGGTTCCCTCCTTCCAGATGACTCTAGCTCGTGTGTCAGGATGACATAAAACTAGCCAACACACTTTCCCTACCCCTTCCTTCCTTAAGTTGCTTTTGCTAGGCATTTTGTCATGACCAGGTAGTGAAAAAGTACCCACTCCACACAGCACGCCCTCCCCAGCAACTCAGGGCTTGCATGCCAATGGCTCTGGTCCCAAACTCCTCAGATGTTGATTTTTCTCAAGCTCCACCTAAGAAGACAAAGGGCAGGGAGTCATCTTCAAGGTGAGTTCGGGAGTGAACACAGTGTGGTCCAAGAGGGAATCGTCTTCCTGTAATCGGCAGCACGGAGAGATGGATGGAGCCGATGACTCTGCGGTTAGCCCTGCCCCGGGGAAGGCAGCAGCTTCTGCAGACTAATGAGTGCCTGTCAATAACTGTCACAGACCTTTAACGACTCAGTTCGAGGGCGTGTGTCAGGATGGGCTACTTAGCATTCTAAGAGAGGCATCTGCTCCAGACATTTCGGGGAAATTTTTTCTTACAAATTCTTAATGATTGCAGACATCTCAGAAGCAGGCTCTGGGGAGCAGAGGAGGTGGGCGGATACAGGCTGAGGCCCTTTGATCATGCCTGTTCCTCGATGCCAAGATCAGAGCCAGGAGAGTGTCTTGTACCCTAAAATAGAGGCCTCTTCAGCTCTCTCTCTCTCTCTCTCTCTCTCTCTCTCTCTCTCTCTCTCTCTCTCTCTCTCACACACACACACACACATACACACACACTCATCTGACGAAGTCTGTGATTTATGTCATTCTGTTCTTATTTTTTTTCCTCTGCAAGAGATATTTGCAGGACCAATGTATGGAAAATAGTTCCCAACCGAAGGAAGAAATTTGTCCTGCGAATGAATGTTTACTTAATAATTACAGAAAGTTTATTCCAAATGCAAAACGCTCCTGATAATTTAGAAATGCTTGCAAGTGTACACTTGCCTCACAGAGGTACCCTCCTGTCATTCTGGATGCCCCTTAATGACAGTGACTCAGTGTGGATAGTCATGTGATCCTCAGGAGCAGGCAGGAGCCAAGGATGCTGGGGATCGAACTCAGGTCCTTCCGCTTGTGCAAAGCACTTCATTGACTGAGACATTTCCACAGTTCTTGCTTCATTTTTTTCAATAATAAGAGTGACTTTTCTGACCTTCCCTGCTCTGACAGGATAGAGCTGAGGATGGAGGGGAGAGCTGCCCTCTGGGGCCTCTGCCTGGGAGAACCATTGTATGACTCTCGCTCCAGTTACACTGATATATTAGTCAGGGTTCACTAAAGGAGCAGAACTGGTAAAGTATATATATAATATTATACTATATATGTTCATCCTAATAATTTTCATATATGTGGAATCACTAGGATGGCTTTCAGGCTGTGGTCCAGCTAGCCCAACACTGGCTATCAACCAATGAAAGATCCAAGAATCTGGTAATTGATCAGTCTACAAGCCTGAATGTCTTAGCTCATCTTCAGGATATACTGGAAACCCTGAAGAAGCAGCCTCAAACGCCAGCAAAGGAATGAACTTGCCAGTGAGCATGATGGCAAAGCTCCCCTGCATGGTCATTATATGGGCTGCCAGCGGAAGGTGTGGCTTGGATTAAAGGTGGCTCTTCCCACCTCAAAAGATCCAGATTAAAATTGAGTCTTACTACTTCAAAAGGTTTAATTTAAGGAAAAAGAGTTCCTCACAGAGGTACCCAGCTACTTGGGTGTTAGTTCATTTCAGATGTAGTCAAGTTGACAACCAAGAACAGCCATCATAACTGGTAAGTTGGATTGCAAGAACACATCTTTGGCATTTAGTCAACAGCCTGCCCAGACTGGGATTGTTTGCAACCGTAGCCACCTTGGTACAGAGACAAACAGGAGAGTTTGCAGGTCTTGACTGGGGACTCATACTCAGATGAAAATTCTGTTGTTTTTTTTTTTTTAAAGCTATGTATTACTCTACTTAGAGTCAAGAAATGATTTGCTTTGGCGGCATGCATGCGTATGATTGAGACTGGTTATTTTTCTCCATGTGTTTTTATTGGTTTTTACTGAAATATTGATTTGACTGTCGGCACCATGGCTACCTGGGTGGGGGGAATCCAAGCAAATGCATGAGAATCTTTACTGTTATTGTTGTTTTTTTTGATTTACTCACCCTGTGTGAAGCGTAGAGGGACTCATTTTAACTTCATTTATTTCCTATCGCCGCCTCCTGTTTAGTCACCAACATCCTCTGCATTAGGGAAGTTTGCTTTAACAATAAAATGCCCGAGGCACAAGCAACTTTTTCCCCATACCCCACACGATATTTCTCTGCCATCTGCCAGGACTTGCCTGTTTGCACGTTTCTTTTAGCTGTATAATTTTGGAATATATTTGTAGGTCTGAACAGCTATTGTTGTATATAAAGAACCTATTTCCGGACACATTTCAATAAAGAACGTCTGATTTATGGGACTGAAAATCTACAATTTTTCTTTGAAATCTCACTTTAAAATCACTTCCAATTGGTGCCCGACGGGTGGTGGTCAGCTTCCCTAATTTTGTTGTAAAATAAACTCGTTTCATTTTCACGGACACCTTACAAGTTAGCAAATGAGTCTTTCAGGCTTGACTGGCAAGATCACTGAATGGAAGAAATCTGAGATGCATTTGCTGAGGAAAGGAGTTTGTGTAAAATATATTTAATCCTCAAACAACCTTCTGGGAGCTTACAGGAGCTGTGCAAGCCACGCACAGCTGAAGGCTAGTCCTCAGCTGTCATCTGGGGACTGTCACAAAAAAAGTTCAACTCTCCCCTCACAGGGGACAATTTCTGCAGTTAAATGTGAGTGACCGTGGTGGCCAGAACACATTCAGGTTTCCCCCAAATTCCACATTCTAATATGGAAGAAATTTCCATAGCAACAGGAAAAAGAACATCATAAATCAGGACTTTTCAAATACATTGGAGAAACATAGGCAGCTGACTAAAGGCCTCCATGCTATCTGATGGTATGTCCAGCCTTTCGGTTGGTGGAAACCAGGATTTTTGTTAAGCTAACACTTTCTGAAAAGGTTTATCTCTTAGTAATGAGATATTGGGTCAGACTGTAGAGGTACGCAAGGAATGGCTATTTAGAGAGCTAAGAATATCCCAGAATAAATAGTAATTAGACTCTGGATCCTCATCCTTCCAACCTCTCCACATCACTGCAATTCTAATCAGTTAATCCCAAGACTCGGTGGAAGGTGCAACTTCCTTCTGGAAACTTCCGGTCACAGGACTTGGCTGGAAATGTGCCTTGCACAGATAGACACTTGCTCTAGATGATAGACTAGTCCCCAGCATCTGGGCTACAATGTAGGGTGGCTCAGCCCTGCTTTTGTTCTGGGATGGTGGGAAACAGCAGGCAGACAACCTCATTCTAAGGATGCCCTTCAACCCGTTTTATTTTATTTTATGTGTGGGTGCATCCGTGCACTGAGTGCATGCAGTACTGGCAGAGACCAGAAGGAGACAGCAGAGTTCCTAAAACTGTCATCCATTTTGGAATCCTGGACTTCACTGCAAAATGTCCCAGTCACAAGTGTGGGGTCTGAGGGTTTGGCCTGCAATTTTGATTCGCAGATACACAGGCCTTTTGGATTGAAAGCCTTTCCCTTCAGAGTAGCTGATCTGACCTGTTCAAACATTGGGGTTTCTCAGATGAAGCCCTCATCTCCCTCAGTCCCAATAACATCTTACAAAACAGTTGGGAGTTTGGAATTCAATATAGGGACTCGGGGCTCAGGCTTTAAGGCTCAGCTGTCACTGGCCCTTCATAGCAGATCCTTTAAAAGATGTGTGTGTGTGTGTGTGTGTGTAATTATTTATTCATAAACTGGGATCCCTGAACATTAAAGGAGGCCATCATGTGTAAGATCTCTACTATAAAAATAGGGAAACAGAGGCTGGCAAGACATAACGCCCTTGGGATCCCAGTGATGGTAGAATCCAGACCCACACACTCAGTTGATAGCTTTTCCACCAGTGGAGTGGACTTTAGGATCCATGTAAGATGTGGGGAAAACATTGGTGAATATAAGATCTACACAGGGAAGACCCTAAAGCCAGAGGGGGAAAAACTGAGTACAAACTGGGGGAGGTTGAAGGAGAGCCTTATCTAGAAAGTGATGAAGGCCCTATTACAGCATTCCTCGGAGACAAAAGAAAAGATGTCCTAAAAGAGGCTTGTGTTTACAACTGACCTCATTCAAAACACAAAACTCATTTTAAGGGTTGAAGAGATACCTCGGTGGTTAAGAGCACTGACTACTCTTTCAGAAGACCTGGTTCCGTTCCCAGTACCCACACGGTGCCTCACAACCTCCTATAACTCTAGCTCCAGGGGATCTGACACCTTCTTCTGACCTCTGTGAGCATTGCACTCACATGCATGTACCCACATAGACATGCACATCCACATAATCACAAAATAATAAGGATAGATCTATTTTTGAATATGTGTAGCTTGCACTACTGATAAGCCATGTAAATAAATTGGATGTTAGATCACCACCCCTTTTGGTGATCACCACTATTTTGACAAAAATGTTTTCTCTTGTTGCATGGAACAGCCCCTCATTCTGTTCTAGCCACACGGCTAGCTTACACCCAAAATAACCACACAAAAATTGAATTAATTAAATCACTGCCTGGCTCATTATCTCTAGCCTCTTATTGGCTAACTCTCACATCTTGATTTAACCTGTTTCTATTAACCTGTATATTGCCATGTGGCAGTAGCTTACCGGGAAAGATTCAGCATGTCTGATTCTGGGGGCTCCATGGCAGTCCTCTCTCTCTGCTTTCTTTCTCCCAGAATTCAGTTCTGTCTTCTCTGCCTACCTAAGTTCAGCCCTATCAACTAGGCCAAGGCAGTTTCTTTATTCATTATCCTATGAAAGCAACACACATACAGAAGGAACTCCTACACCATTTCCCCTTTTCTGTTTTAAACAAAAATGAAGGCTTTAACTTTAACACAGTAAAATTACATATAACAAAACAGGTATCAAGCAAGAACTACAGTTACCATATTTATATCTACTTTATCTTTTATCATAACTAAGAAAAACTCCATCAAAGACTCCAGAAGGATATAATATTACCTAAGTAAGCAGGAAGTGTATTGTAAGCAACTTCCAAAACTCTAGAATTGACAGAGGCATCTTGCTGTCTGGACAGTCACCCAAAGTTCTTCTGTACCATTGGGGCATCCATCTTCAGCCTACAGGCCCATAGTGGTCAGAAGGCTTTTCCATGAAGCAGGAAACTTTAAAGACAGTTCTGCCTATATTGGCAGTTTGCCAGTCATTTTCTTCTGTATCCTACAGAATGTCTCACAGACTCTTTTCATGAAGCAGGAACCCTGAAGGACCATCTCACCTTTAGGCAAATTCAGCAGTCATCTCTCTGTGAGTCATGCATGTCCAGTAAAGCAGTTTAGACAAGAGCAGTTTCTTGCCCAAATGGCTAAGGAGCCTCTTCAAGCCTATCTTTCTGTCAAAATAATTGCTGCTGCCCGGAGCAGACATGTCTCATGAAAAGCCCTAAGTTATTAAAACATTTTAAATACCATATTCTGTAGTCTTTGAAAGATGAAAGATATGAAGAATACCTATCTGAAATATATATATGTACATCTAGAAAATCTAAGATGACTACAAACTTAACTATTATAGATGATTATTTATTAACCTATATTTCTTAATTATACATTACTTTTTTAAATGAACTACACAATCACAATGCCTTAATCAAGATCAGAAATACATATACATATAACAAAATTGACTTTAAATTTGTATCAATAAATCAAGATTTACACCAATGTAAATTATTCATATCTATATCATATCCTCCTTTAAATGTAAAAGAAAATTTATAAACAATATTTGGGAATATAGACATAGTTTTTTCTCTCCCAACTGCTTCCTGCTGTAATCAGGTCCTTCATGGTGTATCCTGTATGCTAAGTTCATCTCAGTCAGCAGTTGGGTGAAGCATTTTCTTTGTGGGGGTGTTCACATCAACCTTTCAGGGGATCTTGTTCCATAAAACCATATTGGTGTAGAAGCAATCCACAAGTTCTCATCTTCTGTGAAAACAAAAGAAAAACCTCTTTTCCAAAGCATCCTTAGACCCAAATTCTGAAGTCAAGATACCTTTATAATATAATTCTGGTTTAGCTTAGCAGTTTCTTTACAGTCAAAAATTTCAAAGAAAACACAATAATATACATATTCCAGACTCTCTGTGAATTTTCCATTTTATGTGGCTTATTTTTCTTTACTCCTTTTAATCTATCAAGCTTTAAAGACTTTACCCTTTTTTAAAAGCATTAACTTTATTTTATGACTTTCTATACTCTTTTTCTTCTCTCTCCCAAGCCTATGTACATTTATCCAACACTGTGACCCATTTAGAGTTCTTTTATGTCTGAATCTGTCCTATTGCAAATCTGTAATTCTTTACTGTCCAGGAACACTTTCGCTTTGCGCTTTTAAAAAATGTTAAGCGCTTAAGAATCTAAGCTGCAACAATCCTAGGTCAAATACAGGTACTGTGGGCTTGCCCCGCCCAGTCCAGCATGGCAGAGCCACTTGGGCCTCTGAGAGCCAAGCACACTGCCCCACTTCCAGGCACAAAACTGATCCATGTTGCCATCAAGCAAGCTGCAGCAATCTGCTCACAAACCCCATTCAAATGCCCCATCTCCCAAAAGAGTCAGATGTTGCCCTGGTGGCACAACCCAGAAACTGGTATTTCAAAACTGCTACTTTCTAGTAGACCTGATCCCAACATCTACCCAGGTAGGAAGAGCTGAGCCATGGGCATGGTCTCAGCTACTTTACTCCCAACCCCGAGTGGGCACACAAACATCAGTGCCCACAAATGCTCCATAGCTGGAGTTTGCACCTGTGGGCAGGGCCCAAGAAACCTCGTTTTAAAGTGGTGAGGCTCTCCCACCCCCGACTGGTATTGCTGAGTCAGGAAAATCTCTCTGCAGCATGCCCCAGAAAACAGCAAAAACTCTGATTTTTCTCTGTGTCTAGAATTAAGCTCTCTCAGTTTTTTAAGTGGATTTAGTTCATCACGTTGGGCACTCTCTCCTCTAATTGTCAAACCAAACCAGAACTCTGCCTCCAAATAGTTCATGCTTGTTCAGCCCACCCTTCATAATCCCACCCAATTCATGGATAACAAGTAAGCTTTGGGCCTACTTGTTAAGGAAGTATTCAGAGCTCATGACCTAGAAATAGGCAGGAGGATGTGCATTGGAAGAGGTGGCATTCAAAGAAAGAGAAGAATCCTTTTTGAGGTGACCGGCTGTCACAAAATGCATTAATTCCTGAAGCACAGCCCTGGAGGACTTCCAGAAATACATGGAGCTAAAGTATGATTTTTTTTTTTAATCATGCTGCAGATGACTCAACCCAGGCAAAAACTACCCAAGACCCCAGGTCAACCATCCTTGGACCCTGGGTGCCAAACACTTCCTGGAAGGTGTTGATGCCAATATAGAAAGGCTTATCTGATGCCTTGAGAGGGTCCCAGTTGGTGGTAGATTTTCTGAAAGCAAGAGCAAACTTAAGAGGATGGTGGTGGCTTCTGATCCACGCATTATACTTAGAAGAAACAAGTTACTTAGACTTTTCCAACAGGGAGGGTGCCCAGAGTCCCCCCCCTGCTGATTTCATTATTAGAGTACCTGTCTCGGTCGATCATGGTTGAAGGACCACAGGCCCTGGAGACAGACAGAGGCAATTTTCAGTGATTCTGTTAAAACTGCCTCTTCCTTTAAGATCTACAGCTAGAAAGAAAGAAAGAAAAAACATAGCCTCGTATCAAGACATTTGTCATTCTCCTTAGGGTCTGTGTTCTGAAAGCCTCAAGTTGCTGAGCAGAGCAGCCATGTGGGGTATCAGAACCCAGCAGCAGAGACAAATATTGGTAAATGAAGACACCTCCCTCCATCAAAAACATCAAAATCCAAAAACGCCAACAGCCTTTCTCCACGCATGGTGGTAAAACTGCACAAAAATGTGTGCTTGCAAATACTCCCATTAAGCTTTCTGAAAGACGCTGTTGGCGGCGTTGGGAGGGGTCTGTGGCTGATCACCTTCACAAGTCCTGTCTGGTCTAGAGAAAGTGAGAAATACAACTTGGGACACTTTCTGCAAATACCAGGTGTCCACACGAATAGGACACCTGTAAATAGAGGTGTTCCTGAACCCCACAAGTGATAGGGATTGGTGGAATGAAAATGCAGTTATGCCCACACTTTTAAATACGATGTCCAAACCACAGAGTGTTGTTTCTCTACCCCAAATGAATTTTATAACCCTTCAGGGAGATGATGCCATCTGTCTCTCACTCCTCAGAGAGAAAGCCAGGAGAGACACTTGTCCGTGAGTGAGCATGTGACCCTGTCCTGGCCAATGAGAAAATGAGCACCGAGTTCTCTGGAGAAAACATCCTTGGGTTAAAAATAGGTGCAGAATCATCGCTGGGTTTACACAGACCCTGGGAGAATATGCAGTCTTCCTCGGTGGAGGGAGGCAAAGACTGGCATTAACAGAAAGATAGAAAATGTACCATGAGCTTCTGGGAAATTCCCCCATTGGGGTCTTTGTCCCTGAGACTTTTTGTGTGTGACTCTGTGCTTTTCTGTTTACTTAGATTGATTGTGTAAGTTTGCTGTTATCTGAAGCCAGAAGGATCTCTATGTAAATTCTATGTTGTCTTTAATCATGAACTCTAAGATGGCTGCTAGAGAACCCTCTTTTTAATTTATTTGAGATTTTATCTTATGTGTATAGGTGTTTTTCTTGTGTGTCTCTGCAACACATCCATGCAGTACCTATGGAGGCCAAAAGAGGGCAACAGATGCCCTGGAGCTACAATCTCAGGAGGTTGTGAGCCACCATGTGATGTGGGTGCTGGGACTTGTACCCCGGGACCTTTGCAAGGCCAGCCAAAGCTTTTAACCACTCAGCCATCTCTTTAACTCCGAGTTACTCTTACTGATGAGACCAAACACTAGAAAGTAGCTACATAAATGAGGAAGAGTTTATTCTGCCTGCTGGTTGAGAATCTCCAATTTGTTATGTTGTATAGTCTGCCTGAGGTGGGGGGGGTCAGCCCACAGCAGGAGCTTAATGTAGTAGATTCCCACCGGGTAGATCAGGAAGCAGAGGTGGGACCTGAAAACAGGACTGGAACTCTCAAGCCCCTCCTTTCCTCCCCCGCCCACCTGCTTCCTTCTGCAAGTCCCTGTTTCTACTGAAACAGTGTCACCCGCTGAGGGCTGACCATTCAACTATATGAGCTGATAAGGGACATTACAAACCCAAACCAGCAGTATTTCCTACACCTGGAATCCAGACCTCTGATCAGGTGTATTAAGATGCAATGTTTGAGGTGTATAAGATAGTGCATTAGGAAAGTAATCCATCGTGGCCAATGCTGATCACCTACAGGTACCATAAGACCCAGACACATTTGAAATTTGGGATCTAATCGGTAAAATGAGAATAAATGCAGCCACCCACAGATTCACTGGGATTCCTCGTCAATAGATTCTGGAAAATGCTCGATAAATCTCATCATTGGATTCCTCTCATTTCCCCTGAAATGCACAGAGCCCTATGCTCGGTCTGAAGCAAACATCCCAGCCTGAAGACTGAAGGCATCACTTAGCATATGTGTCCTCAAGATATAGCCATGGGAAGTAGTGATGTCTACAGGAAGCATCAATGAAATCTTGACCAATGTGAGCTCAATGGGACAGAGGGGTTTGAATAATGGAGCTTCACTGTGTACTGATGAGGAAGGCTGCCCCACCAATGCTGTCTCAATCACATGTGAAAGCCATTGGGACCTAAGGAAGGAGACCTGGGTTTGGTGTTTGAAGCAGACTGTGAAATAGAATATGGGTATTCTAAATATGAACAGAGTCATATGGAAGACTCACAGATGTGCTGGGAATGCGTCTTTGAGGCAATCTGACTTTGCGTTTTAATGTTGTTGGCTCAAAGGACGATGTGTGTGCTCAGGATAAAACCAAGTCTTAACGTGGTGATGACATGGAAGCCACATGTCAGACAGAGACTGGCAGCGTGGAGTACCCTGGGTACCATGGCCAGCTTTGCATCATTGTGATCATAACACCTAGGAGGCACAACTTAGAGGAGGGGAGAGATTAGTTGCGGTTGCTGGCATCAAAGGGTGTCCATCCATCACGGTGAGGAAGGCAAGACAGGCAGCTCAATGCATCATCCGGGAAACATGGTGGAGACTGTTCAGGCCATGAGTGCCAGGAAGCAGAGAGAGAGAATGACAGGACTTGGCCAGGGAAAATAGACTTTTAAGAACCCATCCCTCACGGCCTAATTTCTTCTAGTGAGGCTTCACTTCCCAACACTTCCAGAAATATCCAAAATAGCACAGCCATCTGAGAACCCAGCTATCAAATCCTGAACCTGTGGGGCTACCCCGGACTCAAACCAAACCCAAGACAAGTGGTTTGCCTTGTCTTCTAGTTTCACGTTGCTGTGAAAACAAACAAACAAACAAACAAGAAAGACCTGACCAAAAGAGATTTAGAGGAAGAAAGGTTTATTTTGGCTTACAATGTCAGGCCACAGTCCACCACTGAGAGGAGTCAAGGCAGGAACTCAAGGCAGGAGCTCAAGGCAGGCGCCTGCAGCAGGCTCACTGGCCTTTCCACACAGCACCACCCCCAACTGAGGAACTCACAGCTAGAGAAGCAAGAAAGGAACCATGGAGGATGCTACTTAATGCTTCATGTGGGCTCATACTCAGCTACCTTTCTTGTATAGCCCAGGACCGTTGTCTATGGAATGGCTCCTCCCACAGTGGAACGAGTCCTACCATACCAATTAACAACCAAGACAATCCCTATGCGGACATATTCAGAGGCCAGTCTGATCCAGGCAAGTCCTCCACTGAGGCTTCTCCTCTCAGAAGGCTCTAGGCTGTGTCACACTTGCCAGTCAAAATTGATCAGGACACCTTGCATAACAACAAGGATGAAAATGTGACAATTGCATATTCATTCAAAAAAAAAAAAAGTCCTGCTTGGAACCAAGAATTGGAGAGAGAAAAAATTATTCTCCTATGACTTCCCTAGTGATTGGCATGAGGTTTGGGGTGAGAAAGCCAGAATATACAAATGGATTCAAAGGCACCTGCTTCCTTCCCCTTGATGGACAGGTCTCCCTTCCATATCACACCTGGCTACCGTCACCACACTGCTGGCAGAATCCAGATCCTCCTTGGGCTGGTTAATCATGAAGAAAATGTTTTCTGATTCTTCTAATTGACTTTTCACTTGGCCTCAGATGTCATGACTGGCTCCTAGAGACACCTTCCTCCCGCGTCTTAGATGACATCCATTAGTTATGCCCCAGCTATTGGAAACTCTAGAGGTGCTGGTGGTGAAGAGTCAGGATGCTCAGCATTGCCTGCTGATGAAGGAATATTGATCTCGCTCCAAGAATAGATGTGGGGGAAAACGAAATGCTGAGTTAGAGTGAGCGCCCCGGAATATCCATCCTCCCCTTCAGTAAGCAGGGCATGCTGGAGACCTTGCGATGGACACTTGAGGGACTTTTGCACTGTCCCCTTGTGCCCTCTCTGCTTCTGCCCAGCCCTCCAAAGGCTCTACCCTCTAAAAAATCTTACACCTGATTTACAGGCACACGCTTGAGAAGTGGCAGCCTCCTGCCTCCAGCAGGCCCGGACACAGCAGTGGACAACATGAAAGACCCCTGGTGTGGGGAGACTCTCACTCAAGTCTCAGGATAACACGACCCCCCCAGTAACTCACAAGAGACCGTCCTTGCTGCAATCACACGAGGTTTATTTGACAGGGCAGGAACCAGTGCACTGGGGCCGAGACTCATAACCCATGCAGGGGAGGAGTTTGATCCCGAGTAGCTGGGAGAAGGGGTATTTAAGGGAAGAAACCACAACCCAGTAATCCAAGTCATTGAAAATTCCAAAAATACCAGTGATAATCACAAGGGGGTAACTCCCTATTTCTCAAGATTATTCTCAAGATTGCAGTCTAACTTTATCTTCAGCTAGTTCCTGAAACAGAGTCACTGAACCAGCTAATCCTAGATTTTTAGCTCTTCTCTTCCTGCTAGAGGAGTCTGGATTTATCTGGGTCTTTCAAAGGCAGGGCAGCAATGAAGTTGATGATCATTTCTAATAGAAAATAACATGGTGTGATTTTTTTTTCCCAATGGGCACTGGGAATTCCGGGAGAGGTGGGGCTCAAAGTTGAGGTTGACTTTCAAATTTGCATTCCTGGGATTGGAGAATCTTAGACCACAAATGAAGACAAAGCCAGAGACTCTTAAGAAGTGGGTGTGGCAGGATTTTTCCCTAGTGTATGAGCTGGCCTTTTGGAGCCTATTCCCAGTGGAGGAGGGCCTTGGTCCTACCTCAACTTGATAGGCCAGACTTTGTTGACTCCCTGTGGGAGGCTTTATCCTTTCCAAGGAGTAGATGGGGGGGGGCTAGAGGGAAGATGGGGAGGACGACACGAGGAGGGGAGGGAGGGGGAACTGTGGTTGATAAGTGAAATGAAAAAAAATTCAATAAAAGATTTTTTTTTAAAATAAGTGGATATAGAAAGAGGGAGGGAAGGAGGAAGGGAGGGAAGGAGGGAGGGAGAGAGGGAGGGAGGGAGGGAGGGAGGGAGGGAGGGAGGGAGAACTGCTGTTCTGTGGAGACGCCATGAAATGCAGCCCAGAGTCACCATCCACAAGGATGGGCCCAGCTCCGCCTCATCCTTCAGCCCCAGAGCCCCTGACAGTGCAGGGATGGGGATGGACTCAGTTACCTCCCTCCCTCTACTACACATCCAACTGTTCTCATCGGAAGTGGCTCTCCGTCCTTGCACGTTTCCCTGGAGTGTCAAAGCATCCAGAGTGTTATCCCTCCTCTTTGTCTCCCTCATGAAGTCAGGATGGATGTGGACATCAGCCCTTAAAACTACACGTGGCATCACCTCCTCAGAAATGAGACAGGCCAGAGTGTGAACTCGGAAAGCAACTTCCTGCCAATTGGGGCCAATGGGGGGGGTCTCAGAATCAACCCTCCCCCCTCTCTCTTTGACAGGGGTCTCACTGTGTAGCCCTGGTTGGTCTTGACCTTGCTATGTAAACCAGGCTGGCCTCAAACTCTGCGAGATCCTCCTGATTCTATCTCCTGAGTACTATAATTAAAGGCATGCACCTCTACTCTCAGCCTTAGGTCCAGCCATCTCAGTGAAGATATTTGTATGAAGCTACTGAGGCTGCCCTGACAAAACCCCAAAGACAGAGGTTTGAACATCAGAGAACAATTTCCTATGGTTCTAGAGCCCACAAGTCAGGCTCCCATTGTTAGCAAGATTGGTTCTCCCAAGGCTGCTGCCTTCTTAGGCAGCCCCTCTTCAGTCACACCTGAGATTACCCTTTCTTATTGTAAACACAAGTCATTAGGGCCTCCTGTCGCTGTAATTGCCTCCTTTAAAGGGTCCATTCCAGATAGAGTCACAGCGCATGGACAAGGTGGGGGAGTCACAAATCCTCCCTGACGTTGCCTATGTCAATTTATGAGTGGTCCATCACAGTGATGAAAAAATTAACACAGCATCCCGCCCACAGATTCACATTCATTTAAGCACAAGGATTTGTGGCTGTTTGTTTAAAAGACAGTCACGGCAATTGAGCCATGAAGCATCCTCGACTTTCCACACAGAGAAGTAACTACAGATTGTGCTCAACGCCCCCACAGCATTGTGCACTTTTTTGTAGCACCCCAAAGCCCATCCCAGGGTAAGGAGATGCCATGGCTCCTCGCTGGCTTGCACTTGCCCCTGCCTGCCCCTGCCAAGTCTCCCAGACACAGTCGCCCTTGGCTCCACAGATTCTAAGTGGAATTTCCTCAAATGCAAACTCGCTCCCAGAGCTGCTTAAATATTCACTGCCTGCGCTCATTCCACTTGGGGGGAATCTTGCAGCCATGAAACTAGAATTGTCATAGGCGCCAAGAGGCTGCGTTTCCAGTACTAAATTTGACTTCTTGAGCTGAAGATGATAAACACCAGGTCTCGTACCTCCATTTCAAGTAACGAAGCCTTGAGTACCACGGGGTACCCAGAGTTCCTGGAATGTTTGAGGGACACGCATGGGATGTATTTGGATGAGTTTTACAACACAGCTGGCGGAAGCGTGTACGTGATGGAGCCTTGTCTGCCCAGGGAATGTCTCAGCATGCTGAAGTGGCAGTCATCAGGCCGACAGCGTTTAGAGTAGTCAAAGACACACGTAGGACAGCATCCGCTAAATGTTGATATTAGTGGGGTTACTTATGGGAACACGAGTGAGTTAAGGACAGCTCCATATGGGGAAGGCCACAGCAGCGCGGGAGATGACTCTAACAAGCCACATCCCTGGCTCCACGCACAAATGCAGACAGCTCCAAGGAAGAGCCTTCTCTTCATCAGCAAATACCTACTGTTTGATAACCATGTGGAGAAGAGAGGCTTGGGGTTGACAGAGCTTTCTGAGGCCTCTTGTTCACTTCCTGGGCTTTAACGGAACTCTCAGTTCTGAGCAAAGAGTCACACAACAAGCTCAGAGGAGGCTCGGGTCCTGAGCTGAGCAAGGAGTAAAGGCCGCATGGTGACGAGTTCAGGGCAGAAAGGCATGCTGTGTAGGAACTGGCTCCTTGGGTGGATAGAAGTTTCTGGGTGATGGAATTCTGCCAACAGAGAGACTGTGGATCTTCTCTGGTCTGTGACTGGATGAAAGACTGGTTCTCCGTGCTCCTGGGAGCACTGCCCAGCCCTTCCTCTTTCCTTTCTGGTCTTTCCCCATCCTTAGAATTCCAAAGCCATTCCTGCAGCAGACATCTGGGATTTTCTGTCCGCTACCTCAGCTGACATCTTCTTTAAGCTCTTATTTCTGGTTTGAAATTGACTGGAATCAGAGAAAAGTCCCCGGGGTGCCATTGTGAGTGCAGACAGAAAAGGCTGTTCACATAAAATTTACCTTATTCATTGAGGTCTCACCTGGAGGGGCACAGGACCTCAGCCAGGTGTAACAGATGTGCTTATGGGGGTGGGGCTCTGTCTCATAACTTGAAGCTGAGAGACAAAGAATAACAGGAACAAAGAATGCTCCCCAAGGTGACAAAACAAGACACAAGGAAGATTCTGTCTATATTCACACCACACACACTATCTGGCCCCCTCTGCCATCATCACCACTAAGCTGAGAAATGGCCACGGACTGACACTCTCCCTAGGGTCACTCGCTCAGGAATCAAAGTCCCTCACAGCAGTCCAGATGTGCAAACAATGTACCACCTATCAGCAAATGAAAAAATACAATGTTCTCAGGTTTTGGAGTATAAAATTATTCAACTATTAAAAAGAAGTATGCTTTGGGGGCTGCTAAAACATGGAAAAGAGTCTAGAAACAAGGCTAGGTGTGTTGTCTCAAGCCTTTAATCCCAATACTCAGGAGGCAGAGGCAGGGAGATATTTGAGTTCGAGGCTAGACTAGTCTACAAAGTGAATTCCAGGACAGCTGGGGCTACACAGCGAAACCCTGTGTGGAAAAACAATTTTAAACGAGAGTCTAGAAACATGAGAATAAATGGTATCACATCTACAGTGAGGTGTCTGATCCTTTGTGTGTGTGGGTGGATTGTGTTCACTGTAGGAACCAGCCATGATAAGCTAAATATGAACAGATCACCCAAAGGAAGTTCTGTACTTCCAACCATTATCACCTGCCAGAGTAAGACTCAGCCACTGGTAAGTTTAATAGAGGCCTGATTCTCAGTAGTTTACCCTGAAGCAATACTATTGCAGAAGGACCATAAACTAAGATTACCTGAGCACCACCCAAGAACAGCCCATCCAAAGGAAATGCATAACATTCCAACCGCTATAGATAGGACCACCTACCAGCACCCACTTGCCAGGACACCCCCAGACAAATGTCAGCCAATCAAGGGCCCTGAACCTTAGAAACCCCTTACCCCCACCTTTATTACTATAAAAACCCAACTCTAACTGAGCTTGGGACTCTCCATTTATTCAATACGTTGGACATGCAGAAAGACCAGTTTGCAAACTTGCATGAAATAAAAGCTCTTTGCTTTTATATACGGGACTCTGTCTCCTTGTTGGCTTTTGGGGGACTTCGCGGATTTGGGCATAACATTCACGTGTGTGTGTGTGTTCATGTGTGTGTGTTCACATGTGTGAGTGTGTGTTCACATGTGTGGGTGTGTGTTCACGCGTGTGGGTGTGCACACATGTATCTGCATGCATATGGAGCACAAATGACCCCAGACATCATTCTCCAAGGCACCAAGTACCTTTTTTTCCCCCCATTTTTAACGAAACGGGTTATCTCACTGACCCGGAACTCTTCAAGTAAATCAGTCTGGATGGTCAACAAGCCTCTGGACCCAACTGTCTCTGCCTCTTCAAGGCTAGGGCTTCAGACCTGTATCCTGGCTTTTTGTTTTAATGTGACTCCTGGGGATTGAACTCAGGTCTTCAGGCTTACAAGGCAAACACTCTCTTGACTGGGTCATAATGGGGAGCGGGGATGGCAGAGCCTGAGAGGTAGTGAATTAACCATGGCCAGGTTCCCTGGCCGCCTGCAGGACATCCTCTGGGGAGTGTATGAGTGCCCTGAGCGGGATCGTGGTGATGTTCGCACACAGTACTAACAGTGAACTCAGAGGCAGAATAATTACTCACTTTTAAAGGGCTTGCAAATTACATTTCAATAAAAAAAAAAATTCCCAGTCTCAGGGCCAGGAGCTTTGGGCCAACATAGGTCATGTGTTCACCTGACACTGGATGGGGGCTGGGAAGGGGACAAGTTCCTTTGGTTCCCACTAAGGTTCATTCAGAGGGGTGAGAGACAGCAGTGGCTTCACTGCTATTCAAGGTCACAGACAGAGGCTTGACCACGAGGAGAAGGAGGAGCCCTGAAGAAGGAGGCGGGTGGGCTCTCCCCATTTGTCCTCACAGACTCTGGATCCATTGATTGTTTGTAGACAGAGGGCGAGCTCTAGAGGCTCAGGGAGAAGCCAGTAATGGTTTCTATTAAATTTGATTTTCAAACAATCAGCATGCAATATTAAAAGTAAATAAATTAAATTAAATCCACACTTCTCTTCTGCCGACAGCCACAGGGAAGCGCTCTGCTCTCCAAGGGCTCACATTCAAGATAGACCACTTTTAGGGGTAGCATAAAATCCACTGATTAGCAAACTTAATTACATCTGGAAGCTTCTATTTATCAAGGAATATAATACAATTATGAGAAGATATCTGTATATTGACGATATCTAAATCACGATAAGATCTTGGGGGTCGCCTTATGGTGCTGTGGAGTTATTTTGCCTTAGTTTATCAATGAACAGCCTCCTCCGTCACATGCTTCCGTGGCCACCATGCTCTGCACCCCCTGTCCCCAGGAGCTGGAGTCAATTCACCACAGGCTCAGCCCTCTGAAAGCACAATAACCTCTTCCTATGCCATGTTATTTCTGTCAGGTCACAGGAGGCCCAGAGTGACTGATGAACCCAACATGGTCACATGCATTCTTAAACAGAGTTTAAGTGAAGGCTCTGCCTCTCTGACCATTCTCCTGACAGGGGCTCCCTTTCTCCTGGGAAGGAGGGGAGACCGAGTTCTCTAGGATTCTGGCCTCAACAGATAGCTCCGCCCACCCACACTAGACTTAGCTTTTTTTCCCCCTTTGCTGGGCACATCTGAATTCAAAAGGCCAGCTCACTCAGCAAATGGCAGCATCTTGCTCTCGGCATTTGCCAGCAGGACGCCTAACGAGGTCAGACAGGTAATGTGATTTCCTCGGGATCGCGGGCCATCTGAGCAAAACGGTCCTTGATCAGATTTCTATTTCATGAAGTAGCCTCAGCACATTGACCCAGTCAGATCTTCCCTTTCCGTGGGAACAAGGACTTTCCCATTCTGGTTTGGTTTGTGTAAGGGAGTGGGGAGCTTTTGTCTTGAGACAGAGCCCACTGCAGGGCTCGGCTGCCTTCTATTCTTTGCCTCTTCCCAGTACTGGTGGGAAGAACGGGATCACAGGTGCGTTCTATCTTCCCGCTGGGGAAAGGAAGCTGTGTCTATAACGCAATCCAGGAGCCAACCCCGCGTGAAGGAGGCGCTAGGGTGGAACAGCTCTCCTCACTCAGAACGCTGTCCATTGAGTCTTACTAGTGAGCTTGGTAACCGTCATAAAATAGACTCAGCTGATCTGATACGCACAGGGGCTGGGTTCACACCTCTGATTCCCCTAAACTCAGCTGATAAGCACAGGAGCTGGGTTCACACCCCTGATTACATAGCTGTGTACACAAAGCCCACCTGTAATCATGGGAGACACGAATTGTAGAGTCATGGCCAAGGGTAACCTAGAGAACGCCGATGGGACCTGGAGCAGCTAAGAAACTGAGAACCGAAACCCGGAGCCCTACAGAGCTGAGCTAGCTGGCTGGTGCCTGCAGTCTTGATGGCTGGGATGTGGCACAGGCTGACCCTGTTGACTTGGCAATCAGGAACCACCTAGACAGACATCCAGGGCTCTGCTGGGTCATCTCTCTTTCACAGTGGTGTCTAGATATGGAAAAACAGTGCAGATGGGGTGGAATTCGAGAGCCGTTGGCTATATCAAACTTTCTCCCAAAAGGACCTCTGGAAAGGAGGCCTCCCCTCCCCTCACAGCATTCATTAGGCAGCAGGAGGAACCAAGGCCTGCTGTGCCAGCATGCAGCTGTGAACTCTGAGGCAAGAGGCTGCCTGCCTCTTAACCTCAGTTTTTTTGGCTGTACAATGAACCTGTACATTGGTAAACTCTATTGTTTTCTTAAAGGGCCAGAACACTTTAACTCTTTCCCCCCCACCCTCAGCTCTATCTGGATTCTTGCCATACAAAGTTGTCTCAGGGAAGCCCACCACTCTAATCCTTTAACCACCAATTAACTGAACCCTAGGAGTTTGAGAGATGGCTTCTTGGGTAACAAACTTGCCTCCAAGCTAGTGACCTGAGTTCAAATCCCGGGACTGACACAATGAAGAAAGAGAACACACTTCTGCAATTTGTCTTCTGGCCTCCCTGGGTCTCTGTCTCTGTCTCTGTCTCTGTCTCTCTCTGTCTCTCTGTCTCTGTCTCTCTCTCTCTCAGACACACGCACACACACACACACACCACTACAACAAATAAAAGCATTAATTTTGTTTCAAAGAAAAGAAACATCTTGGCTGAACCCCAGGAATTAAATTCATGGGATCACAGTCTGGATTATCTCACAGGGCTTCTCCACAGGATCTGAGTTTGGCTGTTTCTTTTCGTCTTTGTTGTTAAGCTTTGTTGACTTTCTGTTGTTGTGGTGGTGGTTTTAAAATGATCCCCCCCATCCTTCCTTTTTCTTTCCTTCCATTTGCTTTAAATGCCCTGCTCTCTATCTCATGATAGTGAGCTCTAGCTTATGGATTTTAGGTCATTCAGTTCTGCTATAAATATTAAAAACTGTAAGTTCCTTTCTTAACAGGTTAAGAATGACAGGTTTTACAGGTGTTGTATAGATTCATCGTCATTCAATTTAAAATCTTTTCTAAGTTTCCTTGTCATTTTTGGTTCATAAGTTAGGTAGAGATTGATGGGTTTCCAAATGTCTGAGTTTAGCAAGATAATGTTATAAATTTCTTTCTGGGGGTACAGGTAGTAATCCTAGACCATGGGGGGGGGGGCTTTTAGATCCATGTGTGTGCATTTACTGAATAGTCAATATTAAGAGATTGTCGAGTATGCTTACAAATAACTCATGTTCCTTGGTTCTGGTGTAGTGTTCTCTGGTCTCTGATTATCAGCTGGGTGAAGGGACTTGATAATTTGTGCAGAGGATTGTGTCTGCTCACACAGTAAGTAGATATAGGGATGACAATGAAATATATGTATTGATGTGTGGATAGATGGTGGGGAAATACATGACTGATTGATTGATTGAATGATAGATGAATAGAGAAGTGGTTGATAATGAAAGATATTTTGATATATAAAGAGGTATATGAAGATAGATAGATAGATAGATAGATAGATAGATAGATAGATAGATAGGAGAGAAGTATTCTACATTAGTGGTGAGGAATGTTTGAATTCTCCAGCAGAAATTTTTGCATATGTTCCCAGCTCTACTTAATGCTGTTCCATTTTGATATGATTTGAGCCTTTGTTATTGAGTTCATATATATTCGTGATAGTACGCAATCTTCTTTAATTGATTCCTTTGACATTACAATAAGATGAGTCTTTTAAATTTTTTTGTTTTATATGTGTGAGTGTCTGTGCACCTCATTCGTGCAGTAATTGCAAAGGCCAGAAGAAGAGGTTGGATCCCCCAGAACGGAAGTGGCAAATACCTGTGAGCTACCACGTGGGTGCTGGAAATTGAACTTGCATACTCTGTAAGAGCAACAAGTGCTCTTAACCACAAGCCATCACTCCAGCCCCTTGACTAGTCTTTGTACCTAGTTATACATTCTTTGTTTAAAGTCTATGTTATCTGATATTAACACAGCCGTTCCAGAAAGTCAATATTTTCATATGCATTGGAATTGTATTCATTACTTTCAAGTTTTAGAGTAATTCTTTCGAGTGATAAAACATCTCATGTGTTTTGGGTATCATCAATCCAGTCCTCGTGTCTATAGCTATGTGTCTTGGGGGGTCTTCCCACACAATTAGGATCGTGAGTCATTCAAAAATTTGTGAAAAGTCTCCCAGGAATTCAGTTATCTTCCCAGCTGCTGTTTCTTTGTTCAAATTCTTCCTTATGTTTCGGAGGCTTCAAACAAGACAAAATTCGTCCCTGGCTCTTTAAATCTTGCAGGGTGGTTCAGACCTTTAATTCCAGCACTCGCAAGGCAGAAGCAGGAGGGATCTCTGTGTGTTCAGGGCCAGCCTGATCTACAGAGCGAGTTCCAGGACAGGTTCCAAAACTACACAGAGAAACCCTGTCTCGAAAAAACAAAAACGTTCTGTCATTCTCCCTTTCTTTCTGGGACAGGCAGCAGCTGGTTTCTACGGGAAAGGTAGCAATAACTAGAGGCCAGCTCCCTCGGTGCTTCCCCGCTTCTGTGTGCCAGCTCCTTCTGCAGCCTCTGTCTGCTTTATGTTTCAATGCAGTGTTTACTGGTGTTTGCTGATTGGAGCTGGGTCCAGGAAGATGCTGGCTTGTGCTCACCGGAGACTGCACATTCCCTGCTCAGCTCTCTTCGGTGTTCTCACCCCCTTGCTCTTCCCAGGCTCTGCATCTCCAGAGCATCCCGCAAACTCTTCCAGAAAGCCAGTCAGCGGACTTTGCTTATCCTCCGCCGCCCCCTTCTGGTGCTTTCTTCTCCATTTCTCCCTCAGCATTCAAGGTCCAACCTAGATGCATATTTTATTTGCTTCAGGCAGAAACTGGCCTGGCACCCTAGCACTGGAGCCCATCAGTAAATAGAACGGCCACAGAAACAATTTCTGGTCCCCGCTTTAATTTAACCAAATCCTGCTCCCTCCTCTCTCTAGCTTTGCTTCTGGTCCAGCTAGCCTGAACCTTGGTCTCCATATCCTCAGTATCTCTCTTCACTCTCAATCATCAAACTTCTGGGATTGCTGTAGCAATTACTGTCACCTAAGTCATTTAGGGACGAGCCTCCCCAAGGCATATCCAACTATTATTATAAGTCAGACATAAAGGGCCAGTGGCGCTTAGAACTGCCTCTTGGGGACAAAGTGTGAAGCACAGCTGAACTGGGAGACCCCTCTCTGAAGTGTTATTCTGCCCAAATCCAGAAATCTGAACTTTTTCTGTATGTGCCCCGAACCTCCGTGCGTCCCGTGCCAGCCACTGTCAGTCATCACCACTAGGGGGCGCTGTTGACCCTGTAACTGGCTGCAGGCTGGCTGGGTTTGGATCTGAACTATTCCTCACTCAAATTAAGGGCAATTGTATTGCCTTGTTCCAGCTGTCAAAACAGCACGACTTTAGTGGGGTTCCTTCGGAACTCAATCTTTTAAACAGGCTACCAGAGTCTTGTGGGACATTAAGAGCGATATCGAAGCTCCAACTAAAGCTTACAGGCTCTGTGAGTCCAAGAAAGGTGGTTGAAAGTTGCTTGCCCTAGGCCACAGTTATCGGTGTTCTTTATACATCTACAGTTGACAAACGACATAATAATCCAGTCGCTTCCACTGCCTGCCGGGAGGAGAACTGACAGATTATAATTGTGCCATGTGATGTCATAGTGGTGGCAAAGTTTGAACTGAGTTTTTTCCCAATAAATATTCAAAATGTAGGTCTTTATGAATTACGGGTGTTCTGTTAACAAAGCAAAAGCAAGGACATCAGACAACAGAGCAAAATCAGCGTCATGGTGAACATAGGGCCTAAAGAGTTAGTGTGGCCTTTGGCTGGATTACAAGATGGACTGCATCTCGCAGGTTCTAATGTCATAGCCACCTCACTTCCTGCCTCCCTTCCTCCCTCTTCCCCAACACATCTTCCTCCCAAATCCATGTCCTCATGTTTGATAGCCCATTGGGTTCAGTTAGTGACACCCCTATGTTCATGGAAGTTGGTCACCCTCCCTACCTCAGTAGACACTCTTCTTGCTGGAATTTCTCACTGGTTGGATTCAGACTAGTTTGTATGTGATTGCTCTCCCAGTGGGCTCCCTACAGGCAAGGGACCTTGCTCATAACCATCATTCAATGGCTACATAAGAATTAAAAGATGACCAGAGAGTCAATGCTGCCCGCAGAATCCCATGACCACAAAGGCCAGGGTTATAGTTGAGTGAATGTCACTCAGTGGCTGATGTGTTGATGGTAAGGAGTTGCACTATAGAGTAGTAACACATAAGCCTCAAATTCTGGTGGCTTCCAACACCAGACAGCAGTCTCTCATCCCATGTTCCAGGTTCCTCAATGGTTAGCAGGGGACTGTGTTCACTAGGGTCCCTCAGGAAACAGGTGATGAAGTAGCTGGTGCCTTGACCAGAGTTGGCCTCTGTTAGCCCTGTCCAAACCCTGGACTCACTGTGCAGTGAGCAACTGTTAGCTTACTTCATCCAAAGCAGTGCAGTCTCGTGTTTCTGAGATAATAGCATACGATCAGTTTTCTCACCGTGGTTGCTTATTAAGAAGCCACAGAGAGATAATTTGGATGAAACATCCAGATACTTGTGGTCGGGATGGGGAGAAGGCAGCTTCGTAGGTAAAGAGCTGGGTAGCAAAATTCTTACTCAAAGAAGGACCCACTGTCCTACCACGCCACCTGGAGGCTTTTGAGAAACGCAGGGTCAGGGGCCACCAGACCTCCAGATCCACAGTCAAGAATCAACATTTTAACAAGGCCCCAGTGGAATGTGAACAGCAATGGCTGAGAATGGTTTAGTCGGTGAGGGATTCCTCTACCCAGAGAGCTTGGTTTAGAATCCCAGTTCTGACAACTTTCAGCTTCAAGACACAGGACAAAATCCTTCCACTCTCCATCTGTCATCAGAAACGTCCATAAATGGACTTAATAACCACAGTAACACCCTGGGATGGTCATGAGAGTGAGCTAGCACTACCAGATGCTTCTGTATGGGAGATGGTGATGCTGGCGGGGATGACGATGCTGATGGTGAGGATGTCAATGATGCTGATGATGTCGATGATGCTGATGGTGATGATGGTGTAGAAAATGTACTTACGGAAATGTATTAGAGATAATTTCACGTGTAACCTAATCTGAAGTGCACTGACCCATTTCCTATAGTGAATGAACATCTGCTGTTCTTGAACCACGACAGAGGAGTGAGCAGCAGAGAATTCGTTCTGTAGATTGTATTGAACAAGGCACAAGAAGTAGTGCATCCAACAGGTATCATGGGGGACATAGGATGAGAGGTAGGCAGAGGAATCTGAGCATCAGTCCTGATGTTCTCACAGGTGAGCATTACACCCATCTCACACCTCACTGAGGAAACCGGGCCCATGTTCCCATCAAGGGATATTCAACTATATAGAGTCTATGTTAGGATGAATGACCGAGAGACTGTCAGCAACATTGTCATAGAACAACCATTCTTTAATGTTTGAAATAGAACTGTCTAATGAGTGAAAAAAATCACACAAAGACCTCATCATCACAAGTAAGACCCAGTAAACGTCACCCAGACGCCTGCTGTCAGGAGCAGACACACGTGAGCACAAGCTTGTACACAAATCACCCCCGTGAGCAATTGTGAGCGAGTAGGCTACTCCAGGTTAACTACTCCTAACCTTTTCCAAGCTGGGCAGCCTTAAAGAGCCACATCACCCCTTTCGACATCAGTTTCCCTATCTGTGACCCGAAGACAATAAAGGACGACAGGATCACAGGGTGCTTGGAGAATTGTCATCACCATAGCTGGCTAAACGAGCGAAAGGCAAAATGCTTCCATCTCAGATTCCTCATCGGTTAGACGGAGATATAGTCTATCTAGCTCCATGGCGGTTCTTCACGAGAAGAGTGCCCCTCTGTGCACAGATGCGCCTTTCAGAGCTGCGAGCACAGAGTTGAGCAGGTCGGAGCTAACACGGGATGGAGTATTAATCAAACAATAGAAAAACAAGCCAGAGAAGACAGGAAGTGCCCAGACGTCAGTTCCTAAATAATTGTGTCCTTACTGGATCGTCCAAGATGGGATGCTTTCTCTCACTCAGGGAGGGAAGGAGAGGGGTCCTGCTTTTTACATTCCAGCCCCAGCTCCCTCTTCCTTAGTCTGGGGTTTGCCACATGGAGACATATTGTCAGATCACGCTAAGTGTGGTCTTGTAACTCACAGCCTGGGGGCATCAAGATTGGTGTTTCAAGGGTTGATTTTATATTTATCTATATGCAAAGGTTGAGGTACACCATGTGGTGTGTGTATGAAGGTCAGAGGACACTCGGCCTGTGGGAGTCGCTTCTCTCCTGCCATAAACATCCTGGGGGCTGAACTCAGGTTCTCTGGCTTGGTGACAAGTAACTTTACTACCTGAGCCTATCCCCTGGGTGGAAAGTTGATTTTCAGAGCAATGATGTAACCTTCTCTATGGGCCTCAGTATCCTAACCAGTGGCCTAGGCTGCCCACACCCCCCCATTCCCAGAATTCCTCCAACTCCAGACAGGACAATCGCAGATATTCAACTGCTCAAAATGCCTCCTCCTCTCTCACAATTACACAGGTCCATCAATTGCTTCACTTATCCACCCTGCCTGTCTTTGGTCCAGGCCTCCCCAGATGCACACAGAAGTCCTGAGCATCCTCTGCCGCCCCCAGGGGTCATGCACCACCAGGGCCTGGACTATGCACTGTGAATTTTCCTAAAATGTCTCGGCTGGCCTCCATGCATCATCCTGAAAGTTGTCCCACAATGGTACTTTCTCTTAAAGCATTACCGAAAGTCACAGCTTATAACGGACAGACAGTCTTAGTCATCCACCTCCCTGGAGCTCCCCTCTGCCACGTGAGGAAAAAATCCGAGTGTAGGACTTCTCATTTCTTGACAAAATACTTGACAAGAGCAAGTCAAGACAGAAAACTGTCAAGGGACAGTCTCACTGTCTGAGGGCACCGGCCATCATGGCGGGGAAGGCATGGCAGCAGGGGCCTGAGGCAGCTGGTCACGGGGCATCCACAGCCAGGATGCAGAGAGATGAATGCTGGGGTTTAGTTCATTTTTTCCTTTTTATTCCATCCAGGATCCTTCCCCATGGGATGGCACTGCCCACATTCAAGGTGTGTCTTCGTCAGGTAAATTGATCTAGAAACCCCCTCACAGACACGCTCAGAGGCTTCTTTCCACATGAGTCTAAATTCCATCCAGTTGTCAATCAAGGATAACCATCAGGGGACCTTGGTCTACTCCACTCTCAGAACCCTCTAGAAACCAGCTGGTGACCAGAAACAGTGTTTGCCGAATGGCTGAATGGCATGTGTTATTCTGAGGATTGTTTCGATGCATCTGTCTATACTGGGCATCACTGGCATATTTTTTATTTTTCTTCCTTCCCTGTTTTCTACGTCCACCAGTAAGCAACAGAGTTAAGATGCCGTTTGCTTTGCAAGCTGACCGTGGCTGCTTTATGAGGTCAATCTATAGCTGTCCTTGTCCTACCGCCAATAACATTTGCTCATTTAACGCATAACAGCAATATGCAGACACACACCCTGCTTGCAAGCAGACAGGGCAAGACACTCTAAGCCACTCCAACAAGTTCTATACTTCGTATAATGCAATGTCAACCACTTAAAATTTCAGCTTGAACAAAATAAATCTTTAGCGGCCTCTTTCAGTTAGAAGCCCTGGGCACATGTGGAGGCCATGGGCTTTCTCTTGCCAATAACTCTGCCCTCCTATAAATCATGTTAATTGTCTCCATGTGCCCACAGCCTACGGGGAGTTTCGTAATACCCTTTGAGGATATTAGTGGTCCCTGGTGTCGCTTATGAGACTCAGGCAAGCATCTGGAAGCAATTTTGGTTAAAGAATTAATGATTTTGAGGTTCAATAATACAGGACTTAAAAAAATAAATAAATACAGGAAACTTTGTTAGCCCCGGGAACCTGTGGGTTTCCCTAGCTGAGATAAAGGGACCGACAGTCCTCTGTCCCATTTGTTGAATCTGTGTGAGTGCCTGGTTGATGTTTAGAAGGTCACATGGCAGATTAAAGGCAGTCTTAAAGTGGGGCTTGCAGAAGGGAAACTCTGTTTTCTTTGGTCTCTTTCTGTTCATTCTGGGAGAACCAAGAGGGGAGATGCATCCGAGGACGGCAGGTGCCATTCGGGCTGTAAACATGGTGACGAGGTCCCACTCGGGCTTCATTCTTTATTCCTATTCTGGAATAGGAGACGGGGGATGGAGCAGACCCCATCCTTCAGTCTGAAATCTTGGACTGCTGAGTTTCTCCCTGGTGGTAGGGGACCAAACATTTCAACAAAAAATATTTATTCTCTGTAGATTTTCAGGCTCTTTAAAAAAAAAATGAGAAAATTTGCCTTGGATTCTAGGGGCCCAAGTGACTTTGCTATTGTTCCCCAAAGATGTGTCTTCAGTAGTGAACTGAGCTGGAGGGTTGGGCTATTGCCTGCATCACCTAAATAGAAAGCTACTCCTACCCATGCCTGTGAGAGCAGGGTCGCCTTTCAGGTATGAGCTCCTCTTCAAGACCCGCACACCCTCGGACTTCTTATGCTGTCTCAAGACCTGGGGGTTGGAAAGGTCCGCCCTTTCCCTGATGTTTCTTCTGCATCAATCACTGTTATGTTTGTTTTCTTTTGAAAGCTTTTCCAACGGACTGGCCAGCTTGATCTATTTAACCCTCGGTGGGAGAGAGATCCCCAGCCTGTGCAGATTGAGACTCAGATCCGGGTGGGGCTCCCCAGGTTTGGAGAGCTGGCAGCTGATAAGAGTCCTAGCCTTCCAGCTTCAGAACCTTTCACTTCCAGCCCCAGTCAGATCCTATCCGCAGCACACTGCCCAGACTCCTGAGCAGCCCATCAAACAAACCCCAGCGTCAGTAAGCATGCAGGGACATTGCTGGAACCTAGTGCCACCAGAAGGGAGCATCGGGAAATCGGGGGAGGGGGGAGTAGGTTCAGGAGTGTGTGGAGAAACTGCTCTCACCAGGACACGTCTGGGGCATAGTTTCTGGCGCTGAGGGGGGCGTGAGGGGGTGGGGACGACGACGACGACGTTGTTTTGTTTTAAGCCTGGATAGTTGGATACACATAATTGGGTGAGATACAGAAAAACGAGTCTAGCCTTGTCCACGGAGCACACGTATCGGCACACATCCCACTGAACCACTGGTATACGTCCCACTGAGTCCAACCGTTCACCTAGATAGTTCGTCCACAGCTGCAAGCGACTTTGAATTCCAGATGTCCCCAGACGTCAGCAGAAGATGACCTGAAGTTACTGATGGGGGAACTGACGACCGCGAGACCTCGCGGTGACCATGGGAGGTGGTAAGACTCAGAACTCAAGGGTTCAGTTCCATCCCGCGTGGCGGGCACCTGGCAGAGCCATCCTGTAGGACGTGGCTTCATGGAGGCAGGAAGCTTGAAAGCCGGGGATCCGCTGTGGGAGAAGAGATTTCAAGTCTCCAAGGCGCCTTGGTCCTGCCCCCAGTCTTGGTCCCCAGGCCAGCGCGCACCGGGCCTCCTGGCCCCTCTAGCATCCTCCTTCCATCCGGCCGCGGGCGGGGCCGGAGGTGGGCGGATACGGAGGGTGTCGTGGGAGGGCCCGAAGTGGGCGGGCCCGGGGGTGGGATCAGCAGGACCGCGGCTGCAGCCGGAGAAAAGTTGTCTGGACCAGCGCACGAGCAGCTGCCGGAGCCGGAGTGCTGCCGGGGTGGCCCCGGGCATGGGGCAGCCGGCGCGGGGCCCGGGCTGGCGATGGGTAGCGTGACAGCGACCACGATGCGCTCCGAGGGCGCGGCCCCGGGGTGGGCGGCGCGGTACAGGGCACTGAGCCTGCTGCTGGCCGCTCTGCTGGGTCAAGGTAAGGCGGACGCTGTCGGGGATCACAGGGTCTCTTGGGGACTGATGGGGAGCCAGGGCGCGGGTAGAGAGGGTAGCGCTGATGATGAGGGTTCCGGGTCCCACCGAGAGCCCCCAGTTATCGAGACAGCGGATTCCGGCCGCAGCTGCGAGCCATTGAGCTGTGGCTAGGGATCCGCCGCGGCAGCCCACCCCGAAGCCCTGCTGCCTCTCCCTCCCGGAGAGCGGTGGGGGGGGGGGGCGCGGGAGGCGTGGCTGCCGGACTCTGGGTCTGGGCTGCACCCTGAGTTCCATATGGAGCTGCGCATCCTAGACTCGGTGCAGCTGCGGGGCGCGGGGAGGACCCTGGTTTCCCGCGGCCCCTTCTACAGCTTTGAGAAACCCAGGACTTTCCACCCCACATTTAGACCGAGCGGTGGCGTTGGGGAGCATCTGGCGGCTCTAGTTTCCAGCGAGTCCACTGACAGGCTCCCACTTCCGTCCTTTGCCGGGAGCGGTGGGAACCAGGACTCTGCAGGTTTCTGGAGACTTGTGCAAACGGGCTGACGCAGGCTTGCCAGGGCTCTCGCTGCTGCTAAGGTCGCTAAGTCGGATTATTACCCTTCCGTGGGTCAGGTTGTCTACGGGCGGGGCTGTAGAACCAGAACCGCTGCTTCAGGCGCTCAGAGTCCTGGAACCCCAGGGTGCGGTCGGGCGCCCTGGTGAGGTTCTAGCGTGCTATAGGTTAAGCCCAGATGTTCTACAGTGTTCTGTACTCTCCCGCAGTGAGGCGGGTTCAAGCTCAGCCATTGACAAGGACCGGACTGAGGTTCCTCTGTTATGCACTCGGCACGGATGTCAAAACCTCTCTCCAGCCTGGTGCTCCAGGGCTGTGTTGGAAATGTATCCGGGCAGACAAGTTGTCATTTGGTGTTTAAAAAGTAGAATTTGCTTTACAAAAGTCCTTTCTGCGCTATGTGAAACTGGGGGATGCCCCTTATTCCAGGCGCATTCCCCCAGACAAGCCTACCATGCATTATGTACGCTGTGCTTCCTCCCAATGGGTCCTGTTTCCCCAGAGCCGCGGGTAAACTGGGGCTTGGGGTGTTTATTAACCCAGAGGCTGCTCTCAGCACACACCTCCCGGCGGATTCCGATCACTAAATAGCTTAATGGGCATTTAGAAAGAAAAAGAGAAAGAGACCCACATTTCACTTCGGATCAAGCAGAGGCTGTTATTGCAGTGGCCGGTGTAGACCTTGGACTGGCGATTGAAGGCGCTGGGGTGGGGCTGGCATGGTGGAGATCGCCCATGTGATACAAAGCGCCCCCCTCTCCCCCAGGCACCTGGATTTGCTAGATTTCACCGGGTGGGGCTCCTAAGGTTGGTCCAGGAAGCATCGTGTGCTAAATGTGTTTTCACTTTGCAGCATTGATCAAAAGCTTGCAGCTCATTCTGTGTTCCCCTAAAGCAGCCTGATGTTTACTCTGAAAGATGTTGCATGCGTGCACAAGCAGGTGTGTGTTTGCACCTGTGTGCAGAGGCAGGCGACCAACCCATAGTGTCTTCTGCAGTCAGTCAGTCTCTACCTTGTTTTTTGAGACAGGGCTTCTCTCTTTGCAGAGAGCTCTCTCATTAGGCTAAACCTTCGTGTCAGCGAACCCCTAACCTGTCCATCACTGCCTCAGCGCTGGGATTGCAGCCTGCCCCATCTGCCCTGCTCTGCTGCTGTTTTCTGAGTCTTGGAGTCATGTCCTCCAGGTTGCACGTGCGTGAGTCTGCCACTAAGCCACCTCCCAGCTCCTCCATACAATGTTTTACAGAAACAAACACCTCCTCATCCTTGTTTAAATTTCCACTGTCTTAAAAAAAATAACCATGCCAAACAGGACTTTTTTTTTTTTAATACAAGGGTCCCTGTGTGGGTTTCTGGAACCCTGGAAAACTATCCGGTCATTAGCACCCTCCGAAATGTGTGTTTTTGACTGTTGATGCTGAAGCTTCGCCACTCACCAGGGTTTGCAGAAAACGCAGTTGTTCTTGTGAGTTTCCATAAATAGGACAGAGCATTGAAACAGAGGAATGGTTCTCTGAGATTTAGACCCAACTTGAGCTGAAACAGGCTTCACCTGCCAACCTTCAACCGCAGGTGGAAGGGTGTGAAGGACTGACGGGCTCCTCGGGAGGGCTGTGAGGGCTTCTGCTCAGGTGTGGGGCCCCAGCAAAGGTTGGATCCAGCTGTAGTCCGCTAACTCACTGGAACCTGTTGTAAGGTCCTCAGTTACTTCAATGTGCATATGCCCCTGTGGACAGAGACCTCTGTGGGGGTGTGAGCTGCAAGCAGTGCATGTAGCACTGGCATCACACACCTCACCAAGTGGTGCACGAAGCACAGGCACCTTTGAATAGAGGAGGCTTTAGAGTCCTGAAGTGGCTTCAAAGATCAGTGTTGTCCACTGAAGGAATGAAGTAAAGATGAGCAGTTCTTTAGCGTCCCTGCACTATGGCGCCTAGGGGGACCTTGCGGAGGGGTGTGGGGGAAGGGTTGAGAAGGGTTCTTCTCCCCTGCCCTCAGCCATGCTTTCAGTGGGGTCCAGGGGCTCAGCTCAAATGCGCATCCACCTTCTTCCATGCATCACTCAGCATCGCCATCTGTTCAGCCTTCCAGAGGTCCCCCAAACCCCACTGATGATACCCCATCAGACCTTGACTTGTCTCAGTTCTCCCCTCTCCCCTGACTCTCTGCAAACATGGGCTGTCCACAGGATGTTTGCAAAAACTAGGCAGATTGCTGGCATTTTTAAATGATAGAAGTCACACAGCTTTATTTTAATTAAATAAAAACACGTTTTTTAGTCTTAAAAATGGGAGAAGGCATGTGAAAATATCCAGATTTCTGAAGTGCCTGTGTCAGACTCCTAAGCCACACTGCACAACTGCATGACAATTTTATAAGTAACTTACCAAGCAAAAAAGGATCTTACTTCTATTTTCTATGAGTTGTATATCATCTTCTTGTAATTTTTATTGTGTGTGAGTGTTTGCTGCCTATAAGACTGTGCACCATGTGTGCAGTACCCATGGAGGCGAGGAAAAGGTATTGGAGACCCTGGAACTGGCGTTACAGATGGTCATGAGTCATCATGTGGGTGTTGGGAATGGAACCCGGGTCATCTGGAAGAGTAGCCAGTTCTCTTAAACACTGAGCCGTCCCTCAAGAATCCAGTCATCTTCTTTGTCCGAAAGTTGTGTTTAATGAGGGAAAAATGCATACAATGAAATCTTCCCCTTTAAGATATATAGTTGTAAGTTTGGACTAACACATACAAATGTGTCAACTTTTGGATCACCTTCAGAAACCCTGTGCCGTCTCCCTCCATCCACAGTTCCTGACACACTGTTCTTGGTCTCTGGACCTTTCCTATTTTAGTAGCAACACCATGATGGACTTACACTGTGGGTGGCTTTCAGATCTGCGGCTGTGCAGTCAGCATCATGCATTCCATAGCCACCTTTGCCCCAGTGCTGGGCCTTCCTTTTTAATGCTGAGTAATATTCCTTTGAGTGCTGCTCAGTTTTCTTGTTTCTCAAATGAAGGCCATTTGAAGGACTCTGGGTTTTATTGATTATGAAAATATTATGAATATTCACAGACAGGGTTTTGAGTGGCTTGCATTAGTTCCTCCTGGTTAAGTATCCAGGCCTTGGAGTGTTGTCAAGTGATTTGGTAACTTTGGCTTTTTGTTTCCCCTCAACTGGGTTATTTTGTATCATTTGCAGCACTTGATATTATTGCTGTTTCTTTGGTCTGCCAATTCCAGTAGCCCAGTAGTTTGTATTTCTTTGAGACTTTCAAGGTCTTTTCTCTTGGTGTGTTCATGTATATGTGTGGGTGCACATATGTGGATGTCAGAGGACAACTCGGACAAGTGGTTCTCTCTTTTCCACTGTGTGAACTCCAGAGGCAAAACTCAGATTGTCAGGCTTGGCAGCAAGCTCCCTTGCATGCTAAGCCATCCCACTGGCCCTTCTTTAGGATTTTACTTACTTTTTTATTTTTTAAGTTTTATTTACTTCTTTGGGGTTTTGTTTATTCTCAGTCTTTGACAGATAAAGTGGCGTGTCCTTGGGTTTCATGATCATCCGTACATCTCCTTTGGTGAAATGACTTTTTCAAATGCTGCATGCCCACTTTAGAAAATTGGTTGTTTACTTTCTTACTGATGTTTTTCAGGCAGTTTCTGTGTTCTGGACATGATTTCTCATCAGACAGTGTCTGAAAGATATTTCTGTCCAGTTGTCCTATAAAATCAGATTTTAAATTTTAATGAAAATTTCTCTTAATAAGTGGGCTGTTGGTGCCAAATCTAGAAGATCATCCTCTAAGCCAAAATCACAAGAATCTCTAGATACTGGGGCCAGTGAATGCATGCGAGTCCAGTGCCCTTAGAGGCCTGAAGAGGGAAGTAGAACCATTGGAACTGTAGTTACAGAAGGTTGTAAACTGCCATGTGGGTGCTGGGAACCAAATCCAGGTCCTTTGAAAGAGCAGCCTGTACCCTTAACCACCGAGCTATGTCTCTAGCCCCAAATCATTGCCTTTGTTTATCTAGTCTGTTAATCTCTGTCTTTTAATCATCATGTTTATACCATTTATATGTAATATAATTATCTGCATGTATAAATTAGGAACTGACACTGTACACACTGTTTCCCTTCATGGTCCTTTTGCTCCTTACTCTTCCCGTGACTTTTTCTGCTTTAGGGTTAAGCATGTTCTATGAATCTATTTTATGTCCTTGATAGGCTCATTTGTGCTTCCTATTCAGTTTTACCCATTGCCCTAAGGTTTACAAAATGCATCTTTAATTCATCAAAGCTTAGATTCAAGCTGCTTTATACTGCTCCATAGGCTTTACACTAACCTTAAAAAAATATATTTCCAGTATGTTTCATGCCCTCTACATGAAATCATTTTGAAGTGCATGCCCTCTTATGTGTTAGGTGCCGCTAAGAGAATTGTTGATTAAGGATTGTTGTGATATAGTTTCTAGGAGAGTGAAAAGTCACGTTTAATCGGCTCAGGCTTGTTTCTGAGTGGGCACTTTGGGCATGCGGATGCTGCCGTCCCTACGGGTCTTTATTCTATCTCCTACCTTTACTCAATTTTCTTATTTAAGCACCTTGGGGATTTAGAAATTGCTGCCTCTAAGAGACGAGGAAGGTCAATACTAGTGTGTGAGTTAGCAAAATTTTCAAGAGAATGGGTTACGCTACTCTTCAGTGACCGACATCCCATCTTTGGCAACGTACACACATTCTTTCCCTCACGACAGTTGTTAGCAATCCAATAGGACTCTGAAATGGTTGGAATCCTGAAGCCACCAAGGATTTGATATCTTTTCTACATAAGATGCACCCCCTTTGATCCGTGTGAAGAAGTGTCACTTACAGGCTAATTGGGGTCAGACTCGGTGACCCTGGAAGGGCAACTTCATACGGAGCCTCAGTTCTGCCCATTTCTGGAGGAACTGCTCAGGGAACCCAGGCTGCGAGCATCAGAAGCATCGGAGGCCTCAGAAAAGAAAGGAGTTATGGGTTCACAAACTGAAGATGCCACAGAAGTCTGCAGGCCAGGTCTCCTGGGCACAGTTTGTGGCTTGCTGTAGGCTCCCTGTGACTGTCAATTATGTCTGCCTCCCATGGGGCACCACAGCTTAGATGCAGGGGAAGTTTTGGTCATTTCAGTGATTTTTGTCTCTGGCTCAGGTTGTAGATTCTAGAGATAAAGACTCTTGGACTTGGAATGAACCCGAGAGTGGTGTGTGTGTGTGTGTGTGTGTGTGTGTGTGTGTGTTAGAGGGGTGATGATGTTTGGGGCTAGGGATGTCACTTATTGGTAGGATCTTGCTTGGTGTGTAGGGGACCCTGGGTTCTGTGTGTAGAATGACAAAGCAAACCAACAAAAGGAACTGCATAGTCTTCAGTAATCTAGACCAGCTGACTCTAGACACCCCTCTCTAGAGTCAGATGGGAGTGACTGACAGGATCACCATGCCATATTTGATGGGAGTATCTCTCCCAGAGGGAAACCATAGAACCATTTGTTACCAGAAGTGGGTGGGTAGATGCTGAAAGCAAAATCCGTAGACAATGTTTTTCCCAGCACAGAGACCTCATGGACATGGCCATTACAATCAGCACAGTTCTTCTGAGCCCCAGATTTTATCCTATGAAGCAAGGACCACACCTACTTCCTATGTCTTCAGGACAGAGATGCATGAGCCTGAGGCATGTAGCATCTCTCTCCCAGGGCTGGCATGATAAGAAACCACACAGAGAACAGCTTCTGTGCCACTTAATCTACCGCCTAAGATAGAGAAATAATTTTCTCTCAGAGCCAGAGTCCTAAGTCAAGGTACCAGCAGGACCAGATTGTTGTCTGGGTACCTAGGAAGGATGCTTCCTCGACTCTTGCAACTTCTGGTAGCACCTGGGTTCCCCGGCTGTAGCATCTTCTGCTCAGACTTGTGTTTGCATGACTGTCTTCTGGGTGGGTCCCCTCCCCACTGTCATTGTGCATAGGGTGGGAGAGTCAGAGGGAGGCAACTTCAAGTGTCAGTCATTCCTTAGGCTTGTTTTTTTGAGACACCATCTCACTGGCCTGGATCTTACCAATTAGAATAGGCTGGTTGGACAGTGAACCCTTGAGATCAACTTGTCTCTGTCTCCCCAGCACAGGAAAAGCAAGCACAAGCTACTACAATCTAGCTTTTCATACAGGTTTCGGGGATCAAACTCAAGGCAGGTCCTCGTGCTTGCAAGGCAGGCACTGAACCATCTCTTCATCCCCCACTCCAGAGCTCTATAAGGACTGAATGTAAGTTCCAACATAATGTATCTACAGGACCTTTTCCTAAGTAAGGAGTTGGTCACAGGCTCGGAGGAGGGATGTCTCCTGGGGCCACCAAACCATCACACATAGTTAGAAAAGTTCAGAACACTTGCTGTTAGAATTGGTGACGTTAACACTGCCAGAAAGAATCACGCAAGACAGTCTCGTCACAGAAAGATGTTTCCAGAAAGGCCTGAGAATGATGTCGAAGCAAACAGAACAGCGAACCTGACGATTTCAAAGGGAAAGGAAAGACACATTTCGTGAGAGGTGACCATCTGTCACAGACAACAGGGAGCCGGGGCTTATGTTGTCCTTAAATGCATCAGCCGTCACTTCCATGAATTCCTTTCTTAAACACTACTTTCTCCCTGAGTTTCTAGAGCCGTCAAAGCAGCCTAGAGCAGCCCCCAGGCTATGCCCCTTAATTAATTTTCTCACCCATTCTGTGATCGACTCATTTTGTTTGTTTTGCTGAACCAGTCCCCCAGCCTTTAATTATAATATCTGTTTTCATCTGTGTCTCCTTACCTTGTCTGTGAACTCCTGGCCGTGAAAATGTTGATATAATGTCACCTGCTTTGGCACGTGGTGACCCATTAGGGACTCTGTGAGGCAATAACACTTTCTTATATTCTCAAACTAAAGAAATTTTTGTTTTTTTTTTTGTTTTTTTTTTTGTTTTTTTTGTTTTGTTTTGTTTTTCGAGACAGGGTTTCTCTGTAGCTTTGGAGCCTGTCCTGGAACTCCCTTTGTAGACCAGGCTGGTCTCGAACTCACAGAGATCCGCCTGCCTCTGCCTCCCAAGTGCTGGGATTAAAGGCGTGCGCCACCACCGCCCGGCTTCAAACTAAAGAAATTTTGAAGAGCATCCTATTGTCCAATATACATGTGTGCACACACTGCTAATTCCTGCTCTTACCATTGAATTTTATTTTAGCAGTGATTTTTTTCTTAGAAAAAAATGACAAGAAAATAAACAAGAAATCTTGCACTGTAAAAAAAAAAGCACACTGTGAACAGTATCGGCCTTGGAAACATAGTTTCATCATTTTGTTTCCATGGGCAGCAATGACTTTGTGTTTTGCTACTGATGTGATTTCCATGCACCTGCCTGGTGGCAAGCTGTGGATGAATGCTGAGCTGTTCAGTTTTCAGTTATGCATCTTCGTTTGAAAAAGCTAACTATCCCAGCTTCTCATCTGCAGCAGTGTGTTAGTGCTGGTAACTGAAGGATCCTTGTGGGCTTCAGGCCCAGTTGGATCTAGGCGCCAGGCAGTATCACAGGACACTCTTTGTCTCCTCTGAATGATTTTGTCATCATTGCGGGCAGTTGCCTCTGTCATGTGAAGCTCCCCTGATAGTTATGTTCCTTCTGTAGAGCACACCATCCCAAAGACATTGACTTCCTAAATGACCGTAGAAATTTCATGAGTGAGTCACTTGACAATAGTTACCCACACTTGAGCCTTTCGATGTGGTAGAGGGAATGGGAGTTTCTGATTAGCCAGATCATTCTCTGGAGTTTGAGGCTCCATCTAATCCCTAGGACAGAGAGTATGAGAGGAATGAAGATGCACAGAGATTTGAGGCAGGAGAGATGGCATCGGGGTCAAGAGCACATGCCTACGTTCAATTCTGGCAAAACATCCACACACATAAAATAAATGCTTTCTTTTAAAAAGAATGATGTTGGCAGAAGGGGACTAGAGGATCTGAGGTGAAGCCAAGTGTCTCACAGCCAGAAAAAGACCAAAAGCCAAATGTAACTACCAAGACAGAGAAGCCCCTTCCTGGGATGCGGAGTCAGCTGGATTCTCATGCTTAGGCAGAAGCAGTCACTTCCCAGGGCTCTCCAGGAACACTGGGAAGGTTCAGTGAGGAAAGCGCTTGCCACATGAGCCTGAGGACTGAAGTTTGATTTCCAGAACCCACATAGAAAACTCTGTTTAGCGTGTCTGAGTTGTAATCCCATTTCTAGGGAGGCAGAGATGGGAGGACCCTTGGGCCTCGCTGGCTGGCCAGCCTGACCAAATCAGTGAGTTCTAGGCCAGTAAGAGACCCTGTCTCATAAAGAAAATGTGTCTAATAGCTGAGGAATAACACCGAAGATTGACCTCTGGCCTTTTCATATAGGCAGGTACACACGAGGCCAACCACATGTATGTACACACACACACACACAAACACACACACACACACACACGTCCCCCCACAACCAACACATCTCCCGCTCAGAGTGTTCTCTCTGCTTTAGAAATCATTTATTCACTTATTCATTCCATCACCCATCTGACGTGGCTCCAGCTCTGACTGTGGACCAGGCTCTCCATTGCTGACCCCCTCCCAGCTGAATGGAAGGGGTTCCTCTTTCCCAATTCCCCCTCTGCCACCCAGGACTACAAAGGAACTCTGGGTGGGATTCCTAAAGCCTTGGCTACATACAGCAGCCCCCAAGGCTCCGCTCTGCCATCTTTGCTGAGCAAAGACATATACCCTGGGAGAAGTCTCCATCTGGGGTGATTTGTTCTGCCCCAGGTTTGTGTGGCATCTCCAGTTTTCTAACTAGCAGTGTGTTCTTTTCTTTAGCTTTTGTAAATGTTTTGGGTCAGTACACAGCCCCGGGTTCCCATTTCATTAATGAATTGACTCACTGTAGATTTTTCTCATTTCTCTTCAAAATCCAAACAGTTTCATCTTGTGCACATAAATTCTGTTAACAAAGTATGTTTTCCTACTTGGAGCCCATCCCTTCCTGATGCTCAGTTGACCCCCCTGGCCGTGGTCCTGCCCTTGAGCATTGGGTCTGTGAGGAGAAACATTTAGTGGCTTTGCCTAAGAGGTCTCTGTCTAGCTTTGGAGGCAGTCTCCCCTCCCCCACACGCCTGAGGTCTTCAGTTCTGCCATTCTCTGTGTCTAGGCCACAGAGCCCAGATATTTGGTCAGACATTCTGGGTTTCATTTATTTGATGAATTTTATTTTTTTAATTTTTATTTTGAATTTTTATTTAATTTTTAAATTTTGAATGTAGTGCGTAATTTGGTAGACCTGGAGTGCATAGGAGGATTTCTTGGACATAGATGATGGGTCCCATCCAGGGAGATGAAGTCCTCATTATACCAACAGAATGGTCTACCACCCAAAGGCAATGTTGGGTTTTGAACTACAGTTTTGGACTTCTCTGCAGCTGGCTGGCAGCAATTGACCCCAGCTGCTTCTGTCTTCTTCCGAGTTGGTTGCTCACACCAAGGCTCCCTGCCTGCACACATTGATTCTGACCCTGGATAGCCTTGGCTAATAGAGAGTCCTCAGGGACTGGATTCTGGGTAAGGAAGAGTTGGTTTTCTCTTTTTGGGTGTTTCATTCTTCTCTTCTTTAATAACATCATCACTTGGGTTCGGAGCTATTGTTTTCTTCCCAAATCACAACTAGCCAACAGGGACAGTTCTTTCTTCTAAATTCCCACCACCTTCAGGTAATACCAGCTGCCTCTGAGATTGGACACCTCCCACCCACCCAGTTCACATGGTCACATAATTGTGTCCTTTGTCACAGCCTCAGTGAGGCTCCTGTTAAATTAACAGTCAAAACTGTGGTGAACTGCAAGGCATTCCAAATGTGCTTTGATTTTCTTACACACTAAGACAGGCTCTCTCTTACAAAGCTATAGCAGAACATTGAAATCAGGCAATTCTCATCTCTCTGATACCCTGTCTGGTCCTCAGACCCCAGGTGTTGTTTCCTCTAGTCTCAGTACAGTCCTTTGAAACAAGCAATCAAGCCCAGAACTTCATGTATTTTGTAGTTGTCCTTGTTCCTTTTATTTTTTAAATTATGTGTGCACTGTGTGCATCTACATGTGTGGCTATGCACCTGAGTTCGGGGTCCACAAAAGCCAGAAGAGGGTGTTGGTTTCCCCCAGAGCAAGAGTTACAAGTGGTTATGAGCTACCATGTGAGTCCAGGAATTGAACTCAGGACCTCTGGAAGAGGAGCTAGTGCTCTTAACCACTGAGCCATCTCTCTAACCTAATGCTTCCTCACTTTTCTCAGTCTTTCTTTGAGTTTCATGACCTTGACACTGTTGAAGGTGCAGGCTAGTCTTTCCATGACTGTAGTGGTTAATCTTCATTGTCAACTTCACTGAATTTAGAATCACCTAGAAACACACATCTTGTCATGTCTGTGAGGGCATTTTCATGGAGTTTGCCTAAAGTGGGAAGATTTGCCCACTCTGGGTGGCAACATCCCATATGCTAGGGTCTTGGATGGTGTCAGAAGGAGAAAATGAACTGAGCACCTGCGATCACCACTCTGTCTCTATCTTTCCTGACTCTGGGTGCAATGTGACCAGTTACCTCATTCTTCTGCCTCTGTCTCTTCCCCAACATGGTGAGCTGTCCATCTAATCATGACTAAGGTCATTTTATCAGGCTGCACAGCTAAGCACATCCCCTTATAGAAATGCCTACTCTGGCAACTTGACCAAGGTGATCTCTTCCAGGCTTCCCGGCTGTGGTATCTTCTAAATCATTTTTTAATCGATAAGTATTTTTATGGCAGGGGCATATGGAGACTTCAAATATCCCAATTCTTGGTAGAATTTCAGTTTTTTCATTTTAAACCCAGATTCTTCTTGTACCTATCTTTATTTTTATTACCATTCCTGTTTATTTTGAAGCTTAAAATATCTTAAATTTGGCCATGGGAACCATTTTTACAGTGAGGTCTGTTGTTGTTTTGACAGGTCTTCATTTTTCTTCAAGCTCTGCCCTACTTTCTGGATATAAGATGTTCCAGGCTTATCTGTACTTCCCCTGTCTTGGCTCACGTTATATTTTTTGCTCTGTGGTCTTAGAAAACAAAATCTCATGTCCATATGTGCTCATTGCTCCCAAGTGCTCCAGCCCCCATCTACTAAGAAGGAGGCATGACATTGCTTTTAAGTCCTTGGAGTAACTGGTTCCTGTCTGTGCCACTGTCTGCTGCAAAATTGAGTGGAAATGATGAGGCATTACCAGGGTCCCATGTTTGGTCATCACGTGGTGTCCCAGTACTGGGGCTCACACACATATTGCAGTTCCCATCTGTCCTGGTTGGATTTAATTGTCAACTTGACACATCCTACTGTCATTTGAGTGGAAGGCCTCAGTTGAGAAGTTGCCTCGATCAGATGCCTGTAGGAATGTCTCTCGAGGGCTTGTTTTGGTTGTTAACTGATGCAGGAGAGTTGAGCCCACTATGGGTAGTACCATACCCTAGGCTCGTGGTCCTGGACTGTATAAGAAAGTTAGCTCAGCATGAACCTCTGACCAGCAATGTTCTTCCATGGTTTCTGCTTCAGGTTCTTGCTTGAGTTCTTCCCCTGGTTTCCCTCAATGATAGACTGTGTAAGACAGATAAGCCATTTCCTCCTCTAAGTAACTTTGAGTTATTGTGTCTTATCACACCAACTGAAAGGAAGCTAGAACACCATCCAGTGCACATGGCTAAAGCTGGAAAAACAACCTTCCCAAAAGAAGAAACATGTTGACATCAGAAGAGAGGAATGGGAGGCACATTGAGTTGGTGGACAGGACCACAGCATACTTGATAGACCTGCTATAGCTTGAGTGACAGTGGCTGAGTCAGAGAGAACAAAGGCTAACAAGAACGATGTCATTACCACCAAATAGTACTGGCTTCTGGGTAGTAGCTCAGCAGCTACCCCAGTTCTGCCAGTGATTGACGGGATTACTCTTTCTTTAAAATGTTGACTCTGTGTTTCTCAACCTCACCAAACTGACGTGCTGACAAGGGGAAGGAGTGTGTTGGGCAAGAGTTCTTGCCTGCAGCGTGCTCTCTCCAAATAATGCCAATCCAAGTGACTCCCCACATTGCTACATGCACCCTGGACACACATAAAACTGTGTCTTCAGCACTGTCCAATATGTACAGAGAAATTCCTCAATCAAAATAATTGTAGATATTTCAGAGAAATTGCAGAAATACTAAAAAGAATCTCACATGCTTTTCAACTCTTTCTCCAGATTAATTTCAGTATATCACCCCTACGTCTCTATATTTGGGATTCTATGTAATTTTCTGAAGTACTTACAAATAAGTTGTCCCTATAGGATCCCTTGGGAGTGTATTCTCTGAGACAGGGGCATTCTCTTACCTAACATCACCGTGATCAAAACTACCCACGTTCCCCACTGGACATCCACAGTTTTTCTGTTCGTGTCTTTTACAGCAAACAGGTTGAGTCTGGAATCAGCTGTGATCTCACACTGCATCTTGCCCATGGCTCATCTGTGTCTTTTTATCAGATGCGGTTCCTAATTCTCGATTCTGTCCTAACTCTAATGGGTTTGGATGGTGAAGGCCAGTGTTGGGGAAGAATATCCCACACTTGATTCAAATCCGTTTGAAAATGGACCTCATGTTTCTTTCATATTGACCTGACCTCTGACCTTTGAACACAGAACTATGGTACTGGGGGGGGGGGGGGGGCGGTGCATATCCAGTATCATCTTAATGTTCGGAGTGACCCTGCAGGGCCTGCTCACAGGATATTGGAAGAACGCTCCTTTCTCCTTGCTTCCTCAGAACTTTTGGGCATCGAAGCCCCAGGAGCAGTTATCCCCACCACTTCTTCCTCTTTATTGTTCAGTTGCTGAGATGGGTCTCACTGTGTAGCCCTGGTCGACTGCACCTCACTATATAGACCAGGGTGGCCTTGAACTCACTCGCCTCTGAGTGTTGGTATTAAAGTCAGTGTCACCATACCTGGCTCCAGGTGGAAATGTTGGCCTTTCTGACCAAGGAGCAATGGCAAGAGACTCCCCATACTGGCCGAGTGGCCATTCTTATATGTTGGTGGATCAGTCCCAATGTTGGTCTGTGAAGTCTGGTATGTCTCAACTTAGAGACTTGAGAGAAAAATCTTCTTGCTGCCCCTTCAACATAACTGCATCTTTCTGGTTTCTACTCTTCATGGGAAAATGCAAAGTCGGTGCTTGTGTGCATGTATATGTGTGAATACACACACACACATGTGCATACTCACCTAGATTCATGCATGCAAGTGCACGCACACACACACACACACACACACACACACACACACGTACACACATGCAAGCATGCCCAGGCCCCACCTGCATCAGTCTTTAGCTTTTGGACATGAGACAGCAGAAATGGAGGTGTAGCAATGACTTCTTTCTTTACGTCCCCAGCTGCATAGCATAGGGTGCTGTGAGTACATCTGTCTGACTGAACGCCACCTCTGATGTCTTTATTTAGTTTGATAATGGCTTCTGAGTTTTCTCCAGAAACATAGGGGCTTAGTTTTAAAAGTTCAACTGAAAACACACAGAGAGGGGTGACATTTTGGAGAACAGAAAGCATGTACAAGATGCTGTGCTTAAACACCCCACCTTCAAAGACAAGAAAAAAATTACCTGTAACTCAAATCCCATTTTCTAATTCTCAGTCGCCCTCTAGGGCCCTTAGTGATTTTTGCTGCCTTGCTGTCATGGGCATTTTCACTCGCTTCACACAGTTTGTCTCTGTTCTAAATCTTCTCATCTGAGCTCAGCCCCAAGCAGTCATTTCCATAAAAGTCACTGTTTTACATACTAATTGCATTTCTGCGGAAAAAAAAAAAGCATCGAGATAACTACATCGGTTATAACATGTTTAAAGGTCCTTCTGTGTTTCCTTCCACATCATCTGCCATGGCACACTTGGGCAAACACTGGCCTGGGGCCCAGGTGCAGATGGAGCAGGCAGATCTCGTGTCAGCTGCTTCCTCCCCACGATGGGACCTCCAGATTGCATCCTCTGTCAGAACTTATAGGAGGACCTTCAGCAAAGATGGTATTCTGCTTTCATTTCTGTTGCTGTGATGAAAGACTCTCCCCAAAAGCAACCTAGGGGAGGAAAGGGTTTGTTTCAGCTTACAATCCCAGAGCATATCAGGGCAGGGACCCAAAGGCAGGCACAGCATCGCTTCCAACCAAGGAACTCAGTTGGCCATGCAAGTGCAGCAGGGTGTGGAGGATGTAGAGCATGAGGCTTGCTGGCTCACTCACAGGTGTGCACTCAGCTAGCTTCCTTATATGGCACAGGACCACCAGCCTAGGGAATGGCATCACCCACAGTGGACTGGGCCTCCTACATCAGTGAACATAACAAAGTCCCAGAGACTTTCCCGTAGTCCAGTCTCACCCAAGCAGGTTCTTAGATGAGGTGTCTATAGGCTGTGTCAAGTTAAAGCTGATCACAACAGATGAAAAAAAAAAGTGTTCTCAAGTCCCTGAAAGTCTGGGGGTGCAGATTAGTGGCAGAAGACTTGATTGCCATATGCAGTGTTCTGGATTCAGTCACCACGGTCTCCACCTTTACACACACACACACACACACACACACACACACACAGAGTCACACACATGCAGTCAGACACAGTCTCACATACACACAGTCACACACACAGGGTCACACACACAGTCACACACTCACTGTCACGCACAAAGTCACACACACAGTCACACATAGTCGTACACAGTCACACACACAGAGCCACACACACAGGGTCACACACACAGGCTCACACACACAGGGCCACACACACAGTCACTCACTGTCATGCACATAATCACGCACACAAGCACACACACAGTCACACACACACAGTCACACACTCACTGTCACACACATAGTCACGCACACAGGCACACACACACAGTCATGCACACAGTCACACACACAGGCACACTCACAGAGGCATGCACACAGTCTCCCACACACACAGGCATGCACAGAGTCTCACACACACACAGGCACACACACATTAGGGGAGGGATGAATGATAAATTATCAGGCCAGGAGGTCAACCATCAATGTGGTACTCACTTAGTCAGGCATCAACTAAAGACATTTAAGCTTTAGTCAGTCAACATTTAATTCAGCATTTCCCGACTTTGATCATCTGTGCCCTTTTCAAGTAAGTCTGAAAACCCAGAGACATTTTTCTGCTGCTTCTCCCAGAGGCGGACACACTGTTACTTCAGGACCATGTGCTGCCTTCTACAAACTACAAGAACAGCAAATACATGAACTCTGTTTTTCTGGGCTTTATTTTACATAGAACACAAGTAATTTCTCATTTCATAGAAAATACTGAATATAAGATCTAATGTTTCATGTACCTGAGGAGTCTGATACATACACGTCACATCTGCAGATTGAAAATTGATAACTGTGTGTCTAATTTCAAATATTAAACCTGCCCGTGCCATTGCTGAGTACACTGCCCTCCTGTACTGCAGATTTTAGGCAAGAGAGTAGTGGGGCAACATCATTAAGGGTGGCGATGTTGGCTGGAAAGATGGCTCAGGGGTTAAGGGTACTGGCTGCACAGTTATGAGGACTTGGGTTTGGGTCTCAGCACTCATATAAGGGGTTTTACAAATACATGACTCCTCAAGTGATCCAGCATGTTCTTCTGACTTCCACAGTACCCCGTCACACCACACACACACACACTATACACCAAATACATATACATTTTTTTTTAAAGAACTTGGGATTTTTGAGGGGTGTTCTTATGTTCTAAACCTACTTCAAGATTTCAGGACTCTGAGAGCCCAGGCCTGAGACAGGTCTCTCGCAGTCACCCCATTGATGAAAGCCTTTGGAGCCCAGCCCCCTCTCTACTGTGCACACCATCTTATCCTTGTGAGCCAGGGTTTTCTATCCATCTACTATGTACCACCAGTACCTCAGTCATCTAAAACCCCGAACACCTTCATTCTTTGATAGATGCCCTGTGGTTGGTGAGCCGGGGCTGGCGATGAAGCTCACAGCTGCTCATAGTCACCACGTAGACCATTGAGGAGAAGAGGATGCTAGAGAGGCAGAAACAGAGGAAGGGGATGACAACTCTGGAGGGAGCCGAGATTCTTAGCTTCCATCTTCCACAGGCTTGATTAAGGATCACGTAGCTCCGTGACATGCCCTCTACACATGGATGCTGGGTTTAGTCTATGGCTCCATCCCCTCCTCCTCTCTCCCAGCTCACAGGGAACACTACCTCCCAGGCTCCCTTGCCTTCTGGCTTCTCCACCTGAGTCTGAGGAGGCTATAGGAGATAAAGGTGCAGATTAGTACAGTGGCCACAGTGCGTTCATTTCCACCTCTGTTTGCAGCTTGAACCACTGGTGGCTGTGGCGGCATCTTCTCCAGCTCCAGCTGCCTGAGGTGGCTCTTCTCCTCACATCTCATTATGCTCTCCACAGTTGGCACCGCCCCCCAGGACCCCATCATCTCTGTCCTCCTCCCTGAGGACTGACAGTGCCCCCCCACAGTAGTTAACATCCATCATCGTGATCTTAACTCTTTCATTTCTGTGAAGTCTATTCCCCACATTCAAACTCTTCTATTGAAATTACTACAGCATTTTTTATTTTTTTCTGGCTAGAATCTGGCAAAAATAGCCATTTTTATTCCTCATGTGCATGTTCAGGATTAGACTCAGGACAATCCTAGCTAATAGAGCTACAAGAGAAAAGAAACTGAAGACCTTGGACACAAAGCCCACCTCTCTATCCGATGCTAACATGCACAATGGGGAATGGGCTAGCTTTTCCTGCTCACCACCTGTTTTCTAGCAATTGAATGGGATTTTGCCAATCCTTTCCTAAACACCTCGTGGCAACACAGATGTGGGAAGTATAGTTACCAGTATTTTATACGTAACATCACAGGACATGTTTCTTATTGGCCTGAATTTGGTCATCTTTCTCCTTATTGAAGCCCTACTATACAGGAAAATGCTAAGCACACAGGAGACACTTTATAAATATCTATTATCAGTAATATGAACCATAGGCCATGACACAGTAAAAGCAGGGTTGTGGATATTAGAATTGAGTTTCTTGTGAGTTCAGTTCCCAGCACCCACATAGTGACTCACAACCACCCCTAACTCCAGCTCCAGGGGTTTTGATACCCTCTTCTAACCTCTAAGGGTGCCAGTCATGTGGCACACATACATTTATGCAGGCAAAACACTTAAACACATAAAATAAATAAATTTAAAAGAAAAGAATAAAAATCAACTTACCTGGTAGTTTGACAGGATTTCTATGGGTGGGGGGTCTATGTCAGCTTTCCATACAAGACCATTTTAAAAATGTATTATTTTCACATGTATGTGCATGTAATTACATAGGTTTATGTGCACCACGTATTCAGAAGCTACAAGAGGGCATCAGATCCCCTAAACTGGAGTTGCCGACAGATGTGAGTTACCCTTTAGATGCAGGGAACTGAACTCAGGTCCTCTGCAGGAACAGCCAATGCTTTTAACCACTGAAGCCATCCCTCGAGATTACAACATTATTATTGTTTTAATGAGCCATCATTTTAGAAAGCCTGAAAGATAACAGGCTAGCCTGTAGAAGCAGTGAGGATTTGTGCCTATTTCATGCCTTGATTCTTCCCTGCCCAGGGAGCATGAGGGCATTTATAAAAATCCAAGTTGTATTAGCTTTCTCATCTTTTTAACAAAGTACCCAACAGCAATGACATACAGAAGAATTCCACCTTGACTTACGGGTTTTGGGGATCACAGTTTGTGAACAGGAGCAACTTGGTCCATGGTAAAGACAGCTTGTGACTGTCGGTTGTTCTGTGCTGTGGACCAGGAGACCTACTAAGTGTTCAGGAACCAGTACAATGGTAAAACCCCATCCCCTGTGACCTACCAATGGCACCCAGGCACCAACACCTGCAAAAAAGCACCAGGCGCTGAGGCTGGAGCCCTCAAATATGACTCTGCACCACCATTTTCGATCCGAACTCTAACATAGTCCTAGCCACCTCTCCAGAGGGTTCCCCAGCGTGAGTCTAGTTCCCAACCTCTCTGGACAAAATCAGTTCTCAGAAGTCGCTGTCATTACAGACACTGTTGTTGGCTCACAAATGTAGTTAAGTGATTAATGAAATCTGGTAATGGTTAATAAAACTCACGTGGTACACCAATTTTATTTCTTATAGTGGACACAAAATTAAATACCCCTCCGCCTTGATTTTGTTTTCTGATGAGTTTACATCGTCCATAGAGAAACCTGAAAGCATCTATTCCTTTCTAAAGCAGGTATCTCACACAATTGAAGAGGACACACAGGTACCTCTGTGTGGCCGTATATTTGTTATAAAACAGGACTTACCCTTTTTTCTTCAGAAAGGATTTTCTTTTCTAAAAGATGAGGGCAGAACATAAACCTTGGGAAAGACATCTTTCTTGGAACTCCCGATCTCCATGTTGAAAAGTGGATCCCGTCTTGTCGACTTCCAGGCATCTCCTCGTTGCTTTTGTTTTTCTATCTCTTAAGGTCAGGGATAATTCTTTAGGACAAAGGGAAAAGGAAATGTTCTTGTAACAATACAACTCGCTCCCAGCAAACCAGAGTGTGGCTCTCCTGCATCTTTCCTGTCACCTCCCTAGGTTTTATTGTGTTAGCAATTCTCTCCAAAGCTCAGATCCTATTTAATTATTCATGGTGCTGTAATGTTTATGTGATCCGAGTAATTATTATAATTATGCATTGTGAATTTTCATAATTAATGACCTCACTTGGATTTCATTTGCCACGGAATATTTCCAAAAGGGATTCAGAAGGGGAGAGTCTCCCAAGGACTCAGACTGTAACAGACACGATGGCCTAGCTTGACTTTTCAAATATTGGTGAGAGCCTTAGTCCTTCTTCTTGAGTGGGGATAGGTGGCTTCCTGAGAAGTAGGGAGATGGGATCCATCAGTGGAGTGCAACTAGGGGCCCCTGACACCCCAGCTCAGGATCTTCTGGGAGCCACCCAGACAAAATTGCTCAGAGGTGGTCTGGCGGAATAACCAGCGTCTGTTTCCTCCTGGTGGCCCTACTGGTCTCTTCTCCTGAGGACTGTGACTGAGTCAATGGCTTTAGAATTTGCTAAGACAATCAGTACAACCCCCAACCCCCAGTGGTGTATGACAACAAGATGACCCATCCAGGGATACATTTCTCCGTTCTGTCCCCTTCCCTCGTTATGCAACGTGTACCATACCAGTCATTTGGAAGTGGCCGGTAGTCGTCTGAGCATGGGAAGCAATCTTGTCTTTTATTCCTGATGCTTTCCTTGGACCATTTGTTGAGCTGCTGCAATATAGATACCAGGACCTTGGCAACTTCAACACAGAGCTTTGTACCCCGCAGGCATGGGGTTTGGAAATCTGAGATCAGGTACCAGCCTGGTCATTGTTTATCGAGGATCTGCTTCCTGGCTCAACAGATAGCACCTTCTGTCACATCCTTCCAAGATGGATGGTACAGACTAGCTCCCAGGGCCCTGTAATAAGCACGCCATCTTACTTTCCTTTCCCGTTGCTGTGATAAAATTCCCTGACAAAAGTCGCTTAAGGAAGCAAGTTTATCTGGCTCATGGTTCAAGGTTCAGGTTCCAGTCCGCCATGGCAGGGACGTCACAAGTGTCAAGAGCTCGAGAGAGATGGTCACATTGCATCTGTCATCAGGAGCAGAGGGCAGTGAATTAACGCACACCCAGTGCTCAGCTCGCCTTCCCTGTCGGTCCAGCAACCCCTGTGATGGCTCCACCCACGGGGGCAGGGAGGTCTTGTCAGTCATCAAAATACTAGCCTCAGAAATGCCCACAGGCCAACCAGATAGAGACAGTTCATAACTGACTCTCTTACTGGGCGACTCTAGGTTGTGTCAAGGTGACAATTATATTAGCAGTCATATTTAGTCCCATTCTAGGGACTCCAGTCTGTCACTTGGTCACTTCCCCAAAGTCCAAGCTCCTCACACCATTATACTGCATATTAGGTTAGCTTTTCTTTTCTTTCCTTTTCTTTCTTTTTTTCCCAAGACAGGGTTTCTCTATTAAACAGTCCTGGCTGTCCTGGAAATCACTTTGTAGACTAGGTTGGCCTTGAACTCACAGAGATCTGCCTGCCTTTGCCTCCCGAGTGCTGGGATTAAAGGTGTGTGCCACTGCTTCCCAGCTCAGGTTAGGATTTCAATGTGAAACAACAGACATTCGGATCATAACAATGTCATGGTCATATTATAAATACTTCATTTTAATATGCCTTCACTTCCTGATTTCCACCTGAGGGATGGATGTTTACCGTGCATCCAAAATTGCTTTTTTACCTCTTCACAAAGACATCTCACTCATTGCTCGCAGTGGCTGGCTTCTGTGCCCTGCCCCCTCCCCTTGTTACAAAGGAGAAGAGCAAGGAAGAGGAAAATGACCGGTGACTGGAACCTCTGGCACCCTCGGCTCCTTTCTGATGGGTGTAATGGAACTTCTGACTTCATGTCTTGTGTTCTTTCCACCCTAGGCTAGTCAGATACCTCCCAGCGCCCTTGAGGAGGCAACCAGAATGAAACAGAAGAAGAAATAAAAGGTGGAAGAGCAAGATGAGACAGAGGAGGTAGAAGAAAGAGAAGGAGGAAAAGCAGGGAACCCCCACCTCTCCACCCCATCCGCCTGTCTCACTGGCTTCTTTAGAACACCAAGCTGTTCCTAGGCAATCATTAGAAAGCATGTAATATTAGTCTTAAAATCATTCGAACCACATCCTGGAGGTCCCTGGGTAGGGGTAGGGGACAGGTACAATCAACCCATGAAGCATTAATGTTCTTTGAGACTCGTCTCTCTCTTTCCCTCCCCTCCTCTCCCTTTCTCCTTCCCCCTCCCTCTCTCTCTTCCCCTTCTCTCCCTCTCTCACTCACTCCATGTGTGTGTATGTGTGTTTGATGTCTATGTATGCGATGTGTACATACATAAGTGTTTGCATGTGTGTGTCTCCAGGTGCCTTTCCCCATCACCGCACCCATGTATTTCATGAGGCAGGATCTCTTGCTGAGTCCAATATGGCTAGTCTGATAAGCCAGCTCACCCTAAAGATCCCCCATCTCCACCTGGCAAGTGTTGGGATCACAAGAAGATCACCAATCCTACCCTGCTTTTTATAGGGGTGCCGGGCATCTTAACCTTGCTACTCATAGCTGTGTAGCAAGCACTTTATGCATTGAACTACCTCTCTACCCTAAGACTCATTTCTTTAACTAAGAAAAATAATTCCCGAACTCTCTAGACTCACTATCACCGTGCTGTTTCCTTCTGTTGAGAATTAAAAAGAATTCGAATAGCATACAGGCTTACCTGGGTATCATTTGAAAGCCCTGGATTTAAGTGAGCCTTCCTGATTTAGACGTGTCTCCTAATATACTCTGTGGTCTTAGAAGGAAATAATCTCATCTATTTTGGATGCAGGAGATGTAGGTGCATCTTTCTCCTTTTTTTCCCCTAATTGCAATGAACATATATTAGTCTTTCCCTCTTTGAACATATAGGATTCAGGAGAGAGGCCTGCTTTTAGGGGTCGAACTGGCCAACTTTTCACTTGGCCCTGGCTTGAAATGAGTGGTAGCAAACAGAAGAAGCAACTGCAGTGAAGGGGATAATGTGGTATCGACTGTCTAGCTCTGGTTAATTTTCTGTGGTTTGTACACTGCGCAGACTTGGCGGGATGCGAAGCCCCCTCCGATTCCAGGCCCTGTGGCTGGAAATATTATAGGTTTGTAAACTCAGAAGGGCTTTCGAGTGCAACCAGATTTACTTAAAGTCATAAATGGATTATTGGATTACCCCTCAGCCATGCCTCTGAGTGATTTATGGCCTCAAACATAGTTTGGGGTCTATAATAAGCTTCCTGAATCTTCAGAGTAGTGGGTGGTTTGCTTTCATTAATACCCAGTCTTCTCCATTGAGCTCTTCTATTTGGCTGGCTTACATGTGCTGGGTTGAAGTGTCTTAAAACTGAGAGGGTCCTGCTGTGATATATTTCTATATCCTCTCTCTCTCTTCTTCTCCCTCTCTCTCTCCCTCTCTGCCTGTCTCTCTCTCCCTCTCTCAGTCTCTCACTATTTCTCTCTCTCTCTCTTGCTCTCTCTCCTTTCTCCCTCCCTCCCTCCCTCCCTTTCTCTCTGCCTGTCTCTCTCTTGCCCTCTCTCCTTTCTCCCTCCCTCTCTTTCTCTATGTCTCTGTCTCTTTCTCTCCCTCCCTCCCTCTCCCTCTCTCTCTCCCTCTCCCTCTCCCTCTCCCTCTCCCCCCCCCCCTCTCCCTCTCCTTCCACCTCTCTCTCTCTGCTTCAGGAGCACAATAACAATACTCCTGGAGAATATAGCAGACTTTTTCTTTAGGATTCAAGATCATGTCTTTTTTGTTTCTTTTTGTTTGGTTGGGGTTTTTGTTGTTGTTTTATTTTGTTTTCAAGACAGGGTGTCTTTGTATAGCCTTGCTGTTCTGTTTCTGTAACTTACTTTTTAGACCAGGCTGGCATCAAACTCACAGAAATCCACTCGCCTCTGCCTAAACCTAACCCTGAGTGCTGGGATTAAAGGTGTGCACCCCAACTGCCCAGCTGACTTCTTATTTTTTTTAAAAAATAAGATATCCATCTACAGGCTTTCAAAGAAAAACTCTCAGAATATCATGGTTTGTGTTAATACGGCATTGGGGCTGAGCCATTCCATGTTAGACTCCAAGCTTTGTAAAAGCAATGAGAAGGTCCTTCTCTCCTGTCTGCAATCAACATTAAAGAAGTGGACAGACCTAGGGCAGAAGGAAGGAAAGTTCACCCTTCATGACTTTAGTATCAGGTGCTTATGCCCCCCCTCCTGGCCAGTCACCTGCTGTACTGTAGCATAGACACCTTGTGATTGGTGCTGGCTGGAAGCCCGTTCCTCCCTGAGCCCCCAACACTAAAGATCAGAACCTAGTGTGTGTTTGCAGCCTGCTGACCTGCTTTCCCTCTACTCCAGGTGGCTTTAGAACGCTGACTCTCAGTTTTCATATTGCTGCAACCCTTTAATGCAGCTCCTCATGTTGTGGGGACCCCCAAACATAGAATTATTCATTGCTACTTCCTAACTGTAATGTTGCTACTGCTATGAACTATAATGTAAATATCTGAGATGCAGGATATTTGGTATGTGACCCCTGTGGGGTCAGGACCCATAGGTTGAGAACCACTGCTTTAGGGTGTTGCCAGAAAGCACCTTGAAGAACATACAGCTAACTGGGTTACCCTTCCCTCTGAACCATAAGAAGTCTCTCTTTGTTCTCTGGGTCAAGCTAAGGCCTCCCATAATCTGTCACCTCCTCCAGTCTCTCCTTCCTCAGCCCCACCCCTCCTCCCAAACCTGACTCTTCTCCTTTGACTTGCCAAATACTCTTCCTGTAGAATATTTCCTTCTTTTGTTTGAGGTCTGTTTTGTTTTAAGACAGTTAGGATGTGCAGATTTGCCCTAAAAGAGGGGACATCTGAGTGTCTCCTTTTTCTTCAGTTTCCTTGTGGCCTGTTAACTGTTCTAAGAGGCCAACAGCCCCAGGCCCCGCTGTTGGTTCAGTGTGTGCAGAACACTGTCGCTTTGCTATAATGCACAGCTGCAAGATCCGCTGCAGCAGAGGGGACTGAGCCGTGGGTCTCTCCCCTCTACCTCCCTGGCCTCGTATGCTTCCCAGACCTCCTTGCCCTGGATTCTGCCTTCGGAGCATTTTGCAAGTGGAATTGTTTGGTGTGTGAGCCTTGAAGATGCCTGATGCCCTTGCCCCGTAAGTCCCGGAGATGCCCAATGCTCTACCACTGTGAGCCCTGAAGATTCCTGGTGCTCTTGCCCTTTTTTTCATCTGTTCCTAAGCCAGTCTTTAATTATGTAAACAATAAGGAATACTTTCCTTTGGGAGACAAATTTACATACTGCTAATAATAGTGCTTGCATCTTCTCTAACACTTAGCTCACATCTATGCCTGTCCAAGCCCTCAACTTACCTCCTAGGAACTTTTCCTCACCTGGAAACAGACCGGGGTCCATGTTTTTATTCCCAACACATATTCCTGACAGTTTTGACTTACCCCCTTATAAAGTGAGTACTAACGTTTATGGTCACTGTTTAATTTTAAGGTCTTTGTGCACAAGGATTTCTCTCTCCTGCTGAGTGTTTTGTAGAGCCATGTCCCCAGTGTGGCACTGGTTTTCCTGAATAGTGTTTTTCTATGCTTGTGGTAGTTGCGTGGACACCGATGGCCTGAGCTGGACCATCTTCATGGCAGTCAGTGTAGAGCTAATGGGAAAGTCCACGGACCCAGACTCTCAACCCCACGCTGGCATTTTACCCATCACCCTGGCTCTTCAAGGGTAATTAATTTATATTCTAAAATCTCACAACTTTGCTGGAAACACTGGCCGTGAAACTCACTGCCATAGGGGCTCCCTGCTGCCCGGTAGCCCTACGTATCAGCCCGCCATGTTTATGCATGGGATTTCTATCTTCTGCTCCTGAGTTCTGAACATAGTTAGATTCTAAGAATTACCTCGCACCAGGAGAATGGCAAGAAAGTCGGTCAGGAATTCTCATGCTGTCAGAGATGGAAAACAGGGACCCAGAGACAAATCCCTAAAACTATGCTCCCTGTCACCCTAGTAGGAAATGAAGGCGGCATTTTCCAAACAACCGGGAATCATCTGCGAGAAGTGGGAGACATTCCAGAAAGTGTGCATTGCCAAAGCAGATCTTGAATGGAAGCTGGTGGGGATGAGGCACGCTGCCCCGGTCTTCAGAGGGCCTGGAACCTCACCTGTCCTCCAGACATGGAGCTCTGTGAGGGTGGCCTCATTTGACTCTCACTTTTGCATGTCTATGGAACTCCCAGCATCCCATGCCGGGTGATTAGAGAAGGCTTGTGCTACTCTGAGATACTGGTGGGGAAATGGATGAACCAATCTCAGTGAGGAAAAAAAGAGCTTGGTCCCTGGGGAGCCTGAACCAGAAGCCCTAGCTTAAACAGAAAAGTCAGTAGAGGTCTAGACAGGCCTGGTTCCATCAACAGGTCTTATGTAATTGCTAGACACAAATGTTTTTTCTTTATAAAAATTACATTTATTTATTTAGTGAGTGTGTATGTACAGATGTCATAGCGTGTGTATGAAGATCAGAAAACACCTTAGGGAATTCGTTCTCTCATTCTATCATACGGGTCCTTGGGATTAAACTCAGGTCATCAGGCTTGGCCACAAGTGCCTTTGCCAGCTGAGCAGTCTTGCCGGTATCCTTCCTTCATGTACACGTTATGGGGATACTAGTTAACGCCATGTTCAAAGACGTGTAAAGTGTTGAGAGATGACAATCTTTGTTAGAGCCTGTTTCAAATGGAAGCTAGTGAAATACATCCGCATGGCACACAGCAAAACCTCCCAACCTTGCCTTTTGTAAATGCAGAATGAGGGTTGAACAGATGGTTCAGTTGGGAAAGTGTTTGCTTTGCCAGCATGAGGACTTGCCTCCCCAGAACCTAAATGAAGAAGCTGGGTGTGATATTTCATGCTGTGGTCCAGTGCTGGAAACAGAGGTAGGCGGATGCCTGGGACTCCTTGGCCAGCCATCCTAGCCTGCTCGGTGTGTTCCAGACAAATGAGAGACCCTGTTTCAGAAGTGAGGAATGGTGTCTGAGAGGTCACACCTGGGATTTTCCTCTGGCTTCCACATACATGTACACACACATGTGAACATGCACACACATACATATGAAATAATAGTTAGGATCAGCAGTCTGTGGGCTGTCTGGTGATGTAGAGTTGAGCTGGGTTAAGCCAAAGATGCTGAGCTTACTGGGTCGCCTTCTCGTACATCAGATCTTTCAACGAAAGCACCATGGCCGTGACCTCTGGAAACATCTTTGGATGCCAGGGTAATGTGTGTATACAGTCCACTCCCAACCTGAGCAGGCATCAGTATGCTCTCAAACAATGAAAGAAGAGCATCTGGCCTTTCCCATGACCTTGGGATGTGTGTCCATTTATTCTTGGCTGCTAGGACACTGATGTAGACATGTGGCTTCAAGTTTCTTCCTACAGATATCAAAACAAGTAACTCCAGCTCCCTGATGCATGAGGAAAAGGAAACATTACTATAAACAAAAGGAACCGATGAGAACTGGAAAGCAAAATATAACAGGAGAATTTAGTCCAGGCTCTTCCTGGCTTCTGAACCTTGCATTTCCCCAGTTGGGGCTATCAATGTGACACTGCAAGGGATGTCACCTTGGCATACAGTGGGGGTGATCTGACCGTGTCGATCCATCCATCCAGCCTTTCCTGGAAGCATTGTGTGAGACTTCTCAGTAAGAGGTGTGAGCATTTCATTTGTAAGACGATAGAGACTTAACATTTCAATTATTTTGATCCCACATCACCTTGGCAGTTGCTCCGTTTTCTTTAATTGCCAGAGCTGTGCAAAGTCCCCCAAATCTTGCAATTACCCCAAGCCTATAGTGCAGTCGTTTCTCTAAACATTAAGCATCCACAGAACTTGAGCTGATTCTGCGGCTCTGTGTTGTGGTTTCGTGGTTTCTTTAAATTTTTTTTTTCCTCCATTGGAAATTAAATTATCTGGAATGAGGAAACCACAGCTGTTAAACAGTGGGCACTTGGTGACATTTAAACATCATTATCTTACTCGCTAATGGAAGAATTGGCTGGTGATTCGAAAAGAGTCCTCCTCCGCTATGGTGCTCTGAAGGCTCGTAGTTTATAAATTGCCTCTTTTTAGGAAGACCCCTGAATCTGTCACTGGATGTTTTCAAAGAGAACTTGGGGACAGTTTTATCCACACCTAGGTCTTTGATGACTTCTACGATGACAAAATTTTCCAGCAAAATGGTGATGCCTTGGTCCCCGACCAGGGGCACAGCCTTGAAATGATAGCAGTCTGGTGATAACGGTTACTGCAGAATGTGTTCTAGTTTCATGTCTGTCTCAGTAATAAAATAGCCTGACTAAAAGCAATGTGTGTGTGTGGTGGTGGTGGGGAAATGGGGCTTATTTGGCTTACAATAGTCATATGTCACTTTGGGGAAGTCAGGGCAGGAACTCTAACCTAAATGTTGTTACAATACATCCACTGTCAAGAGCAGAGAGAAAAAGCACCTTTGCTGCCTGCTTCCTTGGATACAGTTTTCTCCTGTCCTTTTCAGGGACTCCTGCCTAGGGAATAGCACTGCCCACAGTGGGCTGAGCCCTCGTCCATCAATAATGTAGGCGATCCCTGGCCCACAGGATAACCAGATCTAGAAAATTTTTCAGTTGAAATTCTCCTCTCAGGTTGTTCCAGGTTATGGCAAGTTAACACTTCAAACTAACCAGCACATAATGTTTTCTGGATATTAATAAAATTGTCCTGGAAGACATACCTTTGCCCATTAAGGAGACCCATGTACTATTAGGGGTTTCTGCTGTTTTCTCTCATAATGGCTTTAGAAAGGCTAAAAGAAGAACTATGTCATGACAGAGGTGTGAGGTCTACATGACAGCAGGAATTCCGTGGCAACTATCTATGTCATTATTTCAAAATTCTGCTTTTTGAAGCTTCCAAGAAGTGCATATTTTTTAAAAAATAAATGAGTGTCACTGCTCAGCTTTTGGAGAAAAAGAAATGAAAGGCTCACGAATGGTCTCTGCAAAAATGAAATCATTGCAGAGACAAGAGCTGTGGGCTTGGGATCTCACTTGTGTGTTGCAAAAGGCATGGGCATTACTCAGGGTTGTTAGCGCCAAGGGAAGTACCATTCTTGATGGCTTTGAGAGAAGAGGGTGTGGCTGGCCCGAGGGATTTAGAAGGTGAATGATAACTCTGTTATGAAAGGACCAAAGGATGAATGGCAGGAGGCATTCCACCGTTGTGGGAGGAAGGAAGGTCTTACAGGTATTTTGTGGCTGCTGCTGTTGTTTTGAGACAGGGTCTCATGAAGCATGGTCTGGTCTCCAACTCAGTGTGGAGCAGAATGACCTCAAACCACCCATTCTCCTGCCTCCACTTCCCATGTGCTGAGATTTCAGGTCTGCGCCACTAAGCACTGTGATTGTCCTGGGTTCTTTAGATCCTGAGTCTTCAAGAGTCCGGTGGTCCTCATGGATCCACCCGTGGATCCATGGCAGTGGCTGAATCTTACCCCCTGGCTTCAAAGACTGGCTCTCCCTTGTATCCTGGCAGAACGGGGCCTCTGTAATCATCGCCTCCCTAAATCAGGGTATTATTCAGGAGGGAGAGAAAAGTGGCAAATTGTCAGAAAGCACAAACAGCACAAGTGGGAACCACTATTAGCTTTAGAAAACCGGGACTGCTTGAGGAAAGACGTTGAGAATTTCCTGTAAAAAAAACAAAACAAAACAAAACAAAAAACTGTAGGTTTTAACTCTGGTTTGGGTGGGGGAGCAGGTTTGGGGGAGCATCTATTAATGTTCACTATTATGTCTCATGGTATTTTCCTGGATGAATTTCTGTCAGGTGACATGAAAATGAGGCCAGATATTTTCATAATCTCCTGTGACCCACATGTATTATGAATCTCTCCATCCGGTTGTAATTTAGCTCTAAATTATTCCACAAAGTCTATTAATAATTAAGGGAAGCTAAAGTTACATTATCTCTTAATGGCGTTTTGACTTTTTAAATTTTTTTTTGAACGTTCTGAGTGAGTACTTTGCTCTGTCAAGCTGTGTCCAGGCCTTAGAGCAGGCCTTTCTGTCTCTGGTTCACTTCATGAGTCCTTGAGTGTCTGTGAGAGGGGTCCCACCTTTGTCTTCACCCCAAAAAGTCATTGCTGTCCTCACTATGGGCCCTTCACTCATATTTATTTGTGGGGAGTTGTCATTCCTGACTCTTGGCCTCTTGGATTGAGGTTCGGTCTTGCGGTGCCATAGGAAGTCACATGACACAGACCTGTCCAATGAGAGCAGGGTAGTCTAGGAAGTTTGTGACTGAGTTACAAGCTGGCAGGTCTAAAAAAAACAGGGCCACTGAGAAGCAACCAGTGGTGATCCACAGAGTGTGGCTTCAACTACTGGGATGTATACATTGTGTGTGGTTCTTAAAGCTACCACTGGGCCTTCATGATAGTTGGTGTTAAACACCCACTAGAGAGAATGAGATTCACCCGGGAGGCAGGCCTCTGGACATGCCTGTGGGGGCTTTTATTGACTGCATTAATTGAAGTGGGAAGACCCACACACTTTGGGAGGGGGGCACACTTTCCAGGGCAGAGATCCTGGACTGTAGACGTGGAGAAAATGAGCTGAGCACAAACATGCGTGCTGTTTCTGCTTCCTGGGTGTGGATGTGAGGTGACCAGTTTCTCCACGGTCCTGCTGCCTTGACTTCCTGCCATGATGGACGGGGCCTGTGAGCCAAGATACATCATTTGTTCCTTCAGTTGCGCATCTCAGAGTGTTCTATGACCAAAACTGGGAAAATGGCTAAGGCAGCCATCGTGCCTACGACAGTTCTTGTCGATCACACCAGCCCAGTAGGTCCTCACGGTGTTACCTGAGAGCATGTCTTTCGTGCCCAGTCATTCCTTGAGGCTGATCTCCAACAGCAGCCTCTGCTAAGCTTCAGGGAATCAATTCTCTTATATTCGTTTTTGAGCTTGTCAAACACACTGTCTTCCTGTTCTCTTACAGCCCTGCTGAATCAGATTTGGGGCATGCTTGGTTTCTTTCATTATCTGAAAGCTCATTGCCTAGACCGGATGCTGGTGCTTGCGGTGGCCATCAGGGTACCACAAGCACTGCTGGATGAAGGCAAAGCTGGAGCTGTGTCTGGCAGGTTGTTGTTTTTCAGCAAACCTCAACTCGATGCAGGGAGATGTTTTCTCCCCTGTTCCTTTCACTGGGGAAGGTCTCTAACTGCATTTCTTCAGGGGAAGGAGCTGAGACACCTGACATGTCACTATTGGTTCATACTTCTGGAACCTCCAGGGAGCCTCTGAAGACTGTGACAACCAGGAGGCTCCCTCTGCTGGAATTTAGTGGCTACCAGGACCCAGAGCCTATTCTGCTCCCATCACCTTGGCTGAGCTTTTAGCTTCATGTGGCAGAACTGGCTTTTAGGTTCAGTGACCATTTCTCTCTGTGTTCCTGTACAGGCAAATGAGATTTTAACTGATTAATCAATTGATTTGATTGATAGGATCTCATGTAGCTAAAGGTGGTCTTGACCTTAAACTCCTGATCCTCCCAACTTCACCTCTCTAGTGCTGGGATTATCAGCATGTACCACCATGTCCAGTACTGGGGAGTCCCGGGGATTGAATTCAGGGCTTCATGTATGCCAGGCAAGCATCTTACTGAGCCCCAACCACACACCCAACAATGATGGAAAGCACTTTCAGCTCTAGGGGTTGGGACAAGAGTTGTCTGGGATGTCTGTCACATCAGTAGTGACAGAGATGAGAGGGTAAGGGTCACAGAGAATAGGTCTTCTCTGTCATTACAGAGGCATTGCTTCCTGGGTCTAATACACTGTTGTGCAGGTACAGGTGGGAAGCAGGCAGATTCAAAGATGTGACATGATTCATGAGCTAGAAGCCAAAAGGAGGGAAAACCATGTCCTTCTTTGTCTTCCTTAATTAATGTCTGACATGTGGCCATTTAGGGATGGAGCCTTGGGTCATTGTTTTTAAACTTGCAGTGATTGACAGACGCTCAGCCAGCATCAATAAATTTTTTTTTAATGATGTGGAATTCTCATAGCACACATATCTTAGTTTCTCTTCCCCAGGCTGTGACAAAAAAACCAAACAAAAGCAATTGTGGAGGTCAGAGGACAGCTTGCAGGACTTGGTTGTCGCATTTTACGGTGCGCACCCATCCTGAGCATCCAACACAGTTGTCAGGACTGGCGGGAAAGTGAATTTTTACCCACGGAACCATCTCAGCAGCCAAGTTTTATTTCTAAGACCAAGTTTTGTTTTGTGTGTGAGTTGTGTGTGTGTGTGTGTGAGTGTGTGTGGGTGTGTCTTAGGTTAGCCTTGAACTCACCATCTTCCTGCTTTAACAGTACCTTTACCGGATAGCAGATGTGCACACCATGTCTTGCAAACACTATTGCTGCTTTGTGTGAGTGTGTGTTTCACAAGTATGTACACATGTGTGCACATCTGCATGGGTGGGCTGAGCGCTTAGCGCTGAATGCCATTCTCGACAGCTCTCTGCTTTATTTTTGAGAAAAGGTCTCTTACTGAACCTTGAGCTGACTAATCAGCCAGACTCTCCTGCCAGCAAGCCCTAAGGAGTCTCTGACTCTATCCCCCGGCACGGGGGTCATAGGCATGTGCCACTATGCCTGGCTTTCTGGATGGCAAGCCCTTTACTGAACTATAACCTCAGACCATAGAACTATTTTTTTTTATTTTAAATAATTTATTTTTGTTTTATGTGCATTGGTGTTTTGCCTGCATATATGTCTGTATGAGGGTGTCAGATCTTGGTGTTACAGTTGGAAGCTGCCATGTGGATGCTGGGAATTGAACATAGGTCCTCTGCAAGAGTAGTCAGTGCTCTTAACTGCTGAGCCATCTCTCTAGTCGCCCCCACCAAAAAAAAAAAAAAAACAAAAAAAAAAAAAAAAAACCACTTTTTTTAATGACAAACATAGACCAGCATCTCAGGAACCTCCTGCTTACCTGCTCCAGGTGCCCTTGTGGTTTTAGTCAACGGTCTCTTACACCCTGATGAGGAAAGTCCCTGCATCTGTCTAACTGATCAACTTAGCAAATCAGGGTCATTTGTGGTCTTGATTGCACTTCCATGACTGGCTTCTGGTTACTCAGGGTGACTGTGGTGCCCCCTCCTTCAACAAGATGCCAGACTCTTCCCCCTACTTAATGTATGCATGAGGCATTACATAGGTACCACTTCTCTGACTGAGATGACCCAGCAAGGGCCAGGCTGAAGGTGGCCCACTTCCTCTCTCTGTCCCTCGCCTTTGTTTTCTAAAGAAAAAAGTCTGAAAGTGTTGCCATAGTGACAGAGTTAGCACCAAATGTTGATGAAGTCAATTAGATGTGTGCCCGGAAGTGCATTTTGGTCACTCGTGGTCCATTCAGAATGACTTATCTGCTCCCTTTCTCCGCCATGAAAGTAATGTGGCCACATCTGCTTGAGGTGCCGCTCCGTTGCTCCCCACTCTGCCATTCCTTGTCAGGATGCTTTCCCGCCCAACCATCCTACCCTTGAGAGTCCCTGAACCCCCTCCTCTGACATCTGCAGTAAATTTTTTAGGATGTCTACATCCCCCCTCACCACCTGGACAGAGTTCTTGTCCTGGCTGCTCCTGATTGCTGTCAGGAGTGACTCTTATTTCAGAAGCTGTCAGGAGTGACTCTTATTTCAGAAGCTGTGTCGCATCCTTCAGTCACCATCTAACCCAGGCTGAATTCATCAGGATTCTAAGTAGCAGGTGACAGAAACCCAACTCCAGGTAGATCTCAGAGAGGTCTCACCATGGAGCCCGTTCAAGATGCCCATGGAGACCTTTCAACATTCTCCCTGCCTCCTTCCCTCTCTCTGATTTTTCTGTGGTTGTAAAAGGTCCCCTCAAAACGTCATGCTCACCCAGAGCCTCAGAATGCAATCTTACTGGAGATATGTCTTTGTGGAGATAGCTAGTGAATCAGATGAGCTAGCAGATAAAGTGTCCTTATAAGAGAATGGAGAGGTTTGTACAAAGACATACGGGGAAGACAGCTGTGTAACAGTGGAGGCAGAGGTTGGGGTGATGGAGTTACAAGCTAGGGAGTCTGTGAATTCACAGGAGCAGATGGGGAGAGACAGGAAAAGGAGCAGCTCAGAGCCTCCAGGAGGCGCCAGCACGCAGACACACTTCTCTTGAACTTCTGAGTAAGGAATCTGGAGGGAATGCCACACGGGCTCAGTCCACAGACAGGCTAACAGAAGAGTCAGGTGATGATGATGATGATTAGTTATTTTGTTCTTTTTTTTTTCCAAGACAGGGTTTCTCTGCATGACCCTGGCTGTCCTGGAACTCACTCTGTAGACCAGGCTGGCCTCTAACTCATAGGGATCTTGCTGCGTCTGCCTCCCAAATGCCGGGATGAAAGGTGTGCACCACCAGGTCTGACAAGAGTCAAATTTTTAAAAATTGTTTGACAATTTCATGCACCTTTATAATGAATTTTAGCCATTTGTACCCATTCCCCTCCCCAGCCCCTTCTCTCCAGCTAGCATCCTTCTCCTCAAGTCCCCCTCCTCCCTTAATGCCTGCTTCTACGCCATGACCCACAGAGTTAGAGTTGCTGGCCTAGCATAGGTGGGAGGTTAGCTTCCAGATCAAGGCCAACTTAACAGTTGCTCCACAGCCAAGAAAGTGGCACCTCTCTCCGACAGCCATTACTTGAGGAGTGATACTCTGTGACCCCTTCCTCCCCCCAGGATGTATTCCATGTTCAGGGTCCATCCTGTGCAGGGGACCACAGCTGCCATAAGTTCACAAGCACATAGCTGGGTCACATCAGAAGTAGTCTTCTGTTGCTGGACACCCCACCCTCAGATATTTCTGCCCCCATTCTGTGATGTACCCCAAACATGGAGGGGTGACACTGCCATCCCATTTAAGACCAAGCACTCCGCCATCAATGAGGTGATGTGGGATTCCCCTCTGTATGCTATGAATGCCATTGGTGAATAAAGAAACTGCCTTGGCCTGTTGATAGGCCAGGACTTAGATAGGCGGGAAAAACCAAACTGAATGCTGGGAGAAAGGAGGTGGAATCAGGAGAGAAGCCATGTAGCCCCACCAGAGATAGATGCCGGAACTTTTCCCAGTAAGCCACTGCCACATGGCAATAAACAAATTAATGGAGATGGGTTAAATTAATATGTAAGAGTTAGCCAATAAGAAACTAGAGCTAATGGGCAAAGCAGTGATTTAATTAATACAGTTTCTGTGTGGTTATTTTGGGGCTGAGCAGCTGGGAAAACAAACAAATGGCCTCCTTTAGCACTGATGCTCTGCACCTTGTTCAGTTGTGTGTTTCTGCCTTCGCTGTCCACCCACTGCAGTTTGGATGACCTAGAAAGGTGAGCCATGCTCAACAGTCACAGGCATCCCCCATAGAAGAACATAGGACATAAGGGTCTAGAGAAGAGGGCTCAGCAAATCCAGGCTGCTGGTAGCTCCCTGGGCCCCTGTTTGCAGTGTAGATTCCTTCTCATTTGCAGAGAACTGGGAGGCCCCACTCAGCCTCATGTAAACTGAGATCTGTCATTCACCTTTGGCCACACTTCCTGGGTCCATGCTGCTGTGTTCACCCCATCTCCTGAGCGTGCCCACATCTTTCCTTTGACATGGAGCCCAGAGAAGCTAAGTGACATTATGATGTCACTTTCTGGTTGTCATCAGTGACAGAATGATCCTGAATGCCAGGGCCTTCCTCTCCACATGGGAAATTCTACTAGCCACTGCCTGTTGCCTCCACAGATTCAGACGACACAGTTCCTACCTGAGGCATGAAGTACCCAGAAGTTGGGATTCACTTTTCTCCTTTTCTACAACCAAAGAGTCAAGGATATTCCTGGTGGGGCTTGTGCACTTGGTGGACAGAATTTAAGCAAACATAGCCTCTGCGCGGTGGAGGGGGGGGTGTCTGTCTGTCTGCCTGCTATATCAAAACTCTCCTAGACAATTACCTCAGTTAGGACCCAGCATCTTTGGTTGTGAATGAAGTGGCAGAGGCTTTGAGAAAGTGGCCAAATCCAGATTCTGTTATGAAGCCCAAAGGAGCTGTGGGTCTTCCTTCCCTCCAGCATGATGTGTGCAACCCAGCCGCTATGGGCAGAACCACATAAAAATCATCATGGGGAATAGTGAGTTATAGCAAGGAAGGAAAAAAAAATGACCCAGAATGTGTGGATGTGTGGTCTCTCTCTCTCTCTCTCTCTCTCTATATATATATATATATATATATATATATATATATATATATATATTTCCCCCCTGAAGAGAATCTTTAAGTTCCCACAAAGAAAAAAAAAACAGTCCTGCCCTTCGTTGGAGGTGAACCATTCCTTTCCTGCTATAAGTTGTCTGAGAACTTGATTAAATCCATCACTCACAGCTGAGAAGAAAGGGTGGGAAACCCTAGAAATGGCCAGAGCCCCTGGGAGACACTTGAACTCGGGATCTATTTAATAGCTCTTGGCAGGAAAAGCAAACAAGAGTCTCTCTGAGATCAAAGGGCTTTTATCTCGGTGGAGAAATCTGTTACTTCAGTCAGTGAATGTTTGAGCCAAAAATACCCCTAGTGTGAGAATAAAAAAGGAAGAAATGTGCTGTCCATTTCTGTCTTTGTGACTAATCTCACTGTTTACATTTTAGTAGGTTTTGAGCATTCTAGGAACCTGTGTATTTTCATTACTGAAAGCATGAATTAGCCGGCCCGTTCACAACTGCTGAACATGCCATTGGCCAAACGTTCCCTGGATCACTTATTCCTCAACTTAGAATAAGTACACACTGACTACGTTTATAATCTCAGCACTTGGGAGGCTGAGGCATGGGCATCGAATATTCCACGCCAGCCTGAGCTACCCAGCAAGACCCTGCATTACCGGAAACTAAACAGTGTAGTGGATAGGTGTCCCCCACATTCATCTCTTCCATGAATGGCAGAACACAGCTTAACTTGAAAACAGACTTTGCATATATATTAAAATACCTTTAAAAAGGAAATCACTGTGCTCTAGGTTTAAGAGCTCGTTACAAGAATACAACCCAAGAAATCAGGGGTGGTGCTACCCCACGGTCCTGTGAAGAAATGGCTCAGTGCATAAGAGCACTTGCTGCTCTGGTAGAGGACCTAGGTGCAGTTCCCAGTACCCACAAGACCGTTTACAACTGTCTGAATTCCAGGGGACCCAATATCTTCCCGCCTCTTGAAAGCATTGACTGTGTGCATGCGGTACACAGACATACATGCAGGCAAAACACCCTTACAGTAGAAAATAAAAAGAACCACAAAGAAAAGAACTCATAGAGGAGGCCAGAGCAGAGATTGAAGTGATCTGTCTACAAGCCAAGGATGATGGGCTGCAACAAGGACTAGAGAAAAACCCAGAGTGGCTTCTGTCTTGGTGTTTCCAGAAGAGCTGGCACTGAAGCACCTGGGTAAGAAAGTGTCTATTTTTAAAGCTGCATGCAATGTGTGTATTTGCACGGCCGCCACAGGATACAATTGTGGGGACTCCTGTCTCCCAGTGGGGGATAAATAAACACGGAGAACAATGGCTATGCAAAGACACAGGTGCTGTTCAGCCCCAAGGCCTGTGTGATAAGTTACCTGGCATCGGAATGGAGGCATGGAGGCACCTGCAGTGAGGATGGGCTGGCCTTTGAGCTGGAAACTGAGTGATCAGAAGGGAGGGATAAATACATCATGACCTTTAGAGGCAAAGCCCTGGGCTGAGGTGGCAGCCAGCATGAAGTTCTAAAGCCTGGGAAAATCATGGCCGCATTCGTGAATGCCAAGAGTGGGGAATTCAGGTTGCATGGGGATTGGGGGGGAGGTGTTTGTGCAAGGTGTACAAGGTTTCAGGTGTTGCAACACGCAAGAAAAGGAAAGGAGCCCATAGTAGGACCAGACCAGTGCATAGAAAAAGTGAACTTGAGAGAATAATTTGTAACTACAAAAGAAGCCAGGTCTGGTGGCACAGAGCTGTGTGTCTGCCACCTGGGAGGCAGATGCAAAAGAATGAAATATTCAAGTCCTTCCCAGGCTACAGAGTGAGTTCAAGGCCAGACTGGGTCGTTTAGGAAGACCCTCTCTTAAAATAAAAGGGGAAAGAGGGCTGGGACTGTCAGCTTGGTGGTAGAGCGCTTGCCTGTTGCGTATGTGGCCTTGGGTTTAAAGATTTGCACTATAAAGGAAAAAATATAAATATAAGGAGCTGAGGAGAGTCACGCAGGATCCCGGGGGATGGTGCCCCTAGTCCCCCCACTTGGCAGATCTACCTGATTTTTTTTTATAAGAAATAATAAATATGTTAGTTGGCATTTGGGAGTTGGCTTTTTTCTTTTTAGGAGAATCAATGGCTCCTATTGTATGTGTGCACAAGTCAAACCACCCTTATGACTTCCTGAGACTCAGTGTGTGACTCTCCCTGTGGCCCTGGTGAGTATGGGTAATAATGGTGAGTTCAGAGTGGAACAGGGTGGGCCTCAAGTCCAGCCTCTGGGGTCCTTCTAAGACAGCCATGTGGAGACCTAGGGAGAGAGCCAAAGGGAGCTGTGAGAGTTGACACTGGGGACCCTCAGTCTTGAGCGGAGAAGGGGTGGATGCTTGCTACACCTGCCGGGGGAGACGTTAGGGTTCAGATGTAAACTGTCCCTTACTTGTCTCTGGCTGATGGCACCGATCGGGGTCATGGGACCTTTAAAGGATGATGCTACATAAGGCTGTAGGGACAGGGATGGCTATCATTAGAAAGTATGCAAACAGCTTGTGTCAACACAAGAGACCAAGATGCAGCGTAAACTGAAGCCCCTGGTTGAACAATTTCACTTGCAGTCTCATTAAAACTGGTTGAGTTTTTCCATTTTGATCCTATTATTCTAGGAGCCCAGGTGTAGAATTGGCTTAATCATAACCCTTGTTCCCAAGCAGGCTCTCTTCCTGTACCTCAAGTAACTCACTTGGATTTATACAATTATTTAATTAGTTATTTAAAAAAATAACATAATTCGCACCTGTGGCCCCATTACCAAAGACAAAATCAGGGCAATTCATCTACCTGAGCTCAATTTTCTGAGTTTATCTGTACACATTTTAACTGCAGTTATGCAATGAGGGGAGATTTATGGGGTTTGGGTTTCGTTGTCCTTTTCTCCTGTTCCCTTTGAGCCATGACTGTTTCTGAAACATCTTCAATTCCCAGGTGGAACTGTTGGGTGCCCAGAACCAAATAGTCTACCCTGTTCTCCTAGGTGGGTGACTCTCCCTTCCTCACCAGCTCCTGTCCTGCAATTCTCTTTTTATTTTCTCCTAAACAGAACTTTCTCCCTGAGTGATCTCTGTTGGAGTCAGAGCTAGGCGCCACTGAGTTTCCATGTGGTAGAATGTAGTAAAAAGAACAACAGACTCGGGGTAAACTCAACTGGTAACAGATCTCTCTGTTTGAGCCAGGAATGTTTACTAAGTGTTTAGGAATCCAGATCATGGCGCCTCATGCTCTCAAGTACTAGATGATAAAACATAAGGGGGAAAAAAGTCATAAAAGTAGCAAGAATCCAGCAAACCAACACATTCAAACACATGCACACAAAAGCACATGCACACACACACATATATACTCATACACACACCAAACAAGTACTTGCACACGTATGCATACACATGTATACCACACAAGCACATGCACACACATGTATACACATACACACCACACACAAGCACATGCACACATGCAAACACACACAAGCCCTTGCACACACATGTGACAACATGCACACACCTAAACATATGCACACATATACATACACATGTACACACACATGCACACACCACACACAAGCATGTGCATACACAAAAGCACATGCACATACATGCATATACAGATACACACGTGCACACATACACACACCAGGTAGATGTGTTGGGATAAGGCCACAGCATGTTTGCTCATCTATACATGCACAAGATGATTCCTAAGGGTATATTTCAAAGCTCCAGTTTGAAGTCTGACTTTTGAGACGGGAGTGAACATACCTCCACATGAAGTCCCAACCCTAAATCCTACAGAGGAGTAAGAAGCAGATATTTGAAAACGATCCTGAAACTGACTAGAGTTTGAGGACAGTCAGGGGACTGATTTTGTTGTTTCCTCTTCAATCTTATTGGACTCCAGAGACCCTGTTCTCTAGGCCCCTGGAAAGTAGACACCATGGAAGCTTTGATGTTTTCTCTCTCTTGGATCTTTACATGGAACCAACCTATTGGCCAGCTGCCCATCAGAAACCGTTTTATGTACTTAAATGATAAGTAAAAACACCCCTTCCCCGGGAGTCATCTGATTTGCCAAAAGGCTTTTGTGTAAGAACAACAAGGGTCATTATGTGCTCTGTGGCTGATGACATCAGTACAACTTCAAGAATTAATTACATTCTTAATTATAGCCGTGTATCAAATTAGGGACCAGCATCCATAACATAATTGAAACCCTGCTGAGTTCACGTCTGTTGCCAACTAATTGAATGCCATTTTTAAAAAAAAAAACAAAAAACAAAAAACAAAAAAAACTAAACTTTAAGTGGAAAAAAAAACAGTATTTCATTTGTCTCAGCTTTACTTGACAGGCAAAACTTAATCAATGCTTTATCAATAGATTGAATATATTCACATGATGGCCGAGGGATGAGCTGCAAGCTGCATGCTGGGCTAGAATCTTCGGATGCAATATCAGGAAGGTGCCTGTGCATGAATTGAAATAGAAGAACTTGATTGTTCTGTGCAGGGCAGGGTGGCTTGGTTGGCAAATGCTTGCCGTGCAAGCATGAGGACCTGAGTTCAGCCCACACACGGCAGACGTGTGCTTTTTGGCTCCCAGGACACACTGACTATTCAGCCCAGCAGAATCTGAGAGCTGCAGGCCAACATCTCAGATAACAGGATGGACAACATCTGGAAAGGCCACCTTTGTGACTCAGGGTAGGACACCCAGGTGAGGGAGAGCTAATATGTTGGTTGTACACGAATCTGTCTTGGCTCTGATGTTGCTGTTCTTTACAGTTGGAGCCCCCTCAGTGGTCAGCAATGGAAGCTGTCTTCAGCCTTTCAGAAGGACTTGCAGGGAAGAAATGAAGATGAGGGTCAGTTAGAACCAAAGCCAGGTACCAGAACAGCCCCTTGTTTGATGACAGCATAGGAAAGACCCAGCCAGGGTGTTGGTAACAGGACCAGTGCCTACATCAACACATCCTTTCTGATTCCTTCTCACAGTCGGCAAAATTGAGAATTCCCCCAACCTTGACTCTCAGGTCCTGGCTTGACTGACAGTTCACTAAGTTTCCTAGGAAGGTGAGAGGCAGTTACCATAAAGTAAAAGCAAAAGACTGGGTCCTATGCAGCACAAATGACCACACAGCCCTGTACCTTCTTATTTGGGACCTTCTGGGACAAACAAGGGATGGATCTCACTGCATTCATGAGAAAACTCTGTTCTCATGAGCTTGTAGGGAGAGCAGAAGGATTGAAGGTTGACAGCAGTGTGCAGAAAAATAAAATCTTCACATAGAGATAGGGGATCCTCAGCACCTTAAAGAACAAAGGAAAACAGCTCGAAATCTACAGTCTGGTAAGAGTCAACCTATGCCCCAGTCAGGCATGATCTGCCTCCTGCTTTATTCTGTGGTTTGTCTGAAAACTGTCCTCAGATGAATTGCCTCTGTCATAAAATCAATCCATTATATTTCACTATCAAAGCCATGGTCGAATGTGAGCTCAAGTGAGGCTGCCTGTTCGTTCCCTGGCTTTTATTCTGCTTTTGCATTCTGCGTCACTTTTAGCGCTGTTGACTTTTGCTGGGTTGGATACACGCCTGATACTTGGAAGTTGCTGTTTGTCTTTTGGAGACAGGGTCTTAGTGTGCAGCCCTGACTGTCCTGGAACTTGCTTTAGACCAGGTTTGGCCTCACACACAGAAAGATCCACCTGCCTCAGACCCACCCTCCCCCAGGTTCTGGGATTAAAGGTGTGTACCACCTCATCTGACTTTAAAAATTTTAAGAGGTTTTAGATGTGTGTGTGTGTTTGTGTGTGTATGTGTATGCATGCATATGCATGAGCATGTGCATGTGCAGTTACTGCCTGCGAAGGTCAGAGACATTGGATCCCCTAGAGTTACAGTATGTTGTAACCTACCCAACATAGGTGCTGGGAACCAAGCCCGGGTCCTATGCCAGAGCAGCAAGCCCCCTTAATTGATGAGGCATCTTGCTTGCCCCTCCTTCTCAAAATTTTTGTTTAGCCTACAGTAGGCAGGATTCTATCTACCTCTATCCTTCCTATTGTTTTACTCACTCTCGACTGTTATTTAAAGTCCAGTTAACAGCAATACACCTAGGAGTTCAAATTTTCATTCAGCCTTTAAGGAATGAAGAGATGGCTCAAAGGTTGAGAGCCCTGACTGCTCTTCCAAAGGATTCAGGTTCAATTCCCAGTGCCCACATGACAGCTCACAGCTGTCTGTAACTCCAGGATCTGACACCCTCATCCATGCAGGCAAAACAACCAATATCCATAAAATAAAAATAAATTATTAAAGAAAGAACAGGTTTTAAAATGGGTTTCTAAGAAGTTAAATGCCATTGTGAGCATCTGCTTTAGCTGGGCCATGTTGCTCCTTGTGTGTGAAGTAGAGAACCTCAGCTTTCTGCAGTAGAAACTAAGCCAGGTAAGCTAAGCCCACAGAAGCCCATCAGAGCCTTTGAAGGGCTCACTCACTCTGTTCTGAAGCCAAGATGGCTACAGAGGAATGTCAGCTGTTACCTACCCCAGGCATCATCCTTGAGAGATAAACAAGTGCCCCGGCCTTATCTTTTTCCCTTGTGTCTCCTTTATGATGAGGAATTTGGGTAAGTGATGTCTTTCAATGGGAGACGGTACATGAGTACCATGGAACACTATGCAGCAGTGAAAAGCAACCGATTTATAGGTTGGCATAGAAACACGAATCACACACCGCGTGAATTGTGGAGACTGATAAGCTTATTCAAAGGGTAGCATATTGTGTGATTCCCTTTGCTGAAAAGACATGGAATTTAACCTGGAGAGGGGGTCCATGATGGCCAGGCACTAGGGTGGGAACAGATGTTGGGAAAGGAGTGTGGTCACTATGAGGCATCAGGAGGGGTCCTGGTCAAGGCGGCTCCTGTGTATGGTGAGTGAAGGTGATAAACTCCCAGCCCACAGCTGTGATGAAATTGTATTAACAATTTCAAAGATGAAGGATATGGAATCACTGTGGATGTCCTGGTTGTGAGACTGCACTTAATAGTTTTTTTTTTCTCTACTAGAAAAGTAGATAAAGAGTTCACGGCCCTCGGCGCCTTTCTCATGGCTTGTACGTGCAATTATAATTATGATAAGTATAATTATATGAATTTACAGTTATAATAACTGTAAGTATATAGATGGACAATTATATGCAAATAAATATACTTGCATAAACAGGATTATAAATAGCTTCACGCAATTTTAAAATCAAAGACCACATTCTATCAAAGACCTTTTTCTAAGAAAATGTGGAGGTGTATGGGGGAACCACCTTAAAGACCTGCGTTATGCATCATTGGAATGAGGCTCTTGGGCTCCTGGCTCACCTAATGTATCCACTGTGGTATTTATAACCTACAGAGTTTGACAGACTTTGCTGCAAGCTGGGAAGATCTGGGAACGTTTTCTGACCCTCTGGGACTTACTGATTGGAATGATCTGACTCTGTGTGATTGTAAGACCAGCAACCCCTGGGAACTCAGTCCCCATGTTGTGAGGAATTTGATTCCTCCGTATGCCGTAGTCACAAACAAATGCCGTGCCCTCCATCCAACTGAAAACCGACTCCCAGAATTGAGAATGAATGAGTCTAGCTTCTCTTCCTTGGCATTTGTGCCACTTTGGCTAGAGACAGATGTTGTGGCTGAGCCCGGCCCAGATTACAGATTCATGAACAAAATAAACGTTTTAAGTTGGAGCCTTTTAGAGTGGTTGCTAACACTGTGACATGCAGCTGGGCCAACCTTCTGAGCAACGTGTGCAGGGAGAGTGAGTGAGCTCCCTGCACATGACACCGTGTTCCTGCCACAACACAGCTAGAGCGGCATATGGCGGTGCTCCGAGGGGCACCAGACTGTCTACCTCTGTGCTCACCTTCCTGAAGACCTCACTTCCCAGTGACTGCAAGCTATCAAGACCAAACCACACCAGAAGACCCTTTGCCTTATCTAACAAGGCATGCTTTAATTAATATTATGAGTATTTGTTTGTTTACACTTTGGATAAAGCATGTGTTTCGTTTCCTTGACTTTTTTTTTTTTTTTTTTTTTTTTTGCTCTGGTTGCACTGTGGAGTCTTGGGTTTATGGAGGGAGAAACGGTCGCTGAAATGAAAATAAAAGCGGAATGCATCCATCCACCCTGCATCTGCTTTCAAGTGCCTCTCACAGTGTACTCAGTGAGTCTCACATCTGTAGGTTTCCTATCTCGAGGGAGACAGCGTTAATAGACAAGCGAGCTAACCCACTAACAGCCATCTTTAGGGGGAGCCCACTCAGAAGAAAACGTGAAGAAAAATGTAGAGTTTATGTGTCGGCACCAGGAGAAAAATCTCTGTGGTGTCCTGGCTCCACATGAAGAAAATGAAGCAGAAGTCTGGAGACGATCCGTTGAGAGCAGCTAAGCTTGCTGAGCCCGGGCTGATTGGAAACACGGAAGACAGTGTCGGGTCGTTGGCCAAAGATTGGCCCCGAGCCACGGTACACAGAGCTGAGAGCCCCCTGGCCTGGAAGGAGATGATCAGGCGTGACAAAACAGGAATCTGAGCCTAAGAATATTCACAGATTGCAGGCCCAGAAGAAAGTGGGAAGTTCATATTCTCTTTACAGCCTCTCTCGCTGGGGGACCGGCTTGTCTTTTATTGTTAATATAAAAATCAATATAGCAGGAGGCGAGTCTTTGCCATAATGATATTGGCTCCTTGGCAGCAGGCGCGTGGAATTAGATTGCTCATAGGTGTGCCTCTGTCACCTCCCCGGGTTCCGGAGAGAAGCTGCAGGCTTTGCCAATAAGCACAGCAACAGAGTGTGTGCTGAGGGCCAGCGTGTGGCCAATAGCATTGGCGAAAATCTCAGTACCCTTATAAGAAGCCATCCTGGGGAAGCTGGGAAGCAGCCAGTCTGGTGGCATAGGCTGGGCTGCACATGGCCTAGAGCCGTCCACAAGGAGGCTTTGGTGCCGTATGAAGGGAGAAGGCATCAATAAGGAGATGGGCAAAGGAAATTTATTAAAACATAAAGAACAGGGCACCAAGAGGAGCAAAGGCCATGGGCAGCTTTAAAAAAACTGTCTCCTTTGGGACTTTGATTGACATGTAACCCTTCCCATAAAAGACTGAGTGGTTTAAGTATTTCTGAAGGATTCAGCACTTGGGGAGTGGCTGTGAGCCTGGCTGCAGAGCCATGTGGAGAAAACATCTGAGTCCTCTTTCCTACCATTCCTGTGGAAATGGGAGAGATCTCTCTCTGTGGCTTTTCGGAGCTTGTGCACGATCATGCTTGTTCAGATTGCAAGACTCAGGGAGTGCTTAAATACTGAAATGAAGGTATCAGGATGCAGCTCAGGAAGATGGATGGATTGCCTGGCATTTACAGTGCCCTGGGTTCATTCACTGAACTACAAAACCACTTAGCGTGTGCATGGAAATAGGGCATACATGTGAATTCATCAAGTACCCTGCTCTAGTGTTCCCCACCTTATTCTCATGAGACAGAGTCTTTTGCTGAGCCTGGAACGAGGCTGTCAGTCAACAAACCCCAACGATCTTCATTTTCTCTGGCCTCCAGCTCTGGGTTATAGGAGCATACTTTGTTTTTTACATGAGTTTTGGGGATTTGAACTCAGGTCCTACTAAGCCATCTCCCTAGCCACCAATTAGTTGTTAAAAATTAAATATAAACTAGCCATAGCTTCCTTTCAGCCATATCAACTGCCAACCACTGTGATGGGTGTCTACCCTTTCTTGCTGTGGCGTTTCCTTGCTCTGGCTCCATCCATATGTGTTTGTGTCATAACTTAAGCATATATGTGTAATTTTGAGAGTATAACATGTATATTGCTTGTTTACAAGGTTAAACCAAGTTGTATTTATGGGGGTTGTATTGTGTTTTTGTAACTTTGGAGGGTTTTGTTGTTGTTGTTGTTTGTTTGTTTTAGACTGGCACCAGATCTCAAGTAGCCCAAGGCTGATCTTAAACTTACCGTGTAGCGGAGTGACTTTGAACTTTCAATCCTCCTGCCTCCATATCCAAGAGCTGAGATTGTGGGCATGCACCCTATACCTGGTCTGTGTAGAAGTGTGAATGTAATTCAAGGCTTCATACATGCTAGCCAAGCATCTATCAACCAAGCCACAGCTTCCAACCGTGTTTCTTCATATCTTCATTTCCTGATGCCAAGAAATGTGTTAGAGAGCAAGGCTTTCTTATTTCTGTCTTGTATAAAGTCAGGTTAATGGGTGTTTGGGGTTTCTCTTAGTGTTTCATTTCATAAAACTCTGTGCACAATGTTAAGTGAAAACCATTGAGTACCTTGGGAATATAAATAAATTCCTCAAGGTAAATTCCCCGTGCTGAATTCTGAAAAGTGGCATTGCCCATCAGAGGGGGATTAGCTGCCCAAAGGTTCCTGATACTGATACCTGCTTGCTGCGTAGACACTGCTGCTGTCTACCAGCCTGTGAGCAGGTCCATATAACATCATCATCATGGCGCTTCTTGCTGGTATTCAGTATGGTAATGGTTATCAGTTGCCAGCTTCTCGGTCTTTCTGGGGCAACTCTAAAAGATGAAAGAGATGCTCATTGATTTCATACATAGATCAGCTCTCTCTGGGAAGCTTCAGATAACAACAGCATCTATACCTGTTAGAGAGTGGTGCCAGAGATAGGTGAACATAGAAAGGTAAGGCTACCGAGCCCACAGACGTTGTAAGGGGCCGCTAGTTAGTTCCTGGCTGTTCATCCCCGAAATAATTGCACAGAAACCATATTATTTGCAATACTGTTTGGCCAATAGCTTAAACATATTTCCAACTCTTTTATCTTAAACTAGCCCATCTCCATTAATCTGTGTATGGCCACATGGCTGTGGCTTACTGGGTAAAGTTCCATCAGGCGTCTGCCTCCAACGGGGCTACATGGCTTCTCCTCACTCTGCCTTCTTTCTCCCAGCATTCAGTTTAGTTTTCCTTGCCTAGCTCTACTCTATCCTATCACAGGCCAAGTAAGTGTCTTTACTAACCAATGGTATTCATAGCATACAGAGGGGAATCACACATCACAGAGATAATTACCATATGACCATGTGATGGTCTAGTGTTAATTATCAACTCATCTAGAGTCACTTGGGAAGAGTCTCCAGGAGGGATTGTCTAGATCAGTTTGTCTTGTGGGCATGTCTATGGAGGAATGCCTTGACTGTTAATTGTGTACAAGATACAGCCCATTTTGGGTGGAACCATTCCCTAGACAAGGTATCCTGGGCTGTAGGAGTGTGGAAGCCAAGCTGAGCACAAGCAAGTGAGCCTGTGTGCATACATGCATGCATGCATACATTTCTCTCTGCTCTTGACTGTGGGTGTGATGTCCCGTGGCTTCAGTTCATGCCTCAATTTCCTACATGATTGACTGTAACCTGAAACTTTGAGCTAAAACAGACAATGCTATCACATCGTCCCTGCCGAGTTCTACTCTCAGCTCTGCTTTGCTGATAGGAATTGAGCCGTGACCAGTGAGTAAGCTTTGTGCTTCCGCATACCGTCCAGTTGGTCCCCTGTCTGGTAACTCGAACCCAACAGCTCACTGTCCTCCCAGCATCTTATATCTTTCTGTATGGGATCGGAAGCTAGTCCTATGGTGGCAGAAGGTTCTTTTCTCTTTACAAGTCCTTGCTCTCTATCCCACAGTGAACAGGACGGGTGTCATCCTTCTCTGTCTGTACACTGAGTCTCACAGGTAGGATCCTTGGATCCCATAGCAAGGACAGGGTCGGCTCACTATTGCATTAGTGAATGAGTGAGTGTACATTGTAGTAAAGAGAAATAGTGGGAATCTGCCATCTGCTACACTCTGTTATGTTTTTATGAGCCCATGGGAATTAATTGCATAATTACTTCCCAAGTTCTAAAGAATGTAGGGGGCTGAGATAAGGTGAGGATCTGTCTTGGTTTTGGTCACCATTTAACTCAGCCTCCTGGATGCTTTGCCTCCTGGGACCACCTGGCTGAAGATGGCTCTGCCACCCTGTAGAGAAAAAGTTTGCTTACCAAGTTGTCACATCTGCTGAGAAGCAGGAGGGGGAACATAACTTACTGAGCATCTGACTGCCAGGCACCCCTGCCTGGGGCTCTTGTCTGTTTGTATTTGAAGATTCACAGAGCACCCCGGCTTTCCCTGGGCCCTGGGCTTCTTATCCCACCTCAAACTCACGATGAGGCTGCAGGGCCTGGGGTTCCACCATATTTACAAAGGAATTCCAGCAAGCCAGACCTGTCTGCAACTAGGGAATTACAATGTCACTTTCGTGGGAGGGACTTTGTAGCGAGGTCTCTCTCTGTTGCCCCCGCCACACACCCAGCTCCCTGAGTCCCAGCGCTAAGTTGGATTCAGAGGTTGGAAGAGACTCTGCCTCCCTGTTTCAGTACCATAAGACACTTCTTTTGTGTCTTTCTCAACCACACAGCCGGCCGAACAGCGCCCAGCACTTCATTGTATTTTCAATAAAGTGGAGACTGTCCTTCCTCCCCTCGCCTGGCCCTGCTCCCCCGCATTGAGCTCGCTTAATTCTGAGAACTCAAGATGAGTCTTGTTCCAGAAGAAAAATATCTTGCAGACTATCGAGGACACGTTCCCGTCTCACACTGTCGTTTTTCCCGCTCCTGTTGTTTTCTTCCCTCTCTTTTTCAATAATGTTTCTATTTATTCTTCAAAAATTTCATACAATATTTATTCCCATTTCCCCCAACTCCTTCCTGTCCCTCCCTACCCCTGAGTCACCCAAATTCATGTTCTTTCTCACTCTTAAAAAAAATAGAAAGGAAAAGAAAAAAGAGTCCATTTTGTGTTAGTCAACTACTCATGGCCAAGGGTCGTACAAGTGGCGTGTGGTTGATATCTCCAGCATCACTTCATTGGAGAAAACTGATTTTCCCTGTCTCAGTGGGTATCAGTTGCTAAATGCGTCCCGGTTAGGGGTGGGACTTTGTATTTGGTCTGGTTTGATCTTGCATATGCGGCCACAGTCTCTGTGAATTCATATGTTCATCAGGTTGCCACATCTGCCGAGAAACAGACATCTGCCGTGTCTGGAAGATACGGTTTCCTTAAGTCATCCATCACCTCTGGCTCTTCCAGTCTTTCCTCTGCTGCCTGGATTCCTAAGACTTGAACGGAGGCCCTCTGCCTTTCTTTGCCCCCACACCCCCAGACTCCTTGCCCTTGTAACAAATGGCATCATAAACAAGTGACCTGGTGCCACATCCCGCCTTTGATGCCCTGTGTGTGGACACACCTGTGTGAGGTATGCCCTGAAGGGCAGGCGGTAGGTGCTGAGAGTCAGTCACATTCACAGGGGACAGCAGCTGTGGAGAATCAAGCCAGGAAGGCTGTGTTTTTTTTTTTAAAACAACCCCATGACTGCCAAGGATGGGGCTTCATTTTAGCTGAGCTGGTAAGAATAGCACTAATGCTGACAAAGCAGTCTCTGTGGGATGGTGGCCTGGGATGTGGACACTTTTCTTACTACTGGAGTTTTAGGGTACAAGCCTCGGCCCCAGTCATCCTAACATGTTAAGTTCGACCACCCATCCTCAATATGCCAATTCAAAAGAAAATCATATTGACAAGCCGAGAAAGGGGATTTATTGATTCACTGTGGCCACAATGAGAAGAACATAGAATGACCAGGCCAGTGCCCCCCACACACAAGCCTGCCTTTGGGGTTCTGACCTGAGGCTTAGGTTAAAATGGAAGGTTAGAGGCATGTGGCACTCTACAGACTGTGTCACAGTATGGGTGGGGTCTGGGTTGCTCATCACGGAACCGGCATTGTGTTGGCTCCAGTCCATCCAGCAAGCTGTCAGCACTGTGAAATCTCTCCACAGGAAGGAAACGCCTCCTGTGAGGGAAGCAGGACTTTGGTCTCTGCCCTCCCCCAGCGTGTGATTCCTGGGGTCACTCTTACTCCTTTGTGGCACCCAGGGAGGCGAATACAATCATGCCTCTTTAAACCATTGGTTCTAAACCTTCCTAATGTTGCAATCCTTTAATATAGTTCCTCATATTGAAGTGACCCCCCAACCATAAAATTATTTTCATTGCTACTTCTTAACTATAATTTTGCTACTGTTATGAATCGTAATGTAAATATTTTTTGGAGAGAGAAGTTTTTCAGTGGGGTTGCGCCCCACAGGTTGAGAACCAATCTTGTCAAGATAGTTGCTGCCTAAACCAGGCTTTAACATAAGGACCAACTGCTGTCTGCTAAAGCCCTGAACCACCATTCAAACTGAAGCAAGGCTGGAGCAGCACAAACTGTTTGACTTCTTGCTACAAATCGTCTCCGCAGAGCCAGGGCTCAGAGATGTGGACATGCATGGTGGCTTATCCCCAGCTCTCTTTGCTCTCAGGCTTCCTCTGGATTCCCTCTGCCCTGGTTTCCATGGGAACTTTCTGGGACTGTTTTCCTGGTCACAGCTTTCTGCCTTAGGCCTGGCTGAGCCTCATCAATGGAAGAAGTAGCTTGGCCCTTGAGTGACAAGGTGACAAGTCTCCTGCAGACTCGGAGAGAGGCTTTGGTAACCCAGGGATTTGCAGAATGGTTCTGCCATCTTCTCTAAGCAAACTAACATATCTACTAGAAGATTTCTGTACAGCTGAATTTAGACATAAACTCCTATTAGCCTAGTTGATTTCTTTCTCTTTAACACACACACACACACACACACACACACACAAACAACTTTTTTTAGTTCTTTGATCTCCGCAAAATTTGCAGGGCAGTTGGGCAAAAGGTAAGCAGTTGGGAAGCCTGCAGATTAACCCTCCAAGAGCCAGTGACCTCGGAGCCCCTGGCATTTGTGTGAGGTTAAAAGCCCTTGGAAAAGCAGCTGGGAGGCCACAGGATTAACTTTATTGGTTTGTGAAAATACCAGTTCTCAGGGAAGTAGTTGACAGTTGTGCTTTCCTGGCCTGGGACCCCTAGAAGAGTGGTGTGTGTCGGCCACTTTTTTCTAGTGTTTAGGACCAGGAGATGGTGTGAATTATCTCCCCTGCAGATAGATGCCCCAGCCACTGAAGATGGTATGCAAAGGTCTAGAAACCAGGACCAGGGGCACTCGAGGCTTCCTGCTGCTTCTATAATGGGAGGCTTTGCCATCCCCCCGCAGAGAAGGCATGTGGAGGCCATTAATCTAGCCCCAATATGTCCAGGCAGTTTAGCATTAAGAGAGAAAAAAATCTCCCTGCAACACAAAAAGCCAAATATTTAGTCAAGAGCATCCTCATGTTAGAGGTTTGACTTGTCAGATAGGATGGGAACTTGTGATGTACAGCCTGGCAGATGCTTGTGATAGCTTGTCTCTGGGCCCTGTGTCCAGGTACATGTGCATTCTCCTTCCTGACCTGAAACTGCCAGGTCTTTGAAGGGCTCCGTACATCCCCCAGGTTCCTCTCTGCTGAATCTGTTGGACACTAAGGCCGTCTCATGAAAGAAAAGTTGTGAGCCTGCCACCCAGGCTGTGTCTCCTGCCTGGAAAAGGAAACCTTTTATGCTATCTCCCCTATCCTAATGAAGGCAGGTGCCCACCTCGTCAGTAAACCCTTGGGTGTCTGGAAAACACATATGTACACATCACGTGCACGTATACATAATAGGTGGGAGCCCCAGTTGAAAGTCTCTGGAATAAATGAGTGTGAGGGCCAGTGGTCTGTTGGAGAAGCTCACATGTTCCTTCTCCCTGCTGAGCCCCGGCCAGCACCAGAGGGTCTCCGAGCATGGAGACTTTAAAGATAGTGTCTCATAGGGTGTGAACAAGTTCATTACATAGATGCTTTCCTGATCACTCAGTGTGACCAGAAACCTCTCCATATGTTCTCCATGTGTTCGTGTGTATGTGTGTGTGTGTGTGTGTGTGTCATGCCCACAGAGGCCAGGAGACATCAGATACCCTGGAATGTTACAGATGTTTGTGAGCTGCCATGTGGATGCTGGGAGCTTAAGCCTGGGTCCTCTGCAAAAGCAGCCAGTAATCTTAAAGGCTGAGCCATTTCTCCAGTTTCCTGTCTCCCTATCAACATGGGTAAAACTGACTCTTCCTCCGTACCTCAGTCAATCCTGCTTCAAATGTGTGTGTGTGTGTGTGTGTGTGTGTGTGTGTGTGTGTGTGTGTGTGTGTATTCTGGGAACCAAACAAATCAAACTCAAGGTCTCAGACTTCAGTGTCTAACCATTGACTGCCTGAGTGGTCTCCCAACCCTAGCATGCCTTCTCAGTAGGATGACTTCACTTGTTAAAGATGTCCCCTAAGACAGTGAAAGATTTCTTCTGCTTCTTGGGAGACTGAGCAAAGTGATTTCCTGGCAGGTGGACCCGCTCCTTCCACTGTCCTTTACCTGCCTTCAGGAAAACAACTGCTTCACCCAGGCAAAGGACTGTTTCCATTTACGTGAAAAGTCACCTCTGCTTTCTGGCCTGTTTCAAAGTTGTCAACAGCTCTTCCTTACATATGCATGCCCCCCCTCCAATCCCCACTGCTCTTCTCTGTCTCCCTCTCAGAAGTGATAGACCCTGCAATTCTCACATGTCAAAGTTCTAAACCCAAGTTCTGCAGCACTACCTCTGGCTCTCTTGAAGGATGCAGAGGAGAACATTGCACCAGCTGAGGTCCTCTCGTTCTGCCCTGTGCCCCTGTTTCAGGGATGCGCCCCATGTTGTATGCTGATGCTGGTCCCTGAGGACACCCCTCCTTCCTTGGGGTATCCTGGAGCTCCGGGTCGGCCTCATTTTCTCCAGAAGGGGGATCGGATTTTCCCAGCAGTCTCTGAGATTATCTTTATTCTTCAAGGAGCTACAGTACCAGAGCTCTCTGTGCGTCCTGCCAAGTGCTCTGGGATCTTGGAAATCTGCCCAGGGGCTCATTGGAGGCCTCCACTCCTCCAGACAGCACACACTTATGAAAGAAAATGTGATTCGGCTCCCAGGGCTAGCAAACACACAGTGGGCACCTGGTGTCATGTCTTGGAAAGTTGAGCATAAATGATTTTTGCTCACTATGTGTTCATAGGCTGAGTTATGGTGTGTAAGAGTGCAGGCTTCATACACAGGCTTGTGGGTGTGTAGTTTATGCATGCTTGCAGTTGTATGTATGTGCTTATGCATGTGAGTGTTGTATGTATGCATGTGTCAGATTCCTATGTATGCATGTGAAGGTATCTATGTATGTGTGAGTTGTGTGTGTAAATATGATTGTTGTGTATATGTGTTTCCATGCATGCACTTGACTGTAAAACCATGTGTGTAGGTGCCATGTAGGCAAAGAAATTCTTACTAGTTTTCTTTTTATATAAAATTGATTATTGTATGTATATGTACCTGAGGGTATGCCCACGCACCATATGTGTATACCTGAGTTTTTGTCCATGTACCTTGTGTGCCTGGTACCCAAGGAGGCCAGAGGAAACGGGGGCATTATTGGATCCTCTGGAACAACAAGGGTTATAGGTGGCTGTGAATCACCAAATCTGTGCAGGAAATCAAACCCAGGTCCTTGGAATGAGCAGCAGTGCTCTTAACCACTGAGCCATCATCTCTCCAACCCCTTTCTCTGGTTTTCAGAACTGCTGCGCCTATACCTTACAGCAACGAAATTAGAATAGATTTAAAATTTCATGACTAACTTCACAATCAGCTCAGCAGCCCTAAAGTAACCACGTTCTGAGAATCACATAGTCAGCCCAGCAATTCTCCTGGGACCACACCTACCCCTGTGTTCCCATGACTCAAGACGAAGGACGTGTGCCTGGGCAGGGCCTTGGGCCATGTGCCATCATTGTTTTCTCAGAGTCCCAGCCTGGCAGGTGTTGGCTTCTCTGGGAATCTCCCTAGAGTGCCTTTTCCCTTTTACCTGCACCATCTGCAGCTGAGGTTCTTTAAACCATACCTTACTTCTAATTCCAACAAGAAAATCTTTTCTTTTTCCTTCTCCAGGAGTGTACCGGTGGTGACACATGTGTCAAGTGTATTTGCCCACAGACTATAGATCTCGTCTCTCCTCCTTATTTTTTGAGACAGGTCTGATGGTGATAGCCATTTCCTCTCAGTGCTATGCTGTGTTACAGCAGTGTGCATGCACCTGCGAAGCTCTTTTTTCACGTTTAAGATACATGTAAGGAAGCTGGGTGTGGTGGTGGCACACACCTTTAACCCCCCTTTGCACAGGGGAGGCAAAGAGAGCCAGGCGGATCTATGTGAGTTCAACACCATCATTGTCTACAAAGAGAGTTCTAGGAGAGCCAGACATGTTCTACAAAGAAGCCCTATCTCAAAAAAATTGAAAAGAAAGGAAGAAAATATATATATGTAATGAACTGAATTCGGGTCCTTAGGTTTAGCACAGCAAGCTAATTCCCTGCTGAGCCATCTGTCATCTCAGATCCTGAAAAAAGGTTTTGAAACACACACACACACACAAATTTATTTTTTGAGAATTTTGTACAATGCATTTTTTATCATGTTAACCAACTCCTCCCATGTCTACCTCCCTCCTAACTTCATGTCATCACCTTGTCTTCTCTTCCCCCTCCTCGCTTGAAACTGTTTTCTTTAAGGGTGTGACTCCAGACTGGTCAACCACGCTCTAGTGGAGGACCCAGGAGCATATGTGTGTCACAAAATGGAGTCGTTGGGTTATCTAGAAAAGTTCTCAGCATCCCTACTTTCTATTTATTTGTGCTCTTTTAGTAAGAAGTCAGTTCTCTTGTCCTACCATGTGGGTTCCAGGGACTGAACTCAGGGCATCTGATTTAGCAGCAAGTACCTTTATCTACTGAGCCATTTTGCCAGCCTAAGTTCTTGCCTTTAGTTCTAAGTAGTTGGGGATGTCCATGTCCCTCATACTCCTGTCAATTTGGTCATTTAAATGTATGATGGATTAGAAAAGTTAGAGGGTCACATGATTTTCAACAACATTGTGGGCTTGCACTTGACACCTGAAATCCTGCCCCTTGTGAGGCCCCCGCCCTGCCCTTGGTGAAGCGATTCAGGGTTTAGGTGCTGGCACTTGCCAATCATGCCATTAGTGTGGAGATGATTTACGACTTTTAAGGTAATATCTGAATTTTCAATTTTACATAGAAATTTTGCTATGCTTGTGTTACCCACTAAAACATGCTCAATCTTTATGATTTATTCAGGAATTTTTCTTTGCTTGTGCTGTCCACCAAAATATGCTCAATCTTTATGATTTATTTTCCTCTATTCAGAATATGTTTATAAATGTGAATTTGGATGATGTGATCATTGTTTTTATTGTCAACTTGGCACAGTCTGGATAGCACAGGAAGAAAGTCTTTATGAGAGATTGTCTAGATGAGGTTGGCTTGTGTGTACGTCTTTGGAGGATTGTCCTAATTACTTTAATTGATGTAGGAAGACCCAGACTACTATGGGCAGCACCATTCCCTAGGCAAGGGGTCCTGAATGGTATAAGAGTGGACAAAGCCATCTAGGCACTAACAAGCATTGTTAATGCATTGCTCCCCACTCTTGATGGATGTCAAAAGATCAGCTGCTTCAGGTTCCTGCCACCTTTGGCTTCTCCCAAATGATGAACCCTGACCTGGTTTGTGGAGTAAACAAGTCCTTTGTCCCTTAAATCGTTTCTGTCCAGGTGTTTTATCACAGCGATAGGAAAGGAAACTGAGCAAGTGAATGAATGCTGCCCTTTCAAATGTTTTGGATGTTGACGTTTGTGTTTTGGAAAGAAAACCCTTTTAAGAAAAATTGTGCAGGGGGCTAGAGAAATGGGTCAGTTGGTAAAGTGTTTGCTGTACAAGCATCAAGATCTGAATTCAAGTCTCCAGTACTCACCCCAAAAGACAGGAAGGACAGTGTGGTATGTAATCCCAGGGCTCTGGAGGAGAGACAGCAGATCCTTAGGATTCACTGGGCAGCTAGCCTAACCAATCAGCGAGCTCCAGGTCAGTGAAAGACCCTGCTTCAAAACAGTAAGGGGGAGCAATGGAGGAAGACACCTGACTCCACACACACATGCACACACACACGCACAACCAGGTGCACTCACATGAGCATACACATACAGAGAAATAAAGACTGTCCATCCCAAACATATTCTAAACGCCCATCATTCTATTGAATGGGGCCAAGAAATCTCCAAAGCGACTGTTTTGAAACGGCCTCTCACTGGCCTGGGACTTACTGAGAAAGCTGTCATCAGGTAGTCAGCCCCAGTCATCCTCCTGTTTCTGTCTCCCGAAGGCTGAGATTACAAATGTGAACCAATATACAAGTTTTTACAAATTTAACTTTTTGACAAACGTGGGTTTGGGGATCAGACTCAGGTCCTCATGCTTACAAAGAAAGCATTACCAACTGAGCCATCTTCCTCGGCTTCTCATCTGACTCCCCAAAGATTTCCTAACTAGACAAGGAGAGATGCCAGGATAGATGCCAGGAGAGATGCACTCCCCAGCGCCGCCCCTGACCCCCCCCCCCTTGCATTCTTCCCGTCACTCTAGAACCTGTCCTCTGCAGAATTATTTTATTTGAGACAGGGAGCATAGACAGTCTCTGAGATCTAATCCATAATTATCCACAATGTTTTACCCAACTCATTAAATTAGTTCAGTGTGGGGAAACATGGAAGCTTGCCTGTGTAGTATTGGGGTTTAACTGTTCAGAGTAATTTTCCATTATAATTTTGTGTTCTAAATAAATCGAACCAGCGTCACTCCTGACACGCTTGTCTAATGTTGTACAATAAGTGTTTAAGTGGCTTTGGTGAAATGACTAATCATACCCCTGTACTGGATAAAATAGAATTGTTTTTGAGTTTGCTCATTAGATGGGAGGAGGCTAAGTTTACAGAAGGAGATGCATGCCCTTAATAGTGAATTTAAATAGGTGCACATGCAAACTGATGCTTACTCATTTACAGACATGGTCATTAGGGAGCTTTGTGCCGGGATGTTTTCTATGCACCGGCTCTTGCTCAATGGGAGGGGCTCGATGCTGACATCCCAGGTCCGTTTCCTAAACCAGCGTCTCTAGTTGAGTAATTACACAAGGCAGACAACCCAGCCGGGACTCTATATTTAAACCCAAGTTGCTGTTTCCAACCAGACCATTCTTTCAAAGAGGTTAATAAGTCAACCCTGTTATTTGGCCCTACAAGTTAAATGCCAAATATGTGCGCTTTCCCCCCTTTTTTCTCAAATACATAGCCATTTACCCAAATGGTCTTTTGCTATTGTTTTCTATGCTCGGGGATAAAACAAGCCAACTGAGATTAAAAAACCATCTTGGCCAGCCATCTGTTTGACCCTATGCTGCCTTGGTGGTGTTTCCGTTCCCGCACAGCAGGGCACACATGGGGAAGTGCCAATCATTAGGCCAAAGGCCCAAGGACCTGGCTTTGTTGTGAAATACTGTAAGATCCAGAGCCACATCTGTCCCTTGCAGGAAGCGGGAGCCAGGGCTGACTTCGAGGGTCAAGGGAATTCTCAAGAGTGTGTGCTCACCTCTCCTCGCTGCTGTCCACCCGTGCTTTTGCGGTTGGTTTTGCATGGACAGATTCTATTCCGGCTCCTCTCTGGCCTCTTTCCAGGTTGGCATGACAAACTTCAGACTTAAAGCCGGGGAAATCAGAAACCACCCAAGCTTGAAGAGAAAGGGATTTAAAGGGAGAGAAACTCAAGTAGAGATGGAGAGATGCTCTCCCTCCCCCGCCCTTAGCATGTCCTTTCATTCCTATAGCCCTTTCTACAACATGTTGTCACAGATTACAGCATCTGGCTAATTCAACAGAAGACAGGATCGGTAGGAAGTGGATACTATGTTGAACTTTGATCCCTTCATTGGACCTTCTGTTGTTCAGAGACTAATTTGGGACTAGCTAGGCTGAGCCGTTTAGGCACAACTAAACTGCAAGGAAGCTTCTGGAGAGAGCATGGATATTATGGGAGTGGGGGGGGGAGGGATGTAGCTTTTGATTGCATTCCTTTCTTCTCTTCTGCCCTATAGTGGGGGAGAGGAGCAAAGAAACCTAGGAATTGTGTCCAGGGTTTATGGCACCCATATTAGCCTCCAAATTGATGGTGTCCAACTCCAAAGTAGAAACGAAAATGGGGGTGGGACCTGGGGAGGACAGCGACCCCTCCAATCCCACAGGTTCCTTTGTTCCCTACAGCCTTTTGCAATTAGGTCTCCTTGCTGTTTCTTGTCTTCCAAGAGTTCAGGAGCCCCTTCTCCTGTTTCAAACACTCTTTCAGCCTCTTTATCCTTCTGCTTGGGTAACGCCCCATCTGCTTAATCCCTTCCTTCTGTCGCTCTGTAGAGCATGCGCTAAAATAAAGGTGGACTTCGGGTTTCTTGCTTTGTTGTTGTTTTCAATCTGGGGTCACAAGAGCTACTTTGACGCTGCATCTTGCTCAGGATAGTGAAACCAAGGTGCTAACAGATGTGTGATATTCCTCAAACACAAGCCTGGCACGAAGCCCCTGAAGCCTCAGCTACACCCTCCTGCTCTCCCCATATCTCTCTGCATCTGGTTTTTCTGCCTTCGGGATTTTATCAACCATCTGGAGACATTCTCAGACTGATGTTAACGGATCCTTAAAGGACCAGATATAAGTTCTCTGAAATCAGGAGACCAATACGAGGTATTAATAGGGAGGATGATGGGGTATCTTTGAGATAACTCTTGCTCTTAGGTAGAGAGGGCTCCCGGATAGCCTGCAGGATTTTATCAGGAAAAAGTCATTGTCACTTCAGGATCCCAGGAAGAAGCAACCCCTCCATATGCCTGCAGCTCAGTGTTTGCTTCCCATGAGTTAGACCCTGGGTTCCTACCCCAAATCCATCCCAATAAATTAGGAACAGACTTCATGTAGGTAGAAAACTCCAATTTGTTGAAATGGAAACCCAGGCTGATAATTTGTTGGGAGGTGTTTTTTGGTCCATCATTAGCAAATGTGATCATGGGGATCCTTCATATGAACCTTTAGAAGGAATAGGATTGTCTGCTGTTGAAGATATGACCTTGCCTGTCAGCTTGTCTACCTCCTCCCTGGGACACTTACATTTCCCATACTGTTCTTAGGCGACCTCAGAAGCATCCCAATTTGAGCAATTCCAGGTGTCTTATTTTAATAAATTCGTCATTGAAGAATCGAAATAACTAAGTGGCTTAGGTCACTCTGAAATAATGGTTTTCAACTGTGTCTTCTTGTGCTCCATGGGCAAAGGGCTTGTAAAACAAACCTAAGGATCTGAGTTCTGATCCCTAGATCCCACCTTAAGGCAGATGCAGCAGTGTGTGTGGTATGAACTCAGCACGCTTGCCGAGAGTGACAGGGAGGGAGACACAGGAGAACCTGGCTTCTGCAGTGGCCGACCAGAGATCTTTTCTTAGGCAAGGTTGAAAACACAAACTGATACCTGCAGTTGTCCTCTGACTGGGTATGCCTATGTTTGCATGTGTGCATGCGCACACATAGTTTTTAAAATGTATCTTCTCACCTGAGTCGTTCTTATTTTTTAAAAAAGTCATGAGTAATAACCTCTAAAGAAAACTTTCAAATGCTCAAAATGATTTGGTATCTGCCTGACCCAGTTCTGGATCTGATCGGCCTTGAGGGGGTAGGGGATAAACTCACAGTCAACTTCTCAGATAAAGGAGGAAGCAACATGCCTATTTTGTCCAGCTTGTATACAAACACTGCAGCTCAACATGTTACATACAGAATTAGTCTTCCAGATACCTGTAAGCCACCCCCTTCATGCCTGTCCATCAAAATTGCAACTACTACACATGTATCAGAATGGCTAAAATCAGAAATGACAACGCCACCAAATGCTAGCAAGGGCTAGCTGGTTCGTTGCTGGTGGGAATGCAAAATTCGGGGACCTCTTTGGAAAAATTTGTCTCTTTCCTCAGAGCTGAACACAGATGGGCCGTGATGCGCACCAGTTGCATGCCTGGATGTTCATGCACATCGTTTGAAAACACAAAACCATGCAAATATTCCTAGCAGCTTTATTCATAATTGCAAAGCTGTGAAGGAAGCCAGCACATCTGTCCTTCAGCAGGTGTGTGGGTGAGCACGTCCTGGTGCATTCGCGCTGGACTAGTACTCGGCTGTAACAAAGCTGAGTTATCACGTTACACATGAACACAGGGTAGCATTCTAAATGCATATCACTGAGGGGGAGAGCCAGCCTGAAAAGGCTGCCCAGTGATTGGATGATTTTATTTCTATAGCATTCTAGAAAGGCAGAAGTACTGCAGGAGTAAAAATGGCCAGTGGTTTCTGGGGGTCTGGGATGCTGTCTTCATCAAGTAGATGAAACACTGGGGTGCTCTCAGGGAGGGGAACAGTTCTGTGTGATGCAGTGAAGATGGACACCCAGCTCCACACATCTGGAAAAACCTGTAGACTGTATGGCATAGCATGGGCCTTGATGTAAAATATGGGCATTCATTGGTGACATATCAGGGTGGGTTTATCAATGGCACCTTACAGAGTTCAATAATGTAAGAGGGTAATAGTTGGGGAAGAGTGTGTGTGTGTGTGTGTGTGTGTGTGTGTGTGTGTGTGTGTGTGTAAGTAGCCATATTTAAGTTCTTTGTACTTTCCTGTTACGTGAAACCACAAGAGTCTGTTAAAGGGTCTCAAGAATTTATTTAGGTATAAGATATGGACAAACACTGATACAGAATGCTGATTCAGCTGCCTCTGTCCAGTAGTTCTTCCCAGAGCTGAAGAGCACCAACTTCAAGCTGTCTCTCTACTACCCAAGAGAGCACGAGAGCAAGAGAGAGTGAGACCCTCTCCCTCAGCTTTTAAGCTGTGATGTAGACAGAAAAGACCATGCCTTAGGACTTGCTGCCCCAAAAGCCATTGGCTAAATGGATCAAAATCCTATCATACCTCCCACCTAATTTTCCTATAACAGTAAAAGTATTCTAAAACATTTAGTACAGGGACTAGAGATATGGCTGAACAGTTAAGAGCACTGGCTGCTCTTCCAGAAGACCTAGGTTCAATTCCCAACACCCACATGGCAGCTCCCAACTGCTATAACTCCAGTTTCAGGAGATGTTTCACCCTCTTCTGGCCTCTCTAGGAACCTGCACACACATGTGTATACACTTACTCAGACATGAACACACACACACACATAAATAAGAACAAAATCTTTTTTTAAAGTAAGTGTATTAAATTTTTAAATTATCATTTATTTATTTGTGTATTTATATGTGTGTGTGTGCACATGCCACAGTGTGCATGCAGATATCGGAGAAAAACTTTGTAGACTCAGTTCTCTTCTTCCATCATGTGGGTCCCAGGGATCGAACTCTGGTCATCAAGCTCGGCAGCAGGCCCCATTACCACTCTTACCATCTTGCTGGACCAAATGTATTCATTTTTAAGAAGGTCTTGACAGCCCCATTTTCTCCGTCGCCCTCACATGGTTTAACCTTAACTTGCCGCAGAACCATTGACAGTTCGTCTTACTTCAAATGTGTCGTGTGTTGTGGCGACTGCTCTGGTGAGATAGAAGACTCAGATGTGAAGTCTTGAGTACTGCTGTGTCTTGTGTGCCTAGAACAGAGCTCAGCACACAGTAGGTACTCAGCAAGGGCTGGAGAATGGGTGTGGAGAAGGTTCAGGACATGAGCGGTCTTACCTTCCTGCTCCACCTCCCTGAGCCATAGGCCAGGCCAGCATGAACTGAGTTATCTGATAGATACAGGCAACTGCACTCAGACCCCCTACACACTCCTTTCTTATTTCCTTTTTGCAGATAATGTTTTTTCTTCTCTCTCTCTCTCTCTCTCTCTCTCTCTCTCTCTCTCTCTCTCTCTCTGTCTTTCTTCTTTCTTTTTTCCTCCTCCTGCAGCGAAGATGAAATCCATCTCAGGTCTTAGGATTTATGAACTGTTGCCCGAGTCTTTTTGCATGATGTCAGGGGAGGAGGTGAGGCGGGGCTGTGCTTAGAAGTGCCTGTACAAAGGGCTTTGGGTAATTCCCTGATTCTGTAAAGATGTTGGGGTAGCTTAAATGATTAGCCTGAGGTCCTTAAGGATGACTTAACTTAAAGCACTTAAGGTTCTTCCATGTCTTTGAGGGCCCCTCCTGGGCTGCATGGATTTTCACATCTGGAAGGTGAATTGAAAAGGCATTTTGGAGTCCTTCCACCTTCCTGCTTCTTTTCGGAGCCCTGCTTGAGTGTGTCTGTGTCCAGGGGTCCCTGCTTCAAAGCCCTGGAGGTCAGCATCCTCCCATCAGCATGTGGTCCCGGCCAGGGAAGAATGCCAGACACATTCAGGCTTTTTACCTCTGCGGGCAAAGGGGGATCATGTTTCACAGGATAGGCCTTTCAAGTTCTGTGGGGGAGCTTGTAGACCCAGGGGGGGTGGAGGCTGGCCTCTCTCCTGGCCTAATCATTACCTTTACTGCCGGTGAGCCCGGAGGGGGTCCTGAGGCCTTTTCTCTGTGAAGGGGTCAGGACTCAGAGCAGTCTGCTGCCCTGCAAGGCTACTGTCTGTAGCTGCTGCTCTCTGCTGAGTTACCCAGAGGATAGGAGCATGGAGACCACACAGGCCTGCACCTCAGGGTGGTCCCAAGCACAGGGTCTATAGCATCCTCCCACAAAGATGACTTCCCGGAGGGCATGAAGGACAAACTTAGGCCCCTGCTGCCCTCAGAGTTCTCTACTGCTGTTTAGTCCCAGCATCTAGCACTTCTGGTGAGAGTCCTGGCATAAAGTTCTCTATGCTTCCCACTAGGTAGCCCTACTGAGTGCAGACCTTCAACCAGTGCAGGAGGGGAGCCATCTTGCTTGAGGCTTGAAATTTTGGTTGCCTTGACAAGTGGAGACCTGGAAGGTGAGAGTATGCGGCTCTCACATCCACTCTGTCTCCAAACTTCACTTCATTTCCCTAGATCCAGAAGGTGTTTTGTCTAACCCTCATCACAAGTCTACCCGAGGCTCTTCATTCCAAACTGTTTTATTCCATAAAAATCAAAGCTGATTCGATTTGGCTGCGAGATGCCAGAGGTATTTTGTGTGCACTCTAGAGAGCTGTTACAAATTGTTCTAGTTGCTCTTTCTGGTGCTTTGATAAAAAAAAAAAAAAAAAAAAAAATGCCCTAACCAAAAGCAACTTACAAAAAGAAAGGGTTTATTTCAGTTTACAAGTTAGAGGCCATCACTGAAGGAAGTCAGGGCAGGGACTTAGCAGCAACTGTGCAGGGTGCTGTTTGTTGGCTCTCTCACCGCCTCATGCTTATATAGCCTTCTTATAGAGCCAGGGCTCTCTGCCTAGGGAATGGTACCACCTACAGTGGCCTAGACCCTCCTACCTCCAAAGACATGTCCCCAGGCGAGTCTGTTCTGAACGATCTCCTAATGGAGGCTTTGCCTCTCAGGTGACTCTCAGTTAGGTCACCTAACAATTACAGCTAGCCAGGCCCCGAAGTCAATCCAGAAACATAGTAAACTCATTTGGAGGAAGAGCACAGACCTGGTATAGTAGATACTTCAACAGGAAGTCTGTGCTCTTATGGTGGCCCAAGTGTCCACTGACCTAACCTTGTGGGTCCAGCACAGATGGTGGGCTGGTGACAGCTCTGGGGGCCATTGTTACTCCTTATTCCTGTGTTGTTTGGGATGCATCCTCCATGTGTCTCCATGGAAAGGCCAGGCCGCCAGATCACTTTGTTCCTTGTTCTGATTATTAGGCACTCCTCGGGGGACGTGTTTGGAACAGGAAAGGGAGATGTCAAAGAGTGATCATTGACCTTACTGACCACATAGGCCCAGGTGCATTGTTTAAAATACTTGAAGAACATTTTAGTTCAGTATGTAGCTTTTATGTGTGTTAGTCAAATTCCATTGCTGTGACAAAATGCCTGAGACAATCAACTTAAAAGGTGGTCTCTTTTGGTTGGCTTTATTGTTTGTTGTGTTGTGTTGGTGAGGAGAGGATGAAGCATGAGGTGGGGTGCCACAGAGCACAGGTTCTTTTGTGCCGGTGTCACAGAAGCAGAGAGAGAAGGAATGACCAAGGACAAGATACTGCCTTCAACTATACATCCATAGCGACTCGTTCCCCGCACCCAGATCTCACTTGCCTGCTCTATGCCACCTCCTGAGAGTGACACCAGATTACAAATCCCTCAGTGGATTAGTCACGTGATAAAGAGGCATCGTGACCCATCCTCCAGCTCCAAAGCCTTTCATCTCTGAGCTTACTGGAGATGTTGCAAAGTCAGGCTGTATCATCGGGAATGCAAAGACTTGTTGGAAGTGACCAGTGTCTATAACATCACAAACAGGAGTAGGTTATACACCTTTTAGGACGGGTCTTCCAAAGAGCCAGAGCAGGCTTCTCTTCTCTTCAAGTCTCATTAGGATGCAGATGTGATGGCTGGAACTGAAGCAGCAGCCATGAGGTAGGAGGCAGAGATTGACAGATAATACTGGGCGCCTCTCAAACCCTAGGGATGGTCAAACAACCTTCAGATAAACTCATCGCTTTGGACTTGAGATGAGTAAGAAATGAATCTCTACCTGCTTTGCAAACCACTGACATTTTGAACGGTGTTGAGGTTTAAAAATGATAATCTCTCTTGCTCACAGCCAGCTCCACTCCTCCCTTAAAGTTCACCTGGGCACACTTTGATCTTTCTAGAAAGAGGGAAAGTAAGAAAAGATAGTCTGTGCTAAGTTCCGGGGCTTTGTTTTCTTTCGTTGTTGTTTTGCTTGGGGAATCCCCTTTCTGACCACCGTGGAATGAAAGCATCACCAAGAAGTCATGTTGTGGTCTGTTCTGCCTGAGTCAACTCCCAAAACTAGCTGAGATGGGCTAGAGGCAGGTGCTGAGGCTGAGCTGAGGTAGATCCCCCAGCTGTGGTGTCACTCAGCATCCTACAAGGGTTTGATCACCCACCATTTCCTCCGATTTTCCTGTGTTCAGTGCGGCAGGAAGAAGCCTTTGTGGATGGCTTCCCAGACAAACCCAGACTCTCTGCAGACCAGCTGGGTTTGATTTCTGTGGCTCTTTGATCCTTCCTTGCGTGGCCACCATAGAACTCTCAGTCTGACACCGCGGCTCTCCTTCCCTGCCCCAGGTCCTCCTGTGGGGTGCAGAGAGGCTGTGTGTTAGGAGGAGAACATAAGTGGGTATTACTGCAAGAGCTGGGGGTGGGGTTGGCTGGGCCTCAGCACCTTTCACAGTGCCGGGTGAGCAGGGCCCAAGAGGTTCCCACCAGACCTAGCAAGCAGGGGCTAGTGAAGAGCAGATGCCAGAAGGCAGAAAGGGACATGGAGGCATAGTGAAGAGTCCCTGCAGGCTCAGTGGGGTAGAAGACTCACAGGAGGACTAGAGAAGCAGTCACCTTCCTGCTAAGATCGGAGAGCTATTTGGACATACTGAGTGACCTGTTCTGGGGTCCAAGACACTAGGTTTTCAGTAATAACGGTTTTGAGAATGGTCTGGGGCGCCCTGCAAGGGAGCAGTGGATTGAATGATAACTAGTGTACATCTGTGCCCTCAGCATTTTTACAACACGGGTGTATGTTCACTAAAAGCAAGATGTAGTTTACCAAATCATTCATATGTATATATACATGTAAATATATACACACACGTATATACGTATGTGGATCCATGAATGTAGCATTTTTACACTAAAATATATTAGCTAAAAAGAAAACCTACTTTAATGGTTCGGTTCTTAAAAACCGACTGTCTCAAGTAAATATGCATTGGGATTGCTAGAATCAAAATTAATGATTTTGTCGGGGTAGAATTTACATACATAACTCTCCACATTAGTGAATGTCACTGGAGTTACATATATATGATCCTCAGAGTCAGGAACCATCATCACTAATTCTAGAATTTTTTTCTTGCATCGTCAAATAGCCCTGTTTCCATTCTGCAGCAGTCACACTCATCCCCCTGCCTCACAACCACTATGTGCTGTCTGCTGTTGAAGATCTGCTCATCTGGGGCTTTTCTGACCAATAGAGTCCAAACATAGTCCATAGAATAAAAGGCCTTTTGGTGTATATGGATGTATATGGCAATCCATTCAGTTTAATATGTGGCATTTGTGACTTAATTCTCTCACTTGGCGTAGTGGCTTTGATGTTCATTCCTGCCATGGTGTACCTGATACTCATTTGTTCTCATGACTGGGTACTATTCTACTACAAAGGCTGATCTAGTTTTCTGTCTGTTAATGTAATAAAATGCCTTGACAAAAGGCAACGTAGGGGAGAAAAGGGTTTGTTTTCACTTAAAATTGCAGTTTATAGTCCATTATTATTGGCAAGGAGGGGACAGAGTTAAGGCAGAAACTTCAAACCTCACACCAATAGGGCAGAGAGAATTGCATGCACGGACACTTGCTTGTGTTCAGCTCGGTTTCTCCATTCTTATACAGTCCAGGACTTCCTGCCTAGGGAATGGTGCCGCCCACAGGTGACTGGGTCTTCCCCTATCAGTTAACTTAGTTAAAACAATCCCCACAGACATGTTTACTTAATTTAGTTAAGATAATCCCCACAGACACATCTATGAGCTGATGCACTGTAGGCAGTCTTTTGATGAGACCCTCTTCCCAGATCATATCACTCACCTTATTTTCTTTATTGATTTACTAGTGGATGAGCATTCAAGTCACTGTTTTACTTTGAAACCGCATTAAATGCGCCATCACGAATGTACACGCATAACCTTTGTTGTGAAATTAGCATGTTCGTTTCTTTGGGGGTAGGATGGCCTTGTCTCATCAAAACAAACTGAGTTGCCCACAGATACAGGGCTCTCCTGGGCTCTAACTCCATGGTTTGTCCATGTGTCTTCTGCTGGCACTGATTCCTCTCCATGGTGAGTCTCAAACCTAGATAGTGTGACTTGTACAAATTTGTTCTTTTCATTCAAACTCATTTGGCTACCTTGGAGTTCACACAATTCCCTGTGAGTTATAGAATCAGCTTATTGTTTCCTGCATAAAAGCCAGCAGGAACTCTGAGTGGGGTTCCCATCAATTCTGTCCATCAGTTTGCCATCCCAACAGTGTGTGTCTTCCAGTCCTTGGCCACATTTTCCCAGTCACTTGAGAAACTTCCTCTGCATATATTATGACTTCCAGAGTCCTTGTCTTAACCTCCCTTGTTAAGTTTATTTCTAAATATTTTATTCTCTGTGATGCTTTGCTAAGTAGAACTGGCTTCTTAATTTCATTTGAGGGTATCCATTGCCCATAAATTCAATTGATGTCTGTATATTAATCCCACATCTTGCCATCTTGATGATGTAATTAGCTGTAATCTTTATGGACTCATCTGGATTTTCCATATACTGATCATGTCATCTGAAATTGGAAATGTTCTTCCAACTTCCTTCCCATGCTCGGTGGTTTTAGTGCTCTTTCTTGTCTAAATGCCATGACCGGATCCTGTGGTACAGTCGGAGCAAAGCAGGGAGAGCAGACAGACTTCATGCGTGTTTGTGCAGGTGCACATATGTGTGAGCATGTGGCGGCCAGAGGACATGTGTCATCACTCAGAGACAGGGTCCCCTCGTCAGGCCCCAGAGAGCCTCCTGTTGCCATCCCCCCCTCCAGTGCTGAGATTAGAGGCTCACTCATGTCACCACACCTGATCGTGTTTTTACACATAGGTTCTGAGATTCAAACTAGTGTCCTTGCATGGCACTGAGCTGCCTCCAGCCGGCTTAATCTCAGGATGAAACTATCACCCTCCACTGTTACCGTTCATGTCAGCATCTGTGCTGGGTGCCTTCGCGTAGAGAAACTGTGTTGCTGTCCAACCTGGACACTACAACTAAGGTGGGGGTTCCAAGAGGTACACTTCACTGTGGGGGTTTTCGTTCGTTGCTTTATTCATCCACGCATCTGTTTACAAGATATCTCTTTTATTCACTCATTGCATTATTTCTTCACTAAATTCATTCATTTCTTCATTTGCCATATCATTCATTCACTCCCTCAACCCACGCGTTTGTTCGCCCGCTCACATCCATTCATTCATTCACCCACAGGCATTCATTCACTTGCTCGTTCAAGCATTCATTCAAGGTTCATTTGTTCATTTGCTCACTATGTGCATCCTCGTTCAGTTTCTCCAGTCAGCCCTTTATTTATCCACTTCCTTCTTCACTCTCCTTCCTGCTCACCTAGTCACATGTTCCCTCACTACTGCATTCACTCACTCATTTGTTCACTTTAGCACTCCATTCATTCATTCATTCATTCATTCATTCATTCATTATCATTCCTAATGCATCCATTCCATCAGGAAGCCCCTGAGAGGACCTCCTTTTTCACCTCAGCTTGGTTCCTTTGTGTCCCTGACAAGGAGTTCCTCCTCCACGAAGTGTCCCTGAGGATGGGAAGGATGGAACAGAGAGGGCAGGCTGGCAACATTTGTTCCCTAATGGAAGACACGTCTGTGTGGAAGAAGTTTGTCTATGACCATGGGTTTTTCTGGAGTAGGAGCCCTGTTTCTGGGACAAACCCACCATTGGTGACCCAGGCCACATGTGCAGAAGTGTGGATGAGCACAGGTGGTCAAGTCACATGACCATGGTGTCCTTGAAGCTTAGTGACCATCACCAAGGGGTCATACTCGCCCACTCCTGTCTATGCCACAGTGAAGGGTCTTTAGGCAGATCAAGTCTCTTCCACCACAGCGCTTCAGGCATCTGTGACCAGCCAGAGCTATGGGGTCTCATCCTCATCCATGGCTCTCCTGTATCATTCCTTACTGCGCAAAGATAATCTCTCCTGTGGCTCCATGCTGCCCTACAGGGCCGAATGCCTGTTTGTGGGAGAGGTGGGAGAATTTCCCTCATCTCTCTTTTCAATTCATGTCTCCTCATCCTCAGGCTCTCTCTGAGTCACTGTAACTCTGTGTGCATGTTTCTCACACACATACCTGGATCCACAATTTCAGCCGAAAATAGGCTCTGAGGAAAAGGTTTTCATACAAAACCCTTCGCACTTCTAAAGATGTCACCTGCAGGTTGGTTTGTTTCCGACTGCAGCTCATGTTATGTTGAATGCTCATTTGAACAAAATCCTTTCTGAAATGCAAACGGCACGTGAAACTGTCCCCAGCTGTTACACGAATGTGTCACATATCCATGAAGTATCTTTGGGACCGATGGTGCGGGAGAGGTGACCCAAAGTCACTGGTTTTCAGGAGCCTGCTGGCTGGTGAGGATTGAAAAAGCAGGCTGTCTACAAAGCTGCAGGTATCATGCTGGGGGAGGGGGGAGGGAGTGTGCAATGATGGAAAATATCACCGCTTTCCATGACAGCGTTATGGGACCTGCCTCTTTCAGAAACCCAACTTGGGGTCAGAGATGTGAGGGATGAGATGCAGGCCTGCCAGTCTATAGGAGGAGCAGGAAGTGTGAACCGGTCCAGAGACTGGAGTAGGCTTGCTATACAGAGAGAATGGTAAAACCTTATGACTGGAGGTTAAGAAGACAGCGTGAGTAGACAGAGGCATAAGTAAGCTAGATCCATGGTCCCCAAGGGCTGTCTTCTCTAAGCAACAGACTCTCTGATGCCCATCTGGACACTGGACACAGAGGGCCGTAAGCAGCCTCACCAACCAATTTTGTAAGTGCAGGTCATGTGTCCCTGTGACATGATCCTAATTTTTGTATTGCAAAGTGGCTACCTATGTCACAGGGATTTGGTCTGGTTTGGTTTTATGAGTCAGGGTCTCACTTGCAGCCCAGAGTGGTAGCTCACTGCCTATAGAGACCCCTGACTCCCCTCCCCTGACTGTCATCTCAACTCTATTTACGCCAGACATCAGGCCATAGCCGCTTTGTAATCCTGACTTGCTAAATCAAAAGAATAAATCCTATGTTCACAGATAGGGTGCCTCCCACCTCCACTAGCCATGCGGTATATGGCAATTTTTTTTTTTTTTTTTTTTTTTTTTGCTTTCAGTGTAACCTTCATTTCTATAGACAAGGCCAGTCTGGTCCTGTTCCTTGCTTCCCTGCTTACAGGGGCCAGAAAGGAACACACTGTCCCACAGCCTTCCCAGTTCTACATCACAGCACGTGAGCATCTTACATAGCACTCACGTTTCTCGGTGCCCAGACCATGCCTGAATTGGCCTTTGGAGCAGATTTCCTATGAGCCAGCCCTTCTTGCTGAGCTTTTCTGCACATGCTGTGCGTGCAGCCTCTTCACACACAGGACAGTAGAGTCCAGGGGGTGGCAAGACCTGGAAGTAACAAATTTTCTTTGGTAGAGATGGGAAAACCATAAGAATTAAAACTAAACAAGTAACAGAAATGGCAAACTGATAAATCTGTGAGGGAAACAGTTGCCCCAGGGTGTGAGCACTCAGAGAAAAATGTGTTTTGCAGGCGTTGTTTTGAAAACAAAAATTTGATACACAGTCACAGCTCCTTAACCCTCTAGTGACTATTTATCACGCTCAGAATGTGTGAAGAACCCAGGAGGGGCTGCTTCCTAAACATACACCGTCAACTGTATAGATGATGGTCTGATGCACGCTGTCACAGCCCTGTGAGTTCACGTGCAATAGCCCTGTCCTGCGCAGCAAATGCTATGTCACTGCAGGCCTCCCTCTGACTCTTATTATCTATCGTTCTGCTGTCTGTTCCAAGTTGATTCCCGACTCTAGGGAGAGGGTTGTGACACAGATGTCCCATTTAGAGCCCGAGCACTCCACAGTCTCTTTCTCCTTGCATGTTGACCAGTTGTGTTGATTTGTATTTGCGTCTCTGTATTAATCATGGTGTACTGGGGGAAAACACAGAACGGAACCATCTTCTCAGGCACGGGCTGAGACAAGGGCTAGCTTCTTTGACATGGGTCCGGGGACTAAAACTCAGGTCCTCATGCTTTTGAGGCACACACTTTGCCAACAGATCTCTTTTTCCAGCCCCATCTATCCATTCTGCTCAGCGAGCTCTCACGAGAGCTCTTGTAGAAGACGGGCTCAGACACCTGGCATGTAGCACATCAGCACGACTCAAATACCCAAAGAACGGTGCATGGTTTTTTTTTTCCTTGGGCCAGTATGTTCATGTTGCTCATCAAATCTGTGTGGCTTTGTCAGCAGCTTGATGGGTTCTAATTTAAGGACAGCAGCTAATGAGTCTTTATAGCAGGATAAAGCTAATTTGAAAGCATGCTAATGAGTGAAGTTTTCTATCAGAGAAGGCAAAATATTAATTTAGAACCCAAGAGGACTGGTGATGAAGGAGGTTTTAATTTTTTAATATGGTCTATGTCATTGCGGGTGGAATAATAATCACGTGGTGGGTATGAGTGTTATGCCTCGGTTTGGTTCCATGGGCACTTATGGGGGGGTCTAACCTGTGCTAACCTGGTATTCAACTCGGCACAAGTAGCCTGGTGGGTCTCACAGGCTTATAGAAGACCCTAACGTGAATTTGATGGCAATTTTATTGTATTTATTTACTTGGGGTTTTTTGAGACAGAATCTCATATAGTCCAGGCTGACCTTAGACTTACTATATAGCAGAAGATGACCTGGATCTCTGATCCTCCTGCCTTTTCATGTGCTGAGATTCCAGACCTGCACCGAGTTTATGTGATGTGATGCCGGGCATTGAACCCAGGGCCTTATGCATGATACGTATGATGGTTGACATTGATTGTCAACCTTATAGAAACTTGAGTCGCCTAGAAGACAGATCCATTGGCCTGTGTGTGAAGAGGTTCCTAGATTTGGTTAATTGAGTCAGGAGGACTCTCACCTTGAATGTGGGTGGCACCATCCCATGGGCTGGGGTCCTGGACTGGATAAAAAGGAGAAAGTGAGCTGAGTACCAGCATCCATCTCTGCTCCTGCCTAGGGATGCCATGTGACCCGCTGCCTTGAGCTCCCACTGCCATCCCTTCACTACCAGGGTGAACTATCCTCAAATGTGATAAGCTCTCTCTCTTTTTTTTAATGTTTCTTTTGTCAGGCATTTTGTCATAACAGTGAGAAGAGTAACTAACAGACTAGATGATCCCACTGTTAACTAAGTTTCATCCATAGTATCTGATCGCAATTTTAAATTGATGCGTTATTCATGCACGCATGCGCACGTGTGTCTACACACACACATAAATACACACTCACACCTAGATGCATATACTCAGGTACACATACCTACACAAATACAAGTGCACACATACACACACACATATACACATACATACATGTATACATACACACATATATGCACATCCACCGCTCAAATATACCAGCAAACAGTCACAATGCATCCAGTGGGATTTGAGACCTGGTTTCTTTACTCTGCTTGGTTATAATGGATTTGAACTGAAGTAACCACGTGTGTCTGTGTTCCCACCTGGGCCCCTCATTTCCTGTGTTTGCTCCCAAGTGATCAGGAATAATGACCATACCATAGGCAACCCCCAAATGGATCCTCAACAGCTTGATCCATCAGTAAGTGGGAGCCATGACAATGAATGGCGGACCTGTGGCACCATCAGGAGCTCTCCTTCTGTATCAAAAATTTGTTCAAGGTTGGAAACAATTATCTCAGTGGTGATACCCCCCAAGATCTTAGCTAATGCCAGCCCCGAATCTTAGGGACGTCTCTTTCCACCTTCTCTATCAGCCCTGCCAGAAGACACCAGTAGATTGTTGTCTTTATTGCATAGAGCCTTCAGAGGACTTCATGAACCCCATTGCTCAACCCCAGTTGATGGCTTCTCGATGATGTATTGTGCAGGTACTGGGGGACCTATAGATGAGATGGTCTCTGTCTTACTCATGCTCACAGTGCAGGGGCAGATGAGGGAGGAGTAACCCATGCACGTTTAAGTTTTCATGCATGACTTTCATACTAATTGTTCCTGAGCAGCTCATCTCTCCTCTGTGGGCCTGAGGTCCCTCATCTGCAGCCCAAGGGGCTGGCCAAGTGGGGACCATAGTCCCTCTATTTTACACCTGTACTATCAGGGAACAGAGGTGACTGATGTCGCTAAGCTATTGGGACATTCTTCCAGAGGGGAATGGCAGAAGAGACACCTTGAAAACCTCAGAGTCTGCTGGGTGCCGATGCTGTGTAATGGCCCTGAGTTCCAAGGACATCTGTCTGTGAATCTGTGTGGGGACATCTGACAGACTGGGAGCTGGGGGACAACTGGGAGTTGCTGGACTGGCCCTAGCCCTCTCCTAGCCCTCAGTGAGAACAGACCTTTGAAGAGCAGCCCAGCCTCACTGGTTAAAGAAAATCCATGGTGACTGGGGCGCTGCATGGACAACATCTTGAACTGGTTTGGCAGTCAGGGCTCCGCAAAAGCGGAAACACATTTCTCTGCATTCCTCTTCCTTTTCGTTCCTTTTTTTTAAAGCCCCATGCCTGTGAAGGAGGTGGAGGCCATCTGCTTCCAATCTCAAAACACTTAACGCTCCACAGCAGACCCGGGCCAAGGACGTTTGATGCCCGGCCATCCCCAGGCCCCACACACTCTTGAAAGAATAGGGAGGCCCCCGTTCCCCTCAGAGGGAAGAGAATCTCAGGTGTGCCATTTGAGCAGTGGTGAATCATGTGTGTGGGATCCATTGCTGAGAGTGTGAGACTCGGGGGCCTGAGGAAGGGACCAAGGGGATGCTGCGTGCCCCATGCATTCGTAGACATCACTAGTTCTCCCCCTCTGTATCTCTAACAACACTCAACATCCTATTTTTGTGAAGAAAAAAAATCAGTATTTTAATTGTCTTGTGCTCATGGTCTATAGTTTCAGGGCACAGTGTGGTGTTTGAATATGTATACACAGTGTGTAGCCATCTATCAGAATCATTGGCTTAGCCATTCCTGCAGACATCTTTTATTTCTCTGTATTGAAAACAATCGAAATCTTCCGATTACCTGCTTTGAAATCCATGATTAATTGCCATCAACCAGCAGCCCACCTATACTGCCCAACACCAGCAGCCATACCTCCTGTCCACCCATGCCCAGGGTCATGGGTGTCCTAACTTGTGAAATGATCAGGTTAAGAAAGTACATGTAATGAGTGGGGTTCAGACAAACATAAATGCGTAACTGTGGCCCAAGAGCAAACAGTGCCTGATAAAGTTACAATTGCATGTGACCTATAGGAAGAAGGCCAACTGTAGGTGATGCTTCACCACCCAGGGGTTGCTCTACCTGGTCACAAGTCCCCTCATCATTAATCTATGCTCTTTCATGTTTGTGTGTGTATAGGTAGGGTGTGTGTACCTGCGCGTGCGCACACACTCACACACACATTAGATACAAAGGTCAACCTAGGATGTCATTCCCCCGGAGCTTAAGACAGGGTCTTTCCTTGGCCTGAAGCTCAAGGGTAAAGTATCCAGACTACTGAGTGAACCCTGGGAATCTATCCACCTGTCTCCACCTCCCCAGTGCTGAGATTACAAACATATTCTTCATACCCAGCTTTTGACATAGTCTTTCAGGATCTTACCCCAGTCCTCAAGTTTGCAGGACATGCATCTGGGTGGCAGACACCACGTGCATGGAATGTGAGGTTGAGGGAAGAAAGGAAGGCTCCCTTCTCATTGCTCATCTTTGTCACTAGATGTGGCACAGAGCGGGAGGCTCCAACCCTGCCCTCTCTGTGTTTAGGTCAAAGGCTAGCCCTCCTTTGGGTGGCTCCCTTCATTGCTGAATGGGTGGTATGGAACTGACTTGTTTAAAAGCCAGTTTGCTGTCATAGCAACATAGGACTAAGTCTATCCCTGCCCTGCAGGGCATTAGAGAGACCCGGCAGACCATGCTTTGCAGGCAAGTGCAGTATTTCACCCAGTGAGTCTTTGACTCTTGCAAAACCTGCAGGATTGTCTGTAGTCCACATCCGGACAACAGGCAAGGCCGCTGAAAGCCCATGTTGAGCCATCGTCTACTAGCTAATGAAGAGAAAATCAAGGGAGAATGATCTGAATATCAAAGTTATAAGAACAAGCCTCCCTAAAACTGTAACATTTTAAATACTTTGCAGGGAAAAAAAAAAGTCATTATCTTTATGACAGAGCTGAGAAGTCACATCTAAATGAGGACTTGCTATGGGTCTGCGAACCTCAGTTTTGTTAAGACACTCATGTCTCCCCAGCAGCCCCCACCGAATTCACATCCATTTCCTTTTCTTTGCATGCTAACAGATACCACGTGGTTTTCATTAAAACCTTTATTTTGTGAAAAAGTAACTCAAATATAATTACTTTCATAACTTCCACTTTGGAAAAGAAAGCCCCAATCCAATCCTCCCGCCCACCCACCTCAAACTCTCTCTCTTCTTTGCTGTGACATTTTCCTTCCCATTTGAAGTGGTTGAAGTGGGCACCTTTTAACTTTCCACTTTCCAGCAGCCATCCCTGGAAACTCATGCAGCAGGGGGAGGGAGGAGCCATCCAGAAGAGGACTGACCTTTGACCCTAACATAGAGAGGGCAGGGTCTGGGGAGAGGAGCCTGCTCCCTGTCAGACAGCCTGCTGTGCTTGAGAGGGACAGTGATAGGTGACTGGAAAGGACAGAGAATGGGGAGTCTCTCTTCCTTCATCCCAAGCGTGTGGGAGTCTTAGTGTCTGGGACCCAGGAAATCAGCAATTGTTAGAGGAGAGGGCAGCACTTGGGAGCCAGCCCAGAGTGACCAGGGGAAGATGTTGCATGCTGTTGGTTGTTTTTTTTTTTTTTTAAACTCTTTTGGCTTTTTGGGAGGCCTGCCACCCAGCTCCCAAATAAGTCACACACGGAGTCTTATTCTTGCTTATGAATGCCTGGCCTTAGCCTGGCTTGTTTCTTGTCAGCTTTTCTTAACTTAAATTATCCCATCTACCTTTTGCCTCCGGACTTTTACCTTTCTCTGTTTCTGTATATCTTTTCTTTCCTTCTTATTCCGTGTCCGGCTGTGTGACTGCTGGATGTCCCCCACCCCCCTCAAAGCCAAAAGAGTAAAACAACCAACAATAGTGGCGATAGGCTGCCTGCCTGGAGGGCCCAAGTTATGGGATCTTCTGGTTAGAAAAATCTCTCTGATCTCTCTCTCCCCTCTCCCCCTACCTCCTGCTTTTTCTCCCTCCCTCCTTAGCCACTCATAAACACACACACACACACACACACACACACACACCACACTAACCACCACCCTGGTTTTGACTCTCAGCGTTAGGCTCCTGTCTGGCTCCTTCCAACAGTATTTGTTGCAGTTTGGGAGCTCTTTTCTCCCTCTGTCTTTCCCAGACCCCAGAGACTTCCACTGGGGACGCAGGAGGCAGTGAGCGCTCACAGGGCGGCCATAGTGCTTGTTAAAAGGCAGCCACCTCTGTCTCCACTGAGGGTTTGGGAACCTCAAGGAGAGTCCGTGCCTGTGGCATTTCAGGGTTCCTCTTAGGTCACTAACACCATGGTCTCTTTCTTAACAGTCCTGACAGGAAGTCTGATGGGGCAGCTAGCTCCTGGGATGTGGAATGGTCAGGACCAATATTGCTGATGGATTCTTTTATCTCCATGTGTGTGCATTGTGTGCATGCAGATATGTGTTCTGGGCAGGTATGTGTGTGTGTGTCTGTGTGTGTGTGTGTGTCTTTGTTTCTTTTTGTTTGTTTTTGTTTTTGGAGACAGTTTCTCTGTGTAACAGCTCTGGCTGTCCTGGATCTTACTCTGTAGACCAGGCTGACCTTGAACTCACAGAGATCTGCCTGCCTCTGCCTCCCAAGTGCCACCCTCCACCCTACATCTTAGTTTCTTTTCTGTTGCTGTGGTAATTGCCCTAACTAAAACAAATTCTGGTCCGCAGCCTTCATAGGCAGAGACGCCAAGGCTGTTGGAATGCGATGCTGTCTATGTCATTGCATCTATAGTCAGGAAGCCAAGAGTGAGGAATACACGCTGCTGCTTAACTCCCTTTCTTGTTTAGACGGCCCGGCCCCCTCTGTTGAGGAAACAGTCCCACTCAGAGTCAAAACATGTCTTTCTTACATCCATTATTGCAGTAAAAATCATCCCTCCCAGGCATGCCCAGAGGCCTGTCTCCCAGGTGATTCCAGTCCTGTCATGTTGAAAGCTAACAGTGTTACAGGGTGCCTGCACATATGTGCGTGAGGGTGGCTATACGTGTGTGTGTGTGTGTGTGTGTGTGTGTGTGTGTGTGTGTGTGTGTGGAGGGCAGAGATAAATGCCAGGTGTCTTACTTAGTTACTCTCTACATTAGTTGTTGTTTGTTTGTTTGTTTGTTTATGACAGGGTCTCACTGAACCAGGAACTCACAGACTGGCTAAACTGGCTAGTCATTGAGCTCCAGGAGTCTTCCTATGTCTGCTTCTGAGCACTGGCTTTACAGGCATGTACTTTTAAAAGACCAGTTTGTTTTATTTTTTGGTTTTTGTTTTTGTTTGGTTTGGTTTGGTTTGGTTTGGTTTGGTTTTGGGGTTTTGTTTTGGTTTTTAGTTCTGTTTATTTTGGTTTTGGTTTTGTTTTATTTTGGTTTTTTTTGTTGTTGTTGTTTGTTTGTTTGTGGTTTCTCTATAGCTTTGGAGCTTGTCCCAGAACTAGACCAGGCTGGCCTTGAACTCACAGAGATCCACCTCCCTCTGCCTCCTGAGTGCTGGGATTAAAGGTGTGGGTCACTACCACCCAGCTTTTTTTCCCCAAAGGAAACAATCTTTTTTCATTTTACATACCAATCCCAGTTCCCACTCCCTCCCTTCCTTCCATTCTCTCTACCTCCCCACCATCCACACCCCCCATCCACTCCTCAGAGAGGGTAAGGCACCTTGCTTGGAGGAAGGTTCAGGGCCCTCCCTACTGTATCTAGGTTGAGCAAGATATCCATCCAAAGAGAATGGGTTCCCAAAAAGCTAATACAAGCAGTAGGGATAAATTCTGGTGCCACTGGCAGTGGCTCCACAGTCTGCCCCAGCCATACAACTGTCACCCTCATTCAGAGGGTCTAGTTTGGTCCTTTGCTGTTTTCCTTCCCTGTCCGGTAGAGTTGGTGAGCTCCCACTAGCTCAAGTAAATTGTTTCCGTGAGTGTCAACATTATGGTTTTGATCTCTTTTCTCATATTCTCACTCCTCCCACTCTTCAACTAGACTTGGGAGCTCAGCCCAGTGCTCTGCTGAAAAACCAGTTTTTGTTTTTTTTAAAAAACATTGTATTCAGTGTGTGTGTGCGTTCGTGTGTGTGTGTGTGTGTGTGTGTGTAAAACAATGCATGTATGGAGACAGAAGACAATTTTGTGGAGTTTTCTCTCTTTCCATCTTCTGGGGATTGAACTCAGATTGCCAGGTTTGCTTGACAAGCACCTTTATCCACTGAGCCATCTCATCAGCCTCCCATGCCAGGCTTTTCCATGGTTCTGAGGACAGAACTCAGGTTCTCATGATTGAGCCATCTTGCCAGCCCTACCACGGCTTCATTAACAAAGGTCTTTGCTCATTTACCAACCTTTATTTTCCTTTCCTAGCTGCATGTACATTTATTTCCAAACTCCCTTTTCTCACAACCCCAAAGTATCTTCCCTCTTCTGAAACTGTCCCTCTTCCCACAGGTTTGGGAACAATCCTCCTCCCCATGGCTGTGGCTTGCAGACCACATAAAATGAGAATCTCCCAGAATGGTGTGGCTCCCTCCTCCCCCACAGTGAGCTCCGGATGGTGTCTGAGTTTCATCTTTACAAGGGGCCTTTAAAGCCTTCTGGGCCCCTTGAAAACTCCCAGCCCCCTTTGTCCAGATGGGGACTGGGGTGGCCAGGCTGCCTAGCTGATTGTATGCCGAGGAGTCCTCCCAGGCAAGGCTGTGATTTATACACATGGGCTTGTCACAGGGTGAAAGGAAGGGGCCACTTTTTCATTTTGATCAAATGTTAGGTTTGAAAGCCACCCACTGCCATAAACTCAGCTGGATCCGCAGGCCGAGATGAAACACATTGCCTGCTTTGTTGCTGAGATGGTGTTTCGGAAGGCCGTGTGAATGCTCTTCCCTTGGCTCAGCTCACACACACATACACAAGAAGTGGAGTGCATGCGAGGAGACCGGCACCCTGGCTCAGGCCTCTTCCCAATGTGAGATTGGAGAAGGTGCTGGTTGCTGTCCAGCCTGCAGCTTTCTTTCTAACAGGCCAACCAGGGGCCTCTGATTCGCAGATCCTTTTTCTCCTCATCCTTCCCTGCGACCTCCCTCCTAGCAGCCTTTGAAGGCTGAGAGAAGTGTGACTGTCCATTTCCCAACTTAGACAACTGCAGGGTGCCAGCCTGCTTACTTCCCTCTCCATGGGCCTGCAGCATCTGAGTGTTTTAAAGGGTGCCTGTCAATGTGACCTGGACTTGTAGCAGTGCTTGATAACATCCCGGCTTCTCAGCTGGACAGGGTTTCTTAGGTCCCCTGCATCACAGGGCTGTTTGATGGCTTCCTGGACTGCCCGCAGCCTTGTGACTTCACAGTAAATAGGACTTGGAAGTGGCTCTTCTATCACTGTTCCTGGTGCCAGCACTGCCTGAGGGAAGTGTGGTCCAGCCCCAGGCAGCAGTAAACATCCTCATCTATGAAGCTTAGGGATGCACTAAGGAGAGTTCTAAGAGCCCTGCAAGCTTCAGGTTCCCAGTTCACCTGCATTTATTAAGCATGTCTTATGTGATGGATTACTTAACAGGAAAATAGTCCTGTGTAGACAACAGTCTTGGCAAGATGACTCAGTGGTTAAGACCACTGGCTGCTCTCAAAGAGGACCTGGGTTCAGTTCCCTCACCCAGATGGTGGCTCATAACCATCTGTAACCGAACTCCCAGGGGATCCAATTCCTCTTCTAGGCTCCATGGGTACCAGGCATGCATGTGTGCACAGCTATTCATGGAGGCAAAATGCAGCTACGTATAAAATAATAAAATGCTTTTTAAAATTAAAAAGCCAACAGTGAATTTAGGGAAGCAGGGCATTCTGGTAAGGAAACCACATGGATGAGGTAAATGGTACCTAGATAGATTTAGGCCTGTTCCTAAAACAATGACGCCAGAGGCTTTGTGTACGGGCACAGGTGATAATTGTACTGAAGCCAGAAAGAAACTATGCTTCCCTCAGCAGCAAGAGGAATGTTCTGGAATGGGAAGATGGGATGTCCAAAAGCACTAGGGAGTAAATGAATCCCCAAGCAGCAAGTGGGGGGGGCAGCCTTTGAAATGAAAGGGGCTGCTCCAGTGATGGGTTTGGTAAAGCCAATGGGCCATTTTAGAACACCCCAAACTAGTGTTCATCTTTAGAACACCTTCCGGGGCCAAGGATATCTCCAGAAGATGAATATGTAAATGCTGTGTGCACGCTCTCCCTAGGAGAGAAGCCTAGCTCTTCCAGTGAGTCGGAAAGAAATACTGAGGTGGATTGGTGACAGTTACCTATGACATGCTCAAGCTGGGTTAATGGTCCCTGACCCTAGCTAGGTTCCTGGCAGGGTCCTCAGCTGGTAACAAGCTGGTAGCTATTTCCTGATGTGTCTAGACCCACCACAAACAGAATCACATGTACCATTAAGCCCTTGAAATGGGCCAGTCCAAATTGATATATATTATGGGTATAAAATACCCACTCAATATTTGTCTGAAAATGGAAAAGGGAAAGAAAAAACTTACATAAATAATTTATATGGTAATTACACATTGAAATGGTAATATTTGGATATATTGGGCTAAATGCATTGTTACTATTAACCTCACCTTTTTCTTCTTGTGCTTTTGAATATTGCTTTTTGGAAATTTAATAAATTTAGTTCAATATTTTAGGCTAGTATTTTCTGTCCATCAGTCAGCTGAACAATGATCTCTGTATGCCTTCTTACACTCTGGAGGTGAAGAAAAGCCGTGAGACACAATGGGGATCTCAGCTGTTAATGTCACGTGTGGGAACTGCGTGATTTAGAGCGAGATGCAGGCCAGGGAACGTCCAGACCTGAGTCAGGCACAGGACTGTGTGCTGCTTGGCTTTAACTGTCAACTTGACATGACCCAGAATCACCTAGGGAGAAGTCTCAACTGAGGAACTGCCTAGATCAAATTGGCTTGTAGACATGCTTGGTGGGAGGTTGTTGTCTTGATTGTTAATTAATGTAGGACGACGTAGCCAATTGTGGGCAGTACCATTCCCTAGATGGGGTCCTGCACATTAGACCAGAGGAGAAAGCTAACAGCAAGCAAGTCATCCATTCTCCTTTGGCCCTTGGCTGTGGATATGATGTGATTGGCTGCTTGGATTCCTTCCTTGACTTCCCCAAAATGATGGGCTGTCATTTGGAATTGTGAGCTGAATGAAGTCTTTCTTCTCTGAAGTTGCCTGTCTGGACACTACAGCTGCTGCAGGCTGCACAGCTGTATGGATCTTCTCAGGTCGCCGTCCCTCTTTGCTCTGCTACACACCTAATACTGTGAGAGCCAGGGAGTGCGCCTAAAGGTGATAGGACAGTGACAGTTGTTACTGCTGGCGACAAGTATGCTTGAATCTAGTCTAGTTCTGACAAGTGACCAGATAGTTGATCCCGGGAACTGGACACATGGAAACCCCTCAAATCTGTTTCTCCATTTGTAAAACAGCAATGGGGTGGTAACAGGACCCTTGTGGGGTTGGTGATGGGGTTAGTTAAACAATGTTATCGAAGTGTGGTTCATGCACGGTAATATTCGCCCCATCGTGTGAGCTGTTCAGGGAGTTTTTAGTAACTTCCCCGCTATGTGTAGACATCACTGTGACTCTGGTTTTAAGAGGTCCACTAGTCCAATAAGATTTGTCACATCCTATTGGCTCCACCCCAATCCAGACCCTTCCATCCTTGTCACTGCTGGCTACTGGTAGCTGTCTTAATGCCATGAGGAGAGGTCCTGGGACTGGAGTGAGATGAAGAGATGCAGAGAAACCAGCTTCTCTGACATTGTTGGCGGACCGGGAGTCATCTTAGCTTTCTCCTGGGATTTCCAGCGGCTGACACACACCCTTATCTTTACAATTATGTGTATGCGCACACGTGAATTTGTGGCTTCATTTCAGTGAAGTTTTGGTTCTTATGTAACTGCACCTCTTTTGACTCATAGATTCAATAACAAATTACAGACAGCGGGGTGGGGTGTGGTGTGGAGAGATGGGGAGAGGGAGAAGAACACGTGTGGTGGGTGAGAGCTGAGAATGCAATGAACCTGTGTGAGAGAAATCAGGTTCAGTTGTGGGAAACAGTGTTCACTAGTTGGCATTCATCCCTTACTGAGCTGTCATGTCTTAAATTCTTTGCACAGTAATAGTTTAGTACCTGGTTATTAATTTCTTAAATACCATCTTGTTCCGCATGAGGAGAAACAGGGAGGTGCTGAAAGTGCAGGAAGATGAAGTGCATGCAAATAAGAAAATGAGGAAAGGGGGAAAATCCAGACAGGAGAGGAACTGGAAGCTGGTAGATGCCCCCCTCCCCCACCCCGTGAAGGCTCAGGGAACACATTGCTGGAGATGGGTGGAAAGAATGCAAGAGCCAGAGAATGGAGAAGAGAACCATGAGATCATGAGATACTGTCTTTGGGGCATGACAGCGTTGTCGCACACATCAAATTGTAGTAACCATGGTCACCTGAATAAAAGCAAGCCAGTTAGAACACTCCCATTTGGATGGGAAGGGTCTACAAAGGCCACTAGCTGAGGAGCTACTGGAAGCCCCTGGAAAGGGGGAGTTATTTTTCTTTAGGGGTTCCTGGTAGATTGCTCATGACCCTGTGGATGACCCCACACGCGTGCGCATAAAGGCCACAGCAACTAAACCTGGTGGGTTAAGAACAAAAGTTGGAAATTTGAAAAAGAGGGAATGAAGATATTCTAAGCAGATGCTTGTGTCTCTCAAACTATCAGACTATTGAAACAGTGAGCCCCGAAGAAATGGGAATTTCCCCCACGAATCTCATGCTAGGAAAAGGAAATGGCTCCAGCCGGAGGCAGACTATCTTCTGGAAAAAGATTTCACACCCACCTTACAGGATGAGGACTGAAGCTCAGTCAGTGATAGGTCCATGGAGGATGGGATCACATCTTGACTGGGAGAACTTGGATGTGCATCTCCTTGGCCCTGTACTTAAACTTCAACCTCGCTCCAAGACCTGCTTAGGGATGGTTGCTGGGTCTCTCCATCCTTCTTCCCTATCTGGCCACATTGAATAAATCTCCCTTCTCTGTTTTCTACTTTAAAAAATAAAGACATGAAGTTGGGAGGAAGACATGTTGGGGGACATATAAACATATAGCGAATTTGACAGATGAGATGCTGAATTTAAAGATGAATGTGAGAAAGAGAGATCTGTGGTACTTACTTCAGCCTCAGAGTACTCAAGACTAGAGGAAGCATGACTGCCTTCTAGAAATGCAACATGTATAAATTTACATCTTTCTCAAGCCACTTCCAAGTGCAGCTCACTCCCAGTAGCCGTATTGACCTATAACACCCATTGGCACAAGCTTAGACCTCAGTCTGTGGCCCAGCCCCTATGTGTAGAGTTTGTGTGCTCGGCTTTGAGGGCAGTAGACCTGTCCAAGATGCTTTCAGCTGCTGGTTAGCAGAGGCCTCTCCACCGAGGCTCACAACCAGCCGTGGTAGCATGAATTCTAGGGAAGGGTCTGGGCTGCCTGCAGAATGACTCTGCAGTCTTCTTGCAAGTCCTATCCCTGTGTAATTAACTTTCTGCACGAAATCAAAAACTTATTCTGGCCTCTGTGTCACCACGTGCTGAGTTGAGAGAGGAAGATGCAGCAGGGCCATTCCTTCATCTGTTCTTACTAAACCTTTCCATCAAGGTCACCCCCTAGGTGTATCTGGCCAGACGAGGGTCACCCTCAGCTTCAGGGTAGACTGAAGTGCAGAGCCTGCTTAAAAGAAATGGGATGTGTGACTGGCAGAGCAATTATCTTCACCTGCTGGACTCGACAAGTCAGGTTCTCTGGGTGAGGAAGAAAGGAGTGGGTATCAGATTGGAGGTGGCAGCACCTGCTAGAGGGGAGATGATGATTGGCCCCCATTCCTAGGCATGGGGCTCCCTTTCCTGTGCATAGAATAGGGACTTGACAATCTCTCAAGCAAATGCCTTCCTCTCTGTACATAGGATGGTGTGGGGGGAAGACCATCTCTCAGGCAGATTGCCCACCCTTTGTGCATAGGATAAAGGAGTGGGTAATATCTAGGGAAATTGCCCCCCGTGTCCCGAGTGGATGGTTTCTTCTCTGAACACAGGATTGAGGGGTATGAGCAGAACCCCTAATAAAGAAGGTGACCTCTAGCCCAAGTCAGGAACAGAGATCCGAGTTTGTTGATTGCCGAGTTTCATCGTTAAGGAAGAGTAAAGATTCCCTCTGGAGTATCAGAGAATGTAAAAAGGACTCAGAAGCTTGGATATGAGCTCTGGCCAGGTACTCTCTGCTGAAGATTTAAAATGTCATCTTTTGAGCAAGAGTCAAGAAGGGCTGGGACAGAACGTTGGTCTTGTATGAGGGCCTTCTAGCTTAGCCTTTATTCCCAGTGATTTAGCTTAAATCAGACAAGTAGTTAGAGTTTAAAAAATAAAGAGATGTCTCAGTGGGTCAACTGCTTACTGTACAAACACAAGGATCTGAGTTTGGGTACCCAGCACCCACATAACAAGCTGGATGTGGCCTTGCATATCTGTAATCACAGCATGGAGGGGTGGAGATAGACAGAGTCCTAGGGCCTGCTAGTTAGCCAGCCTAGCTGTATCCGTGAGCTCCAGGTTCAGCAAGAGACCCTGTCTTAAAAAAAAAAAAAAAAAAAAAAAAGGATGAAGATCAATTAGGGAAGACACCTGATGTCAACATCTAGCCTCCACAGCCATGTATGTATATATACATGTGTGTGAGCACATTCATTTTCCCTTGTGCATACAAACATACACGCGTGCGCACACACACACACACACACATGCACGCACGCACGCACGCAATGCCTGAAACATTGGCTCTGGAGTCTGACTTTCTAATTTGAACCTGATTATATATGTGTACAAAGGTGGTATTTCTAAATAAGGTCAATTCATAGATACCAGGGCTTAGAATTTAAATGAGCCCAGAGAGTCAGACCCAAGCACCGTGTTGGGATGGGGTTGGGAGGACATCTAAACAAGGTGTGATGGATGTGCTGGTGATGGATTTCGTGTGATGGCTCCAGGGAGAGCAAGGGAAAGCACTGGGCCTGCTGGATAGGGATGAAGGCAGGGTGGGGAGTATGGGGTGGGAGCTAGGAAGCTGGGCACATGGTGCTGGGATCAGAAGCGGTCAGGAGCACATTGGTCTTGGGGAGTGTGGGAGCTTCGGAGCTCGGAGTGGGGTTTGTGCTGTTTTCTTCTTTCTGGCTTCCTGTTTGGAGGAGGCTGTCTCCTTAGCGTTGGCGCCACAGCTGTTAATTGGCAGGAAGCGATAATCACCGCAAGAATGGCTGAAATCATCAGTTAAGGATTTTGGTTTTTTTGTAAGTCAGTGAAATCCTGAGATAGCCTGCCCTAATTATTTCCTGGCTTAAGGAAACCAGGTGCGTTGAAGACATTATTTTTCCTCTTCTGATTTATGGAGGTCTCGGGGTCTGCGTTTTGAAAGTGCTGAGGGAATGAGGTTCTGGTTGTCGTTGTAAGAATAAGGAACTTTTCTACTCATCTCCCAGTAAAAATCTCTTCGATTATTCTCTCTAAATTCTGACAAGTAAAAAAGAAGTGTCCTAGATTTTTTTGTTTCTGTATCAATTTACTTACAGAAACAAACACGAGCATGCACACACACGCACACACACACAGACACACACATGTACACGTACATGTCCCTAGCATGCATATTGAGATCAGAGGACAAGATGTAAGAGTCTTCTTCTGCCATCTGTGATTGAACTTAGGCTTGCCTGCAGACTCCTTTACCCATTGAGCCCTCTCTCTGGTCCCTCAACTTTAAATATCAAGGAATTATGAAATACTGTTACCAAAGAGCAAGAATGAACCATGGGCTGAAAGGAAGCAGAACAGGACAAATCCTCTTGCTGCAAACATTGGGGGAACTCTAGGGCTTCAGGCACCTCAAGGTGAGATGCCAAATATGACTTGATTTACAGAGGAGATCAGAATGTGAAGTTAGCTGATACTTCTTGGAATTTTGAAGGCTAAATCACCCTTTTATCAGAGAGACATTCAAAACGGCGTGTTAAATGGTGAATCAAACAAGGGGTATTGTCAGATCCTTCATAGGACCATGAGTTTGAACCCTTGGTTTCCAGGTGGTGGCACTCTATGAGGAGATCATGGAACCTCTAGAGTGAATGTGGGGCCCTGGTAGCCAGCTGTGGGCCAGTATGGGTCTTTGAGGATGATGTCTGGTTTTCGCCTGAGTTCTCTGTGTCTGGGTCCACTGTGACATGAGGCATCCCAGCAGCACTCGGTGTCACCAAGAACTCCACCACGCCATCCCTGTCATGATAGCCTGTACTCTTCCACACAGTTTGACCCTTTGCTTGCTGGAGTCTCTTCTTGACTGGTGTGCATTGACACTGAGGAGAAAAGTAACGCAGGCTCATTTGGTACAGGGTCCCCTTCCCCACTAGGCCCGGCAGAGAGCCTGTCTTACATGCCAGCTCTAGTCTCCTTTCTTTTGAACTCCTCTTCATGTGCCCTGGCTGCTTCAGGACTCCCGGTGCTACTCCAGGGTGGCTCCCAGGCCGCCATTCGGCGTTGGCATTCAGCTTTTGGAAGCACTTCAGTCTTTCTTATCTGTGGGACTCTGATGGAGGTGGGTCTTGTATTGACCTGTTGCTTTCATTGGTTAATTAATAAAGAAAACTGCTTGGCCCTGATAGGACAGAAAATTAAGTAGGCGGACTAGACAGAACAGAATGCTGGGAGAAAGAAGCAGATTCAGTGAGTAGCCATGATTGTCCCACTCCAGACAGACGCAGGTGAAGATCTTCCCTGGTAAGCCAGCTCATGGTGCTACACAGAATATTAGAAATGGGTTAGATCAGTATGTAAGAGCTAGCCAATAAGAGGTTAAAACTAATGGGTCAAGCAGTGTTTAAAAGAATACAGTTTCCGTGTAATTATTTTGGGTAAAGCTAGCCGTGCGGGCGGCCAGGTGCCAGGAACGTAGCCCTCAGCCCATATTACTACAGGACTCACAGAACTAAAGGAACATCTACCCTTCTCCACACAGTTCCTGGGAACAATGACCGAGGAAAATAACAGGCTAGAATTTTGCTTTTAGTACTACCTAACTACCACAGGAGATGTGATTGCGTCGTGCTGTGGGCGGATGCTCTGTAGACAGAGTAGTGACCTGGCGGATGGAGGTGAGACCCACGGACTAGGTGCTTGTTGAAAAGAGGGATAGAGTGGAACAGAATTTCACAGAGCAAGGGGGAAACAGAGCACTCTGCGTTAAGAAATTCTAATTTTGGTTAGACGAGTTTTGTGTTATGTGTGTAGGTAGGTGTGTTTGCATCTTGGCGAGGTGTGTTTTTAGGCATGCAAATGCACAGGTGCCGTAAGCACGATGAGGATGCTTCAAACTATGGGACACACTTAAGAGTTCGGAAACTAACGCTGCTGGTGATGGTGCATGCCATTAATCCCAGGACTCGGGAGGCAGAGGCAGGTGGCTCTCTTGATTTCAAGGCCAGACGGCTCTACAGAGTGAGTTCTAGGACAGCTGGGGCTACACAGAGAAACACTGTGTAAACTAAAAAAGAAACAACAACAACAACAAAAGCATTTGCAAGCTATAATCTTTGGATCAATGTCTCTCTCCTCACTATTGCGTGCGGGAGTAGAAAATACAGTTTACTTCTCCAGCTCAGATATCCTTTTTTGCTGTTGTTGTTGGTTTTTTTAAAGATTTGTTTATTTTTATTCTACATGAACGAGAGTTTTGCTGGCATGTATGTACACATGTGTGCCTGATACCTATACCTCTGGAGGTCAAAGAGGGTGTCAGATTCCAGATCCATAAGATTTCCTCAGATGACCATGTTGAAATGACATCAACCCTCTGCCCTGCCGTTTCATCGTCTTCTTCCGATACAGGGAACACTGCAGAAGAACAGGTTTGTTTTTCTATTTGTTTGCTGTTCTTCTCCCATTCCTGGAATGGCACCTGACACATAGTGGGGTCTCAGGGACTCTGCAGAGGTATGAGTGAATGACAGGCCTGTGTGCGGAATGTCATCAGCGTGTGGACAATAATGAAAATATACGGAAAGCCACAGCACAGAGCCTATAAACCTGTAAAGCTCCCTGCTTCGTTTCCTAAATTGCTTTTTCTTTATTGTACCCATGATGCCTTGGGTGTCCTTCATTTCATACTGTACCCATGATGCCTTGGGTGTCCTTCATTTCTGTACTGTACCCATAATGCCTTGGGTGACATCATATATCACAAGATGTTGTATGGTGATAAAAACACAGTGTCTGTGTCCCCCATCTTGCCCAGTACAGACACACCAATGAAGACCGTGCTGGTGTGTTTACTCACACTAGGTTGTAGGTTGTTCTCTGATGTCCACATGAAAGATGACCTAGTGAAACTGGAGTCATTGCTCCAAGGGAAATGGGGTCAGGCCCCTGTTTGCCTCTGCCTCTGAGTAGTTCCTTTCCCAATAGAAACACCGACAGAAGGGAGGATATTCTTGGTTCATGTTTTGGTGGGCTGTAGTCTGTCATGGCCGGGGAGGAATAGTGATGGCAACAGGGGGCTGCCTGCTCACAGTTTGACTGTTCAGGAGATGGAACTCTGGCCGGAAGTGGAAAGAGCCTGTAACTCTCAAGCCCCACTTCTGTGCCTCTATTTCTTCTGGCTGAACCCAGGGTCTTAAAAATCAGTCACCCAAAACAGCGCCACCAATTAGGGTATCAAGTATTCAAACATGGGAGCTTATGGAGACATTACACAGGGAAACCAAGATACACATGGTACCATCAACAGTTACATGTACTCTTGGTTGTATGCATGTTAATGCTTCTTTTTTTCCCATTCATTTGGTTCTTGTTGGCTTTTTTTTTTTTTTTTTGTGGTGGTGGTTTTGAGAAATGCTCTCTTGTAGCCCAGGCCAACTGGCCAATTCACTATTAGCTGTGGCTGGCTGACTTTGAACTTCTCACCTTTCTGTCTCTACTTCCACGTTTCAAGTCACTTGAGTCACTACTTTCTATTGATTGATTGACACTGAATCTTCAGGAAAACTACCGCAGCCTGTTCCTGAGCAGAGATCATCTCCATTGTATCATCTTGGTGGACAACCCCCCCCTCCTGGCACTTGGCAGGAATGCCAGCACTTCAGAGCTGTGCTTCGGGGTATTCTAAAGAAGAAAATGGCCCTTCCCATCAAGAAAGCACACCCAGAAGCCAGGCCTTGCAGCACAGTGGTCAGAAATACTCACTCAGGAGGCTGAGGCATGAAGATCACAAGTTCAAGGCTAGCCTTGGGTTGCAGAGTAAGGACAGAGACAGCCTGGGTAATTTGGTGAAACCCTTTCTCAAACTAAAAGCTACAAAGGGGGCTCAGAGGTAGAGTGCTTGCCTAGCATGCACGGAGCTCCGGATGTGATTGCCCCAGTGCTGAAAAAATTCAAAAATAAAAAAGATGCAAAAGCGAAACTCCTGGCTTTAAAGTGATCCCCCAAAAAATGTCCGGTTGCATCCAGGGTGAGAATTGAAGGGAGAGCAGGCAGCGTACCACCTTTTCACCTCCGTTGGCAACAACACAGGTGTCTCGGACCTTAAAATATTCCCCTTCCTGCTTGACTGGAGAAGGACCATGACAGTCCCCTCTTGGTCCCTGGAGAGTTGATTCACTTTAGCAAGCAGAGGGACCTATGGCACCAGAACCTGTGAGTGAGCAGGGCAGGCTGTCTGGTGGGTACCGCCCAGTTGAGCAGTAGAAGTTACCCACTGTGTCTGTTGTGGAGAAAGAGCCTTCAAGATTCTAATGTGAGTCCTCAAAGGATTCATCTGCTCACCATGAGTGTTCTTTCGAGAGAACTTAAAATAAATAAACATAGCAATAGAAATGAGTGTTTGTCGTGTGTGTGTGTGTGTGTGTGTTTATGTGTGTAAGGCAGGACACTTTTTCTTTGTACCCTTTGAGCAGTGACTTCTGGAGGAGCCTGGGAGGAGTGTGCTACTCTGGGTTTGCTATCTGAAGGCACAGTCCCCAGCAGACTCTGGGAGACAGACAGTCCGCGGGTGCAGGAGCTGTCCAGCTGGGAGGCTGGCCCAGGGTTTCATACCAGGACAGCCACAAAGAGCAGCTTTGAGGGACGAGACATCTGTCAGCTTGAAATAATGCCAGCAGCAAGACACCAGCTTCAGAGAAGGACTTCTCAGGAGCCCCCCTACTCGCCCCGCCTCATCCACCCCACCTCTCCAGAGGGAAGGGGGTTTGTTCTTGGGTAACTCTGAAGGAGGGACTTTCTCCACTCCCTTCTCTTTGTCTCTCTGAAGCGCTGTCTCAACACTCCTCCCCCAAAGACACCAGTTTTTGTTTTCCCTACTCATTTTCAAGAGTGTGTGTTTTTTTAGGCACCCAAATAATGCATTAATACTGTCTTGGTAAAGCGCCTTCCCTGTTGCCGGGCAACCCACCATCACTCTGTAATCCTCTGAGATGCTCTACAGTCCCCAGACTCCTTTTCTTTCTTTCTTTTTCTTTTCCTTTCTTTCTTTCTTTTTTTCTTTTACAAGCTCCACACTTGAGTGTGTGCCTGTAGGAAATGCAGAGCGTTCTTTTCAAATCTACAAAGTTACGTAAAAGCTTTCCTTGAGAACCGCAGCCGCTCTGGGCAAAGTCGTTTTTCCTGCTTTGTAGATTGAGGGAGGATCTGAAATCCGTGTGGCTAAATCCAACACGCAGACACTGCCGATCAGGGAACTTCTGCTGGGATGAAATGCCCACTCCCAACAGCAGCCCGGTGTGCCCAAGGAACCAAAGTTTTCTCTTAAGCTAATTGGAGGTAACTTAAACTCCCATCCTGCCTGTGGTTGGTGGCTACCATCCGGGGCAGTGGCACCAATCTGCACTAACTGCACTGTTTGCCAGTTCACTTGTGCGTGCATGAGTGTGTGCAGGGTTGTATGAAGGCTGGAGGTCAGAGTCAGACGTCTTCGGTTGCTCTCCATCTTGTGCTTGGAAACAGGGTCCCTCCCTGACTCCAGAGCTTACCTTTTCGACTAGACTGCTTGGCCAATCAGCCCCAGAGATGCTCTGTCTGTGCCCTCAGTCTTAGGATTAGAGGCATGCTCCACCGTGCCTGGCTTTTGATGTAGCTGCTGGGAATTCAAACTCAGGCCCTCTTGCTTTCCTGGAAAGCAGTTGGCAAACCAAGTGGGCTCTCTTCAGCCCTTTCAGTTTGGGAAGCCCTCCAAGAGCTACCAAGAACAGGGTGGCAGCTCCTTCCCTGGCCCCACTAATTATCACCACAGTGATCACAGGCCATTCTTCATCTCAATTCCTCCTCCTGGCCATTCTGCAGAGTCATTTGCAGGAATCACGTTTTGTTTCAGCATTGATTTCATTGATAGACCAATATTTATCTTGTTAATATTTTTCTGCTAAGATGTGAGAAAGCATGATTCCTCTTAGATGTTTCTGTGTCTGGGGTGGGCGCTGCGATTGGAGTGAGAAAAAGCCCCCCATGGGCTCATGTGTTGAACATTTGGTCTCCAGCTGATGGTGCTGTTTGATTGGGGAGGTTCTGGGAACCTCTGAGTGGTGGGGCTTCACTGGAGGAAGTGGGTCGTTAAGATCTTGTATGAGAGCTTGATGTTGTATAGCCAGGCCCCATTTCTAAGTCAGTTTGTGCTCCCTGAATGTAGGTAAAATGTGACCAGCCAGCCTCCTCTGGCTCAGGCCACCATGCCCTCCCTGCCTCCTGCCATGATGGAATCTGCCTGTCTATACCTAGGAGCTAAAGTAACCCTCTCTCCCGCAGGTTGCTTGTGTCAGGGTGTTTTAACAGAGTAACAAGAAAGTAAATCAGACAGGTGGTAGGTGTCTCTATGTGTGTGTCTGCACATGACCTGTGTGTCTATCTGTGTGTGTATATGTGTATGTGTGCATTTATATATATGTGTGTGTGTACATGTACCTTTGTGTATCTGTATGTGTTTCTACATATATGTACATTGTGAGTGTATGTGTACCTATGTAGGCATGTATACTTGCACATATCTGCACAGTGTCTACACATGTGTACGTGTGTGTATGTATGTATAAACATGTGTGTTTTTACGTGCAGGTTTGTACACCTGTGTGTATCTGTCTATGTCCTTGTGTATATATATATATATATATATATATATGTGTGTGTGTGTGTGTGTGTGTGTGTGTACACTCTCTATATGTGTGTCTGTATGTGTATATGTATGTCTACATATGGACATTACTTTTTTGTCTGTGCAATCATATACATTCATGTCTGTGTGTGTGTCTGTGTGTATGAGTTGTATGAGTGTGTCTGTATGCAGTTGTTTATATATGTGTGCGCTCATGAGCATGGTGTGTGTGTGTGTATACCTGTATCTTTGTAAGTGTGTACATGTATTTGTATATGTGTTCATGTCATTGGGTGTCTACGTGCAGCGATTTGTCCATGTGTGTCTGTTTATACAAAGTACACGTAGTTGTGCGTATGGCATAGGTTCATTTTGCCAGCTTCTTGCTGGTAATTTTTTTTCAACAGCAATGAAATTAAGTACAGCTGAAACACATCCAGTGCCAGGGCTCCAAGCCAGGCCCTCAGAAGGCATTCCCCACCCGTTTCCCATGGTGCAGAGTCCCTGTGTTGACTGGGAATCCCCTGGTGTCCCTGGATTCTGGGCCACATAAAAGCAGGTCAGATTAATGACACAAAGGCTCCCTGTCCCCATAATCACCTTATCATTCCTCAGTTCAAAAGGAATTTCTCTCTCCAGCCCCAGGGGGGGTTCTGTCCCACCCCCACTCCCCACATACACCCTGCCTGGCTTCGCTTTTGTGGAATGGAGCTGGCCCCTCCCATTGGTGTATCCTGGGCTTGCTTGAATGAGTTTTCCAGGAGAAAAATTTCCCATAAAGACACAATGAAGGGAGGAAGGACTCAGGCGCCCAGGGAGAGAGAAGGCTAAGCCACTTTCTCATTTTAACAGTTTGCATAGTTCCACTGTGCTTCAAGAATCCTTGGATTTCAATCCCTTTCTCACTAAGAAATAGCCCCCCACAGCCCCTGGCGATATGTATGGATTAGCCAAGGGGCTGTGTCTCTTGAGCCATGAAGAATATCAGCATTGCTTGCTTGACTGGGTAGCGTGCTTGGGCCAGACTGCAGAACCAAAGCATGGTTTTCAGCTAAGCTGCTCAGCTGAAAAGAAAATAAAAACAAACCCAAACAAACAAACATCACCCTATAGAACAAAGGGAGGCCACCCGAGAAACAAGTTCACCTGTCACTCATAAAGCTCAAATCTGACTTTCTCCTTCTTGAAGGATAAGAGGGTGTGTTCCAGTTCCCTCTCTGGTGCTATGACAGCTTGACCAAAAGCAACTTAGAGGAGAGGGGAAAGGGTTTATTTCAGCTCAAATGTCACAGCCCATTACTGTGCAAAGTCAGGGCAGGAACTTAAAAAGCAGCCCCAGGCAGGAACCTTGGAAGACACTGCTTGTTGGCTCACTCACAGGCTCATGCTTAGCCAGCTTTCCTGTGCAGCCCAGAACTGCCTGCCTAGGGAATGGTGCCTCCCACAGTGGACCAGGCCTTCCCACATCAATTAACCATCTCTCACAGACATGCCCACAGGCCATTTCTCTCCTGGATGATTCTAAACTGTGTCAAGTTGACAGTCTGAGCTAACTAGGACAGGATGCAGCTTAGAAAAGTGAGAATGTAAGCCAGGGTGGGATGGAAAAGTGACATGTGTCAGGTTACCGGAAGAAAGAGGAAAAGAGTCTGTCCTCTCCAGGTGATGTCTTAGGAGGCAGAAGCTGCCAAGATGGGGTCAGCAGTGCCTTTCCCCAGGAACTTCTGGTCTGATGACAATGGGTGACAGGATTTCACTGCTCCCCATCACCAGTGTTTTAAGGACTTCATTCCCTCACTGATCAGACATCCACACTTTCACAGAGCAAAGCTAAGCTTCAGAGTTGAGCAGTGTGAGATCTTTTGCACTCACTCTCTTGGAGACCCTGACCACAGCTCCCACCTCAGAAGCTGGCTGGGGTTCCCTGAGGAGGTACTTTGAACACCTTTCTCACCGTGAGCCCCTCTGGTTCATTTCTACATTTCATGTGTGTCTCCTGCAACCTTTGGCTCACTTAATCAGACCTCCAACAGCAGGTGGAGACTCACTCCCTTCTGGGAATGCCCCTGCTGGTGGCAGCAAAGTCCAGAATGAGGCCTTATGTCCCTTTATACCCCAGTGAGAACACCTGCATTAATCACTCACTGCCAATATCCAGCCTCAGGACCAGTTGGGCCCTAGACCTTACCGTCTAACCCAGTGCTTCTCAGTCTTCCTAATGCTGTGACCCTTTTATACAGCTCCTCATGTCATGGTGACCTCCCCAACCATAAAGTTATTTTGTGGCTACTTTATAACTGTAGTTCTACCGCGTGTTTGATATGTAAATACCTGGGTTTTCCGATGGTCTTAGGTGACCCCTGTGTAAGGATCATTTGACCCACAGGTTGGGAACTACTGCTCGGGTCCGTACCTATCCATGTGTTTCACCTGTAATATTCCCCACCCCCACCGCAGGCTCTAAGTTCCTTCTTCCTGCTCATGGAGGGCTCGCTCCCCAGTGTTCACCTTGCCTCTCTGTATTTACTTTTTCCTCTACCCAGTACTTGTCAGGCAGGCTACATAGGACTCATTTTTACTCTCCTTTTTTTTTTTTTTTTTTTTTTTTTTTTACCTGCCTCTTGGGTGTCTCTTCCTGTTGAATCACACTCACACTCAGAACCTCACACAGAATGCATGTATGTAGAAGTGTAGTTGGAACTGGTTAGGTACGCTGTGGGCTGGGGAGTGTGCACTGGGTTATGCCGGACCGCGCCTCCCCTCAGCTCAGCCCAGGATGGGTGCTCTGATCTGCCTCCTAGCTCGAGTCCATGACCCAATACTGTCTCCTCTGCCATCCCAAGTCTGGGGTTCGTGCCAGAGAAAGTACAGACACCTCTGGAAAGCTAAATAAATAGCTAGATTTGGCTTGGAAGATGTCTGTGTTGGCCTAGACGTTAGCCTTTCCTTTTGGAGTTTTGTGTTATATGGGTTTATGGTAGATGGCAGCAGGTCCAAGGGGTGGGTACAATCTTTGTAAGATTTGGTGGCACAAGAGAACTATAGCGTCCACCAAACAAGGAAATAAAGCTGCGGGGCTCTGGATGGGACTCAACAGGTGGAGTATTTTCCTGGCAGGCAGGGAGCCCTGGGCTTCATCCCCATAATTGCACAAACCAGACATGATGGTGTATGCCTGCCATTGCCTGTACTCCCAGCATGTAGGAGGTGCAGATGGAGACTTTAGGAGGTCAAGGTCATCCTCAACTATGTAGTGAAATCAAGATCATCCTGGACTACATGAGACCCTGCCTCAGAAACAAAAGAGGAGAATTGTTTAATGTTCTCATCATAACAATAGTAACTATTTAGGGCCATGAATATATTTACTTTGATTTAACTATTATTCAACACACACACACGTGCACTTGTACATGCATGCACACACACAATGTTGTATGATGCTAACATGTGTTAATACTAGGTATCAATCAAAAGTAAAACTTAATCCAGGCTTTGTGACACATGTCTTTATTTCCAGCCCTCAGGAGGCAGAGGCAGGTGGATCTCTATGAATATGAGACCAGCTTGGTCTATATAATGAGTTTCAGGACAGCCAGGGATACATAGAATCTGTCTCAAAAAAAGACATAAAAAAAATAAATTTTAAGACATGAACACCAAGAAAAAAAAATGACTACCAGACATCACAATGTTGGAGAGGAGCTTTATGGAGGAAAGAATGCTAGGCCTGGCTGGACACAGGCCACACTGTTGTTTGAGAGGCCTCCCTGGCCTCACCTGGCCCCTCCAGAGCGCAATCTGCTGGTGGTAAACCTCAAAAGTACGCCCAGCCCCAGGACCAAAGAGGTCCCAAGAGACTCAGACTTCTTTAGTCAGGCCCCTTCCACTTCAAGGTACCTGAGCAGGGCAGAGCCTCTGGTCTGCTGTCATCCTGGGACAGCCATTGTCTGGGAAAGTGCGGCTCAGGGTGGGAAGAAGAGCGTCCCCTTTGAACCCGGGGTCGTCGCGGAACACACGTGGACCAGGCAGAGAAGAGAGGGTGGGCTGCCAGAAGAGTGGATTTTGGTGACCAAAGTGGGGAAGCTCCTTGGCCCAATCATTTGCTACCAGACAAGAGAGCTAGCCTGGTGTTATTCCAAACTTCAATCTTCCTGTACAAACTAAGAATGTAAATTTTATGTGTGCCCTCTGATTTTAAAGAATTTCAGCCTTCTTTACTTCCCTCTTCCCCCTCTCTCTATTCGTTTTTAATGGCTCCATGGCCCAGTAATCATTTGAGCCTACTGCCCACGTACAGGGGTGTACGAGGCTTCCCTAGAGATGCCCTAAGAGCTTTGGCAGCCTAGATCTGTGACATACTATTCTCTGTCAGCTTTGCGGTCCCTTCATGTGTCCCAAGAGTCCTGTGAAAAAAGAGATCAGAGACACCTGAGGCCATTTGTTCAGGGGACGCAGATAACTGATAGTCAGAGGCACGCAGGCTAATGATTTGTCTTACTGTTTCTATCTATCTATCTATCTGTCCATCCGTCCATGAATCCATTCCTTATGCCCCTTCCATTTATCAGTTCATCTATCTTCCCATCCACCCGTGCATCCATTCATTCATCTATGAATTTGTCCGTCTCTCTTCTTTCCCTTCTGTCCATCATCCATCCATCTGCCCATCCATCTATCCATCCATGAATTATCTGTCCATTTATCTGTCCATATATATATATGTATGTATATATGTGTGTATGTGTGCTCATATATATGTATATGTACACACATGTGCATATATTTACTCATACATACATCCATAAATAATACAACATACTCACAAACATTCATATCACTTACCCATCCATCCATCTGCCGTAGGAACAACTTTGTGTACCAGTGAAGAAACAATACTTTCCTCTTATGCCATCACTGGAATGTGAGCTGTTTGTTTGGATTTTATTTCCATGGGGCTCCATCTCAGGACTTAGCAGGTTGTCAACAAAGGGCCAAGTTGAGAGGAAGCCCTGAACCATCACAATGAGCCTTGTGAAGATTTTGTAGAAGCCGTGTGTTGATTGGCTGAAATTGAGATGCTTGTCCCACACCTGGACCTCATGCTAGGACCAGGGCATCCAAACACACATGGGTGGAAATGAGAGACAGGCTACTCATCAAAGGCGATGATTATCAAAACAGAAATAATTATGGGGTAGGAAACTCCAACAGAGGACCTCCTAGGTCCTTCAGTCCCCAGGTCAGATTTCACATCACAACCTTGCACAATTCAGCCTCCATGCTCACCAATGTCCAGAAACTACACACTCTTGTGTGGCAGGCTATTGCTTGTCTGCTGTGTTCTAATGTCCTCTATGGTGGCTGATGCTTATCTCACATAGTCTCTGGGTGGCCCTGAGCCTTGGCCTCTTGAGGGGTCATCTCAGGATGTTACTGAGAGCTGCTGCCATTTTCAGTCCCACCGACCCTCAAGATGACCAGCATTATTGACTGTGAGCAAGAGACATTGGCTTCTCCAACATGTGGCTTTCTTCATGGCTCAAGTGTTCCCCATGACACGGTAGTGGCTTCCTCCAAAGTAAGGGATCAAAGTTAGACTTTTAGTCCCAAGTTAGGGAAAGGGGCGTGCATCAAAAGAACTATAGAACTGGAGTACAGACCTAGACACGACTGTGCAAACCTGGCTTTAGTATAGTCTTGGTGTGTGTGTGTGTGCATGCACCTGTGTGTGTGTGTGTGTGCGCGCGCGCGTGTGCGATTATGTGGCTTTATGTACTCAGGTGTACACACTTAGAGGACAGAAGGGAGTATCTGGTGTTATCCTCCCTTACTCTCCACTTGTTTCCTTTGAGTCAGGGTCTCTCCCTGGACCCGAGAGTCACAGTTTTGTGGCTAGGCTGAAAGCCAGCCATCTCAATGACCTTCCTTCCTGTTTCCACCTTCCTCAGGGATGGGGATACAAACGTGTGCTGGATGTCCAGTTCATTATGTCTATGCTTGGATCCAAAATCCAGTCCTCATGATTATACATGGAGCAATTTGAACCACTGATGGACCTCTCCAGTCCAGAGGTGGAGAAGGAAAATCCCAAAATCTAGTCATTCTCTCTCTCTCTCTCTCTCTCTCTCTCTCTCTCTCTCTCTCTCTCTCTCTCTCTCTCTCTCTGACATGGTTTCTCTTCATAGCCCTGGCTATCCTGGAACTCACTCTGTAGACCAGGCTGGTCTCCAGAGATCTGCCTGCCTCTGCTTCCTGAGTGCTGGGATTGAAGGGGTGTGCCGCCATCACCACCCAGCTAGTTTCTCTTTTTTTGCTACAGGGCAAAAACAAATGGTGTTCAATTCATTAAGCTCATTACTCCCCCTCCCCCAAAGCCAGTAGGAAAAAAAACAGCATAGAATGGGGCAGAGAAATTAAAAGATACTTGAATCTTTGAAGCATGCACTGGTCTTCATCTTCTCTGTGTGGGTTTTTTGTTTTTGTTGTTTGGATTTTTTTGGTTTTATTTTCCCAACAATTAAGATAACAGCAGCCGTATCACCGAAGGATGTCCTCTTTTTAAAACAGTATTTTAATCACATAACTGATGTGCATGTGTTTTATTTTGCAGAATAGGGTTAAGCATCCATTAAAGCTAAAACATATGTGGCTATCCAAAGCTCTCATTTCTCTTCTTCTCTTAGGTAGTTATTATTGTGGGAATGGTGTTAGCATTCAAAGCTGTTTTCTAAGGGTTGGAGCAATGGATCAGCAGCTAATAGCCTCTAAGCCTGTACTTCCCTTTCAGAGGACCCAAGTTTGATGCTCAACACCCATGCTGGTCAGCTCACATCTGCCCATAACTCCAGCTCCAGGGGGAATCTGATGCCCCTCTCTGGCCTCCACGGGCATCAACAATCACATGCACATGGCACCCATATATCTAATTAAAAACAGAACACTTTTTAAAAAACATTAAAGCTTTTTCCCTAAGTATTTGTGTTTGTGTGTACATATGTATAAAAATAGGTAGAAACACGGTGCTAATTTTGGGATCTTGTTATCTTAACAATTAGGCTACATGTATTTATATTTTAAGATAATTTTAAGATACCAATATAGTTACTTAACAAATATTTTAGCAAGATTTATTTCCTCCTTATGTAATCATACCAATCCCAACAAGAACATGTAGCTGAAGTTCCCTGGGCCCTATTTCTGAACCCAATAAATTTTCGGATGTTAGATGGCACACACATATTAACTTTTCTTCCCTGGAACTCAGATGTAATGGCTGGATGGTCAGCAGCTTTATTTCAGTCATGAAAATGAAGACTTTGAGACAGAGAAGACGATCAGACAGGAAAATGGATGATGCTCCGGTCTTTAATGTTTTCATGGAGCTGCCGAACAAAATCTGGACTGGGAAATCTGAAGGAAAAAAATCGCTGTAATCCTCCCAAATATTCCTAGTTGCTTAATTTTTTAAAGGTATTTTTTCAAAACTTCTGTATAATTCTGTGTATGTGCACCTAAGTGCAGTGCCCACTGAGACCAGACGAGGGCGTCAGATTCCCTGGAGGTGGGGCTGCAGGCTGTTGTGGACCACCTGACATGGGAGCTGAACCTGGGTCCTCTGCAAGAACAGTCGGTGGTCTTAGCCACTGCACCGTCTCTCTAGCACCTTTTGTTTGCTTTTAAAGTTTTTCTTCTTTAGAAAATTGACATTTTCCTGCAATTTAATTTTTCGCCTAGTCATATGTGGAGATCTTTCTAGATGGAAATAAATAAATAAATAAGATTCTCCTTTGCTAGTGCCACCTTCCAATAGTTGAAAAATTAATAAGCAATGGTTTCATGTGCCTCCTGTGTGCCCGGGGGGATGGGTAAAGACTGAGGACCTTACTACCTCTGACAGTCATTTCATCTTCAGCGTGGCTCCTTGAGTCTGCATTATCACTAGCATTGCTGTGCAGTGAGAGATGCTGAGGCCCAGCTTTGCTGAAGCTAGGATGTGCTATGGTGGGATGGAGAACCCAGTGGCCTGGCTCAGGACTCTCTTCTGTCTTCATCCTCCTTCCCAGCATTCCATTCTGCGGCTGGCTGTGTTCTGACGCTCCGTGATTTCCATTGTACCTTTTCCAGTTTGGGGTAATAGACAAGTGTTCCCCCAGACCGTTTAGATATTCCTTTCTGACTTCCATCCAGCAGCAGGGTCCCAACTCATCCACCTCTCCATCTCCCCACCCACGGCACCATATGAGAGCCTGAAGCCTGTATCTTCCTATCTGAGTTCTTCCCTTCTGGAGATGACATCCCCTCCTCTGCTTAAGCATCCTGCAAACTCAACAAATGTGGATTGATGACCTGCGTGTTCCCTTTAGCAGCAGAGCCACATGGGGCACACAGAAGAGCCTCTTGGTTCATGGATATTGAATGAAGACCATTCCTTGTGCAGCCTCGCTTGATTTAGCTTCTCTGAGATTAGCACAGAGAACACGATTGATGTCTTAAGAACAGGCATAAGCTAGGGGGAATCATTTGTCAGAAACAGGATGCTGATTATCTGTTGATTTAAAATGGCAGGAAAGCATCTTAGACTTCCTTAAGCTTCGAAGAGACAAACTCCATAGATTTCTTCCCCTAACTGCAGACACAGCTGGATCCAGTCTCCTGACTCCTAGACTGACCCAAGCATGAGGTGGCAAAGTGGATCATGCCATCGCTCGCCAAGCTCTGACCCTCTCTCTCCACAAGAAACACATGGTGGTGGAAGGGAGCTATGAGCCCAGAATGGCAGAGCCAGGAAGCTGAGGCCCCAGAGACACAAACTGCAAGTTCAAATCCTGATGTCAGTATACCAGACAAGTGGTCGCCAGAAAACCCAAACCTCCTCTGGGCTTCACCTCCTTTGTTATGAGTAAAATAAAGGCAACGGAGGCTGAGATGGCTCATGGATAAAGCTCTTTCCACGGCAACATGAGGACCTGAGTTCGATCCCCTGCCACGTAAAACAACAGGATGTGGTGGCTCAACACTGATCATCGCAGCACTGAGGATGTAGAGATGGGAAGATCCCTGGGTCTTGCTGGCCAGCCAGCAGGGCCCGATCAACAAGTCCCAAGCTGGTGAGAGACCCTGTTTCATAAAACAAAGTGCATGATATCGTATGGAATGGCAACACAGGCACACACACACACACACACACACACACACACACCACATGTATGCACCCGGATGTGCACTCATCCCAGAGTGATTTTTTTTTAATAGGGTTGGAGGGTTTGATTTTTGAAGTGTCTTTCTGGTGCCACTAAGGGTCAGCTTTTTGAGTGTGTCACTTTCTACATCTTGATGCCTTATATTTTAGGCTTGTGGGGCTCAGCATTTACTTCCCATTTAAGTTAAAAAAAAATAAATAAAAAGAGAAGAAAGAACAGAACTGGGCCTTGGTTTTCAGCACACCCACCCTGTAATTTGCTGTCCCCTCTCAGAAAGCTCAGTCTGAATGCTCTTTTTGCAGCACAGAAAGTTAAAGAGTTGGTGATGAAAGAGAAAATGGCCTTCATCTTCAGGGGCAATCCGTTCTTGTATTTACTCAACCATCAAGAGTGCGTTTCCTACCTCGTATACCCCAAGACTCTTCGTTAATATAATCATCCTAAATTCCGCTATAACCAAACAAACCTACAGATGCTTACTGGCAAATAAGACTCATATGTTTGTTTGTGTGGGGCGGTGTGGGGGGAACATATGCCTCAATAGGACATAGATTTTTTTTTTTTAAAAAAAATTAACTGTAATTATGGGGAAAGGAAATGGGGCAGTATATTAAAAAAATAAGCTCATTTATTTATTTATTGAGGAAAAAGACCAGCCCTAAAGATGAGATGCTGTTCCTTTTTATTGACATGAATCGAGATAATTTGGACTCTTGGGATTAATGTCGGGTTCCACATAAATAATGACACCATCTGCCATTCATGATGCGCCTCTCTCTGAATAAATTCCATGAAGCATCCTGTAACCATATGCTGTGTGAACACAAGGGTGGTTATTTAAATCCCACTCGGGCTATGCAACTCCAGTTCCCTCCTGTACTCCCCCCTCCCCCCATTATCATTTCCAAACTGTTTCAGATGCGTAGTGAAAACCAGGTTTACCTTGTTGCTCCGTGAGGTAAGCCTGACTGGTAATTCAGGTTATAAAGCACACTGGAGAAGAGGCCCGTGGCCTCCAACTGTGCGGTGAACCCAGCTCAGAAGGCTCCCTCCATGCTAGAGTCAGCAAAGCAGTGTCCAAATACTGAGTGCTGTTTGTTTCTCTATGGACTGAACACTAAGACCAACTTCTTCGGTGATGGATATAGTTTTCAGAGAGAGGGTTAGCAACCTTTTAGTGGGGGTGCGGAGATAGATAGTTCAGCGGGTAAAGTCCTTGTGCTGGGATTCAAGTATACAGAACATAAGTGAATTTTTGGTTACTCTGCACCTATAGGAGGTAGAGATGGGAGAAGGCCAGACTCCTCAGGGAGTTCCACTAAGAGGGAGGCAGGTCAGGGCTGGAGGAAGCTGGGAAGCCATTTGCTTTGCAGATGGAGAAGAGGCCCCAAGAAGGAGAAGTCAGATACCTGTAGGAAGTGGGAAAGAGAAGGAGAAGGGTTCTCTCCTGGGCTGTCAAGCCACACCCGCATGCGGACTTCAGATTTCTGACTCCCAGGGTAACCAAAAATGCACTTTTGTCCTTTGAAGCTGCTAAGTTGGTGGCAGTAAGGAGAAGCTGATGTTCCTGCTCTATGCAGAAGCTGGGCCTCAGCCCATCAGAATCCACACACTGGCTTGGGACCCACCCATGGTGTCCAGCGAGGACAGGAAGATGGAGGCGCACTAACACAGAACTACTGTGAGGGCCACCACAGGCTCAGCTCTGGGAATACCTCGAGCCTCTACTCTCCATCCCTCCAAGACTCACCCGTGGGCATTACCCCGCTGTCTACCCAAAGCACTGTTTCCATGCCCATCAGGCCGGAGATCCTGGGTATCTTGGAGCATTAACTCTTGAAAAACAAAGCTCTTTGCCTGTTTCTAGGGACCTAACCTAGCAGCAGCTGAGAGTGATCCCACATCTCTCTCTGAGAAAAGAAGACGGGGGATATCCCCTCAGGGGCCCCGACAGGAATCTAAGAAGCTCTGCCTTTCAAGGGGAGTTTTTGGTGTGTTATGAAATTGCAAACCCCCACTGTGTAATTTCAGCAAAAGGTATTCGGGTTCCCCCAGAAGCAGCATTGAAACCAAATAATCCGCTTATCAAGGTACCTTTTGTTTCAGGAGGAAGGAAACAATGAGCCATATTTAGCAGAGAGAGAAGTCCTGCCGCCGAGGAATGTTAATAAATCAGAAATGGGAAAGGGGAAAGATTCAAATTGGCTCGAGTTTCCAGCAAGCTGCAGCGACTTGGCAGGTGCACCCGATCTGGTTTTCCTTGAGGCACACTGGGACAGGCCAGCAAGCCTTCTGCAGGTGTCTACGAGAGTGGGGGTTGGCAACCAGTGTCTGATGCAGATTATACTGCGCAAGTCCACCCTCCAAGACTTGAGACTTCTTAAATAAATATCACGCAAATGTTTTGTTTGCTTTTTTGTTTTCTCTGTGTGTGCTTTAGTTTTTTGTTTGTTTGTCTGTTTCTCTCTCCCCCATGTGTCTATGTATCTACACTAAAACTTTAAAACCTTAAAAGTTTTAGTGTAGCCGGGCAATGGTGGCTCACGCCTTTGATCCCAGCACATGGGAGGCAGAGGTTAGGCAGATCTCTGTGAGTTTGAGGCCAGCCTGGTCTACAAGAGCTACTTCTAGGACAGGCTCCAAAGCCACAGAGAAACCTTGTTTCAAAAAACCACACATACAAAAAGTTTTAGTGTAATTTATCAATGTAATCTAAGTAAGGGTGGAAAAGGAGAAGGAAAGACTGGGGTTGGTTGGTAGAGTTTTTGCTTAGGATGCGTGAGGCTTTGGGTTTGAACCAGCATTGTATAAAGTAGATGTACTAGACACCTATAATCCCAGCACTCAGGATGAAGTGGCAAAAGAACCAAGAAGTTCAAGATCAGCCTGGGCTACATAATGAGTTCATTGCCAGTATCTACATGAGATCCTGTCTCAAAAAGAAATGGAAAGAAAGAAGAGGAATGAGGAGGAAAAAGAGAAAGAGGAAAGAGGAGGAATGGGAAGAGGAAAAGAAAACAGTCCCATAGCCTCTGTCCCCTTACCAGGCTTGCTGAGGCCATGAGAATCTGACGTGTTCCGAGGGTCTTCAGTTGATTCTATCTATACAGATGATGATTCTGAGACTCGAAAGTTTCAAATATTTACAAGAAATAAAAATGTCCCCCTGATTATGGTAGCTCGGGGGTTCACCAGATCCTCATAGCTTTGTCTGACTCCAGCCATGGTCACCATGATGTGTTTCTTCTTTCTGGGCTGGAGAAAGCTCCGGCTGAAGTCCTTCTGTGTCACTTCTTGCTGACGTAACTGTTCACATCCCATTCTCTCCTGCCGTGGGGCCTTGTTAGATCAGGGTTTCTCTGCTGTGCCAACATGGAAACTTGCAGTGGCACTGCCCTGTCCATCAGAAGTGTTTATTAACATTGCCGACCGGCACTTGCTCTGCCTTGGTAGTGTCCACATCTTGGTTCTGTCCATCAGAAGCGTCTCCAGGGGCTGGAGACATGGCCCAGTTGGAAAAGCCAGTGCTGTGCTCACATTGAGGACCTGGGTTTGATCCCCAGCATGGGCCCATAAAAAACTTGGTCCTTTGATGTGTATTTATGATCTCAGTACTATGGAGGCAGAGACAGATGGATCTCAGGAGCTCGCTGGCCAGCCAGTCTGTCCAAATCACAAGCTCAAGATTCAACAAGGGACCTTGTTTCAAAAATAAGGTAGGGAGCAACTGTGGAAGGCACTCGACATTAGTATTGGGTTTGCAAGGCGTTCACACGTATGTACACGCAGAGAGATAGAGACATAGAGAAAGAACATACATGAAAATAAATAAATGCAAAATAATTTTTAAAAGAAGAGACCAGCACTCCCTTAGACAGTCACCCTTGGTGGGAACTCCTTCGCTACTCTTTGCAGAAGTCCTTACCCTATCTTAAAACAATCTCGTGTAACCTGGCCATATGTGTTCTGGAAGATTTCATTTCAGTGTTACCCGATTCAAAGCAGGAAGGATCTAGATAAGCCATTTGTCACCTAGTGACGTGGGCACCTTCTGAGAATCCCATGATCCACCATGCCGCACTGCACAGTGGCTGAGACGTTCACTGGGCCACGAGGAATTTAAAACTTCACTCTGTCATTGTTCTGCCACCACTGCACTCATGTTGCCTGGAGCATCTTGCCATGTTGTGTGAGTGCTTTGATAACATTACACTATAGATTTCTGCTACTGATCCCATGCAGGGAAACTCTACCTCCTTCCACAAACCTAGGCCCCCCGTGATCCCTCCATCTGCCTGTCTTTCTTCCCCGCTCCCATCTTAAGTCCATTCTCTTCACTTGCGTAAGCCGGCCTACCCTTCCCATCTTAGGCCAGAGAGAGTCACCTGGAAAAAGTCCATATTCTGCCAGCATGTCAGAGAGTGAGCCTCATGGTGATAGCAATGCATCATGTGGACTGACAGGGTCATTCCCCCCGAGAGAATGTCTGGGTGCTAAGTGACACAGCCATCTCCTAGGTCCACTATCTCAGGATCTCAAAAACTCAATTTCCGGTGGTGACTTTGCACTGGGGTTCTCTGATGAACAACTGTCAGAGGACGCAATATCCCCAATGCTGACAGCAAACACAGATAACGCAAATGGATACACAGGGAGGGAGACAGCAAGTGGGCACACTGCCTGTGGCGTGGAGACCAGATGGGAAGGTGCAACTGTCAGCGGCTGCCTGGGCCTCTCTGTGCGGCCTTCGTGAGCCAGCATTGGCCTGAGACATCGATTCAGATCCTTAAGATCTCTTATTTGTCCTCTCTTCCCTAGAGATGCTGGCAGGCAGCAGTGAGCCAGAATGAGGGTTAGGACATCAGAGCTCAGGGGCCCATCGCAGTGTGGCATGGATTCTGTGCAGTTGGGAGACGTGGCAAAGGTCACGGACATTCCTAGCTCCCTAATTGGTAAGACCCAGACCTCCCCAAACATGTGATGTGTTTTGGTAGTGCACACAATGCTGAAGACTTTGGGAGTGCAGAGGTGATTGTGCACAGCCACCAGGCTCATAGGCAGACATTTGGGTGGGACATTGAAGAAATGAAGACTTTCTAGAGTCAACCACGTCATCAGGAGATTGGTTCCCTTCTCATTCTTTTTGAATAGTTCTTCTTCTTCTTCTTCTTCTTCTTCTTCTTCTTCTTCTTCTTCTTCTTCTTCTTCTTCTTCTTCTTCTTCTTCTTCTTCTTCTCCTTCTCCTTCTCCTTCTCCTTCTCCTTCTCCTTCTCCTTCTCCTTCTCCTTCTCCTTCTCCTCCTCCTCTTCTTCTTCTATTTAATTATGTGTGTTTTCCTGCATGTATGTAAGTGTGCCAAGTGCGTGGAGTTCTCACAGAGCCCAAAAGAGGGCATTCGGTCCCTGGAACTGTAGTTACATGTAGTTGTAAGCCACCCAATATGGGGACTGTGAATTGAGCCTGGGTCCCCTTGAAAGAGCAGTGAGTGTTCTTAACCTCTGAGCCATCTCCCCAGACCCTCTTTAAGTAACTCTATCATGAGAAAGTGTTCTGCGTGTTCACCAGCAAATGTTGATCTTGCCCCTTACTGTAGAAATGACAAACCATAAGCCCAGACCTCTATATAAGCAGCTAGCTCTTGGACCATGTGATCTTGTATTTTCCTTTTAATTTTTAGAAGAATGACTTTAAAAATTAGTTGATATTAATGCATTGCTTGTTTCAATCAGTAAAGCTATCAACAATTAACCTCTTGGCTAATTAGAGCGCATTTGTATATCTGGCTACTGTCATGGAAGTGTCTGGTTGAGAGGGCTCAGTCAGTGAAGTGCTTACCAGACAAGCATGAAACCTGAATTCAATCCCCAGAACTCAATGTAAAAAAAAAAAAGTGGTTTGTGTGTGTGTACTGTGTACACACACGTGCACATGCGCCTGAACGTATACAGTTAAATTAATAGGTAATAAAACATAACCCTATTTGAACCCTCATCAGGAGCCAGGCTCTTGCTAAATGGGTCATATAACTCACAATACTGAACTTTTATCATTCTCATGTAGTTGGTAGAGAGGGGCCCCATTGTCCACAGGGTCATGGTCTCTCGCTCCAGCCAACTGGACTTGAATTTAAACAGCACCAGTACAATCAGGATTTCATGGGAAAAATCTTTTTCTAGTCCCTCATTTCCTCATCAGTATGTAGACATTCTCCTAGGATGTTTGTTAAGATTTGGCCGGGCGATGGTGGCACACACCTTTAATCCCAGCACTCGGGAGGCAGAGGCAGGCAGATCTCTATGGATTCAAGGCCAGCCTGGTCCACAAAACAGGGCTCCAAAGCTACAGAGAAACCGTGTCTCGGAATCCTGCCCAGAATGCAGTCAACCTACTGCCTTCTCCATCAGGATTGGCTTTGTAAGGGAACACCCCCAATAAGCTGTGGTCTCACGTTAGTGGTCTCACGTTAGTGGTCTACCTGGGCTGGGCTACTAAGAATGAACTGCCTTACCTGATGACTTGGCTGTAGCTGGCTCGTGTACCATCAATGGGATGACCCTGCTCTCCCACTTTCCCTCCACCTTCAGTACTCAGCCCAGGCTTCTTCCTTTGTGGGAGTCAAAACCGAAAAAGACAGTGGTAGCTCAGCCAGGACACCTGTCATATTTGTGACTGACAATTATAATGTTTTCTTTTCTTTTGTTTTCTTTCTTTTTTCATTTTGTTCACTTAATTTGTATTTCTGGAAGCAAGGGGACAGCTTTTGGGAGTTAGTTATGTCCTTCTGCTGTGGGAGCCCTGGGGACCAAACTCATGGCATCAGTCTTGGCAGCAAGCGCTTTTGTGAGCTGTGCCATCTTGCTAGAAGCTTACAGAAAGTAAACATGTACCCAGTGCCATATGGCTGGCGAGTGGATCAAATGCAGATATCTTCATACTCAAACTGCTTGCCCTTAGCCTTTACCCAAGGCTCCCGAACGTGGCTCAGGTCCAGCCTCACAGACTGAAAGGGCTCTGAACTAGGTTCGGCACAGAGACCAGAGCTGGTACCCTAGACTGTGTGCTGAAGATACAGTGACTCCAGAAGATGAAGAGTCCCAGCTCTGAAGATTTGAGCAGAAAGTCCACTCCTCCTTCATCTTGCAGGGACTGAACTCTACATTTGCTCAAAAGCAAAACGGTCATTTGTGGATTTGTTTTAGTTTTTTAGAGAAAGCAGGAAAAATTATCCCCCTCCTGGAGCCTGGAGAGGGCTCAGTCGGTAAAGTGCTTGCCTTGTAAACATAAGGACCTGAGTTTGAACCCCAGAACCCACACTTAAAATTCGGAGCATGGTAGTACATGCTTGTAATTCCAGTGTTGGGGGATGGGGGGCAGAGAAAAGGCAAATCCTTGGGGTTAGTTCCAAGGGTCCAGACCAATGTGAGACCCTACCCTTTCTGTCCCCATTTCCCCTAAATGGTAGAGACTCAAAAATGATACCTAAAATGTTCCTCTGATATCCACATGCACGGTCACACACTTGCACCTGCACACATTCATGTGTGCCCACAACAAACATTCGTGTGTGCACATGCATGCACACACACACACACACACAAATGAGAGGGAGAGAGAGGGGGAGAAAGGGAGAGGGGGAGAGAGAGAGAGAGAGAGAGGGAGGGAGGGAGGGAGGGAGGGAGGGAGGGAGGGAGGGAGGGAGGGAGAGGGGGGGGCCTTCTGCCCTTCTGTGCAGGAAGGAAGAGTGAAAAATGATGGCAAAACTTGTTGGCAAAGCTTCATGTTCCCAGTACTCCCTGAAACAGACGGACCCTACAATCCCATGCTCTGCTTTGTCTGCCTAGCCTTGGCTCACTCTCCCCCACATAAAAGTGGCTCTAAATCTCTCTACTTCGAGTTCTTAAGAACCGTTTTGGACAGAGCTAAATACTTTAAAATGAAAGTTACTAGATGTGGCTATTTGCCTCTTGGTATTTTGTCAAACTTTGTGAGTTTCTTAAACAGTCACTGCGACACTCCTGAGGACTCTTCCTGGAATGTGGTACCTTGGCAGAGCTTTTGGGTGTCTTTGAAACTGGCACAGGACCGAGTGGGTTAAACCGGAGATGCTCAGCCGTCTCCCCATCCCTAACAAGAAAGGAATGAAGTTGCCCTTGTCACTGGTGACCTCAGCACAGGGCCTCTGGGGCTAGGAACAGAGTGTTACTTCTTTGAAGAGACATCTTGACAACCTAAGTTCATCTGGACGCAGAACCAAAAGGCAGCTTTGATCTGCTGGCCAGTGTCCCTGCAGGGAAGGGATTAGAGACGCTTCCAGAAGAGAGCAAGCAGGATGTCCCATATGCTCAGGGGGGTGTGCAGTCTGCTGTTGGAAGGAGAGACAGGGAGCAGGGTGGGGGATGGGAGGGGGGAGAATGAGGTTAGAAAGAAAGAGAAAGATCTCCCAGCTTCTCTCTTATGGATGGGATAGTTTGGACATTCATGATCTGGAGCCCTGCATGCAGTCAGAGACTTAGTAGTGTCCTAAACAGTGGAAGTCAAAGCCCTCATGGGGATCTCATCACAGACAAGCAAATGGCTATCAGCCTACTCACTGGCTGACAAGTTATCTGGGATGGATAGAGGAACCCAAGAGGGAGGCGTACGTGTTGTCCATTGCTGACTTAGTGTGGAATCTGAGCAGCCCCAATAGGCACAGACTTAACCGTCTGATGATTCTAAACTAGGGCTGTAAACATTAAGTCCATGCTGAGGGTCTAGCAGGCATCTCGCTCAGGATGCAGGGGCTGAGTACCAGACAACAGCCAGCACTCAGACACACACCCATCACTTACTCTGTTCACTTGCAAACAGAACCCCACCATTTCCATCCTCACTATGTTGAGAGGGAAGCTGGAGACCCAGAGACTCTCAGCTTTTTAAAATGGTGTTTCAGTTTAGATTAATCTTGTAAGATGCTGTGGATTAAGCAAAATCATTTTTCAGGTGGGGCCGGGCATCGTCTGGATCTGAACAGACTAAAGGGCAGTAGGCAGGTTACCGGGTACCAAGGAGTGCTGGCTGCTGCCTGAGCTGAATTGTGAAGGGGACCAGAAGGGCCCGGGGGCCTTTAAGGGCTCCCTCCTAAGCAGGGGATGGTTGACTTATTCAGCCTCTTGCACATTTGGTGATGAGTACTCTGTCCTCAGCTGTAAAGGAAGACAGTGGTGACAACATGGCCTTCAGTGATTAATGACTAAAGTTACCAAGCCCAAGCGGTCCACATTACCAGAGGACTTGAAATCCTTCCATGCGAATACAGCTGTTTTTGCTCCTGGTTTTTGAATAATGGAGGAGGATTTCTGCGGTTGCTGTTTTTCCTAACAAGCAGGCAAGATCTGTATATAGGAGATGAGGGATGTAAAACTAAGATGGCTTGCTCACATTCTTTTTGCTTTGCTGGATATGTTTGCTTTTCTTTATTTTGGCTTTGGCAATGGCTAGAAGAGTTGTAACATAGTAAAAAGAACTTCACGTTCCACATCTCTCTCTCTCTCTTTTTATGGTTTTTCAAGACAGGGTTTCTCTGGAACTAGCTGCCTGTCCTGGAACTAACACCATAGACAAGGCTGGGTTCAAACTCATAGAGATCCACCTGTCACATCTTAATATACTTTAAGTTTGTCTGTGTGCTGTGTGTATGCAGTACCAATGGGGGCCAGAAGAGGGCATTGTGTCCCTCTAAAATTAGAGATATAAATAGGTTTAAGCGGCCATATGGGTGCTCGGAATTGAACCCGGGTTCTCTGAAAGAACAGCCAGCACTCTTAGCTGTTGAATCGTCTCTCTAGTCCCTGTTTCTATTTACCTTTTGCCCAGATGCCTCATATTTTACAGTATCTACTTCAGATAGATTTTCTTCTTCTCCCTCCCCTCTGCCTCTATTTGTGTCTCCTTATCTTTTCTCTTTCTCTTCTCCCTCAGTTACCCTCTACTTCTTCACAGATCCATTCAGAGTTTAGTATTATAATTTGTAGTATGAGTGTGTGCGAGACTCTGTGTTGTGCATACATATGTATGCACAGATGCACAAGGGTTTGTACCCATGCAGGTGTGTGATGGCCAAAGGTTGGCATCGGGTGTCTTCCTCTCTTGCCTTCTAGCTTATTTTTCAAACAAAGTCTCTCTCCAGACCTGGAGCTCGCCAGTGCAGTTACACTGGCTTGCTGGAGAGCCCTGGGATCCTTCCATCTCTGCCTCCCCTGTGCAGGCCTTTCCATGGGTTCTGGGGATTTGGATTTCGATCTCCAGGCTCCCATGGCAACTACTTTACCCACTGAGCCATCTCTCTGGCCCTCAGGTTTAATCTTGCTTATAAGATTTGGATCTGGGGCCTGGAGAGGTGACTCAGTGGTTAAGAGAACTGACTGTTCTAGTCGACCTGGGGTTCAGTTCCCAGCACCCACATGGCAGCTCACAACAATCTGTAATTCCAGCTCCAGAGACTTGACACCCGTGGCAAAACACCAATGTACATAAAATAATAAATAAATTGAAAATATATTTGGATCTAATATTAATTTTTTGAAGCAAGTGTTTACTCAACTGCCCCAGCAGTATTTATTAAAATCTCTATTTTTGCCTCAGGATTTGAGGTACTGTCTTTACCTCAAACTAAACCTTTCTTTTTTAGGGTTTGTTTGTGGATTTTGTTCTATCCCATGGGTTATTTCTTACTCATAAGGTCATTGATTTGGCTGAACTAGCTGACCAGGAAGGCTTAGAGGTCCTCCTGTCTCTGCCTCCCAAGTGCTGGGACCACAGACATGTGCCACCATCACCTCCTCCTCCTCCTCCTCCTCCTTTTCCTCCTCCTCCTCCTCTGGAGATCTGAACTCAGGCCCTCAAGTTTGCATGGCAAGCACTTTGTTACGTCATTTCCCCAACTCCTAGCTTTATCTACTTCAGTCTACTTTACATATTGGAACTTAAAAATTCTTAATTGGTGGACCATCTGGAAGCCTTGGCCACTTCTGGAAGGTCTCTTTGCGGCTTCAATCTCCTGGACTTTGGGACTTTAATCCCTTTGTTCTCAGTTGCAGCCTGAACATCACGACCAGAATACGCCAGCCTCTTACTGACTGCACTTCTCTTCTCTCCCTTTAGTGGCAGAAGGTCGCCGGATCATCGATAATATCCAGAGATTCTCTTCATTGCCGCCATACCTGCCTGTGAGCTTCCACATCCTCAGAACTGAGACCTCCTTCTTCCTAAAGGAGGCCAACCCTGACCTGCTGCGGAATGCCAGCCTGCAGTCCAGGGTGGAGTCTTTCTTTACCTACAAGGCCAGGCAGCCCCCAGTATTAAATGCCAGCTATGGGCCATACTCTGCAGAAAAGGTTATACCCCTGGACTTGATGTTGAACCCCAACTTTTTAGGCCCAGCAAATCAGTTTCCCTTTGACTGGAGGCTCAAGGCCTACATCCTCCAAGAGAAAGTCTACCTGAGCCGGCCCAAAGTGCAGGTGCTCTTCCATATTGTGGGCAGAGACTGGGATGACCACAGAGCAACCGAGAAACTGCCCTGCCTGAGGGTCTTTGCTTTCCGAGATACCTGGGAAGTTCGGGGCAGTTGCCGGCTGGCTGGCGCCCTGGGGCTGTGCGTAGCCCAGCTGGAGATGTTGCCTGGCTGGTTCAGTCCCCCGATGATTATGTCTGGGCAAAGGAGGCTTGTGGAGCAGCCAGAAGGGAACCTTGTGGAATTGTACTACACTGTGCATCCAGGAGATGAGCGAGGGGATTGCACCGGAGGTGACACCAGAAAAGACAATGCCATCCGTCCAGGGAAGGATGGACAGGAGGACAGGACGTCCCACCTGCAGAAGATTGGCAGCATTGGCCTTTTCCGCACCCAGGACAGCATCCAGCTCAGCGAACTGCGTTTGGATGGCAATGTGGTTATCTGGCTGCCCTCCCAGCCAGTCAAGCAGGGAGACATAGTCACTGCCTCTGTCACCATCTCCAATAACTCTACTGTGGACCATTTCATCCTGAGGTAGGTGCCCAGGCTGGCCTCCAGCCACGCCGAGTTCAGAGTGAAGTCTGACTCCGTGCATGGGATAGGGCAGTTGCCACCTCCCGAGGGACCTGCCCCCTAATACAGAAGCCAGTGATTTCAAGTTGAGGTGTGATGGGAAACTGTTCCCAGGCTCTGTCTGTTGTGGGCGATGAACAGGAAGAGGGGGATGCTGCCTTGTAGGTAGCCCCTTTTTCTCTGCCGCTACAGAATTAAAATTCAAGGAAACAACCCTGTGCAAGATGAGCTCATTGACTTGCAAGTGTCGCTGACTTCTCAGATAAAGAAGGGTCCCCATAACTGGGGATACCACCCACTTTAAGGGGCTCAGGGGTTTTTATTTTGTTGTAGGGTGAACCACCCAAGGATTGTCCCTCTTTCTCATTTTCTATTGCTCCAAAGGCTTTGTACCTTCCTAGAGACTGGCTTTCTGTAATGTTGATGAACTGGGGTAAAGGTGGGAGCCCCCACCTTATTGTGGGTGTTCCAACAGTCATAGTAACCCAGCACTACCAATGGGGGTGATGGGTTTGTGTTTTAGAGAAATGGAACCTTCATGCTGGAGGCAAAAAGTCACAAAGAAATGGAGACTTACTGCCTGCTGCTTGGGGGCTGAAAGCCATGCAAAAACCTCAAAACTGAGATGACTGTTTGTCTTTCTACCACCCTGGGAGCCCATGGCAAAGCTGAAGAATTTCAGTGTTGTGATGGTAGGGTCTTTGGACCTGAGGTTTCATCAGACTGGACAAGGAGGCTGGCCTTTCATTGCCTTCATTTGCTTGTCTACCGATGTGGGTGTGATATGAGCTTGCTCATTCACGCCCAGCCCAGGGATATTGATGGCCCCTACGCTGTATCTAAGAAAAGACTCTCAAGGCTTGCCTATCTTGTTCCATTGGTTTCATGTTTCCCTTTGATAGCTAGGACAGTTCAGTGATTCTAGGGGTATGCCTAGCAAAACAGCAGACAGGCTCCATCTTGGGAAGCTCGCCTCCATGGCCACTGTGAGTTGGACACACAGGGTATCTGGAGGAGATCTTATGGGCTGCTTTTGACTAAGAGGGTTTTGGAACTCAGCTCAGGGACATGTGTTCTATAACGTGCCTAAGGAAAGCCCCATGAGGCAGAGCCGCTTCAGAGGAGTCCAGGAGATTCACAATAGGGAAAGGCGGGTGAGGTTTGTCTTCAAGTAAAGCCGAAAAGTAAGATAATCAAAAGAGAGGGCTTTTGATTGGCAGTCAGAAAAGCTTGGGTTATAATTGCTGTAGCTATATTTTGTTCCTCTTAGAAATATAAATGTGTGTGTGTGTATGTGTGTATATATATGTGTGTGTGTATATATGTATATATGTGATATATATAAAAAAAAAAAAATATATATATATATATATATATATATATATATATATATATATATATATGATGATTTGCTTTGGAGGAAAATGTTTTCAAAACAGAACGCCAGTCTGCTATTCCACACTTCAGTGCAGGCTTATTCTTGCAGTCTGGCTGCCAGGATAGTTATTTTTAAGGCTTTTGCTTTTTTTGTGTGTGTCACATAAAGAATTCAAATCCTAAGATTTTGATACATTTCTTAATCCCACAGGTTCCAATAGTTATTTACTGAGTGCTCTGTCTTATCAATATACACACTTTCCTGTGTCCGTGATCTTCAGGAACCAAACCGTGATCAAACCACGGTCCCATCTGTTCGTGTTAACTGAATATTCAGTGGCTGAGCTGCACCCTCTGCTCTTATTGCTATTTATGAGTGGACGGATGCTGTGGGTCCAATTTTCTGTTGCTCTGGGTGTAATTGAAGGACTTAAAATACAACCCCCTCCCTTTGCAAAACCATGTCTTTCATGGGGTTGAAATGGACGGGTTCGGGGGCAGGAGGTGGGCGGGGGGCAGAGTATTCTCTGGAAATGTGTCTGTGGCTTCCTGCCAGTGCCATCACCTTATCAGTGAGGAGCCACGGTGGTGGAGATTCAGCATGAAGATCCAGCTTTATGGCTACTGCCACTTCGCCCTGCCCCCACCCCCCAAACTGAGCAGGAAAGTCACTGATCCAAGTTCTGAGTTTAAATCTGAGTTCATTGCTTTGCCTGGGGCTCTTGGATCTTGTAAATTGAATACAGGCAGTACTGGCTTGGGGATGTGGAACTGAAGGGCAGGCAGCTGCAACACTTGGAGGGAGTTGTGACACGTCAGCGGCACCCTTTGTTGTCTCCCACTTGTGTGAAATAGCATTCCCCTTGAGAAAGTGCAGCCTCTGCTCTCTGCAGAGTGACTCTGAGAGCCCCTGGGCAGCCTGGATCTAAGGACCAGGCAGTCTGGTTGCAGGGGAGATGCTCTGGCCTGGCTATTGCAGAATGATGTTTGGATTTTTCATCCCTAAACTAGAACCTCTGTTCTGGTCCTGTTCCTGCCACACACAGCCTAGGTGACTTGCAAGACTTCCCTTTCCAGCCTCAATCTCCTTATCTTAAAGATAAATTCAATTTTATTAGCCGCTTCCACAGGTCTATGATAATTCTGTATTTGTGGAGTAGTTTATACCAGTGTCTTGAACATACGAAGATTAAATATTATCCACAGATTTTTTTTTAAAAAAAATTATGAAACTCCCTTGAGTTCTATTTTAGCAGCAGAGGGACATTGTTCTGTGAATCCCTCGGCTCCCCATGCTTGTCCTCCAAGCTGTACTGATTGACATATCACCCTGGCTTTGTTAGGAGAGACCATCTTTTAGAAAGCAGGGCTTTCAGGGCACAGAAGTGAAAAAGTCTCCAGAGTTGAGTGTCTTAGTGTCCACACTCTGACTCACAGCATTCTAATCACAAATCACAACAGGCCTCGTGCAAGGAGGTGAGCCTTGCTCACACACAAAGGCTACGTGTCTTCTGACTTAAACTTGACACCAAGTTCCTCAGCACAGGAGACCCAGGGCACACACAGAGACCCAAGTGCTTATGTCTAGAGTGCACACAGAGACCCACGTACTTAAATCTCAGTTCTGAACCCAGTGACCAGAAAGAAAAGTATTGTCTGATGGTTTGCCTTGGAGTGATCCACTCTTGTTCCAAACACCCAATTTTACTATTTGAAACAGAGGAGGGAAATCATTTAAAAATAAAGGGGAGATGACTCTTTTGCTGAAGATCTAGGTTCAGTCCCCAGAACCTAAATAGTGGCTCACAAATGCCTGTAACTCTCGTTCCAGGGACTCCGGTGGCTACTCTGTGGGTTCCTGCATGCATGTTTACATATAAACTCACAAAGGCAAATACACATAATAAATAAATAAATATTAAAAGGTGAAGGGTAACTGGGGAATTATTTTCAGAAAGCCACACCTTCGCCATGATAGACTGGGGACTGGAGTTCAGGTCCCCAGGGCAGCCCACCAGTAATCCCAGCCTTGGGAGGAAGACATAGGAAAGTCACAGAACAAGCTAGCTAGGAGACCAGCCACATCTGTGACCTCTGGGTTGATTGAGAAACTCTGCCTCCGTGAATAAGGTGTTAAAGAGATGGAGGATGCTTCCCAGCATCCACCTTGGGCCTCCGGTGCTCACACATTTGCAAAAATATGTACACCACATGTTGAAACATGTATTTATATACATGCACAACATAAATATGTGAAACATGGAAAATAAAATAGCACAAAGTGAGGAGAGAGTTATGGACGGTATAGATATTTGGGGATTTTCTGCTATCTGGCTTTGAGTTGACCATTGACCCATTTGACCAACTTATCATATGGGTTTCCATTCTGTGCTCCCCTATTGCAGATCTCAGCTTTTCCTCTCTCCTTATTCTCCAACCTCTACCTCATCTTTGAAATCGGGGCATGGCAATACATGCCTTTAATCCTAGCATGCAAGAGACAGAGGAAGGTGATTTGCTGAGAGTTCAAGGCTAGCCTGGGCTACATGGAGAGTTCCAGGCCTGCCAGGGCTACACAATGAGACCTCATCTCAAAAACAAAACAAAAGCAGCTCGTTTCTTTTTCTGATACTCCTGTGGCAAGTGCAGAAGTCACTCAGTCATTCCCAGGTACCTTCTCCCAACTTCGTCCCTCAATCTACCAATCCATACCTTGCTTTCAAGGCCATACATTGACCATTTTAACTAAGTTGCCTGTAATATTTGGATTAAAAACTCATGTCACAAGGCACATTATTCCTTTCAAGTTTATTCCTAACTGAGGAAATTTTTAAAGCGAAATATGCCCAGTTGCTTTGGGCAAATTTTGAAAGAAATGTCCAGTTTCCCTTAAGAGATGTGCCCTGTGGACAGATGAGATATGAGACGTTTGCCTGTGCAGGGTGCCCACTTCAGGCCCTGGATTTGGAGGAGGATCCTGCATCATTGATGGATTGTGCACGCTCTGCCCACTCTGTCAAACATTCGCCATTGAACATCTGGACTGAGAAGTGACCACAGTATTTGGGCACAGTTACCACAGCCTGGACGATGATGATAAGGCCTGCCTTCTCAACCTGGTACTTGTCAGATGAGCAGGCATGTTCAGACACTAGATGCCTTAAGCTGGGGAGCATCTCAGAGATCCTTGAAGACCTTAGCATTTAACCAGGGAGGCGAGGCTTTGCTCAGAGAATGCATCCCACAAGCAACTTGATGAGCAGTGAGGCCTCCAGGCCAGGCAGGAAAGCTCTGCGCTCCAGCAGGCTGGAGAAATAGCCATGTGCCTGTAAGATGCTCAGGGGGCTCAGGTAGCCGCCCTCCTCCGAATCATCCAGCTCTTACTCCACAGGGGGAGCTTGGTTCTCTGCCCACCCCCACAATTAACCTCTTAAGAGCAGCTATGGGAAGCCCACTCTTGAGCAAATGAAAGGTTTGCATTCTCCAAGTCGTTTATTTATGTATTATCTCATGTCTGTATTGTTTGTGACGCATGCGCATGCATCTGCCCATGCTCGCAGAGGCTGGTGCTGGATATTTGATGTCTTCCTGTCACTGTCTACCTTACTTCCTTGAGACAGAGTCTTTGCATATTTCTAGGCTCCACTGCTGGGACTACAGATACTACCAGCCATGCCAGCTTTTTACATAAATGCTGGGACTTCAAACTCTGGTCCTCATGATTGCATAGCCAACACTATTATCCCCTGAAAGCCTTCTTCCCATCCCCTAAGATGTCTTTTCTGCCTGGAATTTTAAAACATTGCTCTGTTTCCAGGGTTTGTTTTTGTTTTGTTTTTTTTACATTTATAATTATCTTCTTTTGAGCCAAACTCAACACTCTCCTATTTTCACTGTGCATGCAGCATTTCTTTTAATTCAGTAAATCTTTGTTCCACTCATATTGACTAAGCCCATTGGCAGTGAAGGAACCAGGGTAACCACATTTCTGAGTGGGTTTTCTGCACTAGTGCGAGAGGGGAACCTCCCACCCACCCACCCCCCCAATAAGGAAGCAAATGCTATGAATATGACCAGGGAGAAGAGGAGAGTCCTGAGAAGGCATTTTAAATGAGGCAGGCCTTGCTGGAAGGTAGCGCAATGGACAAGCATAGTCATGGAGGCTTCAGGACGAGGATGCTGAGACAGAAAGGAAGAAGGATCAGTTAACGATGACCAGATGAATACACAGACCATGTGCTCCCAGCCCTGTCAGCAACTAAGCCTTCAAACTGAGTACAGATGGTTAAATGTAGAAGGCTCTGGAACACGCGGAGGTGACAGCTGAAGAGGGAAGCTCGCTGTTTCACGTGTGTCTTTGCTCCCACGGACTCCTGTGTTTCTCCAGCCCTCAGAAAGCTTTGCTCAAGCTCTGAGACCTAGGATTACAAGAGTGTCCCCTTTTAGGTAGCTGCCAGCTCAGCCCAAGCCAACTCTCCACAAAGGAGAAGCAGAAATAGCTCTACTTCCTTTCCTGAGCCTTCTAATATTTCTTAGGATGCATGGGAGCCATTCACCTTGCTCTGTCTTTGCTGGGGAAGTAGATTCCCTAAAACATCAGTCCCAAGGGGTTTGACTTTTTATAAAAAATAAATACATAAATTCAGATTTCTTTGTTTTACTCTTTTATGTGTTTGAGTGTTTTGTCTGCATGTATGTGTGCACACAAGATGCTTGTCTCAAGACCATGGAGATCTGAGGAGGGCATCCGATGTCAGGAACTGGAGTTACAGATTGTAACCACCATATGGGTGCTGGGAACCCAACCTGGATCCTCTGGAAAAGCAGCAAGTGCTCTTAACTGGTGACTCATCTCTTCCGCCCCACCCCAAGAGGATTATTTTGTTACTAATTCTTTGAGAATTTCAATCCATCCCTACCCACCACACTTCCCTGCTGTGCCCTGAAAACACTGTTTGTTGTCATTTATTGGCTCTTGCAATCCTTCCACCTCTTCTTCCTCAGTGATCCCAGAGTCTTGCAGAAAGAGGATGTGATATGTACGTCCCATTTATGTCAGAGCACTCCCCAGTCTCTTACTCTCTGCACATTGAAGAGTTACGGGTCTCTGTGTTAATCACTATCTGCTGTCAAGAGACACGTCTCTGATGAGGGCTGAGAGCTATATTAATCTAAAAATATAAGGGTGAGTTGTTAGGTCTATCCAGTTAGCAGAGTGCTAGCAGTAGGTTCTTCTTAGTGCCTACAGCCTGTCTAGACACAGGTTCTTGGTCCCAATAATGATGCCAGGTATAGGTTCCATCTTGTGGGATGGGCCTTAAATCCAATCAGAAAGTGGTTGGTTATACACCTGATGTTTGGGCCACTGTTGAACCAGTGGACATGTCTTGCCGGGCTGGTCATTATTGTACTTTGTAAAATTCACAGCTAGGTAAGATTGATGATTACTTTTCTCCACCAAGAGTGTGCCTGGAACCTTCTAGCACCATGAAAGCTTTCCAGTAGGAATGAAGTTTCCATGCAAATACCTGCTTGATTTCTTCATGTTCTATATGACCCAAGTATATAGTGTCTTCAGCAACAGGGTCCTACAGTCAAGTTCTGGAGGGCAACTTCATTTAAATTCTTTATTTATGTATATGGTGGTGACGTGTGGAGCTAATCCTGACAATGGAGGGGACAAAGAAAAGCTTTTCTAAAGCCAGCATCCAGCCCTTCATAGCCTTGTCTTCCAGAGGTGGGACCATAAAATGGGCGAGGAATGTGGTAGCCTAAGATGGGTGCAAAGGCAATGCTCCTTTCTCCCCTCACTCTTGTATACAAACTGAATCATTAGCTGTGATCCCTGTGACCGCTGAGTGAGGCAGAGTCACTATAATCAGTGACCCCTGGTTCCCCAACCAAGTCAACATAGCCTTGGTATAATCTCAACATATTTCAATAAATAAATAAAAACCAATCCCAACTGTGACGTGTTCTTAGCATGTTCCAGTCAATGACTAAAAAGGATGAATGCAGGAAAGCAGCTAAAGAGATGTACCATGGGACTTCATCTACAAGAGGGCTAAGAGAGCATTGTTTCCCAAGCAGAGGAGGTGGATTGTTTTTGCGAAGCCTGACAAATGCCACTGAGGCTGGCTCCCACCTCCTTTACAAGGACTAGGGAAGGTTAATCCAATAAAGCCAGCTTGTAACCAACCAGCACGAAGGGCAGAGTCCTGGACTCCCACCAGAGGTCAAAGGGTAGCATGCTATACAATGGCACAGAGGACACAAATGTGTACAGAAATATTATCATCATAGCCAGACATAGAAACCACTCATCAGCTGCTAGGTGAATCAGCAAATGTGAGGTCCCTATGTAGTGGAAGAAAATGAAGTACTGATAAGGAATGGGCCGGGCGGTGGTGGCGCACGCCTTTAATCCCAGCACTTGGGAGGCAGAGGCAGGCGGATCTCTGTGAGTTCGAGACCAGCCTGGTCTACAAGAGCTAGTTCCAGGACAGGCTCCAAAACCACAGAGAAACCCTGTCTCGAAAAACCAAAAAAAAAAAAAAAAAAAAAAAAAAAAAAAAAGGAATGAAATTATGAGATATACCGTTGTGTAGGTGAACCTCAAACATACAATGCTGAAAGAAGTCACATACTTATGACTCTAGCGACTGTGATTTCATTTGTATGAAGTGTCTTGAACAGGTAAACCAGAAAGAGGCAGTGATCAGTGGCCAGGACAGGTGATGAGAAGGGAGTGATGTCAGCCTCTGGGACTGATAAAAATATCCTGAATTAGATAGTCATGAGGAGTGCAAAGCTTATTAAGCATGCTACACAGTTCTAAATCCAACTGCCTACCTGCTCACGGTGACCAGCCTTTAGGGTGTATGCCACACCGAGGGAGCTAAAAGAAACAGGAGGCACAGGCCCTGCATGCTCCAGTGTTGCTTCTGAAGGGATTGGCCACCTGACAGTCCCAGCAACTGGTAATAAACGAAAAGTTTACTGCCAGGCTTTGTGGCTTTAATGAGAAGCCAGAAAGGGGTATTCATAAGTGCCTCCATTTGAAGAGTGTTATAGTTTCATTTCTGTTGCTGTGATAAAATATCCTGATGAGGGAGTTAGGGAAGAAAGGGCTTATTGGTTTGGGGTTGATAGTTCAGGTTTACAGTCCATCATCTGGGGAGAGCCAAGCAGTTAAATCACATCACATTCACAGTCAAGAGCATGCGAGATAAACAAATCCGTTATTTACTCTCAGCTAGCTTTCTCTTTTCTTATGCTGTTTAAGACACTCTGCCTAGGGAATGAGGCCGCCCACAATGGACAAAGTCTTCCTAAGTCATTTAGACAATCCCCCACAGACATGCCCACAAGACAGTCTGGATAGTCTAGTCTAATCTAGATAATTCTTCATTAAGAATATCTTACCTGGGGCCAGAGAGGTGTCTTAGTGGTTAAGAACAATTGCTGCTCTTGCAGAAGACCTAAGTGTGGTTCCCAGCAGCCACGTGGTGACCCACACCTATCCATGACTCCAGCTCCAGGGGATCATCTGACATCTTTCTCGGGCCTTCTCAGGAACCTGTACTTATGTGCACGTACCTACATGCAGGACCACATGCATTAATGTAATTTAAAATGAAATATTATTTTTAAAAAAGGATTCTCTTCCCCGGTGACCCTAGGTTGTGCTGATGTGACAACTAAAACCAGCTGTCCCTCTAGGTAGCCCAGTGCTGTTACAGCTGTCACAGCGCAGGCATGAATGTCTGCAGGTGCTCTTTTTGCCTCCAAGAAGTAATAATTAGGGGCCGGAGATACGGCTCAGTTGGTAAAGTGCTCTCAGTGCAAGCGTGGGGACCTGAGTTTGGATCCTAGAGCCCACGGTAAGAGCTGGGTGTGTGGTACCTGTAATCCTGGCATGGTCCTTGCCTCTCCCCACAACCCCATCAATCTAGCTGAATCAGTGAGCCCAGGTCCAGTGAGATACCCTGTCCCAGAAAATAAGATGGAGAGCCCTGATGTCTGCCATTGGCCTGCATATACACATTTGCATACCAGCATGTATCCCTGCCCCCACCCCCATACACACAAAGTAGCAATGAGATTTTTGCATCTGTCATGACAACTAGTTCCAAACTTTGTGACTTGAAGCAGCAAAGCTTCTTTCCCTCACAGGTTTGAAAGCCAGAAGTCCTGATTTCCTTGCTCATGTTCTCCCTCCTTCTGCTCCTCATTTGGACCTTAAGAGCTCAGACCGTTGCTCCAAATTGAGTCTCTGTCTCTACCTCGATCCATCGCCAGATGAAGGTTCTAAGGTGATATGTAAGATATTCATCAGTATAGGATAGGGTCATTTCAGGTTCCCTCTCCTCAGTTGCCCAAGGTACCAGCTGGGGACATCTCCCTGGACACCTGCGAACCCCTCTAGAGTCAAGTCTCTTGACCTTTGTCTTCCCGCAGGGCAGGGAATTTGGACTGCTCTTCAGTATCGAGAGGGAGGGGGAATGGTGTGGGGGGAGGAGAAGAGGAGTGGGGATAGGGGGAGGGGAGTGGGGGGAGAGGGCAATATTTGGGAGGAGGGGAGGGAAATGGGAAACGGGGAGCAGGTGGAAATTTTAATTAAAAAAGAATAAAAATTAAAATTAAAAAAAAAAAAGAAAAAAAAAAAGAAAGCCAGAAGTCAGAAGTCAAGTGCCTGCAAAGTGTCTAGGGAAAATTCCTTCCCTGTCTCTTCCGGCTCCTGGTGGCCCCTGGCAGTGTGGTCCTTGTTCCTCAGCTTGTGGTTGCGGTGCTCACTGCAGCTCTGCCTGTCACATTTTCCTTCCGCCGCTGCTCCGTGACCTTTACATCTCAGCGCCCCCTTCCTTCACCCTGAGAGGACATTGTCATTGAGTACCAGGGCCTACTCACTGGTAGCACCTCACGGAGGCTCTGTTCCCAGATGGGTCTCATTGTGAGGCCCCATGTGGGCATGTGTTCTGGGATGGGAGCTGCATTGACCCCACCACAGAGAAGCTGCTTCCGAGCCTTTGGCTCCTTTGAGTGCTGCCATGCCCCTTGGCAGCACCAGCCATGTCCCCTATCAGGAAGCACCAGAATTTGAAGTAGGTCTCTCCCTTCCCCACCCCTATCCAGTCCAGCACCCTCAAGTTCACTCCTCTTAATTGTTGAGCCTAGACTGCCTGATGCTGTTATAATTCAATTTCACAGAGACATCTTTTCTCTTCTGATCTCTTTCATGTTTGAAGATTTGTAAAAGAAAGAAAACAACAAAAACATAAAAAAAGAAAAAGAAAAAAAAAAAAAGAACCCCACAGCTCCTCCTCCCCTAGACCACCCTGGCCATTTCTGCCTCTACCTTCCCAACTGGCCATAAAGCTGTGAGGTCAAGGGAGGGCTGGTCTGTTTTCAGACTCCCCATTACCAGAGAAGACCCTAAGACACAATCAAGTTTGCATTGACAGCACATTTGGAAGAAAATCAGAAAATTGCAGAAATTCGTTTTTCTGCACCCTGTCCGATGTCTGTTATTCTCCCCGCCGCATGCCTGCAAAGGCGAGGGCTTGTTTTCATTTTCTTTGACTTGTCATTTTAAACGTGTCTTCCCGGAACAGACAAAAGGAACCGTTTTCTTTCTGCTTGGGAAGAAGTAAAGAAGTAGTTTCCTGCTCCAGCCCTCCTCTCCTCCCCAGCTCCCCCAAAACACATCTGGGTTGCCAGGCAGCCCAGCCTTGCTTCAGACTTTCAGAGCTATTTGCTGTTGTGGGAAACATTTGAGCAGCAAATTGACTCCAGCTCGGAACAGAGAGGAGCCAGAGAGCCCTTCCGACCCACCACCCGCCGCCTTTGTTCCACATTCTTTAACCCACTTAAAAGTCATCTTGGCTCTCGAGTTCCCCAAATTATGCCTTTGACTGTGGTGCACAGTTTAACCCATAAGGAATGGGCCTGTGGCATCTTGTGTCTTTCTGGAAAATTCTCAGAGTGCAGAGGTGCTAGAAGGATCAAGCTGTAATTGCAGCGGGGAGGCTCAATCCTTTCTGTCTTTTGTTCCTTTGCTGTGGGTGTGTATATATAAGCATGGATGTGTATGCATATGTGTTTGTATGTGTGTTAGTGTGCATGTATGCATGTGTATATGCATGTAAGTGTGCGCATAGCTGTATGTGTATATGTTAGCGTGTATGTATGTACATGTGTGCATTGCATGTATATGTCTGTGTCTGCATATTTGTCTGTGGCATTAGAGCATATATATATTGTGTATATATATATGTGTGTGTATGTTTATATGTGTAAGTGTGTAGTTAGTATGCATGTGTGTTATGTGTGTATATATGTATGTTTATGACTTGGGAGGTCCTTCTATCTATGTGTTGCTTTTATTGGTTAATGAATAAAGAAGTTGTTTCAGACAGTGGCTTAACAGAATAGAGCTAGGCAGGGGACTAAACTGAATGCTAGGAGAAAGAAGGCAGAGTCAGGAGAAGCTATGTAGCCCCACCAGAGACAAATGCTGGAACTTTACCTGGTAGGCCACAGCCTTGTTGTGATATACAGATTAATAGAAATGGGTTAAATTGAGATGTAAGAGTTAGCCAGTAAGAAGCTAGAGCTAATGGGCCAAGCAGTGATATAATTAATACAGTTTCTATGTGATTATTTTGAGGCTGAACAGCCGGGAACAAATAAGCGGCCTCTTAACAACATGTTTATATGTATATGTTAGTATGCATGTATTGTGTGTATGTATGTGTATGCACATGTGTATGTGTGTTAGTATGCATGCAATTTTAAGTGTGTGCATGTATATATATGTGTGTATCATGGAGTTGTGTGTGTATGTTTGTATTGTGAGTGTGTGCACATTGTGTGAGGGTGACTTATGTCTATTGTATGTATATGTGCATTGTGTTCTTGTATATGAGACGCATACCTGTATGTGCATGGCTGTGGAAACTAGAGAACAGCTTCAAGATGCCACTTTTGGGGAGCTCCATCCATTTGTTTAGTTTATGGTTTGGGGGTGTTTTGGTTTTGGTAATTATTTATTTATTTATTTATTTACTTTGAAGCAGGGTTTCTCACTCTCCTGAAACTCACCCTGTAGGCGAGGCTGACCCACCAATGAATTCCAGGAATCCACCCATCCCTGGCTGCCCAATGCTGGGATTCCATCGTGTATCAGCAATGCCTGGTGTTTTATGTGAGTGCGGGGCTTGAACTTGGGGCTTCATGCTTGCATGCTCAGCACTTTCCCAACTAGAGTGACTTCCCAAAGCCCATTTCTATTTATGGACACTGGCTCTTACTATGTTGCCGGGACTGGCCTTGCACACACTGTGTAGCATGGGCTGACGTCACATTTCCAGTCCTCATTCACAACCTTGGGAGTACTGGAGTGACCAGTGTGTACCACCGTGCCCAGTGCAGTGTTGTGGGGATTTTCAGGTGTAACTGCCCAGTTAGTCTGTGGTCCGATGTCAGTTCTCTGGGGCTCCTGAACTATGTGTCTTGTTCTCCTAAGAGATATTAGCCAGAGAGGAAAAGGCCATTTAGAGAGTTTTCTGATGGCATCTCCTCTTTATGATTGCTCCTGGAGTCGGGTTGCCATTGCAGTCTGTGTTCCCAGTGTTCTTAGAGGCATTGGGCGTGTGTCTTGGAGTTTCCTCTGGACAACTGCTGTCCACTTTGAGAGGAACTCTTTCTGGAAAGGCGGATGCTCTGTATGGGGACATTGGGGACATGGAGGTAGCCAGAAGGAAACTATACAGCAGTAAGACAAGGGAAGTGGCTGCAGCTCTCAGCTCTCCAGGTCTCATCCACCTCCCTTCCCCCAGAGCTGGGATCCTTATCTTCCCCTCTCCCTCCAGTGCGATTCATGGTCTCTACATCCATCTTACATGAGTTAGGACTTTCTTCCTCAGTCCTCTCCCTGGAGGACACCAATCTGGGAGGCCAGGATGCTCCCACTCAGACAGAAACATGGCAGCAATGTGCAGAAGGCAGGGACCACATCTTACCTTCCCTAAAGTCTCTGCCCCCACTGCCACATCGCCGTGACATGACAATCACGGGTTAGGCTTCTCTTGAGTTTCCCAGAGGGGTCTTTGTAAATAGAACTTGCTATCGACAAAGGAATGTGAGGTCTTTTCTGCCAATCTTGCCCAACACAGCCAGGATAGAACCTGTGGATCCCAAGAGTCAAACAAAACTCTAGCTCCTCTTGGATACTATGGCTCGGGTGGTCCTTGTGGGCCTCCTAACAGTTGTGTCTCCATGGCGCTTGGGGAAAAAAGCCAGTCTTCTCAGCAGCCAATCCTGCAGACGATAATACAGAGCCACGGAGAGGGAAGGCATGTGTCTGTCACATTCAGTTCACTTACAACTCAAACTGACTTGAACTAAAAAGAGCTTTCTTTGTCCCCTGCAATGGAACTGGTGGGAGGATTTGGATTCAGAGACCTCTGGTTTAAATGACATCCCTTTGGCACAAATTATCATTACCGCCCTCATTTTCTGCTCAGGGAGCCCCAGTGGCTCCTGCCTCTTGCCCTGCGTAGAGTCTAAAGTAGATGTCTCTCTTATAATGAGTCCAGTAAATGGCCTGTAATTGAGTTGCCTTGACTTTGTTTGGGCCACACAGCCATCTCTAATCTACTTAGAATGGCCGGCAAAGGCAAGTGGGCTATTCTTAAAGCTGAAAGAGGCAAATGGATCTCACCAAAGCATGTTAAGGGCCTGTGGATATGGGGTCATCTGGGAAAGAAACAAAATGAAGGTGCTAGAAGGAGGAGGACTCGTGGGTGGGGCTAGCCACGGGTGTGCACGCTGGCTACAGCCTAGTGGCAGAGGCATGAGGGTCAGGCATAGGTAATGAACTTCAAAGTCAACACCACAGTTCCCTAGCTGTGTGACCACAACAGGTTCCTAAGTCCCTCTGAGCCTTGACTTCTGCATGTGGATAAATCGTAGTGTACAGTGGTATCATGAGACTTCAACTAGATAAAATTTTATTATACATGGCACCTATTATACTTTTAATAAATATTATCTGTTTTTATATTGCTATTATTTTTTTATTACACATACTTTGTTTTTGAGAACCCCTAACACATTGGGCCTTCGGATAGAGAGCTGTGAGTAAAATTAGGAGCATCTGACTTGGGGGTCCCTATCTCTAATGCAGGATCAACTTCTATTGGGGAGACAATTGCCCTTGATTTCATTGAGATCAACCAAAGACTGGTTCCACCCGCTTCCACAGAGATACATTTAGGGGGATTTTTTTAGTTATTGACTTGAGAGTGGGAAAAATTGCTACTGGTGAATGGAAACTAGGGAGGGTGTTAGGTATGTCACAGAGCACAAGACGGCCTCCTCCACTGAGCAGAAAGAACAGCTGAGCAGGTTCATGACCACCACTGTGAGAGTGGTACACAGTTGCTTCTCAGACTTCAGAGCCCATGTGTGTCATAGAGACTCATGAGCGTGCCCTCTCCATCTTTAAAAAGCTGCCCAATAGGACAGAGCATCCTTTCTTGGCAAGGCCAAGGTTCTGTTTTGCACATGTTGGCTGAAGATAATGTGGCCATGAGCCATTGAACTCAAGGCCAATTTTCCTGTTTACCAGAGTGCAGGGGCTTGATCTAGTTAGTTTAAACCTTGATAGTGAGTCCATCTTCCCATCTCTGCTTCTGCAAACAAGTGATAATCTGGATCATTCAGACGGAACCTGTCCTTGATATCACATCAGCAGGAAGGGGACTGCACTTCCCTTGGGTCCCTTCAGTATCTGCTAATGAACACTTCCTGGAACGAGATTGGGCATGTGACCTCACCATCAATGGATCTTTGTCAGGGTTTCTGAGATGCAAGACTTAAAGATGGAGTCCAGATGACAAACTCAGTTATGTCATCTCAAAGTGCAGAGTGGGGAGATGAGTCACACATGGTGACTGAGTTAAAACGGGACCGTGGGAGCACACATTTGGTTCAGTGGGGTTGTTGGATGAGAGGTGCTGGGGGAGGGATGCCCCCTGGCTCCTCCTCACTAAGTACATGGTTTGATGTCTCTGAAGAATTCAGGAGAGTATTTCTTTCCGTGCCCTTCCAGCAGCACGCCTGCTATTGGAGTTTAACTCTTTAATGGCTCACCTCATAGTGGGTGTGCTATTTTGATACAATAAATGATACTTTTACCTGCTGTAGTTCTTGCCATATCATGGTTCTTCTCAAGACTGGGAGATGGGAGGGACTTTTACTTAGACAAAATCAGACCAACTCTGTATCTGTAGCAAACGATGTGGTCTTTGTCTTCCTTCCTGGCCTGTCTTCTGAAAGCTTCTCCCACCCGTGCTATCCCTGTAGATGGCTCCAAACACTTCATGTCTGGTTCATGACTCTTCATTTGCTCAAATAAAAACATTTTGAGTTAGTTTTCTATTTAGCATCTTTAGTTAAAAACGTTTATTTTGTGAGTGTTTGCCTACGTGTATGTCTGTGCACTTTGTGTGTGCAATGTCCTTAGAGACCAGAAGAGGGAGCCATATTCCCTGGAACTGGAGTTACACATGGTTGTGAGCCACCATAAGGATGCTAAAAACCAAACCTGGGATATCTTTAAGAGCAGCCAGTGCTCTAACCACTGAACTGTCTCTCCAGCCTAAGCATCTTTAATTTTTAATTTGGGCAAGTTATTTAGGCTTATTCTTATTCACATAAAGTTTTCCTAAACTGGCAGTAAAGTGAGTCAAATAAAACTTGGCAGGGAGAAGCGTTATTGGAACCCTATCAGGCAGCCTCACCTCTGGAGGGATCTTGAGACCTTTGGGAACTCAGAAAGGACGGGAATGAAAGTTTCTATCTCTGCAGCAAGAGGGCTTCAGAGCTCCCTTGCACCCAACATGTCAGGACAGGGCAGTAGAATAGAAATGGATGCAATTTCCAGCAGCTGTTGTGCAGGACAAACAGACACAGAAACAACTAAAAGAGAAAGCTGGCATCGTCACATCATAGAGGAGACATGTGGTCATCGTGAGAAGCTCCTCCAAACTATGTCCATGCCCTTGATACTACCATGAGCCTTCAGCTCCCACCAGTAACAGCTTAGACAGGGGTTTTGAAAGTGGTAACAGTGCCCCCTAGAGGGCTTGTGCAAACACGCTGGACCCTCACCCCACAGCTGCTAGCTCAGAACCCATGTGTGTAGTGAGGCCTGAGAATTCCACAGACCAGTGTGCACCTGCACCCATCCGGGTGGGTCACCCTCCTCGACTAGCTGCTCACACTGCTGCCGTTGGCAGTGTTTCCAGTTCACCCATCTGAGCTAGCGTGTTTGTTACCTTCAACTGTACTCCATTTCTGCCTATCTAGGGACACTCCTTTTCCCTCCAGCCTTGTGTCTGGAGAGACAGTGATTAAAGAAAGGGGGCAATGGTGTCTCTGTTAAGCTTAGGTTGCTTCCTGGCCCATAGGCTGCTGCTGTTGGGATAACATGGGTGCTTCCAGCAATGGGGACATGGCTCCTTCCACAGAAGGGAGAGGAAGAGGTAAACCAAGATATCTAGTGTCACTGTGGGTACCTCAGAAAGGAAAGCCTTGTGGCCTGTGATGGTGGCTTTGAAATGATAAGCAGTAGATAGATGTGGAGGTGATATTTCCAGCAACTGGTGTTTGAGGCTCCGCTCACATGACCAGTGATCTTACCCTTCTTGATGCCACCCAAATTAAACCACTGTGAAGTCTGATCTCATTCAGTTTTAGGGAGTTTTGAACCTTCATGGGCCTGAGTGTACCCATATGGAAATAGAGATTCTAGCTTTAAGATCCAGAAGTCTCAATGTACCCTGTTCTCTTTGTCCCCTTGTCATTTGCCTCTTCCCTTCATAGGTGGAATTCTTGTTGGTTTGTTTTTTCTTCCCATGGCTTCTGCTCTATTTTTATTCTGTTGCTGTGCTGATACATTCTGACCAAAGTCAATTTGGGGGTGAATGCTTTTTAGTTTATACTTCCTGCTCACAATCCATCATTGGGCAAACTCAAGACAGGAGCTCAATCCGGAATCTGAAGGCAGGAATACCATGGAGAATGCCACTTGCTGGCTCACTCGCAGGTTCATGCTCAGCTAGCATTTTTATTCAGCTCAGTTGCCTAGGGATGGTGCTGCCCACGATGGTTGGACCCTTCTGTATCAATTAACAGTCAAGACAATCTCCTGCAGTCATACCTACAAATTGACCTGATAAAGACGGTTTCTCAGTTGAATCGTTTTCCAGGTGAGTTCTAGGCTGTGCCACTAGGTTGTGTTCTTTCAAAAAGTGTCTCATTTGACCCTAATCATGTAACTTCTCAGTGGGGTTTATTCTCCAAGGAAAACTGGTCGGAATCCTTCAATATCACGAATGCCCTGGAAAGTGAACCAAAGGGAAGGGGTGTGTGTGTGTGTGTGTGTGTGTGTGTCATGTCTGGCATGTCTGAAAGGGAAAGAAGACTGTCAAGAAATGTCACCTGTGATTCTGGGAGCAAGTGTGTCTGTACTGAGGAGGAAATCACAGAGTTAGCCCTGTAATAGTACATTTGCTGCATGGATACACTGTGAGGACAGCCCAGCTCTAGCTCCATTTACAGAGAGACTCACAGCCATTGACCATTTAGTTCCCATCTCATCTCATTACAGCCCAGAAACTGGATATCTCTCTCTCTCTCTCTCTCTCTCTCTCTCTCTCTCTCTCTCTCTCTCTCTCTCTCTCTCTCTCTCCGTGTGTGTGTGTCTGTCTGTCTCTCTCTCACACACACACGTACATACACACACTGTTTTTTTTTTTTTTTGAGACAAGGTTTCACTCAAGTTCCTTTGGAACTGTGTAACCTAGGCTAACCTTAATCTCCCAGCAATCCTCCTGCCTCAGCTTCACAAGTGCTGGATTTATAAGCATGAGAAACCATGCTTGGTTCTGTATTATGGTTGTTAATATTGTTGAGTATCTTAGAAATTGTCTTATCTTAGGGATTGGAGTTTCTTGTTTCCAGGAATGTATGTGGGGAATCCTAAGAGTGAAGTATCTTGGTGTTTGCTTCCGCCTTACAAATGGCCCCAGAGCTTAGAAAATTCTCTTTCTTGCTCTCCCCCACTACACACACACACACACACACACACACACAGAGAGAGAGAGAGAGAGAGAGAGAGAGAGAGAGAGAGAATATGAGGGGGAGAGGGAGAGAGAAGAGAACTCAAGGAGGGGGAGAGAAAAAAGGTAAAAATTTTAAAGTGCATGAAATCAGGTGAGATTAAATAGGATTTTTGGATGTTGTTTTTCTACTTTTTAAAACAGATTTGTCAATCTTATGAAAACTGTGAGAAGCAACCGATACTGGACCTTTCCATGACTCTTCTAGAATAGCAAAGCAAAACAGAAATCTCCTCTTTGGCTGTCAAAGAGCTTCAGTAATATTTTCATTCTCCCTGTTGTTTGGGGTGAACCCTCAGAGAGCCTTGGTTGTGGTTTCCGCGTAGACATTGTTTAAGCTCCCCTTTGTCCACTGCCCATAGAGCACATGCAAAGCAATCCCCAAACTAAGTCTGTGTGGGGCACCCTTAGAAACGACTGTCGGTCACAAGTAAGAATCTATTTGGCCTGGGTGGTGGTGGTGCATGACTTTAATCCCAGCACTTGGGATGCAGAGACAGGCAGATCTCTGTGAGTTCGAGACCAGCCTGGTCTACAAGAGCTAGTTCGAGGACAGGCTCCAAAGCTACAGAGAAGCCCTATCTCGAAAAACCAAAAACCGAAAAAACCAAAACAAAACAACAACAAAAAATGTATTTGGACCTTGTGTTAGAGATAGAAGTAGCTAGAGGAAGATGGTTGGAAATCATAAGGGCTTAAATCCATGCCAGTGGGATCTCATTCCTTTAAGGTTAATTGAGGCCACTTTCAACTCTATTCAAAGAAGCATTGGGGCTGGAAGCACTGGGGCTGGAAGCATTGGTACAGCACTTGCTGAGCATGTGAACACCCGTTTCACCCCCAGAACAATTAACAGCAATTAGAAGTGACCCGCTTCTGGAAAACCCCCACACGGGGCTTGTAGATCCAGGACTGGCCTGGCTGTCCCACCCTCCGTCCTTCCTAGAGCAGTCTCTAGGAAACTGGCGGCAGAGCTGTTGCTATGGAAGTCTCTACCGTTCTGTGTGTTTTGTTCTTGCATAAGAAAAGTTACCGAAAATATTACATAAAATCCCTACAACTTCTCCCCTCCTGCCAGATTGCTATCATTTTGGCATCTCATTTAAACAGTTTAGCAGTGTGCACGTTAAACAGAGTTGAACAAGCAGATTAAAAGTGAAGGGTGCAATTCTGAAGGCTGGAGCAGCCTCTTTTCCCCTCTCAGGTCACCTCCTGGGGTTTATGTTCATATACATTTTCTGTTCTTTCAGCAAATGATAACCAGAAGCTTCCCTGGGAGGGTGTGAGCTTGACCTGTAATGACCCTGTGCCCAGCATCGAGGGCAGGAGCCTTGAGAAACAGCCTAGGCCATCCAAGGAGGCTGGTTCCTCCTCTGGGTCCCTGCTCCAACCCTGCTCTCCCCAGCAGGTGTTGCTTGACTGTTAGTTAATGGAAGGCTTGCCCCCAGCGTCTGTGTTTACAAAACCTCCAGGGAAAACCTCTCTGTGTGCGCTGGCACTCACTGTGAACTCAGTATGGATAAGAAAAAAAAAGTGTTCCATAATGGAGTCATAATGGTGATTATAGAAAAGAAAAAAATCCACCCTCATGGGAATTTTACATACTGGCTTCTAGAATGTTCTGTCTTCAAACAAGCAGCCAAGCCCATTTACAGAACATCAAAGGAGGGGCCACGAAACAACACAGAGTGACAATCACTGCGCTCTAATGAGTGTGAGATGATTAATCTGTCATTTCCCAAGCCGCTGAGGACTTGATCCCTTGGCACTTTCTGTGGGTTCTTGCTTATCCCCCTTACACTGAAGAATGAGAACCCAAGGATGGCATAGATGGTGTGAGTTGGGTCTGTGGGCTCACCCCAGCTTTGCCTAAAGCGATTTGCCTTTTCAGATGCGATAAGAAGGCCATGTGTTTTCAACAGACTGAGCGTGTGATTTGCCCAGACCACCAGCAGTCACAGAGCCATCAGACTCCGCAGTGCCTGCAGTAACAGCTTCCTGCGTCTTTTCCTGTATTACTCTTAACTGCTCCGCTTAAGTCCCAGTACCAAGAAGATGTGGACCAGGCTGTGAGCATTGCAGGGAGATCAGACAACCTCTGGGGTGAGGACGCTACAATGCAGAGGCTCATGAGGCAGCATGATCAGGCTGCTGAGAACCAAGTATCCAGATAGACCGCACATTCCAGACCACCAGGTGACCATTCTGTCATTTCCCCCCAAAGCGTCTAAATCTCTACATCTCATTCTCTTAATCAAATGTCTACTTACACTACTCCGTAGTAACCACAAAAGAAAACAACGCGGGTCAGCGCCATGGGGGATAATGAGTTCTGCCAACTTCTGAACTCAGAGCTGGCTTTGTCGCTGACTGCTTTGATCTCCCACACTCCTGGGCCTGGTGCCTGTGTTTCAGGGGATCACAGTTTTCTGATACTCCAAGTTACCTTCAGCACATACTTAAGAACTGATATGCTTTAGCTATGACCCTTTAAAAACTAAGAATATAGATAAAGCTTTCTACAGTCCCTCTGGGGGCCGACTGCAGTGTGGTTTTCCAGCACATGGGTCCCTAGCTGCCTATGTAAATGAGTACAGATCCTGCAAGACCCATAAGTCCAAAGTACTAAGCGAGACCCTGAATGAACTCTTCAGATCTCGTGCTGACATCTGTCTTTTGTGGTTGTCAATCACGGGGAGTGAGGGCAACTAAGCAATGACCTCAGCAAAAGAGAAACCAAGGAAAAGATGGCCAGCCGAGTGTAAATGAGAGCACCGGGGATCTTCTCAGGAATCCTTTAAAAAAAATAAATAGGGCTCGGGAGCAGTCATGAAGGCAGCAGTGACGTTCATAGTTCTCCTGACCCTGTCTCTGTTGATTGGATGTAGTTCAATCAACAAGGAAGAAGCACTTGGTCATGAACCGGTCATGACTGTCCTGGGGCAGCAGAGAGAGTAGAGGGTTTGGTCACTTTGCTGGCTAGTTTTATGTCAACTTGACACAAGTTAGAGTCATCAGAGAGGAGGGAGACTCCACTGAGAAAATGCTTCCATAAGATCAGGCTCTACAAAAGCCTGTGGAGTATTTTCTTAATTAGCGATTGATGGGTGATGCCATCCCTGGGCTGGTGGTCCTGTGTTCTATAAGAAATCAGGCTGAGCAAGCTATGAAGAGTAAGCCAGTGAGCAGCACCAGCCCCATGACTTCTGCAGCAGCTCCAGCTTCCAGGTTCCTGCCCTGTTCCTGTCCTAACTTCCTGCAACAGTGGACTGTGATATGGAAGTGTACACCACAGAAGCCCATTCTTCCCCAGATTGCCTTCAGTCATGCTATTTCATCACAGCAATAGTAACCCCAACTCAGTCCCTTAAGATGTCTCCTTCCCAGCTGAGTGCGTAGCCCTATATAAGATGACTTTATCAGCGTTTCAGTCCTTGCCAAGGTTCAGGACACATCACAGAAGAGGAGACAATTAATAGCTGGGGTATGGGGAGGGGAACTGTGAAAGGATGGATTCAGGACAGGACATGGCTACTGCACGCAGGACCTCACAGCTGCCATGGTTACTTGCTCAAGACCTGCATCATATCAAGCCAGTCAATGACCTCAGCATGGATAATAGAGGAGGTCCCTAGGCCCCATTAATTTGTAAGGGGCTATTTTGCAGTTGATAGCTGCTGAGGGAGGGACATTCTTTTTAAATGGTGTGGACGGCTCATACTGGTGTGTGTGTGTGTGTGTGTGTGTGTGTGTGTGTGTGTGTGTGTGTACACAACATTAATTGGATATAGTGGAGTCTCAAAAATAAAATTAGGAGAAAGAAATGTTGGGGGAATATGGTAGGAGATTCAGGAAGATGGAGAATGGGGATTATAAGATCATATTTCATGGCATATGTATATAAAATTCTCAGAATAAATAAGGGAAGGGGGAAAGATCTCTCTTGCCAAGACTTACTAATCAAGATAGAATTCACTCCCTCAATGGGATTTGGTGGCACCAAGAAGAAAATCTTTATTGCAGAGGGAATTTTGCATCATGGCTTGGTTGGTGCATAAAGGTTGTGTGCCAAGAATTATAAATACAACTAGCCTCCAGTAAGGGAAAGAGGCAGCCTTTGTTTGTATTGTTTGGAAATTTCTCCACTATCAGTGCTTACACAACAGCAATTTCAACTTACCAGTGGGCTTGCCAAGTTCTTGACAATTCACTAAAAGTCAGGTCCAACACATTCGTTCCAACACATTTACTCGGTGGGTGGCTTCACCGAATTTGCTTCCTTCCAGTTTCTGAAATTTGGAGCCTGCCAAATGTTAGAGTTGGTAAAAAGTATAGGCTTATTATAGGTATCATTGATAAAAACTAATGACTTCAACTATGTGTGGGGTGTGTGTGTGTGTGTGTATTATGTGTGTGTGTATGTGTGTGCATGCCAGAGGTCAATCTGTCTCTACCCCCTTAGTGTTGGAATTCTAGGAGTCATACATGGCCCTGCCATTTGAATGACAAGGACTTTTTCAATTGAGCTATCCACCCAGCCCTTGAAGAACTTTTTGAAGGCGTCAGGTGTTGATAATCCACTAAGGACTTATTTTACACTAATGCTTCCCCGGGCAGTACCATCCCGGGAGTTTTCCTGTTCTAATGTTGCCATCAGGAATCTTGGGTTAGTGGTAGTAGCTGTAACTGGGATTCAAGCCTAACGATTCAACTAGTTTATACACACACACACACACACACACACAAACAAACAAACAAAAAAAAACACCCTGATTATCCATGACTTGGACCAGCCAATTACTTTTTATTGCAATTCCACGGGTCTGTATCTGTGCTGGACTTAGCTGGGCAGTCCTTCTGACAGGCCAAGCTCGCTCCTGTCACCAATATCAACTGCCTCTCAGCTGGACACACTGCTTCCGAGGACTGCCAGGCTTTCAGCTGAAGTTTCTGGACATGAATGTCTCATTACCCAGGAGGCTACCCTGGGTTTGCCCTTGAAGCTATTCAGGAGTGTAACCAGGACAGTAGTACTAAGCACAGAAGGTCTTCTATGTTATGTGGGGCAGGGGAAGAATCCCCCCCACACACACACTTCTCAGTGGGTGAAGTTTCAAAATCCTATTGCCAAAGGACTAAAGGAAGGAAATAACACACCTATTTCTGTCATCAACCACAGGTACTAGGCCAAGTACACTTTAGATTTTGTTTTTCCTTTGTCCATCAGTCATGGAAACACTGCGGGTACCAACCCAGAGTCTGTTTGGTCTGTAGAAGTGCATCATTGGCTCATATAGTATTCTATCAACTAACCTATTCTATTTGAGAATCTGGTTTTTCCTTATAAGCCAGAAGCTTTGATAGTTAAGCCTATTTTTCTGCTGCAAGGGTGTGGAGCCAACAGTGGCTGTGCTGAGGGGCATTGGGCTCTGTACCATGCCACAGCCCCACACTTCATGCCACGCAGGCCTCTGGCCTCCTCTCCTGAGCCACCTCCTGCTCCCTTCAGGCATGTCAGTTGACACTTCCCACTTGGGTGTTACAGCGCTTCAGTCCTGGGCCTCATTAAGTTAATTGTGTTTAATCTGCTGGGAACAAACCAACCAGATAGCTTCTATTCATCTGCTTTGGGCCTGTGTAAACTGCACAGGATGGCGTCTCCATTTGGATGGAGGCCAAGGTGAAACTGTGCTCTTTGTGTGATGCTATCAGAGTTCCATTATGGAGCAAGGAGTGCTGGCTTTCCAGAGTGTAATGTGTGAAGACAGAATCTTCTCAGGGCTCTGCTTCATACATCCCACCCTGTCAACCATCGGCATGGAGAGTGATGATGCCCCGGACCATCCCATTGTTTCCAGAGCAGTCATGAGTCTATGGCTTGTGGCTTCGTTGCTTCACAGGGATGAAAGTGGATAAGGCAGAGCTTCCTAGGGAAAGGACTGCACATTTGCACGTGGAAATTATCCACCAGGCCAGGAAGTGTATGGATTCGATGTCCAGGAGCAGAAAGGAACGCTGGGGCGATGACTTGCTAACATCCTCACCTTACAAGCATTAAGATCCAAGATCCATCATCAGAACTCACATAAAAAGTCAGGCACGGTGGCCTCTGCTTTGTAATCCCAGCACTGAGAGAACAAGGACAAGAGGATCCCTCGCCTCCCACCTAACCTAGCTGAACCAGTGAGTTCCAGGTCCCCGTGAGGAACCCTGTGTCAGGCAATAAGGTAGATGGCCCCGAAGGAATGAGAAAATAACTGGTTTAAGAACTACACGCATGGACTTGGGTGGATTTTCTGTTATAATTATCACCCCTTTCCTTTTCTTATTAAAACAAGTACACATGCTGGAAAAACACAAACGTCTGCCCTTCGATTCTTAGTGCAGCTGTGGGCCCTCCTTTGTCTCTTTCCCTTGTTCCTTCTGTTTCTATTGTTTTCGTCTAGAAAGCACGAGGCTTCATGGTACCGCTAAGTAAGCTTTGTATGGAAAACTAAAACAGACGCGAAGGTTTTCATTGGTGGCTCAGCAGTCAGGGCATTGAACGGATGGGACTGGGAGTCTGCAAAGTCTGTCACTTACATTTGAAAAGAGAAAAGGGCTGTGATGGCTTCTACAGTAGAGCTGTCCTGGAAAAAAAATGGCTAGATACTGTATTTATATCTTGTTATTTTCTTTCCTTGGCCACCAGAGGAAGATGAGATGAAGTAATGAATGATAAAGAAGTACTGTTTTCTTTTTATATTGCCATAGAAGAGGATGGAAATAAATAGGCATTGTCAGTCAAAAGTTTACCTCAGATCTTGAGTCATATTTGGGTCCCTGATTCCAGGAAAATTGATCCTCTTCATTTTTAATTTCTATGCCTCTTCCTCGACAGATAGGGCTTCACGTTTTGTGAGGTTGATTAATAAACCCTCCTTTGGGAATCCCAGCCATTCGGGGTTCCCCATTTTTCAAGAGACCTCTCGTTGCTTGGCAGAAAATAAATATGCCGTCAGGAATGTATTGTGATACAGAATAAACTATCTAGGGGTAAGTATTTCAGTTTGCATCTGTACAGACAATATTGATTTAGGCAAGGGAAGAATCTCAGATGTGTTGGTGATCAAACAAGCTTAGTGGTGGCTGAGAGCAAGGTAGTGTCTACCAACAAGTCAGAAATTCATTCATTCAGTCAGTCAATAAAACTATCAACACCTACTAAGCATAGTCTCTACAAACTGAGGATTTGGGAGTGAGTGCAACAGGTCTACAAAAGGCACCTGGTGGAGTGGAGCTGGCGCCCTCTCTGAGGATGGACGTCACCAGACAAATAAGATTTAAAATGCGATAATGTAAGCCTGTGAAATGGCTCAGCAGATAAAGGTACTTGTTGCCAAGCCTGAAGACCTCAGTTCGATTCCCAGGTCCTAAATGGTGGCAGATGGTAACGGATCCTTCCAAATTGTTCTCTGACCTCCATATATGTTCTTTAGCATGTGCACACCCTGGCACACACATGCAGAATTAAGAAGTAAATGTAAGTGTGGTAGTTTGGGTGAGAGTGGCCCTCATGAGCTCATATGATTGAATGCTCGGTTCCCAGTTGGTGAAACTGTTTGGGAAAGATTAGGAGGTGTGGCCTTGCTTTCCAAAGCCCATGTCACTTCCAGTTAGCTCTCCCCTTGTCGTGTGCATGTGACTTAGATGTAAACACTCAGCCACTGCTCCAGCGCCATGTCTGTCTGTCTGCCTGCTGCTGTGGTGGCCAGGTACTCTAACCTTTTGAAACTGTAAGCCCTCAATAAACTGCTTTTTCTGTAAGTTTTTGGTCATGGTGTCTTATCACAGCAATAGAAAAGTAACTAAGACATTGATAAAATATGATAATGAAGGCAAAGAGTAAATATTAATTTTCGAGTATGATCTGGCAGGTGTTATATCTAGAAATGCCTTGAAAAAGAAAAAAAAAAAGACACAAGCAGAAGTGAATGGAAGTGAATGGTTTCCCTGTGTGCATTAGGCAGTGTTTCAGAGTGTGGTTCCTTCCCTGCTGGTCTTTAAAAGATAATCAGTACACAGGGTGGGCTACAGAGATGGCTTGGCAGTCAAGAGTGTTTGCTACTCTGACAGAGGACTGCAGTTTGGATCCCAGAACCGGCACAGAGGCTCACAACTACCTGTAACTCCAGTTCCTAGAGATCTGATGCCTGCTTCTGGCCTCTGTGGGCACATAAACTTAACACAGACAGACAGACAGACAAATAAATAAATAAATGGTAAAGACGGTAATGATTGTATATTTAAGGAAATACTATCCTTCCATTTTTATTGGGTGACATGAGATTTCTATCCATTACAAAGTTTTATTTTCTAGTAAATTTTAGGCAAAAAGAGCAATTGTTGAGATGAAACCTTTGACTTGTTATGGAAGTCGTAAGCTAGAGGTGTGAACGGGTCTGTAGCCAAGATCCACAGTAGTCCCCATAAGCAGCTAGCACATACTTTATCATTATTCATGGATTATTATCATTTAGATATTCAAGAGATGGAGCAGCCACTCTTCAGTGTCAACCTAGCTAGATTTATAATCACCTAGGAGATCAAGGCACACCTCCTGGTGTGACTATAAAAGTGTTTCCAGAGAGGATTACCCAAATAGGAAAGATGCCTTCTGCGTGCTGGCAGCTTTATCTTATTACGGACTAGGATCTTGGATGGAGGGTGTTTCTCTAGAGGTATTGTGCCCATCTTGTTTTGATGGCAGTATAGCACATTACCCACAATTTAGTGGCTTTAAAGAGCCCCTGCTCTGCCTGCGTTTGATCCCCTGGTTGACCAGATAGGGCTCAGCTGACACTCCCATCTCTGCTGCCATGGTGTAGTTAGAAGGTGAGCTTTCTCATCTGCCAGTCCCTCGGCTGGGGTTGCTGAATTTCTGGGGCTATTTACTTCTTCTGATCTTTGACCACTAACTGCTCTCTGTCTGTGTGGTCTTGACAACACTGCACCTGGGCTTTTTGTCAAGGTAGTTCAGGGTTCCAGAGAACAAATGTGTAAACGTTCCAGTGTAAAGTAAGCTACTGAGCCTGACATAACTTAAGGATGGGGATATATGGCTAATGTTTTAAAGAATTTTTATTTTATTTTATTTTATGTGTATGGGTGTTTGGCCTGCCTGTATGTATGTGTTCTATATGTGTACAGTGACCACAGGGGCCAAAAGAGGGCTTTGGATTCCCTGGAACTGGAGTGACAGATGGTTGTGAGCCCTTTGAGTGCTGGGAAACGAACCTGGGTTCTCTGTAAGAACAGCAAATGCGCTTAAGCACTGAGCCGTCTCTCCAGCCCCCACGTTTGATGCTTGATGGGAAATGGGGAAAATCTGCTTTGGGAATGATGGCTGTAAATCTCTAGTCAGCCACCCTTTGGTACTGGAAGCAAACTAGAGCTAAGTAGGGTAGGAGGTACATGGGAAATGAGGAGAGGTCCTGATGGTCGGGTAGGGGTGGGTGGGAAATGAGGAGAGGTCCTGATGGTGAGTGTGTGTGAGTGCTGATGATGAGGCACCTCGGGAGTAAGCAGTTTCTAGACTGGATGAAGAAGGAAAGGAATCCTCTGGCTGTTGTAGAAAGCTAAGAGAGGTTCAGCACTTCAGGACTGGAGTTTAATGAAGGTATTTATTGAGCGAGACCACCATAGAACATATCTGAGGACCAAGGTCAAGAAGGAGGAGAGAGAAAAGCATAATGCTGAAAGGAAAAGACCCAGCTGTAGGATCCATTTTAAGTTATTTCTGTTTTATGTTTATGTGTGTTCATGTATGTGCCCATGCATGTGCATATACACGCATGTTGATGTTTGATGTCAATGTCATACGTCTTCCTATCTCACGCATTCTTCAGCTTACTTTTTGAGATAGTCTTTCACTGAACCCAGAGCTCCCTGCTGTAGCTTGACTGGCTGACAAGCAGCCGCAGGGCTCCTCCTGCCTCCAGCTCTCCTGCTGGGACTGCAGATGTGGGGCCCTGTGCCTGGCTTTTGTTACATTTTGAGACAAGGTCTCACTATGTAGCTCTGGCTGGCTTGGAACTCATTATGTCGACCAGGCTGTCCCCAAACTGACAGACCCACCTGCCTCTGCCTCCTGAGTACCCAGATAAAAGGTACATGCTACCGTGCCTGGTTTATATGGGTGCTGGAGATGGAACACAGAACTTCAGGCTTGTATAGCAAGCACTTTGTGAACCAAATCACCTGCCCAGCCTCTATTTTAATAAGCCCTTCTATTTTAATGAAGATTTATCTTTGCCTCTGTATATTTTCCCCATCTAGATCACCAAGGAAGGAGATAACCAGCTTTTACTTGTGAGCTCCTTGGCAAGGTATATATGAAACTTAATTTGCACATAGAATAATAATAGGAACAACCGCCATTTATCACATCCTTGCTTTATGACACCCATTATGGTTAACACTTTGCACATACTGATTCTCAGGTTAACACACTGGGCGTTTCAACATTTCGGAAAAGACTGTAGCTGCCTGGCCCGCATCTGCCGCCCCCTGTTTTAAGTTCAGTCCAGTGCACTGATTCCTTCTTCCCCGTTCATGCGCCTCACAGAACATCAGTCACACACCAGCTCTGTGAGCTGCTGACGGAATTGGAATTCTCCTTGTTACTGCTGCATGGAAATCACCCTATCATGTAGGCTTACCACTTCTTCTTGTCTTGCTGTTGACCACGTGGGCAGGGCATGGTTAGACAGTTATCCCTCCAGGTCTTATGTGAGCTTGGAGAGATGTTGGTAGGGGCTGAAGTTTTCAGAGAGACTTTATAGTCCAGTCCAAGCTGGTGCACTGGAGTTGATGCTGATTGGGCTGGAGGCTTGGCTTCACCCCAGTTATAGCAGACCGCATGGTCAATCCAATACGGCAGCCTCTGGGGGTCATTCTTAACATGGCTACTGCCTTCCACCAAACCCTTACAAGAGACTGTCTTCAGACACAGTACTGAGACGCACAGACCTTCTTGTTGCTGTTCTCTGCTAGGCGGAATGAGCCTTCTAGATTCACAGAGAGTGGACATAGAGAGCAGCACTTATGGAAGGGACATCGGAGAACTTGGGACCATGAGGGATCTGATGGCAAGTCTATCCCCTTCACCACCAGTTGACTTGAGATTTGAGAATGAGTCGTGAGTCCTCATTCTTTCTCTGGGTGTTATCACGCCTGTCTTTTACCCTCAGAATTCAGGGGCCATCCATGTTCAAGAGACCTTAATCTGGACAGGATATGAGGGGAAAAAACAGGAAGCTGAGTTCTGGATAGTTGATTAGGGTCTCAAGGTCAGTCAGTTCTGAAACCATTGAGCTATTTGCCTTTGGTGTGTGTGTGTGTGTGTGTGTGTGTGTGTGTGTGTGTGTGTGTGTGAGTGGGTGTGGGCATGAGCATGTATGCACATGCTCATACACACACATGTATGCATACATGTGTATGTATGTGTGGTAGTGCATGCACATGGAGGCCAGAGGTTGATATGGAGTGTTTTACTCAACTGCTCTCTACCTCGTTGATTTTTTTTTTTGAGTCAATATCTCTCATTGGCCTCGAGCTTACCAATTCATATAAGCCACCTGGCAGAGGTCCCCAGGGATCCTTTTGCGTCCCACTCCCTAGAGCTGGGATGACAGACACAGGCCACCATGCCCGACTTTTCATATGGGTGTTGGGAACCCATCTCAAGTCATCATGCATTTGTGACAACGACTTGACGAATGCAGCCATCTCCCCAGCCCTTTCTTCATTAGAACAACTAGGTGGGACACAATACTGTCACCTTAACAAATATACTTTGACATAGAACTCCACTGACATCAGAGAAGGGAGAGAAATGAGCCCTGAAAAGGCAGAGCCCACGGCTCAGTGCTGGGTCTCTGCTCAGTTCTCCAGCCTTTGACCGCAGACTTCCATGTTAATCTTCTGCCTTGCATGGTGTAAAGTTTGCTCTTTGAAAATCCCAGAGCCAAGCAGCACTTTGTTCATCTCACTCTGCGCGCCTTTGAATTCTTTCCCTCCTCTTCCCTGAGTCCAGTTCCATTTAGTTCCTCTTGCCACTCTCTTCTCCTCTACTTTGATGTTGTGAAATGCCCCCAGGTCTTTTTGAGTGTGCCCAACATACTGTGTTGGAAGCCTGGTGTTCTTGGGTTAGAACACATTATGGATGCGTGTAATGATGGTTTCCCAAGCACTTCGAAGGTTATGCAGTATTTCTGGGGAACATGCTTCTTGCTGGTGGGGAGGGGTGTAGGTCAAGATAATGGAAAGAAAACCTGTTTTTCTATCTTAACTAGGGAAGCAAAGGACTATAAGGGCTTCATCATCTTCCGACATCTGTAGCATCCACTCTGAACAGTATCTGGTCTAAAGTGGATCTGAATCCAATAAATGTGGACTTTGAAAGACTGCAAGTTTATCAGTAAGGAGGCAGGTGTAACTGCACAGTCAGCCTGATGTGAGTGTCTTGCTGGGTCTTGGTACTTAGTGATTTAGTCCTGTGAAATGGACAAGTGTTTCAGTGTAATGACACATGCATGAAGACCCATGACAAATCTCACTATTTTATATGCTAACCTTAAAAATTAGCAATAAAAAGTAATCAAATACACATGGTTAATAATAGACTACTTGGGGCCTCGGGTAGTGGATACATTGGTAAAAATGTTCTCTTGTATAAGCATGAGAACTTGAGTTAGTTTCCAAAACCCACATAAGAAGTTTGATGTGGCAGGGTTGGAGGCCAGGGAGGCCGAGTAGAAGGAAGGGAGGGAGTGGGAACCAGGATTAGTATGTAAAATTTCAATTAAATTAAAAAGAGAAAAGAAAAAGAAGTTGGATGTGTTTGTAAAATGGCTCAGCAATTAATAGCACTGGCTGCCCTTGCAGAAGACCCAGCACCCACATGGCAGCTCACAACTGTCTATACCTCCATTTCCAGGGAGTTTGGTGGCCTCTTCTGGCCTCCACAGGCACTTCACAAAAGCAGCACACATGAACTCACATAGGCACACACAACATATACACAAATGAAAGCAAATGAATGTTTTTAAAACGTTGTGTGTGTTGGTGCATTTCTATAATCCTCGTGCTAGGGAAGTGGAAGGAAGCAGATCCCTGGGACTTACTGGCCGTCAGCTTAGCCCCATCTTGAAACCCCAAGTCCCAGTGAGAATAACCATGTCAAAAAGCAAAGCAGAGCTGAGGAACAGCAACCAAAGTTGACTTCTGGCCCCAACACATGTGAGTAGACACGTGCACCTGCATGCATGTATGCACACATACATTCACATGTTTCTCTCTGTGGGTAGTGCATGCATATGCATATAAGCAGGTAGGCTTGCAGAGGCCAGAGGAAGACATGGATGCCCTGCTTAGTCATTCTCCACCGGATTTTCTTGAGCCAAGCTCTCTTACTGAACTTGACCAGCAGCCAAGAGGCCCCAGGGGTCCTCCTGTCTCTGCCTCCTCCTGCAGCCCTGGGGCTGCAAGTGTGCACACCACCATGTCCAGTTTTTCACCTGGATGCTGGAGGTTTGAATCTAGGTCCACGTGCTTGTGAGGCAAATGCACTTACTCACTGGGCTCCCCCCACCATGTCCCATTTTTAAAGTACCCAAATGGCAAAGAAGAGGCAGGGTCACCCTGCTTACATCCAGGATATTCTAAAGTGACATCTTCACATGTCCTTAAATGTCCCAAATGAACCATGACCGATCAAAACAAAGACAAGGCTACATAATAGATACAAATTTAATTCCTTATTAGTTTCTCCCCTTCCCTCCTCTCTCTTACTGGGATTTTGGGATGTCAGGAAGAAAAAAAAAAAGGAATCTGAATTTTTGGTCCTCCAAGCAGGTTTAAGATAAGATGGGTGTTAGATGTGATTATGGCTCCAAGCACAGGCAGCCACAGTAAATAAATCATGGCTGTCAAGTCCAATTAGGTGGGTCTTCGGTGACTTGGGCTGCCACCTGAATTGAGTTTCACTCAAGACCTGGGCTCACAGGCTCCCATGGAGATGGTTCATTTAAGAAACCACAGAAGCAAAAAGGTGTGAGGTAGGGTGGGTACCTCCCCTACTTGGGATCAGTCTGCGAGTCCAGGAAAGACAGTCACTGGCTTATTCATAGTAAAAGAGATGAACCCCTGCACCGTGGAGATGGGGTGTGTGACTGGTGCTCTTTGCCTGCTTGTGAAAGATTGTCTGTCATCAGGCACTGTTCACAGCAGAGTAGGCATAGAAGCTCTTGTTCTGAAGGGCACAAGTGTACAAGACCCCTGAGCTGGTGTTAAAAAATGGCAGATTGTGCACACTCAGCTGAGCGATAAAAGCCATGAACACAGAGGAAACAGGTGAAGACGGGATGAAGCAATAGATGCTGGTGCCTGAGTGATGGGGGTGGGCACTAGGGTCTGATTAACTAACTCGGGCTCTGGGCCAGCAGCTATGGGGTTTGATCACTGCTCAGTCAGTGAACACAGGTGATGAATTTGTCCCGAGTGTCGACTAAACAGGGATGATTGGGGTATTGATCTTGATCATTGGGGAGTTTTCACTTCTCCTCCAGACTGGGGACATGATGGTTCTGATCAGTTTGCAGGGAATGTCGGCAAGGTTGAGGAGAATTCTGAGGCTGTGCCTGGGTGGCTGGGGGAATGGGGAACTGAGTACAATGTCTACCGTGGAAGAGAGGGACACAGACACAGCATGCATACCAATCCTCTCTCGGGTCCAGCTCTCTGTGCCTCGGAGAGCATTAGAAGCAGACAGAGGACAGAGGCTGAGACTAAATCCCAGGGCAGTCCCCACACGACCGATGGCTTCACGAGCTCTTAATTTCCTTTGTCCTTTCCTTTCTTGCCTTATCTAATCTTCATTTTCCTTTTTTCTTTTATGTATTTTTTAATTTAAGTGTATGAGTATTTTGTTTACATGTATGTCTGTGCACTGCATTTGCACCTCGTACCCTAGGGGACCAGAAAAAGGTACTGGATAACCTAGAACTAGAGTTTCAGGTGTTTGTGAGTCACCATGTCGGTGCCTGGAATTGAATTCAGGGCCTCTGAAAGAGCATCCAGTGCTCTTAAGCCCTGGGCCATCTCTCCAGACCCTTCCCTTTCTTCCTTTAATTAACATCACTTACATTAGTATGCATAGATCTTAACCATGTGTTTTGAATACTTTTGATAGATACTGACATTCACTTAACGCTCAATCCTGTGGAGACAATTCCTTCACCCCAGACATACCCCTTATGTCTCTCTCCCAGGTAACCTTGTCCTGGTACAGAGGCCACCAATATTGCAACACCTGTCATCTTGTCTCCTCTTTCTGTTCCTTAACTTCACGCAAACGCGCTCCCTGTGAGATTTTGTGTAACCAACTCCTAAGCCCAGTGTGTTGAGAAGACGCTTCCATTCAACAATCTCAGCTCCTTGTAGTGGCATTTCATTTGTATTTTAATAAAGAAAGCTTGCCTGAGGATCAGAAAAATAAAACAGCCACACTGGCCAGCCTTACTGACCAGGCAGCAATGACACACACCTTTAATCAATCCTACTAGCCACGCTAGCTTGTCATAGAAAGCAGGCAGTAGTGGTGCATGCCCTTAATCCCAGAATAGAGAAGATTATAAAACAGGAGGAGACAGCCCACAGACACAGTCTCATTCTGAGATTCCTGGAGGCAGGATCGCCATTTTCAGACTGAGGTCGAGGTGAGAGCCAGTGGCTGGCTTCTTTGCTTTTCTGACCTTCAGGTTGAACCCTGATTTCTATCTCTGCGTTTTTTTATTAATGTGTTTCAGCTCCTCATGATGTTTCTTCGTGCAGCCCTTTCCCCTGGTGGGATAGACCATAGCTTGTGGATCCTTCTTTTGGAGACTTTTATTTTATGCTATAGCACCCGAAGCTTCAATGGATAGCCATAAGCTTGGATTTGTGTTTTTGTTGAAGTCACGTGACAACTGTTTTTCTTTTTAAGATAATGCCGAACTGTTTTTGCAAAGTAGTGAATAGCATTTCACAGTGCTCACCAGAACGGCTTGGGTGCTTAAGCTACTCCACACCAAAGTTAAAAACCGAGTCTTCTGTGGTTTCAGGGTTTGTAGTGGTGTGTGTGAAATTTCCTAAGGATGAAACCGGGGCTGGAGATGGGAAGTCGCATGTTCAAGGTCATGCAACAGGAGAGTCGAGAACTGGGATCCAGACTTGAGGCACTTCCGTCACATTGGCCTGTGGTTATGTCTGTGGTGGCATTTTCTTGATTGATGATTGACGTGGGAGGGCTCATCCCACTGTGGGTAGTGCCACCTTTGGGCTGGTGGTCCTGGGTGCTATAAGAAAGCAGGCTGAGGAAGGGGGATCAAGCCAGCAAGCAGTGTTCCTCCATGGCCTCTGCATCTGCCCCTGCTTCCAAGTTTTTCTGTTGAGTTCCTACTCAGACTTCCTCCGTGATGAAATGTGAGCTAGAAGTAAAAGCTGGATAAATCCTTGCCTCCCCAAGTTGCTTTTGGTCATGGTATCTATCACAGTAGTATCTGACACACTAATATGAGTCCAAATTGTCACTAGAGCTATGTATTAGTACATGTAATTGCCACGTATTATATCCATAATGAGTATCCTTATTAGTGTGTGTTATAATCACTGCTGTAACAGAGACTCAAAATTACAGCAACTAGAATGCAGCATAGATCCACAGCCTCCATTTTTCTTTCTCATCTAAAATCCAGGGGTAAACTATGCAGGATCGTGTTGGCTTTTCAGAGCATGGGGGACTTTTTTGATGAATGCCCCTTTCTAAGGAAACATGAGTTCATATCTCTTTACCCCAGATGGGGCCCCAGTATCAGATCCAAGGAACAGCCTATCCACGTTCAGCTTGTCTAATTGATGAGCATGTTGGAGTCAGTCTCCGAGGTATGTGTGACTCAAAGGCAGCTGTGTTGCCCACTCCAAGCAGATGGTGACTTGTAGGTCATATATGCCTCAGAGTGTCGACAGGTAGAGGCAACCACCTGCAAGGCAGGCTGGGAAAAATAGCCACACAGCGTGGATCAGCAGCAGTAGAGAATAGCTATGTTAAGACTGTGTTTGTGGTCCACAGGACTGCATTAGGTCTCTGCAGTTGTGGTTGGAGGAGTCCAGATAAAGATTCTGCTCTTGGATGTGGGTCATGAGATGCTGTTGTGAGTGTTAGTCTAGAATGGGTGGGAGTACAGAGGACACTTGTGTTCCAGGCATGAATGGCAGCCATGCTATTGGCTGAAATAAAAACAATAGGAGATCCAAGTTTACAGATGGTGGAGAATTCTCTCACAGTATGGACAGGAAACATTATCAGCATGTCTGAATGTCACTAGCAAGTGCTAAAAATAGGGCCAGGGACTTTAAGAAAGGAGCGCGTGTAGTTCCCAGATGGTGGCGAGATCCTATTAGAACTTCCAAACCTTAGAGGTGACTGACTCTGGATTCCACTTTGAATTAAGAACAGTCCTGCTTGAGGGTGTGGTCGCCGGGGCTATTTCCCTGATAGGTAGAGAAACGTAAATCAAATGCTGGAAACTGAAATATACAGGATCCTCTAGCTGAAAAGTCAAGGGATCGGAACTTCAGGCATGGCTGGATTAAGGTGAATGACAAGACTGAGTCCTTGTCATCCTGCCTCTCTCTCTCTCTTCCTCCCTTCCTCCTCTTATCCTCCCCCCTCCTGTGTGTGTGTGTGTGTGTGTGTGTGTGTGTGTGACTGTGTATCCCTGGCTGGCTTAGAACTTGCTCTGCAGAGCAAGATGGCCTTGAATTCACAAAGATCCGCCTGCCTCTGCCTCCGTACAGGGCTTAAAGGCCATGTGCCGTAGAGCCAAGTCTGCTCTCTCTGTTTGATGACTTCTCTGTCATGCAGCCTTTTGTCCAAACTACCAGCAAGTCCAGTGAGTGAAGTTATAAGTCGAAGTCATGGGCAGGTGCCTGGAGGGCCATATGGTATCAGGTGACTATTTCTGAAACAGCCACAGCAGATCGCTTTACCCGGTGTGAGCATCTTGCCCTTCTCCAAGAATGCAGGCTGGACTGGTCCCAGCCAAACCTCACTGAGCATCTTTGGAGGTAGGAAATATGACAGCAAGTATCCTTTGCTGAAGTAGATTGCTGGGCTAGCTGTCCTTCCCACACAGCCTCACCTGCATCAGGATTTTTTCCCCACTTCTGTGATAACCTGTGGGACCCTCCTCTCTGTGTCCATCTGGTCAGCAACTCATGGGCGATAAACTTGACAGAGAGTCAACCAGAGGTTCAGGACAGCAGCAGACAAGGGTGCCCCCGCTTGTTCAGGCCCGGGGCAATGGCTTCATTTGAAACTGGTAGCTAAGGAGAGGAAATATGCTCATCAAAAGCCCAGAACTTCTTTGTACTGGTTCTTCAAAGAAAGTTAATGAAGGCATGTTTGGGGGGAAAAATAACAATAACACAGTTCTACCGCTGACCTTGTGGGTGACCCAAATTAAAAAGCCGTTTATCTTCTCTGAATGTGTTTCACCTCAGAAAGTTTGCTCCTGGCAGCCGCTAATTGGAAAGAGAAAAAAGAGGCGACTGGAATTCTAAAATCTTTTTCACGTGTTCTGATTTCCCTCAGTCGGGGACCCAAGAGGCCAGTCCGAGAACATGAGATTCTGAGCTGGGGAGAGAAGAATTAACAAAGCCACAGCCGGATCTGTGGCCACTGATGTGTACACAAATACCCCATATATAAAGACATTTTAGAGTCTTTTGAGTGATCTCAAAACTCTGTATAGGACACACACATACACACTCATGCCATGCACACATGCACGCACATGCACACACGTATACCTGACTGAGACAAATAAAACGAGAATGAATAAAATAGTTTCAGGTGCCCAGAAGGAGCAGAAGAGTGGGGCTGTAGGTTGGTCACTTTAAGCTGAGTTGTCAACAGGTCCTTTTGCAGCAGGTGACAGTTGAAAAGAATAAAAATGGAGCTGGAGAGATGACTCAGAGGTTAAGAGCATTGACTGATCTTCTAAAGGTCCTGAGTTCAATTCCCAGCAACTACGTGATGGTTTACAACCATCTACAATGAGGTCTGGTGCCCTCTTCTTGTGTGCAGGCAGAATTCTATACACATAATAAATAAATATTTTTTTTAAAAAAAGAAAAGAATAAGAATGGTGGGTGAGATTTGGGGCAACATGAAGATTAAGAAGAGGTAAGATCCTGAGGTCGGAACCAGTAGGAGAAAGCTAGGTGTATTCCACTCGAACAGTAAAAATGTTGAAGGCACGAAGGGAGAGAAGAAAGATGAGCATGACCTCTGGTTAGAGTCTTAGGAATTCTTTGGACCACAAGTATCAGCAGACCTAACTAATAGCAGCTCAGACAGGGGTTTGTGTTCCACCTGGCGTTCCCACGATGGCTGTCGCTGGTGCCAGGTGAATGCTCATGAAGGAAGTGAAACATGACTGACAGCTATGACTCACTCTTCTCAGGGAAGCAAAGGCCCATCTGGACCTAAATGAGCATCTCTGCTCTGAGGTAACAGCTGTGCACATGGGATTAGGGCTGCAGGCCATCAGCCTCTGAATGATGTGGGCCATGGTGGGCCACAAGGTTCCTCCAGCCTCTCTAATGATGGTATAGATGGCCTTCCACAAGGTCCTGTCCCTTCTTCCCCTTGATGTACCTTGTCTCAGAGAGACACTGCCCAGCCATGGCTTTTAACTACTCAGCAATTGCATGCCTGGAAGGAGGGTGTCCATTAATCAAGCCAAACTGCCCAGTGTCTCTTGCAAGACTAGCCTATGTCTCCTTCTCACTCAGTCTTCCCTCACCAATACCTGGATGTAGAGGCGCCAGTCTGGAGGCAGAATGCTCCAAATGCAGGCAGCCTGGATTCTGAAGTGACCCATGGCCATTTCAGGATACCTGCCCTGTGACTACATGCCTGCTTTAGTCAGGAATGTAAGCATTAAGTAGGCATTTATCATGCTGGGCCAGGGACACTGTGACACATTCTCTTCCCAGGGGCTACTACTGCCCTAAAGCAGATAGAAAGGAAGGACCCTGCCTATGCTGGTACTCACCAACAATAGCCCTAGCCAGGTTCTGTGCTGACACTCTACTCTGCTTGCTGAATAGCACCCCACCCACTATGGCAAGCATTGCCAGGTAATGTGGCCAATGTCTCCCCGGGACAAGGTGCACCAAGGGAAGAAGAAAGAGGACCTTGCGGATGGCCATCTCCACCTTCGTTAGGAAGTTGAAGGGACTGTGTGGACTATCGTCATCCCCACAATCAACAGTCACTCAGTGTTTGGTCATCGATTGTTTTTGCCCCTCTTCTGTCACAAGTCATCACGACTGCCCAGATTCCCCAAGCTGATGGTGGCAAAGTTCAAACACAACATGTGCATTGGCGATTCCTTTGAAGGCTCTCCAAGAAACAATGGGATATTTATATCCTCACACGAGGCAGGGACACCCTTTCACATGCCTGTTCCTTCATGAGTTCTGAAGTGGACTCCCATATCAGTATGTAACATGGTCTGGCTCCCCGAGCCCTAGCTGAGGATAAGTTGGTGCCTGGTCCAGCTTGGGCTCTCATGCTCCCTATGTAGGTTTTCTATCCAGGCCTCCTTTCTGATGCTGTGATATAAAAACACTCTGAGAAAAAGAAGTTTAGGGAGTAAATGATTTATTTCAGCTACAGGTTATAGTCCAGCACTGGGGAAAGTCAGGGCAGGAACTCAAGCAACAACTTGAAGCCTAAGCCATGGAGGGTTGTGGCTTGCTGGTTCACTCACAGACTTAGGTTTGACCTTATACAGCATAGGATCACTTGCCTGATGGGACTCTCCTATATCAATCATGATATCAATCACGTACAGACATGCCCACAAGCTAATCTAATCTGGACAATTCCCATTCAAACCCTACCCCACAATTCCCATTCAAATCCTAATCCACAATTCCCATTCAAGTGTTCATCACATTAAGACGCAAACCCCAGAAAAATCACATGCTAAATGTATTAGGCACCTATGACTCTGCCAGCTGCTGGCTTTATTCTGCAAGACCGTGGACAGGTGGATCAGAAGGAGGTGCTTCCACAGATGTGGGGAGGTGACTGTTAGAGTGGAGACAGGCAGAGAATAGGGTAAGTGACACATTTGTCATAACATGTACAGAACCTTCTGAGTCTACTCAGAAAGACAATACTAGATCTAAAAATTTGGAAGCCAATGCAAAGTTTTATAAGGAATAAATAATACATCACAGATTTAAAACAAAGTCTAAGTGTTTTGAGACAGAATCTCACTGTAGCTAAAGCTGATCTGGAACCCACTATATAGATATAGTAGCCTTCACTTAGCAGAAATCTTTCTGCCTCCACCCACCAGTTTCTGGGTTTACAAGCATAAATGACCACACCTGCATCCTCCAGCCATGTTTCTTAACACACATACTCATCTGCACTAGGATGGCTTACATACAGGAAGAATGCTGTGCTGGGGGAAGGGGGCTGTTCACCCTAAGAGCCCAGAAGATGACTTGGCACTTAGGAGCCAGCACTTAAATGACTAGGACCTGTAGATGGTAAGGAAGAAGAGGTTTGCCAGTGAAGGCAACGTGGCAGGAGGAAGCTACAAGGTCAGGATGCCTAGACAGGGTTGCCTAGAGGTTGTCCCTGTCTTCCATCCCATCTGCCTCTAGAAACCCCCACAGTTGCTGTGTCCATTAGCATGAAACATTGCTAATTTGAAAATCCTCCTTGGTGCTAGAGAGACTGTTCAGTGGTTAAGAGTGTGGCTATATAATCATGTGTGTGTGTGTGTGTGTGTGTGTGTGTGTGTGTGTATCTATGTGTCTGTGTGTGTCTGTGTATGTACTGTTGCTGTTTTGGAAGCCAAATTCAGTTTCCAGCACCCACATTGGGCAGCTCACATCTGTCCGAATTCTAGTTATAGGGGATCTGACACCACTCTCTGCCCTCTGTACTTGCCTCTACATGCCCACCCCCCCACACACACACAGAGAAAGAGAGAGAGAGAGAGAGGGAGGGAGGGAGGGAGGGAGGGAGGGAGGGAGGGAGGGAGAGAGAGAGAAAATAAATTAAGAATAAAAGCATCCTTGCAAATTCATCATAAATGGACCCTCTCACTCTCTGGGAGTGTTAGGTGTTTTCTTCCCTTGTTGTTTTATGTGAGGGAAGGGGGAAAGATGCCACTGGTGGTCCAGGATAATGGAAAACCACAGCTGCTGAAGAGTCCTCCACACCAGTGAGAGCTCTGTATTCTTAATAAAGATGCCAAATTGTCATGTCTCGCAGAGAGTGAGCATTATGGAGTTTTCTGTGATAATGGCTGTATCGGCTTGGGCTATTGCTTCAATGATTGAATTAGATGAGTTTATGTTTTAACGAGGCAGCTAATCAGAAGCTGATTGTTCCAAATGATTGCCAGCCGGGGGAAGCTAAGTTTTGTTTTCTTTTCTTTCTTTTCCATTTGTTATGAGTCTGTGGACTGCAGTGAATCTGGTCCATGTTGGCCTCAGAAAAATCTCTCAGTAGCAAGAATAGGGTTTGGATGTAGGCGTCAAGGGATGCTCGGTTAAAATGAAGTGGGTTTGGCCTCAGTGTGGGCCTCGTGGGGTTAGGACCTTGATTGTCTGGCTGAATAATCTGTAGGTGAGGGCAAAGGTTAGTGTGTGGGAGGAGAGAGACTTGAGATTGGGGCTGGGGGATAACTCAGTAAAGGACTTACTGTGTAAGAGGGTCTATGAGTGGGGTTGCCAGAACCAGCATCAAAATCTAAGCATGGCTGCATGCATTTGAACCCCAGTGCTGGATGAGTGAAGCCAGCAGGGTCTGTAGGGCTCCAGTTTAGCTTGTTTGGCTGATGCGTGTTGGGTTCTCAGATGGTGGAAGTATCATTAAGGCAGGTGTGGTGGTTTAAACTGATTGTCAGTTGGGAAGGCTCTAGAGTCACCTCAGTGACAAATCTCCAGGCATATCTGCGTGACAGTTTCTAGATTAGATTGATTGACATGGGGGAGGGTCACCATCCTCAAGGTGAACTGGAGCCCCTGGTGGCAAAGAGGGAAAGGGTAAACTGGGTACGAGGGCCTTGTTTCCTTTACCTGTTACTACAATGAAGTATTTAAGCAACTTACAGAGGAAAGGATTTGCTCTGACTCAGTTCAGTTCACAGTCCCTCCTGTGACAGGGATGTCACAGCAGCAGGAGCCTCGGGGAGCTGGTCACAATACATCTGCCATCAAGAAACAGACACAGTGAATTCACTCTCACAACTCAGCTAGTTCCCTTACTCCATTTAGATAGTCCAGAATCTTCTGCCTGAGGCATGGCTCTGCCTGCAGTTTCATTGTAGCTTCCCACTTCAGCAAAGGTAATCAAAGAGAGTCTTCCAACAACAAATCTGGAGGCCCATCTCCCGGTTGGCCCTATGTCCTGTTGAGCTGACAATGAACAGTAACTATCCCAACCGGCATTCATCTCCCTCTGCTTCCTGACTGTGCATGTCATGGGAAGAGCTGCCATGCTGTCCCCGCCCCAAATGGCTTCTCGACCTGTAAGCCAGGATAAATCCTTCCCTCCTTAAGTTGCTTTGGTCAAGTATTTTGTCAAAGCAACTAGGAAAATGACGAATACAGTAGAGTTTTCGTCTGTCCTCACTTGCAGAAACACACTACAGCATAACTCAGATCCTAGACACACACATTAGCACACAATCTCTTGCAGTGTATATCAGCACATGTGTCTGCCAGATGGATGCACACATGCATACACACAGACACATATGCGTGAGCATGTTTATATCTGAAAGTTTCTCAAGAGCACATTTACTTTGGTGTGGTGACCTGGCCTTTTGTGTGTCTTCCTCCTGAGTTACAAATGGCTTGAGACCAGCTGAGTTGACTTTAACACTCACACGCAGCCCATGAGCCCTATTGAAGGAAGCCTGCTTTGAAAGCACCCCACTCCAAGCAGAGCAGCCTCTGAGAGTCCAATGAAGTGCGCATGGGCAAGATGCCAGGCTGGCACCCGGCCATTCATCTCAGTTTTGACAAATGGTGCAAATAGGACAGGTCAGCCGCTGAAGCAGAGAAAGGATGCTGACTGTCCACTCCTCTGCCATGATGGACGAGCTCTCCCGGGGAACTTCTGACCCCAAACTACTGCCGTTTCCCTCCCCCATGACCTTCTGTAGTCTCAGGATGGCATCTGCTGAGCCTAAGACCTCCCTGTGGCTCTGCTGGGACAGGGGCAGAAGGAGCATCCAGTGACTTCCTAGTCACCCATCTCTCTAATATTCCTGGCGTTGGTCATTTCTAATTTAGAAGGAAAATGTGCGGGACATTGGGACAAGGAGTAAAGGAAGAGGATAGGTTAATAAATGTTACAGTTTAAATGTGGAATGTCCCCCATAGGCTCACGTTTGAACAGTTGGTCCCCAACCAGTGGATCTTGTTTGGAAAGGTCTTGCAAGCTTTTGGTGGTAGAAAGGCTCACTAATTGGAGGAAAGTAGGTCACTGAGGGTGAGCTTTGGGCTCTTATGTCTTCAGCTCTATTTCCTGTTCTTGACTGGTGATGTCATGTGACCAGATGGCCTGTGTTCTGCTGTCATACCTTCCCCTCCATCACAGGATGCATCCCCTCAAACTGTAAGCTGGAATAAGTCCGTCCTCCCTTAAGTAGCTTTCTGTCAGGCATTTGGACATAGTGATAAGAAACAAAACTAATATAACAGGCATGCCTCCAAATCAGTCGCATTTGCTCAGATGAGCCAAGCAGATCCCACAGATCCCACAAGCCATACAAACTGAGCACCAGGGAAACAACCAGATCCAGAGGCTAAGCTGAATTCTCAGTGCAGAAGGAATGCAATTGTATTTTCAGGGGGGCGTGTGGTCAGATAAATTCTTAGTGTCAACAACTATAAAGTAAATACTCTCCTCTCCGCAGAACAGGACATCTTTGTCATGCTTGTTCTACTGTGCCACAAGCATTGCAAGAACACGAGTGGGCTGTGTCCTAATAAAATCTTAGTTACACCAATCACGGGGAGACTGGGCTTGGAGAATGCTTTGTGGACCTCTGACCTGAATATAAATCTTTCCCTTATAGACCTTACATTTTTCTGACTTTTCTGTAAGATATCCATGTAACAAGAAGTCTCTGAGCCAGGAATTGCCAAACTGGCCCAATGGATGCATGGGGGTGGTATGCAGTGGGAGGACAGGTCCTATGCAACACGGGTTATTACAGCATTTCTGGCCTCTTCCCTCGTAATGCCAGAGACATTTCTACTTCCCTTAGCTCTTTTAAAAAAGAATTATCAGTTTATTGTGTGTGTGTGTGTGTGTGTGTGTGTACCTGTATGAGTTTGTATGCAATGCCCACAGAGGCCAGCAGAGGGTGTCAGATCCCCAGAACTAGAGTTAGAGGTGGCTATAAACTACCTGACTGGTGTGGATGTTGGGGACTGAATCCAGGTCTTCTGAAAGGGGACTATGTGCTCTTAACCTCAGAGCCATCTATCCAGCCCCAACTTGCCCCAGTTCCAGCCTTCAAAGATATCAGTAGACACTTCACCTTGCTGCAGGCTGGATGAGGGAGGCCAATCCTCCTGTCGATAGAGCCTACTTTAAATCCTTACGTTGCTGCCCTTTATCATTGTGTTTGAGTGCGGTGACAATTTGCTTGTAGATTTGAAGGTATAGGTGCCCCTGGTTCTGGATGAAAGAACAAATATGGACAGCAGGCAGTACCTCCAGCTTTCATCTTTTGAACAAAGCAAGAAATCTGTCAAGTCTGGTCCATGGCCTGGAGTATCACTTTAAAAAAGATCTTAGTATCAATATGGGCTCTAAAGTTTTGAAAAGACCTCTGCTAGAGGGGTTAAAACTGGGAAAACAGATTTAAGCGGGTGGCAGAATCTCAAAGCTCAGCGATTGGTTCACAGGTGGGTCCTGGGTCCAATCACTTAGGACAATGGTTCTCAACATGTGGTACAATCCCCTTGGGGGGGGGGCTTTCTTTGAAATTTAGTAAAAAAAAAAAGCTACCCCCAAAATAAAAAGTAAAAAAGAGCAACAGGGGAGAAAGTAGCTCAGCGGTAGAGCCCCTGTGTGGAGATCTTGAGGCTCTGGGATCAATCCCTAGAACAGGGGCAGGAGTTACGTTTCTATCAGCAGCCCCACCCACCATCTGCACCCAGGATGGTGGCTACCTCACAGCCTCTCTTTCCTCTGTGTCCTGAGCAGTCATTCTGTGTGATGCACGATGCTGGACCTTCTTGGTCAGAAAGGGCGGAGAGCCATTCTTGGAAAAGTGAGATTAGTCAGGGCACAGTCGCTGCAGGACGCCTTGGGCTCTTGGTGGTCTCTGGTGCAGGGCATGTACTGGATTCTCTGAAGCTATCTTCTTCTATGTATGCCCCCGTGTGATTTGGCTTTTCCGTGTCCCAGTCAGGAGTTGCAGTATGGCAGAGCATCAACCACGGCTTCCATGTCCAGCAGCCCCTGCTAACTTGTTTCTCATGTGGACAGTGTGTACTGTAGCCATGCTGTGAATCTCAAGCAGATGTCATAAACACCCTGGACCCAGGGAAGCCTCCAGACTGAGTGGAAACAGAGCAGTAAAGGTTTTCAAATTCCAAAGGGCCAATCAATTCTGACTGGATCCACTGAGAATGCAGTGGCCAGGCTCATAGAAGATTCCAGAAAAGCCTTGGGCTCCCACCTGGACTGGAGACTGAGTAGCAAAGGACTGGAAAATCAACAGGACAACTGGACAGACCCAGGAGGAGGGGATGGGCCATGCCCCTTTGCACACCTTGACCTTAGAGCATGCTTACCCAGCATCCTTTGCTTTAGGAAAAGGCCGCTTTCCTTCTTGACATCTTGAAACCTGGAGTCCATCCACATGTAAGGTCAGGTTATGGGTTTATTCCCTAGGATGGCTCCATCCACTCACCGTAGATGGCAGGCATACATTCTGCGCCACTATGATAAAATACCCTAACAGAAGCAATTTAAGGGATTTGTGACCCACCTTTGAGGACACAGTCTATCATGGCGGGGAAGGTGTGGCAGGAGGAACATGAGGTCACCGGCCACATTGCATCTGCAGTCAGGAGGCAGAGAGAGATGGATGCTGGTGCTCAGCTTCCTCTCTCCTTTCTATTCAGTCTAGAATCCCAGTCGATGAGGTGATGCTGCCCACATTTAAGTTGGATCTTCCAACCTCAGTTAACCTAATCTAGATAACCCTGCACAGACATCCCCCAGAGACCAGTTTCCATGGTGATTCTAGATCCTGTCAAGTTGACCGTCACAGTTTAAAACACCAAAAATGAGTTAACCTCAAAAGCCTAGAAGCCAGAATCCCCAAGTGGAGGTACTGAGAATCTTAAAATTTTCTAGAAACTGGGGCAGGAAGTGGGGCTCTTTTTCCTTCCCCAGCTTCCTCTGACTCCAGACATTCTCTTTCCACCTGTCCTGATCCCATCATTCCCAGGATCTTTGAGAAGGGATCAGTCAATGGAGTAAGAACTGTGCAGACAACCCTCAGCATCTTGGCTTCATTAATTTCATTACAGTCAGAAAAATGCCCTTTCAAGATGTAGTCACACCCCAGTTTCTAGACGTAGGCACATCTTGGGGGATTGTCACTCATCCCACTCTAGACCCTCTTGTGTCAAAAAGCTTTCTTCCTGTTGACCATGACTGTTTTGGTTGGCAGCTTGGGTCCTGGGTACACCGCTCAGTCACAGAAATCTGAAGCTATGGTTCTAGACTGTCATGGTATTCAGGTCTCCTTAAGGGCTTCATGAGTTAAACACGAATTACTGGGTCCAACAAGTCTAGGGATGGCCTGGGAATCTTCCTTTCTAAGTAACTTCCAGGTTGTGCTGGGGGGATGGCTCAGCTGCTAAGTGTTTGCCATATAAGCGGGTGAACTTGAGTTCAGATTCCCAGCCCCCACATAAAAGCCAGGCATATGGTGTATGTTTGTACTTCCAGGCCTGGGAAGGCAGAAGCAGGAGGATTTTGGGGGCTTGCTGGCCAACCAGCCTAGCCTACTTGGCAAACTCTGGGTTCAGTGAGAGATCCTATTTCTGAAAATAAGGTGGATAGCATCTGAGGAACCACACAGAAGGTTGATCTTTGGACTCCACACATGTACACACAAACACACCTTCATGGCAGGGCGGTGGTGGCGCACGCCTTTAATCCCAGCACTCGGGAGGCAGAGGTAGGCGGATCTCTGTGAGTTAGAGACCAGCCTGGTCTACAGAGCTAGTTCCAGGACAGGCTCCAAAGCCACAGAGAAACCCTATCTCAAAAAACCAAAAAAAAAACCAAACACACCTTCATGCATGTGTCGTCCCGCCCCCCCCCCCCCCCCAAACACACACGCTTCCCAGGAAAAGCTTCTTCTGCTGGACTCTGTACCCAGCCTGTTGTTTTATTCCCAGGGGTATTTACAGCATTCTGGGGCTGTTTGTGGCAGGTGGTCTACACTCCTGTATATCTGCCAGCTCCCTAAATGGCTATGCACAGGCCTTCCTGCCTTTGCCACCCACTACGATCCTCCCTAAAGGCATCACACCCAAGGAAGCTGTTGGTCCACAAAAATCTCCTGCCAACTGCTAGCTGGAGCATCTTTAATGGAGGCAGGATTTATTTTACAGCCAAACAGCAGAGCCACACTTCCTAAACTCAAACACGTTTCCTAGTAAATGTACGGAACCAGTGGGTACGTGTTTTGATACTTTTCACAGTAGTTGGAATGTCTGTGAGAATGCTCAGGATGTGTGGAACAATCTGGCAGCCTGGGAATGGGAACTGCAGAGTAGACTGTCTGTGTGGTTCCACGCAATCCTGTATCTTTGTGATGAATTCTTAGATCAGGACCTTTGATTGAATGGTGGTCTTTGAAAGTAAGCACAGAGCAAGAAGCTTCAATAATCACCAGCCATCCCCTTTCCAAAAAGCAACATCTTGATAGAGAGCAACAAGAACAGCCGTGTCTCCATTTTTCTCTGTGTGTATAGTTGTCAGCCATTCACACCAAGCCAATTTGGAATAGTCTGTACAGAACAAAGAGTTATCCCACAACCTGCCTCCTCAGAGTTCAGGGGCCCAACAATGATGCCACGTGGAAGAAAGGGTGGGACAGGCAGCCATTCTATAAAGCAGCTGCAGAGAGGAGCACATGGGGCTTTCATTTGCTTTTCCCAGAATTCAGTGTGGTCAGTGGCACCCTGATATCAACACACACACACACACACACACACACACACACACGTGTCATTATTCAGTGGACTTCCAGGGCCTCTTGCATGTTTTTCTGAGTAGAATTATCCCAGGCTTAGACTCAAAGGGTCACATATTGTAGTTATTTCCATTCCGTTTATATACAAAATGTCTAGAATAGGGACTGGGGAGAGGGTTCCCAGCACTCATGTTAAACAACTCGCAGCTGGGCTGTCACTCCAGCTCCAGGGGATCTGACACTCTTCTGGGCTCAGAGGGTACAGCATTCGGGTGCATACACTCACAATGCAGACACACGCATACTTAAAATTAGAATAAATCTTAACAAAATGTCCATCAGAGTCAAGTCTCAGGGCCAGAGAGGATGGGATTCAGGGCCGCAGGTGCTGGAGAAAGAGGAAAACATAAGTGGCTGCTAATTGATACCAGGTTTCTTTTAGGCCAATAGAATGTTCTGGAATCAGATAGTAGTGATGATCTACCTTTGGGACATGCTAATGTACACAGTATATGTCTTTTCTTTTGATTCATTTTTCTCTTATGTGTATAGTATTTTGCCTGCATGCATGTTTGTGAACCATGTGTATTCAGTGCCCACAGAGACCAGAAGAGAGTGACAGATTCCCTGAAATGGCGGTTATAGAAAGTTATGAACAGCCATGTAGGTGTTGGGAACTGGACCTGTGTCCTATGGTAGAGCAGCCCAGAAACGGTATATACTTTGGTGAAAGTTTATTGTGGAAATTCCTTCCCTGGGGAAGATATGATAGATCATGCCTGCCAGATAGATCCTCCCAAGTCCCCAGGGACAGACTAGAGTACCATTCCACCAAGGTCCACCTTGGGGAACCAGGGAGTTTATTAAGCTCACTTGCAGAGCATGTGAAGAGGTTAATGGCAGTGGTGTTGGAAACCCCAAAAACAGCCTCATTTGGGGATGTGCTGCAATTATCACCTGGATGAAGTTACGTAACAACTGCCTTGGGGCAGGGTGGACAGAAGTGTCCCTGGGCTTCTGGGCTGCTATAGAGGCATAGAGGGAGCCCCTCCCTTTCATCTTCCCAAGATTATATACTCTAATACTCCCCTAGACCTCAAGGCCGCATGCATTTAGAGCAGAGTTGCATACAGATGATTGTGAGGAGTGGCTGGATACTCAAGTAAGAAGCTCATGGCCCTTCTGAGTCCTTTCTAGTGCCAACAGTCCACAGGCCCCATCGTGATGTGCTCCCACAAACATGAAGATGGCAACTGTGTCCCTGGGAGGATGGTGTTATACAATAGTTATCCAGGTTTAAGGGTATACTGATGGTCATCTCTGCCAGGGAGGACACAAAGTGTGAGTAAGGGCAGGCACTAGTAATTCTCCTCAACTCTTAAAGGTGATGCCTTGATGTAAAATGTCCCTCATAGGTTTATGTGTTTCCACTGAGTCAACAGGTAGTGGCGCTGTTTGGGGACATTGTGGGATCTTGGTGCACAGGCCCTAGATGACAGATGCAGGCCACTAAGGGCAAGCCTGCAAGGTTGTAGCCCAGGTCTGCTTCCATCCTGCCGTCTGCTTTCTGATCCACCAGGAAGAACAGGCTGTGCTTCAAGTTCCTGACACGAGGGTCCAAGCCAGCCATGGGACTCCCCCACCATGATGAACCAAACCCTCTGAACTTGGAGCCAAAGCAAACCTCTCCTCGCTTCAGTCACTTCTGGCAGGCATTTTGTGGTCATGATCCAAAAGTAACTAATACAAACATGTATCATCTTGTTTGCCGAGCACTTGCTATGTCCAGAGTGAACACGGCAAGGGCACAGAAACAGGGCTGCACGTGGGATCTCTCAGAGGTGTCCTGGGGGCTCCCTGGGATACAAAGCCTGTACTGCCCATTGTACAGACAAGGAAGCCTGGGGAACACCTTGTCCTGCACTCCAGAGTTGGGGAGTGGCCAGGTGGGGGTGACGTAGAAATAGCTGGCTTCCCTTTTCTTTATTTCCATTATCTCGATAGCAGCCAAGAAGCCCACAGATTCTTCTGTCCACCCTGTCCCCAAAGCAGTTGTTATGTAACTTTATCCAGGTGATAACTGTAGCACATTCTGGGTCAAGGGGAGGGGGAGCTGGCAACAGAGCACCTTTTCGTCTCTTGATCAGCAGCAAAGGGAAAGCATTCACAATGTCAAGCCTAATCCAAACCAGACAAACCAGTCTGTGTCTTCTGCAGACTAGCCCCTCGCAGAGAAACAAGCAGGTATCGTTTTGAATCGTGAGTTTTGGAATTTGTTTGTTGCACAGCAGTAGCTAACTGATACACCTGTTGACTTTGTAAATTTAGTCCAGTGGGTTTCTCCAAACCAAGTCACCGATCATGGAAGGGACCCACCCAAAGGGCTCACAGGATAGAGAGTCAAATACTCTTTAGACTGGGTGTTGTTCCTTGTGGGGTTTAGAAAAGATTACAGAGCACGTAGAGCACAGCCAAGAGCAGCTGTGTGGAGGGATGCGTGTTCACTGCTTAACACGTGTGCAGCGAGGGAGGCAAGCTGGGCCGCACAAAGGGGCCTGATGACAGCAAAATTATAATGGGGAGAGAGTGAGGGAGAGGATTCTGTGCAGCTGTCAGAAAGTGAGGCGCTCTCTGCCTACAGCAGAAAATCTCAGAGAGGAAAGCCCTCCTGTCAGAGCTGATGCTGATGGGAACTGAGACGTTCGTTCAGTGTCAGGAAGGGAGAACATGGAATTGACTGGAAGCCTCTGCCTCATCTTAGTTCCCTGGATCTTAGAGTCTTCCCCGGTGTTCCTCGGTGGCTCAGGCATTGAGAAAGCAACTCCTCTCTGACTGGTAGGTTTCTGAGCGGAGGCAGATGTGCAAGGTGGCATGCTCAGACTTCATGCTTGTGCTTACCATTCGTAAGCCCTGAGCTAGAGGTTTATTATACTTCCTACATTGTGTAGGACTAAACCTCACTTCTCCACACAAATACAGGAAATCTGAGCCTGTGTGTGAGATAAAACCTTGCTTTCATCTTGGTTTAGACTATGTTACAATTCCTTTCTCCAGAAAAAACTAGCTTTCTGTGAAGGCCTTCCTGAGTTTAAAGTCAGATGATGTACCAGTTAACAACTGCTGTATAACAAACAATCTCCGAAAAATTAGTAGCCTACAGTAATGTCTATTTATTTCAAAGACCACAAACATGGGTGTCAAGTCCTTTTAGGCACACATGGAAGCCACATGCAGTTTTAATGTGCATCTGTGTGTACGCATGTGTAGGTGAATGCCTATGGGGTCAGAAGTGGGTGTTAGAGAACTGGAGTTACAGGCAGCCGTCACAGGGCCTGGGTCTTTGGCAAGAAGAGCAAGCATTCCCAACTGTGGGTGCCACTCTCCAGTCTTTTCTATCTTTCTCATGTTGATAAAAGCAAAATCTTACAACTAGACCCAAAGATGGAAATGATACGTGCTTTCCTGGAAGGACTGTCTATATACCATCGTCTTGGTTACATGTCTAAGCTGTGAGAAGACACCAGGACCAAGACAATTTATAGAAGAAAGCATTTATGTGGGGCTTACAGTTTCAGAGAGTCAGTCTGGGCCCATCATGACAGGGAGCATGGCAGCAGGAAGACAGGCATGGCACTGAGAGCTCATATGGTTGAGGCACAAGCATAAGGGAGGGAGGGAGGGAGGGAGGGAGGGAGGGAGGGAGGGAGGGAGGGAGGGAGAGAGAGAGAGAGAGAGAGAGAGAGAGAGATTATTTTGAATGACTGAGTCTTTTAAAACCTTAAGCCCACCCTCCAACACACACAGTGATACACTTCTTCTCCAACAAGGCCATACCTCCTAATCCTTTCCAAAGAGTTCTACCAACTTGCAACCAAGTACACACACACACACGTCTGTGGAGGTCATTCTCACTCAAACCACCATAGCCACATTCCAAGGCTACAGGGAGGGACAAAGAAGAAACACAGTGACAGTCTGTCACTGAGGGTGTACCCCAGTCTTCTCAGATGCCCTCAAGGAAGACAAAACCAAGGTCTTAGTCCCTCCATCAGGGAAAACAAGATAAGACCCACTGTTCTCATCAACAGGCATGTTTTCCTTAGACAGGAAAACCTGACATAACGCATTTTGTTTTTCAGCTGCGTCTTTGGGTCCTCCTCGGTCCCATAAGCTAAATTAGCAGAGTTTATGAGTAGTTATTTTCAAAGTTGTTGCTGCTCAACAGCTCTCCTGAAGCCCGAACAGGTGAAGCAACCCATCAGATAAAAGTAGGTCACCGCGTCGTTCCCATCAAGCTGGTGCACTGTGCCACATGCGGGAGGCTTAATGAAGGCCCATTCGGTGTGATTACGGCTGTGCTTCCATCCCCGATTTAGCCGTCAGCTGTTTATTGAAAACACTGATGGCAGTGTGTTCAGACTTTTTTTTTTTAAACTCCAATCTCTAAGCATTTATGACTTTTAAGGAAAATAAATCATATGGCCAAGAAGCACGGGATCACTCCTTGTCCTTCCAACTTTGGAGTCTATGGAGACTGAGCAAGGACGGAATCCTACTACCAGAGAGTCCCACTGGGGAGAATCTAGCCAGAGCTCTATCACTGAGAGCACCAAACATGTGGGGCAGGGGGAGGGATGTACATGATGATGATGATGATGATGATGATGATGATGATGATGATGATGATAAGACACCATGCCACGTTACTTCTTAGCCTCCACATCCTGTTTAGCTCTGGGTAAAGTAGAGCATTTGATTGCTTCCTATTCTGCTCCTGCACCAGGTCTCAAAGTGCTTATCACTCTGTCCTTTGGGCCTGGCACCTTAGCAGGATGAAACAGTATATTCTAGCACCTTCTGGTACCTCTCAGTGCAGCGTCTGTCTCAGAATGACAGACCTCAGCAAAGAGAGACGAGCCGTCTACCTCATGTGGACCTGATTGCTTGCTCACACAAGCCCCACTCCATCCACACCAGGAACCCTCCCCCCTGCCAGAACTCTCTGGCTTTCTGCCGGAGGTGCACTGAGAATAGGGGGTCCTTTTCTCTCGGCATTTGTATGGATTTGAAGATGTTTGCAGTAGAAAGTTAGAGGAAGGGGGCAGGGCTGAATCCATAGCACAAGTAACCCCAAATCTTTCTGTGTCTAAATATAGGAACAGAGGGTGTTGGCCATGAGCAGAGGCTGGCAAACTGCAGCCCATGAGCCAAACCACATTATGTATGACTGTCAAGATAGGAATACGGGAAGGGTAGGGGGTAGGAAATAGAAAGGAAATGTTTTATGACAAGTGTAAATTCAACAAAATTCAGATTTCGGCATCCACCCGTAAGGTTCTGTTGGAACACGGCCACATTCATTGTTTGTGTTTTGGCCGTCTTTCTCCTCACTCGAATGGCAGTGTTGTAAGGGACCATATGGCCTGAGAAATCGAACTACCCACTATCTGGTCCTCTGCAGGAATCCTTCACGGATCCCCTGCTGAGGGTGTAAACTCAGGAGCCAGACTTCTCCAGACCATGTTCGTCCAGGGACACCTCTCCCTTCAGCCTCTGCTCCTCATCTGGGTACCCTTCCAACTGTGGCAGGAATGGGGGGCAGGGACTACCCACCCCACCAAGGTACCCTGGTGCATGCAAGTTTCTTCCTCCAACTGCCTCCTGCTATTTTTCCCCCTTTGGGGGGCAAGGGCTAAACAGTGTCTATTTCCCCATAAGATCCCAATGGCAAACCTAAGTTTGATTCTATCAGTTCATTTAGGGAAACCAATGAGTCTATTGGGCTGACTTACAGAGCATGGGGAGGGGTATGGGCAAGAGCATGTGTGGCCTTAAAGCAGCCACTGGGTGGTCTGAACCCAGTGGGGATGGTGTCTCACCCATGTCTGAATCAATGGAGTCTAGGTCCTAGTTCTTCCTATCCCTACATACTCTAGCCCTTCCCCAAGAGACCAGGTGTTATCCAGACAGAACTGTATACAAATGGCTGGGGAGAGTGATCAGATGGTAAGATAGGGTCCCATCCCCCCCAGACCACCACCACTGTCTCCGAGGGAACAGCAGCAGTCAGGAAGTCCAGTCATGTGATCATTCACAAATCTGCACAGCTGGTCTTATAAAGATGGAGGTTGTTTGGCTCAGAGAATAGCACTGTGTCATATACCTTCCTCACCAAGTCTCTAACCTCTACATAGCTTAAGATGAAGAATACTGTAAGAAACCCCTAACCTTGAACCGAAGGCTTGGGTCTGCCACTGTTAGAGGATTATATCAGATAGCTGGGTACTAGAGAATCACCAGGACATGACTGTGTCTTATCTCAAAGCAAAAGCAAACCAACACAAGACAGCCTTCTTCCAGGTCCACACCTGGCCATTAACACATGGGAATCTTCTCTAGGCTCAGACTCGGGCTGGAGTTGAAAGCCCAGCAATTAAAAGCACATACTCTTTTTTTTTTTTTTTTTTTTTTTTTTTTTGGTTTTATTTTTCGAGACAGGGTTTCTCTGTAGCTTTGGAGCCTGTCCTGGAGCTAGCTCTTGTAGACCAGGCTGGTCTCGAACTCACAGAGATCCACCTGCCTCTGCCTCCCGAGTGCTGGGATTAAAGGCGTGCGCGCACATACTCTTCTTACAGACAACCTGAGTTCATTTTCCAAATCCACGCCCAGCAACTCACTACTGCCTCCAGCTCCATGTGACCCAGTGCCGTCTTCTGGACTCTGTGGTTTCTGCACTTGTGATCACACACCCACACATAGATACGCACCCATGCATAGACATGAAAATTAAATCTTTTCCTTTTTTGATTATAAGCGGTCCAGGCACAGGTGAAACTGGCTCTTCTATCTGAGATGTAGATTTGGGAATCTGCTAGCCATCACCCTTATTAGCATTTAAGGCATGGATTTTTTTCTTCTTGATAAAGAGGCAGCCTGTGAGACTGTAGTGACTCCATAGAGTTCCCTTCCTCCCACAGCTGGCAGGTGAAAGGAAGCCACAGGGTGCCATGGGAGAAGGCAGAAGGATACCAACATGGCACCCAGCATGCTGTGTTCAAATTCTTTGAACAATAACTCAAACCCTACATCCTTTCCTGTCCATGGTTTGTCTCAAGAGAATCATCTATCTGAACTGACTCTCATCAGCTCAGAGGGGTGGGGTTAAGCCTCTGCTATGCATAGTGACTCCCAACTCTGAGCATTGGCCTTGGCAAACAGTAGGCATTTAATGGATGTGAGTTGAGTGCTAATTGCTCGTGAAATACAGACGTGTGGAGCAGTGCTACTTGAGCGTGGCCATGCTGAAGTGAGGTTTATTACAATCTTCATTGCAGCCCCGGGTAGGACTTGGGCATTCACCAAGGAGGAGACTGAGGTTTGGTAGCAGAAGTAGGGATTTCTAAGGAATTCTGAGCTCACACACCTATTGGGAGTGGGCAGCACTTCTGCCCAGTAGCCACCTCTCTGCTTCTCAACTGTTCTCATGTTGTCAAAGGACAAGGACCATTCCTATCTCAGGAGGACATGCCCCAGGCACTGCCTCTTGTATTTCCCATCTTCGCCCCCTGAAGCCTATGATGTCTCCCCAAGCACTCTCATAGCCTTGCCCTACATAGATTTGGCAAGGTGTTGTTCATGGAGGTGGTACCCCGCATAGCTTCATTCTGAAACTGGGTTTGGGTCCTGCCTCTACACAGGGCTTCTGACAGCTTTACCAGGGTCATAAAAAAAAGCCTTTCATGTGGCATTTATGGTTTGAAGCCAAGTAAAGAGCTGTGTCCATTTGCACTGGTGTCTTCCCAAAAGAAGGGAGGAAGTCGAGAGCCTCTGGTTAAGCAGAGTTGGCTCAAGACTCTCTCCTTGGCCCCTGAAACCACATTCCACATCAGTAGAAAGGTAGTTCTCTACTTGCAATAGGCAGTACATTTTTAAAGAGAGATTTTTAAATTTTGTTTTATGTGTATGAGTGTTTTGCCTGCACATATGTATGTGCACCGTGTACATGCCTGGTGCCTGCAGAGGCCAGAAGAAAACACCAGACTCCCTGGAACTGGAATTGCAGACGGTTGTGAGAAACCATGTGGGTTCTAGGAGCATGGATCCTCTAGAAGATCAGAAAGGACTCTTAATCACTGAACCATCTCTCCAGCTCCATGGCTCCCTTTAAAATGCAGACATCCAAGAAAACAGCAACCTATGTGGCTGCCTCCTCATCAGCTTCTCGGTGAGATGGCTCTCATCAGGACCCAGAACTGGCTAAAGCTTTGAACCTTGAAGTGTCAGAATCCTATGGAGGTCTGTAAGCCGGGCGGTGGGGCTGCAGAGGCAAGTGGGCAGTGACTTTCTGGGAGCACCCCAGTCTCCCAGACTTTCCAGCATGTCTGTATTCTAGCTGTACTCCTTCCCAACGACTCCTGCCTTCTGGGGGTTTCTTCAGTCTCATCGCAATCATTCTCGTGGATGAAATAATGGTGGCCCCCAATATTAAAAGAGTTATTATGCATTAAGGAAAAGAACCTTGGGGAGAGTCTCCAGGAAGGAATGTCCAGTTCTATTAACTGGAAGCTTCTGTAGCAGTTTCAGATGGCTGAGCAAGAAGCAGTTCTATCCTCAAATGAGAATTTTCTACTAAGAGGTCAAGCAGAGCCACTGTCTCCAAGGACACTAAAAGAGTTTGACTTGGAAAGGGGTTGAATAAAAGCCCTAATCCCAAGGAATTCTTAGTCTAGAGCAATCCCCTCCTACAATCTGGTAATTCTGAATCAACTAAAGATGTTTTGGGGTTTCCACCCCTGGGAAGGAGGTTGTGATGAATGAATGATCTTGATTGCCAACTTGACAGAATGTAGTGCCACCTAAAAGACAATTAACTTTATCGGGTTAATTGAAATGGGAAGACCCACCCTAAATGTAGGCAGCACCATCCCATGGGCAGGGTCCTGGACTGGGTAAAAAGGGAAAAGTGAGCCGAGCACCAGCATCCATCTCTCTCTGCCCCCTGACTGTGGATACAGTGTGACCAGCTGCCTCATGCTCCTGCCTCCACCCCTCCCCCACCATGGTGGGCTGAACCCTCAGACTGAGAGCCACAATGAGCCCTTCCTTCTTCTCCTTGCCTTTGTTAGGTGTTTTGTCGTAGTCATGAGGAAAGTAATTCTCTAGTGATCTCTGATGTCTAACAGGATGTTGGGAAATGCCGGGGGTCTCACAGCAAGGATCCAGCCAGCCCAGACATCAGTTAATCCAGGGCTGAGGAGTCTGCCCTCTCCGGTAGGGAAACCTGTCGCCCAGGCTTTAACAGGAGTTGAACACTGTCCCTTCCCACTACCTCCAGCCCCAATCATGGACTAGTGGAGAGGGCGGAGGTCTCAAGGGCCCAGCAGAGCATCTCCCGTTCCTCTTCCTCCTCCTTCTCATTTTGCTTTCCAGCTTCTCTCCCTTTCTCTCCCAGAAGTCATGTATCATGTTTATTGCATGTAAGGCTTCAAGGTTAGAATCCAAGATGTCAAGTTCCCCAAAAAATGGCCTCTCTCTGGATGCACAGAGATTTCGGCTCACATTTAGGTGACAGGGATGGACACATCAGGTGTTGGCTTCATTTTAGAAATGGAACAAAGCATCATTCATGGGGACGGAGTCAAGGTTTTCTCTTCAACCCCCTTCGCCTTCTCCACCTGCGATATTGTCAGGTGCAGTGCGCAAGAAGATATTTATAGACAGACCTGCTGTTCCATGTTGCACAGCCTTTGATCAATGTGCGACTGTCTGCAAGATCCTTGACATCTTTGTTGGGAGTCACGGGTGACCCTGTGTGACTTTGAGAAGTGGCTTCATCGTGTAGGTTTTCCGGCCTCCAAATTCCCAAGCCCCACACCCTGGTGAGCTAGGCAAGGACTGGGGAAATGGAATATTTCTCAAGTGGAAGAAAACTAATTACGGGGAGTCCATGGAACAAGATGCTAAAAATGAAAATAGATTGGTGGGAATTGACCTGGCATGTATCTACAAGCTGGCTGGCCGTGAGCAGCCTCTCCAACAAGATAGCCCAGATGATGAGCATGATGGATGTCCTTATGTCCACCTGTGAGTGCTGAGGGCCAGTGGGACCCCAGGAACCAGCTACTTAGGAAAGGACGTGGTTCCTTGACAACCGGCCCCGGCTCTTTATTTCCCACCATCATTTGAAGGCACAAAGATGACTTTAAGTCACACCTCAGGAGGGGGCTAGACAGGGACACCCCCTCATGGGCAGCCCAGTGGAGCCTGCTAACGAGTGTCCTATCTCACTGTAAATGCTCTGTGACGTGTGTCAGATCGATATGGAGACTATAAAGCATAGTGAAGTAAGCATGGGCCCCTAGGAATACAATTACCTCCCTCCCTCCCTTCCCTCTTTTCTTTCCTTCCTCCATCCCTCCCTCCCTCTGAACCTAAGAAAGGAAAAACACACTAGGAGTCAGTGTGCAGGGGACTCAGCTCTTCCTCTAGTCTAGATGCCAACTGCACACACCCAGATGGTCACAGCACCTGGGCATAGTGCTCATGAGTGAAGCCCAGAGGTTATGGCTCATTCTTTGTTGCCCCATAAGGGGCATGCCCAGCCTGGGACTAGTCTGTCTCTTCCAGGATGCCCAGCATGAGGCTAAGTCTCTGTCCTCAAGGCCTGTAAGTAATGGTGTCAGCCTTGGCTAGTCTCTCCGTCCCAGAATAGCCAGTAAGATTGCTTTTCTCCTCTTCCTCAGCCTCCATCCAGTGCCACTCAACTCCCATTCAGTTCTGCTCAGTCCTCCAAATAACCCACAGATGGTATTTATTGACCATCTTCTCCAGCCAGTACCTCTCTAGGTTCTGGCTCTCAGCTTCAGAGCTGGACCACAATCTGTCCACAGTTAGCAATTTTACCTCAAGAATGAGCTGTGACCCACGTGTTGGAAGGAGAGGGCTGACTTCAGCAAGTCCCCATGGCATCTTCTGACTTCCACACTTGCATCAGGGCATGCATACACATGCACACATGTGCACATGCATGAAATAATAAATATCATTTTAAAAAATCTGAGACCTTTTCAATGGTCTCCCCCCAGCTCCCGCTCAGTCACTTCCTGCTGACAGACTGTCTACAATACAATGACAAAAAGAGATTCTTGTGGGCACTGGCCTCTGTGGGTCACAGGCATGCATGTGACACACAGACACACGTACAGGAAAAACATTCATACTGGTAAAATAAAATGTAAAAATCGGATTTTTGTTTGTTTGTTTGTTTAAGAGCAAGAGCTTCTTTTTAAAACATTCTATTTGATCGTATGTCTTTGTTCAGAATTCTCCAGTGTGTTCTCTTCTCATGCATCCTAAGGTCCCGTCATGCCCAGCTGGTCCATGTGGCCAGGTCTTTCACAAGGACACCAGCCCACACTCCAAAGCTCTGCAGCCCACTGGCTCTGTCCCTGCCCTGGTGCCTTTGCACACCCTGGTCTCTCTGCATCGCGTGCTCCTCGTGTGGCCTCAGACCTCCCTGTGTCCTGTCACTCACATCTCTGTTCAGGTCTCTCTGGTCCTAAGCCACTGTAGAACAGACGTAGCCGGCCTCAGTCTCTAGATCTGCACCGTCATTCAAGTTCTCGTTAGCCATGAGTGGCAATTTAACTTACAGTTAGCTGAAATCAAACTTGAAATATGGTTCTTGATTATATATCAGCCCCCTTCCAAGTATCTGGCAGTCATAACAGGGATAGCTGAGATGTAGTTTGCAACTCTCTCTTGAGGAATCACACGTCCTTGGTGTAAACAGCACTGCCATCCAGGGAAGGGGCTGGCGTGACTCCAAGTTGTGAAGAGAAGGTGGGTTTTCCAACTGATTCGCAGATTCCCCCTTGTTCTAGCCACAAGCTCCATTCTGCTACTCTGTGGCATGTGGCTAGCATTACCACATCGAATGGTGTAGATTATGGGGGCATTTTGATCTCCAGTTCTATCAGAGCGAGTTGTGCTGAGCAACACTATCTGTTGATTAGGTTTGCCATTGCCATCACCTTATAAAATAATTCAATCTATAACAATTGTTGAATGTCCGTATTGTGTTTCTAATAAAAATTCAAAACATATAACTCTAGTATGTTTCCTGTGTATTTATATTTTTGTGCCCTGACAAAATTAGAAGCCTACTGTGTGCAACTGGAAGAAATGTCATAGTGTGCCCAGTGCATAGAAATGTGTTTCGTGTTTCTTGAAAAATAGCATCTTGTATATGTGTATACAAAATCAGTAGATTTTATAACTACATTTCTCTCTGCCCAGATTTTATCCTTTTGAAAAGTGTGTGTGTATGTGTGTGTGTGTGTATGTGTGTGTGTATATGTGTGTGTGTATGTGTGTGTATGTGTGTATGTGTGTGTGTGTGTGTGTGTTTGTGTGTACGTGTAGGTGAGAGGACAACTTGCAGGAATTAGGCCTCTCCTTCCACCATGTCGGTTCCAGAAATGGAATTCAGATCCCCAGGCTGGGCAGTCAGATCCTTTACCTACTGAGCCACCACCCTGGCCCAGTCCTTTCCTGTTTTTTGTTCATCTCAGCCAGTTTGAAAAAGGCTGAGCTCCCTGAAGCCAGAGAGCTTCACAGGTATGGATGCAGGATGTGTTAAGGATCCCCATCTGGTGTGTGCCTGAGGGCTCCAGACCAGAGTTCACTGAAAGAAGCACATGACCGATCCTTTATTTTATTTTATTTTTTTAAAAAAGAAAACAAACTATCTTTTTTTTTTTTTCATTATACATACCCAATCCAAGTTCCCACTCTCTTCCCTCCTCCCTTTCCTGGTGCAGGAGAATTGTCTGTATTCTGTCAATCATGTTTCAAATAAATGCTGATTGGCATGGCAGGAAGTATAGGCAGGAAAACCAGACAGGAAGTAGAGGTGATGCAATGAGAACAGGAGAATTCTGGGAAGAAGGAAGCCCATTCCTCCCGGTCCTGCCCAGATCACCGAAGAAGCAGGATGTGATCTACCCCACTGAAAAAGGTACTGAGCCATGTGGCTAACATAGATAAGAATAATGAGTTAATATAAGTTATAAGAGCTAAAACAAAGCCTGAGCTAATGGGCCAAACAGTTTGTCATTAATATGAACTCTCTGTCTGATTTTCTTTGGGACTTGCCAGCTGTGGGAACTGGGCAGGACAGAAACTCTAACAAGCAGTCCCTCGTGTTACACTTTCCCTCCACTCACACCACCCCATCCCTCCCAACCACTCCTCAGAGAGGGTAAGGCACATTGCTTTGGGGAAGGTCCAAGGCCCTCCCTACTGTATCTCAGCTGAGCAAGGTATCCATCCAAAGAGAATAGGTTCCCAAAAAGCCAATACAAGCAGTAGGAACAAATCCTGGTGCCAATTCCAGTGGCTCTTCAGTCTGCCCCAGCCATGCAACTGTCAACCACATTCAGAGGGACCGGTTTTGTCTTATGCTTGTTCCCTCCCAGTCCAGCTGGTGTTGGTGAGCTCCCATTAGCTCAAGTAAACTGTCTCAGTGGATATCCTATCACTATCTTGACCACTTTGCTCATGTATCCTTAGGTGCTCTTGCTTCCACAGTCTCCCTCTCTCCTCCTCCTCCGGATTCATGCCCAGCCCCTTCCTGTCTCCACCTGCTGTGTCACTGAGACCTGGAGAGGGTGTGGCCACCAGGCCAGAAAGCACACCATTCAGGACTGACACGGACAACTTCTCCTGTAAATGCTTCTGCTTCCATCCAAGTCCACCACCTTCTGATGAAAGGAAGATGAAGAGGAGAGGAAAAAAGTAATACCTGTTGGTGGCAGGATCCTCTAGCTACTCTATCCATATCTGAAGGCCCCACTCTCGTATTATCAAGATGTCAGAGAAAGAATAAGGCAGGGATTAGGAGAAGGGTAAGATTTAAACACAAGCTAATGTTCCCTCCTGGCATCATATACACAAGAACACATGGGGTTGTTATTTCATGAGCACCACTCTGCTGAACGCCCACCAGATGAACAGTGTACCAGCTAGGGTTTCCCATTTCAGCACCTGTTCAAGCCAGGGAAAGAGACATCTGTTCCGTACAGACAAGCATGTCGCGAACCCCAAAAGACAGAGAGCCACTGCCTGCAGTTCACACCACACATTTAAATGTCAGTTATTCCTTCAAAGTACAACTCAGAACAAATTTCAATTAAGGGGATGATATTTGGAGTGAGGAGAATCAATGGAGGTTAATGGGGAGATAATTTGGGAACAGAAGTTCTTTTTAAAGGTCTTTTAGTGAAGTTTTGGTTCCTGAATTGAATGGATATGAGCACTTAGCATTGACCCAGGGACAGACTTGGATCATGGTGATCCAGGGACAAACTTGAGTCAAGGATCTGAGTCCGGATCACCTTGGCATGTGCCTCTCTCTGCCTCACCCCACCAGCATCTGTATACCCAGAGAAGTCCTGGACACCCTGGTGGCTTCCTGGGCAGTGAGTACCAGGCTTTTTCCCGGGCTCCCCATCCTAGCACATTTGAAATGGAAGATTTTGTGAATGAGACCAGGCACCTATGAACCAAACCAGGGAAGCTACAGAAGATCTAAGGCGGTGAATGGTGAAGCTCGTGAGATGGTCACATGGAGGACAGGTTGTCACCACAGCATCTCGGTATCTCTGTTCCTGTTTACTTAGCTACTGGCTAGTTCTAATTAACAAGCCAGTCGGTTACAAAATCTGTATTTTGTATTAAATCAATAGGATGGGGTTTGGGAACTGGCTATGATCCTGTAGAGTGGTGTCCTAGTTTTCATTCCATTGCTGGGATAAAAACACCAACCAAAAGCAACTTAAGGAGGAAAGGGTTTCTCTTCACTTACAGCTTGCATTCTACCACCAAAGGAACCTGGGTGCAGTAACTTACTGGCTTGCTCGCCTGCTTTCTCATGACACCCAGAACTAACTTCCCAGAGGTGGCACCACCACTCACCATGTACTGGGCTCTCCTTCATTAATTTACAATCAATAAAATACCCCCCACAGACTTACCCACAGGCCAGTGTGATAGAAGCATTTGCTTAGTCCATCACAGAGGAAGTCGGGTCATGAAGCTAAGGTGGGAAACCCTGCTTACTGGCTTACTTCCCATGACTGGCTCTGCCTGCTTTTTTACATAACCCAGGACCACCATCCACAGGGGGCTGTACGTTATTCTAGAAAGGTCCCTAGGTCCTAACAGCCAAATCTGAGCCTGTCTCATTAGACAATGGTGTTCGTTCTTTGTACCCTTTATGATAGTTAACTAGTGGCCACTGTTGCCTTTCCTTTGCTAATTATCTTCAGTGCTGTGTGACTTATTTAACTCACGGTCATTACAGCGTTTCATCAGCTTTAGGATCTATTTGAAGTGAGGAGCTGAAGCTTAATTCTAACTACTCATCCAAGGAGCAGAATCAGTAGGAACTAGGAGTTGAGACTTCAGTCCATTGTGTCTGGTGCTGAAGTTCAAAGCCCTAACCATAGTGCTATGCTGTAGGGTGACCAGAAGGAAGATGAATACAAAGTCAGAAGCTCTCTGTGCCTTGAAATAAGCTTCACAATTTAAGGCACAAGTGTCCCCATCAGTAAGGATCAGGGACTTTAACAAAAGACAAAAACATTTTAGTGAGTTTAGTTCCTGCCCGGGCATCTTCCTGTAATACAGCAGCTTCAAGGTTGATGGATTGGACTGCAGTTGCATGGTCTGAGCATATTAATAAGTTCTGAATCGCTAGTTGATTCTGCAAGCCGCCCATCTCAGTCAGCACAGATGTGTACACACATTCCTGGCAGGACCAGCTGGCTGTGCAAGGAACAAGGGCCAATGGGAAGAGAGTCCTGTGTGGTTTCTGTGATGGCTTTTTTGGCTGAGATCTAAATTTTCAGTATTTTAGTATGCTCCCTAAGAGCTGTAGACACTTGAGGCTCTGGACCTGGACTTTGGTATGATATTGACATGGACTGTCCACCATGCCTAAGGTCAGCACCCATATCTCATCCCTAAGTGTGACAGCTCTGCACACGCTCACCTGTGCTTTCCTTGACCTCAGTTTCTTGGATCTTTCCCAAGGTCTCTATGATGACTGGGCTTGACCATTTACCACCACATCAGACTTAGCAACCTGCACCTTCCATGTGCTCTTGTTGGGTACCTGTCACTGACCTTTAATATTATATATATTACATACATACAAGAATATGTATGTATACATACATATATATTCTTTGACATCACATATAACCAAAAGTCATTTTCTTTTTTTTGTTTTCATTGAGCTATATATTTTTCTCCACTCCCCTTCCTTCCTCTCCCTTCCCCTTCTACCCTCTCCTATGATCCCCATGCTCCCAATTTACTCTAGAGATCTTGGTGGGTTTTTTTTTTCTATTTCCCATGTAGATTAGATCCATGTATGTTTCTCTTAGGGTCTAGATTCTTTGTTGTCTAGATTCTCTAGGGTTCTGAATTGTTGGCTATGTTTTCTTTGCTTTATGTCTAAAAGCCACTTATGAGTGAGTACATATGATATTTGTCTTTCTGGGTCTGGGTTACCTCACTCAATATGATGTTTTCTGGAGATCCATCCATTTGCATGTTAATTTTAAGATGTTATTATCCTTTTCCACTGTGTAGTACTCCACTGTGTAAATGTACCACATATTACTTATCCATTCTTTGGCTGAGGGGCATTTAGGTTGTTTCCAGGTTCTGGCTATGACAAACAATGCTGCTATGAACATAGCTGAGCACGTGCCCTTATGGTACGATTTAGCACCCTTCGGGTATATACCCAAAAGTGGTATTGCTGGGTCTTGAGATAGGTTGTTTTCTGATTTTCTGAGAAATTGTCATACTGCTATCCAAAGCGGCTGTACCAGCTTGTATTCCACCAGCAATGCAGCAGTGTTCCCTTTACCGCACGTCCTCTCCAGCTTAAGTGTTATCAGTGTTTCAAAAGTCATTTCAACCCTCCCCCTACTCTGATCCTTTTTCATCCCCTCCCTTTCACTTGGAAAGTCCTTTTTCTGAACAAGCTCTCAGCTGAGTTCCATGTTTTTACATTTATGTGACCCATTGAGTTAGCATTGCTTGCATGAGGCATAGTGAGGAGTTCTGTGTTACCATGGGAATGGTGGAGCCATGAGTTTAAGTGTGATTCTTACCAGACCCAAGGTCCACTTTTTGCAGAAATTGTCAACCTGACTCAGAAATGTGCACAGAGAGTCTGAGGGTATGTCTGTGTGCCAGAGTGTGTGGCTCATTTAGCACTTGTGATGGACTGAGTTCAATCCTGAGCACCAAAAACATCCCAAGTGATATTGACAAAGAGAATATGGGAGGGTTCACGGTACCTGCTTTAAAGCTTACTACAGATTACGGGAATCAAAACTGTGTGGTGGCACAAAGCAGTAGAGAAAGATAAAGACAGACCCAGGTCGACAGGTCGTTGGGGAAGGATTGCAATTCTGAATGAACTTATAATCCTGTGCTCAATTGGTTTTGAGTGACAGTATGTATCAAGAAAATTCAATAGGGAACCATGCCCTTCTAATGAATGGTGTTGAGATGGGTGGTTATCCTCCCACCATAAACAAAGACCTCTGCTTCCTACCATCTATAAAAATTAGTTCCAAATGGATCAATACCCAGGTGAAAGAGCAGAAGTAAAAACTTCAGATCACATGGGTGGACATGACCCCATATTATAATAGAATTCTAATTATATTATACATATATACACATATATTCTAATTCTAATATATATTTTTCTGGGTGTGGTGGTACAAACCTTTAGTCTCAGAACTCCAGAGGCAGAGGCAGCAGCAGAGGCAGGTAGATCTCTGAGTTCCAGGCCAGCCAGGTAGTGAGACCCTGTCTCAAAGGAAAGGAAAATGAAAGAATTTCTTACCTCCAATTCTAAAATCATAAGCAATCAAAGAAAAACTCTATTAACTGGACTTCATTTTGTGCTTCAAGGAACTGTACAAAAAAAAGGAAAGGTGTCTCTTTCGGAATTGGGAGAAAATAATGGAAGCTGGTGGTCTGATGAGTGCTGAGACTAGCAAATAAGTCTTACAATTCAAAGATTAAAAACCCAAAGGACTCAGTTATGTAGACAAAGAATGGCATAAAGCTTTTCTCCAGCAAGCATGTGAGGGTGGGGGGACTCCAGTTAATTGCTCCCCAGAGAAATGTAAATCAAGCCACAGTGAGATGCCACCTCAAACTCATCAGCACGGTTAGCTTCAGAAGCAGGCAAATGTTGAGGGAACGGGACCTCTAGCTCATCGGCCTCAGTGGAGCACTCTGCTCTGGAAAGCACTGTGGTGGTTCCTACAAAGTTAAGCAGAGTTAGTGTATGGCCCATTAGCTCTGTTTACAGCTACAGCCCAAGAGAATAATGAGAAGTGCCCATACCAAAACCCTGTTTGAGTGTAGTAATATAATACTAACGGAAGCAAAATGTGATGTAGCAGGGGCTGAAGAGATGGCTTGGAGGTTAAGAACACTCACTGCTCCTGCAGAGGACCTGAGGTTGGTTTTCAGCACCCACATAGTAACTCTTAACTTCATGAATTCCTACACCTTCTTCTGGCCTACATGGGCACTGCGTGAATGTGGTATAGTATGCACTCAAACCAAAGAACACATGCGTACACATCCATAAAAATTACAAGTGTCCTTTCTCCCCTTCTGGACCCCTATGAGGGACTTCGCATACCAGAAGTCTCTAGTAAGCTAGAGATTTGTGTATGCCCTGCCTTCAGTATATGGAGTTAAATGTTACATTTTATGGAAAAAAAATGAAATAATACTATTGACCAATCATAATGACAAATTGGATTCACCAGATAAAATTAGGAAGGCGTGACTTTGGCCCTAGAAGTCCAGATATACTTTTGTGTTCTGCCCCCTTGGTGAGGTATGAACAGGAACGACTAAGTTAGACCTCACAGCCTGGTTCCCAAGCACACCGTCTCCAGGTTTTGTGTCTGTGGTGATGAGAAAATCTTACAGTTCTGGTGATAGCCTGGGACAGCTGAAGCCCCACATCAGTCGTGAGAAAATTCTGATGGGAATTCCCTGGTGTGTTAACTTACCATCTTATCTTGGATGTTTTAAGAAAAGGGTTAATAGACTCCCACAGGTACATGCAGAATATTCATGAATGAAATAAACAAGGGTCACTGCCCCACCATGTATTCAAATGTGAGCCAGGAATGGCAGTGACCTGGGAGCACCTTGAATTTATCAACCACATGCCCAGCATGTGGCTAGGATGCAAAACGGGCAAGATCTGTGTGTAGCCCAGAGGGGAAACAGACATGACCAACGGTGGGCTCTAGGTGGGTGTTCCTGCAGTGGTGCGAATCTTGTGTGCAGACAAGACAGTGTGTATGTGTGATCCTACACAAGGGAAGGAAAGGCACTGGAGGAACAGGATGACCTGTGGCTTCCAGTGGGTCTGCCAGGACAGTAACAACAACTCCCTCAGGACTTCAGGCTCCCAGAGTTCAAGACCTGGATTTCTTTGTTCTGGTTAGTTTTAACTGTCACTTGATGTAATCTAGGATCACCTGGGAAAAGAATCCTAATGAGGAATTATGTAGATCAGGTTGGCCTATGGGCATGTCAGTGAGGGGAGTCTCTTGATTGTTAATGGATGGAGACTCAGCCCATTGTGGGCAGCACCATTCCCTAGGCAGGAGGTCCTGGCCATCTTAAGAGGAGAAAGTTAGATGAAAGCAAGAAGGAAGCAAGCAAGCAAGCAAGGGGCAAGCAAGGGTATGCCTAGTCCCTCTGTTCTTGACTCTGAGATCTGGTGTGACTAGCTCATTGAGTTGCGGTTTCAACTGAAATAATGGGCAAGGACTAGGAAAGGCGATCTAATCCCCCCCAGTTGGTTTATGTCGGGGTGTTCATTACATCAACAGAAATAAAACTAGGATACCTTCTTTTACTGAGCTGAGATCTGAATCTCTGACCACCTTGGAAAGACATTCTGGCAGACCTTTTGTCATCTTAGAGAGCAGATCTCATGCAGGCATGGATGGAGGTGGTACAGTGCAGTCAGCCCAATGACCATCCACCCCAGAGTACCCCTGACTAGTTGCCCTGAAACTCTCAGCAAGAGTAATGGTATTGTGATTGACAGCCTCTTGCTTTTCGCTTAACCTGGCCAAGGTGACAGACAACCTATGAGTAACTGTGTCCTTGTCATGGTAATAGCCTACATGGATGACAAGCCCCACCATAGTGGTAGAAGCCTCCGCAGCCCTAGTTCTGGGCCAAAGGAGTACCTCCCTTTGAATAGAAAAATGTATTTGTAGAACTTTCCACCCGCTCTGTTCTCTCAAGTATTTCTTGCTGCATCCCACTTAACAATCTCTGGGCTTTTTAGAAGGCCATGTCAATCGGAGCCTGGGATAATAGCTCTGCCATTACTTAGGGCATTGTTGAAATATGAAGGGCAAAGTGTGCCTCATTATTCAGGTTTTCAGATGTGATGGCACCTAGCCAAAGTGGTCCCATTAACTCTCAGGGCCTCTCTCAGAGACTCTCCACCTCAAAATCATAACTTTTTTTTCCCCAAGGAAGTGGAGAAAAGTTGAAGGCTATCATCAGCCTCAACACACCAGAGTCTCTCCCATCTGCAGGTACATTATCTATGCATGAGGCTTTCAGGGTCCGGCTTTTGGGAGCTTGATGTATAGTTTTTAAATCTGAAGAAAAAAATCTTCCCATCTCTGATTCAAAACAACAAGGAATTCAAGAGGGCATTAAGGAGCCCAAGTGGCGGCTCTGGTGGGGAATTTCTTGATGGGTATCTCGCCTTGCTAAGTTCTGCAAGGACCTCTTTCATTCAGCGGGCCTCATCCTTAAACCCTTGGCATGTCTGTGGGACAGGAGACTGACTCTAATACAGCCCTGATTCTGATGTTGACGTTTCTGGTTTTCATCATGGCGTAGACTTGGTTTCGTGAATTAAAAAAGCAAAAGCAGGCTGGGAGCCAGCAACATGCTGTCTGTATCCTCCCTTCTAATGTCCTTACCAATACCAGCGAGTTGATCCAGAGTTAGAAAGCTGGGCCCATTCGGTGAAGCGCTTACTGTGCAAACACAAGGACCTGAGTTCAATCCCCAGATGGCACTGGTTACACTGGCATAAGAAAGGCAAAGACGGATGGATTACTGTGGTTCAGTGTGCATTCCAGGCCTTTGAGAGACTCTGAGAAAAGTCAAATGGACAGGTCCGACTGACTAACACCTGAGGTCGTCCTCTGTGTACATATGCTCGCTGTGCACACACAAGACACACAAACCCACACAAAGAGGCAGCTTCACGTTCTGCAGCCAACCTCACCTCCTTAGTGATGCCAGGACTGTGAACAGATTCCAGCGTGCCCACAGCCTCGGTGACCTCCTCACAGTGTCCCAGACCTTCTGGTGAGCACACATCATCAGAGTCTCTGACGACGCACAGCAGAAAGCAATGCCTTTAGGGAACACAGAGCAGAGCACCGTGGGAAAGCTGCAGAGTGGTCCACAGAAGCAGAGGAGCCAAGAAGCATCTAGAACTGTGGGGAAAGAGGGCAGGGGAGGCTGGTCCAGCATCCTTTACTGACCATTCAGAGACAGGGGGCAGGTTTGGTAGCCACAGAAACCAGTGATCCCAAGGTATACCACCCACCAGTGGCAAGGGTCCACTCTAACGATGTCTGCTTTCCTCACTCCACCCTTTGTTCACCCCTGGCCCAGTTTTACAGTCCCAGGAGGCACTACTTAGAAAAGGGTCTATCTTTTGCCGAGCCTATTCTAAAAGAGGTAAGATAGTTAAAAGCCTGTTCCATCTAGATCACAAATAAAGGCATCTGGGAAATGCGGGTCACTGTTGTAAGTTCAAGCAAGATGAAACAGGACTCTGTTCTCCATCAGGGAAAAGTGTGGTGAGCCCCACCAAGTGACAGAGTCCTGCCACATTATCTCCCAAGCCTGTCGTGGCAAGTAAAGGCGACATGGAGCAAGTGCCCTGCATCTAAGAGGTCCTTGGTAATCACGACGGTCATTTAGAATTATGGCGAGTGGGTCCTTGTGAGCCTCTTGCTAAAGACACAGGGCAGATGTGGCCCCTTGGTGAGCTTCATGGCCACTGCCACTGCATTTGCTTCTAAAGTGGCCTGTGTCATAAACCTCAAGGAATGACCATGGAATGGCTGTAATACAGCTCTGGACCTGGGCTGTGGCTGGTGGAGACAGACATCCTCTTTCCCAGGGTCAGAATCCAATGGTGGCTGTGTTTGCTTCCTGAATGTGAAGCCCTTGTAGAAGCAATGAGAACTAATGCAAGCAGATCCTGGGGAGCTGTACTTGGAGCCTGGCACCCCGGGTGACCCCTCATGCCCCATTCAGATTCACTTCTGTTTCCATTTCTATGAATTCACCTGGGGACCTAATCGTACCTGAGAAACTTCTACCCACAGTGGAGAGAATGTGATAATAAGATTTTCAGATTGGAGAGAGGGAAGATACTGGAATCTTTACAGCCCTGGCCGAATGTTTTTACAGGGCTGTTTCTTTTTATAAGACCAAACCTGCCCTGCAGCACTGTCTTTCAGATGGGCGTCCGAAGGACAGGATTCTTCCAAGCCCTCTGTGTACTTGGTTTACTTGAGCACCTTCCAGAAAATTCTACAAGAGTGTCAGAAATATATCTTTGAAAAATCTTCAGGTATAGTCGCTGTGACTAGCACCTCTGGGTTTTACCAGAGGGTACTTCTTGAGATGCCAGCTCAGCCGTCAGATCTATTAAATGTCCGACGTGTTCAGAGAGGCGTAGAGACTTTGTCCCGCTGACGAGCATACAGCCAAGCAAGCAGGGCTGCTATGCAGTTGTGTTGATCTTGAATGGCTGGAGTCCACGTTTCTCTGCAGCAGGTGGTCTCACATTGGGGATAGGACGTAGATGGCAGGTGGGAACTGGAGGGCTGTTTCTGACCTTGAAGTTGATGAGGCTCCACTCAGAAGTTGTCCCAGCTGACCCTGCACACCACCTCCGTGCTTTCTGGATCACCTGGGGTGTGGCCCAGGGACTCCAGCTGTAGGGTCACCTTTACCATACTGCTTGCTCTGAGAATAAACCACCTGTGGAATGTCACCTGTCCTGTGACCCTTCAGAAGGGGGTGATGATGATGATGATGATGATGGTGTTCTCGTGAACAACAAATACAATGGAAAGAGGGGGAGGATGGCGAGGGGGCCTGCTACATGAGCCCCCTGCAGAGCAGCTGTCTTCCCCAGTTCCCTCTCCACTGATAAGACTTGCACAAAGCAGCCCTGGCTCCGAATTCTGCCAGAGCCTGCCTTTGAGGGGTCAGCTCGGACCCAGTACCAAGGCAGCCTGCCTAGCCCACCTTGCTCTAGGTACCCATGCCCACTGACCTGAGGTTTTTGGCTCCCCACAAACTCCCTCAAGGGCTTCTGGGAAGGATACTGCCTCCCTTTGCTACCCATCCTGTTCAGCTGACACACCTATCCTCGGATGATTTTATATCCGTCAGTTCAGGAAAGCCCTGGACCAAGAACCACCAATTCTGCGGTCTGTGTTTCTCGCAAACCGACTTGAACAGTAAAGACTTTCCATGCAGATATATTCCCAATTAGAACTCCCTATAAAAGATGTTCTTCCTCCTTAAAATAGGTTTTAAAAAAATAGTTTTTATAAGCTGTTAATCAAGCTATAGCACACATATTCCAGAGAGCTCGACTCCGAAGTAAGCAGCTATACCAGTGTTTTGTGAAGCAGGCATAGCAAGCACAGGCCAGGCTCAGGCGAGGCCAGAGAACAGTGTGGCTGGGAGCACCACTGGGAGCCTAGAGGTTAGGCCTCTGCCAATGGACTAGCCGGGTTGGCCCAGCGGGGGCTCGGATGCATGATAATGTTCCTTTTCATGTGGATCCTCCTTCTCCCCTCCTCCTTCCTCCTATTATTCCCTCCTCCTCCCCTCCTGCCCTTCCTCCTCTTCAGTACTAGGGATGGAACCCAGGACCTAGTACATACAAGTCAAACACTCTAGTGTTGAGCCATATCTCCGACCCTCTTTTTACTTTTTTTTTTAAAGCAGTCTCAGAAAGTTGCCTGTCCTGTCCCTTTGCTTGCCATCCTCCTGCCTCAGCCTCCTGAGTAGCTAGGATTCCAGATGTGAACCATCGGACCCAACATGACCAATCCACCGAAAAGTGAGATAGGCAGCTTTCTGCTTCTTTCTCTAGGCACCAAAGCACATTTTTCTTTTGCATCAAAGGGTCCTGGCATGCTCTTCAGTTAGCAGCCTGGAACAGAATGTCGGAGCCTATCAACTCTCCTTTCCCTCTGCTGGCTGTTAGCACCGTGCCATCTCTTCACTGGTCAGAGCATGAGTGCAGGAGGGAACGGGAAGAAGGAGACTGGGTTTGTGTGCAGGAAGATTAAAAACTGGGGTGGGACTGAGCAGCATGCCTCAAATAGGCCAGCTGTGGGAATCCAGGGCATCGTGGGCCAGCTGTGGGAATCTGGGTTCTGAAGGTTCACCAGTGGGAACGTAGGTCCTCGTGGGCCACCCCTGTACATCCTGGGTCCCAGAAGATGTTCACTCTGGCTTAGGGGAGACAGGCTGTTTCCTCTCAGCACGTATCCACTACAGGGAGGTGGACTTCTTCTGATGCAGTCAATGGCTCACACTTGAAGTCATTCACCTTTGCTAGTGGATCCCCACAGCAAGCACATTTTAAAAACCTTCACACACAGAAATACATTCTGTGCGTGTATGAAAATGTCCTTACCGGATCCAGCACTAAGACCATACACCACAGATAAACAAAGCACACCCAAAACCCTTCACCAATCAACTAAATGGTGACCAAGGGCTCTTTATCCATGTGTCTCCATGACAAAGGACCCGGATCCTAGCAGGCTGATGACTGACTGTTCCAAGAAACTATATTGATATATAAATTTTTAAAATTGCATTTCTTTATTTATTTGTAGATACAAAGAATGCATACCAGGGTATGTGTGTATAAGTCAGAGGACAACTTTTTTTTTAGTTGTTTCTCTCCTTCCACCGTGTGGGTCCCTGGAAAGCACCTTTACCTGCTGAACCATCTCACAGCCCCTTCTGTTATGTTTAAAAAAAAAAAAAAAAAAAAAAAAAAAGAACAAGGTGTGATTGTTTTTCCACCCTGCATCTTTTTCCTGGGCTTGTGTCTTTCCAACCATCCCCTAGCAAAGATCCTCTAGTCTCCACCTCTCCCCTGGCATTTTGTAAATACATCTAGAAGGCTCTTTGCAGATGTTCTGCATTGTTAGCATTGATTGACAGCTCGAAGTTTTCTGGCATCTACCAGATGGTCATGAACCTGCTAGACCACAACTCACACTGATCAGCCACAGAGGAATAAGCCAAAATTATCTATCTGTCCCTGGAAGTCCATCCTGAGAAGGATCCAAGAAGCTTAGCCAGTATATAGGTGCCAAGAGGGGGAGCTCCTTGCATGGGCATCTTCTACGAGTGGGCATCCCTTGCCTGGCAAGTACAGATGGCACCTGCTGTCAGCACTCTGGGCCCACTGCTTACTCCTACCCAGACTGAGGATGGCTTGTGACCTTGCGTTCTGCCCCTACTGACCTGTCTGTGTTCACTCTCATTCCAATGGTTCTGTGTCCTGTATCTCTTGGCTGCCGGTCACTCATTTCTGGCCCACCATGGAACACCAGCAGTCTCACAAGCTGACGTGTGTGTTGTGAACAGAACATGGGTGCAGCAATGGCCTCAGTCACCCAAGGAGTTCTGTAGATGAGGGGATACAGTGAGGAAGGGCCCCAAGATGACTCACTTCACACCCAGGCTAAGTGCTGGCTGAGGGAGGCTCAGTATGGGGGACTGGACACCACCTCCTGCTAGGTGCTTCCTTCAGATCACTGCACAGCCACCAGTAAAGCACCTTCCACAAGCCAAATACTTTCTAGGCATCTATCGAGAGGGCAAGTCCATCAGACGGCCACCCATTCCACCACTAAGGGGTAGTCTCATGACCTCCATATCTCTGGTACCAGGGTGGGTTTGGAATGTCTGCTGAATCATCCATGAAAACCATCCTGGTTATGGCTTATGACAAGAAAGGTTACAAATACAACCAGTCAAATGAAGACACTCAAAGCACAGAATCTGGGAAGTACCAAACTTAGAACGTAGGCATCCTTTCATCATGCAGCTAGGGTGGCATCCCTTTTCTCCACCCACCTGTGTAAACAGCATGCTTACAGCAGCACCCACTAGGGAAGCTGGCCCCAGTCTGGGGACTAGAGGTTTCTGTGCTCTAGCCCTTCAGAGGGTGATGATATATGACCACAGACACACAGACACACACACTCCTAAGAATAGTGTGTTACTACAGATACACACAAACACACATACGCACACACATTACACCTAAGGATAATGTGTGGCCACAGACGCACACACACCTACCTAAGTCATAGGGCTTGGAAGGCCATACTCAATCACATTGCTACCATCTGCCTGTCAGGGCCATCAGACAACAAGCATGATCTGTCAAGTGTGACACACCCAGACTTAAGGGTGACCTCAGTAGCCTGGAGGTGCCCTGACCTTGGACTTACCATCTGTGACCTTTCATCTCTGTTAAGACTGTCCACCTCTGGCTGGACTCCCTTGGGGGCGTCTTTCTATCTGCTGGAAACCTCTGGAGCCCCTGTCCACCGTGCCAAATTGATTTGTTGATTAACTTAAGCTTTTTGAGGTCCGAGGCTTGACATGTTGTCTAGGCTGACCTTTAACTTCCAGTCCTTCTGCCTCCATCTCCAAAGTACCGCCATACCAGCTTCATTGATTTTTAAGATGTATTTTTTTTAAATTGTGTGTATATGTATGCAGTGCCCACTGAGGCCACAAGAGGGCATCAGACCTCCTCAGAGCTGGAGTTGCAGGAAGTTGTGAAATTCCCAACATCAATGCTGAGATCCCAACTTGAGCCCTCTACAAATGCAGCCAGTGCTCCTAACCTCTGAGCCATCTCTCCAGCCTCAATTTCATTATTATTTTATTTTATTTTTATGTGTATGAGTGTTTTGCCTACATACATATCTGTGTTCCATCTGTATGCAGTACCCTTAGAAACCATAAGAGGACACAGGATGCCCCGGGACTAGAGTTATAGCTGGTTTTGAGTTGCTATGTGGGTGCTAGGAACTGAACCCCAGTCCTCTGGAAGAGCAGGCAGCTATCTTTTTAATCCTTAAGTAAAATGGCATTTTATTAACTAATTGTCTGATATGCTCAGGGTACTCAATTGTTTTTTCTCCTATGATTAATTATAAAGGAAAAGACTGTGCATGTTTCATAGATGAAGGAAACCTTCCTTAAGTTCTCAGTAATATACGCAAACTATTTACCTTTACAGATCATTATTTGCAATCTTTTGCTGATTTTTAAAATTGCCATGGAATTGAGGGCATTTTCCATCAAATTTCACAGGCAAATTTTCTTAGTCTACAATGTTTTCTGGTACAGATTCTGTTTTTTTTGTTTTTTGTTTTTTGGTTTTTTTTTTTTGGATTTTTTTGAGACAGGGTTTCTCCGTAGCTTTTGGTTCCTGTCCTGGAACTAGCTCTTGTAGACCAGGCTGGCCTCGAACTCACAGAGATCCGCCTGCCTCTGCCTCTGCCTCCCAAGTGCTGGGATCAGATTCTGTTTTTTTTTTTTTTTTTACTGAGGATTTTATACACGTATATAATGTGCTTTGATAAAATGCACCCTGATCCCCTCCCTTCTAGTTTTTCCCCAACTCCCCATCACCTTTGCTTGTAGCTTCTTATAATTTATTTGATTTTATTTTTTTAAAGAAAACAAGCTATCTTTTTTGATTTTACATACCCAATTCCAGTTCCCACACTCTCCCCTCCTCCCATTCCCTCCACCTACCCCCCATCCACTCCTCAGAGAGGGCAAGGCACATTGTTTGGGTAAGGTCCCTACTATATCTAGACTGAACAACAAAGAGAATGGGCTCTTAAAAACCAGTACAAGCAGTAGGGATAAATCTTGATGCCACTGCCAGTGGCCTTGCAGTGCAACTGTCCCAGTCATGCGACTGTCACCCACATTCAGAGGGTCTTGTTTGGTCCTATGCTTGTTCCTTCCCAGTCTGGCTGGAATTGGTGAGCTCCCATTAGCTCAGGTAAACTGTCTCAGTGGGTGTCCTCATCATGGTCTTGACCTCTTTGCTCATATTCTCACTCCTCCCACTCTTGGACTGGACTTTGGGAGCTCAGCCCAGTGCTCCAATGTGGGTCTCTGCCTCTGTTTCCATCAGTTGCTGGATGAAGGTTTTATGGTGACATTTAAGATATTCATCAATCTGACTACAGAACAAAGCCAGTTTGGGCCCCCTCTCCTCTATTACTTAGGGTATTAACTGGGGTCATCCTTGTGGATTCCTGGGAATTTCTCTAGTGCCAGGCTTCTTGCTAGCCCCATAATGGATCCCTCAATCAAAATATCTCTTTATGTCACACCCAGTCCTACAGCCGTTCAGTCTCAAAGAAAACACACAGAGGTTTTTATATATATAATTATAAACTGGTTGGCCTATTAGCTCAGGCTTCTTATTAACTTTTACATCCTACATTAAGCCATAATCCTTGTCTGTGTTAGCCATGTGAGGCATTCTCATCTTGTCTCTCTGTGGCTGGGTGATGACTACAGACTCAGCCTTTCCTCTTCCTAGAATTTTCCTGTTCTGATTACCTTGTCCATACTTTCTGATTGGTCACCCCACCTATACTTCTTGCCTGGCTACTGGTCAATCAGCATTTTGTTAAAGCAATACAAGTGACAAATCTTTACAGGGTAGAAGACCATTGTTCCATAGCATGCAAATTTCAAGATGTCATGGTTTTTTACTGTTGAGTAATACTCCATTGTGTAAATGTACCACATTTTCTTTATCCATTCTTTGGTTGAGAGGCATCTGACCACACTGAACCTGATAAAAGAGAAAGTGGGAAGTAGCCTTCAATTCATGGGCACAGGAGACCACTTTCTAAATATAACACCAGTAGCACAGACACTGAGAGCAACAATAAATAAATGGGGCCTCCTGAAACTGAGAAGCTTCTGTAAAACAAAGAACACAGTCAATAAGACAAAAAGACATCCTACTGAAAGGGAAAAGATCTTCACCAACCCCACATCAAAGGAATGAGCTCCAAAATATATAAAGAACTCAAGAAATTAGACATCAAAATTCCAAATAATCCAATTAAAAATGGGGTACAGAACTAAACAGAAAATTCTCAACAGAAGAATCTCAAATGGCCAAAAGACTCTTAGGGAAATATTCAATAATTCAATGTTTCTTAGCCATCAGGGAAATGCAAATCAAAATGACTCTGAAATACCATTTACACCAGTCAGAATGGCTAAGATCAAAAGCACCAATAATAGCTTATGCTGGAGAGGATATGGATTAAGGGCAGCATTCCTCCATTGCTGGTGGGAATGCAAACTTGTACAACCACTCTGGAAATCAGTATATATGTCAGTTTCTCAGAAAATTGGGAATCAGCCTACCTTAGGATCCAGCAATACCACTCTTGGGTATATACACAAAGGATGCTCAATCATACTACAAGGACATTTGCTCAGCTGTGTCTGTAGCAGCATTATTTATAATACAGCAGGAAGTTCTTATAACAGCTGAGCCAACTCTCCAATCCCTTCCTTATTTCTTAAAAGTGAATCTGGCTCAAAAGTCATGTGGAAAGGTAGGTAAGGGAGAAGTCTTACCCCTTCTGAACTCTCTGTGCCACAGGACAACCTGGTAACTCCATACAGCTGTTGAGCCACCTGCACTGACTTCTGGGCTTCCTTCTGACTCAAGTGCAGACAAAACTTAAGCAAATTCAATAGCCATTTCTTCTTGCCCTTTCTTTTCCTGTGCAGAACTGGATGCCTTTTGTGATCTCTCTACATATATCTTTATACCAATATCTATATCTATATCTAATTATCTACCTCTATATCTCCTATATCTAGATATATATGTATATATAGATTATAGATAGATATAGATGATATAGATAGAGATTATAGATAGAGATACATAGATATAGATGATATAGATTATAGATAGATATGGTGTAGATATAGATTAGAGAGAGAGAGAGAGAGAGAGAGAGAGAGAGAGAGAGAGAGAGAGAGATTTCTAGCTGACATTTCACAGAGCTGTTTCTGTACCAGAGACTACTCTCAACTGACCGTGGTCACTTTATATTCTTTATATTCACTGAGCAGAGCATCCACAATTTACCATCATAATCACCAAGGGCTCAAGTATCTCACACACTTTCACTATTAACACACATACAAAGATATCTACAGGGCAAGTTCTCTGGCACTATTTAAGTAGACTACATGGCCTTCTGGCCAGATGGGGTAACCATGAGCAATTTGGATAAATTTTCTTGCTTGGGACAAGAACATTCAGTACTTCATTATCCAGCCAGAGTCTGTTCCTCACACCACTCAAGTCAGGGTGGGATGTGACTTCGTATGCATTCACACATCTATTTCTTTTAATATATATGTGTTTATGTTTGTGTTTATGTTTGTGTGAGAGAGACTGGGTACATACCTATCACAGTGCACATATGGAGGTCACAGGACAACTTTGGGTAGTCCTCACCTTCCAGCTGGTATGAGACAGGCTTTTCCACTGCATTCACAATGTTAGCTAGACCGTGGGCTTTCAGGGATGCTCCTGTGTCTGCCTCTCTTCTTGCTGTAGAAGTGCTGAAATCATAGGTATAGCTTTACATGGGCTCTAGGGATTTGAACTCAGATTTTTATGCTCTCCCTGAACCAGCTCCCTCCTTAGCCCTCATACCTCCTCTTTGTAATGCTAAGACTTTTGTGATTTTCTTTCTTGTCAATCTGAGCTCATGTGACCAAAGTACTTATTGAGTGCCTCTTTTGAGTGAGTATGTGATATAGATGTGAGCTCAAGAGACATCTCTGTGCATGTGGGCCTGGCTCTCTGTGGGAGAAAACATGAAATAGACTTGTTACACAGTTGCCGGGACGGAATAAAGCAGAATGGATGATACAGAGCAGGAAGCAGTTTGGTTCTCTAGGGGGAGGACAGTCACACAGATCTACTTAAAATGAAGAAAAGAAGGAGGAGGAGGAGGAGGAGGAGGGGAGGGAGGGAGGGAGGGAGGGAGGGAGGGAGGGAGGGAGGGAGGGAGGGAGGGAGGGAGGGAAGGAAGGAAGGAAGGAAGGAAGGAAGGAAGGAAGGAAGGAAGGAAGGAAGGAAGGAAGGAAGGAAAAGATAAGAAGCCCTTCTCCAAAGAAAGTCTGGCTTCAGGGATAGGAAGGAAGCAGTGGAAGAACTGAAGGGAGGAGATCCCAGGAAAGAATGCTGGCACAATTTTCCTGGCCTCCATGCTCAAGCACAGGGAAGATCAGGAGATGAACCGTAGTGGTTGAAAATCTCTTTGAGAAGATGGGGAGATGGCTAGGCAGTTAAGAGTGCTGGCAGTCTTGCAAAGGACCTGCATTCAGTTCCCAGACCCCGTGCTAGGCAGCTCACAACTACCAGTAATACCAGTTCTGGGGAAAGGCACCTCTTCCTTCCTCTCCCTGCACTGGGGACACTTTCTGCAGTGTTCCTTCTCTGACCCCCAGGATGAGCGCTGCTGAGAGACTGAGCCCCTCAGACAGGGGTTCACTTAGTTCACACACAGTGTGAGGGAGTTTGGCCTGGCTTTATCAGGAGCTATGGTGACATGTCCAATTACCTTGGGAACTTTTTCCTTGCAAGGAAGGAAAAGATGATTAGGAGAGATGACAGCTACAAAATGAGATGTAAGCCCTGGGGAGGGTTCTTCTCACCGAGGACTCGTCCAGACTCTGTGAGGACGATTCATCTAAAGAACAAATGCCTTCACCGTGCCCAGCCTCCCTTCCATCCAACCCATTCCATGCCTCCTTGATGACTAGCTGGGCCTCTTCTTCATACACAATTGACCAGGCTGTCTTCTTGCAGAGACCCATGGGCAATATAGTAGGGTTAAGACCACTTACAAGGGCACACTGCCCATACCAAACCTGGCCTGCAGCAGAAGGACCTGCGAAGAGGAGGCAGTGCTCTGGAGTGCCTGACATCAACTTGCCACACAAGCTACAGGCTCAGATGCTCAAGTAGAAGACAGATATGCCACTGGCCTATTCAAACAGCCAAATAGGCAGGTGCCGTTCCTATGAGACAAGAGTATTGAGCCCCATGAATACAAGAGAAGGTAGGGATATGCCAGCTTGGGGTACCCTCAGACTGAGACCCAGATGTTTAAGACATAATTTTATAATTGGATCTCTCAAAAGAAATCAAGGCAGCAAGTCTGGTGGCAAACATGCTTTTTTTTTTTTTTTTTTTTTTTTTTTTTACAGTGAACAAGGCTGAGAATGTGGCTCAGGTGGTAGAGTGCCCATCTAGCATGCACAGAGCCCCGGGTTCAATCCCCAGCACTGCATAAACCTCATGGTGATGCATGCCTGTAATTTTCAGACTGGGGAGATAGAGGCAAGAGGATCAGGGGTTCAAGGTCAATCTGGGTGATATGAGACCCCCTCTATAAAAAAAAATATCGTGAGGAAGTTCCTCACATTCTGTTCAACACCATAGCTTCTACCAGGAGGAAGGAACATTCCTGGAGATGAGCTTGACCTCAGAGTTTGATGGAGCCAGGTAGAGCAGTTTCTTAGGACTAGAGTATTTATACGAAGCTGTGCGTCAGGCTATCAAGAGATGCCCCAGACAGGCATAGCACAGGCTGCCTTGGTTACCAGAGGAGCTAGGTCTCAGAGACAGGATAGGCTCCTGAGCCAGAAGCCTGGGGATGGTTCAATGTTGCAATGAAAACCATTGAAATTCAGGTACCAGCTGTCTCACCCTCTGGGGAAAGCACAGTTAAGCTCCGGCCATCTCTCTTTATTAGAGTTGACATCCTACACAGAGGAAACAAACAAGGCCTGGGGCTCCGAGGCCGCCCCGCCCTTTCTGGGTCCGCATGGATCAGGCTCATGTTTTCCGGGCCAGTGGTTTATTTGTGCAGAAAATGAAGTAACACGCTGACAATTAATGAGATGAGAGGGGTGTGTCTGGCTGCATTCCGGGAACCTTTTCTTCTTGTCTAGGGATGTTTTGCAATTAACACAGGGGTCTCATCTACATGGCTTTGAACAGAAAGCGAGACATGGGCAAATCCAGGTGGCCTCTAAGGGGCAGGTGGCCTATGGCTTTTCTTGTCCCCATATGTCAGTGCTCAGGGCCTCATGTTCCAGAAGAGAGGCTGCAGTAGAAAGGGATGCATGTATGCATGCATCTATACATCACTGACTCCCCAGTTCTCTTCACTGATTTAAAGCAGTTATTGGGGTGACTAGATGGCTCAGTGGGTGAAGGCACTTCACACTAAGTCTGATGACCTAAATTGGATCCTTGGTACCCACATGTTAGAAGAAAAGAACCCGCTCCTGAGCAATGTCCTCTAGCCTCCATGTGTGCACCAGGGTGTGTGTGCACGTGAGCCCATATGCACATAAGTAAATAAATATTAAAATTTAAGTTGATTATTATGTCCTAATTATGCAGAATTGCAAAGAGTCCTTTTGTGAGTTTTTGAAGTGTTATGAAAATATTTTCTTTTATCTTCAGCTTCAATCTAAATTTCTTCCTTATGCCTTTGAAGTAGCCATTGGAGTGTGTGTGTGTGGTGTGTGTGTGTGTGTGTGTGTGTGTGTGTGTGTGTGAAAGAGAGAGAGAGAGACAGAGAGAGAGAAACCTGAGACAGAAGAGCCTAGCAAGAATTTCAGGATGCACACTTCTAAACTGTGCAAACCCTAGGGTGGGCTGAACTGTCCAGCCTTCTTTATTTCTGCATTCAGGGGTCAGTAATTGCGTTGCCTCCTCTATGGCTGGGACACGTGTACATTTATAGACATGAGAAAGAGCTTGACATACAGTGAGCAGAATATGACTATAATTTGTTAATGTATAATTTACATACTGCTTGCAAAAGACTGTAATGCATAGTGTTTGGGAAGATTAGACACGCGATGCTCAGGTTTTCCTCCACCTTTGGAAAGCCTGATTCTCCCAAAGCAATGCATCCTAGAGAAGAGCTCCCATGGTCTGTCACCTCCCTGCCCAGCTCTGCTTGCTACTGCCCAGGGCACAGCTTGGGGGGCTACTTCCCAGCTGCAGTGGTGATGGTACTTTATGGTCCAGCCTAGGGATTTCTCAGAAGGGAAGGGAAGGATGTCTTCAGAGCAATCACTCTGGGACAGCAGGGCATGAGGGTCATGCTGAGCAAGCCACACAGCAAGTCTCAGCTTCGGCATTGATGGGCACTGAACACCTTGAGATCTTTCCCTGTCCTTTCCCTTGGAAGCCAAGTTGAAGGAGGGGGGGGGCTTTTTTATCTTCTCTACAGCCTATGACTGCCCCTACTGGCTGGGCAGTCATCCTGACACTAATAATGGATGACAGACCATCCTCCAGCTCAGACTCCGCAGCGTCTAGGTTTCCTATTGCCCCTCAGCTTCATCATTTCTTCAGGTATGCCTCCCCCTGTTCTAAGGTTAGGGGTACCCCTCCCGAGTGTGCTGTGCCTTTTCTCTCTTCCCCTCCCCTTCCCCACCTCATCTGCATCCCCCTCTACTCTTCCCCCCTTCTTCGCAGGCTCTCTCCACTTTCCTCCTCTTTCTTCCTTGGGCTCATCATCTCCTGTCTATTTATTCGGGTGTTCAGCCTGACACTAATGCCTAGGACTTATCAAGGATTTGAGTGACAGATTAAGGACTTTGCTGTCCCCAACCCAATGGACACAGTCAGGTGTCATGTGGCCTCCGTGCTGTGAATCTTTATTTACATCCGCTTGCCATCACTTTCTTTCATCTGTCACGTGGGACTGCCATTTCTTACTTGGTACTGTCCAAAGATCAGATACTCTGCTGCAGACTGCAGTGGGAAGGAACTGTCTGTCATCTTTACCCTCAGGACGTGTGTGGGTGTTGTTTGGGATTTTTCTCAGTGAGCCAGAGAAATTAACAACATAGCAAGACCTTAAAATACTGATACATGGGTTATCATATTGCCTGAGCATCCTCTGGGTATCAACGCATTGAACAATTGAACACAAGCTCACTGGAGGAGCACCACACTATAAATATTTGATAGGCCTTAATTTGGCTCTTCAGAATTGATTAGTGATGTCTGCCTTGGCCAAGCACTGGAGTAAAGGCAAAAGAGTACTTCATTGAAGGTTTATTGTCTTAAAGTAAATGTAAGGTGTGGGGCTTCTCAAATACCTTTAGAGAATTTATTCTTCTTATCCTCCCTCATCAATCCTGACTCTAGCAATCATCTGTGTGTGTTTACGAGTGTGCATACACATGTGCATGCATGTTTATGTGAGCAGGTATGTGTGTGCATGTGTTTCAGGATGTGGTGGGGATGGGGGTGACAGCCAGAGATCAGGCTAAGGCGTTCTTCCTCCGGCTCTGTCCACCTGTTTTATTTTTGAGATGCAGCTTCTCAGTGGTACCTGAGGTTTATCAAAATCAACCAGAGGGTTGACCAGCAAGTCAGGCCCAGGGTCGCTTGTGAACCGCTCTAACCATGATGTGAACAAAACCTACATTCAACAAGGAGACCAGAGGGCAAGACTCCTGGGCCCACCTCTCCCACAAAATCTCTGCTTGCTATCTTCAGTACTCACTCCTAAGCATGGTGTGGGTGATTGTGGTCTGGCTCAGTCTTTTCTCTCCCTCTCTGTTTCGAGATCCCTGCTTTCAGTGTCATGAAGAAGGTCCTTTGGTAAAGCTCATACACTCATTCCCTGCTGACTCAAGCTCTTGATCTTTTTGTCCGTCCCTGGGATGGCGTCCTCATGGTCCTTAAATCCTAGCACGATCTGTCTAGACCCTCAAAGAAATGGTACCTATTCTCTTTCTCTCTACAGTAACCTTCAGTGCTTCATGGGGACAGGCCCTTCCAGGCACCCCACTCCCCTTCTTGCTCTTGGAACACTCAATATTCTGCTTGTCCCTCTCGCACACCGCTACATCCTGCACCAGATACAGTCAGTGCCGACCCCTATCTTCTTTTCTTCCTTTTGCCATACAGTCTGCCCAGAGTACACCTGTGACTATTTGAATGAGAGATGCTCACCATAAGGCTGTGTATTTGAACACTTGATCTCCAGATGGTGGTTCTCCTTAGGGATACAGCCTTGCTGGAGAAAGTGCGTCTCTAAGGGTGAGACATCCTCTGTGCGTCCATTCCCCACTCTATCTCCAGTTCACCGTCTCTGCTCCTCCTGTGCACTTGAGGATGTGAGTGCTCAGCTTCCCGTTCCTTCCACTGCCGTGCCTCCCCACCATGACTGGCCCTTACCCCTTTAGAATCATCAGCCCATGAATTAACTCTTTCTTTTATAAGCTGCTTCTGCTCACGGTGTTTTAGTACAGCAACCAAAAGCAGCTAATATAAGCCTGTATTTCCCGTTTAGAAGGTCTGGGTAAAAGGGACATATGCTTGCTTTTAGATTATATCATTGAAAGATTGCGTCGGTGGATCTCTTCCTCATCCCCTGGCTGGGAGGAGAATATAAATGGCAGGAGCTGAAGCAGCTACCTTAGACACAGAGTTGCAAGATACATGTTCCATGGTAATTTTGTGCATGAAAATATAGCCTAGGACTGAGGCGTAGAATAGGAGTAGAGTATTTTCTGGTATATGCAAGATTGGGTTCTATCCCCCAGTGCCACACGCAGACATATATAAACACAGACACATGCATGCACACACATACATGCAAGTTCTGATGCTAAAGTTCATGCGATGTATATCTTACTATCTTTTAAAAATGGAAATTAAGGGCCAGCAAGATGAATCGGTGGCTAAAGTCGCTTGCTTGCCATCCAGTCTGATGGCCTAAGTTTGATCTACATGTTGAAAGAACAGAACTGACACCTGTAACATATTCTCTGAGCCACATATGCACTGTGGCACCCTCATAAACACACACACATACAGTGGGGAAGGAATGTAAAAATGGGGGAAAAAAAGGAAATCCATTCATCAGTCTCTGAGCTAACAAGTATAGAAGTGTAGCTTCAGGCAGAACTGGATCCAGGGGCTTGAGGGTGCCTCAAGACTCTGCTTCTCTCTCCACTGTCAGAAATCTTCTGTACGACCATCCAGACACACAGCATCCTCGATTCATAGCTTCCAGCTTCATGGGGCTTAGAGGGGTGTTCTTTTCTATCCCCATGCCATCAAATCTCCAAAGAACTCAGGCAAGCCACACCAGAGTAGTAGCATGACCCTTAGCCTGCTTTCATGGCCATGCATACAAGTCAGCTGCCCTTATATAAGGTAGAACAGGTCCCTAGAGTCCAGTGAGGTCAGCGGTGCCTAGACAAGAAGGGGTTAATTCAAAGTCAAGGATGGCTGGAGCCCTGGCACTGAATGGGAAGGTTATGGGGAAGTGAGGAATCTGTAGTTGCTGTCTCTTAGTCAGAGGACATCCTGGGCAGTATGAATTCTAAACATTAGCATCCCAGACACATTCACTCCAGGACACACTAGCTGCCATCGGAGGTGTGTAGACCAATCAGAGCTGTCCCCTCCAGAAGTGTGGCTTCCCTGCAGGGCTTCCTGCTCCCGCTGGCTTCAGCCCTGCATCGCTCAGGTACAAACTGCCATTTACAGCAATGGATTGAATTTATTTCCATTTCCTCTCTCCCTCACCTTTTTTTTTTTTCCCAACCAAAAATATAATTCCAGCCTTAGAAGGCAAACTTCAAGGTGGAATTCATCAAAAAGGAAGCTACACTCGGTAATTTGTGGACCGGGGGAGAGTAAAGCCACACATTAGATTCTCAGTCAGGGGCTCCTAGGTGGAGGGGAGTGGGAATGCAGGCCTAGGGCAGGTTTGGGGGTTACGTAAAGACTCTCACATTCTCCTTCTTTCTGGGTTCTCATGGTAAAAGCTCATGTGACAGCAAGAGGACCCCCGCAGGTCTCACATCCACTCTCGATAATCATGTTGTAAATGGCAATTGGCCACTTACCCAATGGAGAAAGTTTTTCGTGGCTCCCAGTAGAAGCAGCTTCCCCTTGCCCTGTCCACCAAGTTCTGAGAACACAGGGTCTGGAAGGGGCACAGGGACACTGGTGAGGCAAACATCCCAGGAACCAGTAGAGTTCACCCCGCTTCTCCACGGCTGATGAGAGGGTGATGTCACCAGCTCGTGGGTGCTCCTGTCCTGTCCTCGGGGAGACAGAGCGTCCTCTTGTCTCCGAGGAGGAATCACCATGGATTTAATTCCAAGATATCACACCCATCTGGATTCTGTGAACACAGCACAGCCTGGGAGGAGCTCGTGGTCCAGGACAGCGGCTTCTGCGCTGGCCTCTGCGAGAGCTGAGAGCCCAGAACAGTAACTTCAGCAAAATGCAGCACATCAGAGCTGAGCCCCCCGGTGTAATCTGCGAAGGCCTGTATGCTTCAAAAGTCTGAAGTCAGTGCTGCTTGAGACTGGTGTGTGGTGTGTGTGTGTGTGTGTGTGTGTGTGTGTGTGTGTGTGCGTGTGTGCACATGTGCTCGCATGTTACATACTCTCCAAGGTCCTGGAACTACTGCTATGTGTGAATGAGAGATTTTTTCCTCTCTTACTTTGTTAGGATTCTGATAACAAAATTATGTCAATTGGTAATATCAGTCAACTGCTAATCCATTACAGATCTAGAGGCTGGAAGTTCAAGGTCCTTTAGATCAGCAGACTTGGGGACAGGTGAATATTGTTTCCATGTTCATAGATGGTAGCTTCTGGCTATGTCCTCCCTTGGCCAGGACCTGGCGGCTCTCTAGGGCATCTTTCGTAATGACACTGATCCCATTCATGAAGCCTTCTCCATCATGCCCTGATTCCCCTCTAAAGAACCCACTTCCCAGTACCATCCCTTGTGAGTGGGGGGTTGGTTCATCCTGGGAGTCTAAAGAGATACATGGGGTCACACCAACCTTGCCCTGGTGAGAATTCAACATGGAAACTGAGGCTTGCTCTATCCAGAGTTACACCACGCTGGCTCTGATGAGGTCGGCTTGCTAAGGGGGGAGGTTGATTAGGGAGAATTAATAAACACAGCATATAGTGATAAAGGCTGTGGATAAAATTACAATAGGATCAAGGGACAAAAATGAGAAGGCAAATCCCACTCTTTTGTGAGCCTCCCTAAGGTACATCTGAGCTGAGAAGAGGGAGAGGCCGCCAGCCAGGCCAGCACAGACAAGGCATGCAGAAGCAGGGAACTGTCAGAGGCACAACTCCTGGCGTGTTGCTTTGTCATGACTCAGAGCTGGAAAACGAGGTGAAAGGCAGGCAGAAGTGTGCAAAAGCAGATCATGGTGCCGGGCGGTGGTGGCGCACGCCTTTAATCCCAGCACTCGGGAGGCAGAGGCAGGCGGATCTCTGGGAGTGCGAGGCCAGCCTGGTCTACAAGAGCTAGTTCCGGGACAAGCACCAAAGCTACAGAGAAACCCTGTCTCAAAAAACCAAAAATAAAAAGCAGATCATGGTGACTGGCAAATGATGAATCCAGGGCAGAGGGTTTGAACTTGGCAGAAACTGCTCTTGAGCCCAAGTAGGTGTTCCTCTCGGCACATGCTACTAATCCCCCCTCAGCACCTTAAAGTGGGTGAAAGACATCCATCATGGCCCACATACCAATGGTTTGCTCACCGAGGGCATTCTGGTGCTGGGTAAACTAAGATCTGAGAGGGCCGGGTAAGAAGCAGGAAGCAACCATGAGGCTGTCATTGTGTCCCATCACACACCTCGATATAACAAGAGTAGTTACAGTGAGGCTCAAGAAGGGGGTGGAATGAAGTGCCTGCCCATCCTGGGAGCTGCCCGTCATTGTCCTTTTTGAGACATTTTTACTGGGGAGTTTCACTGCCGTGCTGTGGAGAGCATTGCAAGCAGAGACTAGCGGCACCTTCAGGGGCAAATTAGTGGGTCAGCCTCATGCAAAATTGATGCAGCTGCTTCACTGGAGCCCTCCTCCTCCTGCCCAGCCTCTTCCTTGACTGGCTATCACGTCTCTCAAGGAAGATGCAGGTGCTGGTGAGAAAGTGCATAGGGAGCCATTAGGAACTTGACAGATGGACCCTTTTGCCTTCTTTGGTGTTTATTATTAATAAAGTTTCGCACCAATGGCTCTTGACGAGCAAGTAGGGTAGTTTCCATTCAAGGTAGCTGTGTGTGTGTGTGTGTGTGTGTGTGTGTGTGTGTGTGTTCGCGTGTGCGCACGCATAAGCATGCATTACCTTTAGCTCATCTCCCCTACCATAGTGGGAATGCACAGGTCCAGGTCATTAATTTCAAACCCTACCCTCTGGCTCCTAGACCAGCCATCCTGTAGTTGTTAGGCAGTGACAAAATACCTGATGAGAGCAATTTAGAATGAAAGGGTTTGTTTGGGTCATAGTTTAAGGATCCAATTAGTCATGGAGAGAGGAGGCATGGTAGAAGGAGCATGAGGCAGCTAATCACATTGTATCCAATGTCAAGAAGTAGAGAGAGATGGATGCTGGTCCTCAGTGCACTTTTTCCTTTCTTGTTCAGTCTAGAACCCTAGCCCAGGGGATGGCGCCGCTTATATTCAAGGGGCGGCTTCTGCAGTTAAGCCATCACAGACACACTCAGAAGTGTGTGTCCCAGGTGACTCTAGAGCCTATCAACACAATGATCAATGTCAACCATCACATATCCTTGTAATGAGCAGAGGACAAATTGTTTATCATGGGCATGAGGCTGGTCCCTCTGTGGCTTCTGTGACTGTGTGGTTCTGACCAAGTTTACTGTTCCTTTTTTCATCATTATTTTTCAAAAGGAGTCAGCTTAGTTATGGGTCTGTTTGGTGGTGTAGTTAAAGGATTCAAACTCATTCAACACATGGCAAACATGTAGTCGAAAATGGGCTTATGCTGGAAATCCTCCAGAGTGGTTGGTCGTCCTTACTCTGGCTACCATTGGACATATTATTGACTTAGACTGCTGTGGGACAATGATCTTGTATCCTGTAAAGATTTGTCTGTTGTATTGGTTTAATAAAATGCTGATTGGCCAGTAGCCAGGCAGGAAGTATAGGTGGGGCAACCATACAGGAAGTAGAGGTGGGGTGACCAGAACAGGAGAATTCTGGGAAGAGGAAAGTCAATTTGCGGTTGTCACCCAGACTCAGAGGAAGCAAGATGAGAATGCCTCACTGATATAAGGTACCAAGCCATGCGTCTAACACAGACAAGAATTATGGGCTAATTTAAGATGTAAGAGTTAAAAAGAAGCCTAAGCTAATAGGCCAAACAGTTTATAATTAATGTAGGCCTCTGTGTGTTTCTTTGGGACTGTGTGTTTCTTTGGGCTGCAGGATCAGGCAAGACAGAAACCTCCATCAACAATAGACATAGAGCATGGACTCCCAGCCATTTTTCTCCTGCCATGGGACTGTTAAAAAATCAGGGCAATAGGGACCAGGCATAGGGGAACATGCCTTTAACCCCAACAAAGGCAGATGATTTTGAGCCAATATGTTCCACATACTGTGAGACCCTGTCTCAAAAACAAAACAGCAACAAAGTTAGCGCAGCAGAAGCAAGAGATGGCTTTGTTTTCAGCTAGCCAACATCAAGCGATAAACAACCTGAAGAAGGGAGGATCCCTCTTTGAAGGTTTTCTGGATGGCCCCATACCCATGCACATATAAGCAGGATTAATTGTCATTAAAAAGAGAAATAAGGGCATAAAGTAGGGAGGGGACTTGTTGAGGGACATGAGGAGAGTTGGAGGGGTCAGTGAAGATAGATATGATCCTTTATGAAATTCTTTTTTTTCTTTTTCTTTTTTTATTAATTAATTTATTTAATTATTAAAGATTTCTGCCTCTTCCCCGCCACCACCTCCCATTACCCCCCCTCCCCCAATTAAGTCTTCTTCCCTCCTCAGCCCAAAGAGCAAGCAGGTTACCCTGCCCTGTGGGAGGTCCAAGGACCACCCACTACATGCAATAGGAACAAGAACCCATTGCCATTGTTCTTCAGTTCTCAGTAGTCCTCATTGTCCGTTATGTTCAGCGAGACCGGTTTTGTCCCATGCTTTTTCAGACCCCGGCCAGTTGGCCTTGGTGAGTTCCCGATAGAACATCCCCATTGCCTCAGTGGGTGCACCCCTCGCGGTCCTGAGTTCCTTGCTCGTGCTCTCTCTCCTTCTGCTCCTCCTTTGGATCGTGAGCCTTTATGAAATTCTTAAGAATAAAGAAAATTTGCTATTTTTGAAAAAAGTTTGTATTAAAAATGAAGAGGAAGAAAGTGAGAAGGATAATTCGGGACCACAAGCAGACAGACCCATAGACTCGTATTCTATAAGGTACATTAATGGGTGATTGAAAACTGATCAGTCTCTGGTGAAATGGAAGAGATGCAGCCCATAGAGAGATAAGATGTAAGAATGCGACGGTCGTGCTGTGCGGGAACCACGTTTGCATTTCTGATGAATTTAAACCAATTGTGTGAACGTTCTCTTTGAAATAATTAGGAATGTTCTCATTCTGTGAGATGATTTAATTCTGAAGGAATGATAATGGGAAAATAATTGTGTTGCTAGCAAATCTTCCCAGCATGCCCTTTAATCTGTCATTTGGCCACACTCCACTGTACGGATGTAGGAGGGACGGGATACAGAGTAACTCTCAGAAGTCTGCCTCTGAAATGCAAAACGGAATTTGGAACAGCAGTGGCAGGGTCGGGGTCAGAGGTTGGGATGCGGGAATGCAAATGAGAATCTTTGGTATGGGTGGCTAGATGATACATCCATTGATGGAGAGCGGATGTAGGACTCTGAAAACATATTTCTGCGTAAACCGTCCTTCAATAGAGAGTCAGCTGGTTCCATGGCATGTCTGTTAATGCCCATCAAAGGGACACTTTGGAAAAACACCTCCATTTGTCACGTCTGCCAATAGCTGAGTGCATGTTCAGGTACCGGTGTGCTCTATTCCACTGAATCCAGAACTTGGAAGAGATGTTGTATAATTTGATACTGTGTGCCGTTGCCTCTATACGGAAATGAACTCGTGATGACAGATGATAGGCAGCTGAACTCAAATAGTGAGTGGTGGAGTTTGGGGTGTCCCCTGCCTTTTCTGTGTGTGGTTTTGAAGATACAGCCCAGGGCTGGGCACATGTGAGGTAAAGTCACTACCACTGAGCCTTTTTCCCAAGGCCTTTCATATTCTTTAAGATATATTTTTATTTTTTTAAATTATGCATATGTGGGGACAGAGGGAATGTGCACAAGAGCACAATGCCCATGGAGGACAGAAGAGGGTGAAAGAGCCCTTGGATCTGGAGTTGTGAGCTGCCTGGTGTGGATACTGGGAGTTGAAGTTGAGTCCTCTGCAGGATTAGTACATACTCTTAACCACTGAACCATCTACTCACTTTTTTGTGATTTTAGTATGATACAGGACAAGTTGTCTGGGATGCCCTTGAACTCATCCTGTAGCCCAGGCAGTTTATGATTCTTCTACTTCAGCCTCCCAGATACCAGAGATGCCTACCTGTACCCCCAGTCCCAGGTCTGGTGTAGGAGGTCCTTCTGTTTATGTGTTGCTTTCGTTGGTTGAATAAAGAAACTGCCTTGGCCTTTTGACAGGGCAGAACTTAGGTAGGCAGACTAGACAAAACTGAATATTGGGGAAAAGGGCATGGATTACCTGCCTGGGACGGACACAGGTTAGAATCTTGCCAGTAAGCCACAGTTATGTGGCAATACACAGATTAATGGAAATGGGTTAAACTAAGATGTAAAAATTAGCCAGTAAGAAGTTAGAGCTAATGGGCCAGGCAGTGTTTAAATGAATACAGTTTCTGTGTGATTATTTCAGGTGTAATCTAGCCAGGACAAAAAGCAGGCCCTCTCTCCTTGCAACACAGCTCCTTTTTTCCCTAATTGTTCAATCCTAAACATATTATGTTTATAACTGGATAACAGATTTATCTAACAATCAGCTTGCAAAATTCTGAAACTCCAACAGGTGCCTGTTTCATGCTGTTTAACTAGCGGTGTGGGGAGACAGAGTGGAAGTCTGAGAAGTAAGCCCGTTGAAGCCGTGCAGTGGTGCATGAGCTGTTAATGAACATCTTAGACCAGAGTCTGCAATGGAGCTGGGGAACCCACTGCTGAGGACCAGAAGCAATGGAGCTGAACAGCAGCGTCAGGAATCCTGCTGCTCTCCAGCTCCAGCTTTGCCTCGGAGTTATAAAGACCTGCTGATAAAGAAGTCACTGTTAACTCAGGATAGAAGCAAACATGGGGAAGCCACAGGCAATGGCCCATAGGGGCCAAGATCTGATAAGATTATCATGACACAGAAAGATGCTTAGTAAGAAACATCTTTGGCTGTGCCTGTTTCTACCTGAGGGGTGAGAAGCATGTGCACAGACAGGCTGGCTGTGGTCACTGACATCAGGGAATCAGGAACTGAGTCATTCCATGGGCAGGACAAAGAGCGGGGGGGAGGGGCTCAATGGCTTTAACATGTGTACACCCGTATGCACATGTGCATGCACACACACAGGTGCACATATGATACATGTAACTCATGCATGTATATACATGCCCATAACACACAATTCATTTTTATCCCTATGCTTGTGTGTGTACATCTGTGCACACCATACATTCATGCACTGGCTTCTTTTAGGAAATACAGGCATGACCAGGGGACATTTCATGCCTTGGAAACATGCACAGACTCTTCATTTTCTCCATCTTGGTTCCTGACAGACATGGACAATCTACCCTGTCAGGTAATTTAAGGAAGGTCAAAGAGATTGGCAGAGGAGGTGAGGAAGTAGGTCCTGGTCTGTGAAGGGACCCTGTCCCCGCGTGGAGCACTCAGCACCAGATCAGAATATGGCAGGCTATATAGGGTGACTGTATTCATGGGGTTCCCATGGGAGAAGGGAAGTGGGAAAACGACCCCCACTGCTGAGAACAAGCTGTGACCATGTACATGATTGGTGAGTTCACATTCTACAAAACAGTGGCGATGCTGGGTAGCATGTGTCTGTAATCCCAGCACTAGAGAAGCTGAGGCAGGAGGACTGCTGAAAGTTCCAGGCTAGTTTGGATCACAGGCTGAGACTCTGTCTTGAAAAGAAGTGAGGGAGGGAGGAAAATGGGAAGAAAAGAATTGTCTGTACCAAGCCATATTCACAAAAGTCTGCGTTTTTTAAATCTTAACATATTGCACCTTACTAGAGAGTGTGAGCGTGCCGGCAACCAGACATGTTAACTTAGAAGATCTATGATTAAGTTTTTCTTATTTCTACTGTGACATATTCGTCTCAGTGTGCATTCATATAAAAACATTTTTTATTACCAAGTATGTAACCACACAAGGGCTCCTTTGTGACATGACTTTTCTATAGCAGAGAGATTGCTGATTTCAAGAAAAGTATCGAGTAAATGAATGCAATCACAGAGAGTATGTGACTCGCCGGCAGCTTGGGACTAGAACCTGAGTGGCTTTGCTTGCAGAGAGCCAGGAGGAGGCTGTATGTATGTGACCTTCCCTGAGCATTGGCCCCTGACACCCTGCTTGACTTTCCTGAGCTCAGAAGAGCTTCAGGGGCACCAGGGGCACTCAATTCACACATTCACCTGGTCCTTCTTAGTATTCTGAACTATTGAAACTCCAAGCCAGCTCTCCTGCATCAGGAACTCTGCTAGGTTAGTGGCTGACTGTGGGTATGAACTCACGTGCTTTCCTGCAGTAGGAAGACATACATACCTTCTACTCTGTGCCCTCGCGTGCCGTGCATGCCCACTGCAAAGGTGTCCCCCCCCCACACCAGCAGCTGCCACTGGATACAAGAAGCAAGAGGTGTTCCTGTGACAGCATCTGGAGCCAGGCTGGTGGAGAGCTCTAACTGCCGTGCTGAGCAGCCCCAGCCTCTAAGGCTGCCGCCTCTGCCTTGTAATGTCAGTTGGTCTTACATCTCCTAGGAGCCCCACCAGGTGGGCAGCTGCAGTGGGGGCTTGCTTCTATCCTCGCATGCTGGCATCTGGGCCAGTTCTCCGGGGCAGCTGTGACTCATGGGTGGCTAACATGTAGTGATAGTTTGTATGTGCTCTAACAAATAAAGCTTGCCTGAGGATCAGAGTGTAGCACGAGCCACTAATTAGCCACAGAGGCCAGGCCGTGGTGGCACGCACCTTAAACCCAGCACTTGGGAGCCAGAGGTGGGTGGATCTCTATAAGTTCAAGGCCACCCTGGGGTACACTAGACTAATTCAGTCTCAAAGAGAAAGAGTCCTGGCGGTGGTGGCTCACATCTTTGATCCCAGGACTAGGGAGGTGGAGACAGGAAGTAATATGATTGGGTGGAGAGGGGAATGTAAGGCAGGAGGAGACCAGAGCTCAGGATTTAGTCTGAGCTTTCATAGAGATGGCATTCAGTCTGAGGACTTGCAGAGATGGGATACCCCATTCGGGCTGGAGATTTCACAGAGGTAAGAGCTAGTGGCTGGCTGCTCTGCCTCTCTGATCTTTCAGCTTTCACCTCCATTAGGGGTGATTAGATATTAATCTGACTCTGGGTTTTTATTATGAAGACGAATTAGAATTGCATTACACTAACACCTTGGGAATGTCTTCTCTTCTGATGCAGAGGGAAGTGGAACACAGGCATCAGCATGTGTTTCCCTTGGGGCTATGTAACCAAAGCAGTGATGGTTAATAGTGTCAACCTGACAGGGTGTAGACTCACCTAGGAGGCATGCCCGGAAGGTTACTTCTAGACTAGGCTAACTGATGTGGGAAGACCCACTCTGAATGTGGGTTGGTACCATCCCATGTTACGCACAAAAAAGAGAAAGTGAGCTGAGTACCAGCATTCATCTCTTACTGCTTCCTGAGTGGAGATGGCATGGGACCAGCCGCCTCACACTCCTGCCACTGATGGACTGTACCCTCAAACTGTGAGCCAAACACTCCCTTCCCTTAAATAACTGTCATTGGTATTTAAGTCCCAGCAATGAGAAAAGTAACTAATGCAGGCATTGTCCCGGCATTTCTCCTTGGTGAGTGGCAGCCATGTTTACCTGCACACGGATGTGGGTTCTCCTGCTGGGACCTTTGCTTCCAGCTTCCCCTTTGTGAGGACACTAACTGTTTAAATCTGGCCCACCTTTATGACCTCTTTTTAACTTGGTTCTGTCCACAAAGACTTTTTACTCCTTTGTATGTGTGTGTGGCAAGCATGTGATCATGTGTGTTTTTTGTATGTGTGTGGACATATGTATGTGGGTATCTGTGCATGTATGTGCACATCCATGTGAAAGCCGGAAGTTGTTCTCAGCTTGATCCATCTTCCATCTTATTCACCGAGACAAGGTCTCTCAAACCCAGAGCTTGCCAATAATGGCTGCAGTTCCCCCCTCTCCCTGCTCCCAAGACCCTTTATGAATGAGACCACACTCTGAGGATCTGGAGCTCAGACTCCAGCATGTGCTAATGGGATGGACAGTGCACTCCAGACAGCTCCTGATTACATGGTTTTATTTCCTGGCATATTCTGTCTGAGGTTTAGATCTGGGTCCCCAGGGCCCAAGACTGAGTGGTACCCAAAAATATCCTCGTGCCTCACAGAGGTTCATATATCCCAGCAGAACTCAGCAGCTTTTAGAGGAAGCGTTACACAACGAGGTTACAAATGACCGGAGGGAGATAACTCGGGGTGGAAATTAGCCGTTCAATGTTCAAAATGTGTACTGAGCATCGATTTTCTCTAAGAACACTTAATCACCCCTTATTACATATTGGGAAAAGACGGATAAAGCTATTGTTTCTAACCAGCAAGAACTGAGCAAGATTGCCGGCTATGAACATGCAGGATGGATGGGGGAGCCCAGCATAGGTACCTACAGTGAGGCTGGGTGTACCACCAAGGTGAGGCCCATACCTGGATGGTGTCCTGAGGCATCCCAGCACCCAGCCTGTGATGAGAAACACTGGGCTCAACATCAGGCATTGTAAACAAGGATATCTCTGAACCCCAAGGCCAGCAACAGCAGTCCCACAGATCAAGGGACATGGAACCAGGATATAGTCTCTGTTGGGAGCAGATGATGTAAGAGAAATACCTGCAAGTGATTGGAGCTGAGTCCCTTACCCCAGTCTGTGTGGCTCCAGTCCACTCATCCACGCTGGGAAAGCCAGCCTTGGTCTGGTCATCTCACTCAAAGCCAGGCATCTCCAATGAAGAATGTCACATTTCACCATCTTCAGTGAAGATTTTGCAAGCCTCCACTTGCAAAATTTTCAGTCCTTGGAGCCGAGCTGCTTTTCTCCCCTGCTCAGCCTGTGGAATAGATTTAAACACCCATTGCTCTCACCCAAAAAAGTGATCTATGTTCACTAAAAGCTCTTGGTCTTCTTTACCTCAGTGACAAGCTCTCCAGCTCTCTGACTTGAAACCACCCAGCACCCAGACCACCAGGGTTCTCCAGTTCGTGTGAACTGCAGGGGGTGGAATACATGTAGCTTTGCTGAAATCTAGAAGCTCAAGCAAAGTTCAAATGCACCCATAGCCTGTTTCCAGCTGGGTCACATGGCATGAAGCCTTACTTCCCAGCAGCAGAGAGAGGTGCCAGGGCTGTGAGCACCCAAGAGTGTCAGTTTCTCTGCTAGGAAGGATGGGACTGTCGCGTGAAAACGACCTTTAAATATCTCCCGTCAAATGCATCTTCATCTTTTTGTACTAAATGTGCTTAACACATCGATTTAATATAAAACTTAAAGTGTGTGTTGTGTGTGTGTGTGTGTTTATGTGTGTGTGTTGTATACAGATCCCCAAGAACTAGAGTTACAAGCAGTTACAAGCTGCATATGGGTGCTGGGAAACAAACCTGGGTCCTCTACTAGAGCATCCAGACTCTAACAACCTCTCCGACTCTACAGCCCTGAGCTGTATTTTTTTCCCCTTGGTTTCCTCTATGTTTGGTTCTTACTCATTCCCAAACTCTCCTCTAACTGATCAGATCTCGTGGCATACTCATTGGGATCACAGAAGTTAGGAATCTCATTGTCTGGCTATCATTAGTTTCCTTCTCTGTGCTGAAATTTTGCCTCCTTGAGAGAGGAAGTTAAGAAACATATCTGGCTTGGGAAGCTGGAAAGCTAGAGGATTCCCAGAGCTGGTCCCCAAGTTTACAAATCAGTGACAACGTCTGGGGAAGAGGAGACTCTTGAGTGGAGCTGCCTGCAAGCTGAGAGCTCCAGGGACACAGCTTGCATGAGTCCATCCCACACTCTGTGGGGTGGGGGTGATGATTGAAGCCATTTTTGAGTCACCCATGCTCCTGTCCGTCACCCCAATAAACTCACTGGCTCATGAATCTTTTTCTTTGTCTGTCATGGGTGCTTTATCTGGAGTGAACAGACATTTGTCTGCAAAAAGTCACACAGCATCGTTGCTGAGAGTCTCCTAGGTTCTCCCTGCACTGTGCCCCCATACCTGTCTCTCTGAAGTTCCCTGTGTCCCTCCACTTCCTCCCTGGCTACATGGAGCACCTCCCATGTGGTTTCCCAAGCATGACCATAGAGAGTATATGTTTTGAAGACTCTAATGTGTGGAGACACTGGATCTGTAACTAGGCTGGGCACAGAGCTCGGGTCTGAAGTCCCTTCTGCTCAGATTATTCTAGTCACTTCTATGAGGCTGCTGTGGACCCAGACCCCACTCCCAACTCCCGATCCATCATTGAAGAAACTCCAGGCAGGAACCTGATGGCAGCCCCTCTTGCCATTCCACACAGTATTATCCTTAACCAGGGTACTCACTTCACAGACAAAGAAACATGGCAGGAACCGTGGAGCATACTGACTGTGGGACGGCGAGTTCATGCTCAGCTGGCAAGCTTCCTTGTATAACTCAGGATCACCCTCTCAGTGCCGCTCACAGTGGGCTGGGCTCCCCTACACCCGTTAATAAGTACAGGTTCCCCAGCTATGTCCACAGCTCAATGGGATCCTTCAAGTTTCTCAACTGACGCTTCTGGACGACTCTAGGCTGTTTCTAGTTGACAGTTAAAGTTAACCAGGACGACCTTTTCCTCTCTAGCTCCCCTCTGAGTAGATAGTGTTTGAATATGCACTGATCATGTGACTTGTTATTGTCCATTGTACACATAGTCTACTGATCTCTTCTAGTCTGAAGATGGAAGATCTTTTAGAAGTTTCGCAAACTAATTCGTAAGCCATCCTCCTGGATTTTCTCCTGCAGCTCCCTGCCCTTGATAGTCACATATTAAATTCCCATGCCACTTTCTGAGTCATTCCCTCCTGTGTCTTCATGCTCTTTGTCTTTAGTTCTGTCCCACATCTTTCTTTAAACTCCATGCTTGGGCGGCTAGAGAGATGCCTCAATGGTTAAGAGCGCTGTCTGCTCTTGCAGAGGACGTGGGTTCAATTCCCAGCACCTACATGGTGGCTCACAGGCACCCCTCACTCCAGCTCTAGAGATCTGATGCCTTCTTCTGGTCTCCTTGGGCACTACACTCTGTGCACTTACCCACACATAAACTTACTACCGGTGAATGATTTCTTTACCTTCTTGGTAGATCGATATGCTGGAATCATGTATGACTTTCTGGTGTGGTTGAGGGAATGTCCTAGAATGTTCCAGCAAGTTCTATGACTCACAAGCCTTGGGAGAAGGCTTTGCTTCCTCTTCCACATGTGGTCCCAGTAGGGCCACCGCCCCGTACACTTTGACGGCAGCAGCTGAATCAGGCCCAACACCTCTGAAAGCTCGTCTGACACTGTGACCCTTTCTCACCCCCTCCATCCACAGAGCCAAGGTGAAGAAGGGGGTGAACATTCTGAGCGCACAGACCAGTGATCCTCGGCAGTGGGATGTGAGACAGGAGGTAGGCAATGGAGGGAAGCACACCACCACCTCTGTGGCTTGCCAGCGCCTGGGCCCTGGGACGCGCAATAGGTAAGTAGCCCCTCCAGGGCACTCTGATTTTGCATCCAGTTTTGTCTGGCTTCATTTTGACCACCGCTGGTCCAGATGTTAAACCCAGGACCTAATGCTCGCTGGGGTACCAAATAACCAACGATGTGTGTCCGCCTGTGTGGTTTCCAGCCTTGTGCTCCTTGAGCATTGGAAAAGAAATGACGTCACTCCCCACTTTGTCACCTGAACTTGTTTCTGTAAACTATCAGAGGGTGCTGTGACAAAATGCTCAGTCCTTGCACCCATGTTAGATTTAGTCACTGGTGAGGAGGGATGGAGGGAAGGGGACGATAAACTGGGATGCTACGGAGAGGCTGTGCGAGGCTCTCCATAGACACTGTGGGTTACCCCTGAAGGTGGTTGTTTTATGGCTATGAGACCAGTACACCTCCTGCTTTCGAAATCAAAACTCAGGCACTTGAAGGCATCCTCTTACCCGCTGCTAGGATGTGGGCTCATCTCCTTCCAGGGTCTCGCATACACAATCTCCATATACAAAATATCCATAGTAAGTTACTTGTCTTAGAAGTTTAGGCTTTTAGTATCCACTTGGGGTTTTACGATGGGTTTGTTTTCATTCATATAAGAGACATTTCATTTTGACTTTAAGTACTTCTTACAAACAGTATTAATGGCTACATAATATCCCACCATAAGCCTTTTTAACTTAACACAGGTAAACATACTGTGCTTTTGCTAATCAAGGTTGTTTCCAGGTTTGAGTCATCCAGACCAGCGATTCTCAATCTGTGGGTCACGACCCCTTTGAGGGTGGGGTCAAGCAATCTTTTTACAGGGGACGCCTAAGCTTAAGACTCTTGGAAAATACAGATATTTGCATTATGACTCAAAGCAGTAGCAAGATTAAAGTTATGAAGTAGCAATGAAAATAATCTTATGTTTGGGGTCACCACAATATGAGGAACTGTATTAAAGGGTCACAGCATTAGGAAGGTTGAGAACCACTGTCCCAGATAATGCTAAACAGTGAGCTTCTTTCCACAAAAATCTCTCTTTGGTACACAAGGAAAACAGAAAACTGAAGTGGGTTTTCTAGCTTGGGTTTCTGTTGCTGTGATGAACACCGTGACCAATGCAACCCAAGAAAGAAGAGCGAGTGTTTATTTGGCTTCCAGATGACACACTATCACTGAGGGAAGTCAAAACAAGAACCCAAACGGTGCAGGAACCTGGAGGCAAAAGCTGATGCAAAAGCCATGAAGGGTGCTTCTTACTGGCTTGCTCCTCATGGCTTGCTCAGCCAGCTTTCTTATAGCATGCAGAACTACCTTGCCCAGGCGTGGCACCACCCACAGTGGGCTGGGACCTCCCACATCAGTCATCAATCAAGAAAATGCTGCCACAGATAGTCAGTCTGACATAGGCAAGCACTCCACGGAAGAGGAAGTCACCCTCTTCCTAGGTGACTCTAGTTTGTGTCAAGCCCACAAAAACTAACTGGCACAGTGCACACCTCCTAATGCATATTGTGTTCAACCCTGTCTTAGTCACCACTGGCGGAAGAGTGTTAAGTCGTTGTGAAAGCTGTATCTAGAAGAATGGCTACTAATCTGTGGGGTGGGAAGAAATGGAAGGGACAGAAAGGGGAGGCTACTGGGTGCGGTAAGGTATGCTTGGAGTACATTGTATACTGATGCAAATGGTTTTGAGTTTGTAAGGCACGTGGTTTGTTCGCATTAACAGAGAAACTGATAACATTCAATGTGGGCTCCAATCTCTTTTTAGGAGACATTCAGGCCGACTTGTGTGCTGTCTAGCTGGAATAGAGCTTGGTTTCCCTGTGCTAGCTTGCATGCAATTGCTTAGCAAAAGAATTGCTTTGCCAACTGAGTGACATAGAATTCCTTCATTAAAAATTGAAAACCCTTCTCCATTTGGCATCCCAGCTGTTTCTCTGACACATTTAGTTTTTGCGTAGGTCAGTAAAACACAGCCACAAGAGTTGACAGGTTCCTGTGAGCTGTCCATAGGTTGGTGGTACCTGACTTCAGCGCTACTGGCATCTCCAATGTCCGAGCTTTCATTTTTGAACGGCAAGTGTTAATATGAATGGCGTACCACGTGGCATTCCCTTTTAGGCACACAGTATACAGTCATTTTGTTGTTGTTGTTTTGTTTTGTTTTTCTCTCAGAAGTGTGTTCTCTTGTTAGGGCCCTCTTGGCCTCTCCTCTCAGTGCACTTTCCTGAAGAAATTTAGATGCAGGAAAGGAAGGTAAAGTCACGGGACATGTCTAAATTGACCCTTAGGATGCTGCTGTTAAGCAAAACTACTCCACTTTGTTTATGGGTGCTCTATTCGTGAGTCCAGGGGACCCTCTTCAGCCCCCGCCTTCAACACCCAACCATGAAAGACAGCCGTCATGCTGAATAGCTCCTGGCTTCAGCCTTGGCCATCCCCATGGTGACCCCTGGAAGAATTTTGGAGCACACCTCAGTGTCTCAGTCTTTAACCTTGCAAAACTCATGGCCAGAAAGAAACGTGTGCCTAGGCCCTTAGTTATAGGGGAGATCAGAGCACAAATTAAGCCTTCCTCGTTGGTTTCATGTAAAATCTAATTACAACAGACAATTAAGGAAATGAAAGCAGGCGTGTTAATTAACAGATAGTGAGTTTACATGTGTAAATAGTTCTTTGTATTAGACACAGGTTGAGAGCTCTTGAATGGCTGATGAGATATTTGCTGAAAATGCTGAAGAGCCACGTGGTCAGCCCTGTGTGTTCCAGGGTCACAAGCAGGTGTGTGTGGTAGAGGGAACTTGGCTATGCCTGCCTACTCTCAGTTTCAATAAGTGACGTCTGAGAAAGTGATCTGCCTCCGTTGGCACCCTTGCTATGGAAGGACCGATACCATCAGTGTGCGCAAACGCCCATCCCAGACTGTAACAGCGAGGACCTCACAATAGCTGCCACTCAGCCCCAGGGACAGTATTTATACAGCAAGGGCCTGGCACACACCGTGAAACAGCCACCAGCTGCTGGAGAGCCTTGCCATCTGTGCAACACTAATATGGGTCCCCCTTCACACCCATTCCTCACTTGGACCCGTAGAAAGCACTGTGAGGCTTCCCACCCTATGCTGGGTAGGTACCGCTGAGTGAGAGCCACACCTGATCTCAAGTACCCAGAGTGTGTGGAGCTCTTGAGCCAGCTCCCTGCAGTTCACCCAAGGCATTAGATTTGTCTGTTACTGTAGATCAAGTCATCCACAGACTTGGACCTTAAAACAATATACCTTTTAAAATGTGTATATGGATGTGTGCGTGTGTGTGTGTGTGTGTGTGTGTGTGTGTGTGTGTGTGTGTGTAAAGGCCAGAAGATGATCTTGGTTCTTGTTCCTCTAGTAACCATCCATCTTGTTTGAAACAGGGTTTTTCACTGGCAAAGTAGCTGACTGGACAGCAAGCCCCAGGGATCATCCCATCTCCTTATCCCCAGGAGATTGCTGGGATTACAAGCACATGCCACCATGCCCACCCTTTTTTGCATTATTCCTAGAGATCAAGCTTAGACTCTTGTGCTGAGTCAACCCCCACCCCCAGCCCCATCAGCATATCCTTATAGCCTCTGAGTAGCTGCATAGCCTACCAGAATCTTCTGCTCCAGGTCTCAAGGAAGGTACCCATTCAAGTATCATCCAGAGTCTAAAGCATCATGTAAAAAAGGGTCATTCAGGGAAGGGTCCTTGTCTCTGCTTGTAGATGATTGTCCTGATCAGACTTTTTGTCACCTTGACTCAGGCCAGGGTCATCTGAGAAGAGAGAACTTCAGTTGAGTAAATTCCTCCATCAGATCAGCCTATGGATAAGTCTCTTACAGCATGAGAAGATGTGGCCTCTGTCATTCATTATGTCTCGACATTGCCCTGGGTCTTTATGTTCATCCCTTGTTGCTGTAAAAAGTCACGATGGGTGCAATGCCTTAAAATGACATAAGTTTATCATCTGAAACTTCTTGAGCCACAATACAAGTGGCGTCACTGGAATAGATACAGATGTCAACAGGGCTGCAGGCACAGTCTCCTTGTCTTCTGGAGCCTGCCATTCTGTTTCCTGGCTTGTAGCAGACTCTCACCTACAGAGCCAGCCTCAGTCAGTAATCTCTGTTCCGAGCTTCAGGAAACCCTAATGTATACACATATCCCCAAGTCTCCTGCCTCCTACTTTGACCTCCAAGATCTCCATGATGCCATCAGATCCCCACTAAAAGATCCAGACTAACCCCCATCCCTTTCAGCCCACCTTAAAACCATTGGTTGCACTTCACCTGCAAAGATGCTTGCCTTTCAAGATAGCGTAGTTATCACTCACAGAGATATGTTCATGAACTCACTTTCTGAAGCAAAGAGCCTGCAGCACGTCAGTCCCTGAGACGCTGGAAGGGGACACCTGGATCAGGGGTGGAACTCAGGTCAACTGCTTCTGCATCCACAGTGCCCACCAGAGAAGCACCTGGACCTCTGAGGAAGACTGACAGGAAAAATTCCCCCATGCCTAATGCTGTCCTGAACACCGGAGCTGGCCTCCCTCGCCAGCCCAGCAGAAGCAGACAGCCCTCATCGGGACATGGATACCAAGTATTCTTGCTTCAAGGACAAACTCAGTCAATTATCTGAGGATCCTGTTGGCACAGAATCCCCCCATCTTCGTGATTTGTGGCTGCCTGCGGGAGCCTCTCTGTAGGACGCTGGATGGTAGCTGCTGAAGGAGCTCAGAGTGCTTTGTGCCTTCTTTGGCTCTTGCAATGTCCCTCGTGAGTGTCAGCAATTAGGAGAGCTGCCCATTGGAGCCATGGAAGCTGCAGCTGTGTCTCCAGATCTCAGTCACATCCCAGAGTTCTGGCTCCTGAAAGAGGATTTGCTGGAGCTAAGGGGGGGGGGGGGGGGGACCATCAGCAGAGTGCTTGCTGCCTAAGCGTGAGGATTTAGGCACAGTGGCCTGCACCTATAATCCCAGTGCTTCCTGACCAGTCAGCCTAGACCAACTGGGAAGCCCACACACCAGTAAAAGACTAATGCTAAAAAAGAAAAAAAGAGAGAGAGAGAGAGAAAAGAAAACTAAGGTGGACCCAGTGAGAGAGTTCAGTGGGTAAAGGCACAGGCACTTGCTGCCAACCCTGATGACCTGAGTCCAATCCCCCAAAACTTGCATGGTAGAAGAAAACACACACAAGTTTTCTGCTGACATCCACACACAGAGAGAGACAGACAGACAGGCAGGCAGACAGACAGACAGACAGAGACACTGGGAACCTGACCCAAATATGAACCCAGCACTGGCGTGTGATAGGCCATTAGGCCATACACATATGGCCACCTTGTAATGATGCTTGGTAGTGTGTGGGTGAAGAAGGGGAATTACTAGAAACTCACTGTCTCTCTGTCCATGGTCTCTGCACATCCTGTCACCTCTCGTCTACAACAAGGCTCTATCGTGATAATAAGTCTAAACTGGATTTAATACATCCGCTCTCATGAGGGTATGTCCCTCCCAGGATCTCACTTAGACTTATAAATATGTGGTTCCCAAGTACAATCACAGCAGGGTAGGGGCTCCAGTATATGAAGGGGGGGGTCACCATCTAGTCCCCAGCTGTGAGATTGCCCTCACATCCTACAGGGCTCTCGCTGAGCTCCAGCACAAGCACCCATTTGGCCCACTCTCGCAGGTCACTGGAAAGACACTGGGGGGGGGGGGGGAGTTGTCTTCCTGGGAGGTCAGGTGTGGGATGTGAAAGCCGAGTTCGGTCTCCATACTTGGACAATACCACACAGTGCAGGACACCGGAGCAAGCTCACCATAGGAGCAGGTGAGAAACTGGGACTTTAAAAAAAAGACAGCCCTCGCTGGACCTCTTTCCTGTGTTGTGGCTGTTTCCTTCTCTCTTGCTTCCCATTTTCTCCTGGAAAGAAAATAAAGACCCTTCCTTAATTCACCTCAATCAAATGATTCCCCATCCCAAAGTTCACGTCTGGTAACCCCAACGTGGGACTCAGGATCGGAAGCGCCCCCTACTGCCTCCTCTGGGGAAGTGACCTCTTAGATGGAGAGATGGGAGAGAAAGCTTGCTTGGGGGAACTCAGGAAGATGATATGGAGCACTAGCTCCCCTTGCTCCACCAACGAACTGTGGAATTCAGGGAGCCAAATCCTTTTGCCAGCATCTCCCAGACCCAGGAAGAGAGCTTGTACCCGAGCCATCTATTTATTCTGTGTTCCTCCCCCTCTTCCCTTTTAAGCATCCTGAACATCTCTGCTCTCAAACAGAGCCAGCTACCAACCTATAAGAGAATCTTTCATACTTAGAGTGTGAAGCCAACACAGCAATTAACACTCGGTCCCAATCTTTCCCCGATCAGAGCTGCACGGCTCTAACTGTGTAGGGCAAGAGGCAGAGGCCTCTGTGTGGCTTCAGGGAAAGAGTGTGAAGCTATGGGGGTGTGCAGACAGCAGTGAACCTGAATCTGAACTCATTCTCCTGGCCCTTTCTGCATTCCTTCCTTCAGAAACATCCTGCACCTACTTTTCTTCTCCATCTTCTAAGTCTGTTCAGACTGCAGTGTCCAGGACAGCCCCACGTAAGCAGCTAGGGATCAATTAGGCAAGTGCTTGGTCTGACCTGGAAGAATGACCTCCAGGTGGCAGAAAGAAGAGGGAAGCTGGCTCCCCTGGACTCCAGTGTGGGATTTTCATCTGAAAACATGCTCCTGCCCTGAGCATTTCCTAAGCCTTGCTTTATACAGCTGTTCTTCAGGGGAAATGGCCAAGTGCAAGGCTGTTTTTAAAAACGGTAGGTGTTCCCCGAAATGAATGGGGTCCAGTTGATGAGGTCTGGTTGCTGGAAGATGTAACCTCTGAGGTTATGATCCAGCTGGCATGCACTGTGGGTCACAGTGCCTGCTGCAGGAATCGTGACCCAGCCACACACTTGTTCCCAGCAGAACACCTTGACGTAAGACAGCTCTCTTCGGCACTTGGAATTTCCTTTTAGGTTCAGCTGTTAAAGCATTACTGTTAAAAGCTGTCTACCGAGCAAGCACACTGCCTTAAAAGCACACACTGCAGTAACAGGATTACTCTGTGTGTTTCTTAGCACTCGACAGCACCAGAACAGGCCCCCATGTAGTCCTTGGGGATTGGCATTTTACAAAAAGTGCACATTGTTTCACTAAATCTTTCCGACAGCCTCCACAGTCAAAGTCACGTGATTAAGCAGGCAGATAAAGACAGAAGGTGCTTAGAAGGAGCAGGCACCCAAACGGCATGTGTAAGTGAGTGCCTGCAAGTGTTTTCTTTCAAAAATAGTTTTAATGTGTGCAAATGGTTGGAGAAGGAGGTGCCTTAGTTGTGGAATTAAAAAGGAGAAGATGCAAACACAATCAAAATATAAAAACCAGGGCCAGGGAATGACTTGGTGGTTGAGAGTGCTTGCTTCCCTTGTGGAGGACCTGGGTTTGTTTCCCACCACCCACATGGCAGCTCACAACTGCCTGTAACTCTAACTCTAGGGGATCTGACTCCCTCTTCTGGCCTCTATGGTCTCCTGAACACACATGGTGTACATACCCGCACATAGCAACACACCTATACACATAATTTTAAATAAATAAATCTTAGCTGGATGGTGGTGACACACACCTTTAATCCCGACACTCTGGAAGCAGAGGGAGGTGGGTTTCTGCAAGTTCGAGGCCAGCCTGGTCTACAAAGTGAGTTCCAGGACAGCCAGGGTTGTTACACAAAGAAATCCTGTCTAGAAAATAAATAAATAAATAAATAAATAAATAAATAAATAAATAAATAAAGGGAGTGGCTCCTTTATTTTAAAAAAAAAATGCTAGCAGAAGGCCATATGCTTGGAGAGAGAGAGAGAGAGAGAGAGAGAGAGAGAGAGAGAGAGAGAGAATGAATGAATGAATATGAATGAATTGCCCAAGCCTGGTGACCCAGTCTGAATGGAACAAGGCTGAAGGAAGAAACTGGGAGCTAAGGATGTGTTGAGAGAAGCAGGCAGGGGTTGTAGTGATGCAGGTGTCCAGAACTTGTTCCAGAATAGCCCAGAGAACTCAAGAGACTCCAAAAGGAACCCACTTTTACCTGCAGGGTTCCTTCTTCATCAAGGGTGGCAACCCCCTTTTGGAAGGGGGCATTATAGGGATGTTCCACAGCTCCTGTCCTGCACATCTAAGCTGCAGAGCTAGGGAGGGGCTCAGCCCCAGGGAAGCTTGCTCTTGGAACATTAGGACCACGGACAGGTGTCTCAAGCATGGAGGGACTTTTGTGCCGCTAGGAGGTGAATGGAATATACCTGCTTCCACTCTGGGACCATGACAGGGGGAAGACAGGCTGCATGTGCCTAAACAGGTGTGCCTTTCAGGTTCTAGGGCCTCCCAGGTGGGAATGCATGGCGCCCTGTGTGACCAGAGCACCAGGCTTTTCTAGAGCAGCTGAAAACCCACATTGTCATATCAAATCTACCACAAACATTTGCTTTTTTTTTATTTATTTTTTTTTGAGTCAGTGTCTTGTCAAGTAGCCCAGACTGGCCTGGACTCACTGTGTGTCTCATGCTGGCCTTAAACATTTCTTCATCCCCCTGAGGGCTGGGATTAGATAAGCGCTTCCGACACACCCAGCCGCTCACAGTTTGAAAATCAGCCACGCTTGTCCAACAAAAGGCTCATTGTTCAGGAAGATGGTCCTGCAGTCGGTAAACCCTATGCAAAAGTAGCCAACCAGGCTCCTGCCACAATAGAGCCCGTATTCTTCAGGAAGTTGATTATCTGTAACTTCCAGGGAAGGAGATTGCCCCTGAAAAGTCGTCCTGGAACAAGACTCTTGCCAAGCAAGGGACTTAAGAAATGAGGCCAGCGCCTTCGAAGGCTGAGCCACGTTCATTTTCCAGCACAGGATCCTTCCTAAATAGAATGAATCATACAGACGTCCCTTCTTTTCCAGCAGAATTGTAAAGGTGTGTCGTCTCTGCTCCCTCTTTCCCAGCCATCTACAGCTTTACCGACATCAGTGGCACCAGGACCATGCATGGAGCAGGTGCTTTCTTCCTACCCACCTTCCTCGTGTTGAGTGACAAGTCAGCTAAGTTCTCAGGGAATCTTGAGGGTAGACCTTCTGAGGTCCCAGTGCCTCTAAATAACACAGCATGAATCCCATGTACCTCTCCCCTCTGCCTCCAGCAGCAGCAGCTGCTGCCACCCCCATCCCCTTAACTCAAGAGCGTAAAACTTCAGGGACTATATGCTGCAGGGGAATGATGTAAATCAGGCAGATGATAAACGAGAAGGGTTTTTCAGAAAGCAAAAATCATTGAAAATGGTAAGTAAAATACCTATTAGCATCCATTTAAGCAGTCTCAATTGCCTGCCTTAGAGCTAGCTGTAGGAAGTTATTTGGTTTTTGTTTGTTTTGCTTTTCGTTTTTGTGAAGGATGCTAGAATGTGAGTGAGCTTGGGACTGCTTACTGGAAACAGCAGTTTAGGGAACGATATCATAAAATAATCTGCTTTCTCCCAAGGGACATTGTCTGCCCTATGTCCTCTCTCAGAAACAGCAAACAACCACACACTAAGCTCTCCATCTCAATGGCATGTAGGTACATCCTGGCCTCTCAAAGAGAGACGTGTGCCCACGCCACACCCAAGCATATAGCAGGCTTGTGTGGACCTTCAAAACAGGTGCGCGTCTGGATGAACAAGCTGTGTAATTTTTGGTATAGCCTTCCATCCCTCCTACTTTAAGCATACATTGGACTACCGGCTTCCTGAACTCTGGGGAGGTTTGGTACAGAGTGAAAGGCTAGCATGGTAGAGGCCATTGATGTGCCCCTGTCCTTTGTAGAGAGTCAATCTTTTAAGAGGATTAGCCAGAGACACCTGAGTGTGGGTGCTGGGAGAAGTGAGAGACATGCTATCAAAGAGTCGTAGCTCAGGATAATGTCTGGGGTCTGTGGGATCCACAGGGGCTTCTCAAAGGTTGGTGCCATGCAAGCCCTGTGGTTCATCGTCTGGTCAGACTCGCTAGCCCCCGATTAAATGGGATGTGTCTGCAGAGATACTGGGGACTGGCTGAAGCCAGTGTTCATGGCCTGGCACCTGTGGAACTCAGTGTGGGAAGCCTGGAACACGATCGCTGTTGCCTGAGCACACACGGTGTCAGCATAGCTGGCTTTTGAATGGCAGGCTTGAGGGTGTGGCCCAGTGGGTGGAGGGCTGGCCTAGCATGCGCTACACATAAATAGGACCTTATAGCGCATGCCTAGCCTCTCAGCACTTGGAGGTAGAAGCTGGAAGATCAAGCCTACTACCATCCTCAGCTTCATAGTGAGGTTAAGGTCATGGGTTGACTGCTGTTTTGTCACCAGGCCATGTACCTTTCTTCTTCTCACTCCTTGCTGGGAGGTCATATCTGGCCCTCACCCATTGGAACCCGACAGGCCTCTGATTGGCTAATATTCCTCAACAGAAGTGACACCATATGACTTCTGAAGCTGATCTGCAAAAGAACCTCAAGCCCACATCTAGGTAGTCTGATCACCCTGAGGCCTCCATGGTGGGAGGAAGTCTAGTCATACACTATGAACAGACCCCAGGGAGGAGCCTTAAGCTTTTTAAAGGAAAAAATGGCATCCCACTAACTCCCCCACCTCATTCCTTCAGCCCCTGCTCTATCTGGAGTCCCTACCTGATCATGGCAGGGGTTGTGGGGGCTGGGGGTATAGGAGGAAACAACCCTAGAGCCCAGCTTCCCTGAAGCCCCAGGGCGAGGGCCTCACCTGAGGCCATCCGTTGCTTCCATGTCACTGTGACCATCATGCCTGACAGAACCAAATGAAGAGAACAAAAGGCCTCCTAGGCTTCTCGGCTTCAGAAGGTTTGGGTCCATCGTGACAGAAGCTGCGGTAGAGTTCCTGGTGCGTGCTTATGGCCAAGACACCTCGTTTCATGACAGACAGGAAGCAAAGGGGTGAAAGCAGAGCCAGGGCTGGACTTTTCCCCTCAAGGGCCTAACCCCAGTAACCTACCTAGGCCCCCCGACCTCCTTAAAGTTTCTCAATCTCCCAACAGAGGGCCGCCTGCCCCCATCAGACTTGCCCAGTTAGTGTTTGTGCGCACACAACTGTCTCCCAGTCCCCAGGGGCTCCTTAACTCTTGACCCTGGTTTCAGTAGCTGCTCAGCTCTAGATTTTGCCTTATCTCTGCCTCTTCAGCACTAAGATGACAAGAACACACTGCTGAGACCTGTTTTATTTTGTTTTGTTTGTTTTGTTTGATGTGGGTTCTGGGTGAGGGGGAGTTCACTCGGGTCCCCATTCTGGCACAGAAAGCACTTTATGGACTGAGCCAGCACCCCTTCCTTCAACTAGGATTTATGGAGCCAATGGACTCTGTGTAGGACGTTCAGACATGTTATTAAAATGTTATTTCAGTTGACAAAGGCTGTACCATTTTATCAGCCTTGAAACTTGCTGGTCACAGGATGTGTGGACCTCTGCCACCCTTATTTCTCATTCCATGGGACTCAGAAACCTGCAAGGATCTAGCTGTTTCCCCAAACCTCAGACCATGAAAAAAATCTTCTTGTGTCGATTTTGAATATGTTAGATCCTCATCGGAAGGTGCCTTCATCCAACATTAGCTTTATATGAAAAATCTCAAAGTGAGGCCGGAATCATTATATCTGCATTCACTTATCAGATAATGATGGAGTGTCCGGCAAACCCTGAGGATATCGAAGCTCCCACGGCAGGCGTGCACGACAACCCTCATGACATTGATTGGTCTTCAGAAAGATAGAAAGTGATTGGATAAGCAAGTCCGCTAGAGAAATGGTGTGTGTTATTAAGTCCCATAAAGGAGCGTATTACTTAAATACGGGTCAATTGCTTGCAAGCAAGGCCTTGTTTAAAGTGGTGTGAATTAAAGAGAATCTATTTCGTGATACAAATCCAGTGCGGTTTGACTCCTTCCTGCAATGCCCTCTGCAGCTGTGCTTCTGCTGTCATGCGCTCAGGCCCCAGTAGGGGGCGTCCTGTGCTCTAGCACCCAGGATGCACTACAGGGGTATCTCCGCTGATGTGATCCAACATTGCAACTGAAAGAACAGGGCTGGCCAGGCAGAGGAGGGGGAGTCCTTTACTCTGGGGACACTTGTCTCTATCCTAACATGAACTCTTTAAAACGTCATCAACAGGATGGTGTCACCATCATGTTTTTGTTTAAAATCTTAACAGGCAAATGTCTAGAGAATAGAAATGGAGATGAAGACGACGTGGGGGGGCCACTTAGATCTGGCAACAAGCCAACATAAAGACTCACTGTGTACATGACCTTCTGGTCTCCATACTCAAAGTCTAGACACCAGAGATCAGGGACCCCAGGCACTCCTCCTTAATCACCCTACACCAGGTCCTGTCGCCTCACGCCAAACCTCCTGAAGTGACACCCAGACTCCCTAAGGTGGTAAATGCTTTGAGTCTTTGTTCGGAAGAAAAGCTAACAACACATTCAGATGGAATAATAAGAGCAGTGTGCGAAGACACGCTTCCTGCAGAGAGGTTATTTTAATAGCTTTGAATTGGTCCTCCAGACCTCACACTCTTCTCAAAGACAGAGTGACAGGTCGGGCCGCAAAGCCGTCCGTGTCTTTCCCTGGCAGCTGAATAACTCTTTCCTTTCTGTTCCCTGTCTCGCATTAATTCTTCATAAGTGGTCCTTACTATTCCGCACTTGTTCTGTCTCAAGTGCGGCATTTTCTCACCAGCAGTGTATAAATTAGGCTGGCTAAATGGCAGCGACAACTCATCCATCATGGCCTTAATTGTCTACCTTGGGAAAAGGCACTGATGCTTCAGTAAGAATAAAGTCAAGTCACCCTGGTCCTTCACGGGCTGCTGGGGCCATGTGCTCGCAGCACTCCCCGTAGGCAGGCAGCTGTCAGGGACCTAGGTGCTCACTATGTAGATGGAGGTGGGTTCCGATAATAGGGATGTTTCTGTGACCGAGGGGCAAGCCGCCTTCTCTCTTGTTCGAATGCTACATTCTCATGGCAGCTCTACCATGCAGAGGTGTCTAGTGCTCTGACTCCACCTACTTTGTTGTTCCATCACCCCCAAAGTGTAGCTAGGCTCACCTCCACCCACAATGGCTTACCTCCTCCCCCGGAGAATTCCAGCCATTCGGATTAACCTACTGAAGCAGGAAGCCTGCCTCCTCTTCTACTTAGGGGACATTGAATTTGTACCCATCATTTTTTGTTGTTGTTGTTTTTGTTTTTTGGCAACTTTAGATTAAATCTTTATTAAATACATGGATGAAACAAACAGAGTACATGACAATATTTAGTTTTTCTGGATATAAAAACTGGTATGAGAATGGTGGCTTTTTCTCAGTTAAAGAAATGTGTGAACTTTTACTTTTCTTTTTTATGTTGTTTTTAGAAGTTTTTTAAAATTATTTTTATTCTTTTTTAATTAAAATTTCCACCTGTCCCTGTTCCCCATTTCCCTCCCCCTCCTCCCAAATATTGCCCCTCCCCCCACTCCCCTTTCCCTATCCCCACTCCTCTTCTCCTCCCCCCACTCCATTCCCCCTCCCTCTCGAACAGAGCATGCCCACAGCCACACCTTGCTGCAGGAGAGGCTGGGAGATGTCAGCTCTGATCCTTGATTGCGACATTCCGAGCTATCAAGACACAGTAACTAAGGGTGTCTTCCCCAAGCAAGGCTCTAGTGATATGGAGTTTAAGTGTTGATAGTGGATCCTGTGAGGTAGAAGATCTCCAGGAATTGAATGAGAGATCAGAATTTAGGGAGTCCACTGAGGGCTGGCCAGTAAGATGCCAGTGGGGACGGGGGACAGAGGAGATGGCTCAGCAGCTAAAGTGCTTGCTATACAAATGCAAGGACCAGAGTTAGGATCCCATATATATGAATAGGACCCAAGAAATCCATGTACATGCTGGGTGGTGGGTGGGCATGGCAGCCGCCTGTAATTCCAGCCTCAGAAGGTAGAAATGGGGGTGGAAGGCAGTTCTCCAGAGCAAGCTAGCTAGCAAGATTAGCCTTATCTGTGAGCTCTGAGTTTGTCTGAGAGACCCTGCCTCCGTGAATAAGGTAGAAGAGCAATGAAGGATGATTCTTGACCTCAGCCCCAAGCCTCACATATACATGCAACCATACATATGTAAAACCAGACAAGCCATGCACACATACATGAATGCACACCACAGTAGCCATGGGAGAAAACTGGAACAGGAAGGGCATCATCGGGTCAGGAAATTGAGGGTTCTACTGCAGAGGGCACACGCGTTCTTCCGAAAGTCTCAGGCATTTGGCACAACAGTAGTGACCAGCACTAGAGGAGCTTGCGTGACTAGGGCAGTTACGGCCCCAGGGCCAAGAACTTGTCTGTGTTTCCTGGTAATAGTGTCAAGAGCCCCTGTGCATTCCTCAGACTGCCCTCCCTTTGCAGAGCATCCACCGCTGTCCCGGCATATGCTGTGTCCTTTCCGGGGCCAGGAAGGAGGTGACAGAGCAAGATCCTCGTTCTCTATGGCCTTAGAATGGTCACTGTCAACTCTCCAGGTCCCCTGTATGTATTGGTTATTTAACTCATTGCTAGGACAAAGCATCCGACAGAATCAGCTTCAGGGAGAGTGGGTTCTGGCTCATGGCGAGTGTAGTCCATCACGGTGGGGAAGCCGTGGTGGTGAGGGAAGTTGCAGCTATGGTGGCAGGGTAAAGTGGTCACATGATATCCGCAGTCTCCCTGCAGACAGAGCCGAATGCTGGTGCGCACCTCTTTTCCTTTTTGTTCATCATGAGACGCTGCCACCCACAGCTTACGTGAACTAAATCTAGAGACTTCCTTGGTCAGAGAAGCCCAAAGATTGGTCTCTGAGCACAGCTCAATCCTGTCCGATTGAGTCAGAGTGAACTGTCAGATGTTCTATAAAATGGGTGTTATTCCTATGGTAGGAAGGAAGACTTCCTAAAACCCCAGCATGGAGCATGAATCCTACCACTAGCTGAGGAGCTGATAGCTGCTGGGAGAGGAAGGTCAGTTTCCCACGATGGTGTGGCCCCTGGCCCTTTACCATGGTCCTGTGGAGACCACAGATCCAAGAGTCTATGTGTAGCATGAATTATAGTCAATGTTTGTTTTTTTTTTTTTTTTAATAGCACAAAGTTAGGTGGGTAGGGAAGGGAGAGTGGATAAGGAAGGGATTGAAAGGAGGGGTGGATAGGATAAAAATATGCTGTATAAAATTCTCAAAGAACTAATAAAAATAAAAAAAATAAGATGAAATATTTATAGACTGAAAAAAAAGTGGGACACCTAGTATATGTATTAGCGCGGAGGTTACATTTTCTAATACCTTCCACTGAATTGCTGGGAAAACAGACATTCCTTTCTCAGTGCTGGAGGCTGGAAGGTCAGTGACAGGGAACCTGTCATCCCATTGTCAGACCAAGCCAAGCAAAATTGTAGGGTGTGTGATGCACGCCTGGGATCCCAGCATTCAGGGAAGGAGAGGCAGGAGGAGATTGAGATGAAGGCCAGCCTGGCCTATATAGTTAGACCCTGCCTCAAAACACCAAGATTAAGATCAAGCAGATCTGTCAGGGTTGCTTCTCGGTGCATAGTCCAGCAGCGTCCACCCTGACTGATTGCTGGGAAATTCTGATTCTCTGTAGAACTCCAACCGCCTCACCAAGAGCCCAAGTCTTATGAGTCCTGAGCTCTAGGGGCCTGAGTCTCATAAGCAAACAGAGTGGGGCTGGAGAGATGGCTCGGAGGTTAAGAGCACTGGCTGCTCTTGCAGAGGACCCATGTTCAGTTCTCAGCTCCCTCGTGGAGACTCACAGTTCCAGGAGATCTGATGCCCTCTTTTACAGGTATTGCATGCACACAGTACACATACATCCGTGCATGCAGATAAACACTCATATACATAAAGTGAATATTAAACAAACGCAGAAATTTAAGCATAATTGAGTGGTTGAGATAGGACTCGCGGTGTGAAGTTGGCACAAGTGTTCGTCACACAGATTTCTCTGAGCTTCTGTTTCTTTGCCCTTAAGAACTCCACGAGGTTGTTGTCGAGAGCAAAGGATCGGCATGGTTCAAATGCTTGGCCAGTAGCCAAAGTGTAATTAGGAAAGCCAAGGTTTGGTGTTCCCTCCCCCCACCTGGCGTCCCTATCCTTATGTAATCATGCTCTCCCCTCCTCATGGCGAGCTGAGCTGCTTTTAGTCAATATCACAGCATGTGTCTCTCTGTGATTAGGCAACAAAGACTGTGCTTATGTAGTGCTAGAAGCCCATTGTCCTCCTGGCTTGCATGTTGGCACCGCCAGCCTGGCAAAGAGCATAGGCTGCATAGCCAGCAGTATTGGAGGAGCTGAAGCAGCCAGTCCAACAGCCTGTGAGGGACGGAACCCCTTCAACAATAACGACATCCTGGAGGCACGTTCCTTTCCCCTTGACTGTTCCAGAAGGTCCCAGACCCTTCAGTTACCTTGCTCTCAGTCTTGGAGAGACCTGGAAATAGGGGACAAGGGCCTTGTCTGTATGTAGCAGTGCAGAATTCATTGGGCACGCTTAGGCGCACTGGGATTGCCTGCACAAACTCAGTTGTGGAAAACTCCAAACCAAAGCAGGTAAATACAATTCCTCATGTCTTAGGGACTGGAGTGATGGCCCAGCAATTAAGAATGCTTGCTGCTGTTCCAGATGATCCAGGTTTCGTCCCCAGACTTCCCATGGTGGCGCTCAACCATCTACAACTCCAGTTCTAAGGGATTTGTCGCCCTCTTCTGGCCTCCACTGGTATTACATGCACATGGCAAACATACACGTGCAGGCAAATACTCACACACATGAAAAAAAATAAAATGAGAGAAAAAGTCCCTCGTGTCTTTATGGGATGCTGCAGCTTGTAAAATGTCTCCAAAACTATCTATCCCACTGCTGGCTCATCTCATCAAACCTCGGAGACATACGTGGAGTAATGAAGGATGTAGGAGACCCGGACCCTGAAGAGAACTCTCCCCAAACCAGCTAGCAGGTTGAAGGCATACTCCGAGACACCATGGCCTGTTTAGCAGTTCTTCTTTGTAAAACCCCCAAACGTGCATTTTCTACTGTGATTGGACCCTATAAAAAACAGCATGGAGATTCACAATGTGAATCTAATATGAGTGATTAAACATGTGAAAGCCTTCTCTGAACTGAATTTTGGATTTAAAAAGGATCCCACAGAAGACTGCATGAACTTAAACAAGGGTCAGCTTCAGAGAAAGATAGCTGACAGTTTTGGTACATGTACCTGGCAACTTACTTTGCTTTGTGTATGTTTCACCTAAGGAACTGACTGACTTTTTTTTTTCTTTCGAGAAAGGGTTTCTCTGTGTAATCCTGACTATCCTAGAACTCACTCTGTATACCAGGCTGCTCCCAAACTCACAGAGACGTGCCTGCCTCTGCCTCCTGACTGCTGGTATTAAAGGCATGTGCGTCACCACTGCTCGGCATGACTCTTTAAGTCTGAATGCATCTCTTTTTTTTTTTTTTTGCCTATTTTGTTTAAGTATACCAGTTGTTTCTATTGCTCCTTGAAAAGTGGCACGATATTTGTAACCCTGCATCGATGCCAACTGCACCACTGGAGACGGTCTGAGGTGTTGTTCTCCCGAGCCTGGCACATCCTAGAGTGAGACAAACCGTCCGTGGTCGCCCTGGGGGTAAGTTGCAGGGTGAGGTTGATATTACTTAAGATTGTTTACGCTGGAACCTCCCAGCCAGGAATCGAAAGGGAATAGCCACGTTCCCGGGTCTTCATAGCTGCTGCTCAGAGCATGCCCGCCTTCTGTGGAACTCTGGCGGTTTGCTGGTCTCTCCATGTCTAGCGTATCTCCTCTGTGGATAGAGGGTAGGAACCACATCTATGCTGGGATGACTGAGAAACATGCGTGGTGCTTTTAGAAACACCAGAAACACTGAGATCTTTGTGTCACTGGGGTGTTAGCATTAGGATCGGGGTCACTGAGGTCTCTGTGTCACTGGGGGGTTAGCATTAGGATTAGGATTAAGGTTGGGGTGAAGTTGGGGTAGGGTCAGAGGCTGGAGTAGGGTTAGGTATTAATTTTAAGTGCAATTGTTAGGGACTAGGTTTTATGGTTGAGAATCAGGGTTAGGGTTCAGGGTTGGGTATTAAGGTTAAGGGTTAGGATTTGGGTCTCAGCTAAGGGGTAGGATTACTGTTGCTGTTGAGGTCGCCTCTAGGGTTAGAGTTTATATTAGTATTTCATATTAGGATTGACAGTGTTTTCTTGTTTTTTTTTAAACTTACTTTTTTTATTTCATGTCTATGGGTGTTTTGCTTGCATTTTCTTCTATAAACCACATGTGTGCCTCATGCCTTTGGGTGCTGGAAAAGGGCATCAGAACTGAAGTTACGGGAGGTTATGAGCTGCCGTGTGGGTGCTGGGAATCAAACCCAGGCCCTGAGGATGAGGAGTCAATGCTCTTTGACACTGCACATCTCTCTGGTCTCTTGTTTGCTTGTTTCTTAGAGACTTATTTTTATTTATCTAAATCTCTGTGTGTGTGTGTGTCTGTGTGCGTGTGTGTGTGTCTGTGTGCATGTGTGTGTGTGATACCTGTGTGCTAGCATCCATAGATGCCAGAGGACGATTCCCTGGAAATGAGTTCCGAGTAGTTGTGAGTTGCCCTCATGAGTACTGACAACCCAGCCCAGGAAGGACAGGAAGTGCACTAGAACAGGAAGTGTTCTTAACTGCTGAACTCTCTCCAACCTGGGGCTAAGGCTGTTGATGTCACTTCTAGTACCTCCCTCCTAGAAACTGGGGGAAAATGCCAGGCTACTGTACCCTCCTCAAAATCCAATTCGGCTTGGTGAGTATTTAGAAAACACAAAGATCAGTTCTGTATCTCTGGGCCCGCCCTCATGGCCATCACTTCAGACTGTGAGATCAGAGAGCCCGTATCTCTGGGAAACTGAGGCCATCTGCCCTGAAAACACACAGTTGAGCTGAAAGCAGAAGGGAGAACCCTGTGTCTGTGGGTTCTGTTGTGCCCTCCTCTGTCTCCTTCACTCTATGGATGAATGTTTATTGAGACACTTCTCTATGCTTTGCAGTCACCTCTAAGCTGTGTGCGCTGTGTGCACCAAAACTCTTCTCTAACACATCTCAGGGTCTGTATGTCGTCTGGTGATGATAATGAGGGACACTGAGGCAGGGGCAGGAAGGGCATTTGGATTATGTTTTGGCAGCCAGTCAAGTTCTTTTGAAATCAGTAACATGTAGCAGGTCCTGTGGGAGGGACATTCAAGACAGAGGAGCCCTAAGCTGGTTTCCGACACACCCTGAAGTTATCACCCTGGCTGAGCATTTCAGGAAAGAGACCATGGTAGGTTCCATCAAAGAGGAAAGCCTGGAGCCTATGGTGACTTGATTGGCAGAACGAGTTCCTCCTGGGCCCAGGGACCCTGTTATTTGTTGTTTCTCTGCTGCTGTAAAAAATCCAGATGCAAGCGCATCCTTTGCACCAGCTCTTATAAAGCCAGATGTTAAAGACAGTAAGGAGCTAGCACGTGCCCCGGCAGAAAAGGCTTTCCCCCACCCTCCAACTGCAGTGAAGTGCTTTACACACCACACCTTAAAGGCCTCAGATGGAGATTTGCTATGCAAGGAGCGAAAGGGGGTGGGTTAGAAGGAAGACAGAGTGATCTCTCTTCATTTATACCACCGACCGTTAGCCAGATGACAGGAAGGTAGCTCCCCCTAGGTGCTGTGCATGGAGGGGGCTGTAAAACCCAATAGGTAGCTTGGTAAATAAAGACGGTCAGCAAACATCTGTGGAGGAGAAAGGATAATGTCCGAGCATTCCATCGTCTCTGGAGAGGCTGCTTTGTGCTGGGCTCAGGTTAGTTTCTCATTGTCTCCAGTTAAATGGGGGAGGGGAGTCGCTTACACAGCTGCCTCGGGAGAGGCCTGATTGCATTGCCTCTGTTGCCGAAATCATACAAGGGGAGCAGGGAGAGACATTCAATAAAATCTAAAACCAACTTCAGATGTGCTGGAGTCCTCTCAGCCCGTGGAGTCCCGGGGTTAGCGCTTTCTGCTCTGCCGTCTCTTTGATCCGCTTTGATGTCCCTTCCTGATCATCCTGCCCTGGTGAGAAGTGGAAGGGGAGATGAAGCCCCAACAGTGACTGTGTTTAAAGGGGAACATACGGAAAAGTCTGAATTACCCAGCATCTGCTGCCAGGGTTAGTGTGTTGTGGTAAAGCCCCCACCAGCATCACCAAAAGCTAAAGTGAGAGAAAAGAGAGAAGGGAAAAGGACTGAAGAATGATCACGTGCACACACACACACACACACACACACACACACCATGGTTGCACACTCATCTTGAACAAAGAGCAGTCTACTTTCTGCCAATGCCCTGGATCACCGCCACGCAAGATGTGTGTTCCAATGTCCATTTCCTTTCCAAATAATTAACAACACTCGAGCCTGTTCGAGGACCTTCACAAATCTTGTTGTGACAAGCTTGAGCTAGACCATGGTCCAGAATTCAGTTGAATTCTCTCATCTTTATATATGTGTTTGTTGCCCTAATTGAAGTCCTGGCTGATTTCACAGACGCCAGACTATAGCGCCTTAAGGGGACAGGCTTCACCTGATCTGGTACAGCATAGCATGCGGAAGGCAGAGCTGGCCTGGGGTTGACTTGGTGGCCCTGCAAAGTCTTCTGGACTCCTGCTCCATCATCTCTGGCTGGCAGCTCCTCTTACACAAAAGGAGGTGACCCTATCTGCTGCTGTCACCCTTTGGGTTCCAAGGGAGAAGGGGCATGGCTGAAGGCACCAGGTAAAGGATGCTACGGCTGTGTCTTCCCACCAGAAAAGCAAAACTTTTCTCAGAAATGTAGCTAGGATCCCTGGAGCTAATTGGCCTGTCAGTCTAGTCTGTGGTACCCAAGGTTACCCTCTGGTCCTTACATCCTTACCTGTGCAATAGTGTATATGATGGTTGGAGATGCTGTAGCCACTTTGAGCCTCTATCAGAAGAGAGAGGTCAATGTTCTTGGCAGGGAGGAACAGAAACATACAAAATGATTGGATTTGCCTTGCCAAGGTCCCTAAGTCACCATCTCTGAATTTGCTTGCCTTCCAGCCTTCTGGTTTGGGGGAGAAGACACAGCTCTCCCTCACTGAATTTAGTCTGAGGCTGGATTTCTGGGCTGTTCAGAAAAAAAAAATGCTGACCCAGTCTCCCGTTGCCCTCTGTCAAGCCTATATAAATGAGAGTGCGTTTTTAATGGAAATTTTTATTATGGTAAAATATATGTAATATAAAACTTAACATTTTTAACCCCACTTAAGGGTGCGTGGAGTAAAATCCCATCAGTTCAGGAACATCCATCCCTAGCCTTCCACCTTCCCAAAGTGACACTCAGCCCTCCCTCATTAAACACTGCACCCCCCACACTGTTCCTTCCTATCTCTGGGGATTGTCCTGCCTCCCGTACCCACTGGGAGGACACACGGGCAGGATTTGTCTTTCAAAGAAGAGTGATTCCCTGACAGTTTTCATGGTTAGAGGAGACAGGAATGCTCTGACATTTTTAAGATCTTTGTTGAGGTTTGCTGAGAGGGAAGACTTGGGTGGATTTCTGCTGAGATGGGACTTCTCCACCATGAGCAGTGTGGCCTCTCCCAGCCCAGGTTCAGTAGGGGGCAGGTTTTCCTCACCTCAGTACCAGCGAAGTAACATCAAGGAAAAAGGAGCCAGTCCCCCTTGCTTCGCTGAAGTCATGGAAAACCTTTCCCGTTTGAGCCTCTTTTACAAGGAGTAAGAAGGTGAAGGACAGACAGCCACAGATGGAACCAGTGTTAAAACTAGAAGTGCCCAGAGGTGGTGGCGCACGCCTTTAATCCCAGCACTCAGAGGCAGAGGCAGAGGCAGGTGGATCTCTGTGAGTTCAAGGCCAGCTTAGTCTACAGAGCGAGTTCCAGGACAGCCAGAGCTACACAGAGAAACCCTGTCTTCAAAACAAAACAAAAGAAAACAAAAAACCAGCAGGGCGATGGTGGCGCACGCCTTTAATCCCAGCACTCGGGAGGCAGAGGCAGGCAGGTCTCTGTGAGTTCGAGACCAGCCTGGTCTACAGAGCTAGTTCCAGGACAGGCTCCAAAGCCACAGAGAAACCCTGTCTCGAAAAACCAAAAAAAAAAAAAAAAAGAAAGAAAAAAGAAAACAAAAAACCAAGGAGCCTGCATCCCTGGAGGCTTCTCCCCCAGGTATGTCTCCACGCACACAGAAATCCTTTCTAATCTTTCTTAAACACCAGCAGTCTGGCAATGCCCTAGCTTGTATTTACCTTGCAAAACAATTTTAAAAACTAAAGTCACCACCGAAGCGTGGCTTTAACAGGCTATACAGCTAGGAAGTGGGACAGCTGGCGTGACAGAAGACATATATGGCGTGGGAACAGAGTGGGGCCTCTTAAGGAGAGGAAGGGAGCAGCAGGGGAAGGATAGGAAAGGTGGGGGAGGGGTGTGTGCAGATAAGTCAGCGAAACTGAAGGTGTGTGAAAGTCATTGCTTTGTGGCTGGAGAGATGGCTCAGTAGTTAAAGGTCAATACTGCTCTTACAAGCAACCTGAGTTTGGTTCCCAGCACCCACAGTAAGGCATGGCACAACCACCTTTAACTCTAGCTGCCAGAGATCTGGTGCCATCTGGTCTTTGAGGATACTATATTCATTCGTGAGTGTGTGTGTGTGGGTGTGTGTGTGTGTGGGTGTGTGTGTGTTTAAATAGGAGGGAAAGTCCTTTCTTTGCTTACCTACTTACAAAACAACAAAAAAGTACAATTTTCTTACAAATTATGAACAAATGCCTAGAAGTTCAGTGGAGATTGACCAGCAGAGGAATCTCTAACAGCTATAACCATTTATAGGAGACTTTAAAAGGCAGATAGACATGGGCACATATAGACAGGACAGGAACCTAATTCACAGTCGATAGAAACTGGCTTTTCCACACAGATGGGGAGAGAAGGCAGTCATGCTCACTGTGTGTGATCTGTGTGTGTGTGTGTGTGGCGTGTGCATGTGTGTGTATGAGTGAGCAGGACGGTTGTGAGAATGGCCAGCATGACTATCAGTGATCTGCAGCACGCAGAGCAGGAAGCAGAGACCACGAGAGTCTCTAATGATGGGAGGAGCAGTGTTTCCTCGTTGCTGTGACAAAATGCCTGGCAAAGGCCACTGAAGAAAAAGAAAGGTTTGCTTTGCATCATAGTCCATCCATGGGGTGAGGCAGGGTGGGGGGCAGGCATGCCAGCAGGAATATGAGCAGCATGTCGGGCAGCAGAGAGAAATGGATGGTCCTCTTTTCAGTCCGGGACCCCAGCTCATGGGATGGTACTGCCCACATTCAGGGTGTGACTTTCCTCTTCAGGAACTCCTCTCAGGAAACGCTCTCACAGACATGCCCAGAGTTGTGTTCCATGGTGATTCCACAGAAGATACCCAGTTGTCTTCTGGTCCAGCTCAAAGTCTATGACAGCACCTGCATATACTTTGTGGCCACCAGATCACGTGTATGTGTGACCCATGACTGAGCAGCTTTCCTGATCACCTTCTTATGTCCCTTGGGGGATTATTTGTGGTCAAAGACTACTTCACAGAGTCAGCCGTAGCCCAGAGTCTGGGAGGACAGAGCCCAATCCACCCCCCTCTATTGAGAGAAAGTCCCATGAAGAGTTAGGGAATCCTTATTATTTATACTCAGACTCTGTGAGCAGGGCTGGCTCAGAGTCACAGACTCCTTGCCCATCTGGTCTCCCTGTGGCCCTCTCAGACTGAAGTGGGAATGGCTCTCTCAGAAACAAACTAGTTCTGAAAGGACAGAGCTGTGTCTGCCCCTGGCACCTCTTGCCCTTATTAACCGCCCTCTTCTTCTAAACTGGCACTCCTTAAGTGACCATTGATCTTTTAAAAGTTTGACGATCCATCTTGGGCTAGCCTTCCACTTCCCCCAGGGATATGAGGTGAGTCCCCTGACTCTCCAATTAGCCAGCCAGTTATTTCCCTTCCTGCCACTCTCCCCACCTCAGAGAAGGTTGGACACACCATCTTGCTGCACTGTCCCCACACAGAGACCCCACAGCACTTCAGGAAACCATCCCTCATGGCATCTGCTGTAGATACAGTCACCAGCGCTGGGCTCATTTAGTTAGCCTTGTTTATTAAAGCCAATTCCGGTTTTTTTTTCTTAAATAAATATATTTCAAGAGGAAACTTGATGTCATAAGTGAACAAAGCAAACGAATGAGCAGACAAACAAAAAAAAAAAAACAAAAAACAAAAAAAAAAAAAAAAACCCAGCATCAGCTGCCACAAATACAAAGGAGCCAAACAAATCAGTGCAATTAAACTCCTGGCCCAGGTCCCACTGCTCTTTACCAGTGGAGATGAGTAGCCCTAAATGGCTCTCTGCTTGCCTCTGAGTGCCCCCAAGAGAGCCCTCACCCCATTCTCCTTTGTGTAAACAGAAGGATTCATTTGAAATCACAGTACCACGCATGCTTTGGGTGTAGGCCAGCTGCCCACCCCCCACCTTCTGACCCTAAGCTGGATCCACTTAGAGTCACCTTGAGAGCCACCCACTGCAGAAAATGCCCATCAGCGCCTGATTGTCCTTTATTCAGGGCTGCAGAAGGACTGTCAACACGTCTTCTTGTGTCCTTTTCTCACCAGACTCTTTCTCCCCAGGTCTGAGTTCCCTGCCCCTCACTGTCTTTGCTCTTTCTACCTCTACACCTGTGCTCTTTCTCACCCACGCAAACTCACCCGCACACTTAGGGCCAACTTCTTTGTTTACTGTAAAGTATCAGATGCATACAGTTAGTTAAATAAAACCCATTTCTCCTGTTAAGCTTAACCCAAAGAGCTAGAGAGATACTCAGTGGTTAAGGAGTGCTTACTGCTCTTGTAAAGGGCCATAACTTGGTTCCCAATACCCACAGTAAGGTGACTTACAACCACCGGCAATGCAAGGTCCAGGGGGATCTGATGCCCTCTTCTGGCCTCTAATGGCAACTGCACTCAGGTGTACATACCCCACACAGACACACATGTTTAATTTAAAATTAAAAATAAACCTTTAAAAACTTGCCTAAAAAAGGTTACCTGGGAATAGAAAATTTGAGTTCTATTTTTAAAGAAATAAATACAGTTACAATTATAAGAGAAAAGCATGAAGAAGTGGGTGTTATTAGAAGTGGCTGGGTGACTTTTATATTTAGAGGATTTAGACAGCTATTGAAAATGCTTGCCTAGGGCTAGAGAGATGGCTCAGTGGTTAAGAGCATTACCTGCTCTTCCAAAGGTCCTGAGTTCAATTCCCGGCAACCACATGGTGGCTCACAACCATCTGTAATGAGGTCTGGTGCCCTCTTCTGACCTGCAGACATACACACAGACAGAATATTGTATACATAATAAATAAATATTTTTTTAAAAAAAGAAGAAGAAAATGCTTGCCTAGCAACGATTAAACCAATGTCCTGAAATCGGTTAGGTGTAACAGTCAAGCAAATAGCACCAGAGATAAGGATACTCCTGTGCTCTGCTCTGGCAAGAGGTACTATCTGGTCCCACCAGCAGGGGATACCCTGAGAAGCTCAGACCCTGAGTTCATCACTTCTTGCCTGGATGCACAGCCAGGGGGCCTGAGTTGGCATTGCTTTTTAATCAAAATGCCTCATAGCCCAGCATGGTGATGTATGTAACAGACTGGTCCTTAAGGGTGAGTCAACTCTACTTCCATCAAAGGTCTGTTGTTAAGGGCATGTCAATAGGCATGCCAACATATTACATTAAAATTTGAGGATCACGGGCTGCTGCATAGATGGGTCATTCAGTAAGATACTTGCTTTGCAAGCATGAGACCTGAGTTCGGTCTAGAGAATCCTTGTAAGCCTGGCATGGGAGTGCTCGATTGTAAACTCAGCACCAAGAAGGCAGAGACAGGAAGATGCCTGGGGCTAGTCAACAAGTCCAGTCCACTTGGTGAGTTCTAGACCAGTGAGAGACCCTAGAGTAAAGTTTAAGCTTGTATAGGGCAGATACAAAATGACCACATGTGATCTCCAAGGCTGCTTGCTGGTTCACAAGCAGTAGCAGCTTCTGTCAGAACTCAGTTGAATTCTCATTCTAGGAATCTTCCTCTTCTCCCTCATCTCCCTCCTCCTTCCTTCTCACCCTCCTCTCCCTCCTTCCTCTCCTTCCCCTTCTCCCCTCCTCTCCCTCTCCCCTTTTCCTCCTTATCTTCCTCTTCTCCTTCCTTCTCTTCCTCTCCCTCCTCCTCTTCCTCCTCTCCCTCATCTCTCTCCTTCTCCTTCCTCCTCTCCCTTCTTCCTTCCTCACCCTCCTCCCCTCACCCTCCTCTTCCTTCCTCACCTTTTCCCCTCCTCACCCTTCTCCTCTTCTCACCCTCCTCTCCCTCTCCACTCTCCTCCTCTCCTTCCTCTTCCTCCTCTTCCTCCTTCTCCTCATCCTAAAATACACATTAACCAAAGTAATATTTAATTTGCAAATCACAGTGCCCTCCTAAATACAGTGACCCCTTAAATATGTGGCATGGATCAGAAGCAAGGCCCTCACCAGCCTCTGCCTCCATCACTGGGAGAAAAAGCGCATTGCACATCACTTGTGAAGGTCACATGGCATCAGTGGGCTCCGCAATACTTCACAGCTCACTTTGACTTCCCTTTGAAGACGATCAATTCTCATCCCAGCGGTTACAAAGCCCCAGGCTCCATGAATCAGAACCTGTTTCCTAGTCTTTAAAATGCAGAGCTGGCTATTATAATGACAGGCCGGGATATTAGATGCATTTGAAACCCAGTTGGAGCGTATTTCAGAGCCAGGCAGCTGATGTCGAATTTGCCGACTTCTCATCCGTTCTTTACAGTATCGGTGTAAGGGTGATGGTTCAGGGCACCCACATGGTGCCAGACTATAAAGGAGTGGATGGAGAAAGCAGATGTTTGACTCGTGCACCCAGAGAGACAAATGTGCTGTGATGTATAGCCGACCGTTTTATGCCACTGAGCAAAGACTGGGAAACGGGAGGAGCTAAGCACGAACTGAAGCATGAAAAAGCACATCCTTCATGCAGACTCCCAGCCGGGACAGGTTAGGCATGAGGAAGAGTTACTGTGTGTGCTCAGGCCTCAGTGAGTACCTCTTGGGGAGACAAACATGTATGAGAACGTAGGGAATGTTTTGGCACGTGCGTACAGGTTTTTGCACATAGACTTGCAGATGAATGTGAAGGTCGGGGGATGACCTAGCAGAGAAGAGTCACCCCCTTTCCTTGACTTATATTCTTTCTATATCTGTCTTGTTTGCCCTTTGTATATTTTTCCATGAGTCTTTCTTTTGAGTCTTTCTTAGGTTAGGGTTTTTGTAGCTATGACAAAATGCCATGACCAAAACAAGTTGGAGAAAAAAGGTTTTTTTTAGCTTATACTTCTGCACCAAGGTCTATCATTGAAAGAAGTCAGGACAAGAACTCAAACATGGCAGGGATCTGGAGGCAGGAGCTGATGAAGAGGCCATGGAGGTATTCTGCCTATTGGCTTGCTCAGCCAGCTTTCTTAGAGAACCCAAGACCTCAACCCAGGTGTGGTGCAGCCCACAATGGACTGTGTCCTCCGCTATTAATCACCAATTAAGAAAATGCCCTCCACCCAGATCTTATGGAGACATTTTCTCAGTTGGGTGTCCCTCCTCTCAGATGGCTCTAGCTTGTGTCATAGTTGACATAAAGCTAACTGCACAGAGTCTTTCTCACCATCTAACCCTGACTCTAGAGGCTAAGGTGGTTTTCCTTGTTTCCAAGCTTTCTTATTGAGGATCTTTTATGGAGATAACAATTGCTGTATGACAGGCAATCCCACCATGTAGCTTCGCCTACTTCTCCATGCTTGTAACAGGTCTGTCCTTAGGCTCAGACAGAGCTGGAACTTTTGCCTATTGCTCTATGTGCCATTGGCCCCATGGCAGCATGTACAAGATGGCCTCATTGGTGTGGTGGGTAGACTGCAATTAGCTGTGCTGGATGGGAGACAGACAGGGTGATGGGGACTCACCTTGCTGATGCTAGTCACATCTTTCCACCATGACATATCACACCATGGCAGCCTCAAGTGGTGTGAGGCTACCTTTCCTAAAATGTAATGGAATTGCCCCCCACACCCATTACACCAGCCCCCATCCAGGGCAGCAAGAGGCAAGACCTGAACCCAGGAGATATGGCCCAGTGAGGGCCACAATGAAGACAAGACCTAATTCACAGTCTTCATGCATGTTGCTGGGAGATGACCAGAGTCCCATAGGCTATGGTCGCTTCATTACAGGACTTAGGGTCACAACCTGTGCTGCAACAAGCCAGGTTCACCTACCTACCTATCCTTGATAAGACAATTAAAATTCTAATCATTTTTAAACATAAAAGGGAGATTTCTTCAGTGTGGTCATACTGAGACAAGGAACAAAGAGATCCAGCCACCCCTCCCCACCTAGTCCATCATCAGGACATCAGACATGAGATTGGAGCTTAAATAAAAAGCAGTAGATATTCATAACCAAGCAGTCTTCGAGGTGTGGTTCCTGCCCATCAATGTCCCAGCTTCAGGGTTTTCTAGAAGGACAGCTATCATTCTATCAGTCTTTTTCCAGAAGACAAGTTCCTCTTCTGGCTATCCCAAGGGCTTCAACTTATTCTTCTCCCAGAAGGTTCCTAGGGGGACCCCAGTTTCTGGAGGACCATCATCTTAATAGTCTGATAACCAAAAGGAGAGGCCCAAGGCAGACCCAGTTAAAACGTCGAACTTCTTGATGCCAAGAGAAGGCAAATATGAGAGTTGCTTGGTGCACCCTCTTGGAGTTGTAAGTTGGTGCCCACTCTGTGGATGTCATTTTCACAATATGAAATTTCACATGTCTAAACCCTACACCACTACGACCTCTTCATGGGAGCACACCTTGCATGTATCTTCAGACAAGCTTGTCAAGGCACAGGTCAGACACACTCTGACACACCTATTAAGTGAAATAGTATACAGTCATCTGAAATGAGATGTCTATATCCATTGGTCTGGAAATTTGTCCAAGAAGCATTGTACAATAGGAAAAGAAACAAAGTATGGAGGGGTGTGTGTGGCCTGTAACCCTCTGAGAATGAAGGGTGGACGGATAGTACAGCATGGGTGAACCTCAGGGACCGTATCTTACACCCAAGGAGCAATGCCTTGGGTGTCACTTGTGGTAGATCCCCAGGGCGCTAGACTCAGAGACGGGAAGCAGAGGGTGGGCACCAGAGGCTGAGGGAGGAATAGCAGTTATGCAAGATGGCTGGAGCTGTGGAAATGGACTTGTGGGGGCTGCACACCTCATCACGTGTGCGGGACTTTGGGTGGACTCAGTGTGTGCACTGCAGAGCTTGCGGGTGGATCCCACAGAAAATTATGCCAAGTGTGTTTCCTTACAATTAAAAATAAAGAGTTACAGAAGAGGGTCTGGTAAGATGGCTCAGTAGGCAAAGTTGCTTGCCACTATCCCTGTTGACATGAGTTTGATCCCCAGGACCCACACGGTGGAAAGAGAGAGCTGACTCCCACGTGTGCTGTGGCATGCACCAACAATGCACAGAGAGGAGGGCACACAGGCATATAGACCCAGATTCTCACACAAATAAATACATGACTAATGTTAAAAATAAAGCTATATGGAATATATTTATAAGCCAGGATGATGGCTCAGTGTATAAAATATGATGGCCAGAGTTTGGGGTCCCAGAACGCATATTAAAAGCTGGGAGGTAGACCCAGGGCATCCCTGGGAGTAAGCTGACTACGTGAACTAGCTGAATCGAGACCCTACCCTACTGTTGAGAGCAATTAAAGGAGACACCGAGGCTCTGCATGCATATACCACACACACGCGTGCACCTGCACACTTAAAACATAGATACACACAGGCATGCACACACATACAAAGACAGTAAGAAGGTTGGGTTTGCAAATGCAAAGCCGTCCTCTGGGAGGCTCCATAAGAAGATTTAAGGAATTCAATGTTGGGAGTAGGAGGAAAGCTTAATTCTCAGCCTCTTGTTTTGTGTAGTGTTTGCAGTTTTGTTTCTTGCCGTGTGAGTGTTTGAAATGTCAAAAAATGCTAAATAATTACCATAGCCAAATATATCTGCTAGCGCCATACATAGTAAATATATGCTACATGCTTACATGTGATTTATGGTATATACTTATATAAATACAGCTTTTATAAGTACACAATACATATTAGAAAGCTATATTTAGTAGAATATATTTAGCAATCTGTGACCTACTTTGCAAAGACCAGAATTTTGTTCTGTTACGGTTAAAAGTGACTATTAGCTACAGGGAGAGATGGGATTCGGGCTTGTACTTTTCCACTATTACATAAACAAATCAAACCACCACTCTGCCACGGAGATTTAACTACTCCTGAGTGATGTGTGAGGCTTAACCTCCACGTCAACTCCATCTTTCTCCTTTCTCTTTTTCTTTTGTGAAGTCCCATCATGCACTTTTTCAAAATAAACTGAGGCAAATATCGATTAGGCTGCCAAGCTGCTGGTGGAGGGATGTGTCTCTTAAAAGCCACATGAAGTCATGTCCCTGAGAGGGAAGGAAGTAGCCTGAAGCCCACGCTTTGTGTCTTTGCCTTTGTTTTCTCCTCTTGCTTCAACTTATCTGCAGCTGAATCCAGTTCCTGTCCTTGAGGCCATACCTTTGGGCTCACACTTGCTACATTAAAGGGAGCCCCTTTCCATGCCTAGATATTACTGCTCCCCTGAACCCCTGCTTAGGAGCTGCTGTTCAGCTGAGGTGCAGAAGTTATAAGCAGTGGGAAAGAAGTGGAGCCAAGGACCTGGGGACCCCAAGTTGAAGTCAGTGCTCTTTGTTTCAACCCCAGACTTCATGCATGCACACTAAGGGAAAAGAATTGTATCATCCAGTTCCTCCATCACTGTGATGAAATACCCAAGATAGGAGTCCAGGGAGAGAGCGGTTATTTTGGCTCATCATTTCAGAGGCTTTGGTCCATGTTCAGCGGGCTCTGTCACTCTGGGTGTGAGATGAAGACGGCTCTCATGATGGCAGGGCATGTGATGCAACGTAGCTCACATTCTGGTAGCCAGGATGCAGAAAGAAAACCATAGGAAGTAGCTGTAGACAAGGTGCCTCCCCCAAGAACACGCCCCCATCGATGTCTTCCTCCATTTTGGCCCTACCCCCACAAGTCTCCATTGCCACCCAGAGACACCTTAAAATTATCCTTGGGGCCATACACTGATTGGGTTAGAGATCATGCGCACTGCTTACCTATGAACTCCACTCAGTGAGAACCAAGCCTTCAGCACGTGAGTCTTGGTGAATATAACTCATGTCAAAACTGTAACAGGTGAGAGGATTTTTCAGTTTGGGGACAAGTTGTCTGTGGTTGTGTTCAGATGTTGTGTCCTTGGGTGTTGGTGACAAGGGTTATCAGAGGCCAAATAAGACACAGCATCACCACCTGAAGTGAACTGGAAGATGATGTCACTCTGGATGCTGTAACAGAATTGCCTGGATGGCTCCTGAATGACAGAAGGGAGTTGCTTCCAGTCTGCAGCTTGGAGGACAAGATCAGGGTCTCAGCAGACTTGAGACAGGGACTTGCCTCTACATGAGGCTGGTGCTCATTCCTATGCCTTATTTTGATCACTATAGGTGCTGATATGAATTAAATGCCCAGCACAATATATGTACACCATGAAGACTGGTTCATAACCCTCTCCTGCTTAATCCAATTTCCAATCCCCTGAGCATCGTTGTGAATGGATGGCGTACAACTGTTAACACAAAACTTTTAACTCCCTACTCTGTCTCAGACATTTGGATTCTCGCCTCTTCTCCTTCTCTCCCTCTCTTCTCTCCCTCCCTCCCTCCCTCCCTCCCTCCCTCCCTCCCTCCCTCCCTCCCTCCCTCCCTCCCTCTCTCTCTCTCTCTGTCTCTCTGCCTCTCTCTGTCTTTACCTCACTGTGTCCCCCACCCCCTGCCCTGCCTATCGGGTAGAGTCAGAGCCCAGGTTCCCACAATGATACCAAATCATTAAAGATATGGCGGTGTCCTTTCTCTAATCCTAAAGATTATTCTGAGACCAACTAAGAAAACAAGACAGGAGAAGCAGTGAGGCCAGGTGTGAACCGAAGCCTGTCATTACAGGCTCTGGTGCCTCTGCAGGGCCTGGAGATCCCCCTCTGCCTCAATTTTCCCTTCCTGCATGGTGTTACCCCTTCCCAGCAGCCCCTGAGGCTAGAATGGCCAGGCAGAAGGGTCTGTGTACAGGACGTGTGCTCAGGAGGCCATTACTGTGGCTAGCTGGTCTGCTGTCAGCAAGTCCTCCATCCCGCACAGACGCTCGAGCTGAGAAACAGCCATCAGATTTGCTGCTGCTCTATCTCATCACACATTGCAGATGTACAGTTCATCTTTCTTCAGAGAATACACACTGCCTGTTGCAGATGAAAGGGGCCAGAGACCACCCAGCCCAGCACCTAGAAGACCCACCACTGCTGTTCCTCCCAGACAGGGAGAGCGCAGAGACCCAGCTGTCATGGCTGCTTTGTCACACTCCAGCATGAAGAGGACCCTGGGACCAAAACCATTTTTCAGCAGGATGATGTTTCCCATCTCCAGTGTGAACACAGTATTATCCAATTCCCCACAGCCTGCCGACTAGGAGTCCCCTAAACAGAGTTTACTCTAAGCCAAAATTACAGCCTTTAAACTGATTTCTCAAAGGATGTGGTTCATTTCAGCCTCGTTTTTTCTCCATTCCAGCTGCTTCCAAGACACCTAAGAAAGGCCTTTTCTAAATTGGAAGTCCCACTGGAGAGCCTCAGCTAAGCAACGGCAGCTTCCCTGCTTCCTATCTCTCCCCATCACAGTTGCTCTGGGGACACTAGGCTCTGGGTGTGGTGCTGTCCCAGCGAACGTTCCTTTTAGGGAGATCCCAATGGTCTGCAAAGCAGAGTGAGGAAGATCATTGGATCCTGTACTATTTTCTCATTTGCTGCCTCTTTTATTCCCTTAATACCTGATTCTCATGCAGGGTCTGGTGGAGGACATTTGTTTAAGGCATTTGATGCCTATGAAGCTGGGCACCCCAGTGTCTGAGCACCCAGATGTTTACAGCCAAGGGAAGACCAGGGAGGCAGAGACTTCTTCCCAAAGTTACTTGGCCAAATTTCAGCTTACCAGCACGTTGCTGTCAGGTGTGGGGGGGAGTAGACATGAGCACTGTGCTGGGTAGTAACACACAGCCCTGAGCCCCCCTGGTTATTTTCCATGGCTAGTGCTTACAAAAGGGGAAATGGAGGCCTAGGGAGGTGTAAGGATAAAGGACAAGTCACCAGGTGTGGTGGCACACACCTTTAACCTCAGCATTCAGGAGGCAGAGGCAGGTAGATTTCTGTGAATTCAAGGCTAGCCTGGTCTACAGAGTGAGTTCCAAGGACAGCCAGGGTTACACAATGAGACCCTGTCTTTAAAAAAAAAAAAAGCAACAGAAATCAAATCGGGAAAACATAAAGTAACTGGGAGAAAGAAGAGGTACATGGTGGTGACCCCACAGCAAGACCCTTGGGCAGTCTGGCCAGCCAGAATCCCCTATGCAGAGATCATTGTCAATCACTCCTCTTCTTTTATCATATGTACTTGTGTGTGTATGTGTGTGTGTATGTGTATGCTTGCATCTATGTCCATGTGGGTTTACCCATGTGTATTTGCATATGGAGACTAGAGGAAAGCCTTAACTGTCACTCCTCAGGTGCCATCCGCACTCACTGGGTCCCAGAAATCTCTGAGTAAGTTAAGGTTCCTGGCCAGTGAGCCCCAGAGATCAGCCTGTTTCTGCCTTCCCAGCACTGGGGTTATGAACGTATCTCACACACTTGGTTTTTGTTTGCTTGCTTACTTGCTTATAAGTTCTAAGAATTGAACTCAGGTCCTTGGGTGCAAATCAAACACCTCACCAGCTGAGCCATTTGCAGCCCCTCAGCTCTCTTCTTGGTGTGCATTTTGACAGGTAGCAGGGGAGGGCACATAACTTCAGGTTAGCTCCACTAGCCAGGCAGAACACAGAGGAGTCAGAAACTTACCTGCCCCTCCCTCCAGGTTCTGTACAGTAGGAAAAAGGAGCTGCCTAAGGAGGAAGTGGAGCGAGGTATCCGGTCATGCAGCCCAGGTTATGCACCTCAAATAGGAAGGCAGAAATCATCGGTACAGAGTGAGTGGGGTGTGTACCCAAATCCCATCAGCATACCAAATACAACAAATTTGCAGTCACAGGAAGGCAGCCTTCGCCCATTGGTTTTCTTAAGCTTATTCTGGTTCATGGTCTGGTTACAGACAAGGCAGAGCAGGGGCTATTTTGCAGTGGGAGCTTGTAGCAGCTGTTTGCATCGGGCTGGGCTGTCAATCAACAAACAATGACCAGACAAAAAGCAGGGTCAAGCTATCAACCTCAAGACTTACCACCCCTAAAACCCACTTCCTCAAGTGAGGACCCACCTCCCAAAAGTCTCAAGACCCTCCCCAAACAGCTTCTCCTGCTCAGAACCAAGTGTCACAAGTGTCTGGGAGGTGGGGGTGGGGACAGTTCAAATCACCATACTTCTCAGCCCTAGTTGAGTTCCTGCTGCTTGGAAAAATGTCACTACACTGGATGCCAACGGAGAGAATCCTGGGACAAGAAAGTAGCCCCAGGGCTTGCTAATATGCATCGGTTGGACCACTCTTCTCTGTGTCTTTAGCCAAGTGACTGGGGAGTGGACAGCAGGAGTCTGGGAGGTCTCGGAGGCGCTCTCCTGCCCACTGCAAGCTACAGCTTCTGAGTGTTTCCAATGGGTGCCTGGCAGGAATGTGCTTCCTAAGGGCTTGATGGATGGATGACTGGAGAACGCATGGGTAGAGGAAGCCTTCTGTTCCAGAACTAAAAAACTTGCCTTCGTCCCCCTCAGGGCCCTTTCGTCTCAGCAGTTAGCGCTGCCACAGAGACCCGCAACTCATCAATTACAAACATTAACTGTAAATTACACTTTTGCATAGTTAATTCAGAGTCCTCATTATGTACTTAGCAGAGCTTAGCAGGCGTAAAATTCAATAGCAGGCTTTGGAGTGGATCCAGCGGCTGTCCTCGGTGATATTTGGAAAATGCAAAGTTTTAGGAGTGGACCTCAGAGCATGTCTTCTCTGGAAGGGCTCCAACAGACTCTGATTTTTACTTCTTTTTTTTTTTTTCTTGGAACGGGTTCAGCCCTTCTGGAAAAGCTGATAGCTTCGAAGCATGCCCCCCGTCCTCTGTTCTAACAAAATGGAGACTCTCCCCCTCCTGAGTAGAAATTAATATTAACCTGACAACTGGAAGGAAAAGTGTGACTATCAGGACGCCAGGCTCCTGGAGGCGTCGCTCATCTATTATTTGTTCAGCAAACATTGACTGTGTGCCTCCCATAGGCCAGCATGGCCACGTGTCATTTGACGGTAATGGAAGAACACCAGGCCACCGTGGCTAGGGAGCATGAACTGGTGAACTACCCAGTGTAGAGAAATGCATACTGGGCTGTGTGGCCATGTAAATGAAGGGGGAATCCCGAACACCAGGGGTTCCGTGACATGAGAGGATGGGCTGTGGGAAGTAATTGCCCTCGTGGGAGATAATTGTCAGCGGCCTGGATGAGAGCACACCTGTGGCCAAGGTAGGGTACCCCAAGAAAAGGAAGGAGAAAGAGGTTGAGGAAACAAAGCCAGGACTGGGGAGATGGAAGGATTGTGGGTCGCATCTGCAGGCACGGAAGGTCAGCTCAAGAAATGCCTATGCCGAGCTTAGCTTCAGGTACCAATTTGCTGTCATTGCACTTGGTGTCTCTCTTCAGTCCAGGTGATGGTTAACTTGAGTGGACTCAGAGTCACCTGCGAGACACATCTCCGGATGCATCTGTGAAGACATTTCCGTAGAGGTTTTACTGACGAGAGAAGACTCATCCTGAGCGTGAACGGCACATTCGAGTCATCTGAGATCCTCATGACTCTGCGTCCAAGCCCCACCCAGTAAAACCAACAACTCTTAATGGACAAGCACAGGTGTCAGAATTGGTGTGCAGCTCCTCAGCTGGCTCACTCCAGTCCTCTAGGTTGAGAGCTAATGTGTTGAGTACCTTACCTAAGCTGTCCCTTCAATCCATAGTGAAGCCATAGTTCAGGCAGCCACATGTCTGCTTCCAGAACCTGTGGTTAGAACATCTCCCTATCCTGTCTCAGCAAAAACATCAAGATGGGGAGAGGACAGGAGTGGGGAGGCTGGTGCCCACGGAGAAGGCTTTCTGTGCGCAGCTGCAATGTCTAATCTTGATCGTGCGTTACTGTCATGATTCTAACTTCTGAGTGTCCACACCTAGCATTGTCATTATCTTTGTGGAGAGTAGACCTGGGAATCCATTGCTTCTCTCCCTACTTCTCAGGTAGTTAAACTATTGGTGGGGTTGCAGTCTGCGAAAGCTCGGGTTCCTTTCTAGGTTTCAGATACCTTATACAAAGTCATTGTCATCTACATAATGTACAGGAGATGACTTTTTTTTTTTTCATTTTCCTCCCCGTGTAGTTTCCTGCCCCTGAAGGGTTTTTAGGCTTTGGAGTACTAGATTGAAGTAAAGGCCATTTGTCTGGTTGGTTTAGTGTGTGTGTGTGTGTGTAGACATATGTGCAGATGCGTGTGCACATGTATGCATATGGAAACCAGAGGACAGTCTCCACTGTCATCCATCAGGATGCTGCCCATTTTGTTGTTGCTTTTATTTAAACATTTTTTTTTAGTTTCTCTGTGTGTGGCGGGGTGGTATGAATGTGTTAGTGTCGGTGCCCAAAATGGTCAGAGACAACAGAATCCCTGGAACTGGAGATAGTTAGTTATAAATTGCCTGTAGGGAGTCTCAAGTATTGAACTCAAGTCCTCTGCAAAAAAAAAAAAAAAAAAAAAAAAAAAAAAAAAAAACAAAATTACATGCTCTGAACCTCTGAATCATCTCTTCAGTTTCTACAGATTTATTTTAATTGTGCACATGTTTATGCGTGTATTTAAGTGTACTTGCACATATATGTAAGTGCCCATGAAGACCAGGACAGAGATTCTCTGGAACCAGAGTTACAGGCAGTTTGAAGACTTGCTATTCAGTTACCCATGAGGACTCTTTTCTGTCTGTCTTCTAAACACTAGAATGTCAGGCATATACCACTACAGCCAGCCAGCTGTTCTACATGGGTTCCCGGGATCCAGAGTCCGTACTTATGTGGCAAGCACTTTACTGACCAAGTCATCCCTCTAGCCCTATTGTTTAAAATATTTATTTTATATATATATATATATATATATATATATATATATATATATATATATGAGTGTTTTGCCTGCATATGTCTATACACACCATGTATGTGCCTGGTGCCCACAGAGATCAAAAGATTAGATATCAGGTCCCCTGGAGCAGATGGTTGAGAACGGACATGTTGGTGCTAGGAACTGAACCCAGGCCTTCTGAAAGAGCAGTCAATGCTCTTAACTACTGAGCCATCTCTTCACCCCATTGTTTGCTTATTTCTAAAGTCAAATCCAAGTGTGCTGCCTTCTTCCACAGGACAGATTCCCTAAGCCTCTCCCTCCCTGATGCTACCCTTGTGTCTCGGGTTCTGAATTCTGTCTTTTGTATTAACTGTAGGTAACAACAGGGGAGGCCAGGTCCTTGCTCTGTGCCAGCATGTTGAATCTCAGCTGATCAGATATCCCCTTCAGTACCCTGAATGGGAGTCAGGCACAAACGATCAAGGCAGCAGTGTGTGTGTTTGAATGTAAGGCATAGATTTCTTGAGAGCTAGTTTTCCTAGGATTCTAGCTTTGCATCCCCTTCTTCCCGCTTTTGCCCATCATGCCTCCATTTCTTTCTCTCCTCCTATCCTGCTCACTGTTCAGTCCCCACTTCTCAGTCAACTCAAGGTGGAGCCTGCGGCTCAAATCCATACTCCTCAGCACCATGGAGAGCTCATTGGAAAGCCGCTTCTGTAGGCAGCCTGGGAAAGAGATGTTTCTGTTCAAGACAGCACTTGAAGCAAAAATGGGTAAAATACAGCCCGGACCAGACTATGCTGTTCTCCTGGGAGAAGCTTCCCCATTCAGAATTTCATTTTTTCATTTTGGAGTCTCATTGCTTCCACAGGCACTGATCTGCCCATGATGGCTATGATATAGGTACTCAAATCTCTCCCACCCACCCCCAGGCTGGGAAACTAAAGTCCCTTTGGCGTTTAGCTCATTCGTCGGCTTCGTTTTCTTACAGACGAGTCCAATGGACAAGAGGCTTGGAAAATTGGGTTTCCAATAGTCTGAAATTTGCTGTGACTACTGGAGGGGATTTATTTACTTTGGAGTAACTACTTTATTTTGAGCCAATTTTGAAATTTTCTTTCAAGAGTTACATCTGTAAATCCACACCATTGATTTTTATCAAGCAGTGGTTCCTGGCACTCTCTGGGGTTGCCTACGTGTTTAATTCTCTCTCTCTCTCTCTCTCTCTCTCTCTCTCTCTCTCTCTCTCTCTCTCTTTCTCTCTCTCTCTCTCTCCAGCATCAACACACACCCAATTAGGCAGGGGCTCTTGGCCTCCTCAAGGCAGATCTCAGAGACAGCAGAAAAGCGCTGACCACAGGATGAACTGACTCCTTTTCTTCGTCTCTGTCTTCCAGCAGCAAGCAGAGAAGGGGACATTTGAGGGAGTCAGATTCTGAGTGAGGGTGTGAACTACAGAGCTGGATGAATAAGGCTCACACATGGCAGAGTTCATATCACTGCTGGAGTTTGTTAATTGGGGGAAGGGATTATATCATCTTTTAAAAAAAAGACAAGATTTCATGTATCTGAGGTTAGCCTTGAAATTAGAGTGTAACCAGATGACCTTGAACTCCCATTCACCTGCTTCAACTTCCTAAGACCTGGGATTACAGGTGTGCACCAACATGCCTAGTAGATCCAGTGTGGGGATCGAACCAGGGGTTTTGTGCATGCCAGCAAGCACTCTACCATTAGAGCTACATCCCAAATCTGTGGGTCAATTTTAAAAGTATGTATTATTGCGATTCCCCACCTGAGCACATCTTTGGAGTTCGATCCTACTAAATAAAAACAAAAACAACAAGTGTTACCTTGGCATACTATCCCAGAACTCAGGAAATCAAGACAGGAGATTTCTACAAGTTTTAAGGCCAGCCTGGTCTACAGAGTGAGTTCCGGGCTAGCCATGGCTATGAAGTGAGCCCTTGTCTCAAAAACAACTCGAAGACCCCATCCCTCCACACACTGTTCAGTTCTTAGTATATAAGAATTTCAGTTTAGGTTCATGGCTTGTGGGTGCTGCTCTATCCTAGCCCCCCCCAACTTGAAAGTGACGTCATGCTTCAAGTGCCTGGAGCTGTCTCGGAGAGGTGGTCTTTTCATCCTCTGATTCTGAGCACAATTTTAGGGTTGGGGGTAAAGGGAGAGAAGGAGCCTTCAAATAGCATCACCATATTAAGGCCATTTCCTTTTGTTCCCTTCCAGAAGCGGCAATCTATTCAACGAGGTCATGCAGATGAATTTTGAAATCGCCAGTTTCAGCAGCCTCTCTGGGACACAGCCCATCACATGGCAGGTGGAGTACCCCAGGAAGGGAACCACAGACATCGCTGTGTCTGAGATCTTCATCAGCCAGAAGGACCTGGTCGCCATTGTCCCCCTCGCTATGGTAAGTCATGCTGTCATGACGGCCCTTGCATCCTACTGATAAACAGTGCCCCTGAGTGCTTCCTCTTTTCCAGGTCAACACTGCAGTGACTTATGTATAAGCAACTCCATCTTCCTCTACCTTGGATGTGGCAACATTCATTAGCTAAGCTTCTCAAACTAGCCACGTCTGCATACCAAAATCCTTGTTGCTTACTTCTTTTGCTAATTTAAACCATTTCAGCTTTCTTTTACATGCTCCTATCTATATACAAAATATAGGCTACCTTGTGTCCTGGTCAGGGTGAGCTGGGCTGGGCTAGGCTATGGCAATAAGTGACTGCAAATCTCAGAGACCTGAGTCCACTAGCTATCTTGATTATATGGCATTATGTGAATGGCAAATGTGCTGGCTAGTTTTAACTGCCAGCTTGACACAACCAACAATCACCCGAGAATTGGGTCTTAATGAAGAATTGTCTAAGCCAAGTTGGCCCGTGGGCTTGTCTGTGGGAGATTGTCTTGATGTTCAGTTGAGGCAGAAAGACCCATCCTGGATGCGGGTAGCACAGTTTCATGGACTGTGTAAGAGTCCTGGAAAAAGCGGGCTGTACATGGGCAAGTAGGCAGCATGGATGAATGTTCTCCTCTCTACTCTGGACTGTGGATGTGACTCATGACAAACTGCTTGAGTCCCTGCCCTGACTTCCCCCCATGATGGTCTGTTACCTGGAAGTGTAAGCCAAGTCAGTCCTTTCTGCCCCAGGTTGTGTTTTTTCTTATAGCAGTAGAAAGGAAACTAAGACAGAAGGGGACCCTGTGTTTTGAAGCCCCTGAGAGGTATTCCCAACTCCTCCCTGTTCCCTACCTGAAGGAGGCAACTGCTACATCCCACTTCCCTTGGACCACAGACAAGGCTCTCAATAGCCAAAAAGTCAGCAGAATACATTGGAATCACAGAACCTAGCGCGTCTTCATCCCACCTGTGACAGGGTTGTATTGCAAATTACGTGCTGGGCTCCTGTCACTCTCATTGATGAGCTCTTATCAGCAAGTATCCTATTTAATTAATAAGAGGGGCTGGAGAGATGGCTCAGAGGTTAAGAGAACTGACTGCTGTTCCGGAGGTCCCGAGTTCAATTCCCAGCAACCACATGATGACTCACACCCATCTATAATGAGATCTGGTGCCCAGAACACTTTATACACAATAAATAAATTTTAAAAAGAGATTATTGGAAATGAATTGATCAGGATTCTTCAGTATACATAGGAGACAAACTCAACCCATTTGAACTTAAAGTGTTTCTCAAACACCTGCGAGTGCATGTTGGTTTAGATCTACCTGGAGTCTTTTAAGACTCCCTAGAAAAGGGCATTAGTGCTGTCTGCAGACCACACCCTGGGTGCTCCTGACCTGTATCATCAGGTGGCCCCTGGCAGGACCATAATGGTGTTGTTCCAGAAGGAAGAGTGAGACCTTCACAGCCAATCACTCAGCAAGCCCCCTGGAGAAGCTCTGGTTTAGAACCATTGGTCTAGAGAGATGACTCTGTAGTTAAGACGGCTTATTCTGCTCTTTCAGAGGCCCCAAGTTCAGTTCCTAGCTCTCACTGCTTGTAACTCCAGATCAGGGGATCTGACTCCCTCTTATGGACTCCGAAGGTACTGTTCTTACACGTGCACATATATGCATGCAGAACACATATACACACAATTTAAAAAAAATAAAATGAATAAATCTTTAGAAGCATTGGCCTGGCATGGCTATGTGCTCCCCTTCAGACATTCATCAAAGTCAAAGTGAATGCTACACTCTGCTTGCCAGACCTAAAGCAGCATCACCCTAGGCGAGTATACAGTCAGACACAGAATAGGCAGGCATGATGCATCATGGGAAAATCTGACTCTCAGTGTAAGGTGAGAGCAGATACTAGCCAGACACAACAGACATCAGCCCACGTGTTGTCTGCCACATTTGTTAATGTGGAGAGTAATTGCTGGTAATATTGTATTTTGGATGCTGTGGACTAACTCCAGGCCTTGTACACAGTTGACAAGCGCTTGACCTCTGAGCCACACGAGTCTCATTAAGGAGATCGGCTGATTTTGAACTCATTGTATAACCCAGACTCACTTCAAAGTCTCAGTCTCCCTGCCTCAGACTCCATAGTCCTGATATTATGGGTGTGCACCACCACACGTGGTTTGTTCTCAACTTTGAACGTGTACCATAATCTCAAGTAACCCTCCACCTGAAGCCTGACCTTGACTCCATTTCCAAGTCTACATTTTAAACTGTTTTGCTTGCATGCTCAAAAAAAAAAAAAAAAAAAAAAAAAAAAAAAAAAAAAACCTTAAATATTTACTATGTGGCCCTTCGGGGGAAAAAATTGCAGATCTGTGTCCTAGAATTCATGCCAACATCCATTATGAAACATAAGTGCCCAATTCCTACCTGCCTATTTCAGAAAGATAAGACATTCAAATACTTTGAAAAGCAAAACCATTATAAGGATGTAAGATATTATTACAGACCATTGTCAACACGTACGTCCTCCTTGAAATGAGATGTCATTATTGTGGCGATTGTGTTTTTACAGTGCTTTTAAGACAAGTAGGAATCGCTCCTTGTGTCACACCCCAAATCCTTTTGTCTGCAAGTTAGCCCAGGAGAATTCAGATTGGCTTCATGCCACGGTTGCTGGCAGTGACACATCTATAGGGCCAGCATGTATGCAGCTTGTGTGTGACCTCTAAGCTCCGGTGTTCGCCAGTGTTGGGCTTGCCTGGAATACAAGACTTGACTTCAGCTGTAGACACAGCATCGAGAACTAGGAACAGTTGTCAGTGGGATGTGGATGTGCACACCTATAATCCCAGTACTCAACTGAAGCCCTTGCTTCGAAAAATATATAAGACACTGTGCTAATGGAAGGCTATAGATGAAATGGCTTGGAGACCCTTAAAAAGTATGTTTTGGCATGGGCATTTTGTTGTTTTTGCTGTTTTCAAGACAGGATTTTTCTGGAACTCACTCTGTAGAGCAGGCTGGCCTTGAACTCACAGAGATCCACCTGTCTCTACCTGCTGAGTTCTGGGATTATAGGCATACACCACTACCACCCAGCCTTTTGGCCAAGATCAAGTGTGGCATGGGCGTTTTTAAAACAGCACAATGTTTTAGGGATTCATTTATTTATGAAGAAAGGGAATAAGCATATCAGAAAGTGTTTTAAGTAAAACGAGATTAAGTAAATTTATAACTACCCCCCCAAAAATAATCTTTATTGACAGTAAGTAGGAACAGAACTGTAGATGATACACTCAAAGATGAGAAACTTTATTTTTTTAATACTGGGATTGAACCTATGACCTCATGTGTACTCTGCACCATCTCTACCCCTGAGCTACAACCCCATCTTTTTTTATTTTGAGGCAGGGTCTCAGGTTGCCCAGATTGGCCTTGGACCCATTCTGTACCTACTCCAGCCTTCAGCTTGAATCCTCCTCCCTCAGAATCCCAAGTAGCTGGGAATAAGGGGCTGAGCTAAAGGTTTTCAAACGGGAAAGAGAGAAAAAGCAAACACTGTGAAGCAAAGCTCCCTGTGGCCTGTTGGCAGCTGGTTAGGTCTTTGAAAATACCGAGTAGGGGCTGGGGAGACGGCTTGGAGGTTAAGAGTACTCGCGGCTCTCACAGAGGACCCCGGTTCAGTTCAGCACACACAGTGTGTGGCTCACCACTGCCTGTCACTCCAACTGCAGGGGATCCAGCATCCTCTTCTGACCACAAGGGACACCCACACACATCTGAATAGACACGCATACATAAAAATAAAGTAAATGTTCATAAAAGGGAAAGCAAAAAAGTAAATTTCCCAGGATATTGTTCATCTTAAAGAAAACAGCCTTCAGAAAGGGCTGACAGGGGTTATTAAAGAGAAATTTGCTTCTCTTGAAAGTTCTTGCTTCAACATTAAATCTTCCCAAACCTTTCTTCAGTGCAGAGAGGAAGCTGGGGACAGGAATACCACTAGCAGACTGTACCATCAGGCCTCAGCGTCTGTCTCCCCCAAGCACGGAGCAGGCTGCACACGGGGATCTGAAAGAGCGCAGACAAGGAACCTGTCCATCCCATGCAGTGCTGCTTGCTCTAAGGAACGGCACTGTTAAACCCCAGCAGCCTGTTTCAATGCAGCTTGCTCAGCACCATCTCCAGACAGCTATAGGCTGCCCTTCCCATCAGCATCCTTTCCCTGAGGGACCCTCTCCCTACCTGGAACCCTCCTCAATCCCACAACAGGCTTGGTGTAGACTTAAGAGTCTAGTAAAGACCAAGAACATGCCAGGTCCATGTGGGTAGCATGAAACTGAGAAACGCATGGACTGTCAAATATATATGGGGGTAATCATTTCTTCTATGCAAAAAACAAGTATTCATCTGAGTTATTTGGGCAGGAACAGAAGTCAGGTATGGGCTCAGTGAGATGCATTTCTTTGTGATGGGAGAAAGGGGGTGATCAAGGACCATAGACTCTTAGTAGAATTCATTGAGCCTCATGGAGCTCCCACACTGTATCCATCCCAGAGTGGGCAGGAAACAGGTGCTCCTTGCTTTATATAACCTGACATGCTGGTGGGGCTGCCCCCTTGGATAGATCTTGCATAGGAGAGATGGGACTTTACCAGTGGCTGAATGAGTGTGAGGGTATCTGTTGTCCCAAAGCGTCTCCCTACAAAAAATTTTAATGGGAGAAAAATACCCCTGCTTTGGGCCAAACATGATGGCATATGTCCTTAATCTCAGTACTGTAGGTCCAGTCATGATGACATATGTCCTTAATCCCAGTTCTGTATGAGCCCATTCCTACATGGTCAGCTAGGGTTTCTGGATAGGAGATCCTCGAGACCAAAGGAAAGTCAGAAGAAACAGAAGACAGGATAGAATCAGGAGGTCTGTCTGGTCATGCCGAAACAACCAAACAGCCCCGAGTTTATTTCAGAATTTGCGTATATACAAAAGCAGAACAAAGCACAGCACAGATGGCCAGTCAGTATCTAACCACAAGACCATTCCTGTCCTTGAGTGAGCAGCCTCCTCCCCAACATGTGCTTGTTGCCCAGAAGCAGCCTCATGTTCTATCTTGATGTTCCTGAGGTTTGTCGTCAGCAGTATACGCTCGACTAGATAAAGTGTTCTTTTCTCATGGGCTAAATCAGAAGTCTCTCACAGCCCTCAAGGTTATAGGAAAAAGCAGAGCAGGCAAGCTTGAACTCAAATGACTTCTTTAAGTCAGAAATGACTCCAGATGGAAACTGAGTCACATGTGGGCTCCCACATAGTACTCAGAGTTCAAGTTCAGCCTAGTCTAAAAAGCAAGCTTTAGGCTACTCAGAGCGACATAGGAGGACACTGTCTCAATTTTTTTTTAACTAGAAACCCTAACTTTTAGGTCTAGTCTAGACAAAAACAGCTCGCCCATTTGGCAGATGGAAGAAATTGTCTTTCCTATAACTGAGATATTTTGATTGGATTTCCTGATGTTGGCCAGGTAACTTGAAGTTTTGATGAGTTTCAGATCATCACCCTTTACTGATATAGGCTTAAGATGAAGTCATTTTCCTTGGCCTGAGCATGCCGTGGGAACTTGGGGTTGTTCTTGGACTTTCTGTGATACATCATAATCTCTGCATAAGATCAAACTGAAAATCAACTGTCAATCAGTGGGCTGGTTAAAGGGATCTGAGTTTGTGAATCAGGGCTCCCTGGCACAGGTGCAATGGGGCCTGCAGGGTGAGCTTTCTGTTGAGACTCACTCCACCTCAGTTACCTGTGTGTGCCAGACTGGTTGCACTGCACCCCCAAGGCTGAGGGCAGTACCCCCACAGAATTCCAATCTCAAGCTCTTTGGCAGGTGGCATTCACAGGTAACTGGTGGGAGTAGGTCAAATATCCTATCCCCACAAGACAGTCCATTGCAATCCAACTCCCTAACTCTTCATTCCCAACACAGTGTGGACCTGACCTTGTCTGGAGATTGCAGTTTGAAAATGTAATGATGTGGACTTGAGGCTCTCCTGGACTAGGAAAGTCCCCGAAGCTAGTGACGGGGGGGGGGTGTTTATTATTGAAGTATTTACAAAGTTAAGAGCACTGACTGCTCGTCCAGAGGTTCTGAATTCAATTCCAGGCACCCACATAGTGGCTCACAACTATACACATATAATAAATAAATAAATAAATCTTTTTTTTTTTTTGGTTTTTCGAAACAGGGTTTCTCTGTAGCTTTGGTGCCCGTCCCGGAACTAGCTCTTGTAGACCAGGCTGGCCTCGAACTCCCAGAGATCTGCCTGCCTCTGCCTCCTGAGTGCTGGGATTAAAGGCGTGCGCCACCACCACCCAGCATAAATAAATCTTTTAAAAAAACAAAAGTAGTAGAAGAATTTCCCAGTTACCCAGCCTACCTAGATTTTCTCACAGAATGACTGCAGAGTATTGCATTGCACTTCTGCATTCAGTATCTGGATTTCCCCAGGAGAGGAAGGGATCTCTGTAACTTCTAGAACAAAGCTTGGTAAACAATAGGTACTTAATGAGGAGCTGTTGAATGAGTAAATGGTTAGGTGATGGGATAGGAGGAAGGTAATTTATTTGTTCCTTTTCTGTTGCTGTGATAACCAAAAGTGACTTAAAGGAAAATGAGTTTTCTTGGGTTTATGGTTCCAGAGGGAAAGCCCATAATGTCAGGGAGACATAGCAGTAGGGAGCCAGAGAGGGAAGCTGAGCGATCACATCTCAACCACGAAATGTGGAGATTGGAGAAAGAGCTAGAAATGAGGTGAGGCTGTGAACCCTCAAAGCTTATCCTCAGCTACATACAACCCCCAGCACTGCTCCGTCTCTTAGAGGTTCCACTGCCTCCCTAAACAGTGCCACCTACTGGGGAACCAAGTGTTCAATTACATGTCTATGAGGGACATTTCTCACTCAAACCACAAATGGATAGATGGATGATTGGATGGATGGGTAGATATTTGAAAAGATGGAAGGATGGACTTAAGAGGCAAGCTGTTTGCTATGAGAAACTGAGTTTATATTCCCAGAAGCCATGTTTTTTTTTAAAGGAGGGTATGGCAGTATGCAGTGGTAATATCAGCACTGGGGAGAAAGAAACAGAGGATCCCTGGGACTTGCTTGCCAGCCAGCTTAGCCTAATTAGGGAGTTCCAAGTTCAAGGATACCCTGTCTCAAAAACTAAGATTAACAGCAATAGAAGATGATACCCAATGTCAATCTCTGGCTTACATACACACTCAGAAACACAAGAACAGGCACACATGCATATACATGTATGCAGGCTTGCATAGGCATGCACATGTACACACATACCCTATGTACAAACCACACACCTACACACACAGACACTCACACATCACACCTATAACAGACAAATACACACATATACAGACACACCAAACATACATTAAACAGATACCACACACACACACACACACACACACACACACACATACACAAATATCCTAATTTCATTAGATGGAAACAGTTTACCTCTCATTCATCTTCATAATACTTTAGGATTTAGCACCAAACCAAAGGCTTTCATTTCTGCTTTCTTTGCACCATTGTGAGTGGCTTATGGCTCAGGGTGCCCCTTCTCTTTTTCGCTTTCTGAAGGGGCTTTAGAAAGATTGGGAGAGACATGCTGGGAGAACATTCATATACATAAGGTAAAGCTTTAAAAATGAGAAACAACCCACAGGATTAATCAGGAAGCCGGTGCATAAGCCATATGTAGTTCCCTCCCCAAGTGTTACCACCGTGGTTGCCCAAGCACACCACCCTTGTCCTGACAGACACCAGAGGGCAAGGCATGTAGCCGTCCACAGAAATGAGAGCCATCCATTACTCCGGAGGGGATTTGACAGCATGTGTTGGGATCAGACCTAAAATTCACTTCCAAGGCTGTGGGTTATTACCTCAGACAGGGTGTGTGCGTCGTTCTGAGTCCAGCAGGCAAGCTGCTAAGCTAAAGCCCTGTGTCCTGAGGGGAAGGGAGGGGAAGTTCTCAGAGACACAGAAGCCCTGCTGTCCTGAGTCCCAGCACACCAAGCCTTCTTGAAAGTAGAAATCGAAGAGAATGGATAATGGAATTCTATTTCTGAAAACCTTAGATGGGTACAGATTTTAATGAGAATTAACCCTGGTATTTTGCCTTAGAAATTAATACAAGAATGACTAAATGAAACAAGAGGGTTTTACCCCCCTCTATCTGGGCTTTGCCAAAAAGTTTTAAAAGGTCAAAATCAGCACATTCATTTAATTTATGGAAAAGTGTTCCCTTCGCCTTCCAAACACACAGGTAGGATGGTTCCTCCTTCCCTTTAAATAGTTCCCTGCCACCATGTCCCACACATGCCTCCAACTTCATCTGCATTAACCTCAGGCCAGCAGCAGCCTCCCTGAGATGCTGCACAGTGATGAAAAATGCCCTGGACCACTTCCGAGGCTGGCGCTGCCTCTCAGGAGACCTTTGAGAAGCCAGGGCACAGCCTGAATCCTGCTCCTTCCTGAAGCTGTTCTCTGATGGCCATCTCCTGCTGTCTGCCAATGGTGGCAAAGATTGAAGCTGAGGGTGGAAGTTCCAAGGATCCCTCAGAGCTCCCTCTGGACCTGCCTTTCCAGTCCATTCCCAAGGAAAGCAAGTTCTGCCTCTTCCACCAACCACATGGGGTGTAAAGATCCACACGAAAATGGTCCCCATAGGCTCACAGGAAGGAGTGCTAGTAGGAGGTGTGACCTTGTTGGAGGAAGTGTGTCACCAAGGGTGGACTTTGAGGTTTCAGATGCTCAAGCCAGGCCCAGTGTTCCTCACTCTTCATGCTGTCTGTGGATCCAGATGTAGAACTTTCAGCTACCTTTCTAGCACCATGTCTGTCTGCATGCCACCATGCTTCCCACTATGATAACAGTGTACTAAACCTCTGAACTGTAAGCCAGCCCCAGTGAAGTGTTTTCCTTTATAAGAGTTGCCATGGCCATGGTGTCTCTTCACAACAATAGAAACCCAACCTAAGGCATGGGTTATTCAAAGTTTCTCACCACTTTTGTTTAAAAAGTAACTTTGCTGAATTATAATGAATGAGTTTTAAAAGGCTGTAAGTTGATGATTTGGGATGTAGTGCCACAACCAGGGCACTAAACATATCACTGCCTCCCAGAATTCTTTTGTTTATGATTTGAATAATGTCCCCAGTGGCATGTTCTCCAACCCATGGCACTGTGGGGAGTAATGGAACCTCTAAGAGGAGGGGCCTATTGGAAGGAAGTTAGCTCACCAGGGGTGAGAGACTTCCTGAAAGGGGCTATGGCCACCGGAGCTGTCCGTCTTTGGCTTTGCTTCCTGGCTGCCATGTCCTCCTATCACAATCCTGTCTCCTCTCAGGCAGAAATCAAATAGCAGAGGAAACCATTTTTACTAGTAAGTTGACTACCTCAGGTGTTTTGTCACAGGATCAAATGTTGTGCCTTTGTTCTTTGTGCATGTGGATGTCTTCTGTGTGTGTATGTGTGCTTCTTCATGTGTTGGCACATATACATGTGAATTCTTGCATGTGGAAGTCAGAAATCAACCTCAGGTTCTGTTCCCGGGGAACCATGAACCTCATTATTTGAGGTAGGGTCTCTTATTTATTTAAAACTCACCAAACAGGCCAGGCTGGATCCACCTTTCTGTACCTCTCCAACCCTGGGTTTGAACCTAGGTCCTTATGGTTATGAGGCAGGCACTTTGCTGAGTCAGCTATTTCCCCAGCTCAGAATGTCCTCTTGACAAAGTTTCAAGTATACCCATGGCATCCTTGTGGCTAGCTACAAGCACTATGTTATAGATCACATACCTGGAACCACCCTTCCCGCAAAATTGGAGCCTCATTCCCACTGATGGATACTCCCATCACCCCTTCCAGCATCTCTACCAATCACGACTCTCTCTCTCCTCCCTCCTCCTACATGTGGGGGCATCTTAGATCCCTCCACAAATGGAGTCGTGCACATCTGCCCTGCATCTGGTCTGCTGGAGTAACACCATATCCCCCAGATTCACCCATATCAGCATTTCTATTTCCATAGCCAAATAAATAGTATTTCCTACCCATGGACCAGGTTTCCTTTATCCATTGAACTTTCAGGGGCACTGCCGTTGGCTTCATGTCTCAGTTGTCACCATGTTGCTATAGTGCACATAGAGCATAGGCCATCTCTCATTCTTGAGTTTCTATTTCTGACTTGGTAGGAATTCTTCCCGCCTCCTACAACCCCACACAGCAACAGTGACTGAACACCTTAGAGTCTCAACCCCTTTTCAGCGTCTCTCCTTTCATCGTCTCGAAGTTCCCCAAGGTGCCACATGGTACCCCCATTTTTCAGCTGAGCAAGTTGAGGCTCGGAGAGGTAAAGCCAACCACTCAAGAGCTAATAGCTGGTCATGGCACTCATGGGGCTCGACTTCAGTGTGACAGCAGGGTCCTTCCCTGTGCTCAGAAGCTGGGACTAGCTGAGAGACTGAACGCACAGTCCTGGCAGAATTCATTCTATACCACAGCCCTGTTGAAGCCAAGTCTGTGGTCTCATTTCTGGGAATTTTCTCGAGTTCATCTCCTCTTGCTCTGCTCCTGAAAAACACTGTGGCTAAAATGAGGCCTCCCCTGCCACGGAGTCCCCACCAAATCCCACAGTTGGCAGAGTGGAATTCTCTACAGGGACCTTTGGCCAAGTTTACCATGAATATTTGCTTCTATGTGACCTAATTTTTCTGTGGCCTGTCACATCTAGATAGGAATGGTGGCACTTTCAGAGTCAGCAAAAGAAATGCCATCCATAATTTAGGGGTACTTTAACTGAGATGATTTATAAAATGAGTATCGTGCCGAGGCACCAGGGGAAACATGAGAATGCCTTTATTTTCCCAAGACCTTTGAAAGCTTCCAGCACAGCACAGGAGTTTATATCTTTGGATCAGCATAGCTGATTCATAGCTGGCTTATGTTCCCCTCCTGGTCCTTTGAAGGCCTACTGGCTAGATACACCTACTTTCCCTCACATATGAGCAGGATTCTACAGTTTAGGTCATGCCTTTATAGATTCATGATGTGTAAAGATACTTTTGTTGTAAGCTTTGTCAGTGTCCGTCGTGGATAGTCCTCCTCAGAGACAAACATCATCATCATCACCACGACCATCATCAAAATGATCACCACCACCACCACCGCCATCATCATCACCATCACCACCATCACCACCACTATTATTGTCATCACCATCATCAGAATCATCACCACGATCATAATCAAAATGATCACCACCACCACCATCATCATCATCATCATCATCACTATCACCACCATCATTGTCATCATCATCACCATTGTCGGTGGCTGTGTGATCCTGGAGTACCTAACCAGAGAGTCAAAGCCAAAGCTAGCAATCACAATGTCTGGAGATCAGAGCTGCCCAATTTAGTACCTTAATGAAATTAAAGGTATTAATGATGTTAGTAATGGTGATGTAAATATGGTAGTGGCCATGCTGACAATCATGGTGGTGGTGAATATACTGCTGTTGCTGATAGTGTAACCATAGTGATAATGATCATGATGACTGTGTCGACAAAAGTAGTCTTGCTGATAACTGTTCTCATGACAGAAGTCAGGGTCACAGTGGTGATATCATCTTTTAGAACAGTCAAAGATCGAATCTGACTAGTGAGGAGACAAAAATGACATCTTTAGAGCAGTAGTCCTCAACTTTCCTAATGCTGTGACCCTTTAATACAGGTCCTCATGTTGTGGTGACCTTCCAGGAATAAAATTATTTTTGTTGCTACTTCATAACTATAATTTTGCTACTGTTATGAATTGTAATACAAATATCTGGTATACAGGACATCTAATATTCGACCCCTATGAAAGGATCATTCAATCCCTGTAGGGTCATGGTCCACAGGTTAGCAACCACTGCCCTAGAGAATATTTCAATGGGCTGAAGATACCAACATCTTTCCTTTGTGTGTTCAAATATTTACTCTGAGTATATGTCCACAAATGAACAGCCACAATACCTCAGGTATGGACTCCTCAGAGTAACCAACTGTGACCTCACAGGACCATCTGTTCCAGTTTGCTAGGCCCTAAGGCAGTTTCTAGGATACAGGGTTTCTGATTTTTAAGACCAGGATAATCTATGTGAACCTGAATGAGTTGGCCATCTTGGTTTCCCAGTTTGACTCTGAGATTGTTCATGGGATATGTGTGTCCCAGAGTTGTCACCTTAAGCCATTGCATAGAAGTGGAGGTAGCTGTAGAGAAGTCAGTCTTTGTCTGAATTGCCTTAAGATGAATTTTGCTGTCTGTATTTACCAGATGAAAGATTACACACAAACACAGCTCCCGTCTCTTGGTTTTTTGAGACAGGGTTTCTCTATATAGTCTTAGAACTGATTGTATAGACCAGGCTGGCCTCAAACTCACAGAGATCTGCCTGCCTCTCCTGGGGTTAAGGTTAGGAGCCACCACACCCAACCCTGGCTTCTCTTGGAAAGCACAGAGTCCCTGGTAATCCACAACCCACAAGGCAGCCATTAGCACTGCTGAGTGGAAGCTGTGCCCCACCCTCCCTGGACCAGTACTGAGCCAGCACTTGTGACGGTTTTCCCCAAGTCCAGTGGACCCATTTGTTTTTCCTGTCCAACCCCTGAAGTCATCTCAATTGAAATAATGTGTGTAATTAGAACAGAGCTTAGATCCTAGGAAGCGCTCAGTGATATGGCCATTTGAGTTTATGATTCCCGCTCGGCAATTGTACCACAAGAGCATTGCAATCATTTGGCAGTTTTAAAATAATGGACTGCAGGCATGTGTTAGAGTAAGGCTGATCTTCCAAACCATCATACTAAGCAAAAGGAATCAACAAATCCACAGACACCAAGAATGACTTAGTGGCAGCCCAGGATAAGGAAGATGGAGTAACAGTAAGAGGAGGCAAAGTATCTGTGGGGTGATAAAATGTACTCAAACTCATTGTAGAGAGGGTGGCACAGCTCTGATTCCTCCAAACAACACCAACTATACATGTGCCCCACTAGTCGCGTCTTGATACAGTTGTTTCAAAAACATGAGGCGGGGAGGGGAGAGGAATGAGGAGGATGAGGAGAAGGGGAGAGGAAAGAAGGTAGGAGAAAAAAGAGGGAGGAGGAGGTGGGATAAGAGGAGGAGGAAGGAAGACAAGGGGGAGGGAAACTGAATGAAGAAAGAAGCGGGGGAGATCACAGATACCCAGTGTACATGTCTAAGTACTCCACTCTCAGAGGAAATCGGGTTAAATCAAGAAACAGAAAAGTGCAGTTTCTGAGGGTCAGTGACTATGAAACAAGCCCTGGATGGAACCCATCCTCCAAAAGAGCCACCTGGGTTCCTGTCCTGCTGCGCACACCCTCTTTTCAGCCTCCCACATCCCGCCTAGGTGGTGCATAGTCCACATTTGCCTCTCTGTAATAATACGGTAGCCAGAGACAACCTTTCCTGGCATCTAGTGAGGGTTGCAGTCTGGTGGGTGCTGCACCTCAGAGCTGAGTCCAAGTCCTCACCCGTGCTGCCTGTGGCTGTGGCTGATGTGTAAATCAGGCGTTTCCACATGGGACAAAGATGAGGAGCAAGGGAAGATCACACTGGGTGATGGTGAGCCCTAAACCTACATGCACTCATAAGGGACAGAAAGATGTCACCAAGACCACAGACATTGGAGGGAGGCATCCACAAGCTGAGGATTTCTGGCCAATAGCTGCAGCTGGAACAGGCAAGGAAGGATTCTCCCATGGATCTTTGCTTAAAGTGTGCCCCCTGTATGTTTAGACTTTGGGCCTGCAGGGTGAAGAGAGGATAGTTTCTTACCAATAGAGCCATCGAAGGTATGTTGATCTGTATGGCAACTATAGACAAGCCACACAAGATTAGAGTTGCTGTTTCTTCATTTTAAATTGGAGGATGCTGAGGCACTGAAAGCGTGATGATTGCAATACCCTTGAGTAGCTCAGTTACAATGAGAATTACAATCTAAAATGGACCCGTCATTGTGCACTGATGTGCCCCTAACAGGTGACAGGTTGTGGCCGGAGTCAGGTAAACTGGCTTCCAGGCACAGGATGCTCATCTCTTCACGAGAGTCCACCAAACCGAGACCGAGGAGACTCTGGTGAACCAGAGTGGATTAGGGTTTCTCAATACCAGACCTCAGGTTATCCTTCAGAGCTACAGTGGCAAAGACTGGATGCTGCTGGCATACGAGCAGACAGGCCAATGGGACAGCATAAAGAACCCAGGGATAAAACAGCAAAGCTGTGACTCCTAATTTTGACAAAGGTGTCAAAAATATACAGTGTAGAGATATCTATTTAACAAATGGTGCTGGCGAGACTGGAATATCCACTTGTAGAAAAAAAATGAAATTAAAACCGTGTCTTTTATTTTGTACCAAAATCAACACAAAGTGAATCAAAGGCTTCAATTTTAAACCTGAAACATCAAAGCTGCCAGAAAAATACTTAAGTGATGCTCGTTAAGACATGGGTGCAGACAAGAGCTTTCCTACAAGTCCGACCGCCCAGGAACCAGCCCCAGGATCTGCATGTGGGACACCATGAAATTAAAAAGATTACACAGAAAAGAATAACTTCTGACAGAGTAAACGGCCCATGGGATGGGAAAAAATCTTTGCCAGCTGTAATTCAGACATAGGGATTAATATCCAGAATTCTAAAAGAACTGAAAATTTATCAAAAAGAAAAAAGAAAAAGAAAAACACTGCCAACTAACACACTGGCTAAGAAAATGAACAGTTTTCAGAATAAGAAACACTAATGTATAGAAAGTATTTTTTTTCTTAAGTGGTCAACATCCCTGGTCATTAGGTAAATGCAAATTAATACGCTTTTGAGCAAACTTTTCTCCTAGTCAGAGTAGCTGTCATCAAGAAATATAACCACAAATGCTGGAGAGGATGTGGGGAGAGAAGAGATTTTACTCCCTGGTGGGGGTGGTGTACAAATTAGCACAGCAGTTGTGGAAATCAATTGGGAGAATGCCTCCCAATTAAAACTGGAATTCCCATGTGACCCAGCTACCCCACTCCTGGTCACGTGCACAGAGGACGGAATACCCCATCGCAAAGACATCACTCATCCGTGTGCCTTGCTGGCCTTGTCAGAATACCCAGGAAAGGGAGTCAGCCCAGACGGCCATCAACACGCACCTCGACGGATAAGGATAATGTGGGACCTATACACAATGGAATTTTACTCATTTGCCAGGAAAAAATAACTCACAAAATTTGCAGGAAAATGGATGAACATGCAAAGTATAATGCTGAGATAACACGAAGTTAGAATATCAAAAAACAGTGTTCCCTCTCCTATGTGATACGTGAATCCCAGCCCTGGTAAGAGAGGTGGGGAGCAGGAGGGCGAAAATGTGAGTAAAACCTAAATAAAGAGAGGGGATCAAGGGGCAGTGGATTGCCTCTTGGGAAAGGAGCGTTTCTTTGGTAGATACATGGCCGCTGGTAGGTTGCCTATGCTCCCGTGGATGCCCGTGGGCAGCATTAACTGAACTTGGTAGGTTACTAAAAGAAAAAATAATAGTTGATGGGAGGAAAAATAGTAGTTGATGTGTAAACATCAGGGGTATAAGGTCACCCAAAACATGAGAGAAGAAGAGAGACATGGGAGATTCCAAGGGAGACTCAGCAGTACAGGGCGGCAGGAGGTTCAGAGAGAGGAGGAATGAGACTTACGACATTTTGCTCAAAATTACCATAATGCCTTGCATGCTAACTTAAAGAAACGTAAGTGGGTCATCACAGATGTCAGAGCCTGCCTGCTGCCGCCCCACTCCTCATTATGGGGGTCCCTTGTCACCAGCCCTCAGAGAAATCTCCTTCAGTTTGCAGGAGCCACAGAGCCCACAGACTAGTTCTCCTTCCTTAATCATTTGCAGAAAAGCGGCAAGGATCTGCCCTGTCCCTCGGCTCTTATTTGTCTAATACAGTGTAGGATAGGGGGTTTTACGCTGGGATTACTGCTTGTACTCAAAATTAAATGTAAAGCGGGGTTGGAGTGCAGGAAGCTGAGAAATGTCTCCCCTAACTCCTAGAAGGTTTAAATGAACCCGAATCCTAAACTCCATTTTGGACAGAGAGGAGAGGGGGCAGCTTCAGGGTGCTGCTATCTGCCTGCACCTCGTAGTGTGGCCTCACCCTCTCAGGCCCCTCGGAGACACGTTCATTAACAAGCAAAAGTGGAGTGTAAAATTTTTTAGAAGAGAGCAGCTGACGGAGCTGGGAAATGTCCAAGGAAACAGCAGCTTGGTCACATACTCAGCTGCCAGGGCCCGCATCCCGTGCTCCCCAGTCTCAAAATTCAAATGCTGTGCCCGCTGATGTGGTCAACAGGTGACTGTTTTAAAACTTGGAAAAACATCTTATTTCCACAAGGACTTCTAAGGGCGGACAGTTAAGTACTTCTAGTAAGTAACTCAGATGGCTACTGGCAAAGATTGCATCGTGGTTTCTACAGCAAGTCTTCTACAGGCAGCAGCCTGTAGATCTGTGATAACCTGTGATCCCAACAATGTAGGAGACTGAGGCAGGAGGACTGAAAGTTCAAGGTTGGCCAGGGTTCCAGAGTGAGTTCAAGGCTAGCCTGGACAGTTTAGTAAGATTCTGTCTCAATAAAAAGTTTTTTTTAAAAGGCTGAGATACAGCCTAATGCCTGCACGGCACCTGCAAAACCCAAGTTTCAATCTCCAGTTATAAAGAGTGGATTTTAGGTCTCAGAATGCTGTCTGTCTTGCTGTCTGCCTTCCACCTATCTATCATTAGTGATGAGCCAAAATGTTCCCTTGTCCTCCATTATCTGAGTTTTTAAATCTTCTCTTTACATAAAAACTAAACTTGGGGGCCTGAAGAGATGGTTCAGTGATAAGGAACACTTGCAGGAGAACCCAGCACACACACAGGGGCTAACAGCCAACTATAATTCCAGTTCCATGGGCACCAAGCAGGCCCATGGTGCACAGACATACGTGCAAGCAAAATACACCTATATCCAGAAAATAGATTTTTAAGTTAAAAAAGGATTAAATTTAGTGTTAGCATAATGACTTAAGGGATCTGAACTCAGAAAGTGCATATGAGTCAAAATTTAAATCTGGAATGTTTGGGAAGTAAAGGGGCTTAATTTCACTAGTCCCTGGGGAAATGCAAAAACTAAAAAAATTTAAAAGGAAAGCCAGCCACCTCACACCCAAAAGCATGGCTGAAATAGAAGAGCCAAGTAAGACCAAGTGTTGCTATGGTAGAAGAAAGAGGACCACACAGGCTCTGGTGATGGGAATAAACGGTGCTTGGTGGTTTCTTCCCGTGTTCCATATATACATAGCACAGTCCTGAGTTTCCTGGAGACCCAGAAGGGTGATAGTGCTGCCCATGATGGTACGGGCAGACAGATGTTAACATACAACAGTTCTCATACCCAGCATAAACTGTCCACCTCAACTAGTGAAGGAATTAATGAGCCGCTATGTAACCAGACGGTAAAACGCTGCTTGTCGGTGAGCAGTAACTGCTGGTGCCCCTTTAGAAAACTGGAGTGGAGCTCATGTCTGTATCTCCAGCAAGTCTGAAGGGTGAGGCAGGGGGATTTCTGCAAAGTCAAGGCTAGCCTGGGCTACCTATCACCTCCACAAAAACAGGTACTGGTGATACCATGCAATTGATGAGGTGTTTGCATAAGGACTTGAACCTGATCCCAGCACACATAAAACAGGCATTGTGATGTATGTTCATAATCGCAGTGCTGGGATGGGAGTAAGTGGAGACTGAGGAGGGCCCTGGCTTGCTGGCCACTGGTCCACTTGGCAAGTTCTTGGTCAGTGAACCAAGTGGATGCCATTCTTGAAGGATGGCACTTGACGTTGTCCTCTGGCTTTTATGTGCCAACATATGTGCACACACACATACGCACATGAGAAGAAAAACTGGGGTGCGGGAAACTAAGCATTTAAAAATTGAGCATTCTAGGGATCATTTTCTAAAAATGGCAAAACGACAGGGACAGAACAGTCAGTGATAGCCTGAGGCTGGAGCAGAGATTAATTGGAAATAGCCCAGGAGAGCCTTTGAGAGATGGGATGCTCTAGGACTGTGAAGGGAGGGCAAACGTGGGATGCTGTGCACAGATGCTCAAGTTCATCTTATTGGGCCCTTTACAGAAAGTGAGTCATACAAGCTGGCTCAGGAGCAGCAATGCCAGGGAATGAACGACACTCCATTCTTCAAGTGTGCTGTGCGGTCTGCAGTTTGTGTTAGCAGGGAAAAGATCACGACTAGATCCCCACCTCCTCCCCAAAAAAGAGAGGGGGAGGTGCAGAAGTTTCCAGCTGTGTTCCAGCTGGACTTCTGTGTCCCATGTCCAGTGTGTGGCATCTTCAGGAAGTCTTAACCATCTAGTCATGGTGGGCCACCAAGAAGAAAGGGGTCAGCATGGGTAGAAGAGAGACAAGAGAGGAGAATCAGGATAAATACAGTAACAATACAACTGCATGTTGTGTGAAATTGTCAAAATTTAAGTCTGTTTGTAGGATGTGCTGTTTCCTGTCTCTGCCACTAGGGGGTGATGTTAATGGTTACTTATGCATCAGATACTGGACTTTCACTGGGATGGTCAGGTTGGATTCTGGGGTTCAGGATAGCTTTGCAGAGGCAAAGCTAAAATGGGAAATGAGTTCCTTGAGCTGTGTGAGGCATAGGAGCTCCCAGGCCTTTGCGATGTATAGCTGAGGCAGTCCACAGGTCTAGACAGTCTGCAGAACCTGGAGATTTCTCTGACCCTCTCCAGAGTCAGGGGAGCCACCATCCACAGAATGTCTGGTAGAGCACAGAGCTATAAGCTCCTCAATCCCATGCCAGCTCCCTGCATGAAAACCTGGCTCACAGCCCACCCAGCCAGTCCTGGGCAGCGCTCAGATGGGGCCAGCTGGATCCTTCCAGTCCTGACTGGCATGGTATAGGAATACTCCACCACCCAATATGCCCTAGCAGGCATGTCTCAAGCACAGGATCAGCAGACCCTGGTATAAGGTACAATCATGGTGTCCACCCTGTATTAAAACCCACATGTACTTAAGCCCACCCACTCCTGAGCCAGCTTCTACCTGAGTCCGCCCACTCCTGAGCCAGCCTCCTACCTGAGTCCACGCACACCTGAGCCAGCCTCCTACCTGAGTCCACGCACACCTGAGCCAGCCTCCTACCTGAGTCCACCCACTCCTGAGCCAGCTCCAACCTGAGTCCACCCACTCCTGAGCCAGCCTCCTACCTGAGTCCACCCACTCCTGAGCCAACCTCCTACCTGAGTCCACGCACACCTGAGCCAGCCTCCTACCTGAGTCCACGCACACCTGAGCCAGCCTCCTACCTGAGTCCACGCACACCTGAGCCAGCCTCCTACCTGAGTCCACCCACTCCTGAGCCAGCCTCCTACCTGAGTCCACGCACACCTGAGCCAGCCTCCTACCTGAGTCCACGCACACCTGAGCCAGCCTCCTACCTGAGTCCACCCACTCCTGAGCCAGCCTCCTACCTGAGTCCACGCACACCTGAGCCAGCCTCCTACCTGAGTCCACGCACACCTGAGCCAGCCTCCTACCTGAGTCCACGCACACCTGAGCCAGCTCCTACCTGAGTCCACGCACACCTGAACTCGCCCTTTCCGGCTTTCCAGAAAAGTCCCATCTATTCCTTTCTGTGTTCACAGCCAAAGCCCCAAATGATGAAGGATCCGTATGTGATTGTAATGACAGCAAAGAAACTTGCCTGGAAAGCCACTCCCCCGATAGCCTCCCAAACATTAACTCCCAACTCACCATGACCAACCTACACCACTCTGTAAGCATCTCCCACTGGCCAACATCCTCTCTGAAATGCTAGAGCTGCTGGCTGACGCATCTTTTCTTCCCATCCTTCAGATTTGAATGTGGACATGATTAACTGGAGAATCCCAATGTGTCCAGATTGGAGACACACCCTGTTTCCCCAGTTGACTGGCCAGGACCTTTCCAGATGTCAGAGCATCAATACAGCCATAATTTACCCACCATGCATCTGTGCAGTGTGTGGCCCAGGCTCTGCCCTGACAAATCACTGAGAGTTCAATGCACTGTCCTGGGAACTCTGGATTTTGACTGTTGAAAAACAGAAAAGGGGAAAGATAGAGGGGAGAGAAGGAAAGAATTTGCCTTCTCCAGTTTCCTGTTTTATATGTACACCCACGATGAGGAAGAAAGCTCGTCTGTCTGTCTGTCTTTCTGTCAGCAGGGTCTCACACTAGAGCCCAACCAGGCTTTCCTAAAACTTGCAGAAATTCTCCTGCCTCACCTTCTCATATACCAAGTGGATAGCTGAGAGTCTGTATGTGTCCTCATTTGCTTCTGACACTGTGATAAAATACTGTCCAAAACTGACTTGGGGGAGGAAAGGATTTTTGTTGCTTTTGGGGAGGGTTGGGGGGTTGTCTTACAAGCCACACAATCCATCAGGGGAAATCAAGGCAGATACTCAAGACAGGAGCCTGGAAGCAGGAACTGAAGCAGAGGCCATGAAGAAATGTTGCCACTGTCTTTCTTCTTTGGTTTGCTAAGCCTGCTTTTCTATGTGCCCCCAGGACCACCTGCATAGGCTCAGCACCACTTGTGGGCTGGGCCCTCCCACATCAATCATTAATAACAAAAATGACCCCCGCAGATGTGTGTGGTGGGGGCAATTTCTAAATTGAGGTTCCCTCTTCCTAGGTAACGTCCCAGGCTGTGTTAAGTTAGCAAAAAATACTCAACCCAATATGCCTAATGCTGATTACCTTTATTGATTTAAATGTTCTTATTCCAAAATCATACAGACATAACACGGGGAAGGGATAAGAGGGGAGGGGGGGAAGATGGGAAGAGGACCAGAAAGGGTCCACATCATTTGTACTTCCCATCCTTAGCTGTAAGGGACCTTGGGCAGACTCTTCTCCATGGTTTAGGAGAGGCAAATGACCTAGGGGTGAACACACAGAGGTATCACATCTTGTGCAAGGCAGAGGACTATGAGCAGACACCCCTGTTTCCTTCTTCCTCCCTCATTACATGACTAGAGCAGACTCCACCTTAAGACCACCCGGGAAACATCGTTGGTTTGTAGCAGCATCGGCAGCAGCATCCGCAGCAGCAGCAGCATCCTTGTAATTAAGAAGTGCAAGAATCCACAAGCAGAGAAAGTAGCCACAAATTTGCCAAAATAAAATACATATTTCCCAAATGCCTCCTTTCATGGCAAAATTGCGAAACAACGAACTTTCTTTGGAGACATTCCTGCCTTATTCTATGTGCCACCCCAGAGGATGACTTGTTTAATAGCTGAGTTATCGGTCCAGACCTTGTGGACGGTGCCTAGCAAAATTGAATTGCTTTCTTGTTTTAAATGCGTGCTTTAGAATAGATTCTCTATCTTGCCTTAGAAGCAAATTGACAGCTAAGTTAAGTTTGCCTCCCACACCCCAGTTTCATACCATGAATAAATTGGAAGTAAATGAGGTGGGAGTTGGGTTTCCCTACAGAGACAGGACCTGGAATTATTGCTGTGTGGCTGCGAGGCCCACAGAGCTGTTAGCATGTGTCCTCGGGGAGGGAGGGAAATTTGCTGGGACTTTGGAGAGCAGCCACGACTCCCTGGGAAGGATGGGTAAGTGGCTCGCTGTTGAGTCTCGGCATTCCTTCAGTAGTGGGAGCTGACACAAAAGCAAAGCTTCAGGACAGAGGAGGAATGAGGCTGGCTTAGCTCCCCGTGGTAAATACAGACAGTGCAAAGCACTGTGTAGCTGGACCCTAGCAGGTCACGATGATAAGGGGGACTCTTTTCTTCCCTGAAAGTCCAGGTGCCCTGAGGAAGTTAATGAAGATCTTTGCAGAGTATTACCAAAATATTTTCCCTAGGAGCTAGGGAGCTGGCTCAGTTTGCAAAGTGCTTGCTGTCCAAGCATGAGGACCTAAGTTCAGCTCCCTATCACTACATAAAAAGCTAGTGTGGAAGTGTACACTTGTAATCCCAGGACTGAAGAGGTGGAGACCAGAGGATGGCTGCGGCTTACAGGCTAGCTAACCTAGTTCCAGGCCGGAGGACCCTGTCTCCAAACATATATCAGCAATTGAGGAAGACACCTAATATAAACCTCTAGCCTACACACACACACACACACACACACACACACACACACACACACACGCACACCATTACTGCATAATTTACAACAAACTAAGACATCACTTAGAAGGCACTCTAGAAACAACAGAGAAAAATCCACTGGTTACTTGAAACTTCCTACTTGTGTAGGTACAAATGAATGATGTTCAGATTCTGCCCGATGGAGTGTTGCAGGCTCCAACCAATCAGAACAAAGCAGAGGGTAGCACTGACCAATCAGAAAGGATGTTGATATGCAGGCATGTAGCATGTCAATTCCTGGTGTGATTCTCTAACCACTGGAACCAAGCAGCCATGCTCAAATGATCTCTGCTTCCATAAGTCACCCTGAAAACTCCATTAAGACAGGAAAAGCTTAATGCAGTCTTCCTGGGGGCTTCCGCCCTACCTGCTTCCATGGTAAAATTCCTGCATCCCCTACCTCCTAAGCCAAACCTGGAGCTTTGATGGGACTCTGACTCATGGTCCTAGTCTAACTTGTCACTCTATATCATCCATCGTTCTTGGACTGTTGCCCTTGAGTCATGCCCTGGCCTCACATCCAAAGACAGAACCATGGAATAGCCTCTTCCAGGATTGTGATCACATATACTCAGGGAAGTCATCCAAGGACCATCTCCCTCATTCAAGGCCTTCAAAGAGGACTAATCCCAAATGACCAGACCACACATATCCCAGGCTAGTCTCAAGCTCACTACATAGTCAAGAATGTGTCTGACCAGATGATACTCCTGCCTCCACCTCCTGAGTTCATGAATTACATGGTGTGCACCACCAAGCTTGGTTTATGAGGGTTGAACTCAGGACTCTGTGCATGCTAGGCAAGTGCTCTGCCCACTGAGTTAAAACCCCAGCCCTCTAGGTAGGTTCAGAAACTCAAACTGGAAGGACTTGTAGACAGTTTGTTTTTCTATCTCTGAACATATGTTTGTTGCTAAGAGTTCTTCAGCAGTGGCTATTCCAGGTGTTCAGAGCGTAACAGCGAGTAAGTGGCAGGATGGGGGGTGCTTCTTCTGTAGACTCAGAAGGAGATAGACACAGACCTAAATCTGAATAGAATTTTCTCGGGGACCATTGATGAACTGTGGTAAACATAGCTGCCATGTAAATTTCTTTTCTTGTGACCATGTTCAAGTCCCTGACAAAAAATGAGAAAGGACAGATATCCTGTTGGCTCATGTTTCTGAGGGCTCAGTGGTTGTCACTTAGCCCCATGCAGGTAAGCAGAATATCATGGCAGCAGGCATGTGTGAGGAGGGACTGCTGCTCACACCCTGCCAGACAGAAAGCCTAGAGAAAGTATACAAGCACGGTGTGGGAGCAGGACATGTTTGCTAGTGGCCTACTTCCTCCAACTATGCCTCACTTCTCAGCCAACAATGCTGTCAGATTATTAATCCATCCAGCAATTAGTGTCAACCAATCAGAGGCCTCAGGATCTGATTGTCTTGGGAGCTGCCTCCCAGATACACCTAAAAGTGTTCTTCACTAATCTTAGGCATCTCTTAGTAATACCACATTGAAAATTGTGGTGGATCATTCTAATCAGAACCCAGATAGCACAGGGAAGGGAGGCTAGAGTCCTGTGGTTACATGAGGGAATAGCATTCCACATAAGAGGAACAAGACAAGGTAAGAGACGAAGTCACAATAAGAAAGCACAGGATAGGGAGGGAAGGAGACAGAGGCTCTGGAAGACGTGATGCTCCAGCAGAACAGAGACAGGGTCTCCTCATTCTGATCTCAAATGGCTCACCTCATTTGCCACATAGAGAATGGACTCTTGAAATGTGACCCAACCAGCTAAGCTGGAGGATGGAGACCGGCTACCATCCCACTGTGCTCCTGAACGGGAATCCTTACAGACTCTGGGTTGGAATAAGGTTTGGGAGCAGAGCTACACCAATTGCACGTAAGGATGCTCGCCTGTTCCCCTGAATGGGAACTGAGACAAGCCCAACCTCACAGCATCCTATTGATCCCGGCCCTCAAATTGGAAGAGAAACAAGACTGAAGAAAGAGAATTTGTGCTAGTAAGGAATGGCGGGAGAGTCTCTCATTGAGACGGGGCTGGAAAAGCAGCCAATGGACAGAGGCACACTAAACAAGGCACTGTCTAGGAATGCTCGCTGTCAGGACACAGAGTCCTCGGCAGCACAGAACACTGGGGCCTTGGTACCACAAGAAGCAGCATTCACAATACAGGGAGAAGGCTCCTGTGTGACTGAGCACAGCTTGTCCTGAGGACAGGGAATCATGTTGATCTCTTTCCAGCCCCTGACCCTGACAGAGTCCTTTGGAATGACAGTGACTTTATGAAATGACCCTAAAAACAACACTGGGAGAGAGGATGGTACATTAAGTGGAGTGCTCTCCCCGCTACAGAGGGAAATCTATAAGCTCGTTATTCTAACATCATCAGTGCAGAGGGCACAAAGAGATCATTCACCTTAGAGAAGTCCAGGTAATGGCCTCACTTTGGTCAGGACATTTCTCTGCTACTTCCCAGAGAAACAGTCTTCTGACATTGGTGCTCCCACGCTGTGGCCATGTTGGCTGTGTCTGCTCCCCATCAACTGGGCAGGGGACTCTTACACACAGAGGGACCTCGGCAGGTGGCTTGGTTGCCAGGACATGAGGCGTCCCAGGACCTAGGTTCCTCTGTGGGAGTGATACTAATTTCTCTCCCCCTACCCGAGCTGTACTGAATGAAAGCTCACGTGAAAGACTTCTGTGGAGGGTGGGGAGATTTCTGTCCCCTGAAGATGCTAAGTCATAAGGCCCAGCACCTGTGAATCTGAACTGGAGTCAAGTTCAGGTAAAGCCTGCGAGTGACTGCTGCTGACCCAGTGGCTGCTGTCCCTTTAAAGAGGGAAATCTGGGTATCTGGTGCTCACTGGCAGCCATGGGGAAGGCTGATATGGGAGATGAGGATGACCCAGATGACAAGGGCCTACAGAAGGTAGCCTTAAGCCAGGAAGAGAAGAGAGTCTAACTTTGAGATAGAGATGTATTTATTCTGTGCCAGGCTCAACCACAAGTCCACTACAGTGAGCTGATATTTCCTCATGAATGTATCTGAGGTTAAGCGCAGCCAGTAAGGAGGGTTACAGTTCCTATTGGCATCGTCTGGTATTGGGTTCACCTCCGCTTCTTGTACCACCTACAAGAGCTGCAGGGGTCTGAAGCTCATCCATTCTTGAATCCAGAGAAGACCTTTCTCCTTCTAGATGAGGTCATTCAGGAGGTCCTAAAAGAAAAGTTGGTCACTGAAGAAGAAAAGAGAGAGAGATGAAGGCTATGGACCCCTTACAATGGGGCTATATTTTGTTTCATCTTCAGAGACTTGGGAGAAAACATTAGAAATCTCCTTCAAAGACAAAGAACTCCTCAGACAAGGTACAAGGAAGGAGTGGACCAGCAGGAGGACATCATGGTCAGACGAGGACCTGACTACCCACAGCAATCACTCCAGCCCTGGCACCGCTAAATGACCCCAGGTGGTCATAGGGGATGCCAATGCTTCAACCCTAGATGATTGTGGCCATCCAACTGTGATGCCTGCCATGTCATCAGACAATCAGAGCCCTGCAGGACATGGAAGACCAGGGTGCCCCCTGTTTAGATGACGACACCCCTGAACCTGCCACCTAACTGGGAATGTGCTGTTATGCATGTGATTACAACATGCAGAGCTTCTGTATAATTCTACAGTGTTCAGCAGCCAGGAAGGAAGCCCCATACTCATCCACGACGTAGTCCCTACCCCAACCCTGGGCAACCTGATAGGCTTCCTGTCCTATGGTTTAGCTGGATCAAGATTGTCTTGCCTGGTGTTAGGTGTCTCTGCTCTGCCTGTCTGGTAGCCTGTCTGTGGCTCAGTTCTTGTCGTGGCTGAGTCATACTCTGCCTGGTCTCTTTCACACCCAGAATCTCCTCTCCAGAGAACCCAGGAATGCTCCCCACAGACACTCCAAGGATAAGCACCCCAGGCACAACTGGTTACTTCCCTGTCATTTTTAGTGCGTTGGTATCTCAGACTTCTTAATGTATCATTGTTCAGAAATGAACATAGTAATTGATGTGAGAACATATTACATGGGAATCTTTACCAGGAGCTTCAGGCTCTTGCAAGATTAGAAGAGGCGGGAATGCTTTAACATGCCTGTATTGTTGATTCTTTTCTGCAAAGCAGTCTAGTTACCTGGTGTGTAATGGGGTTGTGAGTGGGGAGATAGGGAAACCGAGAGGCAATTATTAGCTTGAAGCCTCCGGGTGGTGGTGAAGCCTCCAGGTGGTGGTGACACCTCCATGACCCCCGTGAGGCTCTGACACCCTAGTCATGAGCCCCTCTTTGATCCTCATACAGCCAACGGATGGCATGTGTTCATACAGAGGGCTCTCTCGTTCTCCCCCCTCTCTTTTTGTCTCTGTCTCTCACTCCCCACCTCCCACACACGGAAAGCAGGGAGGGAAGGAAAGAGGGAGAGACAGAGACAGAGCTGCTCCGTGTCCAGAATGGACTGAGCAGAGGTGGCCTGTGGCAACGTAACACTTCTCTGGATTAGGTCTAAGGCAGGAGATGGGAGGCATCCCTGCTCCCACCAGGCCCTGTGAAAATCATGCACCTCCCCAGGGCTCCCGCTGGAGTCTGGGTTTTAGAAAACAGTGTGATGCTAGGCTCTTACCTAGTGTGCTACCCACATCATTAGGAACTGTGGTCCACTGGAAAGGTATTTGGGAAGTGAAAGAACCAAAACGCATGCCTGCTCCATCAGTATTAAACACACACATATGCACACACATGCACACAGACATGGGTGCACACACGGGCACCCCTGCAGGTGTGCATGAGCATACACAGTTCTAGCTGTGTGCCTTTGCCAGACCCGGAATCACAACTTGTTCCTTCCAGCCTCCAGCACATTGAGAAATATTTTATTCACCTCATCTGTGCTATCCTGTACAATACTCCAAAGGAACTCAGAATGACAGTGGATTTGCCGGTTCTGGGATGTCAAATAGTCACAAATGACATAGCCACCTCGTCACGAAGAGCCTTGATAAATGTGATCCGGGTGATTCTGATAGAAAAGCCAGGGAAGAATCCAAAATGCCAGACTCTCTCTTCCCAAATAGCAACAAATTTGCTGAAGTTAACTGGCCACCGCAATGGCTGTTAAATACAGGGCACTTCTCCCGTGAGTGTGAGCCGGGCTATTTCACAGGTGAAGGGTTTTCTTTCCCTTGTTTCTTATTTCTGTGACTGTTAATCCCTGAAACTGATGTGGCTGAAATTGCTGACATCCAACTAGGTTTTACCAAAGATAAGGACTAACGTGAGATGATGATGACGACGAAGATGATGATATGTGTGTGTGTGCAGTTGTGAAACTGTAACAACCATTTAAGAAAGTAATCACAATTAGCCCATAAGGGACCACACCGCTTAATGAAGCCACTCGCTGAAGACCATTTGGAGAGAGAGAGAAAATGAAAGACAAGCCTGAGCACAACCTGTAATGACCTTGACTTGGAGATTTCCCCTGGTAATCTTAGCATTTCTAATAGCCACAGTCAAGGCTACCCATAATTGGAACCTGACTTCAGGATTCCTGTGCACTCTGTGGAAGCAGGCAGAGCCTTGTTCATCTGCAGGGTGATGGACCCGACTGTGAGGATCTGGGGCTCTGCTTTTACCAGGACCCTCTCTATGATGTGTGTCTGCTTCAAGCAAAAGGTCACCCTGAAGAAAAGCAGGATTTGTGGAGAGGGACTTGGGGGAAACTGAGCCCTAGGTGAAAGGTGCATGTAGAGCCCTAGACCCAGAGGTCTGTTTGCATCTTTGTGCCTCCATCAAGAGGACTGCACGCAGGTGGTAATCACCCTGCAGACTCAAAAAAACAGTGTTTTCTCTGTCACTCAATAGGGTCTGTGTGCAATTTTACAGAACACTGACACAAAGAAACCGAGCAGCAGTGCCTGTGGGTGTGGTGGAGCTACCTCCCAAGGGACAGCAGAGACAGACTGTTCGGTTTGCAAAACAAAACAGAAACAAACAAGCAACCAAAAACCACTTCAAAGAGGAAACTTGTGGGCTGGGGATGTGGCTCAGTAGTAAAGCACTTGCCTAGCTTGTAGGAGGCTCCCAGTCTCGTGCCCAACACTGCAAAGGGCAACCACAGACAAAAGAAGCCCTTCCATGAGTAAAGCATCACTTGTAGCCCCAGCTACTCCACATTCTGAGACATGAGGGAGGACTCACCCTATCTCCCTCCTGAAGGGTAGAGGTTTGCAACCCGAGGTGAAAGCTAGCTTGCAGCAGGGTCATGCCCCTCTTGAAAATTGTCTCCCTTTGCCTTTCCTGTCTTCAGGACTCCTTGGAGGAGTGCTATTTACTGGCTTGTTCTCCCTGACCTGCTCAGCCCGCTTTCATAAACACCTTGAGACCATCTGCCTAGCGGTGGCACGATCCACAGTGGGCGAGGCCCCTCCCACATCAGTCATCAGTCAAGAGAATACCCCATAGCAGATTTGGTGGGAGGGACATTTTCAGTTGAGGTTCCTCTCTTCCCAGGCTGACAAACAAGATTAGCCACCATGCCACTTGAGATGCCATGCTCCCAGGCTCTGAGCATCTTTTGCAGGTAGAGACAGGCATTAGTCAACCCAATTTGGTACCTTTCTTCCCGGAATACTCAAAATTGGTTTCTGTTACTTGCCACCCAGCTTCTGTACACCTCTACTGGGTCTCTGCAATACTAAATAAAGAATATGTGTTCTTTATTGTTATTGGAAGCAAGGAAGATGGTCACATGTAAGCCAAAAGTCAAGTCCTCTTAGGACTCTGTTCCAAAGAATTTTCTTCTGATGTAGTTCCTAAGGACGGTCCCACAGTGTGTCTAACAACCAACGGGATGGATACTGTCCCTTGACTTGGTGTGTCTGGTTCTTTGGCAGGACACAGAACTCCTGAACACAGCCATCCTCACAGGGAAGACGGTGGCCATGCCTGTCAGGGTGGTGTCGGTGGAGGAGAACAGCACAGTGAGGGACATCTCAGAGCTGGTGGAGTGCAAGGCCATGGATGAGGATGTCATCAAGGTATGTGGGCCTGTCGGGGATCTGTCCCAGCCTTTCAGACCCTGGGAAGGTGTATACTGAAGTGAGAGGTTCAAATGGGGTTCAGGTACCCACACTTTGAGTGGCTTTATTCACCATTCCGCCCTCACGTCTTCATTCTGCTTCGTGTAATTGTATTTTTCAGATTTCTCAATCACTTCCATCCTTTCTTCCTGCTCCCTCCTTCCTTCCTTTCTCCCTTCCTTCTTCCTTTCTTCATTCTTTTTTCTCTCCTTCTTTCCCCTTGTTACATTTATTTATCAAATTAAGCTTAAATCTATTTACCATAAAGAACATTTTTTTTTAAATCTTCCTCAAGAAATGCCTCTGAGAGGCTGAGAACACATGCATTCGCTCACACCACTGTTACTTATCTCTTCCTTTAGAAACTTTCAAATTAATCACCCTTATTCACTATACTCACCATGCAGTGCAGGAAACCTAAATCTTCTCTGAGCTGAATTCAAAGAAGCAGGGAGCAGAGGTTGCCACTGAGCTGGGCTGGTAGTAGGTGGGGCATGGGAGATGTTGATGGAACAACACAGGATCTCGGTTGGCAGCAACTTGTTGGGAGGACCATTCCACATCCGCTTAATTTTCTAGAGGCAGAGAAGCTACCTCTCAGCCTAAGAAAGCCAGGTGGGAAGCAAATCCAGAAATAAATGCCACTGTGGTTACACAGAGAGCAACCTTTAACTTTACATAAGGGGTAATGGCATGGAGCCCGTTGCTGATCTTTCCAGGGATGCAATCAGTATCTTTAGGGAAATAAGTGTGTTCAAAATGAAAATTGCCTCCTGGAATGAAGCAGGAGGTGGTCATCCCCTGGCTGTTGACCCAGCAGAGCAGAGTGTGCAATCCTTGCTTTAATTAAGCTAAATCCTCAACTAGATTGGTAGGACTCAAACCTACAAACTTTTAGTTAACAGCTAAACACCCTAATGTGGCAAGAGAGGTGTGGAACAGGCAGCTTTAGTGTAGGATGAGTCCCTGCAATCAGCCCCATCTGCAGAATCTAGCTCCTCCCTCTGGGTCTTGGGCTCATATCCTCAGGACCTGTGCTCTTTTCCAGGGCTTAGGTTCATCTCCTAGCTTCATCCCTGGGATTCTGGCTCTAGTCTGAAGTCACCAGTTCTGCAGAGCTCCTGTGTGCGACTTGGCACACTGTGGGGAGAAGCGGGGAGTGTACATGGAACCAGTGCCCATTCTGCCACATGTGCAAGAGGTTCGGTCTAGATGTTTTCATTGTCATGGCTTTGTGTGACAAAATGGGGTTCCTGGGTTCAGTACAGAGCAGCCACCAGCATTCCAGTAGTTTCCTAAACCCATATCTTGAATGCCATCTCATAAATGGGTGTAGATAGGGTTCATGACACATGAGTATGTAGCTGACGGTATCTTGGGGGAGGAACCCTGGCTCGGGAAAACTCTGGCCTTATGTAATGGGCAGTAACTGACCACAAGTCTGGGAGTTCTCTATCATCTTGGGAGAGCCCAAGCAGATACGACACACTGATCCATGTTTCCCCATCCAAGCCCTCTATCAAGTGTCCCCTAAACAGATACCTGCCAATCATCCAATGGCTACCACTCCCTAATGGCTCCTGTCTGGGTCACTCAATCTGTCCAATTTGTCAACTTGGCCCTGTGGGTGGCTGTTCTCAGGTCTAATATGTGCAAACAGGTGTTTCTTTTATACAAATGGGCACACATTTGTAAGAATGACGTCAGGCCATCCATATTATTTTTAGTATGAGACTTTTTAGTATGAGAGATTTTATTTTTAGCTATGTGTGTGTGTGCGCGCGCGCGCGCGCACGCGCGCACACGCACACACACTCAGAGAGGCTAGAAGGGAGTGTTGGATTCTCTGGAGCTGGAGTTTATGGATGGTTCTGAGTCTCCATGTGGCTGCTGGAAAACAAACTCTGGTCATAAGAGCAGCTAGTTCCTCAAAAGCTGAACCATATCTCCAGCCCCCATGAACTTTAGAATTATTTTTGATTCTTTAGAATTATTTTTAGTTACTATAAAAGGTAATGGGTTTCCATATATATTCTCATATATATTACATATTTTCATATGTATGGCGCTATTATGTGTCATTATGCCTATTCTTATCCAATCCCTCCCCCACCCTCCTCCCATCCATCTACCTACGCCCTGGCTGGTCCTCTTCTCCACTTCAAGTTGCCCTCCTTTTTGTCACACAAATTTCATCACCTTCTCTTGTTCCCCTCCCTTTAGATCTCTTCCTCCCTCTTAGTCCCCTTTCTACTCTCATGTGCTATATGCATGCGCGCGCACACACACACACACACACACACACAATCTACTTGCAGACATGCACACATACACATACATAGTTCATTGACAGACATGCATGTATACACATAATCCAAACACTCACACACAGTATATTCACAGACACATACACACATAATCCATGCACACACAAATAATATGTTCATAGACATACACACATAAACCACCCATGTATACATAGAATATAATCACAGATATATATGCACACACATATAGCATACACACAAACTCTGGAGCCAGTTTCTCTGGACCCCAGATATTCTATATAACAGTGTCCCAGGTTCTTCTTTTTGTGGCTTCTTCCATGTGTACATAACCTTAAACACATGCACACACGTATACATAAATATGTCTAAATATACTCAACATACATAAGGGCTTTTCAGCCCTAGTTTCTTTTGTAGTAACAACAGCTTCTTGCAGTCATTTGCCAAGATTCCTGGCAGTGCTCTGTGAATCTCTCTGCCTGGAAATGGTTGGCTATGAAAGCAAGCCAGCAGGCCTGGTAAAAAGGCTTCCAAGGCTGAAGGATCTATCCTTTCTCTGCCCCATATGTAGCTTCATCAGTGCCTCAGCATCTGTCCTTGAAGACCTCTTTTCTACCTTGAGGTACCTTCGGGAGATCAAGGGTCAGGACACTGGAGAAGTGCAGTGAGCAGCTAGCCCACAGATACCCAGAACAAGGGTTGGGGGAAAATATAGATGCTGTATCTGTATTGCCAGTGTCTTGGTGGCATCACAAAGTATCTAGTCCCCTACCTTTAAAATAAAGCTGTCTCACAGCCGGTGACATGGCGTGGATCATGTGCCTGAAGTTGTTCTACTTGATCCTTGAATCATACGAGCGTTGACAGTGCACAGTTGGTGTCTTCATAAATCACAGGCTAACTCACTCGGTGAAGACTGATTGCTGTCCTGAGACAGAGGTGACAGGAAATAAAACAGTTGAGGACCCACCCTCATAGAGCCTGGCCACTGATGCAGGAAACCAACAGCAAAAGATGCAGAAATACTATCCGGGCATTGTGCTAAACAGTATTGGGTTGGGGTGACTTTGAACAAGATGACCTCCTGGAAAGGGACGGTTGAGCCTATTAAAAAGGGGGCATATATAACACTAAGTGCCAGCTTGTACAAGGCTGTCTGTACCTACTCTGGGATGCCCATGAGGGGCTCACTAAGGGTGCCGCCTCACTCTATAGCCTAGCATGTCTTTTCCAGGTGCTTCTATAGCCATAGATTGGGCTGATGAACTGGTATTTAAGGGAGGAATCGGTGGAATTTCCAGTGTGGCCTGTTATGACCTCCAGGCATAAACTCAGTGAGTGGATCCCAGGGACCTAGCTGTAAACTTGTGGCACAGGATGAAAGGGTAACTTGACCCCTGTGTAACCAGATCCCTGCTCAGGTTCCAGGACACAGGAGCAATTCTCTCAGGTTTGTTTGTCCAAGGGTTCCTTGGTTGTCTGACAAGCCTTGGTTTGTCCCAGGGATCCTGTTGATACCAAACTTTACTGAACTTACTACTATTTCACAAAGTTTCAGGGATAAAGCATCACTACTACTCAGTAGCCCTGGAACTATGGCTCTGCCGGATGTCATCTCTCCCCAGAGAATATCTGACAATATCTGAGACAGACTGTGATAAATAGGATTGGGACTGCTGACATCTAGGGATGCAGAAGATGCTCATAAGCATCCTACAAGACACATCTGACAGCTCTAGTCAGCAGGGCAAAGGTTAAGGTATATGCCCAGTGTTGGGCAGACAGCAGTGTTCTTTGGGGTGTTGCTCATGTCCTGAAAGTGTCCAATGTGGCAACTTAGTGTGGAGGCTGGAGACAGACAGTGACAGACCCTGCCCACACCTTTGCTTAGTCACTTGTATCTATAGAGCTCCCAAGACCCACGTGACAAAGACAAGCCTCCAGGGTTAAAAAAGATAGGTGTGTGGGCAGAAGAGATAGGTTAGTAAAGCACTTGAAAGGATAGGTACCTTATTCAAACTCAGTTTCTCAGTGTTAGTACAGTTGACATTTAAGGTGTACCCATCATTTGGCATGAAGGACTGTCACTGAGCCTTTCAGAGTATTGATATGCAACCCTGGCCTCTTCCACAGTATGTGCCAAATGCAGTGTTCCACCCCACCCCCTAATCATGACCACCATGATTTCCAGAAGGGGCCAGAAGCTGGGACAGAGAAGACAAAGAGAACATAGAAACAGCGTTGGGAATAGTAACCGGCTGTGGCAATGAGTCTGCCCATTTGTTAAGGCTTTTACATAGTCTAGAAGGGGTCTAGGAGTCAAAACAAAATTAAAGCCTGTCTTGGGGTACAAATTGAAGATCTAGGTCATGTGTAAGCCACAGTGGTGTCTTCCTTAACTAATGGCATTTGCAAAGTCCCCATGTCCAAAGGCCATAACCATGTTCTGGAATGAAGTAAATTCTGAGCATGCTTTAAAGCTCACTCACCTCCCAACACACTGTAGCTCTGGCATACACCACCTCCCCCCACTGGTCTCCTCCAACCCTGCCCAGATCTTCAAGTTCCTTCCTTCGGCTCACACACTATTTTCCTGACCATCTGTCCCCTGCCTGAGCTCAGAAAGGCACAGCCTGTCCAAGCAGACTGGCCTGGGGTGGACCAAATAGACAAAGGCTAGGGAAGCCTGAGGAAGGGTTCCAGCATGCTGCGGTCCTGGCTGAAGTCCACACCCCACTTGCCAGTCAGCGGCTCCTCTCCGTGCCTGCCTTTCCCTGCCATCTCAGCAATGGAAACCACACACAGAGCCATGTGGCAGGAAGGCCAACTGGGTCAAGGCCACAGTCTCATGTTAGAGTCTGTTAACATGCAGGGTTGGAGCAATCTGGGTGAGCTCTGAACTCATGGCTATAAATGGAATTCGTCCTCTCTGCTGTGGGCAAGCTGCCCTCCTCAGCAGGCCTCGGGGTTCTCATCTGCAAAATAGGATACTGTCTGTATGCCAAGCTCCCGTGAGGTTTCTGCAGCACTGGTGGGGGGAGGGCATATTGCAAGTGGGAAATGAGATCTGGTTGCATGGGAGCCGTTGACATTCTATATGTACAGAGCTGGCTCATGAGTTCAGGGATGTCCAGGAGGCAATTTTGATTTCCCTGGGCCTGGATTCTACTCATACACAGTGGTAGTCACCAAAATAGAAAGGAATTAGGCCAGGAGTCTGATTATTGGATCTGCTGCATTTGAAATGTGCATTATGTAATCATATTTTGACAAGAAGGCTGAACAGGGCTAAGGTTTGTGAGCCTACCTCGAGCAGAGATGCGGAAGAAAACAGTTGGATACTTGAAGATCGGCTGCTATTAGAGATGGCATTTAAAGTATTGTGATTAGTAATTAGAGCTACGATGGGCACAATAGGGATAGAAGATGCATAGCTGTATCATTTGAAGGAGTGATTCTCAGAGGGATCCCAGCCTAGCATCACACAAGACCCTGTGAGATACGTGAGTGTGGTCCCACCACAGTCTTCAAAAGTCAGAGGCTGGGATGAATACCACAGGCTGTGTGTCCACAAACCCTTAAAGTCCCTACTGGCTAGATGAGAGTTCCCTAGACATCAATGGTTGGCAGTGGGCACTTGTGCTTTCTCCATGGAAACTGACTCGCAGGGTCTCCCCCAGGAGGCAGGTAGTGTCCTCAGAAAATACCAACCCCTGAGGGACATCAAAATAAGACAATTGGCTATGTACCCCGTAACCTAGCTCTTTCCCTCCAGGTATCCGTGGACAGGTGCCTAATGCTGGCCCGATTGCCCACCGAGCATTCGGTTCACGTGCACAGCCCACTAACGGAGATGAAAAGATTCTGAGAAACACAGCCAATGAGCTAGAAACATTCCTGCAGGGATCAGTTTTTTTTTTGTAAGAGAACCTGTTCATTTTGTGTGGTACCCTCGTCCCCACTGCCAGCCGCTTAGGACATGATTAATTCATCCGGAGACTTCCCCAGACACTGGTGACACCATCAGGAACAGAAGGGACGATGGCTCTATCATATGTAGCACTGTTGTACCTTAGGTGTCCCTCCTAATCATTTATATATTCTGGAGAGGCAAGGTTCCCACCCACCCGAGCTCAGAAAGGTAATAAATGAGGAAAGTCAATGGTCTGTAAATTACAACATTGATTAAAGATGTGATTAGTGATAGACTCTATGCTTGGCTATTATGCTAATATGTTCCCCGATCCGGGACAGCATTTACATGCTAATGATAAGTCTGGGACAATGACTGAAATTACTTCCCATCCTCACACAGTGTGGAAGCCGTTTTAAACCACTCTTGACCAGTGAGTGAAAAGACCCCTTCGTGTGGCCCCTCCCAACTGCTCCATGCCAGTCCCCAGCAGATGGAGAGAATTCTTTCTGCCCAGCCCTGACCATCTGCCCCGCAAACAGAAGAGACAAAAGTGGGGCCCAGAGTAGCCATACCTGGTCTGCTAAAAGAGCAGGGTGACCGATCACAACAGCTATTGCTCAGTACAGGGTGTTATATGGTCAGGTCCAGATAACCGGGGAGTGGGGGAGGGGGGCTCTGCTCTTTCCAGAGGACACTGTCTAGTAGGAGATAGATATGCAAATGACAGTTGGAGCTCAGTGTGGTGTCATGTGGGTAACAGCATTAGCTCAGAAATGGTTGCCGGACTGTACCTGTATGCAACTTGCCAGTACAAATCATCTCTAAGTAGATTCTCATTGCAGTCAATGGACCTAGAAAGGTTAAGAACTTGCTGGAACTTTTCAGATTAAATTCTTATGTATGCACCACAGTTGCTTCAAACCTCATCTTAGGGCCTTGCTTTCTTTCAATTGTTTGGCTGTACCAGCCCTCACCCCACTCCAACCACTCACCCCACCCCCACTTCTCGCTCCTTTCCCGTACCTTACCCCTCCACCCCTCACCGAACTCCCACCCCTCACTTCATTCCCAACCCTCACCCCACACCCACCCCTCACTGAACTCCCACACGTCACTCCGCCCCACCCCCTCCCACCCCTCACCCTATCTATCTATCTATCTATCTATCTATCTATCTATCTATCTACCTACCTACCTACCTACCTGTCTACCTATCCATCTGTTCATCCTCCCATCTACCTGGTTCATTTATTTTTTTTATCTTTCTGTCCATCTATCTATCCATCATCTCATCCTCAGTCTTCTGTCTCTCTGTATCCCCACCCTTCCATCTAGCCATCCATACACATTTCCATCTCCACCCTTCAAGTCATTTGTTCAACCACCAGGTTGTTAATCCTTAAATGTGTATAATCATTCCTCTGTTTACCTATCAATCCACCTGTACATACAGCTATCCTGCCATCCACTCATTCACCTAGCCATATGCCCATCTATCCTCCTATCCATCTACCAGTCAAATACCCATCCATCTTCCAACCTATCCACCCATCTGTCAATCCACGTATCTAACCAGACATCCATCCATCCATCCATCCATCCATCCATCCATCCTCCCACCTGTCCTTCCTTTCATCTATCCCTCCACTTATCCATCCATCCATCCATCCATCCATCATCCCATTTGTCCATCAACCTACCCCCACATCTATCCATCCTTCCATCCGCTCTCCCAGCCACCCATTCATTCACCCACCTACCCATCCATCCATCCATCCATCCACCCATCCATTCTCTTATTTATCCACCTATCCATCCATCTATTCTTCCACCCCTCTATTCATATGTTCTTCTATCCACCTAATTATTGCCAACTCTGCTGAGTCTCCCACCTCAGGAGCAGCTACCATAAGGGCCAAATGATGGAAAAGGAGCATAATGCACTTTTCCCATCAAGAATATAAAGGTTTGAATGGTGACACAGACACATGGGGCCAATTTAAATCATATTCCGTAAGCTTGGCTATGTAAGACGAGTCAAGTTGCTTCTCTACAACTCAACTTAGTTTCTATTTTCAGGTCATTAGAAAGGCACAGAACCCTGGTCTGATTTTCAGGAAATTACCTGGGCACTGGGGGAGGGGACAGCTGGTCTAATCTTATTATGGCTTCCAGAGGTGTCCATTATCAGTCACATGCACAGAGCCACTGACCTTGGCACTCCTCATGCCTACCTGTGAAGATGGATGTATCTGCCGCCTCATTTTACTGAACTTCATTGTAGATAACAACCTGAGTGTGGCTCTAGAACATGCACGAACGCATCATTGCCTTTGGAATTTGCTATCTTTGTTTTCTCTGTCTATTTCTTTTCTTCTTTGGACTCTTCCCTTCTTGAGGACAAGGCTTCTAAAAGCAGAAATGGAAGGAGAGGGGAGGGAAGGCAAAGGGAGGAGAGAGGACCCAGGAAGTCACCCATGATATCCCACCCCACTCTCATGAGAACAGTAATAGTACAAATGTAAAGATTCCAGAAGTCCTGGGTGGAGCAGCATCCCAGGGACTCTTGACATGCTCAGGCCAGGCAAACTGGGGTGGAAGTGTGTCCCTAGACCAAAGTCTGAGAACCATGGAAGACCAATGGAACTGTGGGGGAGAGGGTGCAGAGACTGTGAGAAGGCATGTGCTGGGAAGGTGCCAGGCCCCTCAGCCATCTGGGGAGTGGAGCCGCTTAACCTTCTGAGCAGACATCAGCTTGCATCATGCTCCTGGATGGCCCCACAGGCCCTGTGCACACCCAAACTTCAGCCTCAGCCGCAGTTCTCTGCAGATTCAAGTTCACCAGGAGCTTGAAAGCCCTTACCTCCGTTTGTTCTCTGCTTTTTTTCCCAGCAAAGGCAACCTCAGTCTGAGAACTGGAAGCTGGAAAATATCATGTCTCTTGCCCATGAGATGGGCAATTATGGATGCTTTCACGAGGCACCCAGTAGCAGCCAGTGCACCTTTCCACTGGCTTCTCTCTTTCTCTGCATACACTGTCTGCTTTCTCACTCTTATTCTCTAGGCTCGGTTTCCCATTAAGCCAATGACATTGAATCCTTGTCTGGCGCTCTATGCTGGAAACAAGTGTGCTTCACAATAAAGTCAAACAAACTGGAAGCAGAGCAGATGGCTCAGTCTAGAAAGTGCTCACCAAGAAAGAGGGCCCGAGTTTAGATTCCCTACACCCGTATGGAAACTGGGTATGAGGGCACATCCCTGTATTCCCAGCACTGAAGGGGGCAACACAACAGGACCCAGAGGCTTGTTGGCTAGCCGGCCTAGCTCAATTAATGAATTCTGGTTCCAAAAGTAAGGTGGAAAGTGATACTGGAGATACCCAATATCAGGGCTTTTTTTGTGCATGTGTTTATATGCCATATGTACCTACAGACTCACATATATATAATACATATATGCACATGCATACATACATCAAACACACACATATATACATACACAAAATGCATAACACATACAGTACATACATATGCACATATATATACACACATACATATATGCACGCATATCCATACAAATGCACATGCACGCACGCACACACATGCACACATGCACATGCATGCATTCTCTCTAAAAGAACTGAATGTGGGTTATCAAAACGGCCACGTGACCTCCATTTTCTCTCTCTCCTCTGTCTTCGCAGGTGTCAGGCCACTGTGACTATGTCTTTGTCAATGGCAAAGAGATCAAGGGCAAGGTGGACTCCGTGGTGAATTTCACCTACCAGCACCTGAGCGCACCCCTGCATGTCACTGTGTGGGTGCCCCGGCTTCCCCTGCAGATCGAGGTCTCTGACACAGAACTCAGCCAGGTTAAGGGCTGGCGGGTTCCCATCGTGGCCAGTAAGAGGTGAGCCGTGGGTGAGATGTCCTCAGCCACAACAGTACTAACTGGATTTACAGATGCCATTGACAGGACCAAGGCAGGACCCAGGATGCAGTAGAAGCTGGTGTTCCCATAGCCATGATCTCCCTAACCCTGACAGCATACTCTTTGGAGGTCACAGTTCCAGGTCCCATGGCAGAGTGGGATGATGTTCACCCTGGAACAGGGGCTTCCGATTGCAGAAAGCCTCAGACCATCCCCCTGTGTGGATCACAGTTTTCCCGGAACAAGCCCATCTCAGCTGAGTGAGGGCTGCCACCAAAGCCCAGTATCTCACTCGCAGTTCTCCCTTACAGACTGTCAGGTGGTTCCCAGACAGTTCCCCAGAACCCCTTCATTTTGAAGAGTCAAGAAGAGTAACTAGTATCCTAGGGAGATGAGTCGATAAAGTGCTTGCTGTGCAAACAGAAAAACCTGAGATCCATCCCTAGACTGTACATTAAAAGAAAATGCTGGGCATGGGCGGACAGGTGGGGCACTGATATTCAAGCAGCCTACCCTAATCCATGAGTTCTGAACCTAGATGAGACTTTGTCTCAAAGGAAACAAAAAATGTCTGAGCATGACACCTGAGGTTGTCATTTGGCTCCACATACACACATGTGCCCTCTCTCTCTCCTCTCTCTCTCTCTCTCTCTCTCTCTCTCTCTCTCTCTCTCACACACACACACACACACACAGAGTGGCTGCTTATGGGGCTGTGTGAGCTTAGGAGATGGCAGCTGTCTTTTTGCCAGGCAATGCTCTCAAGCCTCTGCATTGCCCAGAAATGGATGCCTGGCTCCCGTGGGGGCCTGAGACTCCCATCTTGAGCATCGCCTTCTGAGACTGAGGCATACACCTGTCCTCTTATGGTGCTCTGTGCTTCTTCCCCCCATGTCTGAGACAGCACCTTTCCTCCCACACAGACCCACTCGGGACAGTGAAGAGGAGGAAGAAGAGGAGCAGAGAGGCCGGGGTTGTGCCCTGCAGTTCCAGCATGCCACGGTGCGCGTCCTCACCCAGTTTGTGTCGGAGGGTGCTGGGCCCTGGGGCCAGCTGAGTCACCTCCTCAGTCCAGACTGGCAGTCTGACATCACCCACCTGGTGGCTGACTTCATGAAGCTGGAGTCCCCGCACATAGCCACCCTGCAGGACAGCAGGGTCCTGGTTGGGCGGGAAGTTGGGATGACCACCATCCAGGTAGGAAGCAGGAACTTGGGCTATGTGTCCTTGGCTGGTACCGTTCTTCCTGGGACTAGGGGTTCCCTGGGGGTAAGGCAGATCACTGTGACCAGTTCATTGTCTCCATGATGGCTCCACAAGTTGACATGGGAACAAGAATTGGACTTGTTGGGCTGGTCCCTTCCATTTCCAGTCTTTCCTTACCCATGAGAGCCCATCTCAAGGGCTGCACCCATGTTCCCACCAGACTCACCTCCCACATAGTTCTCCAGACTGTCTTCTATCCCCTTGCATAAGACTTGCCTTTGCCCTCTATCCTGCTGCTGCAAAGGCAAGGGTGGGCCTGGAATTTCCCTTCTCTCTTCTTGACTCCATTATCTTGTGTGTTTAATTCAATACAATTTATAATATTGTATCACTCAAAAGAATGTATAGGATGGTTGGGTTTGGGTCAGATAACAGACAGGAATAGCTTTCCTCCACCCCTCAAGTCCCACTTGACTTTCACCACCCTTCTAGAATGTCCTGGAGGATGCTAACCCCATAGTAAATGTTCCATCATTTCACCTTCACAGTTCCAGCCCAACCCTAGGCTTGTAGGATGAGACAGGGTGGCTTTCTGCAAAGAGGCAGTGTGATGATGGAAGGCAGGGGACTGATAGACTTCTGTTATCCCAGTTGATCCATAGTTCCCTTAGAATTTAATACATGCTGCACTGAGTCTGTGTGCAGCTCTTCATGTGTCCAGCCTGCAGGATCATCAAGTACACTTAACTAGGTTGTGCACCGTATGAATGGTCCATTACCTAAAGGGAAGGGGCCGTTCCTTCTTAAAATGGAATGGATTTTGTGATTATTTCTATTTACCAACGGAAGTAAAGTTTTGGGGAAGGGCTGCCTTGGCTGCTCAAAAAGGCTCAGCGTGGAGCCAATAACAGTGACAGAAGCCTGTGCCTCCTTATGGTCTATGTTCAGGATCTCTGGCCCATCTAGGGGGGAGTAGGGGGTCTTAACATGGGTTCCTCTACCTGGAAATAGGCATGATGGCGCGTCTGTGCTCCCACTGTTTCCACAGGTGTTGTCCCCACTGTCCGACTCCATCTTGGCAGAGAAGACAGTAACTGTGCTGGATGACAAAGTGTCCCTGACAGACTTGACTGTCCAGGTGGTGGCTGGGCTGTCTGTGACCCTGCACCCCATCGCAGAGAACAACAAGGCTACCACAGCTGTGGTCACAGCTGAGGAGCTGCTGCGGGCCCCAAAACAGGTAGGGGTTGAGGCGGGACGGGGAGGCCATGGTGTTGCTTCAGCAGGAGAGTGGAGAAAGATGACTGACAGCATCCTCTCGCTCCCACCCACGCCACAGTCCCACCCCACGCCACAGTCCCACCCCACGCCACACTCCCTACCCTCCCCATACTCGCAACCTTCACCACGCTCCCACGCCACACTCCACTCGCACCCCTCGACCAGCTCCCAACCCTCACCCCACTACCAAACCCAACCCAGTCCATACTCTCACCCACTGCAAGCCCTTACGCAATTTTCAAACCCTAACTCTGCTCACACCACTCACCCCACTCCCAGCACTAACCCAGTCCCAGCACAAACTCTGCTTCCACCCCACACCAGATCCAACCACTCAGCACACTCGTACCCCGCAGCGACCTCCCACTCCTAACTCACCTCCCACCGCTCACACAGCTCCCACCCTTCACCCAGCTAATACTACTCACCCCTCAACCACTCCTAACCCCTCCCACACCCTTCACCCCTTACCCAACCTCACCCCTCTCTCACCTGTCACCCAGCTCCCACCACTCACCCAGCTACCAACCCTCACCCTAAACACACCATTCATGCAGGTCCCACCCCTCACCCAGGTCTCATCCCTCACTCACCTCCCTCTGTCACCCAGCTCCCACCCCTCACCAGGTTCCCATGCCTCATCCAACTCCAACCCTCACCCAGGTCCCAACACTAACCCAGCTCCCACCCCTAACCAAGTTCCCACCCCTCAATCTGCTTCCACCCCTCTTCCAGCTCCCATCCTTCACCCAGTTCACACCCCGCAACCCCATCTCCCCTCTCACCAAACTCCCACCTCTGACCCAGCTCCCACCCCCTACCCAGCTCCCACCCCTCACCCAGCTCCCAAAACTCACCTACATTCCACCCCTCACCAAGTTCTCACCCCACACCCACATTGCAACCCTCATCCTACAACCAACCTTCACCAAGGTCCCACCCCTCACCCAGATCACAATCCTCACCCACCTCCAACAACTCACCCAGCTCCCAACTCTCACCAAGTTCCCACCACTCACCAAGTTCCCATGTCTCATCCACTCTCATACATCACCCTGCTTCACCCCTCTCACAGTTCTGACCTCTCACCCAGCTCCCAAAACTTACCTACCTTCCACCCCTCACCCAGTTCCCACCCCTCACCCACAAACCACCCCTCACCCAGTTCCCACCCCTCACCCACATACCACCCCTCACCCAGTTCCCACCCCTCACCCAGTTCCCACCCCTCACCCACATACCACCCCTCACCCAGTTCCCACCCCTCACCCACATACCACCCCTCACCCAGTTCCCACCCCTCACCCACATACCACCCCTCACCCAGTTCCTACCCCTCACCCACATACCACCCCTCACCCAGTTCCCACCCCTCACCCAGTTCCCACCCCTCACCCAGTTCCCACCCCTCACCCAGTTCCCACCCCTCACCCAGCTCCCCCCCCAGGAAGCTCCCACCTGTCACTTAGTTCTGAACCCTCACACAGCTCCCCCTCCCACCCAGGGCCCACCCATCACTCACCTCACACCCATCACCCAGCTCTCACCCCTCACCAAGTTCCCATGAGTCATCCAAGTCCAAATCCTCAACCACCTCCCAACACTCACCCAATCCCACCCCTAACCAAGTCCCACCCCTCACTCAGCTCCCACCCATCACCCAGATCCCACCCCTTACCCTGCTCCACCCCTCATCCATCTCTCACTACTCACTCGGTTCCCATCCTTCACTCACCTCCACCCCTCACTCATCCCCCCACCCAGCACCCTCCCCTCACACTGCTCCCAACCTCACTACCTCCCACCTCTCACCCACCTCCCATCCCACACCGTTCCCACCCCTTCAGCCAGCTCCAACCCCTGACCCGCCTCTCACCCCTCACCCGGCTCCCATCCCTAACCCATCATGCACCCAACACCCTATTCCCACCCCTAACTCACCTCCCACCCATCACCCAGCTCCCACCCCTCACCCTGCTACCCATCACCCAGCTCCCACCCCTCACCCTGCTCCCTCCCCTCTCTCTCCATCTCTCACCACTCACCTTGCTCCTACCCCTCATTCAACTCCCACCCCTCAGTCAATTCCCAACTCTCACACTGCTCCCACACCCCACCCAGCTCCAACCCCACCCCAGCTCCAACCCCAACCCAGCTCCAACCCCTCACTCACCTCCAACCAATCACTCAGCTCCCACCCCACACCCACATTGCACCCTCACTCTACTGCCACCCCTCACCCAGGCTACACCCCTCACCAACCCCAAACCCCTCACCCTACTCCCACCCCTCACCCAGGTCCCACCCCTCACCCAGCTCCCACCCCTCACCCAGCTCCCACCCCTCACCCAGCTCCCACCCCTCACCCAGTTCCCACCCCTCACCCAGTTCCCACCCCTCACCCAGCTCGCACCCCTCACCCAGCTCGCACCCCTCACCCAGTTCCCACCCCTCACCCAGCTCCCACCCCTCACCCAGATCCCACCTCCCTCATCCTTCTCCCACCGCTCACCCTCCTCCCACCCCTCACCCAGCTCCCACCCCTCACCCAGCTCCCACCCCTCACCCTCCTCCCACCCCTCACCCAGCTCCCACCCCTCACCCAGCTCCCACCCCTCACCCTCCTCCCACCCCTCACCCTCCTACCACCCCTCACCCAGCTCCCACCCCTCACCCAGCTCCCACCCCTCACCCTCCTCCCACCCCTCACCCAGCTCCCACCCCTCACCCAGCTCCCACCCCTCACCCAGCTCCCACCCCTCAACTTGTTCTCACCCCTCACCCAGTTCCCACCCCTCACCCAGTTCCCACCCCTCACCCAGCTCCCACCCCTCACCCAGCTCGCACCCCTCACCCAGCTCCCACCCCTCACCCAGATCCCACCTCCCTCATCCTTCTCCCACCCCTCACCCTCCTCCCACCCCTCACCCAGCTCCCACCCCTCACCCAGCTCCCACCCCTCACCCTCCTCCCACCCCTCACCCAGCTCCCACCCCTCACCCAGCTCCCACCCCTCAACTTGTTCTCACCCCTCACCCAGTTCCCACCCCTCACCCAGTTCCCACCCCTCACCCAGCTCCCACCCCTCACCCAGCTCGCACCCCTCACCCAGCTCCCACCCCTCACCCAGATCCCACCTCCCTCATCCTTCTCCCACCGCTCACCCTCCTCCCACCCCTCACCCAGCTCCCACCCCTCACCCAGCTCCCACCCCTCACCCTCCTCCCACCCCTCACCCAGCTCCCACCCCTCACCCTCCTCCCACCCCTCACCCTCCTACCACCCCTCACCCAGCTCCCACCCCTCACCCAGCTCCCACCCCTCACCCAGCTCCCACCCCTCACCCAGATCCCACCCCTCACCCAGCTCCCACCCCTCACCCTCCTCCCACCCCTCACCCAGCTCCCACCCCTCACCCTCCTCCCACCCCTCACCCAGCTCCCACCCCTCACCCTCCTCCCACCCCTCACCCTCCTCCCACCCCTCACCCAGCTCCCACCCCTCCCACTTCTCAGCCTACTTGTATTCCTCCATCTACTTCTCACTCCACCTCACTGGACACCACTCCCAGAGCATCCTCCACTCCCATTCCTCTCCCTCATCCCAACCTTCACTCCACTCCCACCCAATCTCACCTCACTCCCACAGCCTCTTCCCATTCTTTCCCCAATTCCCTCCCCTGGGCTGAGGATGCAATGATCAGACCAGGTCAACTGCTCCCTTGTGTTTCCCTAATGATACAGATACCTCCAGGACCCATATACCCCGGCAGGTACAATCCTGCCTGCTCTCTGTCCCTGGTTCTCTGTCCCCAACTCTCTGTAACTCCCTGGTGCTTCACAGGTCCCTGCCTGCCATGTCCTTCTGAAATTCTTTCCTTGCATTTCTTCTGATATGGGATGTGTTTCCCTGAGCTCACTCTTCCCTCAACACTGTTTTGGTTCATTTCCACCCATAGTTTCAACCCCCTCTGCTCACTAAGGCCATCCTCACAGCCCTGCTGATCTCTGCCTCCTCTCCCACTTCCGTTATGCATTCACTACCCCACAGAAATCGCTGCTAACATGTACTCCACACCTGTGTTTGCTGTTGACCTTCTGGAAATGGGCTATAGGATAACTTGCCATGGGGGCAATTCTTTGCAGAGCTGACCCTCTGCTGTGCACAGTAGGCTCACAGCAAACACCATTACAAGTCACTGGAGGTTGGGAGCTCGTAGGAAGGGAGAAGGAAACATGGAGTACCACATACTTCTGAACTGAACAAGATTCTGGAGGTAGAGCTCTGGGAGGACCCAACCTGGACCTCAGTCCTTAGAGGGAACCACTTCAACTCGTGTCTGAGAATTATATTGGAAACAACTATTGTGTGCTACAAAGAAGGTCTCTGTCACCATTCCCTCCATGAGTGACAGTTACTATCCATCACTGTTAAGAACAGAAGCATTGGGGACCTCAGGACTCCACCAGCGTAGGCCTCATATTGGCTCAGGCATTTGTTTCCAAAGCTGGTTCCCACGGGTGACACACAGCCAGGAGAAGTTGGCAGGCTGCAGTGAAGCTCCATGTAAACCCCAGTGTGGACAGGGTTTGCCAGGAGTTTGGCCTGCTGTGACTGGCATGGGCAACAGGCTCTAGACCAGACAAGAAGGCAGTGGGGTCTCCAGTCCTTCACAGAGTATAATGGAACAAAACAGGCTCTGTGGGAGTAGACATACTACGAAGACAACACAGTGACTTTCAGGGGTCCTAGATGCAGTGCAGAGTTTAAGTACTGGCAGACACAAGATGCCTATTTTATGGCTGAGTTAGAGGTGCCAGCAGGTGGCACATGATTTGGGAAATCCACATGACCTCATCATCCCTGCTGTAGGGTCCATGAAGGACCCTGGAATGGTATTCAGCACACATGAGTGTATCAGCTAGCTACTGCTGTGTGACGTTTAGGACTGCCTAACAACTTACTGCAACATTGTCCCAGTTCTGTGGAAGCCCAGCTGGGCCCTGAGTGCAGGGTGTTACGGTGCTGACTTCTCATCCAGGGAAAGATCTACTTCCAGGGGTTTGCTGTTTGGGAGCAAGATCCTTGTTGTGAATGACGAGGTTCCCATCTCATAGTCAGTTATTGCAACTGTCAGGTGCCTCACTTAGGTCCTTGTGACCATCAATTCCTTCTTCCCCCACTTCTCACCTCCCTCACCCACAATATAGTCTGCCCTAGGCTCTGTCACCCTCCTCTACCATCAGCAGCAGGAACTGGTGACCCTAAAGGGGGCTATCACTCCACCATCCCCTGGCTAGGTAGCCTAGGAAGTCATCCCTGTCCCATAGAGAACTGCACCATGTGACACAGATGAGAAGGGCATCCCTCACCATGTGCCCAGCTTCTGGAAACTCTACCAAGCAGTCTTTGAAAAGCCATCCTGAGCCAGGCAGTGGTGGCACATACCCTTAACCCCAGTACTAGGGATGCAGAGGTAGGCGGATCTCTGTGAGTTCCAGGACAGCCAGGACTACACAGAGAAACCTTGTCTCAAAAACAACAACAACAACAAACAAACAAACAAACAAAACAAAACCAAGCCATCCTGTCCAGCACAGACGACTTTGGTCTCGAACATCAACTAGAGAGGCTGGGAGTGCATTCCAGCCTTGTCCAGTCCGCAGTGATGGCTCCTCCACCCTTCTCCCTGAAGACAGGAATTGATGGTGTGTTCCAGTTTGTAAATAAGAGTGGAAAAGTGATACACACTTGCAGCCCAGTTGTGGAGAGGTGGACACAGTAGGATTCCAGGGGTTTGCTGGCCAGCGAACCTAGCTGAATCAGCAAGCTTCAGGTTTAGTGAGACTCTGTATCAAGGTGGAAAGCCACTGAAGAAGACACCTAATATCAACCTCGGATCTTCATGCATGCAAGAAAAAAGATGAGGGTCCAAAGAACAGAGAAAAAAAGTCAAAAAGCTGGAAGCGCTTTGCTAAGATGGAACATGGATTAGAATGGACAGGCAGCGTAGCCTCTAGGATATAAGATAAAACCACTGTCCTCATCCAACATGACCCATCTGTCTTCATCAACCAGCAGTAATTGGATGCCCAGGCCAGAAGCAGGAGACTTATAGATAGAGCATCTTCAATTTGTTCAATTTGCAAGTATGACTCTCTAAAGAAGCAGGGTCTAAATCACTGGTGGCCACGTGTTATTTGAAGTCACTCAGCATTTATCGTCTTGGGAGATGTGTGTTGGATTCTCCAGTGAGGTTTCCAGCCTTGCTGTAATGAGACGATAGCAGGACCAGATCTCAATCACAAGGCAGAGCTGATGGAAATGGCCCTGACCAGACTGAAGTTTCAATCCCACTATCGGTCGTTCGAGCAGGACTTGGCTTATATTAACATACTTCTCTGTCCAGGGGGGAAAAGAAAAATTAATTCCAGTTGAAAAGCAGCCACAATGAACAGCGTTTTATCTCACAAGGCAGACACTCCTGTCTGTGTCATTCATAGCTTCCTTTCTGAAAATCAAGAATATGAGCCTTGCTTATTTTTAAGCTTGGGTGGGAGAAAAAAAATAAATGAGTTGCCTGGGATTCTGGCTGGTAGTGTGTGTATGAGAATGGGTGACACAGATGGAGCGCCAAGTGTAGAAACCAAAGGCACAGGGCCACACTCTGTCCATATCGGTTTCCCCACATGCTGAGGCTGAAGCAAAACTTGCTTGTTTATCTGGACAATGAAGGCCCCTCAGCAGACAAAGCAGGCAATGGCAGGGAAGGGCAGGTCCTGTATATACATCACCTACTCAGCCACTGATGAAGACACGTTCACCCACCGATGCTGCCAGAGAGACTGTACCAGACTAAAAAAGGCCAGGGATGTACCATGCTCAAAGGATGAGGGAGCTGGGTTTGGTAGAACACCCCCGATCCATTGTTCATCAGGGACAGCCCTAATGGCTGTGAATTCCTTGGCATCTCTGGCTTCACTCAAGAACTCAAGCTCCAAAGCCAGAGGATGCTTGTGAGCAAAGATGAATACACAGAGTTGATGGTGGAAAGCCAAGCTCGTAGCAGCTGAGCGACAGGATAACTGTTCCACACCATCGTGAGACTTCAAATTAGTGCAGAGTCGAACTCAGAAACATAACTATTCCCCTTTACCTTTTTTTCCCCTCACCTTTGGACAAAATCCTAAGTGTGCCCAGCCCTCTGTGCTTTCTTGTTTTTTGTTTTGTTTTGTTTCTGAAAGCTATATAGACCCCACCTAGAGCTGTTTGCAGACTTCCATTGTTGGCATTAACTCAACAGTTAGGAAGGGTTTCTCTCTCCCCCTTTTCTCTTTCTCTTCCAGGCAGCTGCCAATCTTGCCTGTCCTGTATTTTTTTCTCTCAACTAAAATGGTCACACTTTAAAATAGCGGAGAGCAGAGGAGCGGTCAGCGGTGGCCAGTGCAATCCCCCTTGCTCTACAGAACTTTGCTCTGGCCTTTCTGTTCCAAACAGCAGAGACTCAGCCTCAGTTGCCCTAAACAGAAGGAAGCAGCCTGTAGGCAGGCATTCATGCCTTCAGGGACAACCAGCGCCCAGACAGCACCACCTGGTCTTTCTTCCACTGCTGCCATTTGTCTTCATGTTGGATTGCAGTCACCAGTGCTTAATTTTGCCTTTCTTATTCTGATTTCCTCTTGAAGCTTGTAACTGGACGACTGACTGAACTGGTTCTCCTTATCCCTGTCCACCTGCCTGTCTTGTCTTGCTTGTCTTCCTAGTCCTGAGTAGCATGCTGGTTGTGTTGGCTAGTGAGCTGGCTCTCTCCTCAGGCGTGTCTTGCCTGCTGTATAAGGCATCCCAAGTAACTCACTTGCTTTCTCCCTCCCCTTATTCTTTTCTTTGAGATGGGGGTCCCGTGTAGCCTAGGCTGGCCTCTGTAACTGAGACTGACCTTCAGCTCTTGAGCCTCCTGCCTCCACCTCCCAAGTCCCAAGACTGCAGGCAACACACCTCTCAGTTTTCCATTTCTAGAAATTCTGTGTAGGTCTCCACACATCCCTGCCTTTCCCCCCTCACCTCTGCTCTCCTAGAGTAGTTTCTGCTTTAATTTCTCTTTTGCCATTTTATTTCATTAGCGATTGTTTTTTTTCTTGGTTTATTTTAATCCAGTCTTTTCCAGTTGTTCCTGAATCTCTAATATTAGTCTGATCATCTAGACTTTTAAATTATTATTATTAGTAGTAGTAGTACAGTGTGTGTGTATTTGTGTGTGTGTGTGTGCACGCGCATGTGCATGCCACAGTGAATGTATAGAGGTCAGAAGACAAATTTAAGCAGTCTGTCCTGTCTCCTTTCACCTTGACAGTGGGTTTTTGAGATTGAACTCCTATGGCGTCAGGCTTGCACACTCAGCCATCCCACAGACCTCCTGTGTGTATTTTTAACACGCCTTTTGTGACACCTGCCGCCTACCCACAGATGGAGTTTTGCTTTTATCGGGGGAGCCTTGTGCAGCTGTTGCTTTACCTTGCTCTGCTCCCGAGGAGCTCTGTGTGGTTCCATATTCACTTGGGTCCAGCTTCCAGTCCGTGTTTCTGCTTCCCTTCCCTGTGGCCCACTCCCTGTGGCCCACAGGCAGTGCCACACCAGCCCAGGACTGAATACAGCTTTCTTGTTTCCACCAGTGGCAGAGAGGAAAGAGATTTTTCAACCTGTCTTATGGAAAGAGGCTCCCACTGCCTCCTCTTGCTGTCACAATACGGGCTAAGGTGGGTGTGGCCAGGTGAGCAACCAGAAAGGCTCCCACAATCAGGACTGGTCTGGTACACTTCAGTGAGCCTTTAGGGAAAGGCTAAGCATAGCTGTTCTGGGTACACCTAACCACGAGTCTTGGGCACTGACTGATCCCTGGGTCTCCAGCACAGCACAGCTCTGCTAATTTCTTGCTAACCTGACAGGCAAGGGACACGCTGCTTAAACTTGTTGTAGTGGCATCTGCTTTGCAAGAGAGGCAGCCTCTGAGCTGACCCCTAATAGGCATAGGTGCTCTGTTTGTGATTTCTTCACCTGTTAGAATCGTAAAGAGTTCCAGGTTTGTCCTGGTAACCAGCAAGTTAAGGCTCCATCCACAGAACTGAAGGTGAGGGCTCCCCTGCAGCAGTCCCACTAGGTGGGTCTGTGTCCACCATCTCAGTGCATTATTCCTGGACTGTGCAGAAGGCAATGTCTGTGCTTACTGAGAACATAGCAAGCATATGAGGACAGAGCCAGAAGCTCTCAAACTCCCTTCCCTGATCTCCACAGTGGAAGAGTTTTTATGTCTGTTTGGGCCTTGGCTGAACGATTGCAGGTCTTTTTTGGCCTGAACTTTGCTGGTCTGTTGGTCTGTTCTAAGGCAGCTGAGTTGAGCCCACCAGGTATCATAGGCAGAGGTCACTATTGGTCACCTGACAGTCCTGCAAAGAGTATGTCATGGCACACTTCCAAAGGGAAGATAATCTTGTTTTTCTGTTCCCCCCCCCACAAAGCAAAAGGCACCTTTAAGACCCTGTGGAAGAATAGGGAGGGGAGGGGAGAGAAATTAGTCAGGGTCCTCAAGAGGAACAGGACTGAAAGAATGAAGATCTGCATTAGAAGGGGATTTAGTAGAGTGACTTACTGGCTGTGGTCCAGGTAGTCCAATAATGGCCATCTCATGATGGAAGAGTAGAGAGCCTGGTAGTTGTTCAAAGTGTAAGCTTGGATGTCTCTACAGTTCCAGTCTAGCTCAGGAGTTCTGGGTGATTCCTGAAGGGCTGCTGGTCTTCGGTCCATGATGAAAACCTGAAGTTGGATGTAATACCAGCTGCAGCAATAGGATAGATGAACTTGCCAGCAAGAGGGCAAGCAGGCAAAAAGCAATGCTTCCCTCCTCTCTGTTCTTTTATCTGGGCTGCCAATAGAGGCGTGGCCCGGGTTTAGCATGGGTCTTACTGCTTCGGGTAATCTGATTAAGGAAATTCCTCCCAAGAGTGCCCAGCCTCAAGGGCTTCTATTGATTCTGGATGTAGTCAAGTTGAAGACCAAGATTAGCCATTACAGGAGAGAAGACAAGCATTCTCTTTTTTGGGACAGTGTCTCATGTACCCCAGAATGACCTCAAGCTCCTGATATCCCTGCTTCCAACTCCACCCAAGCCCTGGAATAAAAGGCATGCTCTACCACATCTAGGCTAGGCAGTATGGGGAGTCAAACCCAGGACTTCATGAACTCTAGGCAAGCATGTTACCAACTGGTCCACATTCCCAGCCCATAGTTTCCAGCTTCAGGTCTTTGGCTCTGGCAGAATTTCCTGCCTCAGTTTCCCATCTCTACAAGTACCCATTGTCCTATGAGGCTAATGAAGCCCAGGAACAAATGGTTGGCAGATAACAAAAAACCGGTCCAGAACTGTGTGTGTTTTCTGTGTCTGGCTGATGCTGGAGCCGTGTTAGGGTATCTCTCGGATGGAAAGCATATTCACTTCCCCCACCTCACTGGCACCAGATCAGGAGTCCATGTCACCCTTCCTATTTCTTTGGTGTTGTTCTAGGATGAGTCCCTGGAGATAAGGCACCCTCCCCCCCCCCCAAGTGGTTCTCATGGTCTCTGTCCCTGCAGGAAGCTATAGTCAGCACATGGCTCCAATTCAGTGACGGCTCAGTGACACCCCTGGACATCTATGACACCAAGGACTTCTCCTTGACGGCCACCTCCTTGGACGAGACTGTCGTGTCCATCCCACAGCCCCTCTCACCTTGGTGGCCCACTGTGGTGGCTGAAGGAGAAGGCCAGGGTCCATTGCTCCGAGTGGACATGTCCATCGCTGAGGCCTGTCAGAAGTCCAAACGCAAGAGCGTGCTGGCTGTGGGCATCGGCCACATGGGGGTCAAGTTTGGATGGGACGATGCTGACACCATCAAGACTGGAGATAAGGATGAGGAGGAAATAAAGAACCATGCCAGTGATCGCCGGCAGAAGATTCAGGACCTGGACCGCCCAGGCCAGGATGAACGCCACCACGGCAACTCTCCTGAAGATCGTGAGGAAGGGGTCCTGCTGAGTGCCACCACCACTGCCAAGTCCCTGCTGGATAACAAAGTGGGGAAGAGTGGCAGGCTGGATGGGGCCAGGCTACACAGCATCCCCATAGACTTCACCAACTTCCCAGCCCATGTGGACCTCCCCAAGGCCGGAAGTACACTGGAGGAGAATGGTCTGATGCAGACCGCCCATGGCCTGAGTGACCTGGAGATTGGGATGTACGCTCTCCTGGGGGTCTTCTGCCTGGCCATCCTTGTCTTTCTCATTAACTGCGCCACCTTTGCCTTCAAGTATAGGCACAAACAGGTGCCTCTGGAAGGCCAGGCACCCATGACTCACTCTCACGACTGGGTATGGCTGGGCAATGAGGCAGAACTCCTGGAGAACATTGGGGATGTGTCACCTCCCCAGGATGAACACACGACCATCATAGACCGAGGGCTGGGAGGCTGCGAAGAGAGCAACCACCTGCTTCTCAATGGTGGCTCCCAGAAGCACATGCAGAGCCAGGTCCACAGGCCACCCGGCTCTGGGGCGCGGCAGGGCAGGGAGCTCAGGCAGGAATCTGCAAACTCACCCACCTCTAAGATGAAGAAGGTGAAGTTTGCCACCTTCACCATGCCACCCGAGGACAACTGCCCCACAGTGAACTCCATCCTCAGTGGTGACGATGACATCAAATGGGTCTGCCAAGACCTAGATGTGGGCACATCCAAGGAACTCAGAACCTATCTGGAGAAATTCCAAGACAATGTGTAGCGTTCTGGTCACCTCTCCAACTCGGACAGGTCCTCCTTTCTTCCTTCCCTTGGCGAGTAGCTGGATGGAGCAAGCTCCCAGTGGACTGAGCGAGGAAGACTGGGGCCCACAAAATGCCAGCTAGCCGTTTAGAAGCTGGGAAGGGAGGTTTTTATATTAAAGGGTGTTTTGTTTTGTTTTGTTTTTTTAGCAGTTGAGGATGGATAGGTTTCCAGAAGTTTGAGTCTCTGACTCCACAGGGAGGCAGAGTTGATCCATGACAGAACTACTCAGAGGTGAGAGGGTTATTTTCTGACTCAAGATACACTGCAGACAAGCTACCAAAAATGTTTGTTAAAAAATACAAAAAAAGACAAATAAAAAGACACAAACAACTGTTGGTTTATATTTCTAATAAAGGAACAAAATGTAAACATAGGGCTCGCTAAGAGGCGGCCTCCATTTTAATTCAATCTTCATGTCTCTGAGGCCAGCCCGTGTCCGTCAACCTGGTGCCCGGGTTGTCTTGTACTGGTTGTCTCTTAGGAAGAACGAGAATTTGACATTCAATTCTATATCCCTTTTTGCTTCCATGTCTCCTTCTTGTGTTCTAGGCTTCCATTTGATTGAATTTCATGTTTATTTCCAAGGACTGAGTGGTATATTTTCCTAAATGAAATATAAATTATATTTCTATTCACTAGATAGGGTTTTTTTTTCCGCTCTTTTTAGTAAGATCATTAATGAGTCCGAGCTTGATGTTGTAACATTAACCTGTTTTTATATCTCCCTGCTTTGTTGACCTTTTCTGACTTTTTTTTTTTAAACAATATAGGAAGTGCTCAGCTCCTCCCATGGGGAGAGCAAGTTCCACAGCCATCATCAATTGGGTCAGGCCAGTGGGTGGAAGAGTGTTCACAGCTGTCTGAATAGGATGTGGCCAGGAGAACAGGGCACAGACTGTGACACCTGGCCACTCCCTGCGAAGTCAGAGACTCGGTGTCTCCCTCAGTGTGAACACTGTAGAGAGATGTTAGTCCAATCACAAGAGCAGGGTGTTCAGAGCCAGGCAGATGGGCCATGGCTACCACAAGAGACAGCCAACACTACTGAACTAACAGAAAAGATGTTTGGGGGTAGAGTTGAGTTATCAGATTTTATTGGGCAGGGTGAACCAACGTAAGCTCAAAATGATAAAAAGAAAATCTATGTTAGATTGTCAATCAAACTGTGGCTTTGCACAGTGGTGTAACAGCACAGCACAGAATCGTTCCACTTGGAGCAGAGTGATTGCATGAAAAGCAGGGGTGAGCAGTTGAACTCCTAGGATGTCCAGGGCCTGGCGCTCTCCATCCATTGGCAGAGGGAGAGGACACGCGGTACTGTGACCCTCAGCTGAACAGCACTCACATACATACCAGGGGATGACCATTGTTTTCGTTTTTTTTCTATTACTAAAATCTGTAGCTGAGAAAAGGTCCTGGAAGCCTGGTGACCTTGGTTGGACGTTGGACACGTATATTTGTAGCATTTACAATAGATTTTCACAGCTATTTATTTAACCTGTGGTGGCAGTTGTCATTAAAACGCTTGCCATGGCTTCACAAATGAGCGTCTCATGGGATTTTCTTGTTTCATCTACTTCCTGCCCTCCGATCCTGACCAGATAGAGCTGAAGCATTCACCTGTTAAAGAAGAAACGACACACCTGCCCCTCCCTCGCTTCATTCGCGGTCAGATCCAGAGTTATTTCGATGGAATACAATCTCTATCATATACCTACTGCCACCTACCTGTCCTCGGGTCACAGCAGGGCATTTGGAGGCAGCTGGTCACAACCCAGTCAGGAAGCAGAGAGAGACGAATGCCGGTCTCAACTCATTTTCTCCTTAATATTCAGTCCGGGTCCCCAGTCCATGGATGGGGCTGCCCATGTTCAAGGTGAGTCTTCCCTCCTCAGCTAATCCAGTCTAGAAACTCTCACCCAGACACGCCCAGAGATTTATCCCCTATATGACTCTAGAGCCTGATGAGGTCATCAATGGCAACCATGACTACCCAAATCCCAGGGACCCCCTAAGTGGCAGCTCTCATTAAAGGCTTTCTAGAGAGGTGGCTCAGTGGTTTAAACACTTGTTGTGCAAGCCTGAGGATCAGAGTTTGGATCCCCAGAGCCCCTGTAAATGCTGAGTGGACATAGTGGCCCGTCTGTAATTCTAGCCACAGAAGGCAGAGATACAGGTTTCACTAGAGCAAGCTGGCTCTGGAAACACACCATATCAGTGAGCTCTGGTTTTGATCGACAGACCTTGCCTCAATGAATAAGGTGAAAGATTAATGGAGGATGACTCATGACATCATCCTACAGCCTCCACATGCATGTTTACCCACATACATGCAAGCAAGCATACACGTGTGTCACACAACACTCATGGAAACAGAAAAAGACCAACCTTTGTGCCGGTTATTTCAGTCATCGGGATCTGTCGCCATATTCACAAATCTCTAGTAATGCAAATATGACCTCACAGGATGAGAGTTATGTTGTCCAGACCCTCAGTCATCTCTTTCCTCAAGGGTTCACTGTTACTCTGCCCAGCACCAGCTCTGCTCAGCTTTCTTCTTGGTGTGAACTCAGACAGACCATCACAGTCTGTGATGCAGACCGTGCAAACACGGGATACCTAAGCCAAGGACCCACATGTCAGCTCACCTTTCAAGAGAATCTTTTTTTTTAAATGCAGATGTTTTTTATCTGGTTCTAGTGTGGATCACCAATCCGCTTAACACCAACTGACTGTACCTTCGCTTGTGAAGGGTGGGGTGATGAAGAAGACTACGAGGCTATCAGTCAAAGGCAGAGGTGGAGAACTGCAGGCAGATGTGGGCCACACAGCTGCTCTGGTGTCACCTCCTGTTCCTGGGCAGACTTACCCACTCTTCTCATGGTTTTTGGAAATGTGATGAGCTGGCCCAGGGTGTCGACTTAGTTGGTAAATCACTTGCCAGGCAAGCATGAGGACCCAAGTTCGACTCCCCCATCCTAGAACTCACTATCTTATAAAGTCAGGAATGTTGACCCGTGCTTGTAGGCACAAGGGAGGCAGGTGGAACCCTAAGGTTGATGATGACCAGTCAGCCTAGCCTACTTGGCAACTTAGAGGCCAGTGAAAAATTCTGTCTCAAAGGAAAATGTGAACAGTTCCTGAGGAACAACACTTAGTGTTGTCTTCAGACCTCAGCACACACACACACACACACACACACACACACACTGAGGAACAAAATAAAGGAACAGAATACTTCTCAAGTTAACATGAAGACCTTCAGAACTCTATTAACACCAATATTCATTACAGACAAAGTAATAAGAAACTGTTCAATGGGCTTTTATTCTATATCAAGACCTGTGTCAAACTTTGTCCAGTTATCGACCCAGCACAGAAGTGTGAGCCCTAATTCTGACAAGGAATCCAGCTCAAAACATCTTTTAGATTACGGCTAGACTGTAACAGAGCCAGGATTCAGTATCCAAAGAGGATACTTAATTAACATGTGAATGCAAGCTTTACATATATTATCTGGGGTTAAAAATGGAATTTGAGTTATGGAAAAGAAATTCAGATCCACTACACAGCATTTGGGACTTGAAAAAAGCCAAAAGAAATGAAAGAGATTGAAAAAATTCCGCTCTCCGTGCAGAAAGAGAAATGAATAATTCACCTAATGAGGGTGTCCTCATCTTGAGCAGTGTACACAATTGTGTGTGTGTGTGTTTGGATTCTCGGAGCTTATTGTTATAAACAAGAGTTTCGACTTAATTTTAAAATGTAAAGGACCCCTAAAACATTGGGTTTTTTTAAAAAACAAAACTCTTTTGAGACAGTCATATACTGTGGTCTAGGCTAGACTGGAACACAAAATGTAGCCCAGGCTGACCTCAAACTCATAGCAATCCTCCTGCTGTAGCCCCCCGCAATACAGGAGTTACAAATGCACACCAACATAGCATGTTTTCATAGTTTCAGAAGGTGCTATGTGGGCTGCTGAGGGAGAAGTCATCAAAGGTCTTATCTTTGAATGCTCCAATGAATGCTAACCTGCCAGGCAGGATGAGCCTGCTGGTGAACGGGCAAGACTGTTGGTGGGGCAGCCACTTGCTCTCTTGACTGGATTGAGGCCTGCTCCACAGGAGGTGATTCATGCCTAGCACTGTAAACATGGTCAAAATCCATGACTAGGGAAGTCGTAGGGAGGACCTACTAATGATAATTTTCTATATGTTCGTGCTGTCAAATTGCCTTCTAAATAGCTATGTTTATATCCTTCAATTTGTGCTTCTCCCAACCTTACAAAGAAGAGCTGCCTTCAGCAATGGGGAGCAGTTAGTGCGGAGACAGGTACTAAGAATAGGAGACCAAGTGCTCAGCCATAGACACTTTAGGCTCAGGCAACATGGAAGAAGAGCAGGCAGAAAGAATGTAAGAACAGAGGATGTGGAAGAAGATGCTGTGCTCTAGACATGATGCGGCTGTTGTACATGTAACACGTTATGGTCACCTTCATGAGCTCAAGCCAGTTAAAAACTCCAACATGGAAGGGAAAGGAGAGCCTGGGGCCTCAGCTATAGCTGAGGAACTGTTAGTAGTTGATTGGGGTCACTTTTCTTCAGGAGTGTGGCCACTGGTAGATTTCCATGTCCCAGTGGATGACCCCACACCCAAGAATATATGAGCAGACTAATTGGAATCCATGGGTTAAATAAGCAAAAACGAAGGCATGAAATCAGAAAGCTATCATGGGTGGTTGGGGAAAGGTGAACTGGGGAGTGGAGGGTGAATGTGATCAAGTTAGAGTTTGTATAAATAAATGAAATTTTCAGAGGATATGTGAAAATTAATGCTAAAAAATATTAAGGAGACAGGTGGCGGTGATACATGCTTTTAACCCCAGCACTCAAGGAGGCAGAGGCAGGCGGATCTCTGTGAGTTCGAGGCCATCCTGGTCTACAGAGCAAGTTCTAGGACAGGCTTCAAAAGCTGCACAGAAAAAACCGTGTCTCGAAAAACTAAGCAAAACAAGAACTATTAAGGAGAGAGAAGCAGATGGTACTCAGAAAAGTTTTGACGAGACTGAGAACTGATCAAAGAGGGCAATGAAGGCCGCTTAGAAGAATGAGGCTTGACCTGAGCCTCTCCGGTGCATCTGAGATAGAAGCCTCTGGAGACTCAGTGCAGAGGGGAGTCTGGGAGTGAAGACCGATACAGACAGGTGTGAAAGTGACACGGACCAGGACACAGCAGAACAAAAACTAAACCCAGTGGGTCTGCAGAGATGAGTTTCCTGTGTACATGTCACGGCTGGGTCACATGCATGATCCATGTCCCCCTCCCTGCACATCCATGGAAGACCATGCTGGAAGAGGTCAGAGGCCAGATGCTGCCAGCACGATAGCTTGAAAATCAGGCACATTTACTCCGGGTTGCAAAGTGCCTGATCACTTGACTGCAGCCCTCTTGTGTTGAGCTTGAGGATGCTGTGTTGAGCTTTCCAAAGCATTTGCTGCAAGAGGCTCAGTCATTACTTTTAAACAGCAAAAACTAAAGCAAACCTGGGAGACTGGAGGAGTTGACTGCTGAGGTCTGTGTACAGACAGACATGTGGACTGGAAAATCCTGTGCCAAGAGATACTTGGGAGACAGAGACAGAGGCCAATTTCTCCCGGCACCACTTTGCTTTGGGGTAGAACATTAGATTACATTTCAGAGAATGAGACACATGATGGCATTTTTTCCCAATTTATTTTCCACTTAACAAAATGTTTTATCCTAAAGCCTTTTGCTTCCCCTGTCAAAAAAAAGTCACAAGGTAAAAGGAAATTACCGGATTGTGAAATTTCATTGATTTTTTTTTAAGTCCAGGTTAAGCTGAGGGTCAGGGTTTCCCTTCTCTGTCCTTCAAATGTCCCAGGATCTGCTGTGCTTCAAATGTCCCAGGAGGCTTCAGAAACTGTGAGGTTTGAAGACACTGCAGAGGGCTGTGGCTAACTGAGGTTCCCTTCAGCCAAAGAGAGAAGGAACCACTGCGCCAATGGTGAAAGTGTGGGGGAACACGGGGTGTACACAGACATAGCAAAGCAAAGACACAGAGGGGGTAAAGTCAGTCAACAAATACGGAGCTTATACTATAGGCAAAGATGCCATGTAAGCAGACTGAATAATAAGAGACATGAGACTCAGTGGGTTTAAGGCTTGCCCTGATCCAGCAGGATTAATCATGTTCACTAATTATTTACAACATCCCGAATTCCAAATCGGGTCACAGGCTGAGGACTTGAACTAGAGGAAGGACAATATTCAGCCAGGTACAGTACACAGCAGAATTCCAGCCAGAGTGTTTTTGCAAGTCTAATTCCTTTATCCCTGAGACTCCAGCAGAGATGGTAGCCACCATCCACAGCAACCACATGCACAGACAAGCCCTTTGCAGACTTCCTACCTTTGTCAGTTACATCTCTCTTTAATGTGGCAAAATTCATGACAAAAGCAATGGGAAGGGATTCATTTTGGTTCGTGGCTTCTGGGGTTCAGTCAATCATGGTGGGGAAGGCAGAACACAGTGACACAGCCTAGAGCAGAGGCTTCTCACACAGAGGCCACATGAGGAGGGGGCTTCAAGTAGGACCTTGTCCACCCGACAGGGTTTTTCCCTCCTGAGTGTTGAGATTGAAGGTGGGCACCACACCCAGCCTGCATGTGAGTTTTTGTGTGAACTCTCTGTCCTCCATTCTTAACACATCCCTGTCTCCGTTCCTGCCTGGAGACACACATGCAAGGATCGAAAACCCAGACCTTCCATTGCCTCTTCTATATCCTTCTGTACACAGCTGCCTCCATTGCCTCTTCTATATCCTCTGTGCCCAGCTGCCTCCATCGCCTCTTCTTCTATATCCGTCTGTACACAGCTGCCTCCATTGCCTCTTCTATATCCTTCTGTGCCCAGCTGCCTCCATCGCCTCTCCTATATCCTTCTGTGCACAGCTGTCACCTGCAGCTTTAATGGAAGTCAGAGGAAGCATCAGTGAGTTTGCTGAGGTTTAGAGACTCTACCTTTCTGGTCAGCTCCAGATATGGAGATATGGAAGTACTTGGACCACAGACTACATCTGGGTATTGAGGGTCGTTGGGGTAAGACAGAGACAGTGGGAGTTGAGTGAGAAACAGGGAAGTGGAGAGCCAGAGAGATCATACTCCTGAAGCCATCACAGATGGTGGCAGCAGAAGCCACAACTGACATGCTCTAGGGCAAGCAACTCCTGCCTCCTGGTCAAACCTAGCTAGAGGTGGGTCGCTGTGTCACCAAAATCTTAGAAGCTATGGAGAAATAGAAGAGACCATGTCTGTTTTGCAGATAGTAGAGATTTGCCTCACTCAGGGTTTTTGGCTGTCAGTGTTACTGACAGACATGCCTGGCTCACACCTCAGCTTCATATAGTTACACAGCTGCATATATAGCTGTGTAGCTGCATATAGTTACCCTAAAGAATAGGAGCAGGAGTTCACACAAAAACTCTCATATAAGATGGGTGAGGTACACACTTTAACCTCAACATTCAAGAGGGGGAAAATCCCATTAGAGTGGACAAGATAATGGTAAAGCTGTCACCTTTATCTTGCCACCAAGCCTGACTATCTGGGACCACATGGGAGGAGAGAACCAACTCCTGCAGGTCATCCTCAGACATCCATATACAGGTTATAGCACAACCCCTCCACAATCCAAGATAAGTAAATGTTGAATGTTTTTTAACTTACATGCAACGTTTCTGGGCTCACCATAATAACCAAAAAGTGGACACAGCCTGAATGTCTATGGATGAATAAACAAGGTGTGATCTAGTCTCAAGATGAAATATTATTCAGCCACAAAAGGGAACTATATGCTGACACGTGCTGCAATGTGAATAAGACTTAGACAATATGAAGAATGAAAGAAAGCACAGAACTATGGATCGTAGGGAACATCCAGGAGAATAAAAAGAGGAGTGTTCTAGCTCATTTCTGTTTGCTGTGATAAAACGCTCTAACCAAAAGCAACTCAGGGAAGGAAAGTGGTTATTTCAGTTTGCACAATCAGGTCACAGTCCATCATTAAGAGAAGTCAGGGCAGAAACTCAAGGCAGGATCTTGAACGCAGGCCCGCTTACTGACCAAGGAACTCCCTCACAGTCAAGGAAGTAAAGCAGGAACCATGGAGGGCACTGCTTGCTGACTCACAGGCCAGCTCATGCTTAGGTGGCTTTCACAGGAGGACCTACCCAGGGAATGGTGCTGCCCACAGTGGGCTGGGCCCTCCTGCATCAGTCAAGACAATCCCCCACAGACATGCATGCACATGGATCAATCTCATGGGGAAATTCTTCAATGGAGATTCCCTTCTCAGATGACTCTAGGCCATGTTCAGTTGACAGTGAAAACTAACTAGGACAAGAAGTAATCATTGCTTAAGGTGAGTGAGAATGGGGACTACAGAGGTGACAGCTATGTCTCTTTCTTCTTGAGTGATAAAACTATTCTAAAATTGTGACAGTTCATAGCTCTTGCAGACTGCTGAACTATACACTTGAGAATAAAATTTGGCTCAGGTTATGAGTATGTCTTAGTTAGGGTTTCTATAGCTGTGAAGAGACATCGTGACCATGGCAACTCTTATAATGGAAAATGTTTAACTGGGGCAGGTTACAGTTTCAAAGGTTTAGTCCATTATCATCGTGACGGTGTATAGGCAGACACGGTGCTGGAGAAGGAGCTGAGAGTTCTGCATCTTGATCCACAGGCAGTAGAAGCAACTGTGTCCCACACTGGGTGTGCTTGAGCAAATGAGACCTCAAAGCCTGCCTGCGCAGTGACACACTTCCTCTAACAAGGTCACACCTCCTAATAGTGCCCCTCCCTATTGACCAAGCATTCAAACACATGGGTCTGTGGGGGTCATACCTATTCAAACCACCACAGAGTGACAATTGTCAAAGCCATTCATAACCCAATTCCTTCCACTGGTAATTGGTAATGATGTTGGTTTCAAATGCCATTGAGATTTTCTAATTTGGTGAAAATAAAACACTCGTCAGGTCTCTCATGGCTCTCTGAATCTGCTCAAGGGAGAGGAGAATTGCTGGTCACATGGCTAACTCCTATGGTGAATAGCCCCTCCCTTGTCCTTCCTTGTTCTGTTAAGGCTGGATGTGAGACCCCAGCACAGATTGACTGCTGTCTGGATAGCACAGACGGCAAGTTCTCCTCCTGTGAAGAAAAATGAATCGAGACGTGACTCTGAAGGCTTCTGAGAGACCAGGGCAGACTGGCAAAGTCAGAGTGGATCTGAGCACCTGCGTTCAGCTCACCCAGTGCTTCTGGGGAAATCAACTCCTTCCTAATGGTTTGTACCAGCAAAGGATCACACTCTGTACTCTCTTGTTCTCTCCTGCCTTTCCTCCCCAGGGGGAGGGAAAATATCACTCCATTCAAGGCACCTGGAAGCAAACTGGTGCTCATGGCTCTGATCAGCCTACAAAGACTTTTTCATTAAATTGAGAGAGAGAGAGAGAGAGAGAGAGAGAGAGAGAGAGAGAGAGAGAGAGAGAGAGAGTTTTGCTTTCCTACCCAAGTCAGTCACCGGTTGTATTTCTTTTTCTTTAGTTTTGAATATGATTTACTGAGCAAAAGGTATATTGATTTTTTTTAAGAGCGAACCACAGTTGCCCCTATAGCCAGTTAATGTTGGCAAAACTCCTCTGGCTTTGGTAGAGGGGCCCACGAAGAGGGCTTTGTGCATTTTAGAAAGACCAACACTCATCTGGGTGGAATTTGTGTGATGGGTGGGTAGACCATATTCTGTGTCATGGAGGATCTGGGAACATTCCTTACATGGATAAGCTGAGAAAAGAGGTCACTTAGAGCAGGAGCAATCAAAGTTTATTTTCAAGGTACCCTCTACCTGGACAAGGTGGGCACTTGCCTGGACCTCCATGTCAGAAGGCCTGGCCCTGCACTCCTCTGCCTGTATCATCTACCTGTGTTCCTCCCTGTGAAGGAGGCGGCTGTAGTTGGCTTGTCCCCTCAAACATCCTGACAAAGAATGAGTTTGGGGATAGGGTTTTTGAGAGAGATGACAGGAAAGCAAGGGTGTTCCTGTGGACCCCTCTTGTGGTTTTAATGTCGGGAGAGAATGTTCCATCTTAGGGAGTTCAGCCACATCCCCCTTGCAGAAGAATCTGGGCTTGTTGGCTGTTTCTGACCCCTCGTGGAAGAATGAAGAGGAATACGAGACTCTTACTTGAGTACCCAACAACTCCAATCACACGTTATATGCAAGGCTGTCCCGGGAAGGGGCTAGTGTATATAGCCCAGGGAAGCCTGGGTGTGTGGGGGATAGGGCTCCATCTACGCAGGTAGAGGGAAAAAACGCTATCCCTGCTAGGTAAGGCTTTCCGGGTGTGGCCTGCAGGGGGAAGAGCATCCACATCCCCATAAGTGACCCCTCACCCACACTCTGTAAGGAAATTCAAAAGACTCATTGGTTACCAAGAGAACTTCAGCAGAATTGTGCCTCAGGGGTAGACATTGCTTATGTCTCCCCCTGGTAGGGAATTGTAGCCACAAATGTGAGATGTTCCCCACTAGGTCATTGTTTGAACACTCAGTCTCCTGTGGGTGGTCACATTAACTACTTATCCATTGCTATGAGAAAATGCCAAAATCCAAAGCAATTTGTAGAAGCAAGTTTATTTTGGACTTACGATTCCAAAAGGATAAGAGTTCGTCATGGTAGGGAAGCATGGCAGCGGGCGAGCACGGTGGCAGGGGCAGGAAGCTGAGGGCATACATGGTGAATTGGAAGAAGTGCAGGTGTTGTGCCATCTTTCTGGAACAAGCGTCTTGACAAAAGTGACAGTGGAAAGAAGATGTCACCAGTGGGTGGACCAAAACCAGGACAGTTTGCATCCTTTTTTATACTCTAAAACCACAAGGTAGGGCGGGCAAGCAAGCAAGACTTCACAGAAGGAGGTGTGGTGGTCAGCAGGCTGCTAAGGGCTGGTTCTCCAGGTCATTCTGTTCCAGGTAAATAGGCAGGAGAAGCAGTGCTTTAATTAAATCACTAAGTCAATAAATCAGTGTCTAATAATTGGTCTTCTTACCTTATTCTACTTTGTAGAACCTCAATGCCCACCCTCAGTGATGTTCGTCCTCTATCAAGGCTGAACCTCCTAAACCTCCCCAAACATTACCACTGATTGGGAACCAAGTATTTAAATACCTGTGACCATGGGCGGGGGCATTTCTCATTTAAGCAGTCACACTGGTGCTGGTTTGGAAGGTTCTGGAATCTTTAGAAGGTGGAGCCTCACTGGAGGAAGAGAGCCACTTGGGATGACGGCCTTTGAGATTTTATAGCTGTCTGCCTCTGCTTCCTGACTGGGGACACAACTGAGCAGCCACCTTCCACTCCTACTGCCATTCCTTCTCTGCCATGATGGACTTCGTTCCCTTCAACTGTGAGCCAGAATAAGCAAAGGAGTTGTGAACATAGCCTTCATCTAGCATGGCCAGTGTTCTGATATGGAGGGGCTGGAGAGATGCTGCTGCAGTGAAGAGCTCTGGCTGCTCTTGCAGAGGACTGGGGTTCGGTTCCAAGAACCCATGCTGAAAGGCTCACAACTGCCTGAAGCTCCAGAGGAGCACACACACACACATACACACACAATTTTTTAAAAGAAGAAAAAATGTGAATACAGAGTATGACACCAGGTATGGGGTGCACAGGATGATCAGGTGAGGACACAACAAGAAAACTGACACCTGAATTCAAGCAAAGATGTCTCAGGTTATTCCAAACCCAGTCATACCTTGATCTTGGATTCTTCAGCCCAGGACTGTGAAAGAGGCCCTTTCTTCTATTTAAGTTGTCCATTGTGTGATGTTTTCTTATGACAATCCCAACAGAGGCCAACAGGGTGTGTCACCAGTCTTTGATTTTCCTTTTGCACCATCCTCCAGGTGCCTGGGCTCAGAATCCTCTCTCTGGACAGTAGTGGTAAAGGCTGGTAGGGGCCTTTCCTTTGAGGAAGAAGAGGCATGGAGCATGAAGCCGTGTGCCCGGCCTAGGAAAGGAGAGGATCCTGGGACATGGATGTTTGCAGAGCAACTGAGTACATGTAGCCAAGCTGATACAGGATGTTGATGTTTCTTACGATGCTGTAACTCTAAGAAGACAAAGTCTTTATTAACACTCATGTTTCTGGGTTGCTAGGCGACTCAGAGTCAAGACCAGGGTGGTTTCATTAGCTTATGCAGTGGCCACGAGCACATGGGAGTTGGCACCTCCATCTGTTCACTTTGAGCCCCACAGATATTCATACAATTGACAATAAGGTTTGTGGCTCTGCCGGCCTGTGAGGGCCACATGCTTATTTTGCTAATATTGATGGTACACAAGAGATAGGAGCTCCAGAAAGGCGGCAGCCATCTTTCCTGGGGTGAGGGGTGTGAAGCAGGAAATGTCAACCTAGCATGCCTAACCCTGGTAAGCCATGAGTGATGTTTGCGAAGACTGATCTAAAGGGGCATTTGGAGATGTCCCATGCAGGAGCAAGGCAGCCAATGGGGACTTCAGACAGGGAGGTGGGCTGCCCTAGATGAGTGGATCTCCAATAGACAATGGCAGCAGTTAGGCTATATCATTATCCCAGTGGCGTTGCCATGGAAACCCTTTCCTGCCTTTGAGGCCTACCCTGAATCACTTCTCACCCAGTAATGTCCACTTCTATATTTCATAAGAATTGTAATGTGTCTTGATTATTGCAAAGTTGCTACCTCGGAGAGTCGTGGATCACACAAACAGACACAGTTCTCTGCGTGTTTTTGTTCAAAATACCCTCGCATCCTTCTTGATGGAAAATGCATGGGTCAGCTCGTGACTTGGCTCCCAACCAGAAGGCCAAATTTCTTCTTCCTCCTGCTCTTAGGAAGACAGAAGGCACAGACATGTACTTCCCACGGAGTACCAGGAGCAAGACTGAAGCCTCGGGATCATTTCCTGGGTTTTGAATAGCCACATGGAGGAGAGAGAATAAACCAAGACGAGGCCTGAACTCCCCTCAGAGCACCAGTTCATATTGTCTTTCAGTGGCTTTAAATATTCCTTGTGGCTGGGGAAACAGCTCAGTGGGTAAAGGCGCTTGCCACCAAGTCTGACGACCTGAGTTCAATCCCTGGGACCTACATGATGAAAGAAGAGACTCCTGTGCTACCACACACATTTTTAAACACACACAAGTTAATTTTTATTATTTATTCTCTCTCTCTCTGTGTGTGTGTACGTGCCAGGGGCACACCGAGAAATCAGAGGACAACCTGCAAGAGTCAGTTCTTCCATTCCACCTTCTGGGTCCTGGAGATTGAACTCAGGCCATTAGGCTGGCACTTTCAGCTGCTGAACCATCTCTCTGGCCCGCATGTCAGTTCTTGAAGCTTCTGGTATAGCTAGGTCCAGGTGCTCATCTGGACCTAGCTATGTGTCTGTTAGCTCTGTCTTTCTCTGTTCCGGGCAGCAGGAAAGGGGCCATCAAGAAGCTCGATAACTTTTCAGTCCCTCTGATAGCAGAGCCAGTTTCTCCTCTGCCTACTCCAAGTGTTCAGAATCACATCGCTGGATCACTGGGTCAAATGTCAGCCTCAGGGACTCGTTCCCCAAACATTAATACTTTCTTCACCTGCAACCAGAGAGAATGAATTCAGGACCGGTACAAGGGAGAGGGAGAAAAGAATAACTTTCACCAGATGCATGCCCCCGTGCAAACCCACACATCAGCCTGAAAATGGTTTTAGCTGCATCTGGGACAGGAGGGAGTTAAATGTTTGTGTTCACCCTTCCTGGTCCCATGCAAGCAGATAATGCTGTGGGTTTGGAAAGAGAGTTCAGCAGCAGTTGGCCAGAGCCGGCCATGTATTTTGACATTCATTAATATCTTTGTGAGCCTGACACCTTGTCTTTAAGAAAGTGGCAAATCCCTCTTCCTTCCTCCCTTCCCTTCCCCCGACTTCCATGGCAGCCACAGGTGCTGGGAACAGATAAGGTTTTTTAGCTGTGAGTCCACAGGACGTTGAGGACGTTCTAGGATGCTGTCTGGTTGTTTGATCAGCAGGGTGGAAGGCCTGCACGCTCTGGCCTGGAAAACTGAGGAATCTTGAGAACGGTGTTCGGCCATCCTCATCAAAGCGGATAACAGCACTCCAAACAGAAAGCAGATCAATAGAGGTGATGTGGGGCCTCCCTCGGCTCAGAGGCGGCCACTGTTAACACAGCTCCTCTCAAGCCCTTGTACATTTCTGCAGACACAGGGTTATGAGAGCTGAAATGGGAAATGCTGTGTTCTGGAGACAAGCCAAACTTACCCGCAGAGGCGGGTGTGGTTAAGAAGATTCTTTGGGGCTGGGCATAAAACTCCAAAAGGCAGTGCTGGACTGGTGGTGTTAGTGAGGCCTTGGGTTCCATTCCCAGCACAGAGAGATGATTGATAGAGACATAGATAGATAGGTAAGCAGATGGATAAATAGGTAGATGATAGATAGATAGATAGATAGATAGATAGATAGATAGATAGATTATATATACATATATGGATGGATAGATGACAGACAGGTTGGTAGATAGAAGAATAGATAGATGATATATAGATCATATATTTATATATGATAGATGATAGATAAAGATAATCTAGATAGATGGATGGATAGATGGTAGATTGACAGGCAGGTAGATAGATTATATAGATAGATGGATAGATGATAGATTGATAGGCAGGTAGCTAGGTAGACAGATGGATAATGAATTGGTGGATGGATATAGACAGACAGACAGATGATAGGTAAAGACTTGAGAGGGTGAGGTGGAAAAGAATGACTGATGTTTGTTTTACTGAGGTCCCTGGTGCAGTGGGAGTACAGGGCTTGGGGTGGCTCAGGACAAAGACTCCTGATATTTTCTGGGCAGCAGACAGTTCTCGCCACCTCTGTGTACCAAAGTTTCTGGGAAAAGAACTTTCTAAGTGAAGCACCTCAGATGTCAGTACACAGGTGTCAGCAAACGCGGACACTGTCCTGGCTCTTGTCCCTCTGTTTCCTGTGAGAAAAACTCTGGTGATAAGCAGGATTTTTTAAAAAGTCAGGCTGATGGAGTAAAGGCTCAGCTGATAAGAACACTCTGTTCTTGCAGAAGACCTGAGTTCCAGTCCCACCACCCATGTGTGTCTGACACCCTCTTCAAGCCTCTGAGAACACTGTAAACACATGGTGAAGGCAAAACACTCACACATAAAGTCAATTTTAAAAGTCAGTGCAAGTAAGTCTAATAGCATTGTGGAGATTAGAATCCTGTTTTCATCGGGCAGTGCCAAATACTACATAATCCACTGATAGAAATAGACCAGAAAGACCCCAGACAGTCTAGATCTGCCACAATGGGGATGAATTCCCCTTTATGGATCTCTGAATTGTTGGAGTTTTGTAGCAAGCAGGTATCACGTTCCAACAAAACACAGGAGTCAGTCGGTAATTCTCCCTGGTCTAGTGGTAGTGGCTGTCAGCACAGGCCCCAAGATGCAGGCTGAGGAGGTTCAGGAGTTCAAGGTCAATCTTGCTATATAATGAGTTTGAGGAAAGTCTCAAAAAGAAAAAGAGGGAGGGAGGGAGGGAGGGAGGGAGGGAGGGAGGAAGGAAGGAAGGAAGGAAGGAAGGAAGGAAGGAAGGAAGGAAGGAAGGAAGGAAGGAAGGAAGGAAGGAAGGAAGGAAATCCTTTTCATCCATCCTACAAACAGGGGCCCTTTAGGGGTATTCTTACATAAAGCCAGTATTCTCAGCTGAACCACGCCACCCACCAACCCAAAATATGCTGTGGGGGCAAGTTGAGCAACACTAAGGCAGACCCTGAACCAGGAGGCTGGCCCACTCACCTCCTTCTAAAGGTCTTCTGCAGCTGGGGCTGACAGCACTAGAGTGAATTATCAGCTGCCGGCCCACACATCTTGCACGTGTCCTTTTTGCCTTGCCCGTGAGACTTCAATAGAAGGCAGGTGTTAGGCGCATCAGTTACAAATCCTGCGTGCAAGCCCCAGCAGGGCGATGTGTCCGGGCTTTATGGCTCTCCCGGGGTCTGAAAATTATTACTCTCCCCAACACACGTGCCCTTTGCCGGGCAAAACACTCTCAGCAGACAGACTTTGACTTCCAAAAGTTTTCTGGGCCTCCTGGAAGGAGTCTGGAACATTCTACAGGCCCCAAGTCTAACTCTGGTGTGAATACACCCTGCAGTCTAAGATTCTTCCAGGTGATTTGTGACTAGCCTTCTCCCCCACCCCCCAAAGCGGTGCAGATAAAAACGCTTTCGCAATCTCCCAGGAACAGACCGCCGAGGGCAAATCAGTTGCAGCAGCCTGCGCCCACTGTTGCCGAAAGCGAGCTTCAGAAATGAGTGGCGTTTTGTTTTGTTTTGCTTTGCTGTTGTTTTACTTTCAACAAAAGACTTTGTTTATGCTGAAATTGGTTTAAAAGGCCTTGTAACTCGTCGCCATTCAGGACCCGAGGATTAAAGAGAGGGGGCGCACAAGGCCATGGCCCCACCTTCCTTTGGTTCTCCCCTCAGACTTTCTCAGATGGAAGGCGGGTAAGTGGAGTCGGGGAGAGCTCACCTGAGGCAATGCGGGCCAGGGTGCCAGGGTAGGAAATTTCTGTGTCTTCCCTTGTTGGAGCAAAAGGGAGCAAAAGGGAACGTGCTTATGTCCTTATGCAAGGACAGGGGCAGGGCAGGTGGGGAGGACTGAAAAGAATCGCTCTGCTAAGCCCGGGACCCCTTGTGTGCAGGACTGGAGTAAGTCACAGCACCTTTTGGGGCAACTGTCACAACAGCATTGGAAGGTGGCAAATGTAGACGGGTCTTTGGCCTGCATGGTTATATAACTATGGAGTTCTGGGTCACCCCAACGCAGGTCAACTTGTGACTCCATGCCTATATTTGCCATTTTTCCCGTTGCTGTGACAGAACACCGGAAGAAAAAAGAGTCACATTAAGGAAGGAGGGATGTATTGAGGCTGCAGTCCATCATGGTGGCCCTATGGCGTCCACAGTTAAGAGGAGAGAGATGTCTATCTGTAGAGATTCCTCTCTGGGCCTAGGCATGGGGAGAGTGAGTTGGGGGGAGGGCCTTGGTTCTGCCTCAATGAGGTGATGGGACAGATTTAATTGACTTCCCATGGGAGGCCTTGCCCTCTCTAAAGACTGGATCGGGGGTTGGGGTGGGAGGAAGCTGCGGGGGGGGGGCAGGAGTAGAGCAGTGGGGAACTGGGATTGGTATGGAGCGAGAGAGAGAGAGAGAGAGAGAGAGAGAGAGAGAGAGAGAGAGAGAGAGAGAGAGAGAGAGAGTGCTGGTGTTCACTTTCTCCATTTTATTCGGTCTGGGACCTCAGTCCATGGGATGGTTCTGACGTCATTCATTTGTGTGTGTGTGTGTGTGTGTGTCAGGGGGTGTCTTCCCTCCAGTGAACCCCAGCTGGATGTCTCCTTGTGGACACCCCAGAGGTTGGGAGGTTTTGTCCTCAGGTGACTCTAGATCCTATAAAGTTCACAATGGAGATTAATCATCACAACGTCCTTCCGAGTCTTTAATTAGTCACTCAACAACTAAAAATGATCGTTCATTCCACACGAGTGTTGTATGTAGAAAGCTCGGCTCTGGGAAGTGGGGAAGCCATAGTGAGTAAAAGAAGCAGCTCGAATAGCATCTGGAAGTAAAGAACTGATAACATTCATAAAAGGTTATGATGCTCCACTGTGGTGTGGACGAGCTCTGAAAACATGCCAAGAGAAAGGGAAATGGCCACAAAATTCACACGATGATAGATGGATGATTCCGTTTCTCTGAAATGCCCGTGCAAGATAAATGCACAGAAAGAGAAACCTGGTGGGTGGACCCAGGGATGGGAGGAAGTGAAACAGGGAGCTGGTAGAAAAGGAGGAGGTCCTGAAGTTGCCGGTGTTGGTGGACATGCACCTATGAATGCACTGAAAGTCTCTGAGTGACATCCCTAAAGTGACTTCCAGTATTGTGAGTGGATCTCGATGTGACCATTGAGGTTAGTCCTTAACAGACCTAAAGACATCAACAGATGCTAATGGCTGATCAAGGAGTGGGTGGGATGAGTGCTTGGTTGACTTGGCTATGTGTTCACGGGTGAGAGATGGCTCGGGAAGCGATCTACAAAGACTTCACGTGTGCTGTGGTGCGGCGTCCTCTGGGAAAAACAGGGTAATCTGCCCATGCTTACTTTCACCAGGATAGATGATAAGAAATGTCAGGCCTAGAAGGTTCTAGAGGACTTGGAATTGGCAGAACCACTTCCATCCATCTCTTCTTTAGGCAAAGCAAGTCACAAAGCGAGTTCTGAATGAAACAGTGCTGATTACTCTTAACAGCCTTGTTAAGATGTGATTCAAACAACACCCGTTTTGTTCACTCCGAGTGTACATTCGAATGGTTATTAGTTATCCCTTGTAACGCATCTACAATGGTAGATTAATTATCTGGGACAGAGATTCATGGGATCCAGGCTAACCCGGACTTTGCTAGATTAACTAGGGCTTCAACTTCCAAGGCTGTTTTCACTTCCCCAGAACTAAGGTTACAAGCATGGCCACCATGCTCAATTTATGCCCTGCTGGATATAGAACATGGAGCTCCGTGCAAACACTTGGCCCACTGAGCCCACATCCCCAGCCCCCATTACAGCTAATGTGGGTACTCCCAACAGAAACCCTTCCCCCATTGGCCCTGACTCTGCAGGACTTCCTCCCCACTCGCCTCCTTATTGTATCTGTGGACTCACCTCGTCCATGTATTTCATACAAATGGAACCACATGGCGTGGGAACTGTGCTGGCTTCTTTAGCTCAGAAGCACTGTCATCCTTACAGCAGCGTGGATGGCCCGCCATTCTTTTCAGTCACTACACTGTTCCTCATTTCATGATGTCCATGCTTGGGAGGGGTATAGCCTAAGACAGAGGTCACCTCCTATGGAGGGGTTTCAAGGTCATCTTGTCAGGAGCAGGAGGGGAACCGAGGCCACTTTTGCAAACAAGCTATCCAGTAGTGTATGTACACTAATCAGTTCTGCCCCGGTGATAATATGTCTCACTCATATTGGGATGAACCAAACCCTCCCCAAAGCCAATGTCTGGTTCTCAGTAGGTATGCTGCACCGTGTTTAGCCAATGATGAAAAGCAGTCCTGCTTGGGCACAGGCCTGAAAGTTTCTTTTCTCATAAGAACTGTCCACGGAGACCTTCCGTCCCTTCGATGGCGTGCAGTTTATCTGCACCACCATCTCCATCTGTACTGAGCTAGACAGTGACCCGAATCTCACATCCACTTAAAATCCCAGGATGCAAACTTAGAAACAGGTCCTTCCAGATACGCTGATAGGCAGACAGAAGCATACTTGACCGTGCACCCTCTCAGTCTCTTGGCTGATGCCACTCTAAGAACAGAGTGGTTTCAACGGATAGGTCTGGATGAAAGCATGAGAAAGCATAAGGGGAGGATTGAACGGTAAGTCTACAAACTAAAGAATGCCGGCTGAATATTGATTTCTGGTTCTTAGCCTCCAGAGTTGTGAATATATTCCTGCTGTCTTATACTGCTTCCAATCCTCTCACTGTGATCAGACAATGTGTAAGAAACAGTCTGGCTGGTTTGGGGGAGAATATGGCCCTCAGCCTACCTGGAGACCAGAAAGGGAAAGCACTAAGATCAGTGGGGGCAAGTGTGAAAGGCATGCAGTAATTCAGGCCCCACTTTCCAAATGAAATGGAAGGATGATTGACATCAGACTCCATCCACTGAAGGTCAAGGTTCGGGAGGTTCCCAGGGACTTGACTAAATCACTGAGGTCAGCATTTCTCTGCTAGGAACTCCCAGATTACCTAACTAATCATAACAGGTTTGCAACTGAGGATTTCTGCTCAGCCAATGAAAGCCAGTCTTTGTAGCAACCCCTTAGTTAGTGTGTCTATTGCCGTGTCCAAACATCATGACCAAAGCAACTTGGGGAGGAAATGGCTTATCCACATCCTAGCCCATCATTGAAGGAAGTCAGGACAGGAGCTCAAACAGAGCTGGAACCTAGAGGCTCTTGGCTCTTGATGCAGAGGCCATGGAGGGTGCTGCTTACTGGCTTGCTCCTCATGGCTTGCTCAGCCTGCTTTCTTATAGAACCCAGGACCACCATCCCAGGGATGGCACCATCCACAGCAGGCTGGACCCGTCCTATCCATCACTAAGAAAATGCCCAGCTGGATCTTATGGAGGCATTTTCTCAATTGAGGTTCCCTCCTTTCAGATGATTCTAGCTTGTGTCAAGGTGACATAAAACCAGGCTGCACACCCTGCAAAAACCCTTCCCCCACCTGCCTCCAGGATACCATCAGAATGCCCCCTTGCTGTGCTGGAATTGTGGTTTAGTTTCCCAGACATTTATTTCCCTGGCCAGGCCTTTATTTTTATTTTTGTTGTTGTTGTTAATCCAGGTAAAGAAAGACTATAAACAAGGTTTGGACAGATTTGTGGTCAAACCCCTGAACCTCACAATCATGGTCCCTCCTGTCTCCGGGCTTCCTCCAAAGCTCGCCATTCTTGAAGGGAAGTGACCTTCACCGGAGTGACGAAAGGAAAGCCGCTATCTCTCTCCTCTCTCCTTGCAGAGCCAAGCCCTTTTATCATGAGAAGGAAAATATATGATTTCTCATTTTAAGGGATTATGGGCCATTGATGCCTGCTCTCCATACGTTAAAAGCATATAAAAATTTTTGAGGGATGGAAGTGAATAACTTGAGGGCTGAATGCAATAAAGTAATTTTCGTTTTTATTATGGAGCAGTTTGGCTTGAGGTTCCAGAAAGGGTGTTAATATTTGGGGGCGAGGGTTTAATGCCTTTAGTCAAGGACAATAGAATCTTGGTGGATCACAGGGAGTCATTCAATTACCACAGTTGAAGCTTTTGGCATGCTTCAGATAGGAGGTGAATGAGATTTTAAGTGAATGACTATACCCTAAGATTTGGGCACACACACACACAGAGATAGAGAGAGAGGGAGAGAGAAATCCTTTTTTAAAAAATAAGATCCCAGCCGGGCGGTGGTGGCGGACGCCTTTAATCCCAGCACTCGGGAGGCAGAGGCAGGCGGATCTCTGAGTTCGAGACCAGCCTGGTCTACAAGAGCTAGTTCCAGGACAGGCTCCAAAACCACAGAGAAACCCTGTCTCAAAAACCAAATTAATTAATTAATTAATTTAAAAAATAAGATCCCCTTTATTATCCAGGGAATCTCATGCCTCTGCAGAAGGCTTGAGGTTTAGCTTATTTTGAGAGTTGCTTTCACTGCCATAAAAAAAAAAAAAAAAAAAAATTACCTAAGGGAAAAAAGTGAGAAAAGGTGTATTTCGACTCCTGGTTTCAGAGGTTTTATTCTGTGTTCCGGGGGCTCCACTGCTAGGGCCTGTGCTGATGTTGAACATCTGTCGGCAGGTACACGAGACAACCTGCCTGTCTTATGGTAGACAGGAGGCAGAAGCAGAGAGGGAGGGTCTCTCAAAAGACACCACCCATTGTCATACTTCCTCCTTGGAGCACATTCAGCTCTGAGCTCATTGCGCTAACCCCTGAAGATGTTGGCACCCTAGTGGTGCAATCGCCTCTAAACAGCGCCACCTGCTGGGAACCAAGCCTTCAACACATGCATCTCTGGGAGCTACTCCAGTTCCAAGCCACTGCATCTGGGAAAGAGGGCCCATGGCAGGCCTTTTCAGGATGATTTTGACCTGGTTTCCACACTATGTGGGAGGTGAGGGTATACAGAGAGTAGCTGATCCCATCCCCCAAGGATAATCCCACCATGGAGCCAGCATCCTTGGAGAGTCAGTTCAGTGGTGAGCCCTCCTGAGACTTGGTTTGCGAGACAGGGTCTCATTGTGTAATGCTGTCTGACCTGGAACTTGCTGTGTAGACCAGGCTGGCCTGGAATTCACTCAGATTTACCTGTCTCTGCCTCGGGTACCATGCTGAGAATTTCTAGACCCTCCTTAGCCTTCCCAACTGGAAAGCTCCAGTTCTATTTCCTGGCCAACATTTCTAAATGTTTGGCTGTGATCAGCACTCGAGACTTTGATCAGATGTCCAGACTTCTCCATTACTTAGCTTAGGTACCCCAAAGGCAACACTTTCTTATCTATGTAAGTCCTTGGGATGGGGAGCGTGTGAAACACACTGAATTTTCCATCAGCCTTGAGTTTCACCTTAGCTGCAACTGGCTCCCAGGGAGAGAAATCGATGGGAAAGTAATTAAGGGTCGTGTAGTTCTGAGGACGTAACCAGGGAGGGAGGGTCTCAGAAAGCAGTTCCCAGAAGTTGTGGCGAAGGGGTGATTCATCAGCCACAGAGGCCTGGGGGTTCCTTTGCAGGGATGGTGAGGGCTGTTGATGAGGTGGAATTAGATGCCAGGATGGAGTACGTGGATCCAACTCCCCACCCCATGAGATGTCTTGCTCTCAGTTACCGCCATGCAGAACATTAAGGCAGACAGCCCATGCACAATGCCCAGCCTCGGGCTATGTTGACTGCCGGTCTGCAGTCACACATTCAGGGGTGAGCGAAATACAGTCTGTGCTAGAGCCCTAGATGTGGGTGAGGGGTAGCTCAGGGCATTGCTTGGGTAGGAACCCCTTCATGTGGAGGGACTGCTGTCAGGGAGACAGAGGAAGGGCAGTGTGGATTCCTTGTAGTGGACTCAGAGCTCCGTAAGTTCCAGATGTTAGGGCTCCTTACTAGGCTCACTCAACTGATGAACTGCTCCCTCAAAGGACAGAGTGACCGCCTTAAGCACTTGAAGCTACCCCACCAGCAAACTCCAAATCCACTTTTAGTTTTTTGCAAGGAAGTCCAGGCTTCCTCCCCCAGCAGATCCTCCCAGCAGTGTGTCAGAGTCCCTGTTCCTTCATCCTCCCTATCGCTTGTGGTTTTCTTGATGACAGTCCTTAGCCCTTCCAGCTGTGGTGAGATGGGATGTTACGATGCATTTGCCTTTTTATAGAGTCAGTTGTTTGGAGCTGGGACAGGTCACAGAAAGGACACCTGGCAGACACATGGTCCCCACTGTGCCTGGACACAACCACTGAATATGTGTCAGTTTCTCTGGTCTCTGCTGCTCCCATCTGTTTCCTAACTGTGCCCCATTCACGTTCTTCAGACAGACCTAAGATGTTGGATCATCTCTGCCTCCAGACCTCTTCCCCCAGGAAGGGAAACTGAGGTAACCAATACCCAGACCAGATCATAGTCCATATGTCCCCAGTACCCCTCACCATCTTGCCTCTGGTTTCCCAAGAGGCACTGACTACTTTCTGTGACATGTACCTTGATCTGATCCACTGTTTGCCGAGGGCCCATCTCTATCAGCCTCCAACTAGACCACCAGGGCTTGGGACCGTTTTCTTCTTGAACATTTCATGGCAATGGGCTCATGTTAAGACCTGAACAGGTAATTAGAGAAAGAAGGAACAACATGGGTGTCAGTTATCTGTCCTCACCACTGGAACCAAATACCCGACACGAGCACATAAGAGATGAGGTTCAGAGCTTTAGGAGACGGTACATCAGAGTGGAGAAGGTATCTTAACATCTTTCCCTGTTGCTGTAACTTAAGGCAGGAAGGGTTTATTGTGGTTCATAGTTCCAGACTGCAATGGCCAGGGATCATATCGAGAAACAGAGAATGAGGAATGCTTGTGCGTAGCTAGTTTCCCTGTGCTTTAAATGTTTGTTTAATCTTATGTGTCTAAGAGTTTGCCTGCATGTGTGTGTACCATGTGTGTGCCTGGTGCCCATGGAGACCAGAAGAAGGAACCAGACCCAGGTCCTCTGCAAGAGAAAGTGCTCTTAACCATGGGTGATCTCTCCAGATCCTATCTTTCTCCTTTCTACAAAATTCAGGATCTTAGCCCAAGGATTACTGCCACCCACAGTGGACGGGTCTTCCCCATCTCAAGCTAACCTAGATAATCCCCCATAGGCTTGCCCAAAGGCTAAATAATCCAGCACAGTCCTGGGGGGTTATCTCCTAGATGACTCCAAGAGTAGATAATTCATGCTATCTATCACAGAGGGGCTGAAGGCAGACAGCTTCATGGCAGGGGGTTGGGTGTAAGGCAGCTACATGATACATGGCCAGACCAGGAGCAGACAGAGGGGTCTGAATGTAGGATCTGCCAATCAGTCTCAAGCCCCACCCTAACACTCCAAAGGTTCTGCACTTTCTCAAAACAGCACCATCAGCTGGAGACTGTTTAAAACCATGAGCCTGTGGAGACACTCCAGATCTAAACTGTAACAATATATAGATGAGTCTACACCCAGCATCATCGGCCACTTCCTGGGGTAATAACTCCTACCCACTGTCACTGGGCAAGAGCAGCAGGGATTGTGATTTGTGATTCCAACACTGTAAGTCTGAGAAGCAAACACACCATTAAGTGCAAAGTCCAGTGCCTATGAGGAGCCAGTGAAGCTTGTGACCCATCAGCTGCCCTTCGTTCTTAGCACCGGTTCTATTTCCTAATTTCTCCGAAAGAAAACTTCCCATAATGAATCCATCTTCTCGTATTCATTCAAAGCCACTTGAATGGGATGGGCCACCAAGCCCAAACTGCCTCCCTGTGCAGATCCCTTCTGTATATTCAAAAATTGGTCCAGCCTCTCTCTTCTCATCCTTGAGTCCCCTGAGAACTGCCCATCAGACAAATGAAGCCATCCCCCAATGTCCATCTTTCTGTTTCCAATCTCTATACTTTCCACAAGAACATTTGCTCTCCTTTGGGGCTTTCGTCAGTCGAAGTAACTGAAAAACAAAGAAACCTGTGAAGTAAAGTCCAGTGTCTGCTGCTTCGAGTCAATATTTTGACAGTAATAAAACAAAACAAAAACAGCCCAGGACCGTGCATCTCCAGCTGGAGTGGGTGGGGCACTTAGCAGGACCTTGAAGTTTGGGGGCTGCAAGGTTCCAGTTTCAGCCAGGCAGCACAGGGCTGGAGAACCAGTGACTCATGGAGATCTATCCCATTGAGGTCAGCGCCTTTGTAGAAGCCCCAGGAAGAAAGGAATGCTGGCTTCTGCATGGAGCAGGAGGATGTGAGGAGCCAGGGTGTTGGTTTGCTGTCTCTGCGACAAAATAATTACAGAAGTCTGAAGGAGAAGACTCCAAGAGAACACTCTGCTGGAGGGGGACAGAAACTAGGCCATGAGAAGTGTCTTAGAAGTCCTGGAAACTTGAGAATAGTGTCACCCAGCGTCAGTCAGTGAATGCCACATCTGTGTGACCTTACTAGCCACAGGAAACAGACCTGGAGATAAAAAGGAGTTAGACATGGCCCTCAGACTCCATGTGGGGCTTATATGGGTCTTTACAGAAACAAGCACAGTGCAAAAGCAAGGAAGTTAGGCGCCGGGGCAGAGGCTCAGTTGATAGAGAAGTTGGCCTGGTATGCACAAGGATAGGGGTTCTATCCCAGGACTGCATAAATGGGGTGTGTGGTACATGCTTGTGATCCTAAAACTCAGGACACGGAGTCAAGGGGATCAAAAGTTCACGGTCATCCTCAGTCATATAGTCTGAGGCCAGCCTTAGCTGCACATGATCCTGTCTCAAAGAAGAAAAATGTGAGTCACCTGCAAACCAGCATAGTCAAGTGATTTTTTTTTTTTAATGTGGGACTAGCATAGATTATTCCAGAAGTGATGGTGGATGTCATAGGGTCTTTAGAGCACTCACCATTTCCTAAGATTTTACAGTGTGTGTATGCACTACTCAGAGGCCAGAAGACGGCATCAGATCCCCAGTAGCTAGAGTTACAGGAGGTTGTGAGCTGTCATGGGGATGCTGGGAATTGAACTCAGATCCTCTGCGAGAGCAACCAGTGCTCTTAACTGCTGAGCCATCTCTCCAGCTCCTACTTAGAGTCAATGACAGGATCTCACCCTATAGTCCAGTCTGGTCCAGACTAACCTTGAACTTCCTGCAATTCCTCTGGCCCTGCCTTCCTGAGTGTTGGGACTACAGGTGTGATCCCCACAGCGGGAAGAGGCAAGTGCTGCCACCTCTGTTAGTGCACGGACTTCTCAGATATATGGCACGATGTTCATACTTGTGCTTTGAACATAGCATCAGGTATTATTATAATCAGGGTTACAATTTAATCAGTTCACGAGATCAAAACAGGACTTTTGAAATGATGTTCAGCTGACTATAAAATCATTGGCACTGTTGTGAATGTGACTGCAAGTTTTAAAAACAAATAGACACCAGAGATGTATTTATTTGGCTTTGCCGTAATATGAATTCAAAAGTTTTAGGTTTTTTTATGTATATGTGTGTGTGTATGCCCCATGTGTAGGTACCCACCCACACAACCCAAGAAAGAGAATCATGTCTGTTGGGAGCTTAGCCCCCAGCCCCCTGGCCTGAGAGTTGTATGGGTCTGGACTCCAAATCCCAGCATGCCAGGTCCTGACCCCTCCCTAGGGGGGGAAGGGTCAGGACCACTCACACAGAGTATTTAAGAAAGCTCCCAAAAGGGGCTGGAGAGATGGCTCTTACCTGCTCTTCCAAAGGTCCTGAGTTCAATTCCCAGCAACCACATGGTGACTCACAACCATCTGTAATGAGGTCTGGTGACCTCTTGCATACACACAGACAGAATATTGTATACATAATTTAAATTTTAAAAATAGCTCCCAAAGGAGATACACGTGGTCCCTTTTCTTTCCTCCTGGTGGTCGCGTTTGCGGCCTCCCGGTTCCCCCTCGGGGCCACGTGAGAGTGCAAGAATTTCACTAAACCTGGATATTTTTAATTTGGCTTGTTGTGATTTGGCTTGATTGGGATTTTTGCGGCAGCAGAGAGCTTGCATTAGGAAAAAATTCCTAACAATGTCCCCCAAATCAGGAGTTGTGAGCCACCATGTGGGTGAGAATTGAACCCGGCTTCTCTACAAAGAGCAGCCAGAGCTAACCTCTCCACTTCTAAAAGAGATTTTAACAGGGTGACAACAAAGGCTCTGCGGCTCAGCGAAATCCATTTCCCCTTTTCTTGCTGTGCCTTCCCAACCCCCAGCTCTAAGACACTGTCATGGCCTGAGAGACCCGAAACTCTTCAGTCACTCCCCAGGAGAGCCTGGAGAACAACCTCTCAGCAGGAAAGCAGACACAATGGCCCATGTGATCTAACAACTCCCAAGTCTACCCAGTGTGTCTCCAGCCCACAGAAGGGGTGTGAGTGTGTGTGGTTGTAAGGTGTTGAACAACTTGGGCAGCCGTTACACGGTGATGGATAAACAGTCCTAGCCCAGAACCTTCAGGTGTTCCCATACACGCAGCAGAGCGCCCGTACTTCAGAAGGTACCACAGACTTTTAGCTCTATGTCAAAACTTCATCAAAGCAGTGTGCTCCTTTTGTTTGGCGCCTTCATTCAATTGGATTTCTGACTGAACTGTTTTGAGTCTTTGAAGAACTATTGTGCGATTCTAAGTGCCCAACGTGGGACTGAATGAGTTTTTGCGAAAATGGAAGGTCTTACCGTTTCTGCTCAGGCAGATGGGAATTTTAATCAGGTTATCTAGACAATGGATCTTCAAGAAACCTTGGATTTCAGGAGCTTTTAGCAAATTGCAATGGTGTGTGTGTGTGTGTGTTTAAGCAGAATACCAAGTGGGCAGTGGGCAGCACAGAAACATCTCCACGCAGGCGCCCAGGGTGGGATAGGGATGTGCACGGCAGCCCACTGAAGCAATGGCAGAGAATGATTTCTGACATCACAGGATCCCATTTTGAATACTATAGCAAGAGTCTTTGGGCAGAGTTTCTATTTTCTAAAAAAAAAAAAAAAAAAAAATGGTGTGAGGGTGTCAGATCCTGGTTAGGAGCTTAGAACAGTTAGGAGCTGCCATGTGGGTGTTGGGAATTGAACCCCAGTTCTGTTAGGGCAGCCAGGTCTCTTAACCACTGAGCCACCTCTCCAGCCCTGAGTTCCTAGATAAATTCATTCTCTGTGGCAGAATGGACTGAGCTAACACGGTTTGCAATTTTGCTGGAGCTCAGTTATCTCAGAGAGGTGATGGGGCTTGGCAGACTTTGCTACACAAGAGTGATATTTGAAAAAAAAGTAAAAAGAATTTACATGTAAAGATATTTAGACGTGTGTGCACCTATGCACGCTGCAGTGCCCATTACAAGCAGCTGTGAGTCATCAAATGTGGACGCTGGGAACAACTTAGGTTCTCTGTGGAGCAGTGAGTCCACACGCTTTACCGCTGAACTCTCTCCAGGGCCCCAAACTTTTTCCTCCTTTTGTTTTTTTCAAGACAGGATTTCTCTGTGTAGCCCTGTATTTTCTGGAACTCACTCGGTAGACCAGGCTGGCCTTGAACTAAAGCCCCACCTGCCCCTGCCTCCCAAGTGTGGGGATTAAAGGCCTGCACCACCATGGCCCAGTCAAACTTTATTATTAAAGACACAACTGTGTAACTAATGAGAGAACACACACATGCCAAGGGTAATTAGCCTCCTTTGGATCTGTAAAAAAAAATTATATTTACAAAAATATGACAACAGAATTTAACATTTTGATGGCAATGATAACATTAGTATAATATGTATAGATGAGACTTGGGATTCAAATGTTTATTTTTGAAAGTATCTTTTGAATAGGTCCTATATGTCCACTAAATTTTTTTTTTTTTTTTTTTTTTTGGTTTTTTTCGAGACAGGGTTTCTCTGTGGTTTTGGAACCTGTCCTGGAACTAGCTCTTGTAGACCAGGCTGGTCTCAAACTCACAGAGATCTGCCTGCCTCTGCCTCCCAAGTGCTGGGATTAAAGGCGTGAGCCACCACCGCCCGGCTTCCACTAAATTCTTAAAGTAGACTTGTTACTCCTTAAATCGGGTATGGGGCTGGAGAGATGGCTCAGTGGCCAAGGACACTTCCAGCACTCATTTGAGTTTACAGCTGTCACTTCGGTTCCACCACCCCCTTCTGGCCCTGAGGAGGGCACCGTGTGTATGTGTAAGGCAAAACACCATAAACATAAAACTTAAAAAAGAAAAAAAAAAAAACAGATACGGGTGGGAGGTGGGGCTGGAGAGATGGCTCAGCAATTAAAAGAGCACTGGGCACTCTTAGAGGACCTGGGTTCAGTTGCCAGTACCCACATGGTGACTCACAACCACCTGTAACTCCAACTCCAGGGGCTCTGGCACTGTCTTCTAGCCTCCATGTGTACTGTACGTATTTTATACAGACATACTTGCAGACACATACAAATACATATACAAGATAAATAGCCGAGTGCAGTGCTAACTCAGGAGACAGAAGCAGGTAGATCCCTGAGTTTGAGGTCAGTCTGGTCTACATAGGTGATCCAGGCCAGCCAAAGCTACATAAGCTACATAGTGAGACTCTGTCAAAAATAAAATAAGTAAAAATTTTATACATATATACATGCACACATACACACATGTGTATATATACTTATATATTATATATACAATTACATACATACATTATAGACACACACACACATATATACATACATATAAACACACATACATGTGTGGTATGGTGATGCCCACTTATGACCCCAGTACTCAGAGGCAGAAGCAGGAAGATTGCTTCAAGTTACAGTCCAGTCTGAGCTACATATTCAGTTCCTGGTTGGGCTACAGAGGGAGACAAAAACTGTACTTCCTCATCCCCATAAAAAACATTTTTTTTCTGAGATTTCTAGCAACTTCTCTCATTTGTAATTGACAGTCACATCTGTAAGATTCTAATTTATTTCAAAGCTCTTCCTTTCAAAGGCGTCTATCTTCCTTTGGACAATCAAACCAAAAGTGTTTCACCCTTGGGGCAGAGAAATATCTAGCTATTCAGACTAGGCTCAGCACTGTGTCTCTAACCTTGGGGATGGGGGATGTCAAGTTCATTTCCTGAGCTCTGTCCTGTGTGGTGAGCTGGCTGTGTAGTGCTGCTTCCATGCCACAGTGGGAGTACATCCAGGAACCTTCTGGTGACGCAGGCTCCCCTCAGACATGGCACAAACCCTCCAACTTCACTGCTTCACACTCAATCCCCACGCTTTCCATTTCCCTTTTGGCCAACAGGGGGAGTCCAACCTCCATCAGATCACACCAGGCTGGTCAAAGTCACCCAGGGGGTCCCAGCCTACTTGGAATGTTCTAGAACTAGACCCTGGTGAGCCAGCTTCCTTCCACCTCTCCTGGCGTTCTGCTGTGCCACAAGTGCAGTGTGGGCTCCTGTCCTGTGTGTAAGGGGCAGTCACTGGTACAGACTGCGCCAACAGTTGAGCAAGAGAATGTGTTGAGAATCTGTACTCATGATTCTTCCTCCTGCCCTAAAGTCACTGGGCTGCCCACTCTGATCAGCCTTTGGTCAGATCATTTTTACAGGAGACAGAGACAGACGAGAGGGGACCACACTAAATGGGGTCTTTTGGATGAACTTCCCACAGGGTACAAGCTGTTGCTAATGGGTGTAGGATGGTATAGACTTGCTTGAGTGGAGTGATAAAAATCACTGTAAAGTCAGTCCAAGACAGAGAAACTCGGTGTTACTCTGTGAGTCTTCTTGCTAGCTACTGGGCTTTTCAAAGTCAGGGAGTTCTATTTTCTTAGGAGACAGCGACTCAGTACTCTGCCAACAACGGACACCTGCCACCTACCAACCGCAACCTGTGACGGAAGTTAACAGCCAGTGGGGCAGATGAGATACCCGTTAAAGGTGAGGGTCACAATCCAACCCAGCTCCTTCTCAGGCCCTTTGGCCAATTTCCTGGGGTCTTCAGAAGGCTGCATTTTTACACTGTAAAGCGCTCTGACATCCAGAAGTACACACAGAACCTTAAAATGACCTTGCTTAGAGAAACAGAGAAGCTACTGAGAGCTGTCCTGCACCTGCCTGATACTGCCATCACCATTGGAGAGCAAGCTGTGCCCCAGGTCTTGCTTCTGCCTAGATGTCCCTGATGTCTTTTAGACTGATGTGTATGGGTATTTTGCCTACATGTCTGTGTACCACAAGCATGCAGCCTATGGAGGCCAGAAGAGGGCGTCTGATTCCTTGGAAGTTAGAGATGATTGTGAGCCACTATGCTGTTGCTGGGAACCCCCAGAATTCCCCTTTCGCTTGGAACCAAAGGCAAAAAATTGAGTTCCCCCTTTGTGGTCAGGTGGTATGAGATGTGTGAACCATTTCAGCAGTCCCACTTCTGTTCTTAAAAAATAAGTATGGGGGTTCAGAGGCTAAAAGCATTTGTTGCTCTCACAGTAGACCCCATGGAGACCATTCTCATTCAAACTACCAATGCGCCCCTCCCCAAACTCCCCCATTCCCCCCTTCACTTTCTGGCTCTCCTCTAGCTGATCCAACCTCTGCCCAGGATTCCACATGGTAGTAGCAAAATGTGCTGGTTACTGATGCATCGCTGAAGGATGGGTACCCAGGCCTATCTGCCCGACCTATTCTTTCCACAAGAGACTATACATCATTATGATCAGGTAGGAGATATCTCTTTTAGCCCTGTGAAAATATTTGAAGCCGGGCGGTGGTGGCGCACGCCTTTAATCCCAGCACTCGGGAGGCAGAGGCAGGCGGATCTCTGTGAGTTCGAGGACAGCCCGGTCTACAAGAGCTAGAGTGCCAGGACAGGCTCCAAAGCTACAGAGAAACCCTGTCTCGAAAACTAAAAAAAAAAAAAAAAATTTGAGAGTTCAGATCTGAGTTCTAGAGGAGAAATTAGAGATAACAACCAAAATATTTAGTGCCTGTATGATCAGTGAGGGCAGAGCTAGGGACAAAGTCTGGAGAAACCATGTCATAGTCCTGGGGCCCAGGAGCTACCTATGGCTACATATGGCCAGACAAGCACAGAAAGGCAAATGCGGGCTGTTACCATAGGACTAGTCACCTACCTGAGATGAGAGAGCTGTCTTTTACCTTTAAGTTGGTCTGGAGAGACTCAAGGAAGCAGATAGGAGATGGAGTCCTGGGCCCAGACTGCCTCCCTCTTGGATCCCGACAGTGCAGTGACTTGGAGATCAGCACATCTCTGGTATACTAAGACCCAACTTGGTGTCATCTGCCCTCTCCTTTAGCACCCTTGTACTTCTTTCGCTTCTGTGTACCTGGTAAGTTCTTTTTCAGCAAACCACCTTTGTCTATCATTCCCTTTTAAAGACCCTACTCCCAAAGAACAAGATGTCAGACTGTAATCCTTTAAAATACCCACGCAAGTGTTTGTTTTTTGTGTGACTCCACATAAGGTGTCTGGGACTTACACAGCATAGATGTGCCACCACAGGTAACATGAAGAGAGCACTTGGCACCAAGCGCACAAGCTGCAGTGTAAACATTAGGGCACTTTTGTTGCCTCAGAGTGAGAAGGGGCTGGCATTTTGGAAGGGTCTTCAAATCCCACAACAGTTAGTGTTTATTTGTTTCCCCATTCCCACGCCCAGAGAAGCTACAGCAATGAGTGGACATTAAGCTGTGACCTGCCCCAGAGCCTTGCAAACTGCAGTGGACACAGGGCCATGGCCTGCTCCCGGATCACCAACTGCAGCCCTGAGGGACCAAGCACCTTGAAAGAAGTTGGTTTTATTAAAATCTCTCTGCTTCTGCCGGGACATATGTAGTTCTCACCCACATCCACGAAGAAGCTATTCTGTCTCCTCAGAGATCAGCAAAGGTAATATAGCCAAGACCTCAGGGCAGACACAGCTTTGAACATCCCAAATAGCACAGCCCAGCTGTGTTTATTCAACTTCTTGTTTGGATCTGTATATTAAACTGACTGCCTATAGTCTGTTCAGATACAAATGTCAAGGCTTAGGACCACCACCTGCTCCTCCACAGCCAGGTTCCACAGGGTCCCCTGCAGGTAGATCTCACAGGACTGCTGGTTAATCGGATAACCACCATGCTCTTTTCCTGACTCTGACTACCATGGCAGATCACTCCCAAACTTGAACTTGGGTAGCTTGTTAATCCCAACAGACATGGGGGACAAGACAAGGGAAGGCCACTCATTCTGCTCAACACCAAGCAGCCCCCCAGATGCCATCCTCTGGAAGCTATGGAGACATCAGTATAGTCACGGGGACTCCCATCACTGGCTGCTGCCATCTCCAGCTGGACGTACCACTCACTGAGTATGGCTGATCCTGAAGCCAGCCCCATTATGGTCACATTAGAATGATGGATTCTCTTACCACTCAGCAAGTGATAGGGGTTAAAATCAAACCCCAGGAGCTTTGAGACAGATCACACAGGCCCTTTTCATCACACAGAGGTCCCTTGCAAGCTGCCATGCTTGTCTCACAGAGGGTGCTCCCTGGGTGGTCAAAGGGCTGAGGAGGCCATAGGTACCTTGTCCAGAGCACACAGGGGGGAGGCAGAGCTCCTTCTTTCATGTAAATACAAAAGATCCTGTGAAGGAGACTTACTTTTTAAAAAATGACATGCTTTACTTGGGGTCAAGGTTTGCATATGCCCCAGTGGTGTGTAGGTCACTGATGCAGCCCACAGGTCTCAGGCTTGCTGGCAAGCGCCTTCACCTGCTGAGCTCTCTCACCAGCCCTAGAAAGCCTACATTGGGACAGAAGAAGGTTAAGATATCAGCACCCAGCTTCTCCTAAGATGTAAGCTGAGCTCTATAGAACTACCTTCCCCCTTAAAACAAGAACAAGGGGTACGGTGGGTGTTTTTCATTCCAAATCCTTTCCACCTGGAGTGTGAGAGCCAGACATGTACTTGAACACAGTAGCTCCCGCGTTTGGCCAAGGGAATGAAAGGCTGAGCTGGCAGGAGCTTCTATATGAAATGAAACCTGTAGAGGGAGTCAAACTGAGGCAGAATACGGAGAAACCACCCAGGAAGCTCTTGTTGTCATGTATGAGAAGCTTTTATAAAATTATACAAAACACAGCAACACAAAGAACAAACTCCAGGTACGTCAGTAACGAAACAAAGGTGGCAACCAGCCCAACAGCTCCCGGGCTTTCCCACTCACCCCTGCCTCCAGCCTCACCACATTCAGGTTCTAGGAGAGGATCTGCCTGGTGTGATTCCAGTCTTCTGCCAGCTGCTGTCTGGCTTCAGCAAGGACATGGTGTCCTCAGGATTACTGATGCATGTGCTTAAAAAAGCACATTGGTAATTCAAGAACTTATTCCCACTGACCATGATGTGGGATCTCAGCACTCAGGTGGCAGGAAAGAGACGGCCCCATGTCTGAAGCCAGCCTAGTCTAATGAAGAAAGCTCCCCTACCTTGCCAACAAAACTTACTTGCAGATGAGTCTACACTACTGACCCAAAGGCCTTGGTATCAGCAAGACCTGTGGCAAGAAAACTATGAATGGAGCAGTGCTCCTAGGGACCCTCACGCCATCGACAACAGTTTCACCTCTAAAGAGAATCCCCTACCCCTTGATGGAAGTGCTTGCTGATCTTAGAGGAGATGCTATGAGGAAGAGTAACAGTGTTTGTAAGGAATAAGGATGCCAGTAGCAGAACAGAGGCTGGCCAGGACTCAAACAGAGAAAGCATGGCTGGCTTAGGACTAGCAGAGTCCTTCAGTGAGCCCACATTCTCAGCCCCACGCTTCTCCCCTGGCAGGCCCGGTGCACAGGAGACTGATCACAGTAAGGCACTCCCCACACTCATCTGGGTGGAGGGAGAGGGAAGCCAGTCCAGACAACATGCAGGTTCAGAAGTTGTGTCACCAACGCTCCCTCAATGGGCCTGCTGGCAGTGCCCTGGCGGTTAGCAGGCACTGAGGCCTTACAGTCTGCAGAACCTGTGAGCATGCTGGCTGGCTGCATCAGGTCCTTGTGCTGGCAGGGCCCCCATCTGCCCTGGCTCGCTGGCGGTCGTACTTCACAGACACGATGAGGAAGAGCAGCAGTGTAGCTCCCTGGATGGCGGCCAGCAGGAAGAAGTAGTAATGCAGGTGGCAGCTGTTGATGTTCCCTAGGAGTGAGCAGATGCCTGCTGGTGAGTGCACTCTATGGACAGGGCACCTTCTCACTGGCTCTTGGCCACCTGAGAGAGTACTCTGCTCTAGCCACCTCCCTTCCAGGGGCTCTTCCATTTGGGTGAAGGGAGGGAGGAAGGTAGCTGTCCTGGACCCAGCTCTGACACTGGGCTGAGAAAGATGGGTAACTTCTCAGAGAAGGTTCATGATGGTAACTTGCATCTGTAACAATCCTGGGAGGGAGTGGCATTCTGCTCCTGACTGTGTCTGCCATGGCATTCACTTCTCCCTTTCTGAGGTGCTCTCTCGTCACTCCACTTAAAGTCACTTTCTACATTCAGAACAGCAACGCTTGGGAGGATGGGCTAAGTCCCTACCTCAGCAAACGCTGCAGGGTGTTGAGCATAGAATGGTCACAGGGTATGGCCTTCCCACATGACAGGCAGCAATAAGGACATAGCCTCCCACTAGAGCAAGACAGATGGTTTTTCCAGTCTTAATCTTTTCTAAGTTTCACACACTGCCCAGGTAGCCCACATCCTGGTCTCATTAAAGCATTGTCACAGCTTTTACATCACCCAAATGCTAAACAAAGAGGACGGTGCAGGTCAGGGCCACAGACTACGGAGATCAACAGCCAGGCTGGAAGGTGCGAGCCTATGGTCTCCACTGACTGGGCGAAGCAGCGATAGCTGCAATGCTGCCCACCTGGCACAATTGCTTCTGTAAACCACTGTTCCACAAGGACTACTTAAAGACCCAGCACCACCACTACTTAGCACTGACCCAGGACCAAAATAACAACAGAGTGGCAGGATGACCGCCTGGCTCCTGTCCCCATGAGCCACAGGTATCATTCATGTCACCGGGGCCAGCCAAGGAGCAGATGACTTGTCCCACAGAAGGAACTGGCACACAACTAATGCTGTGGCGGGAAGTTGCTGAGCTTTCTGACATTTCAAAAGCATATTTCAGTGTTTATTCAGAAGGTGAGACTTCCTCTCCCTGACATCTTTTTATGCTGGATTATTCTACATGCCCTTTTACTACCTGAGCAGATGCTTATTGGCATCAAATATCTAGCAAGGAACATGAACAAGTACAACACATATGTTCCTATAAGAAACATAAATACATGCAAGATTTTTTTTTTTTTTTTTTTTTTTGGTTTTTCGAGACAGGGTTTCTCTGTGGTTTTGGAGCCTGTCCTGGAACTAGCTCTTGTAGACCAGGCTGGTCTCGAACTCGCAGAGATCCGCCTGCCTCTGCCTCCCAAGTGCTGGGATTAAAGGCGTGCGCCACCACCGCCCGGCCTACATGCAAGATTCTAACCCAGAGGGAAGAACAAAGGTCCTAAGTCTGCCCGTAGTGGAAAAGCCCTGTTACCCTGAACCTCACAGTCCAAAGACTGATTCAGTCAGTAAACGGAACCCAGCTCTGCCTGCTCCCTCATGGTCAGTGACACCCATCCTCCAGGACCTGTCCCCTCTGTGACTACAGGGGATGGACACTTGATCCAACTGTGACAAGGTATCAATGATGTAATTTTACGTGCAGTGTTGAAGCTGGCAGGCCAGGTGGACAGTGTCGTTATGTCCACACTGTCAGCCCCAGAGCAGAAAACATAACAGAGCCCAGTCTCATTTGGGAATATGCAGAGAATTCAAACATGTACCCATCACCCAAGAAGCAGTTGTCCTGGGCAGTCACAGAAGATCATAATGAGGGGTTTAAAAAAAAAGTTGTGTTTCATCAGACTCCTGGTCTTCTGAGAATGAAATGGAAGGCCTGAACAGCAATGCCCACCAAAGCTCCTTCATGAAGCCAACACTGGAGACACCAATGTCCATCAGGGCAGAATGAACAAGTTCACTGCAACACAAGCCTGTGAGTGGCACTCGGGATCAACAGGGCGCCTCTCAGAACAGGAGGTACTCGAGGCTGACTCTTTGGGAACAGAATGTGTCCTGTGTAGGGTCAGGGTGGTTAGCAGAGACACGACAGGGTTCTGAGCTGACCTTCAACAGTGGTGAGAAAGTGTAAGGAGTTAGAGAAAAAGAAATAGTGCAACTGAAGCCTAGGAAGTCTTGAACCTTCACAAGGACTCCTTAGCCTGCTAGGGACACTACATAAGCTCTCATCACCCCCTCTTCTGCAAGAATGCTAACATAGGACAGGGGACAGTGAGGGAAGGGCCCAGTGGCTGTGCACCTGGTGTGAGAAGGGGGTGCTGGCCTGGAGCTACCACCCCCTTCTGTAGGAGGCCTTCTTCTGGAAGGACCGACTCCATCTGATCTCTCTCCGGGTGACACCAGGGCCTCTGCACAGCACTGTTCCCATTTCCTAGTGGAAAGTGAGGCTGCTGGGGACTGCCTAGCACTACCTTGAACACAGCAACCGAACTCTCCAAGGCTTAGGTACGGTCTATCAGAAACAAACAGCGGGGGATGTTAAGACACTAAATTAGTAAATAAACTAGGAAGGAGTGGACTGCAAGTGGGAATAACCACAAGCAGTCAACTCTGCACACAAATGAGTCTGAAGAACTAGAGTCTAAGACAAGCAAGGCAGTTCCCACTTATAATCCAGAACTCGGGAGGCAGAGCCAGCATTATTGCAGATGAGTGATGTGGTGTCCCTTGGTGGACTTGGGGGGTAGGTCCCCTCTGAGATGCATTGTTTCCTTCACCCCAGCCCCTTTGGACACTATCTCACTAGTGTCTAAGTAGGAATGGTACTCCTGCACTTTGAGGTCACCCTGGGCTACAGAGTGAGACCCTGTCTAAAACAAAGGATTGTGGACTGGCAGGATGGCTCAGCAAATAAAGACATTTGCCATGCAAGCCTGATGGCCTGAGACTGATCCCCAGATCCCACAGGGGAGGAGACAAATAGCTCCTGAAAGTTATCCTCCCTCCATCACTATGACAGCCACCTGCCTGTGGTGTGTGCACATAGAATAGTAAATGTTTTTAAACCAAACAGTAACTAAAATCCTGGTCTCTTTGATGAACATTTAGGAAAGTCTACACCATGCAGGCTGACTCCATGGCACCCAGAACCAATGAGGCATTCCAGGGCTGCCACCCTCCCAGGGGGATGAGAGCAAGGGCAAGTCCCAGACCAGCTGATGGATTTTACAACTGACCTCACATGGCTAGAGTCAGTTACAGGCATCTAGGGGAGAGGGTCTCAGCCTTCTGAACATTACCCCAGGGCCTTCCAAGGAATCCAACCCAAGGCTCTGGAAATCACACTACTTCTAAAAACCAAATTCCTGACTTTCCCAGGAATGCAATAAAAGCGGGTAATATCAAGCAGGGAAATGCTGACATTATGGCCCTCCAGGAACATGTACTTGTTTAAAAGGTAAACTGCTGTAGCTCCTGTTCACCCACAGCACTGCAGAGCTGCCCAGAGAAACATCCAGCAGACTGACCGAGAACAGTATTCACTGACAAAGCCACCGTCTGTCTTAACATCCAGAATCCAAAACTTCAGCTCAGGTTGACACAGGAGCTGCCATGCAGGTCTTCCTCACCTGACACTGCAGACTGTGCTGAGCTGGACGCAACAGCTGATAAGGCAGTGCTACTCACTGCAAACTTCAAGAACAGAGGGTCTGGGCCAATGGCCTCTTGGGACAGACTGGATACTTCACACATCCTGCGGCAGCAGCAAGCACCCTGCTTTCCCATCCCAGACATTAGAATCTTACCAAAGTCTGCGTGGCTGCTCATCCACCCAATGGCCTTGAGAGACACCAGGGCTAACAGTCCTGAGCCCACAAAGGACCCGATGCCAGAAAAGAAGAAAAAGAGTCCCATGATGGCACTCTGCATGGACTTGGGAGCAGCAGAGTAGGCAAACTCCAAACCTAGAGAAAAGGAAAAGGAAGCTACACTGAGAAGATCACCTTGGTCACCATGAGGTCACGTCAGCTTCTCAAAGCCGGGCGGTGGTGGCGCACGCCTGTAATCCCAGCACTTGGGAGGCAGAGGCAGGCGGATCTCTGTGAGTTCGAGACCAGCCTGGTCTACAAGAGCTAGTTCCAGGACAGGCTCCAAAACCACAGAGAAACCCTGTCTCGAAAAACCAAAAAAAAACAAAAAACAAAAAAACACATCAAAGAACACCATTCTCACTTAAGAAGTTTTGTTATAAGACAGACACATGTTGTCTCATACCTGAAATCCTAGTATTCAACAGGCTACAGCAGGAGGATTGTTGCAAGATTCAAGTCAGTGGGACTGCAGTGTTAGAGCCTTTCTCAAAGAGTCAAGAGTTCAGGGGCTGGAGAGATGGCTCGGTCGCTGAGAGCTCGGGCTGCTCGTACAAAGGACAGGGGTTCTATTTCCAGTACCCCCATGAAGGCTCACAACCATCTGTGACTCCAGTTCCAGGGGATCTGATGCCTTTTTCTGTCCTCCATGGGAACTACATGCATGTGGTATACATACATACATGCAGGCAACACACCATATGTATAAAATGAATCTTTGAATAAAAAGTCAATGATATGTTCATTTGTATTTTAATAACTAAAGCTTGCTCGAAGATCAGAGTAAAACAGCCCCACTGGTCAGCCTTAGAGACCAGGCAGTGGTGGCACACAGCTTTAATCCCAGTAGCCACAGAAACCAGGCAGTAGTGGTGTATGCCTTTAATTCCAGCCCTAGAGAACAATATAAAGCGGGAAGAGACAGCTCACAGTCTCTCTCATTCTGAGATTCCTGGAGGCAGAATTGCCATTTTGGACTAAGGTAGAGATAAGAGACAGTGGCTGGATATTTTGCCTTTCTGAACTTCAAGTTGAACCCCAATCCTGTCTCTGGGTTTTTATTATCATGCTATAAGTCAAGACTTGAATGTGTCGGGGGGGGGGGGGGGCTCTCTCTCCATATGGACCCTACTTCATAATCAACACAGCAGAATAGGTTCAAGCACCTATAGACTGAGATTCCCAATGACCGGGTGGAGCAAAGACAAAGCCCACTGTCACTAGTCAGAGAATTCTTCCAGGGTTTGAGAGGTGAGGCACCAGCATGCTCCTCTTTCCCTCCCTCTAGGAAACCAAGCATCACCAGTTCCTCTCTTCACACTGCGTTAGCTGATCTGCACTAATACCTTGTCCTTGCAGAGTCTTACTAGTGACAGAGGCCCACGAGGACAAGCTCTAAGTCAGGTTTGCTCCTTCATTAAGTCTGTGCCAGAAGCACAGCTGTGTTCTGCCTAGAGACTGGGACACAGAGGTCCAGAGGAAGCCTCCCACAGCCACTTCCCCTTCCTTTCTAAGGCACACACAGGGCAGGTCATGGACTCATGAAAATATCTTAGGGAACACTGGTTTTGCACAGGAAAGGGCAGCCTCAGCATGAGGATTATTATTTACTAATTCATGCTGTAAGCCACAACCCCATCCCATCCCCTCCAAGCACCATGGCCCTGCTCAGGACTGCAGGGTATAATACAGACAGACCGAAATGTCACCAGCATTCAGTCTCACCTGCTATACTTGCAAATATCTCACTGATGCCAATGAGCACATACTGTGGGATCTGCCACCAAATAGGCAGGTCAGCAGCATGGTATACCACACCACCAATGGTCTGGTTGATGGTCTTCTCCTTCACCAGGTCCAGCCTTTTACTCTCCAGGATTCCTGGAATTGAGAAGCAGGTTAGTGGAGCACTAAAGTTGTCACTGAGCTAAGTCTTCAGTGTATTACAGGTATTTATCAACAAGCCTGACAGGTGTGAGAAAGGAGGGTGACCATGACAGCTTTGTAGGCAGATTACAGTTGTTATCCATCTCTTCCTCACAGGGAAGCTCACTATGTTTAGTTTAACCCTCAAGTTAAACCTCTTTCTGGTCATCTTTTTAAAACTGGGAGGATGCATGAGGATCTGCATGCAGCTAATGGTCACTGGGGGAGGCAGATATAATTCATTCATGGCATAGCCACTGTGAAGATACCCATGCTCCTGTAAGCAACCCAAGTCTACAAAGACAACACCACAGGCACAGAAACAAAAAGAAAATCCTGAATTAATCAATGTGCATTTCTTCAAATAAATGCACCTAATTGTCTAGATGAAGCTCAAAAACTTGCCTAGGTTCAAGAAAATAAAACAGACTGTGAGCAGAACCAAAATGAAGTACCCCACGTTAAAGGCCTGAGGTTCCAGGAGAAACAACACAGCAGGAATAGTGAAGGGAACACCTCGGAAACAATCACCGGGAACCTTAGTAACAAGCTGGAGCTACTTCCTGACTATGCCATGGTAATACCCCCTCAAACTCCCAACAGAGGACTGATGATCTCCCTCAGCTCTACAATATGAACTATCACTACCAAAAGCACAAACACAAACCTTAGCACCAAAGTAAAAAGGCCCAAGTGACTTTCAGATCAAATGGAAATCAAAGCAAAGTTCTGGGACAATGAGACATGTCAGTGTATGAAGGCGAGGTCACCAAGACTGATGACCTGAGTTCGATCCCGACAGCCTACATGATGGAAAAGGAGAACTCATTTAGGCAAGTTGGTCTTTGATCTCCATACATGTGCTGTGGCCTGCACACCTCTACCCCTATAGGAACACAAAAATTTTAAAGTAATAAGTAAAAACAAAACTACAGTAAAAACATAGTTATCAAAGTATAGCTGAAACAAAAAAATTCTCAGCATTATTTTTTTTTCAACATTAAACAAGAAAGAGGGGTTGGGAAGATGGCTTGGCAGTTAAGAGCACTTGCTGATCCTGCAGAGACCAGAGTTCTGTCTCCAGGACCCATGATCAAGAGCTTAGAAACACTGGTTACTCTAGCTCCAGAGGATCCAATGCCCTCTTCTGGCCTCTGCAGGCACTGCACACACATAACTGCACACACACATACAATTAAAAATAAGGGGCTATTTAAAATCATTTATTAACCCTGCAGAGGACCCAATTTCAGTTGCCAGAACCCACAGCAGGCAGCTCACAATTCTGTAAATCCAATTCCAGGGACCTAATATTTCTGGCTTCCATGGGTAGCTGCACTCATGTACACACACACGTAAATGAAATCTTTCAAAACAAATCTTAAGGCCAGCAGTGGAGCATACACCTTTAATCCGAGCACTCCGGAGGCAGCCAAACCCCTTGAGTTTGAGGCCAACCTGGTCTACAGAGCAAGTTCCAGGATAGTCAGGGTTACTCAGAGAAATCCTGTCTCAAGGAACCAGAAACTAAAACCAAACGATCAAAAAACTTTAGTAAACATCTAAAATTGTGAAATACCTAGAAGTTAATATGTCAAAGTGGGGGTAGGGTGTAAGCATTTCTCTTGGCCACCAAAGAAAGAGAACCTGGGGTCACAATTACTCGCTGCTAACACATGTACAATGGAGCTTAGTTTGTGGCATCACCACTGCCGCCAGCTGTACATCAACAGCAGCTAACCTGACAGTAGTTCGTGGGCCACTCTGGCCAGAGCAAGGCACATACTAACCCGGAAGAAATATCCAGTAATTTCACCCAAACTGCTCAGCAAAAGCAGCATAAACATGGGGAGAGGGGGAGGCAGGGGAACTTATCAGAAGACAAGGAGGAACTATTGTATTTAAAACAATCCACCAAAGTCTACAGAATTTTAAGAAAATTCCACATAAAAGCCACAAAAGCCACCTAAATATGCAAGGTAGTTAGGAATATACTTAACAAAACACATACAAGATAAAAATGAAGAAAATAGGCCCCTCGCTTCCACTCTCCCTTCAACCAAGAGGCTCCAATAAAGCGTGATTTGGGAAGAATCCTCGTCTGGTGATCGTCTTTTCCTGCTGGTCAGGGAGTTCGCCGCATCCTGCCTCAGCCTCCCAAGTGCTCCTGGGATTATAGGACCCAACAAAGATCTTGCTGCCAGAAGTGAGATGGGACAGAACATCTGTACCTGTGTGTGGACCTGGTGCATGGGAGTACCATTTTAGTTACAAGCCAGAAAGAACCTCAAGACTCATGTTAGAAATAATCTCTGTGTCCTATCTCTGTGCCCAGCAAAGGAATGCAAAAAGTGAAGGTATCTCAACAAGGCAAATATAGATAGATAGATAGATAGATAGATAGATAGATAGATAGATAGATAGACAGATAGACAGATAAACAAACAGATAGATGATAGGTAGGTAGAAGATAGATAGATAGATAGATAGATAGATAGATAGATGGATGATGGGTAGGTAGATGATAGGTAGATGATAGATAGATAGATAGATAGATAGATAGATAGATAGATAGATAGATGGATGATGGGTAGGTAGATGATAGGTAGGTAGATGATAGACAGATAGATAGATAGATAGATAGATAGATAGATAGATAGATAGATAGATAGATAATAGGTAGAAGATAGATAGATGATAGATAGATAGACAGACAGACAGACAGACAGATAGATGATATGTAGGTAGATGATAGGTAGGTAGGCGATAGATAGATAGATAGATAGATAGATAGATAGATACATAGATACATAGATACATAGATAGATACATAGATACATAGATAGATAGATAGATAGATACATACATACATACATACATACATACATACATACATACATACAATAGATACATAGATAGATGGGGTATCCCAGAATCCAAACAGAGATAGCAACTCTTTGAGGCCAAAATAGCTCAGGTCTTTTATCCCTCATTCTGGTGATAACTGTGTCTCACCCCATTAATGGGAGCTCGACTTCACCATCTGCTGTGATTGGCTAATTGTCACAAAGAGGAAGGGGAAGGCAAGGAAAGATAAGCCCTTGCCCAGCTTTGATTAAAAAAGAGAAAACAACAACAAACAAGATAAACCTCATCTCTCGCAGTGGCCACAGAGGAAAACAGGGTGGGGAAGAGGAAGCAGATTCTGAATTATGGTCTCTAAAGCCAACGCTTTGGGGCTACACTGCAGCCATGTGCTAGCAAGGGCCTAACAGAGCCATCTTCTAATAAAGCTTCTTTTTGAGTGAGAAACATTTGTGTGTTCTCAATAGCAAGAATCAAGGCTGGAAGCAGAAGCACCACGGAAGATGCCGGAAGGAACTTTGCCCTGCTTTTCACCCTTGAGCGACAGGGACAAGGGATGAGTTCAGCATGTGGTATACACCCTGCTTGATCACTCCACATGAAATGCATGTACAGGACTTATGGGCATGCGTGAAATCTTTTCTCATCCACACAAAAACCTGCTGGGAAATGCTGACAGACAAGCACGTGCCATTGCAAAACTCTCCATCAAAGCGCGCTCCTAACTGACACACGGAACAAGCTCAGCCGCATCGTGTGGAGACACGCTATGTCCCGTGACCAGAAATCAGCCGCATCTCAGGAAAGGGGACAAGCCGGTAAAGGCCTCTCATCCATAGCAAGTTTTCTGAAAGATTAAAAAAAAAATCCTAAAAAAAAAAAAAAAAATGAAGAAAATATAAATAAATGCAAGACACTATAAATAAAATAGAAAAATGACTTAGATCTGTTCCAAACACTAGAAAAACTGTGCTCACAGGAATAGAGATAGTAAGGAGCTGAAGTGGGGACTTAAGCATCAGTAAGGAGATATAAAATAGTGATACACTGTATTTTAACCCTTCAGGTAAAAAGAGGAAGAAACAAAACACATAGCTAGGTGTGACATGTGACAGCTATACCTGTAAGGCCAGCACTCAAAGGATAAAGCAGGAGGATGATCGGTCTCAGGCAAGTCTGGACTACATAACAACCTGTCTCAAACACATAATCAGGGGCTGAAGAGATAGCACGGGTGTTGAGAACACTGATCTTGCAGGACCTGGATACCATGCCCAGCACCCACAGGTCAACTCACACCATTTGTAACTCCAGTTCCAGGGGACCCAACACCCTTTTCTGACCTTCATGGGTACAGTATGCACATAGTGCACAGACATACATTCACACAAAAACATCCACACACATAAAGTAATCAAACTGTTTTGGGTTTTTTTTTTTTTTTTGGTTTGTTTCTTTTTTTAAGACAGGGTTTCTCTGTGTAGTCCTGAGTGCTGAGATTAAAGGCATGTGCCACCACCACCCAGCTAATAACCAAACTTTTCTTTTTTTTCTTTCTTAGAAGTCCTGGAACTCACTCTGTAGACCAGGCTGGCCTTGGACTCACAGAGATCCGCCTGCCTCTGACTCCTGAGTGCTGGAATTAAAGGTGTGCACCACCAATGCCCAGCTTTAAAGAACACATTTTTTTTTTTTTTTAAGGGGAAAAATAAAACCTAATACAGGGAACAACTTTCTTTTCTCTTAAGCCATCTTGGAAGCCCATGGCCTACCAATTTGCACCTGGGGGCCTTTGGAGCCAGTTGCCACTGACAGGCACGGTGTAAGTGGAGTTAAGTCCTGTGTACGGCAGGTACAAGGTGAAGTGTTAGGTTTCTTTTTTTTTTTTTTTTTTTAATTAAAGATTTCTGCCTTCTCCCTGCCACCGCCTCCCATTTCCCCCCCTCCCCCATCAAGTCCCCCTCCCTCGTCATCCCTAAGAGTCAAAGTCTGTGGACACTCCTCAGTCCTCCACCCTAAAACTGCCTGTGTGCAGCAGTGATGGCTGTCTCCAATGAGCTGCTAGACTGTGCCCCTCAATTCCTGACAGGATAGCTCCTTCCTATGTCTTGCAAGGGCAATTTCTTCTTGCGAAGACAGCTGCATACTACGTGGTCTCTACAGGCAGGTCAGAGCTGCCTAGATTCAGCTAATGCTGGACCCTATGAAACACGTACTTTCCTGGCACTTTAAAAGACCTTAGAAAGGACAGAGTCTGAAAGAGAAACCTGTTTCCAGCACTGATCTACCCAGAGACCAGAGGACAGCCCACGTGGCTCTGAGGACAACCATTTAAGGAGCCTCAGCCATGCATGAAACTGAAAGAAAAGAGGCTGTATAGAAACCTATCACAGAGCTCTATGAGAAAATGCCCCTGAAAAGAAGGAAACAAAAGCCCTTCTGACACCCAGCTGGCACAACTGCAGGATGCAGGGCCCCCACCCACTAAGAGAAGTTGAGAACAAAGACAAGCCATAGGCACTTGAGGCAGACAGAGATTCCTTCCAGCCCAGGATTCCCAAAGACTACCCTGCGTCCCCAATTCATGTGCTCTGTTTATTTCTTTGCTAACTTATAAAGCAATGTGTCACTCAGATAAACCTCACTTTAATTATGTTTGATCAACAGAAAATGCACTACTTCTCTTAATAACCCAGCACCTGAAAGATGAACTTCTTAAGCTGAGTGATTTTTTTTTCTTTTCTTTTTTTTTGGTTTTTCAAGACGCGGTTTCTTCGTGTTGCCCTGGCTGTCCTACAATTCCCTCTGTAGACCAGGCTGGCCTCAAACTCACAGAGATCCACCTGCCTCTGCCTCCTGAGTGCTGGGATTAGTTGTGCTCCACCATCAGCTGGTGGGACTGATTTCTGTACACCCGTGAGCACCATATCAGCAGCATGTTCTGCTGCGACGGCAGAGGCATTTTCTTAAACTCCCTTCAGTAGAGCTCAGTACCACGTTCCTCAGACTACAACTGTGTGGAAAATGCTTTTTTTCCCTGCCACTATATTGTTTTATGGTGCATCACTTTCAAATATTAATGACGGCAGGACACTCATTGAAAAGGGGATTACCCCAGTCTCATTTACAAACAGAAACAATGATGGAAACAGGAGTGTCTTAGGGCACTGTCCCTTGAAGTTGTGGTGTGGGACCTCAGCTGCTAAGACTTTTGTTGGGAGTTTCCTTAACAATCCCACAAACCTTTTTTTAGTTTGTTTTGTTTTTTTTTTTTTTTTTTTTTTGATGCTGGGACACCTGCAGGCTCCAACAACTGTGAGATTCAGAAGCTTCCACAGAATGTCCTCTCATTCCCACTGTCAGCCTGCAGCCTGGGGCAGCAGCACAGGGCAAGTCTACTCAGCCCCACAAGATGAAGGTTTGTCCTCAAACGACACGCGTGAAATGAACATCTGAAGACGAAGAGTCACCAGCTGCTCAGTGTCTTCAGCACAATACACTAGCAGAAGCCATGCTGGGAGTGGAAAGAGAAGAAAAGAGGTGGGGGGGGCTCACCCGCAGCAAAGGCAGAGCACATGACGAAGAACATCCCCACAGCAATCCTCTTCAAGGAGGATGGGAGCAGGCCATGTCTTCTGAGCACTGGGTCCACTAGCTTGTCCTTCAGCGGGATGAGCAGGAGGATGAGCACCGCATCGAACATGGTAAGCCAGGCTGCAGGCAGCTGCACAGAGTACGGCATTAGTGCATTGCAGCAGCTCCCTAAACCACCCACACCCGACCTCCAGGATGCTTTAATTAGAGAAAATGACTGTGTCCTGAGATGGGAGAAGGGCTGGAATCTGACAGTACTAGGTTTAATGGCACTGGTCAACCCAATCTCAGCAGGCTGTAACCAGTCAGGAACTAGTTCTAGAGGCAGTGTCCCAGCTACCTGTGGCAGCTGCACAAAGGAGTCGTGTCACCTCCAGATCTCTTACCGTGTGATGGGTAGTGGTGATACTTGAGATTTCTGGAATCTTCAAATGAAGACTCTGTAAAACATATGTAGTCTGCATCTGGATAAAGAAAGCAGATGGTACAAGTAAGCCGGCAGAGCCTCTCCAAGCCTGTGTACACGCCCTCCCTCTTCCAGATGACTCCTCCCACCTCTCAAACTCAGACGGGCAACTACTGGGTGGGTCACCTTAGAGTCTCTTTGAGAAGAGCTGCCAGGAAACCAAATGAGAAGCTAGAGGGTCCAGACAACCAGATGTACCCCACTCTCAGCTGCCACTTGGGAAAGGTTTTTCAATACGAAGCAGCCAATCTGAGTCCATGGCTGCAAACTGTGGCATCTGGTGGCCAACCCTGAGTCCTGCACTGCAGCACCTGCCATGCAGCTGGGGAGGCCAGACACCTGCAGCACTCACTTGAAAGTACACAGTCCAGTAAGGAATCAGAGCCAAGAACACAGGCACGATCTTGACCAGGGCTTTCACGTCTTCCACTTTGTCCTCTGTGAACGGCCCTCCACGCGACATCTTACATGAATCAAACAGACTGTGTTTAGAAGATTGCTGAAAGACTCCAAGGCCTTCACTTTGGGAGACAAAATGAAGGAATTAGTTTACTTCCACCCCCAGGGAAATCGCTCTGGTAACAAATCACTTCAGGGGTGTGAAAGCGGCTCTCTGCACTGCCCTGCTTTAAGTCCTTCTGTGACTAACTGTGGACTGCCCACACAGCTCCTGTGGCTGACCACAGGGCCTTTGGACAGGGCAGCTCTGTCTAATGAACCCACTGGGACGATGTATCAACTCATGCAGCTCCATGGGGCAGCAATGTGGCCTGGACTTCTATCCAGATGACAGCAATCCATGTTTCCTGTGACTACACTGGCTTATCACACAAACAGACACTTGAGGGACTAGAAGGTGCCTTGATGGCAGGGAAAGCAACATCTCTCTCAGGGTAAAGGGACAGTCTGAAGTAAAGAACCGTGAGAGATATTATAGCATGCCTGTGGGGAACCAACAGAGCACTCACTCACTCTCCTTTATCATAGGCTTGGGAAGTCCTCCAAGGCTCTTACTGGCCCATTTCGAGGAGGAAGTTAGGACAGAGACCACAGATGAGACAAGAGCTGCGTCAAGATTCTAATGCCTCAGAGTTGCAGTTTTTACAAAATAAGTGGGGCCCTCCAGATAGCAACAAGATCTTTCCCGGCTACACAATACCAATGTGGACTATATAGAACTGTGCACTGTTGACCAAAAACAATAGGAGACACTCAACGCCACCAAGAGCCTCCCAATTCCACCTTTTTGCACTGGAGTTTATAATCCTACACCCTATTTCACTAAATGGTCACATTTAAATATTTTTTTCTTATTTTATATGTGTGGTTTGCCTGTATGTTTTGTCTGTCTCCCTATGGAGCCCTGGCTGTCCTGGAACTTGCTACATAGACCTAGCTGGCCTCAAGCTCAGAGATTTGCCAGTCTCTGCTATCATTAAAAGCATGTGCCAGCCAACACACCCAGGTTGCCTGCATATATGTGTACTGTATGAATGCCTGCTGCCCTCAGAGTCCAGAAGGGGACAATGGATCCTCAGGAATCAGAGTTGTGGACTAGGTGTAGTGGGAATCAAACCCAGGTCCTTGACGAAATCAGCAAGTACTCTTAACTGCTGAGCTGTCTCTCCAGCCCCTCATTTTTATCTTACAAAGCTTATGCACTTAATCTGTGAATTCCAAGCTGGGGAAGATTGATAAACTAGAGGCCATATCTTAGTATGTTAGCCAAATTCTGATGAAGTAAATACCTATGACTATCCAGTACCACATGGACTAGTTGTGAGGGACACTGAGTCATAGGTTCCTATACTTTGTCTTCATTTGATGACATCCCTAACTCCTTCAAATTCCTATTTATCTCTAGTTCCCATATACATGAAGCAGGCAATACCTCTATTAGTGATGAGCACACCCCACTAATGATGCATCTCTGAAACACATCGATGCCAAGAACCAAATCCCCTTGGCACCAGGGCTCTCACAGGTCACTCAGAGCCTTTCAGTTGTGTATCATTACAATACTTTAAAGATGATGAACCAGGGTGTGGCTAAAGCAGTGATTCTCAACCTGTGGGTCACAACCCCTTTGGGTGCTGAAGGATCTTTTCACAGAGGTCACATATCAGATATCCTGCATAACAAATATTTACATTATGATTTATGTAAATAATTTATGATTTATGCAAAACTAGTTTTTGAATGAAATAGCAACAAAAATAATTTTATGACTGGGGGTCACTACAACATGAGGAACCGTATTAAAGGGTCGCACTGTTAAGAAAGTTGAGAACCTATGGTCTAAAGCCTCCCAATCACCAAGTGAGGTGGCACACATCTAACCCCAACACTAGGAAGGCTGAGGCAAAATAATCACTTCTTTAGATATGAACCAAGTATAGAGCCAGCCTCGGCTACGTGAGACCCTGTCTCAGAAAAAAAGCTCCTAATGCGCTTGCATGGTTAGTGCTCTATGCTGTGACATAAGGAGCCCCCACAGTCACAGACAAGAGCCCACTCCTCCCACAAAGACTGTGACTCAGTTTCCCTGTACCTGTGTAGCCTGTGTATCCAGGCTCTGAAAGGCTGGGTGCAGAGTGCACCCCCTTGCACCTGTCAAAAACTCCACACAAAGGCACTCCAAACAAGCCCCCGCACCAGCTCTATTATAGTATGGTGATGATGATGTGAACTCAGACTGTCAGGTCTCATCTAAAATCAGCACCACTGCCCTCCAAACACATCACCTAGACCACACACAGGAAAAGGGCCAAGAGTCAGACCCATGGAGAACAGGTGTGTGGCACTTCCGGGGCTCTTAAATCCCACTTCAGAAACTCCCAGTAGCACAGTGAAAGGTTCCACCAGGTACTAGGCTGCTAAGAACCTTACTTGCCTCATTGCATTGAGGTCTTACAACAATCCTAAGAGTTGTCCAATCCCCTGGGCAAACAAAGCCAGGCACTGTAATGTCTCTGAACTGCCAGATTCCAAAGCAAGCTCATATAATTTAGTTGACTTTCCAAACCTGTCTGTTTAGTTTTGTCCCAAAGATTTCCAAAGTTGAAGCTGAGAAAAAGGCAGACTGCTCAGTCTCCCCCTTCCTTTGACATGTGTGCACTGAGATATCCCACAGGTCCTGGAGTAATGCTGGACCCTGGCTCAAAGGTTCTCATCAGGGCTATTTGCAAAGGGCTGTCCTGCCCATGGCTAGCAGTCTAGATGAGAAACAGCTAAAGTCTGCAACACTGCTCTGTCTGGCTAAAGTCAGGTCCTAGCAAACACCAGGATCAGCTGGAGCTGGGTGACATCCAGCTTTGCAAGCTCCTCAGTGCTAGTCCCCTTCTGGGCAGGGTCTGAAAGCCGCCAGAGTAAACAGCTTTCTAGCAGATTCACAAAGGAAGTTGGACAGTCAGATTTCACACAGGGGACTCATGCGCCATCAGCACAACCACAGAAGCCACTGTGTAGCTTCAGTTCTGCAACATAGAGGCTTCCAGTACACCAATAACAGACACAGACAAGCACGGGTGAGACTATGCACCTTAGCCTGTAGAACATTTTCACAATCAGGGCCACCCCATGGGAAGCCCTAAGGACAACGAATCCATCTCTGCTCAGTAACTCCTGGAAAGCCTTAGGCTCAGTAAATCACTGAGAGGGAGCTGACCACCAAGGTCCAGGAGCTTCCCTGAACCTTGGTTCTCTCTCTGCCTTGACTGCTCTGGTGACTCCAGTACTGCAGGCTGTCTAATGTCACATCCACCGTCAAGGGACCAGTTTACTCTACACAGCAGTCTGCAGAAAACAGAAACATCTAAGTCCTCCTTAGGCCAATTTCTCAATTTCATTAATCTGCAGAGAGCAGGACCACGGGTCACTATCAGCAGCAGAAGGGGGTAAATCTCAGAATATGGCCGTTTCTAAAAGTCCCAGGCTTGGGACAATCAGCACTGAGGCTGTGCAAGTCCCATTCAAGTAAGAGTAAATGGTTCCCCTAGTGCATCTCAAGCATGTTTGTGTTCCCCTCCATCAGAGAGTAGCTGCCATAGCCCTGGATGAGGGATGCTATCCTGACCAAGAGAGAGACAGCAGCTTCCCTTAGAGATAAGTACCGACAACATACACAGTCTAAGTTCTCATTAACACACTTCTGTGTCTAAGGCACATGATGTGTCTCCATGGTACTCTCTGCAGATCCCTTCCTTCAAAATCCGCAACCCAACAGCATCAAGGCATCCTTACCCATGCTGGCAGTGAGGAAGTTGGGCATAGAGTACTGAACTCAGAGTTCTGCTAGCTGAATGGCAAGGTTTACACCACACACTTTCTGAATGAAAGCTGGCTTGGGGATCAGACACACGAGCCGTACATCCCAGACTTCAGCTAGTATTTTATCTGCAGGGAGCGAAAAGTTGTGCAACTCACCCACTTCTCCGCTGCCCACCTCTCTGGGAGCAGCAGCTGTAGGTGAGAATCCTGAACATGTCAGTGAAGGCGCTGCCATCAGGAGGCTTGGTGATGAAGACACTCTGGCCACAGAGGAAGACCAGGAAAGCGATAGCCACGCAGACAGTGGGAATCAGGTAGCCTGTGAGAAAGCTTACATTCTGCTGAATATAGGCAATGCCTCCTAATGACAGGATCGCTCCCAAATTAATGCTCCAGTAAAACCAATTGAAAAATCTCCGAGTGGCTTCTGGACCACGATCTTTGACCTAAAGTAACAGGGAAAAAAATACGTAAGAACATGTGATCCTCTACATTTTTCATGTTCTGTTAACATGACAAACTTTACTGTTTTTAATACTTAAATGACCACCCAGCCACCCACAGCAGCTACAAGCAATGCCACCACACCAAGTACCTAATCATCTCCATTACGAGAGCAGATACAGGGTGTCTCAAGTCTCTGCTCTCAGAAAACAATAGGACACAATCAAAATGCTATTTACAGATCCAGCCCAGTCTCTCAACAAAAGATATCTTGTACTCAATCATTCCAGGAGCTGAAGCCCACTCCAAATGCAAGGAAGTCCTAGTGTTCAAAGTAAGCTGACCTTGAAACCAGCAGGAATGATCCTTAAAACAGGTTCCAGAACCTACAGCAAAATCATCATCTTGGATTATCAGGAGCCTGCACGCAACTGCTCAGTGCTGTCATATGGAGATTAGGGCCTCGCTGAACTTAGCACAAGTACTAGGACATTGCCAAGTAGGCTGTGGCTCCATGCACTTAAGTAAGGATTACTCAGAGGCAAGGCATGGAGCCCAAACATCAGAGTCTTTGATAAGCCTACAACTAAGCTGTAGGCATAGTAAACAGTTATAATCACAAAGTAGTTTTAGATTAGAAAGGTTATTCAGTGCCAGTGATACACACCTGTAATCCCAGCATTTGAGAGACAGAAAGCAGGGAAATCATGAGCCGGAGGCTGGCCTGAGCTACACAAAAGATCTCATCAACACACTCAAGAAGTGCTCAAAATTGGCCCCAAGCTAACTCTCCCCTTCAGGTGAAAACACACACACACACACACACACACACAACCCTTCTGCAGATCCCACCTGGCTGGTAGCTAGGCGAGTCAGGCCCAGCCTGGCTTCTTCCACCTGTGCTTTTTACATCTACACAGACACTCTCAGGACAGGACAGGTCCTAGTCAGCAGCATCATTCTGCAGTTTCATTGCACAAATGGTCTTGAGCAAACCCACAGCCCAAGATTGACTTGAACATATACAGACACATCCTTAATGGATGGATAGGGTTAAAATTGACTCCATAGCACCTCCTCTGATTCACAGAGCAATCTCTTCCCTCGTACCAGGAGCAAAGCTGCCAAGTACAACATGCAATAAGGCCTCTGCTTGGCACTCATGGTTTCCTACAGAGTATTTAAGGTGAGGGTACAAACTATACAGTCAAAACTGAGTATCCCTTGACAATTATTAAACTCCAAATGATAGCTACTGTGTTGGCAAGTCCTTTGTTTGAATTTAGTCAGATAGTTATAATCATGTCAAACTAAAAAAATCCAAGTTGTTGGTTTGATCTTTCCTTTCTTTAGGGCCAGGGACTTCACACGGGTCCCTGCAGATATTAGATATGACCTTGACCACTAAGTGCCATTGCTAGCCCCCAAATCAAGCAAGCAACCAACCGTAAGGATTTTGTTCTACACACGTCAGTTCTAAACAAAGGTTCCACTCTGAAGGCGGGCATCACTGCAATAGTTTATAGTCACAGTTTCTTACAGCAGAGGCACAAGCTTTTAAATGTTACTCAACAGTGAACATCAATGTCCATGACACAGTGGAGGCAGGCCAGAAGAAAAACACATAAGCAAAGAAACAGAGAAAATAAAACTCAAAGTACATACATACATACTTTCTGTTTGTTTTCATTTTGTTTTTTGAGACAAGGTTTCTCTGTGTAGCCCTTGGCTGTCCTCAAACTCAGAGATCCACCTACCTCTGTGTTCCCCTCAACCCCTGCCCCAGTGCTGCGATTAAAGGTGCGCCACAACTGCCTGGCTCTTTATTCTTTATATATACACTGTACTTTGTGTGTGTTAAATACCACCTACACATAAACATGAAAGGGAAGGAGTCAGTTTAAAGAAAAAGAAAAGCAAAAGCACCTCTTTGGAAATGGGATCAGTTGTCCAGGCCATCCTCAAACTCCTGGGCTTAGATAATCTCCCTGCTTCAACCTCTAGAACTGCTGGAAGTACAGACATGCACCACAATGCCCAGCACAAGACAGGGAACATTAGATACTAACTGAAATGTTCCAAGCGCTTCCCATTACACATCACAGGATCACATACATCTTCCCGCATTCATAGAAACAGTCCTTCCTCCAAGACAGTAGGAAATACTTGTTCAACTGGCCTAGCAATACCCTAACCTAACCCTAACCCTAACATAAGCAAAAGTCCTTATGCCCTTTGTAAACTCGGTGGTCAACTGACTTTACTGTTCAAGTTTCCAGCCACAGTTGCTTCATAAAAGGAGGCCTACTTTCAGGGCCTCAGTAGCCACACACCATCCGTCAGCATACAAACGGAACTGCTGCTGACTGAGCTGTCTGTCACATGCCTCTCCTTGCCTTTGGCCAAAGGCCACAGCTTCCCAATATACCAGTCGCATGACATCATGACATCACCACATATCCTGCCAAGGCTGAACAAGCTCCCCATAACCCCTCCACACCCCATGAAAACACTGCAGTCAAATAGAGAGGAAAGGTCAGCAGGCCAGAAAGGAGAATAGGTTTGACGGTATCAGATTTGCAGGAGCCTAACCTCTCCCCACTGGAACAAACACCACCCTGGGTGTCCTGATGTCATGCTTCAGCACAATCTCAGCACTTAGAATCTCTGCTAAAGCAAAGAATTCCTACAGAAGCCTGACTCAAAACTAAAGCAAACCACAAAGGAAGTACTGTCTACTCTACCTGCATGGTAGTTTTTACCTCGTAGGGTCTAAGTAACCCAGTATGGGTTCCAACTCCTTATGTAGCTGAGGCTGGCTTTGAAGTCCTAGGCCTCGTGACCTGCCTTCCAAGTACTGGAGTCTTAGACAAGCACCTAGCACTCAGCTCACTATTTCGAGTATCACCAACCAAGAATGATTGACCTCTGGCGACTGGTAAGTACTAGGAAAGGCAAGGGGCAGAATTTTGCTTTCAAATGAACCACCTTTGAGAGTGACTTATAGATCTGCACTCACTTTGAAGTAACCTGGTACTTCTGCTCACAGCCACAGCCTGGCCCATCTCACTTGAGAGGGCACTCTGGCAGCACCAGTCAGAGAAGCAGAAGCACCTTAAAGACAGCAACCCACTCCTCTAAACAGGAAAGGCCAGCAAGAACTGCCCCAGCACAGCAAGAACTGCCCCGGCACAGCACCCTTCCAGCCATCAGGCTTCTCCTGCAAAGTAGCTGACGCATTAGAAACAAGGGAGGTCTTGAAATCTCCCTCAAAGAACAGTCATGAGGCAGCGGAGAGCAAATGCCTCCTTAAGGATCCCAGTTACCTGCTAAAGATGCAACTTACACACCACAAGATGAACCTACGTGTGGTTCATGGTCTCTCGCAGTCTCAGAGCTGTCAAACCACCACTGCCCTGGCCAGAAGCCCATTTATCTGCTTACTCACTGAAGTGCTCCCAACACCCCTGGGAACCCTAACCTCTTGCTGTAGGTGGGTAGCATGTTCACAGAAGACAGACTGCGGTAAGTCAGCTGTTCATCAGTAGAGGGGCCACACCTTACTTTTCACTGAAACATCTCAAAGTTATAGAGAAGTTGAAAAAAAAGGAGGATGTGTCCTTCTCTTACATTTTTAGCTCTCTAACTTCTGTTAAAAACAAAAAATACTGGGCCAGCACAATGAGATGGCTCAGCAAGTAAAGGCATTTTCAGCAAGCTTGAAAACCTGAACTCCATCTCCAGAATCTGAATGACAGGAGAGAATCCACTCTTGCAGGTTGTTCTGACCTGAAATGCACAACGTTACCATGAAAACACACACACGAATAAAGACAGAGGCAGGTAAATCTGTGAGTTCCAGGCCAGCCAGGGATACACAGAAAGACCTTGTCTCAAAAACAAACACGTAAACAAAAGAGCTCACTGACTGCCCCCATACACACACACACACACACACCTCTTTGACTGAATCTCCTAAAACCAAACCACTCTTCTATGTAACAAAGGCACAACCAAACCTAAGACCATCCTAAGCACCCAAAACAGGGGCTTTAAAAAAGACAAATGGTTGGGGTGCACACATCTGAAATCCCAGCACTCAGGAGGTAGAAGCTGGAGGATCAACATTATTTTGATGCCAGTCTGTGCTATACATGGAATTCCAGGCCAGCCTGGTTACAGAGCAAGAAGAGAGATCAAAAAACAAAACAAAAATCAGTGGAAGCCTGGCATGGTGGCACACACTCCTCACACCACCATTCAGAGGCTAATACAGGTTGGACTGCCCATCTGGGCTACTTAGTCAGTGTGAAGACAGCATGGACTACACAGAAAAATCCAAGGTCAAAAAAATAAAATGGCCAAGAACGGAGGGGGAGACATGACTTGGGCAAAGGCAGGAATATTAGTAGTTCAAGGTCATCTTCTACTAGTGAATTAGAGGCCAGCCTGAGCTACACTGAAACCCTGTACCAAAAATATAACAAAATAAAACAAAAACCCACAAACGGAAAACAAAACCAAAACACCAGAGAGCCAATCACTGAGCACATCCAAGTGGCTGTGAAGTTTCTCTAGGGTCCCAGATCCAGAGGGTCTCTCCTCCAGATGGTGTTAAGTGTGGAGATTCTGGAGACAATTCCAATTACTCTGTGGAAGAGCACCTATTCTTAGCTACAATGACGTGTGCAGGCTGGGACCCACTCACAGTGGCCCTCACAGGAGCCATTCAACAGGCCTGCTAGGGAGAGCTAATCATTGGTCTAGTATCTACTGGAGAACACAGACTGTGGAACAGCTGGGCCTGGACAGACAGTCACCCCATGCATACTACAACCAAAGCTTCTCAAACTGTGTGTAACTTGGCAACAGTAACAGGTTGCTGAATGCACAAGGACCAAAAACAAACTCAGAATCAATGTGCAATGGACCAGAGATGTTTCTGGCAGGGCTTGCCCACGCTGCATCCTGTGACGTCTGTGGCCTTGATTCTGCACAAGGACCAGATGCACTTTACACTGCACACACTGACATGCCTCATGACTACAAAAAATGTGCCTGACACTCCCTGGTTAGATTTAACACTACTTCATACTATGAGCTGCACTGTTTCCACTGCACAGAGAACGTTTTTCTGCTCTCACAGAAGCACAGTGTTAATTCCAAACAGCCAAGACTTTGAATATGTCCCTACCAGTCATCACTTTCAAAAGCTATGGCTTTGGAATGTATCAAGTTGTGTAAATACCCATCTTATTTCTGTACAAATTGGACTTCATCTTTAATAAATGGTAAGTTATTCATATAGCAAAGAACTGCTTTAAAACAAATTTGTGACTTGGGTGATACCAGTTAATGTTTGATTTGAATGTCTATTTTAGACTCTGAGTCACATAAGTTCTTGGGTGAAAGGGGCTGTGAGTGCAAAGTCTAAGGAGCTCTGCGTACACCATGAGACTCAAACTATGCCAACGTGGAGATGCACAGTAGAGGTACACTTTGTGTGGTATGGCCCAGTTTGCTGCTTACTTTCCTGTCGATGTGATAAACACCATGACCAAGGCAACTTATAGAAGGAAGGATTTATTTTCCAGAGGGCTAAGAGTCCATTATAGCAGCAAATATGTGGGCTACAACAGCAGGTATTGATCTCAAATAAGGCCCAATCCCAGTAACTTACTTCCTCCAGCCAGGTCACACCTAATCCTCCCCAGTCACCAACTAGGGACCAAGAATCCAAATATATATGAGACTTATGAGGGTCATTTCGTGCAAACTACCACACCTAGGCTTAAGACATTCAGACAGAGCTAAAGTGCTTTGACCCTGTGTCTTCATATAGCACTAGAAGCTAAGCTCATTGGAACTGCCCCGTGTGAAAATTCTAAAGTGACAACTACTTCTTTTGCTTATGTTTTACTTTTACGAACCACTGTCTTGCTCTGTAGCCCGTAACAGCCTAGAGCGATATAGACTGAGCTGGCCCAAGTTTGTGGCAATCCTTCTGCCTCAAAATCTGAAGTACTGCAGTTACTACTTCTGGCAGAGTTGAGATGTGCCCTCACTGAATTGGTTAGCCTTGTGGACCATGTAATCGAGGCTTCTGAACATGGCCCAGTCCTATATTCATGGTGCTACTCTCTGAGCAAATGATTTTATCTTGGTCACTTAAATTTCAGGCACTCAAAGATCAGTTTAGTGCCAAGACCCAGGGTTCCTTCCCTGCAGCCACAAAGAACCCTCTAGCAGTCCCTACTGCACTCCTCCCACTTCTGAGTCCACCCCTTTCTTCCAGGCCACTGTCTCCACTCTAGGCCACATGCACCAGCTGCAGCCTGAGCTGTGCACGCGCTCACCCACCTGCCACACAATCCACTCTCTATGGCAGCCACTTGCAATCTCTTTGCAATGAGACAACATGTGTCAGGTTTTAGGAGACATCTGGCCTCTATGACTACTCAATTCTACAAGTCTAGGGGAAGCAGGGAAGATGAGTAAGCAGGAAAGAGCAGGACCTTAAAGAGTTTTATCCACAGAGCCTGCCACTCCAACCCCACATAATTTCCACTGCTTACAAAATACTCGATTTGCATTTGACCACTAGATCCATTCTTAGCCTGTGAGAGCCCTAAAAGGGGAAGCTGAGCAGCTGAGGCACCCAGGCACTAACAGACCACTTCTGTTCTCCCAAGCTTTGGCTCCTCCTTCACCTCTTGGTCTTGGTGTTCAGAGCGGCAGCATGGTTTTGGACTTTCCTACCCAGCCCACCCCAAAACTTATTTAAAACAATGAAGATGAAAACTAAAGTGCTTGCCCGTAAGCTTGTAAACGGAAAACTGGGGCAGTGGTGGGTCTTCGTACATGCATACAATCCACATCTATACAGCTTCAACTTTTCTTTCAGATTTTAACCCAAATGACTCCGCCATTAGAAAGAACCTTCTCTTGAAACCCGCCCTGGCCATCACGTCATGAATAATCACCTCATTGGGTGAAGCCCTCCCTACCACCCAGATCACACCTGCTTTCTGTCTACTCAAGGGCTTCCACCCACACTACAAGCAAGTTCCCCCAGAGCAGAGGGTGGGTGTGGTTCCCGCCCCTCCTTCAGTGCTGTACCAGATGCAAGGGCAGATGTGGATACAGGGTCCGGCCAGAGAGTGTTAGGCTCTCTTTTTACCAGTCATGAAACTTGTGCGAGGTGTGGGCTCCTTTCTCACCTGGATTAGAAGTAGCCTTGCTCTCCCTCCTACCCACTCAGTAGGCGTCGGAGCACTCTACAAGGAAGTGCCCCCACCCCTGACAGGTCTTCTTCCTCCCCTCCCTAACTAGAAGGAAGAGATCAGAGGCAAGTGATCTTATCTACACTACAAGAGAGATTCCCTGGCCAGGAAGTATCCCCTTCCATAGCCTTAATCTTTCTCAAGATGCGAGGTGCAGGTGACTGGGTTGGGGAGCTTGGTGGGCAGCTCCTTGCTCTCCCATCAGTCGCTCAGTCAAATGTGCAGGTTGAGGTAAAGGGGTGGCTCCTTCCATCAGTGGAGAACCCTGGGGCATGTGCAGGTACACAGAGTACCGGGACGGTCCCCGTATCTTCAGCGTAGCGCACCTAGCGCAAAGTCAGGCGTAGGTTCAGGTAGGCGTGGTGCACGGTAGGTGCAAAAACAAAACAGGGAGGACGGGAGCGGGTCCGGCTCACCTGGTCCGCGCCGAAGGGAGTTATGTTGGCCTTGACCGTGGCCACACCGAGTCCCACGAGCACCAGCCCCGCGAAGGTGGCCGGAGCGCAGCGGCGCGCGGCGACATCGGGACACACCGCCGTGCCGTTGGGGAAGGGAGCCGAGCAATTGCGGACGAGCTCGGGGCTCGGGTCCCCGCAGAGCGCGGCGCGCGAGCGGGGCGCGGCCAGCAACGGGAAGGCAAGCATGCCGAGCAAGTAGAGTGCCAGGCTGAGCAGGATGGCGCGCGCCCGGCCGAGCCTCGCGTCGGCGAGCCAGCCCCCGAACGGCGAGCCCAGGTAGGTGAGGCCCATGAAGAGCAGCAGCGCCTGGCTGGCCTGCGCGCCCTCCCAGTTGAACGGCGCGCCATTCAGGAACAGCACCAAGTTCGCCGTGATGCCGTAAAAGGCGGCGCGCTCTAGCAGCTCGGCCAACAGCACCGCCCCGCACGCCGCGCGCCGCCCCGCAAACGCCCCGGCCGCCGCCGCACTCCGCCGCGAACCAAGCAGCGGAGCCCGCTCAGCCTCCATGGCTAACTCCCTGAGTACCAGGTTGCCGAGCTCTCGCGAGGATACGCTCCCCGCCGCCTCACTATTGGGCAGGAGGAGGACTTCCGGTCCGGCCCCGGAAATGGGACAAAGCGTGGCAGCTGCTTGTTGTTGAGATACCTGGAGGTATTGTGGTTCCCATTGCTGGAGGAGACCCACGGGGAAATTCGAACCCTACGCTCCGAGGTTCCGGAACCACGCTGATGTCCTAATCCAGGTCACCTGCGTTTAACTCTTCTCTCCTTCCATCTTCTCTGGTACCCGGGGTCAAGTCTAAGCCTTATTCCCCTGACAGTCTCGGCGTTCTCCCCCCATCCGCTAGCTTTTCTCTGTCTGTTTGGCTGGAATCTCTCCCTCACTCCTGAATGATCCGGCCATTCCTTCACCAAACCCTGCCCTCTAAGAAAAACCTGCCAAAAAAAAGTCCAGTTCCATGGCGGTGGTGGTTGCCCACCTGAAGCTGATAGCTGCTCAAGACCCCGCCTAAAAGCTACCATAGTTGGCACCATCAACCCCCCCCCACCGCGTCTACAAGGTATTTAAGCCCCCTCCTTTAGACAGACAGGCCTGTGATTTTTTTTTCTTTCCCCCACCCCCCACCTCATCTCTGGGGACTGGAGGGTCACCCTGAAGTGCTTTGCACAAGTAAACCTGGTCCTTTACTTTTTAATTTAGCTTGAACTGGCTTACTACGGCGGCGGCGGAGAAACCTATCATCTTGGTGCCAGAAGCCCTGGACGAGTTGAACCTTCCCTGCCAGACAGACCCAGTTCCCTGACCACGTGGGAAACCACTCTTCATTTTATCTTCCTCTCTTTTTGACAGGACCGACTTTTGATACCGCTCCAGGCAACACCAATCCGCTTCGGAGCAAAGACCATCTACGATGGATGCATTGCTCAAGTCTTCAGTCTCCAGCACAGGCTTGGAAATAGGCAATTTCTGGTCTAGATCTCATCCTCAGTCACCCCTGGGGTGTCTACTGCAAAATTTATCCAAATTGGGCTGTCTAACACCATACGTCCAGAACACCTTTTTTCCTTTTGCTCTGTGACCTGGCCTCAATACACCCTTGATAACAAGTCAAGATGGCCACCAGAGGGAACTCTTCAACATCCTCCATGATCTTAAAATTTCGGCCCATATAAACAAGTGGTCTGAGCTCCCTTATATCCAGGGATTTGGGGTTCTGCGCTCCTGCACCTCTCTCTGTAGCCAGTGCCCCACGGCACAGGTTTTGTTGGCTAGGGTTGAGGCACCTCCAGACCCGTGTTTATCTGGGGACTTGGACACTGACCACTCTGCCTTGACCTTGCCATCTGTTTCACTGGCATCTTCACCCTTTCCCCGGAGCCTGCTTCCCCCTTCCCCTCTTACACTGCAATGTTTCTCCGTGGTCATTGCACACAGATGGTGCACAGACCTACATGAAGATAAAACATCCACACATAAAATAAAACGAAATTAATCTTTGGGGACTGGAGAAATGGCTCAGCAGTTAAGAGCACCGTCTGCTCTTCCAGAGGCCTTGAGTTCAATTCCCAACAACCACATGGTGGCTCACAACCATCTGTAATAGGTTCTGGCATAAAGTTAATAGGCTGCTCATATATATAAAACAAATACATAGTTTTTCTTTAAAAGGAAAGGAAAAGGTCTTTGGTGGTGCACACTTTTAATCCCAAGTCTTGGGAGACAGAGGTAGGTGGTTTTGCATAGTGAGTTCCACTGAGGCTGCATAGTCAGACCCTGTCTCAAAAAGGAAACAAGGATGCACGATGGAGAGAGAGTAGACTCTCCAGCACGTTTGTTCACACATAACACACAGGAAATTAAAACAATAAAACGACTGCTAAAGCCGGGCGGTGGTGGCGCACGCCTTTAATCCCAGCACTAGGGAGGCAGAGGCAGGCCTGGTCTAGAAGAGCTAGTTCCAGGACAGGAACCAAAGAGCTACAGAGAAACCCTGTCTCGAAAAATCAAAAAAACAAAAAACAAAAAAAACAAAACAAAACAAAAAAACGACTGCTAAATGTGATGTGTGGGCAAAGACTGTAGTGGGATGACAGTCCATTTGGACTGACTGAGCTGGTGTCTCGCTGCTTATTGTAAATGTGTAGTTTGGATGGTTCTAAACTCATCTAAAGGGATTAAGCTGACTTCCTCAGGGAAACGCAGAACTAAGAGGAAGAGTAGATTGGAGGGCCTCAAAGTGTGTGTACGGAGGAATCTTGGGCAGTGCTCTGAGGTCCCTGAATTAGAAACTTTGAGAACGGAGACAAAGCCAACACAGAATGTTCTAGTATGGTCACAGTGTTGGGGGTGATGGTGGTAAGGAGTGAGCCAGTGTCTTCATTAGCTTCAGTTGTCAGCTTGACAGATGGGAAGAGGAAACCTTTGTTGAGAAATTGTCTTCATCAGATTGGCCTTTGGGTGAGTCTGTGGGGGCATTTTCTTCATTGGTGATTGATGTGGAAGGTGCCCAGCCCATTGTGGGTGATGCCACCCCTGGGCAGGTGCTTCTGAGTTGTGTAATGAAAGTAGCTGAGCAAGTAAGCAGCAGTCCTCCATGGCTTCTGCTTCAGTTCCTGTCTCCATCTTTCTGTCTTGAATTCCTACCCTGACTTCCCTTGATGATGAATTATAAGCTGTAAGCTAAAATAAACACTTGTAGTTTGTTTTTGGTCAGTCACAACAACAGAAATCAAACTAGAAAAAATTTCCTATTTCCTTGAAAAATATTTGGTTATCTTTAAATCTTGTGTGTGTGCTGTCCCATCAGAGGCTCCTTGGAACTGGAGTTACAGGTAATTGTGAGCTATTTGATGTGGGTGCTGGAAACAATTTAGATCCTCTGGAAGAATAGCAACAGATCTTTACAGGTGAGCCATCTCTGCAGCCCTTAGCAAGATCCTATTTCTCTGAAATGTCTGAAATAGGCAGTACAGGTTAGTCAAGGGTTCCCAGACAATGAATGTTAGGGGGACTGTACAACTAGACAGCGACTGCTAGGATATAAGATTGGGGGGCGGGCAGAGTCTTGTCTTAAAAAGAGGTAGGCAGATCTCTGTGAGTTCGAGACCAGCCCAGTCTACAAGAGCCAGGATAGGCTCCAAAGCCACAGAGAAACCCTGTCTCAAAAAACAAACAAACAAAAAAATTGGTTGTATGGATAAAATAAAAACTACTAAGTTTTTCATTCTGCATAGGTAAGCTGTATGGTCTGTTGGCCATATCAAGGTAGAGCTGTTATCAGCTGGAAGTGAACCATTGATCAAAAACAAAGAGGCTAATGTTGGAAAGATGAAGTCAGGAGTGCATACTGCTCTTGCAGAAGACCTGAATTAGGCTCCCAGCACCCATATCGGGTGACTCACCCACCACTTGTAACTCCAGTTCCAGGGCATCTAATGCTCTGTTCCGGTTCTGAGGGGCCCGCACTCAGGTGTACAAACCCACACTCAGATATATATACACAATTAAAAATATTTTTTAAGATGCAGAAGTTTCACATGTAAACCTGGTTGTCTTGCTGCACAGAGGCTCAGGCAATCTGAGCTCATTCTTCTGAACCAAGAGTCAGGCCATGGTAGCCTGGGTGTAGTCTTCCTGGGTGTAGTCTTCCTGGGTGTAGTCTTCCTGGGTACCATTGCCACAGGCTTGGACTTGCAACCTGCTTTGACTAAGAATAACAAGAGTCCTGGGCCAGGTCTGAGTCTTAAGACTTTAGAAGTTCTGGCAGCCTCCGCTCCACATGCTTTGAGCCCCCCGAGCTACACTGTTAGGAATACAACTGCCATGCTGGAAATGCCAGCCTTTGACACAGTAGTCATAATTAAAGATTAATTAAAAAAAAAAGATAACAAAAACATGCAACAAAGAGGCCGTGAATTTGATGGCACTGGAGAGATGACTCAGTGATTAAGAGCACTGACTGCTCTTTCGGAGTTCTCAAGCTCAATTTCTAGCACCCACATGGCCTATCATACCTGTCTGCAACTCCAATTTCAGGGCTTCTGGCACCCTCACACAGAAATACATGCAGGTAAAGCACCAACAGACAGAAAAAAAAAAAAGCCATGAATTTGAAAGAGCAGGATTGGAGGGGAGCACATTGGACAGTTTGACTGTTGACATTTCCTCCTATTTGGACTGGGTGGGGCGAGTCACTGAACTCTCCCCCTGAGATGCTAGCTGCTTCCCACAGCACTTGCCAGCTATCTGTGTGTGCTTCTGACCTAGCTGCATGTGACTGTATGGTGCCAGCCGCTGCCAAAGCGTCCAGACAGTAGAAACCCCAGCAATGAAAAGTTGTCCATATTGAGATAACTGCTTTGGTCCACCCACACTCCTGTTGAAAACCCCTCACTCATGTTCTGTATGCTGTGGAATAATTCTGTACACTGTAAAGACATGTTTCATTGTTAATAAACTGATTGGCCAATGGCTAGGCAAGATTTGGGGGGCAGAGAGAATGCTGAGGAGAGAAAGGGCAGGGTTAGAAGAGACACCATGAGATGTAGACTGAGCAGCATGGGAAGTACATGGATGAGGTAATCAAGCCTTGGGGCAGCCATAGAGCAAGAGAAACAGGTTAATTTCAGTTATAAGGGCTAGCTAAAAACAAGCCTAAACTGTCGGCTGAGCATTTATAATTAATATTCTCTTTGTGGTTATTTGGGACTGGCGGGACAGGAAAGTCCACCTACATCTGTAAGCAAGCCCAGTATTCTCATTGGTTCCCCATGCTGGACTGTGATAGTCATTCTTTGACTTGTCATTGGTGCCCTGCATAAGGGAAAAGGCATTTAAGTCCCCTCAGTGAGTGTTTCAGAACCAGCATGTCATGGCTGCTCAGCCTTGGCACTCTGGTCACTTTTGCCTTTCTGGACCTGTCTGTTTCCTCAGGGAGTGATGCTGGCATGGCTTCCCAGCTTCCTACACCTTGTAGTCATGAGCAGTACTGTCTGCCTTCTGACTTCTCGTAGGTATGGATAGTTGTGAATTCTGTTATTCCAAAGTAGCAGTAGCAACTAAGATTCCAGACAACCTGAACAGAAGCAAAAGACATAAGAAAAAAAAAAAGCAGTCTGTGCTCTGATGTATTAATCTCAGGATGACTTTGAGTTTCTTTTAATAGAGGATGTGAGACCATCGGCTTAGAGAAATGAGCTGCTTCAAGTTCTCATTTTATTTGACCGTCTGGGGAGAAATCCGTGCTTCCTCGGTGCCTTTTCTCTTGTGCTTTAAAACCCACATGATGTCTGCGAACATCAATCATTCGTCATTGGAAGGGGAAAGGGCAAGAGGGAGGACAAGGGTAAGTGAAAGAAGACCAACTTCTGCTTCTGTGCATCATGAGATGTTCCGGATGTTAAGAGTGCAGTGATGCCTACCCGCCCACTGCTAACCGTTGCTTTTTATCACCATGTAGGCCAGGCCGGCCTCAAACACACAGAGATCCACCTGCCTCTGCCTCCCAGTGCCAGGATCAAAGGTCTTTAATCCCACACATCGAGTGGAATTTGTTCTGGGATTTTTTTAAATTTTTTATTTGTGTTTGTATGTGCAGGTGCTCTTTCTTGGAGGTCAGAAGAGCGTCTTGTCTCTCCTAGAGCTGAGGTCAGAGGCAGCTGTAAGCAGCTGGTCTGAACTTAGGATCTCAGTTCTGCTGGGATCCAAACTCAGGTAATCTGGAAGAGCAGCAAATATTCCCATTACTGAATCATCTCTCCAGCCCCTAAATTATCACTTTGTAATTTCTTAAGTATAATCTTAGTCTTGAATGGTGTGTTGGCACACACAAGTAAATCTAGCACTTGGAGGGTGGAGGGAGGAAAATCAAAGCCATTGTCAGCTTCAGAGAGGGTTTGAGGTCATGGTAGGATACATTAGATGTTGTCTCAAACTTTTTTTAATCTTATTTCTATATTGGAATAAAAAAACGGGTAATTTGCAGCTAAAATGTGTGCCTATTTGGGGTTAGACTGATAGGAAATGTTAATGGGGACAAAGACAATGAATGGGACTAGAAGCACTCATAAAAGTGACTCAACCCAGGGCTAGCAAGACGATTCACTGGGTAAAGCACTTGCCACCAAGCCTGCCCGCCTGAACTGGAATCCTGGGATCCACATGGAGGAGGGCGAGAACTGACTCCCACAAGCTGTCCTCTGACTTGCATACTTGAACTGTGGCACATGCATGCCCACACACACAATAAACAAGCGAATGAATGAATGATTGAAAAGTGAAATAAACTGAGCCCACGACAATAAACAAATTTGTAACTCGGGCGGAAAGGGGGCAATTTTTCAATTAATTCTGTTAGGGAAAGCTACTGAATATGGGAGAGGCAGTTTCACATTCTGTGCTGATTAAACTCCAGGAAGAAGACATATAAAATGAAAGGATCAAAAGTATATAAAAATTAAAAGAAGTTGGGAATATAATCTCAGGGAGCGAATTATTACTATTATGGTTGTTGTTATTATTATTAGTAGTAGTATTATTATTAGTAGTATTCAAGACAGGGTTACTCATTGTATCTCTGGCTGTTCCGAAACTCACTCTGTAGACCAGAGTTCCCCCTGCCTCTGCCTCCCTGAATGCTGGGATTAAAGACATGCGCCACCACTGCCTGACTGAGAGGATTATTTTTTAAACTGATGCTGGCAGAAGTCACATTGCACAATTTCTTCTGAAGTGACATAAACAGGTCACCCCAAATAAAAAATTCCAGTGGTGTTAGCCAGGCTGTAGTGGCACCACTGCCTTTAACAGGCAGGCGGATCTCTGTGAGTTCAAGGCAAGCCTGGTCTACAGAGCAAGTTCCAGGATAGCCAGGACTGTTACACAGAGAAACTTTGTCTTGAAAAACCAAACAAACAAACAAAAAATTCAGTCATGCTTGCTGGTCCGTGGTGCAGGACAGAGTCAGGTGGATCTCTGTGAGTTCAAGGCCAGGTTGTTCTGCGTAATGAGACCTGGTTTTTAAAAACAAAAACGAACAAACAAACAAACAAAAAAAACCCTGTAATCCTTATAAGTAATGCATACACAGGTGGTGGCATGGGGGGGGTGACAGGGGAGTGTTGCAGTATAAGAAAACAAGCTTTTCATGAAAAAACGAAATAAAAATACAATAAATTTAAAATTCAAAGCCCTGCATAGTGACACACACCTTTGATCCCAGCCCTCGGGACGCAGAGGCAGGTAGATCTCTGTGGGTTAAAGACCAGCCTGGTCTACAGAGCTAGTTCCAGGACAGCCAGGGCTATACAGGGAAACCCTGTCTCAACTCCACCCATCCCCCAAAAAGAGGGTACTTTTTGTAATTTCACCTGGAAAATCCGTGGTGCTGGTGGTGCTTTGGCAGCTGGTGTGTTGAGAGGACAGGCTTGAGGATGGAGCTCTCTTGGGGAGAATTGGAGATAGGCCCTCTCTGCCCAATTGCAGGTTGTGAACTGCAGGCTTTGGTGGGAGATTTGGCTCTAAACCACTGGTTATGATGTTGCTAAAAGGGATCTCAAAAGCCTGGAGACAGCCACGAGGTACAAGAGGGTACTGATACATTGAATTCCAGCCATGTAGATGCTGGGGTACTCTGTAGTCAATGGTCTTGTAGACGTGAGATTGGTGTGTGGAAGCCTTCTCTACATAGGTTTTTATGTTTCTATCTCTATGTAGTAGATCGAGAAACCTCAGTTGCTCATAAGAAAATGGAATTGATGAACACACAGCTCTGCTGGCTAGAAGTCTGGGCATTGCCATGACAGGCCCAGGACCTAAAATTTGTGAAGTGGCAGATAGCTCAGTTGGAGTTCAGGGTGCAGTGTAGTTCCTTGAGATCATGCGCTGAAATTCCCCCTTCCTTCCCACACTTCGTCTAGAAGTTGTGCCCCACCCCAACCCAGTCCCAGAACCTGCTGGAGTTGCCCACCATGTCAGGAATGCTCACTCCTTTTAAAGTGACAGGCACAAGTTGAGGCTCACTCTGTATAGTTCATACAGACAAAAAGGCCCAAAATAAAATGTCAAATAGCGCAGTGTTTATTTAGCAAATAATCTCTAAAGGCTCGAAGCCTGACTTGTGTGCCACTTTTATTCAAACAATTAGAATCTGAGTCCTAATAGCCCTTTGATCCCAACCCAGAGGGGATTGTCCTACCATGGGGACGTGTGACCTTATAAAATTTACTATCCCAAGATAGTGAGCTGCACTCTTAAACTCTGTCCAAACACAACCCCACACAAATGCCCATGAGACAAAGTAAACTTTCCTCTCTCCACTGCTACAGAGAGGCTCCATTCTCTTTCAGAAGACTCTCCCTCTTTCTCTTCTCCCCCACCCCCAGCTCAGAGTTGCCCACTGTTTCAGTCCACCCTGTCTAATTTTTATTATAACTTTAAAGATTTATTTTTAATTGTGTGTATATGTCTGTGTAGGGTTATGTACACGTGAATGTAGTCGCCCGTGGAGGCCACAGGCGTTGCATCTCTTGGAGCTGGAGTTGCTACTGGTTGTGAGCCGCCAGCATGGATGCTGGGAAGAGAACTTGAGTTTTCTGCAGAAGCAGCAGGTGCTCTTTCCTGCTAGCTACCCCTCTAGCCTCTTATCACAACTTTTTAATACTAATTCTAGTCTGATAAATACTTTCCTCCCAGCCTTTGGCTTATTGGTCCACCAGGACATTGTTTTCCTATTTTAAGGTGAAGAAGCAATACAGCTACAATTCTTCCTCTTGGTAATTCATGGCACAGGACGTGCCTGAGCCACCAGCAGAAGGCATGTGTCTATCGGGACGTGCTGTATAATTTTGCCTACCAAATTTATAATTTTAATTTCATTATTATTGCTGTTATTATTAGTCTATGTGTGTCTAAATTTGTACGCGTAAGTGCAAATGCCTGCAGAGACCAGAGGTGTCAGATGCCCTGCAGCTGGAGTCATATAGGTAGTTGTGAGCCACCTGACATGGTTGCTGGAAACTGAACTCAGATCCTCTGGAAAAACTATATGTACTCTTAACTACTGAGCCAGCTCCTCAGGCCTAAATTTAAAAAAAAAATTAAAAATTGTACTTAATTTTATGCCTGTGTGTGCATATGTGCATGTGTGCAGGTGCCCCTGGAGAGCAAAGGTATCACATCCCCTTAAGCTGGATTTACAGGAAGCTGTGAGCTACCTAATGTGAGTGCATGGAGCTAAACTTGGCTCCTCCGCAAGAGCAGCTAGTACTTGGAACCTCTGAGCCATCTCTCCAGCTTCTAGGACATGCGTAAGGAGGTCAGAAGACAACTCCTACGAGTCAGTCCTCTCCACCATGTGGGTCCTGGGGATTGAATTCAGGTTATCAGGCTTTGTAGCCAGTGGTTTTACCCATTGAGACATCCCATCAGCTCACCTACCATGGTTACTAAATAAAAACAGAACATATTAGACATAAAAACATCGATGGTCCCTCCTTCTGTTGTAGCAAGAACAAACGCAAACCAAAGGAAAACAAATGTCAACAACAAAAATGTTCTGTCCTTGGGGCTGGGGAAGTGGCTCAGTGGGTAGCTCCAAGTCCCAGGTTCCAGGTTCCACCCACAGTTTCACCGAAAATCAGACATGGGAATGCTTGTGGGGCATTTTCTTTTCTTTCTTTCTTTTTTGTTTTTTATTTTTTGCTTTTCAAGACAAACCGTTTTTGGCTTTAGAGCCTGTCCTGGAACTCTCTGTAAACCAGGCTGGGGTCAGACTCACAGAGATCTGCCTGCCTCTGCCTCCTGAGTGCTGGGATTAAAGGCGTGTGTCACCCCTACCCTCCACACCTCCAGCTGTCGGGCATTTTTCTTAATTAGTGATTGATGTTGGAGATTCCAACCCATTGTGGGTGGTACTACTCTGGAGCAAGTGATCCTAAATTCTATAAGAAGACACGCTGAGAAACCCTATGGGGAGTAATCCAATAAACAGCATCTCTCCCCTCCATGGCCTCTGCATCAGTTCCTACCTCCAGGTTCCTGCTTAGTTTGAGTTCTTATCCTGGCTTCCTTTAGTGATGGACTACAGTGTGGAAGTGTAAGCCAAATAAACCTTTGCCTACCTAACTTTTCTTTCGGTCATGGTGTTTCACCACAGCAATAGAAACATGAACTCAGACATTTGCTTTCTATTGCTGTTAAAACACTGACTAAAACCAACTGAGGGAGGAAAGGGTTTATTTGACTTACACTTCCATGCCATAGTCCATCCTGTAGGGAAGTTGGGGCAGGAGCCTGGAGGCAGAACCTGAATCAGAGGCCATGGAGGAAACATGGCTTGCTCCGGCTGCTTTCTTCCCCCAGCCCAGGGGTTATACCACCTACAGTGGGCTGTACCCTCTGCACATCACTCATCCATCAAGAAATGCCCTGCAGACTTGCCTACAGTCCAGTCTGATGAGGCATTTTCTCAGATGAGTTTCCTCTTCCTAGATGACCTTAGCTTGTCTCAAACTGACAGAAAAACTAAGCAGTATAGTGAGCTTGAAGTCGGCCTGGGTTACACAAACCCCTCTCTGCAAAATACAAAACACACATTTTTATAATGAAGTCAAAGACAGAGTATGTAAGCGCACCTGATGTAATGGGAGGCTCCAGCCTTCCCGATTCTCAGATTCCCATGTTGAGGGTACACTGAGATCTGTGGGGGAATGGACAGAGCACAGCTCAGTGCCTGTAACGACGTTCACACAGTCATCACCTGTGAACAGAGAGATTACTGTGAACTCATTCTCAGATTTGGAAAACTCGAAAATATGAACAGAATTCTGGTTAGTCACTGTTCTGGTCACTGTGATAAAAAAAAAATGGCTAAAACAAGCAACGTGAGGAAAGGAAGAAGCCATCCTGACCAGGAAGGTGTGGCAGTGGGAGCCCGCTGACACATGGACAGGTCAGGAATACAGACTGACAGGAAACAGGATCTGGCTATAAACCTCAAGGCCCGCCCACCTTCTCACCCTCAGCAGCCCACTTCCTCCCCTGAGGCTCCATTTCCTAAAAGTTCCATAATTGTACAAAACAGCAAGAGCGCCACCAGCCGAGGATCGTGCACTCACGACAGCCAGCCTGTGCAGGAGCTTTCACATCAGAACAGCACGTGCTTTTCTCAGGGCCATGGGATTCTGTGTGATTTTGACTCTTCTTCCATATGTTCAAAATGTTCCCCTTCTCTCCCCTTTCCCTGTAGCATAAATAATGAAAAGCCAGAGATAGATATTGGGGTTCAACCTCAAAACCAGAAAAGCAAAGCAGCCAATCCACTAGAGAAGTCTTAACCTCTACCAAGGCTGGGCGACTACAAACTAAACAGATTAAGCCTCTCTCTCTTCTCTCATTTTATAGTCCCTCTAGTACTGGGATTAAGGGCCTGTGACTCCGTGGGACTGGGATTGAAGGTGTGAGCCACCACCACCCCACGGGGATTTGTTTCTGCATTGATCTTGTGTAGCTCAGGGTGGCCTTGAACTCACAGAGTTCTGTTTGACTCTGTCTCCCAAATCCTGGGATTAAAGGTGTGTGTCACCTTTCTCTGACCTGTAGTGGCTTTAGTTTTGTCTCTGGTCTTCAGGAAAGATTTATTTATCAAAATATAAATAATATATCACTACACTTCCCCTCCCTTATCTTTTGTCTGTTTCTCTCTCGCCTTCCTTTTCTGTCATGCACTACTGCACACTCGCACACACAGGCACACAGCAACCCTCAGCCTGCAGCTTCATGGAGAAGTATAGGGGCACAAAGCCTCGACTCTCTAATAGCAACAGAGACGTGGGCTGCCTGTCCTATTATGAACATAAAAGAAAAAGACTTCAAGTGTTGATTTCGACAACAGAGTCATTTCTAAAGGCAGCAGGTCCTCGGAGCTCTCCTTAGAACATTCTAACTTTACAGAATAGGTGATAAAAATTTTTGTTCTCTCTGGTGCTAGGAACTTGGAAACAATCTGAGCAAACACTATGATCAAAGAAAAAAGAACCAGATTTTTCTTTGCATATATTTTAAGACCCTTATGTTAGAAGCAGCTGGAGCAATCTCAGCAGTCTCTCTCCTCCCTAGTAATCATTTCTACATTTCCATGATAACATATTTGCCTGTGTGTCCTTTTCTATTACGTACTTGAGACCATCGTAAAAGACTCCATGAAAAATGAGCTAGTTGGCCATGATACTGTTTCTAGTTTTTCTCATTTTACAAAGGAATAAATTGAAGCAGTGGACTTGTCAAAGTTATGGGTCCTAAAAGATATATCAGCTTCTCCCACCTGATGGAACACTCATATTCTAGAAACATCCAGTGTGAGCGTCAGCCTAGCCAAATTTCCTATCAAAAATCAGGACACAAGGGCTGGACAGATGGCTCAGCAGTTAGGAGCACCAGCCGCTCTTGGAGAGGACCAGAGTTTGATTCCCAGCACTCCTGCCCCTCACAATAGCCTGTAACTCCAGCTCCAGGGGATCTGACATCTTCTAGTCCCCATGGATACTGCATACACACGGCACACAGACATACATGCAAGCAAAACACTCATATACTTAGAATATACGAAATCTTTAAAAAGAATTGGGAATGGTAGCACACATTCAATGTTTCATCAGAATGAAGTGTTTATTGAATATCGCCTAGGATGTTCATGTTGCTGCCCCAGCACACAGAAGTTGGGAAGAGAGTGGCAACCTCTCAGTCTTGGTGCATTGAGACAAGGACTGATTCCTCCATATTATGGTTAGAAAGCAGAGTAGGGCCATGGAGGGGGAGAGGGGACAATACACTCAAGAGTGAGAAAAATGGGAATATTTTGCATAAGTAGGGTGTTTTGCGAATGCAGTCATTTCTATAATTGTTTTTTTTTTTTTAGATTTATTTATTTATACAGTATCCTTCCTGTAGGCCAGAAGAGGGCACCAGATCTCATTATAGGTGGTTGTGAGCCACCATGTGGTTGCTGGGAATTGAACTCAGGACCTCTAGAAGAGTAGTCAGTGCTCTTAACCGCTGAACCATCTCTCCAGCCCTAAAACTGGGGTTTTGTCAGGTTTGTGTGGTGTTGTGGCCTGTGAGAATGTCCCCAATGGCTCAAATATTTGAACATTTGGTTCCCATTAGGTGATGCACTTTTTGGGAAGGTTATGGAACCTTGGGGGGGGGGCGCGGTTACAGCCTTGATAGAAGAAACATGTCCTGGGGGTTCATAATCTCACCCCACATCTAGTTTTCTCTTTCTGCCTCGTTCTTGTTAAAGATGTGAGCTCGCAGCTTCCTGTTCCTGTTACCATGAGTATCTCCTGTCGCCGAGCTCCCCAGCCATGATGGCCTTTATCCCTCTGGGACCATAAGTCATAATAAACTCTTCTACCCCATAATCGTTTTGTTAGTGTTTTATCACAGCCACGAAAAGTAGTTAATACATATGGCGACCCTTTCCTCACCCTAAGAAATAATATGCTCACGTCCTAAACCCTAGAAACTGAATCTATAACAAAACACCAGAGTCTGGATAATTTATTCAGACACAACAGAAAATTCACAGTCATAGAGGCAATGAGTTGGAGATGAAGGGACCAGCAGATTTGGTGTTTAATGAGGGTTGTTGTTTGCTTGTGTCTTGTTTTTTTCTCTCAAGTCCTTCCCCTACCCACTGGCCTACACTTGTTCAGAGAGTCCATGCTGTACCCCAGCCTCACCACAGATTTTGCAGGGGACATGCGCATTCTGACCACCACAGTGTTATTTGGAAAGGAGCTCTTTGCTGTAGCTAAGACAAGCGTTTTGACAAGAGGCCATCTATGGAGGGAGGACCAAAGGACAGCCAGCAGAGACAGTGGTCGCACACCAGGTGGAGCCTGGGGAGGTGCAACTCCAGAAGAGGGAATGTTGACAGGCACCAGCAGCAAGGAACCAATATAGGGATGCCCAGAGCAGTGGGTTCTCAACCTGTGAGATGCGACCCCCACAGGGGTTGCATATCGGATCTTTACATTACAACTCATAACAGTAGCAAAATTACAGTTATAAAGTAGCAACAAAATAATTTTATGGTTGGGGGTCACCACAACACGAACTGTATTAAAGGGTCACAGTGTCAGGAAGGTTGAGAATCACTGTGCTACAGTGTCCAGAGGAAACGATGCCCAGATAACACTCTGACTTTTGAAGTTTATTCTCTAGAAAGCTTCTTTTTTGCTGAAAGGCTCCAAGGCAAGCAGATGGGGAGAAAAGGGCTCAGAATTTAGGTTTGTTTGTGCTAGGATTAAAGGTGCGTATCATTATACCCAGCTTCAACCACCTTTTAAAAACACGGCTTTAAAGCAGGCGGTGGTGGTGCTTGTTTTTAATCCCAGAACTCGGGAGGTAGAGGCAGGTCGATCTCTGTGAGTTTGAGGCCAGCCTGGTCTACAGAGCTAGTTCCAGGGCAGACTCCAAAGCTACATGTAGAAACCCTGTCTCAAACAAACTAACAAAAACAACCAAACAAAAAACTAGAAAGAAATACCGTATTCTGAGGGCATCATTTTTTCCCTTCCTCCTGCTGCCTGGAATATGAATGTGATGATTGATTTCCAGATTCAAAGATAAAGTCTGGGAGTCTATGAACCTGACTTTGAGTCCCAGAACCCACATCAGACAGTTTGTAACAACTTGTAACTACAGTTTAAAAGGATTTGATACCCACTTCTGGCCTCTGAAGGCACCTAAACACACACACACACACACACACACACACACACACACACACACACACATACACCAATAAAAATTTTTAAAAGGAAAGTTAGAAAAGAAAGAAAAAATCAAGTCCCAGAAGCCTTTAATGAGGAGAGGGAAGAAACGGGTAACTTCATAAAAAATAAATGCAAAAACCTTCCCTTGCTCCCTCCCTGTGGAAAGGCAGGACAATTGGTGCCACTGTCTCCTGCAGGGCAGGCTTTGTCCAATGGCAAACCAGAGGTCAGCGTGTTGAAGAGCTCGACCGGGAGGATTACACACTAACACCTAGGCACCTACCCTTTCCCCTTTGAAGCTATTAGGGGGTTTTTGAGGGTGGGAAGAAGCTGATTTCAGGGGTTATTAAGTTTAAAATATTGGTTCTATAATATTGCTCAGCTTTAAATACTGCACACGTGTTTGTGAAACACCATGAATTCACCCAAAAGTTATGTTGTCAGAGGGCTCTGTCTTGTCCCACACTTCCTGCTTCCTGCTCAGGTCAACTTAGTGTAAGAGACTCTCAGCTGGGCGCCCCACATCCTAGCTTCACACCATGGTTCCCTAAAAGCTGCCTTTCTGGGCCTGGGGTTGTGGCTCCGTGTGCAGAATAACAGACTAGCAAACAAGAAATCCTGGACTACCAGAGGTCGCCTTTCCCCTCCGTTCCTCAGAATCTTGCGGCAGCAATCCTCCTGCCTCAGTCTCGGTATTGCTGGAACTGTTAACTGCACCCCTGAAACCTGGCTCCATAAGCGGTCCTCTCTTCTTCTGGAAGTTCACTGAACTTAGTCCAGGGATGCCAGGGTCTAAAATAGGATGAACTGCCTGGCCTAAGGCTTCAGAGTCCAGGGTCCCCTCAAAGAGTGAGTCTCGAACATCATCTCCGCATTTGGGCTTGCACCCCACTTCCCACCTGGTCCTGGTGTGGTGGGGAGGGCAGTCTCAGTCTCCTAGCCATCACATTGCATGTGGGAACCCACTCATGGACACCATGGGAGGAGACACAGGCTACCTGTGTGTGGGTCTCCGGAACAGTGGATACCCCTCACCTTCCTGAGCTCGTGGATGCCTGACACCTGGGCTCGTGACCCCTCCCCACCCGCTAGTCTCCTCAGGTCCCCTCAGGTCCCCAGCCCTCCCTTCTCCCGCCACTCCTCCCTTCCCTTCTTGACCCCTCCCTCTCCCCTCTCCTCTCCTCCCTTCCCTATCTTTCCCCTTTTCCTTCCCCCTTTCCCTTTCTCCTTTCTGCTTCTGAACCTGCCGCTCCGCCTGGGAGTGGCGGGCGGGACCGAGTCCACCCGGACCCCGCTGAGGCCCCGGGCCTGGTGGCTCAGTCCTTGGCGGTAGCGACATGCGGCTCCTGTTCCTGGCGGTGCTGCGGCCACACACCGGCAACGCGATCACCGCCGAGCGCCTGCGGTATGTTTCGGGGCCTGAGCATCCCTCGCTTGGGGATACCGGGCTGGGCCGGGCGCCGGAGCTGCGCGTGCACAAACGGCTGGGCCATGGGCGCAGGTGCCGCGCGGGGGCTGCCGCTTTTAACCCAGCTGCCGCTACCCTGTCTGGCTATTGTGAGTGTCCCTAGGGTGCGGAAAAGGGGCAGCCTGGGCCAGCGCTGGCGGGGTTGGGGGAAGACTCAAAGGATCCGCAAAGGCCTCGGTGCAGAGATGGGGTTTGGGCAGACTGGCCTGGGATGCGAAGGGGGCACCCACGTGGCTGGAGAAAAGCAGAGTCCTGGTGAAAGGTAGATCTACATGGTTGGAGAAAGGCCTGGTGGATGGTCCAGCACGTGCAGGGATGCAGGGTCCATATTCTGCTGCAGCTGTTCCCCGCCCGCACCTTCCATTTGATTCTCTTCCGAATGCTCAGCTTATCTTGTTAGGTCCTTTTGCTTTGTTTGTTTACCTGGGATGGAAGCCGGAGCCAGGACAAGGCAGGGAAGGAGGGTCCATTCTCTGGCCATGCGATTGCCTGGATCAAGCAGGGCTTGGTCAGTATTAGTGGGAGATAGATGCTTATGTACTCACTCGGCCTAGAAGTTAGCTTGCTCCCCGCTCCTCTATCTCCCTCTCTCCCTTCACCTGCTTCACGGAATTTCCCAATGGCTTCCTCCTCTGTGGGTCTGTTGCGTCATCTTGGGACAGAGCCGTTGAGGCTACTCCAGCCCTCACAGACCACTTTCAGCTTGAAAATGTTACAGTTCCTCTCAAGATCGCAGTGAACAACCAATGGAGGGTGGATGCTTTCCTGAAGTTTCCTGGAGAAGAGACAGGGTTCGAATTGTGTGCGTCTCCCCTCCGTCTAGTTCAGTCACTCATTGGGCTCTCTGTGGGCAGGTTTTAGACAGAGCTCTTTGCAGTGGAAGAGACACAAGAAGAACAAACAGAGAAGTCAATCATTCCAGAGGGTGATTGGTGCTGTCAGGCAGCTAAAACCAGGCTGGGAGTGTGGCCAAGTTGGTAGAATGTTTGCCAAGCAAGCATACTTGAATCTCTGGGTTCTAATTCCAGCACCGTATAAACCAGGTATTGTGGTACATGCCTATAATCCCAGCTCTTGGGAGGTGAAGGCAGCAGGATCAGAAAGTCAAGGCCATCCTCCTTGGTCAGACAGCTACTTAAGTTCCAGGTCAGACAGCTACTTAAGATCCTATCTCAAAAACAAAATACTATGACCTTTGTGTTGGAGGGGGTCCTTCATGCCATAAGGTCCAGGCTATGCTCTTTGTAGAAGGAGCATGCAATCTAAGACCAGAGGGGAGGCATTCACCCAGATCTGGGAAGCTAGGTCTGGAAGGACTAATAACACAGGTCCTGAGGTCAGTGCAAACTTGAGCTGTTCAAGATATAGAAAGTTGGGCCGGGCGGTGGTGGTGCACGCCTTTAATCCCAGCACTCGGGAGGCAGAGGCAGGCGGATCTCTGTGAGTTCGAGACCAGCCTGGTCTACAAGAGCTAGTTCCAGGACAGGCTCCAAAACCACAGAGAAACCTTGTCTCGAAAACCCCCCCCAAAAAAACCCCCCAAAAAAAACAAAACAAAAAAAAGATATAGAAAGTTGGTAAAAGCCATCCAGCTGCCTTGTGCACATGGTGGGAAGAACAGATTGTGTTTAAGATTAGCATTTAAACATTAAGCACATGTTAGCTAACATTTGACTCTGTGGGCGGGAAAAGGTCCAAGGTTCTCCGGAGCGAACTGATCGTCGATAAATGAATTATTATGTGCAAGGAGGCTGTCACAAAGCATAATTGCTTGTTAACTCAGAAGTGTGTGCGCCCCTTTCTACAGGGGAAGGCCATGGAGAATGTGTACCTTTCCTAAGGGGATTCCTAAATGATTTGGGGGAGGCCTTGGTGGGCTTAGAGAAGCTCACATTGCCCTGGGATGAAGGTGTAGACTCACAGAACAGTGAATGGCTGTAAATGATTCCTAGTGACATTGGACGGTTCCAAAGTCAGGCACAATGGGCTATGACAAAGGCCTATTCATCCGTCATGCTGTTATGAGACTTGAGGATCACAATGTGAACCCTCAATAAGCAACAACCTGTTCTCAATAAGCCAATTAAAGGAGACATAGAAACTTTAACATGTTACATACGTACACACACATATGGGTATAATTTTTGCTTTGTTTGTTTTTCAAGACAGGGTTTCTCTGTATAGGCCTAGCTATCCTGGAACTTGCTTTGTAGACCAGGCTGGTCTCAAACTCAGAGATCCACCTGCTTCTGGCTCCCAAGTGCTGGGATTAAAGGTGTGTGCTTCTATACCTGGCTAAAAAAAAATATATTTTAATATTTTTAATTGTGTGTACTTGTATGTGTCTGTAGGGATATGTCAGTATAGAGTCACAAAGAGGCCAGAAGCGGGTCACTGGGTCCCCTGGATCTGGTTTACAGGTGGCTGTGAGCCTCCAGACATAGGTGTTACAGAAAGTTTGTGCTTGAACCCCTCTTTTTAGCATGGGTGCTGGGGATGTGAACTTGGATTCATATGCTTAGGCAACAAGCAGTCTTAATTCAAATCCACCGAGCCATTTTTCCAGACCCCGAGGTGTGACTTTTGTCTTGAACTAAAGAGGCCTAACTTGACATCACTGCAACCATGACAGGCAGCAGAGTAATAATATTGGGACTAGGCCTCAATATTTTCCTCACAATAACCAGGAAAAGCCGCAAACTGTATCCTGTGGGGGACCAATCAGAACTGAGACACACAAGTACCAGATGCTCCAGAACATTAAGAATAGCTTTTATAGCTTGTACATAGGTTACCAGTTTCCTTACAACAACACCAATACTGATCCCTGTTTGACCGGACTTCTGTTACCTCACTCCTGCTCAGTCAGGAGTTCAACCTCTATCTGAATCCAAAATTTTCCTACCCCCCCCCATCCTTTACTCCTTAGAAGCCCTGCCATAGCTGAGCTCAGTGCGCTCCCTGATCGTTGCAACCGCTGTGTTGAAACGGACAGACAGTACAAGATTGCTTTTGCATACGAACTCAAACTCCTGGTGGTCCCTGGGGAGTTCATGAGGTGGGCATAACAGGAACTTCAGTACATTTATATGCTGTAGGCAGAGGGTTTCTTTATGGCCAGTTTCAGGAGCATGGGGGTGGAATTTTCAGGTTTTGTCATTGGTTTGGGGTGGGGTGGGAGGCTCAGATTTCTATGACCACCCTGAAAAAGAAATTCAGCATTTTGTTATCCTTTGCTTGCTTTGCACGAGAAATAGAGCAGGAGGCAGGAGTAGAGGCAGTCAGCTTCAGAGGCCTGACATGGGGGTGCCATTTTTCTGTTTCTCTAACATTAAGGTGTCAGTAGTGACTAACCTGTTGTCGTCAGGGCTGGGGATAAGGCAGGAGATGTAGGAAGGACTCTTGTCATAAAAGGCCAAGAAGAGCCACGCAAGGAAGGTAGTGACAGCTTTATGACGGCAGGTAGGAGAGATTGAATCTGAGGTATTCTGTGTTTAAGCAATGGGGGCTGCTGACTTGGCCCAGTTGGTAGGATGCTCGTAGATCCTATGGCAGAGAGCTTGTGCCTCGGTTGGTAGAGAGCTTGTGACTCAGAAGAGTACTCGTGACTGGGTTGGTGGGGAGCTTGTGGTTCGGTTCACAGAATGCTTGCTTAGCAGGCTTTAGGCCTTGGGTTCTGTCCTCAGCATTGTACCAAATGGACATGGGGGTCCTCGTCTGTGAGCTCAGCGCTTTGAATACGGAAACCTAAGAACAAGAAGTTTATGGTAATTCTCTGCTTTGTAATGAGCTCAAGGCCAGTGGAGGCTACTGGAGACCCTGCCTATAAACAAACAAACAACAAACAAATGAACTGGGTGTGGGAGAAGGCAGATCTCTGAAGGTTCAAGACCAGCTGGTTTACTTAAGTGAGTTTCAGGCCAGTCAGGGTTACATAAGGAGCCTCTGAAGAAAAAAAAAAAGATGAAGTTGGAGAGATGACTCCGCAGCTAACAGCGCTTGCTCCTGTTCCAGAGGACTGAGGTTCGGCTCCCAACACCCACAGCAGGAAGCTCACAATCAACTGTAACTCCAGCTCCCCACCCCACAGTGGGCGTAGGTCTGGCCCGTGCTAGGCAAGACCTTGAACTTCTGGTCCTTCTACACCTACGTCTTGAGTGATTGGTTTGTAGGTGTGTGCCCTCACATCCCACCGCTGAAAGTTTCTTGACCTTTGTTTGAAATCATACTGTCCAGTTCCCCCGATGAGCACAGTGTTTATGGCTCTCCTGAGGGCATCTGGGAAATTCTGCCAAGTGCCGAGTACACTCGGCTCTCAGGAGCACACACTGTTAGGGTCAGATTGGCATAGGGCGGAGAATGTTGCCCCAGAATTGTCACAGGGAGAGCTGGACTTTGCGCAGTGGGTGGCAGCTGCTCTTAACTCACCCAGGGCAAGCTAGTGAGCAAAACATGTTTGTTTTTTTTTGCTAAACCTTGTGATGAGGTACCTTAGGGAAAGGGAGCAATCTGAAGCCTCCCGGGGAAGATGTCCCCTGCAGCCAGGAGTCACTTTTCCTTCCCCCAGACAACTGTCGCTTGCCTTCTGAGTTCTGCTGCAAATGCCAGGCCTTTGGGTAGGAAAACTTTTTGAAGAATCCAGAAAGGGAAGTTTTCACTTTTTTTTTTTGTGTGTGTGTGTGTGTGTGTGTGTGTGTTTTGCTCTAGAGGAACACACTTAGAAAGCTGAGACAAAATACCTGAGGGAGGTCCAAGGAGGAAAGCAGAATTGTGGATGAAGGTTTCAGACCTGAGTGAGGAGGGCTTGGCCCTCCTCCAAATCCACTAAGCTAGGATCCATAGATTGGTCCATCAGTAACATCAGTGCCTCCATGAATCAGTCCCCACCCAAAGACTCCACACGCTGTAACACACACACAAAAACACACGCGCACATACCTTCAACACATGACCTTCTGAGGAATATCTCACACCCAAACCACAACACAGACTCAGGGAATCATGGGTGCCTGGGAAGCGTGGGGAAAGAGACTATTTTATCTTTCTGCCCTAAGTAACACGTATTGGAAGTTAGTCAGTATTTAGGCATTTGGCAAATGGGTATCAAAGACAAAGTGGGTCCTCACATAGCAACACTGGCCCTTGCAGCCCTTGTATTCCTGAAGCCTGCAGCCAAGCCACCAGAACTGTGCGTACCTGTCAGAACCAAGCATGGCCATTTGGAAGAAGGTTCTGGCACGTAGATGCACAAAGTGTTACCTAGTTATATGTGAGCCTCTGATTGAGAAACGCAGGTGATGACAACCTGGGACAAGGACTTGTCCTGTGCTCCACAGCGTCTGGGAAGGCTTCCTGCAGAAATACTCCTTCCTTTCCCATCTGAGACCCTTGCCACACCACAAAATCCACCCTTTAAGAGTAATCCATGGTGCTGGAGAGATAGCTCAGAGGCAAAAGAGCCTGGGTTGCTCTAGCAGAGGGCCCAGGTTCAGTTCCCAGCACCCACATGGTGACTCAGAACCATCTGTCATTCCAGTTCCAGAGGACCCAATGGCCTCTTTGGACCTCTGAGAGCACTGCATGCATATGGTGTACATACATGCAGGCAAAACACTCATACACACGAAATCAATCTAAAATATATAAAAAAAGAAGTGCATAATTCAGGGGATGGGCTCCAGGGCCTTATGCATGTTAGGCAAGTGTTATTCTCCTAGATATATCCCCATCCTTTATTTTTGTCATTGTTTTGTGACGTGGTCACCTCTGCCCCGAAAGGCGCTATTTAGTCCAGATGGATCTCAAACTCACAGAGACCCTCTTGCGTCAGCCTCATTGGTTCTGCCATGCCAGGCATGCAGTACCATGTCTGCCTTTAATTTCCTTATGCTGCTTTCATTTTCTGTAAACACGGGCATCGTTGATCATGGAAATTCTCCCCTGTGACACACGGAAGCAATTAAGCGTTGCTATTCACAGGGAGAAGAAGAGGGCTGTAGAGACTGTGGAGATGGCTCCGGAGTTAAGAGTGCATAATGCTCTTGCAGAGGGCATGAGTTCAGTTCCCAGCATCCACACAGTGGCTCACAGCCACCTGTAGCTGCAGTTCTAGTGCGTCTGATGCCCTCTTCTGGCATCTGTGGGTACTGCATGTATATGGTGCAGATGCACACATATAGGCATAATTTTAAAAAATCATACAAATAAATCTTTAAAAGGTATTGGGCTATTGTTGGGAGGTGGACGGAGTGGTTTCTAATCTTCAGTCATTAATATGCAATTGGTTCCCTCTTCACAGAGATCATGGACCATTTATTAAAGTTTCTCTCTCTCTCTCTCTCTCTCTCTCTCTCTCTCTCTCTATATATATATATATATATATATATATATATATATATATATATATATTAGCTTCTTTTTTAAAAAAAAACCTTTTGCTAGGAAAGAAAACCACAATTCCTTAGGCATAATAGGCACTTTGTGAATTTATTATTGAATCGAGTTATTATTTGACAGAAGGAATAAGGACAAAGCAATTTAAAAGTATTATAAGTCAGCAAGCCACCAGGGCAAAATTTCAGTCCTCAGAGTATTAAGATTAAACATTTTTTTATTTAGAATGTTTATGAGCTCATGCAGCGAATGCCACAAGGCAGTTTAAAGGACGTTTAGGAGTTGGAGAACAACTTGTTATCATGACTCTCATTACCCGTGACAAGGCCCCCTTCCCCTTTCTTCCATATGGATTCCGCAGAGGTCATCGATTTCTCAGGCACTCATTCTCCAGTAGATTTTAGACTCGTTCCCATTTGCCAGCAGCTTCTCACTTCCTACAGCTTTCAGGAGATGGAAGAGTAGCTCCTCATTTCTGCACCAAGCACGTAGGACGCCAACTCTTAGGCTAAGGCGAGCAGTAGCTGCAGAAATATTCCTTCAAGGGCTGGAGAGACGGCTCAGAGGTTAAGAGCACTGCCTGCTCTTCTAGAGGTCCTGAGTTCAATTCCCAGCAACCACATGGTGGCTTACAGCCACCTGTAATGAGATCTGGTGCCCTTTTCTGGCCAGCAAGCGTACAGACAGACAGAACTCTGTATAAATAAATAAATTATGTAGAAATAAATATATCTTAAAAAAAGCTAAGAAATATTTCTTCAAGAAATGAGTGACAGGGTCTGGAGAGGAGGCTCCGTGGTTAAGAGCATTGGTGGCTCCTGCAGAGGACCTGGATTTGGCTCCCAATACCCACATGGCAGCTCTCCATCACCTAGAACTCCAGTTCTAGTGGATCAGATGCCTTCCGACCTCCGAAGGCACTGGTATTTTATGTGGTGCATAGACACACCATGTAGGCAAAACCCTCATATATATAAAATGACAAAAAAAAAAAAAGAAATCTAAACGAGATGAGTGACAGCAGTTAGAAGATGCATTTCAGGCAGCATCTCGAGTGGAGGGCAGCGAAGAAGGAACCGGTGGAATTAGAGAGGGCAGACAGAGCTTTGAGGTAGTCCTGTGCCACTCAGAGTTGTGACTACATTGGCCTTGATCTCCCACAGTCTGAGGTCTCTTGCAGGCTGGGGAATGGAAGGCTGCTGCCACCATCTCCAGCTTCCATGTCTGTTTCAGTCCAGACTGACTCTAAAGCCTTAACCAGCCTTTCCCTCTCTCTGTTTCTCCATTAAGGGACCACCTAGAAGCTGCGGGCCACATGTGCGTTCTGAGAGATGCCTTTGACTTTGAAAGCCCATCTGATGTTGCCGATCTCATCGCGGCCGAGAACCTGGAAGCAGCCCTAGCCCTTCACCTCTACCGAGGAGGCAGACTTTTGCAAGGTACAGCTCTCATGCTCCCAAGGTTGCACAGGGGGAAATGTTGACAAACCAGATGCCAAGAACAGTGCCCTGTTACCCAAATGAAGGATTATACAAGGTTTCCATTTTTTTTTCTATTAAGCAATTTTCTAAATTTGGTGGCCTTGACACTTTTGAACTGATACAGTTTAGAGTTCCCTTCCTAGGGAATGGTAACACCTACAGTGGGCTGGGTCTTCTTCCCACATCAATTCAACCAAGGCCATCTCAACACAGATGTGCCCAGAGGCCAACCTGACCTAGACAAACCCTCACTGAGACTGTCTTCCCAGGTCATTCAAGGCTTTGACAAGCTGACAGTTGAAAATGAACCTTCGCAGGTAGTTTAAATAGCTTGAGACATAGCGGTGCTTCTTTTCGGAAATGTCTACAGCAGAAGGGCTTTTATTTAAAAAATTTAAATTTTAGTGTGTGTGTATGTGTGTGTGTGTGTGTGTGTGAGAGAGAGAGAGAGAGAGAGAGAGAGAGAGAGAGAGAGAGAGAGAGAGAGAGAGAGAGAAAGAGAGAGATATGTGCCAGCACACCATGGCATTCACACTGAGAACAAAGGATGAGCCAAGTGGTAGTGGCACATGCCTTTAATCCCAGCCCTTGGGAGGCAGAGGCAGGCGGATCTCTGTGAGTTCGAGGCCAACCTGGTCTATAAAGGGAGTTTCAGGACAGGCTCCAAAGCTACAGAGAAACCCTGTCTCGAAAAACCAAAAAAAAAAAAAAAAAAAAAAAAAAAAAAGAGAGAGAGAACAAAGGATGAGTTTGTGGAGTAGATTCTCTCTAAAATGAATTCCAGAGGCTGAATATAAGTCATAAGGCTTGTGGGCAAGTGCTTTTAGCCATTTAAACTATCTCGCCAGCCCTTCATCTTAGTTTTTTTTTTTTTTTTTTTTTTTTTAAATGTGTATCTTCACATAAGCAGTGAGATATTTGGAGGATAGCTAGGCTAGATTATGAAGTTCATTTGTGTTTTTCACTCCCTTGGACCCACGTCCTATGGTCCATTTAGGTTTGTTTGTTGTTTGAAGTAGACTCGTGTAGCCCAGGCTACATGAGGATGACCTTGACTTTCTCACCTTCCTGGCTTCACTTTCCAGTGCTGCGATTCTAGGCATGTGCTACCATGTCTAGTTACGTGGTGCTGGGAAAGAAACACGGGGCCTCATACATGGCGGCAAGCACTCAACCAGCCAAGATGCATTCTCAGCCCCTGAAGTGATTTCAGACAGTATTTTCAATAGTGACAGTGACCTGCTCTGTGAGGTTGGGAGTGCCATTTTCCACATGTGGCCTCACTTCAGTTCAGATTCTCCAGTGTGGGATCACCCCACGTTTTGGATTAGGCAGGCTCCCCCCCGTGTCACACTGTGGGGATCCTCTGCATTCATAGCTTTAACTTTAGACTCTAAGGCATGCCGCCCCATCTTGGATCATATCTTTTTGTTGTTATTGTTTTGAGACAGGGTCTCACTAGGAATCCTTGGCTGCTCTGAAACTCATGTAGACCAGGCTGACCTCACAGAGATCCATCACCACACCAGGATGATTGTACATTCTTGAAGTTGATATGGGATGCCTCTCTGTATGCTGTGAATATGTTTTATTACCATTGGTTAATAAAGAAGCTGATTTGACCTATGGCAGGGCAGAATATAGATAGACAAGAAATCCAAGCCGAGAGTGAGGGAGAAAGAAGACGGAGTTGGGAAGACACCTGAGCAGCCACCAGAGGAGTGAGATGCTAGAGCATTTCTGGTAAGGCACAGGGCATGTGGTAATACACAGATTATTAGAATTGGATTCATTTATATGTAGAGCTAGCCAGTAAGAAGCCTGAGCTATCGGTCAAAAAGCCTGTAATTTGTATTAAGCCTCAGAGTGGCTCTTTGGGAACTGGTGGGCAGGAGAGAAACCTCCAGTTATGTGAAGTCATGGTGAGTGTCTATGCTATCAGTTCCTAGGTTAACCTGGAGGCCAAAAAACTATTCAGTATTTTGTTTTGTCCAATGCTGACAAAATTGCCATAGAGTTCAGGTAAGACTGGCAGATGGCAAGAGCCTGCTTCACCTCACTCTGATCCAGTTGCTGTTTTTTTTTGTTGTTTTGTTTTTTTGCTTTTTTTGTATGTATATATGTATGTATGTAGGTATGAATGTATGTATGTATGAATGTATGTATGTATGTATGTATGTATGTATTTTGAGTCAGGGTCTCTCTGTGTTGCTTTGGCTGTCCTGGAACTCACTCTGTGAGTTTGGCTGGCCTCAAACTCAAAGATACACCTATGACCCCCACAAGTGGGGGGCTAAAGGTTTGTGTCACCGCCACCACCTGGTTTTTTTTTTTTTTTTTTTTTTTTTAGTTTATATGCTTAATCCCACCACTCTTGACCTCTGCTTCAAGTAAACATGAAGATGTCACTGTTCCGTTTGCTTCTGACTTGGGAGGAACTCTGAACTAACACAGGGATTGTTTTTCTCTCCTGGGGATGAGTATGAAAGACTTTTTTTTTTTTCTGTGTACAAATCAACAATTTTTAAAGTGTTCATTGACAGAACTTTATAGTTGTCCTTATCTAAGAGAGATATAGCTGGGGCGCTGTGCAGGGTGCATTCTGGGAGCTCTTTTATATGTTTTACTAGTGCATAAAACAGACAACTTGCAAGTTAATTTGATGTGGGTTGCAGAGCTTTAATGAAGTCTTAAGAATACACCTTAGCTAGGTGGTGGTCGTGCACTCGGGAGGCAGAGGCAGGCAGATCTCCGTGAGTTCAAGGCCAGTCTGGCCTACAGAGAGAGTTCCAGGGCAGGCTCCAAAGCTACAGAGAAACCCTGTCTCAAGAAACCAAAAAACAAAAACAAACAAACAAACAAAAAACAAAAAACAACCCCCCCCCCCCAAAAAAAAACAAAACAAAAAGAACATGGCTTAGATTGGAACCTAATAAGGAAGCAGATAGGGTCAGGTGGCCAAGAACAAGATTAACACGTCTGCGATGGCACCCCATGACTCAGTATGGATCCAGTTCAGGTGCCCCACCCCATAGGATTGCTCTTTACTTTGTGTTGTTTTTAAAATCAAAATCACGTACTATAGTTTGGTAGTCTTTGGGTTGTAAATTATATTGCTCTATTTCATAGGGTGTGTGTGCCACTGCATGCGTGTTGGAGCCAGAGGTCAGGTACATGGTGTCTGTTCCCTCCCACCACGCTAGCCCTTACACCATGAGCCATCTCACTGACCTGCAGTTGTCTGCCATTTTTGTTGTTATTTTGGGATTTTTGAGGCAGGGTCTCACGTAGCCCAGGTTGGCCTTGAACTCACAATTTAGGTAAGGTTGACCTTAACCTGCTCTCCTCCTCTTGTCAAATGCTGGGGTTACAAGGCACCAACACACTCAGGCCTTTGAGACAGGCTTTTACACTTTACAGCCCAGGCTAGCCTAGAATTTACTATGTAGCCCAGACTGGGGTTGAAGTCCTGACAATTCTCCTGCCTTGGCTCACAAGTTTGAGTCAGTCCATCTCTAGCTTTAGTTTTCTGTTCTTACCTGAAATAAGATAAAAACATCCTCTATCTTTGTCAGGTCTCTCGTAGTAATCAGTTATGAGTGATGGCATATTTTTTCTTTTTAAAAAAAATGATGTTTTTTTTTTAATTAAAATTTTCACATGTATGGATGTTTTGCCTGCGTGTATGCAATGACATTGCACCACATGTATTCCAGGTGCCCACAGAATCTACGAGAAGCTATTAGATTGGGACCTGGAGTTACAGACAGCTATAAGCTGTCATATGGGCGCTGAATCAAAGCTGGGTCCTCTGCAAGAGCAGCAGCGCTGTTTACTGCTGAACCATCTCCAGCCCCACTATTATTTTTATGTGGGGGGTTTTCATCCGCATGTCTGTGCACCTTGAGGATGCTGTGCCTGTGGGTGCCAGAAGAGGATGATGGAGCTACAGACTGCTGAGTTGCAAAGAGGTGCTGGGAATTCTGGGTCCTCTGGAAGAATGACTGATGCCCTTAACCACTGACCCATCTCTCCAGCCCTGAATGATGATGTCTTATTTCCATGTTTTGTCTCAGACACTGTATATGATGAACTGTGTCTGTTTTTGAGTTGGAGTCTCGGCGTGTAGCCTTGGCTGACATGGAACTCACTGGTTATGTAGACCAATCTGACCTGGGACTCACAGAGAGTGCTGGGATTACAGGCATGTGCTACCACACCCTATATGTGACGGACTGAATTCAAAGATACTTTTAGACTGGACATGATGGGGCAATCTGGAAGCAGAGGCGGGCAGATCTCTGAGCTCTAGGCCAGCCAGGTCTACGTGGCAAGTTCAGTTCACAATGTTGTGTTTGCTTCCAAGAGCCAGGGATACCACTCAGATACCCTTCAGAGTCCCACTGTTTCAATGCCTGGCTTTAGAAGCTGGTGATCATGAGGGAGGGGCTATGCCTGGTGACCACCGGGTACCAGTGTCTACATAGTGTTGCCCATTCTTCGAGACTTCCAGAGCTGCTGGCTGAGGATACTAAGCAGGACCCTCTCCTGTCACCAGCTTCATTGGAGCTCTTTGATTTCTTCCCAGGATTGGTGAGCTTGGCTTTGATGGATGGTGGGGAATGATATTTTTCCATGGTTAAAACGGAAAGCAAATTAATTTGAAAACTAATCCTGACAACCACGGGTGAGACTTGGCATGCTTAATCTCACTGTGGGTTTTTCTTTGTACATATATTTATTTGTGTGTGTGTGTATGTGTGCAGTGTTGGTGGGCATGGTCACGGTGTTGGTAGGCATGGTCATGGTGATGGTGGTAGCGCTGGGGAGGGATCTTTGTGGAAGTCAAAGGACAACTTAAAGGAGTAGATTCTCTCCTTCCACTATGTGGGTCCCAGAGATGGGACTCAGAGTGTCAGCTGTGGTGGTTTTTGCCTTTGCAGAACTATCTCGCTGGCTCCTCAGTACAGGTTTCTTTCTTTCTTTCTTTCTTTCTTTCTTTCTTTCTTTCTTTCTTTCTTTCTTTCTTTCTTCCTTCCTTCCTTCCTTCCTTCCTTCCTTCCTTCCTTCCTTCCTTTTTCCTTCCTTCCTTCCTTCCTTCCTTCCTTCCTTCCTTTCTTTCTTTCTTTCTTTGTTTCTTCCTTTCTTTCTTCCTTTCTTCCTTCCTTCCTTTCTCCTTCCTTCCTTCCTTCCTTTCTTCCTTCCTTTTTCCTTCCTTCCTTCCTTCCTTCCTTCCTTCCTTCCTTCCTTCCTTCCTTCCTTCCTTCCTTCCTTTCTTTCTTCCTTTCTTCCTTTCTTCCTTCCTTCCTTTCTCCTTCCTTCCTTCCTTCCTTCCTTCCTTCCTTCCTTCCTTCCTTCCTTTCTTTCTTTCTTTTTTTTGACACAGGATTTCTCTGTGTAGCCCTAGCTGTCCTGGAACTAGCTCTTGCTGGCCTCACACTCACAGAGATCCACGTGCCTCTGCCTCCCAAGTGCTAAGATTAAAGGTGTGCGCCACCACCACCTGGCCAGTGCAGGTTTCTAATAGTGATATCTGCTATTCCTCTAGAGAGTTGAACAGAATGAAACAGGCACCAAAACACACCACGCTTAGGGACTGGGTCTGAAGCTCAGCTGGCAGAGTGTTTGTCAAACACGCACAAAGCCTCGGTTTCAACCTAGAGGGACTTGAATTGGGTGTGGCAGTGCTTGTGGGAAATCTCAGCCCTTTGGCCCAGCTTAGGTAGAAGCTTGAGGATTAGGAGTTCAAGGTTATCATCTTCAGGGAAATAAATTCAAGGCCAACCTGCCTCAAAAAGAAAATGACACCAGGCCAGTGAATGGATTCACTAGAGTTCAATTCACAGAACACACGTAAAGGTAGAGAGTAATGACTCCACAAACATGTTCTCTGACTTCCACACTAGCACTGTGGCAAGCACATGTTCCTACACGTATCACACACACACACACACACACACACACACACACACACACACACACACATCTCGGAATGGTGGTGCACAACTGGAGTTCTAGCCCTGGGTTTTCTGAGGGAGGAAAGTTGAGAGTTCCAGGCCAGCAGCCTGGGCTCTAGAGCTCTCTTTCAAAACAGATGACAGAAAAGCCATGCAGCCCTGGATTACGGGAACTTCCGCTTTTGCTTCATGGCTGCAGGCCAGTTGTCAAGGGGCACTCCCTGATGTCCCATGTGTTCTACTTGTCATCATTTTGCAGGTCACGGCATTCCTTTTGGGGTCATCTTTGGTGGAACTGATTTAAATGAAGATGCCAATCATAAAGAAAAAAATGAAGTCATGGGGAAGGTTCTGGAAGAAGCCAGGTAAGGCCATCTATTTGTGCTCTGCTTTGGGAGGGCTTGCATCCTAGCAGGGAAAACAAATTCTCACCACCAATAATAAGGCCCTTGCCAGGCATGGTGGCTCATGCCTTTAGTTCCAGAACTTGGGAGACAAAGGCAGGTGGCTAGCTGAGAGTTAAAGCTAACCTGGTCTACATAGGAAGTTCCCAGACAGTGAAGGACACATAGAGAGAGACCCTGTCTCAAAACAAGTCCACAAAACAAAACTGTCCTTCAGTATAGTTTTATTTTGCTACAAATTCTCCTTGTAACCAAGTGAGTCATTATATCTAGCTTAATGCTAATATCACATGAGCATTTTAGAAGGTTCTGTGTGGTAGGAAGATAGCTTGTGTGTGCTTGTGTGTGCTTGTGTGTGTATACTGAAATAGGGTCTTTTGTAGCCTAGGCTAACTTTGACCACTGAGGATGACATTGAACTCTGCTCCTGTCTTCACCTCCCATTTTCTGGGACTGGATGAATGCACCACAGTGCAGGGCTGAGCAGATGATGCAGGTCTATGCTAGGTTTCCCAGCCCAAGGCTCATCCTCGTCACTATTCTTAGGCTATTCACTATTCATATTCAGTATGTATGGCTCCTGTCTGTGTCACCTTGTGAGTTCTGTAAACCATTATTGAGAGCAGTCACCAGCGAGATTCTGTACCCTGGCTTAGTCCTCCATTTACACATTACTCCCAGCCACCTGGGAGCAGAGAGCCACCAAGAGCATGGCTCTATCACCTGGAGGTGGTGCTTCTCCAAGACATCCATTAGTTCTGTGGGAATAGTGTGGGAACCCCTGCCCCAGACACTAGCTGTGGCCAGCATCTTCTGACCTGCATGGGCAATGTGTGAACGTGGTATACATACATATACACAGGAAAAACACTCATACACGGAAAATCAAAATAAATAACTCTTAAAAAACAAAAACACAAATTCAACACCCCTTTATGATAAAGATCTTGGAGAGATTAGGGATACAAGGGTCATACCTAAATATAATAAAAGCTATTTACAGCAAGCCGACAGCCAACATTAAATTAAATGGAAAAAAACTCAAAGCCATCCCACTAAAATCAGGAACACGACAAGGATGTCTACTCTCTCCATACCTCTTCAATATAGTGCTTGAAGTTCTAGCAATAGCAATAAGACAACATAAGGGGATCAAGGGGATTTGTATTGGAAAGGAAGAAGTTAAACTTTCGTTATTTGCTGATGACATGATAGTATACATAAGGGACCCCAAAAATTCTACCAAAGAACTCCTACAGCTGATAAATACCTTTAGTAATGTGGCAGGATACAAGATCAACTCCAAAAAATCAGTTGCCTTCCTATACACTAAGGATAAGGAAGCAGAGAGGGAAATCAGAGAAGCATCACCTTTCACGATAGCCACAAATAACATAAAATATCTTGGGGTAACTCTGACCAAGGAAGTGAAAGATCTATTTGACAAGAACTTTAAGTTTTTGAAGAAAGAAATTGAAGAGGACACCAGAAAATGGAAGGATCTCCCTTGCTCTTGGATTGGGAGGATCAACATAGTAAAAATGGCAATTCTACCAAAAGCAATCTATAGATTCAATGCAATCCCCATCAAAATCCCATCAAAATTCTTCACAGATCTGGAGAAGACAATAATCAACTTTATATGGAAAAGCAAAAAACCCAGGATAGCCAAAACAATCTTATACAATAAAGGACTGCCTGGAGGTATTACCATCCCTGACTTCAAACTCTATTACAGAGCTACAGTATTGAAAACAGCTTGGTATTGGCATAAAAACAGAGAAGTCGACCAATGGAATCGAATAGAAGACCCTGACTTTAACCCACAAACCTATGAACACCTGATTTTCGACAAAGGAGATAAAAGTATACAATGGAAAAAAGAGAGCATCTTCAACAAACTGTGCTGGCAAAATTGGATGTCAATCTGTAGAAGAATGAAAATAGATCCATATCTATCACCATGCACAAAACTCAAGTCCAAATGGATTAAAGACCTCAATATCAGTCCGAACACACTGAACCTGATAGAAGAGAAAGTGGGAAGTACTCTACAACACATGGGCACAGGAGACCGCTTCCTACGTATAACCCCAGCAGCACAGACATTAAGGGCATCATTGAATAAATGGGACCTCCTGAGACTGAGAAGCTTCTGTAAAGCAAAGGACACTGTCACTAAGACAAAAAGGGAACCCACTGATTGGGAGAAGATCTTCACCAACCCTGCAACAGACAAAGGTCTGATGTCCAAAATATATAAAGAACTCAAGAAATTATACCGTAAAAGACTAATCAACCCAATTATAAAATGGGGCACTGAGCTGAACAGAGAATTCTCAACAGAAGAATTTCAAATGGCCAAAAAAACACTTAAGGTCATGCTCAACTTCCTTAGCGATCAGGGAAATGCAAATTAAGACAACTTTAAGATACCATCTTACACCTGTCAGAATGGCTAAAATAAAAAGCACCATTGATAGCCTTTGCTGGAGAGGTTGTGGAGAAAGGGGTACACTCAGCCATTGCTGGTGGGAATGCAAACTTGTGCAACCACTTTGGACAGCAGTGTGGCGGTTCCTCAGGAAATTCGGGATCAACCTACCTCTGGACCCAGCAATACCACTCTTGGGCATATACCCAAGAGATGCCTTATCATACAACAAAAGTATATGCTCAACTATGTTCATAGCAGCATTGTTTGTAATAGCCAGCACCTGGAAACAACCTAGATGCCCTTCAATGGAAGAATGGATGAAGAAAGTATGGAATATATACATATTAGAGTACTACTCAGTGGTAAAAAATAATGAATTTTGCATGCAAATGGACGGAAATAGAAAACACTATCCTGAGTGAGGTAAGCCAGACCCAAAAAGAGGAACATGGGATGTACTCATTCATATTTGGTTTCTAACCATAAATAAAGGACATTGAGCCTAGAATTCGTGATCCTAGAGAAGCTAAATAAGAAGGTGAACCCAAAGAAAAACATATAGGCATCCTCCTGAACAGTAACCTTCATCAGGCGATGAAAGGAGACAGATACAAAGATCCACATTGAGCACCGGACTGAAATCTCAAGGTCCAAATCAGGAGCAGAAGGAGAGAGAGCACGAGCAAGGAACTCAGGACCGTGAGGGGGGCACCCACACACTGAGACAATGGGGATGTTCTATTGGGAACTCACCAAGGCCAGCTGATCTGGGTCAGAAAAAGCATGGGATAAAACCGGACTCCCTGAACATAGCAGACAATGAGGACTACTGAGAACTCAAGAACAATGGCAATGGGTTTTTGATCCTACTGCACGTACTGGCTTTGTGGGAGCCTAGGCAGTTTGGATACTCCTCTTAATAGACCGGGATGGAGGTGGATGGTCTTTGGACTTCCTACAGGGCAGGGAACCCTGATTGCTCTTAGGGCAGACGAGGGAGGGGGACTTGGTTGGGGGAGGGGGAGGGAAATGGAGGTGGTGGTGGGGAGGAGGCAGAAATCTTTAATAAATAAATAAAGAAAGAAAGAAAGAAAAAACCTGTCTCAAAAAATACTCAAAAACAAAAACCCAAAACAAACAAAACCCCCTACACAAATACAACAACACCAACAACAACACAAAAGCATTACCTCCCTTTACAGAGGACCTGAGTTCCCTTCCCTGTATCCACATCAGGTGGCTCCTGATATAACTGGAGTATAGATAACTCCAGCTCCAGGGTGTAAGCACCCTCTTCTGGCCTCCATAGGTACTGCACCCACATAGTGTATACACACACACATGTGCACTCATACACATACACAAATAAATCTTAAGAAAAGTGACCCATTAGTGAATATTCCTTACTTCTTGCACATTTTAAAAATATGTTATCTTTCTATTTGCATAGTTCATGCTGCACAGCCCTAAGGAAGAAAAGTAATCCTGTTTACTAGAAACATTATTGAACAAATCTATCTTGTAGTATTATCTTTAGGGTTATTTATCTTTTTGTTATTAAAACAAATATTGATTTTTTTATTTGGGGGTAATTGATTAAGGCCAGTGGGCAAGAGAGACACATGAATCATGGATTTCTTGTTTGACAGCACACAGCTCATGTTTCTGTAAACGAGGTATTGAGCTTGCCTGACTTCTTAATGAACATTTCATTTTTAATTAAACACTTTTTAAGTTGGTGTATTTTTTTCTATGGGATTGTGTGAATTTTTTTCAGTATTTTAAACCTTTATTCCATGCAGTATAGTATTCTATTTTAATTTTGGATTAGGTTATTAGCTTCTAAGAATTATAGTATTTGGTAATTATATTATAAATATCAAAATTAAATGAAGTGTATCTGAAAATTAGGATCATTTTGTTTCTGAGTACACTTGAAAAAGAATACTTGCCACTTGTTATTGTTTACTTAAAAATTCATTTTCTTTAATTTTATTTTTTGTGTATGAGTATTTTTCTGCATATGTGTCTGTGGACTCTGTGTGTAGTGTACTTAAAGGGCAGAAGAGGCCGTCAGGTCTGGGACTGGAGTTACAGATGGTTGTAAACCACCATGTGGGTGCTAGGGATTGAACTCAGGTCATCTGGAAGAGCAGTCAGTGCTCGTAGCCACTGAGCCCTCTCTCCAGCCCCCCCAGTCTTCTATCTTCTCAGATATATCCTGGGTAGGAGGGTAGGAACCCTTTCAACTTATGGAACCCCTTCTCTGCCATTGCGTTAAACTCTTAGATGTGTTTGAGTCTGCTCCTGGCCTCATGTTCACTTTTGGGCTCCTGTTCTTTTTCTCGTTGCCAATACAGTTTTTTCTTGTTTTTTGTTTGTTTATTAATTTTTATTGAGTTCTACATTTTTCTCTGCTCCCCTCCCTGCCTCTCCCTTCCCCTTCAACCCTTTCCCAAGGTCCCCATGCTTCCAATTTACTCAGGAGATCTTGTCTTTTTCTACTTCCCATGTAGATTAGATCTATGTGAGTCTCTTTTAGGGTCCTCATTGTTGTCTAGGTTCTCTGGGATTGTGATTTTTGGGCTGGTTTTCTTTGCTTTATGTTTAAAAACCACTTATGAGTGAGTACATGTGATAATTGTCTTTCTGGGTCTGGGTTACCTCACTTAAAATAATGTTTTCTAGCTCCATCCATTTTCCTGCAAAATTCAAGATGTCGTTATTTTTCTCTGCTGTGTAGTACTCTATTGTGTAAATGTACCACATTTTCCTTAGTCATTCTTCGATCAAGGAGCATTTAGGTTGTTTCCGGGTTCTGGCTATGACAAACAAAGCTGCTATGAACATGGTTGAACACATGTCCCTGTGGCACGATTGAGCATCCTTTGGATATATACCCAAAAGTGGTATTATTGGGTCTTGAGGAAGGTTGTTTCCTAATTTTCTGAGAAATTGCCACACTGACATCCAAAGGGGTTGTACCAGCTTGCATTCCCACCAACAAGCAGAAGTGTTCCCTTTTCCCCACAACCTCTCCAGCATAAATTGTTGTCAGTGTTTTTGATCTTGGCCATTCTTACAGGTGTAAGATGGAATCTCAGAGTTGTTTTGATTTGCACTTCTCTGATGACTAAAGATGTTGAACGTTTCCTTAAGTGTCTTTCAGCCATTTTAGATTCCTCTGTTGAGAGTTCTCTGTTTAGGTCTGTACTCCATTATTTGGATTATTTGTTCTTTTGATAACCAATTTCTTGAGTTCTTTGTATATTTTGGAGATCAGATCTCTGTCTGATGTGGGGTTAGTGAAGATCTTTTCCCATTCTGTAGGCTGTTGTTTTGTCTTGTTGACTGTGTCCTTTGCTTTACAGAAGCTTTTCAGTTTCAGGAGGTCCCATTTATTAATTGTTTCTCTCAGTGTCTGTGCTTCTGGGGTTCTATTTAGGAAGTGGTCTGCTGTGCCAATGCATTCAAGTGTACTTCCCACGTTTTCTTCTATAAGATTCAGTGTGGTTGGCTTTATGTTGAGGTCTTTGATCCATTTGTACTTGTTTGGTGCATGGTGACAGATATGGGTCTATTTTCATTCTTCTACATGTTGATATCCAGCTATGCCAGCACCACTTGTTAAATATCCTTTCTTTTTTCCATTTGATATTTTTTGCTTCTTTGTCAAAAATCAGGTGTTCGAAGGTGTGTTGATTAATATCGGGTCTTCTGTTCGGTTCCATTGGTCCTCCTGTCTGTTTTTATGCCAGCCAATATAGTTTTAATCATTGTATTTTGGATATGTGCCAGTGTGTAATGTGAGTATCAGCTCTGCATTCTTTATCTTGAATGGTTGCTACTCAGTAACATGCGTATTTGATTTTGTCTTAGTCAGGGTTACTGTTGCTGTGATGTCATGAGTCACCATGACCAGAAGCAAGGTGGGGAGAAAGGGTTTATTTGGCTTACCCTTCCACATCACAGTTTATCATCTGGATGTCAGGACAGGAACTCAAATAGGGCAGGAAGCTGGAAGCGGGAACTGATGCAGAGGCCATGGAGGAGTGCTGCTTACTGGCTTGCTCCTCATGGCTTGCTCAGCCTGCTTTCTTAGAACCCAGGGCCACCAGCTCAGGGATTGCACCACCCATAATGTGCTGGGCCCTCCTGCATCAATCACTAGTTAAGAAAATGCCCCACAGGCTTGCCTGATCTCATGGAGGCATTCTTTCAACTGAGGTTGAGGTTCCCTCCTCTCTATTGACTTTAGCTTGTGTCAAATTGACATAAAACTCTCCAGCACAGTTACTTTCTTCACTGCTGTGACAAAATCCTTGACAGAAACTACTTAAGGAAGGACCTAGGTGTGGTGATGGGCACCTTTTATCCCAGCACGCTAGAGGCAGGGACAGAAGGATCTCTAAGTTCAAGGCCAGCCCAAGCCTATATGGAAAAACTCTGTCTCTAAAAGGGGGGAGGGTTATTTTGGGTCACAGTTTAAAGGTACTGTCCAGCCGGGTGGTGGTGGCGCACGCCTTTAATCCCAGCACTCGGGAGGCAGAGGCAGGCGGATCTCTGTGAGTTCGAGGCCAGCCTGGTCTACAAAGGGAGTTCCAGGACAGGCACCAAAGCTACAGAGAAACCCTGTCTCGAAAAACCAAAAAAAAAAAAAAAAAAAAAAAAAGGTACTGTCCAGTCCATCTTGGCAAGGAAGCCATTGTGGCAGGAATGTGAGGCAGCTGGCCATGCAGTGTCCCCAATTCAGGAAGAAAAGAACAATAGATGTTGATACTCAGTTCGTGCCGTCCCTTTTATTCAGCCCACGGCCCCAGCCCTCGGCATGGTGCTGCCCACAGTCAGGCTGGGTCTTCCCAACTCAGTTTTCCTAGTCTAGATACGCTTTCATAATAGGTCCAAAAATCTGTTTCTTAGATGATTCTCTATCCTGTCTTGATAGATGGTGATTGACAGAGTGACCTTGACTTAGATCCCAACTCGAAAATCTTTCTAACGATCATAGACTTACGTGTATGGTTAATCCTTAAGCAACCGTCTGAAAAAAAAAAATCCTGTCTGATGCTATTATAATTCAGTTGTGGGTTTTTTGGTAAAAAAGGAATATCTTGGAGTGCTGGACCGCCGGCCGTTGGATTCCCCGGACTGCGCCCACCGCTTCTCTGGGTCACCCCGGCCGAGGGGCTGGCTGCGGGAGACCTCAGGGAAGGCTCGGGCTGCCGGGCCGGGCGCCATGTCCATGGAGGACCCCTTCTTTGTGGTGAAAGGAGAGGTACAGAAAGCAGTCAACACTGCCCAAGGATTGTTTCAGAGATGGACGGAGCTCCTTCAGGGCCCCTCTGCAGCAACAAGGGAAGAAATCGACTGGACCACCAACGAGCTGAGGAACAACCTCCGCAGCATAGAGTGGGATTTGGAGGACCTCAATAAGACCATCAGCATAGTTGAAGCAAATCCTAGGAAATTCAAACTGGATGCAACTGAATTGAGCATAAGAAAAGCCTTCATTACAAGTACTCAGCAGATTGTCAGGGACATGAAGGATCAGATATCATCTTCATCCGTGCAGGCATTAACTGAAAGGAAAAACAGACAGGCACTACTTGGAGACAGCAGCAGCCAGAACTGGAGCACAGGAGTGACGGATCGATACGGGCGCCTTGATCGAGAGCTGCAGTTAGCCAACTCCCATTTCATTGAGGAGCAGCAGGCACAGCAGAAGTTGATTGTGGAACGGCAGGATGAGCGGTTGGAGCTGGTCTCTGGCAGCATCGGGGTGCTGAAGAACATGTCCCAGCGCATCAGAGGGGAGCTGGAGGAACAGGCAGTCATGCTGGACGACTGGACAATGTGATGAAGAAACTTGCAAAGGTGTCCCACATGACCAGTGATCGGCGCCAGTGGTGTGCCATACCCATCTTCTTCGCAGTCCTGTTGGTCGTGCTGATCCTCTTCCTGGTGCTGTGATATCATCGGCCCTCCGCAGGCCCTCCTGCACTGGACCTAGGGGAGAGGAGAAGCAAGCACTCTGCCACTTACATTCCTCTTCCAGAGACTGGCCTCTGCCCTGCTTCCTCTGTGTGACTCCACCACTGAGACAGCCCTCTCTCCCAGTACTGGAAGGGCAAGGCTGGAAGAGGAAAGAGGTGACCACACTCCCGGCTGGATAGCAGAAGCCCCAGCTGCCCATTCTTTCTGAGGACAGCTAGCCACTGCTTTGCCTTACTGGACCTCGCTCCTCGAGGAAGACTGAGAATCATCAGGAGAAGTAACAGCCCCATTTATTGCTTATTTTTCTGGTCTCTGGCAGCCCCTTCCCTCTGCTCAGACCCTTGCCATGCTTAGATGGGTGCCGCTGTCCCTTCAAAAGAAACCTGGCAAGAATGGGGCATTTGGGGATGACGTTTCCCACAGCTGTTGTATTAGCCCCTGAGAGCTGGCTGTTGGTGAGGACAGAGGCTCAGAAACCGTTCATGACAGAACTGCGGTGTTTCACTTTGCTGGGTGAGAGCTGAGGTTAAATTGCTTTTCCAGGTGTGTTTGTGGCAGGGCTAAGCACAGGAAATAGTGAAATCCCTGGGGGTTTGGAGGTGCTGAGGACAAATGGCTTTAATGGACAGGAGCAGCTGAGAGCAGCTGCCCCTGTGTTGGTCCAGCTTTATGAAGGGCTGGCAGTAGTTCCGGAGGCCGGCCAGACCCGCTGCCTGTCCCAGAGATGCAGCTGCACGTTAGAGCACCCCTGCGCACAGCCTTGGACAGCATAGCAGCACTGGGTGGGTGAGACACGCCTTCTCCCCTGGTGCCTTTCTTCTGATAGCAAGGCACTCAAAGTGAGGGGGAGGGGTCAGGCATTTATTACATCTATGCAGAAACTGTCCTGACACAAAAAGGCTGGTTGTGGGTCAGGTGCCCCTTACTCTGTAATAGCTTGGATGGGTGAGGGAACTTGATACTTTGTTCTCTAAGTGACACTTTGACTCCATTGTGACAGACCGTTTACTGGGTTGAAGTCGTGAGAGCTGCTGACACTAAACTTCAGGCTTCGGGTGACTTTTTCGATGCTCCGATGTGCACATATATGGAGGATTTTCATACCGTCCCTGATGCATTAACCTGGTATTAAGTCGCTGTCAGACCCAGAGCCTACCCTTCACAAAGGAGGCTGCCCCTCAGTCATCTTCTGTGCTGGAAAGAGCGGCATCTGGACAGTTTGACCTTTGACCTCCCTTGCTTTGCCTTTCTGTGCATTCGTTAGCATGCCAACTTTAAAAAAAAATCCTGGGTCGTTCATATTCCTTGGGATTTTTGATTTTTGGATCCCTTTTTTGTTTTGTTATTTCCAATGATGTGCTTGCCCAGCTAACTTTTAAATTGCACTTTTAAATAAATATTTGTAACAGTTTTAAAAAGAAGGATATTTTATCTGGTTTAGGATCATGATAAGTAAGGAAATCTATCTGTTGGTGGAAGCTAAAGAAGATTGTAAAACCAAAAGGATTGCCAGCACCACGTTTACATTCAGCTCTGGTGTTGGATACAGAGATGTTATTTCTTTTCAGATTGGGGAAAATGTGAATATTACAAAGGGCTCCAATGTAGGGTTCTGTGTTATTTATGTTTCATGGAATCTTAAGGTTTGAATAGTCTTCTGTGAACTTAGACCATGGATAATCCTTAGATTTGCATTAAAATATAGAAGCCTTTTGTTAAAAGTCAAAAAAAAAAGGGAATATCTTTATGTAATTCTTTTTTTTTTTTTTTTTTGGTTTTTTCGAGACAGGGTTTCTCTGTGGTTTTGGAGCCTGTCCTGGAACTAGCTCTGTAGACCAGGCTGGTCTCGAACTCACAGAGATCCACCTGCCTCTGCCTCCCAAGTGCTGGGATTACAGGCGTGCGCCACCACCGCCCAGCTCTCTTTATGTAATTCTTATGCAAAAGATGTCCCATACAACTCAGTTAAAATGTATCTGTTGCACTCTTTCCACGGCAAAGGCAATCTTTTAAAATACATTTATTTAGTGTGTGTGCACACATGCACATGTGTGAGCATGCTATAGCTCTCATGGGGGTCAGGGAACAACATATGGGAATTGGTTCTTTCTTTCCACCATGTGGAATCCCAGGGGATCAAACTCCAGTGATAAGACTTGACAGCCTCTTCCTGCTGAGCAATCTTTAGTGGTCTGGTAAACAGCCTTAAATAGAGGTTCCCCCATTTTCTTAACGCCGGAGCCCCTTAGGTGTAGGGGCATTTCATTTGGATTGTAGTAAATAAAGCTTGCCTGAAGATCAGAAAAGCAAAACAGCCACACTGGCCAGCCTTTGATGACACACACCTTTAATCCCAGTGGCCGCACTAGTTTGCCATAGAGACCAGGCGGTAGTGGTACATGCTCTTAATCCCAGAGCTAGAGAGGAATATAAGACAGGAGGAGACAGCTCTCACACACAGTCTCATTCTGAGGTTTCCTGGAGGCAGGATCATCATTTTTGAACCGAGGTTGAGGTTTAGAGCCAGTAGCTTGTTGCTTTGCTTTTCTGGTCTTCAGGTTAAACCCCAATATCTGTCTCTGAGATTTTATTAATTGTGCTTCACTTAGGACTGACTTTTTCTTCTATTGTTTTTAAATTTTTGTTTGTATATATAAACCTGAATGTGTGTGTGTGTGTGTGTGTGTTACATGGCTTTAAGATGTAAATATTCCCATTATCATACAGGCATCTTGGGCAAATATGGGCACTATAGCACACACAGAATTCCCTGGTCACACACCCGTGTCATGTGCCCCTTGCCCTGGTGTACTGCTCATAGCATATTAACTACGTCACCTACTGAATTTGATTTTCTGGCTTTTGATGTTTTAAAAAAAAAACTGTAAATGTACGTTAGTGTGCATGCTGTGTGCACGCAGGTGTCAGAGAGGGTGTCAGGTACCCAGGAGCTAGTTAGTAACAGGTGTTTGTGAGCCGCTGCACGTGGTTGCTGGAAACTGAATCCAGGTCCTCTGGAAGAGCAGTAAATATTCTTAACTACTAGTCATCGCCCCAGCTCTGGCCTTTGATTTTTAATCTCTGCTTTTTCTAGCATGATTAGAAAGGAACAAGAGAAATAAAAGGTTTCGAGCATCGCTGAGTTTATCTCCCTCCCACAAGTTTTTCTGGTGTGGGTGGAGATGGGGCTTAATGGGCGGTGACTGGGAGTAATGACAGTGGATGGAACCGTGCCCTGTCCGTCTCTCATGAGTTGTTGGGAAGTGCTGCCTCGGAGTTGTGTTAATTGAATTCCAGCCTAATTGACTGTTATCTTTATTCATTGGCTAGGTTTGCCGTGGCTTTCACAGAGGCAATGAAGGACACAGCGCAGATGCAGTGGGTACGTGTTCTTCTGGAGTCTTTCCGGTAGGGCTTGGGGACAGGGAGGCTGTCTAGACCATGGTGGGATGGCACACTTTTTTAAAAAAGTTTAGTGATGTTTCAAAGTTTTTTTTAATTAATTTTTTGAGAGTTTCATACAATGTAGGAAATTTTTTTAAATTAAAATTTGTATATATATATATATGTATATATATATGTTTTTTTTTTTTTTTTCCCTGCATTCTATCTGTGTTCTACGTACGTGTCTGGTGCCTGCGCCTCCTGGGGCTGGAATTACAGAAAGCTGTAAGCCATCGTGCCAGTACTGGGAATCGAACCCAGGTCCTCTGCAGGAACTGTCTGTGTTCTTAGCCAGTGAACCATCTTTCCAGCCCCATACAGTGTTATTGAGCATGTTCATCTCCCCCAACTCCTCCTCCTCCCAGATCTGTCTTCCTTCCATACCCACACAACTTTGTGTTCTCTTTTGTTTTGTAAAACCCTTGAGTCCAGTTGACTCTACATATACTCTTTCATATGGGACATACCCTGAAGTGTCGTCAGCCACCTAGGGGCCACAAACATAAAGAAAGCTGCCTCTTCCTCTCCCAGGAGCCACCAGCTGCCAATAGCTCCTCAGCTAAGGATGAGACTTTGTGCCTTCTTCCCCCTCCATTCTGAGATTATTTTTAAACTTATTTATTTTGATTTTACGTGCATTGAGTTTTGCTTGCATGTATGTTTATGCGAGGTTATCAGATCCCCTAGAATTGGAGCTACAGACAGTTGTGAGCTGCCATGTGTGTGCTGGGAATTAAACCCCGGGCCCTCTGGAAGAGCAGCCAGTGCTCTTAACCACTGAGCCATCTCTCCAGCTCCCATGCTGAGATCTTGTCTGGCTTTAGCTTGCATGGGAATTATGCACACTGTCTCAACTGCTGTGAGCTAACATAGGCAACTGCTGTGTAAGGAAACATTGTTTTCTTGCAGTCACCCCCTGCCTCTGGCTCTTACAGCCTTCCCACCCCCTTTCTGCAATGATGCCTGAGCCTTGGGAAGAGGGAATGGGATCTAGCTGTGCCATTCAGGGTTGAGTATTCCACAGTCTCTCATTCTCTGCACCATGACCAGTTGTGGGTCTCTGTGTTAATCACCATCTACAGCAAAAAAGATGTTTCTTTCATGAGAACTGAGAGATGCACTAATGTATGGGTATAACAATGCTTCACTATGTACACCAGGCTGGCCTGGAACTTACAGAGAATGCTTGTCTCTGCCTCCCAAGTGCTGAGATTAAAAGCATGTACAACCACACCTGCCTCAGATATGTATAAGCTATAGAATATATATGAATATAGGTATGTATATGTATATACACACACATGCTACCAAATATATAAACACTACCCTGGTGCAGCCAGATCTAAGCTTGGACAGTCCTTTGCCAAGACTAGTAGGCATTTGAACAAACAAACAAACAAACAAACATCAAGGGGCTAGAGAGATAACTCAGTGGTTAAGAGCACTTACTCCACCTACCAAAAACCCAAGTTTTTGTTCCCAGCACCCACATGGCAGCTCACAACTATCTTTAACTTACAGTTCCAGATGATCTAATGCCCTCTTTTGACGGGCTTCAAGCATGCGTGTACTACAAATATACAGGCACAGGCAAAACACTCAGGCACATAAAATAAATAAGTGTAAAGCAAATCTTTTTAAATTAAAAAAAAAAATGAGGACTGCAAAGATGGCTCAGCAATTAAGAGCATGTACTGCTCTCACAGAGGACCTGAGGTCAGGTCCAATACCAAGTAGCTCACAGCTGCCTGTATGTCCAGTTCTAGGAGAGCTGATGCCCTCTTCTGGCCTCCATGGGCACCTACATCCATGTGCACAAACACGCTTTCATATGTACATATAATTGAAAATAAATCTTAAAAATTAAAAAAAAATGAAGGGAGGAAAACACTTGCGGTAGCTTAGATGGCTTTGTCCCGGATGAGGATGTAGGAGGTACTGAGATAAGCCTAATACAAGATGATATTAACTTGTTTTCATAGCTTTGAGGCTGAGATAGTTATTAAATTTGAAAGTGAAGTTGTCTTTAATACACATTTTGTACAGGATTGGTGGGTGGGTTTTCCAATAAAGTTCAGCTCAGTACCTTTATTTGCTTTGAATTTTTTTCAAATGCAAATATGTATAACTAATATAAAGGTTTCTTGCTCAGCTGTGTTTATGGAATTCTTTTTGATTTTGGAGGAGAGACTTTGATTCATGTACCATGAACGGTGATAATGTGTTTTGAGCAGCACAGTCTTAATCTTCCCGGTGGAGAAACCAGCTTTGGTTTTTAATTTTATGTTCTCTGTTTTGGAAGCGGGCTTGACTCAGGCTGTAGCCTTGTTAATCTTGCCTAATTATTACCAAAGTGTGATCAAATATCAGTAATCCTAGATTAGAAAGATTATAGGACCTCCTCTAGTACTCTTGTGGTTTTTGTCCTTCTCTTCTTCCTCCTTCTCCTCTTCCTTTTTTGCCCCCCTTTTCTTTCATGAAGTATGGGCTCACCATGTAGCCCTGGGTAGCCTGGAACTTACTATGTAGAACACACTGGCCTTGAACTCAGAGATGGGCCTCTCTCTGCCTCCTGGGATTAGAAGTTTTGAAGCCACTATCATACCACCATGCCTGGCACTTTGGGACTTCAAAAGAGAGACTATGGAGGCTGCAGAGATGGCTCAGTGGTTAAGAGCACTAGCTGCTCTTGCAGAAGACACAGGTTCAATTCCCATATGGCAGCTTACAACCATCTACCTCCTGTCCCAGGAGATCTGATGCCCTCTTCTGGCCTCTTGGAGCACTGCAGGCACATGGTTTTTCTCCCCCACCCCACTCCTCACACTTTTAAGAAGGAGATAATATGTATGTGCACAGAAATAATGTATTTAAATGTGGTTTTAAGCAAAGAAGCCAGTTCAAAGCTTAGGCATGCATTCTCTCCACCTTTATTTCTAGAAAGGTAATTAAGTTGGGTGTAGTGACATGCTGATCCCAGCACAATCTTGCTGCTATTCTCATGAGAAATACACTTCCTAATACAAGCGCAAAAAGTCAAGATGACCCTTTCAGTTCCCCTTTCTACCCAAAATTAATTAAGCTGGCAGCTGAACTCTGTGGCGGGAGGAAATGGCTGTGCCTAGAGACTTGGGAGTGTGTCTGTTCACTCACCTCCCAGGGCTATTTCTCTGGGATCTAATGAATGCCTGAATGGTTGAGAGCCGAGGCTGCTTTGTGTGATAGTTTAAGAGGAATGGGGGAGAGTATTAAAATTCCACTTTAATAAATGGGAGAACTTAATACTTGATTTGACTAATTATTTGATAGGAAAAGCCAGCGTCCTTTTAGGTACACGCTCTGAAATAAATGAGTCTCCGTAAAAGACCCATTTCATAGACTAAAAGGGAAAAGAGAGTGGGGGAGGGGATGAGAAGGGTGGGGCTGGGCTCAGCTGTAGCGCACCTGCCTAGAATCCACCAACGAGGAGCTGCCGCTTAGCTTGGTGTTGCCATAGCACTTGATGAGGGGGCGGAGGCAGGGCTCAGTGGTGCAGCGCTTGTCTCTGAGGGTGAGCACCACAAGATGAGGGAAAAGGCAAAAGAAAAGAAAGACCAGACCACAGCTGTAAGAAGACCTCCTGTTCTTTGGCTAATATAATAAAAAGGCTAATCTTAACATTCAACTTTTCGCAAGTGGAAACTACATTAAAAGTTCTTGTAGTAGATTCAGAATCTAAGACTCAATGTTTGTTTTGAAATCACAGAAATTACTCCTGACTGTAGCTTTCTGAAAAGACTGGATCTAATAGTTACGGCTTGCTTAGAGGAAACCATCCCCCCTACACACAGTGTTCACACGCTGTATCAATGCGGGTCACACAGAGATCGGCACTTCTCAGGGAGGTTATTTACCCTTTTCCTATGCCTTTTCATATAAAATCTTTTGCCAAGCAGAAAATACACTGCAGCTACAAGAGATAACCCTGTAAAACAAGGCAGGGTCTCACCATGAAAACACTCACTCCGTGGGTGAGACTCTGAAGGCATTTATAACCGGGCTTGGATGCCGTTCAGTAGGGAGCATGCTCCTTAGCACACGCACAACCCGGAGTTCCATCCCCAGCCCACAAAACCTTAGTGGCGTGCCTCCGCAATGCAAGTACTCAGAAGCGGAGAATCAGAATCCAAAGTCGCCCGCAGCTACCGGGCTTGTTCGAGGTCAGCCTCGGCTCCAGGAGGTCCCATCTTATGCAAACAAACCAAAAGCCTGAGATGAAAATATGCGCCTGCATATGGATTCCAATACGGAGAGGCCCCGAGCCATAAGATGAGAGGCCTGGAATCCTGGCAAAGGCTGGACTCAGGGCATGGCACAATGTCTATGGAGACAAATTTGGCTCAGGGGCCATGGGCAGGAAAGTCAGTCCTGAGGAAGTTGCTGCTCTGAAGTACCAAGTCCCCCAAGACCACAGCCTGCACTGTGGGTTTAGCTAGCACACCTTTGAGCTTGTTATTATTTTTGAATTTACGTGCTAGCAAGGGCTAGGGTGCCACTGGGTAACTTGCCTGTATCCACTCTTCACTTAATTTATTTATTTATGTTTTGTTTTATGAAAAGTATCATCTTCTTTAAATAGGAGATTTTCATTTTGTTTTGCTTTGTTTTGAGACAGGGTCTCGCTGTAGCCCAGGCTGCCCTTGAACTCGAGCCATTCTCCTGTTTTTAGTCTGTGAAGTGATGAAATTATAGACACAACACCACTGTGCTTACCTAAAAAGTGATTTTTTTAAAAAAAATTTTGAAATACTTCCTATTTAAAGGTTTGGGATTTCAAGGGATTCCCTTAGGGACACCCGTATCTGCCATACAGTATCTGGAATAGGACAGCGGAGGCTTTGGTGGGCCAATGGTTCAAAGAACTAAATGAAAAAGGTGGTGCTGAAGCCAAAGCCAAACTGAAGGGAACCTTAGGTTCTGGAATGGAAGCTGCTCGTCCTCAGACCTGTGGCTGACTCTCCATCATTCTATGGGACGTCTGCCTGACTGGACTTTATCACCACGACTTGTTCTCCAAACTGACAAATTAGTTTGAGGACCATTGTGCACACCCCTTACAATGTCAGGACCTTGCTGTTAGCGGTGGCGCTATGCACCTGTGTGTGTGTGTGTGTGTGTGTGTGTGTGTGTGTATACACATGACAGGAATGGTGACCTCTGGCTTCAGGTGTCCCTTCCTGCCTTCATCAGAATATTTAGGTTACTCTGGGCAGTGGTGGCACACATCTTTAATCCCAGCACTTGGGAGGCAGAGGCAGGTGGATCTCTGTGAGTTCAAGGCCAGCCTGGTCTGCAGAGCAAGTTCCAGAAAAGCTAGGGCTGCTACACAAGAGAAATCCTATCTCAAACAGTAACAACAAAACAGCAGCAACAACAAGGGAATATTAGGTTACAAAATAAAAAGTTACACAGCATTGGTCCCCAGAGCTCACCTCCACAAGAGCTGTATTTCAACCACAGCCGTTGGCATCTTCGAATCCCCTCTGCCATGGGACAGAGGATTTCCTGCCCCCTCCAGCTCCCACCTTTGTTCATTTAATGATTATTTGTCCCCCTGTGTCTCCAGAACCTAGAAAAATGAACTCTTTGCCCTCTAGTGGCTTTGTGCCCTTTCACCAGGAAACGGTACAAAGAATAAGAAGCTGGCATCTTGTCACAAAGGGGAAGGAAGAGAAGGAAGAAGAGAAAAGATATGAGAGAAAGAGGGGAATGGACAGTAGAAGGGAGAGGGAGAGAAGGAATGAGTGAGCAGAAGAGGGGACCGCTGCTTCTGCCTGAATCCTGGAGACACTGAGGTCTCTGCCAGGTCTTGGGGCCAACCTGTCCTCACTGGCCACCACTTTGGGTCTCTACCCACCACCTCCTTCTTTCCTCCCACCTCTTTCTCCCCCTTTCCTTTCTTCCCTCCTCCTCCTCTTCTTTCTTGGTCCTGAGGGATGGGAGATACCTTTCTCAAGTTAGGGACAAAGTACTATAGCTGAATGGCACTGCCCCACCCTCCTCCCCTGCTTCAGCAGCTGGTGCCCTCCTGGGCCTCAGGGACTCTCCTGCTGACAGCCCCCATGAGGCTGCAGTACTGGCATTTCTTTCTTCATTCTTTTTCTTCTTTTTTTTTATTTTTGATTTTTTTTGAGACAGGGTTTCTCGGTAGTTATTGGTTCCTGTCCTGGAACTAGCTCTTGTAGACCAGGCTGGCCTCGAACTCACAGAGATCCGCCTGCCTCTGCCTCCCGAGTGCTGGGATTAAAGGCGTGCGCCACCACCACCCGGCTCTTCATTCTTCTTAGTGATGCAAAACCCACTAGGGTGGAAGGACCTCTGTACCCCTCAGAAGCCAATGTGGGTGACTTAGAGATGTTTCTGAAAGGGTATTTAATTATCTTGATTTCTAAAAAGCATAGAATGGTTGGATCATCCAATTAACTTTACCCCCCCCCCCCCATTCTTTCCCTTTTAAAAGCCACATGCTACTGGGAAGATCTTTGTCCAGAGTCAAGGTAAGAATTATATATATATATATATATATATATATATATATATATATATATATGTGTGTGTGTGTGTGTGTGTGTGTGTGTGTGTGTGTGTGTGTGTGTATGTAATTTATTAAAACGTATTTATAATACATATACAGTTTATTGCATTTATTTTACCTATTTGTGTTCATATTCATACCACTGCATACACGTGAAAGTTAGAGGACACTTTTGGGACTTGGTTCTCCTCTCTTTTCTTCCTTTTTTTCCCTCTTTTTCTGTTGGTTTTTCAAAACAGGGTTTCTCGTGTAGCCCTGGCTGTCCTGGAGCTCACTCTGTAGACCAGGCCTCCCTCCAACTCAGAGATCCACCTGCCTCAGCCTGAATGCTGGGATTAAAGGTGTGTGTTACCACCTGACTTTGTTCTTTCTTTTCACCATGTGGATCCCAAGGATTTAAATCAGGCTTGGTGGCAAGCATCTTCTTCTACTACTGAGTCATCTCTCTCAGCCCCAATTTGCTCTATATTTTGAAACAATGCTGGGTGATGAGATACTATAGTTTCTGAAACATATTTAGAATAATTAGCAGAGAGGATAACTTTCTGTTGCTGTCTAACATTAGAATAAAAGATGAGGAAATTATAAAATATAGAGAGGAATGCATATGACCATGTTTTCCACCAGTGGAGACAGACAGTCCAAGTGTATTTTATTTCTTGTTTGCTTTTCCTTCCTTCCTTCCTTCCCTCCCTCCCTCCCTCCCTCCCTCTCTCCCTCCTTTCTTTCTTTCTTTCTTTCTTTCTTTCTTTCTTTCTTTCTTTCTTTCTTCTTCTTTCTTTCTCTTGTTTGCTTCTCAAGATAGATTTTCTCTGTGTACTCTTGGCTATCTTGAAACTGGCTCTGTAGACCAGGCTGGCTTCAAACTCACTGAGATCCCCCTGCCTCTGTTTCCTGAGGGCTGAGATTAAAGACAACATAGTGCCCTCAAGCCCCATGCTTGGTTTTTCTTTTTAGAGACTCTCTGACCCAGGTTGACCTTGACCTCCCGGTCATCCTACCTCTATCTTTAGCTGTAATTACAGGAGCTTGTATAACACCTAAGTGAGACAAGAGTTGCCTTGTCCTTGGGGTGTGAACTCTTCTGCACCAAGCCATCCTCCCTCTCTCCCAGTACCCCCCCGACAGTGGCACACGACTTTCTTAGCCAGCTACAGTGACCCTTAAAAAGCACTATCCTAGAGGGCAGAGGATGGAGAGAGGGTTTCAAAGACTGATTTGGGAGTGATTTTTGAGTCAGGTGGACACAGGTGTAGTGGCCGAGGCAGGGGACACTGACTTGTGTTGGCTCCACAGGCTCCTCCTGGCTTCATCGAGTCACCCAGGTTCTAGTAGGCCCCTGAGACCATAGCACTTGGTGAAGTCAGAAAGGAGGTCAAAGCTGAGTGAGTGGCCAGCATGGGGTACAGGAGATCTTGGAACTGGATGCAATCCTCCTGCCTTCCAGCCTCCCAGGTTAGAGGCATGAGCCATCACTCTTAGCCGAAACGTTCGTTTTAACTTAAGTCCATCTGAGGAAATGACAGAGTGTACACCTGTGTATATATATGTATACGTTGATTCTTGAATTTAGGGGTTGTAAATGAAGGTGAACTTATCCATATTGGGTTTCATGGTCTAAGTTGATAAGGACAACTGACCAGGTCTCTTCCTCAAGAGGGCACAAGATCTCCTTACAGGTGGTTGTGAGCCACCATGTGGTTGCTGGGAATTGAACTTGGGACCTTTGGAAGAGCAGGCAGTGCTGTAAACCACTGAGCCATCTCTCCAACCACCATATACGGGCTGCCCATGCTTGCTTCAGAAAAAAACAAAATGAAGATGAGCCTTTACCCAGTTTTTTGTTTGCTTATTTGTAGTAAGAAGTCACTAGTTAGTTCCCAGCTGCTCAGCCCCCAAATAATCACACAGATACCATATTATTTGCAACATTGTTTGGCCAATAGTTTAAGCATTTCTCTGGCTAGCTCATATCTTAAATTAACACATCTCCACTAATCTGTGTATCACCACGAGGCTGTGGCTTACTGGGTAAAGTTCTGGCGTCTGTCTCCAGCAGGGCTACATGGCTTCTCCCCGACTCTGCCTTCTTTCTTCCAGCATTCAGTTTAGTTTTCCCCATTTAGCTCTGTTCTACCCTATCACAGGCCCCAGACAGCTTCTTTATTAATCAATGGTATTCACAGCATACAGAGGGGAATCCCACATCACTTTTTAGTTTTGGCTTTTGAGTTTTCAAGACAGGGTTTCCCTTTATAACAGCCCTACCTGTCCTGTAACTTGCTTTGTAGGCCAGGCTGACTCAAGCTCACAGAGCTCCACCTGCCTCTGCTTCCCTCACTAAGTGCTAATGTTTTAGAAGATTTTCCCAAATCTCTTTAAAGAGCTCAAGGTCTGTACCACCCAGAGGGGGTGGTGGTTCAGCAGGATGGTGCAGCCCTGGCATCCACAGGTGTACCCAATTTCTGTGCCGAGGGGCCCATGAAACTCCATTGTAGTGCTCAGGAGGTTGAATAGATTTATAAGAACCAGAACTTCACTTCTTCTTCTTTTTTTTTTTATATTCCTTCCACCAGGAATTGCAACGATACCAAATGTCAACTTTAATTAACTGGAACACCTTCCTCCAACAATCAGGTAAGACATGGCTCCCTTTCTGGGTCTTTGCCAGAAGCATCCTTTGCCATCTGCCCTTAGGGCCCTGTTCAGACTATCTTGCTGGACCTCCTGCTTTTCTCTTTCTATAATGCTTAGGTCTTCAGTAATGGGGGTGGCGTGATCTCCTTTCTTTATGCATTCACCTGGATGTTTTCTTAGGAGGCATTCCTAATAGCTGGTTTCTGTGTGAGATGGTACACTTAATCTGAGCTCCATGCATTTTGCAAGACTGTCACCCGGCAGGATGGCATCAGGACACAGCCTGATGGTGGAGTGGGGAGGGGCTTTTTCCAGCCTGTGGTGAAATTCAGAGAAACTTAACCACTTCAGCTCCTACTTGTGGTGTGAAATGAACTCAGCCATGATGTGTGAACAAAACCTTATTGTGCCAAGTCTTTTAAATACAGGCTGTCCATACATGAGGCCTGCTGTATATAATTGTTTTAAGGATCAAAACTTCCAATTAGATTGCCATCCCAGTTATTCTGGGTCCTAAGGGATAGAAAAGTAAAGCTGTCTTTTGACATGAGATTCGAGTTTAATAATTCCTCTGTTCTAAGTCAACATCTTTTCCCAGAAATGACCATGCCATATAGTGATCAGTCAGATGTGTGGTCATTCAGATGTGTGCACTTGAATATGTGTGATGGGTATGTGTAATAGTCATTCAGATGTGTGTACTTGGGTATGTGTGATGGTCACTCAGATGTGTGCACTTGGGTATATGAGACGATCATTCAGATGTGTGCACTTGGGTATGTGTGACGGTCACTCAGATGTGTGCACTTGGGTATATGAGACGGTCATTCAGATGTGTGCACTTGGGTATGTGTGATGGTCATTCAGATGTGTGCACTTGGGTACGTGTGAAGGCCAGAGCGCAGCCTCAGGTCATCCTTAGGAGCCATCCACCTCGTTGTTAGAGACAGTATCTCTCACTGACCTGGAGCTCATCTAGTCGTGCAAGATGACTGGCCAGTGAGTCCCAGGAATCCTCCTGCCTCCATCTCCCCAGCACTGGGATTAAAAGTGCACATCCATATGCCTGGCACCTTGTTTTTTTAAAGAAGCATTCTGGGAATGGAATACAGGTAGGTCCTCATTTGCAAGTTCATTCTTTACTGACTGAACCATCTCCCCAGCCCTATATTTAGTAACGTTTACAGGGTTTAAGCTCTGGGGGTCCTGGAGGGGAAAGCTGAAGTTATAGGCTTTACTACAAACTTCCAAGACTCAAAATTTGAAACCAGCTCCCCATCCGCAGCTGATGTAAGGACGCTCCAATCCCATTTCCTCTCCAAAAGCCTTACCTAAAACCACCACAGATTGCATGTCAGCCTTAGTTTCACTTGAAAAGAAAAATCCCAAGCATTTTATTAGAAAAAAATTCTGTAGCACGTTCATCAATCCCCATGACAGCAGTGTGGCTGTTCTCGGCGTTACAAATGAACCTCTGAGACCCCATTGCTTCTTCATGTCAGCATGTGGGTACAATTCTTCAGGACAGGGGGGCAGGCTTTAAATTGCATGCCTTAAGGTTATTTCAGTTTCGATATATTATAGGACACGACAGAGGCGTAACTGAGACCCATAATTCCTGAACTCCAAATGGCATTTCATCAAACCCCCTAGTCTCAGGGCTGATGGTTGGGCTTGCAGTTGAGTGAGCAACAGAACAGGCAGGAGTTTTGAAACACTCCACTGAAGGCATTTTCCCCATAGGCTGACTTGGCTACTGTCCCATCTCAATGTGAACAGTTAGAAATCCTGTCTGTTTGGAATCAATGGGTTCAAGGAAACTCTGGCTGTGGCTGGGGTAGCTGATTGCAGGGGGAATACAGTAAATCAGAGGAGCCATTGGAATTCTTCTGTGGGTTTTACAATCAGGTGTGAGTCCCTATTTGTACAATTGACTGTCTCTGTTGAGTTTGGTCTTGGGGGATGACTGGCCTGTTAGCCCTGCTCTGTCTCACTGGGATTCTGGAGTTTGTGTGACTCGAGATCGTGCCCTACCCCTTCTTTGTGCCTCAGACGATGAGAACAGAAGACGTAGAGGATTTGGATGTGCTCTTAGTGATCATTGCCCTCTAAGTTCTGGTTGTTTGGGTATAGAGAGTGGGCAGGTAGAGCAGGACCTCACACGACCATCTAAGTTGGTGAGTTACCAAAATTTATAGCCTGCTCCTTAGACATCTGATGTTAGTTTTTGTTTGTTTGTTTTTTGAGACAGAGTTTCTCTGTGTAACAGCCCTGGTTGTCTTGTAAGTCATTTTGTAGACTAGGCTGGCCTTAACCTCACAGAAATCTACCTGTGTCTGCATCCCAAGTGCCGGAATCAAAGGCATGTACCATCTGTACATCTGATCATCTGATACCTTTTTTTTTTTTTTTTTGAGACAGGGTTTCTCTGTGTAACAATCTTAGCTGTCCTGGAACTAGCTCTTGTAGCCAGGCTGGCCTCGAACTCACAGAGGTTCACCTTTCTCTGCCTCCTGAGTGCTGGGATTAAAGGCATGCACCACCACCGCCTGTGTGCCACCAGGGCTCACTCTCCTCCCACCATCCCCCCAACCCTATTTGTTTTTCTTTTTTTTAAAAAAAAAAATTATTTATTTATTTATTATGTATACAATATTCTTTCTGCGTGTATGCCTTCAGGCCAGAAGAGGGCACCAGACCCCATTACAGATGGCTGAGCGCCACCATGTGGTTGCTGGGAATTGAACTCAGGACCTTTGGAAGAGCAGGCAATGCTCTTAACCACTGAGCCATCTCTCCAGCCACCCTATTTGTTTTTCTATGCAATGGAGACCCTAACATCTTAAAGCCCACTCCCCGTCCATTTCCAAGAAAACCCACTTGGTTTTGCTATGGGATGATGGTGCTACTGGATCTCCATTCTTTATGCAGCCATAAATCAAAATACTTTTTTTTTTAAAAAATCTACACTCCTGTCAGCACACCACCCTTCTCACATTTACAGTTGAGGGATAGAAGAGGTGCCAAGGCAGGGTACCGTGGCCCACACCCATAATCTCACCCCTCCAGAAGCAAGGGCAGGAGGCTCCTCAAAAACTCAAGCCTAGCCTGAGCTAGACAGCTAGTTCCAAGCCTGCTAGGGCTACGTCAGACCCTGCCTTGAGAAACAAAGCCAGTGATGGAAGAAGTGTTGACATGGGGGACAGGAAGCCTCAACAACTGGCATTTGGCTCTCCCAGCTGTTCTCACGTGTGATCAGACAGCCCCGGCTTTCGTCTGTCACTGGAAGTGGATGCTAGACCACCGAGAAGAAGAAAAAAAAAAGGCGTATTTTGTTTCAAAGCTAAAAATACCATTCCGTTGGCCCCTGAGCTATGTTAAGTACACGCACACCTGCGTACATGCCAGGGCTGGGTTCACATCTGCCCTCTGCCTAACCCAGTGTGGGAGGGAGGACGTGAGCAGGGCTAGCCACAGCTCCGACGTAAACAGCGGACAAAAGTCATTCGAGCTTTAGGTAGCACCTGCTTTCCCCAAGCCTTTGCAGGCTCATCTCTTTCTGTTTCCTTTTAAAAGCTAAGGACAAACCACAACACTTTCCCTTAAAGCCATCAAGGGCTTGGAGGGTGCCTGCCAGGTCACTCACTAGACCAGTGGCTCCCAACCTTCCTAATGCTGCAACCTTTTAAGACAGTTCCTCATGCTGTGGTGATCCCCCCAACCTTAAAATTGTTTCTGATCATACTTTATAACTGTCATGTTTGCTACTGTAATTAGTTGTAATGTAAATACTTTTGGAGATAGAGGCTTGCCAAAGGGGTCGTGACCCACAAGTTGAGAACCTCTACATTAGACAGAGTTCACTTGCAAGAGTACTGGGCTCCAGTCTTTGGTTCTGTGGTTCATTTTTTTTTTTTTTTTTTTTTTTTTTTTAACGTTCATGTGTCTGAAAATGAACTTTCTCTCTGTGGGCAGAACATGCCAGGTTCTTCTCTGAATTTTCTTTCTTTCTTCCTCCCCTCCCCCCTTTTTTTTTATTTCCAGAAGAAGAGCAGGCATGGAATGCCCTCGTCTGTCATTCTCTAATTTAGTTTCCTGAATTCTCATTACATTTAATCTCCAGCCCAGGAAAAAGATTTGAGAGGCGCAACGGATATAGGATTAACTCCGGCTCCCTCCAGGGTCTTCTGGGGCAGGAGGCTCAAAATCAATTTAGAGAGTTGGGGGGTGTGCACTTTGCTGAAGAGCAAACATCAAGGCACCTTGCCCGTAGTCAGTCTGAAGTATACATTTTTATTTTATTTATTTTCATTTAAATAACTTATTTTTGAGACAGGGTCTTATATAGCCCAGGATGGCCTTACATTGCTAGGAGTGCTAGCATTGTGAGTAAGCATTGTCATACCTGGTTTGTACCCTGCTGGTGAGTGGGTGCAGGGCTTCCTCCAAGCTAGACAAACCCCCTACTAATTGTTCTGTAGTCCCATCTATTAGATTGCTGAGGCAGTTGAAAGAGACAGGAGCCGGAAGGAGACAGGAGTCTAACCCTTCAATGGACGGGACTGTGTTTATTGGTGCACACAGTTGGGGGCAGACTCCTTCTGGAAGGGGTCAAAGGGCAGAAAGAATTGCATGGCATAGCTCACATTTCCTTCCTGAAGTCCCTGCCTCCCAGAGTTGCCTGCTCAGGTGAAACTGGCTCTCCCAATAGACGGTCAAGCAAGGTCCAGCAAGATGATCTGTGGCCTTGTAGGAACCCTGCTTCAAGGACGAGGAATTCTATCATCATCCACCTGAAGTCTGAAGTGTGTGTGTGTGTGTGTGTGTGTGTGTGTACTTTTAAGTTTTTTAAAATTGACTTTTATTTATGTGTGTATGCATTCTTTGTGTGGATATGGTACCATGTGCATGCCTGGTGCCCACAGAGGCCAGAGAAGAGCATCAGATCCACTGGAACTGGAGTTTCAGGTGGTTGTCAGCTGCTATATGGGTGGTGGGAACTGACCCGTGTCCTCTTTATGAGCATCCATTTCCCTTAACCACTGGGGTCTCTCCGGCCCCCGCAGCATGTTCGTCATTGTGAGTAAGCACTGCACGTGACACACAGGCATCATGGGTTCTCAGCTGCAATACGGTGCATACCTTCCTATAACTTACAGGCAGCATCCTGTGGAAATCAGGGATGAGGTTCATGGACCAGCTTCTTCCCAGGGCTGTCGTTCCAAGCCATCCAGGTCCCAGACGGTACAAGGCTAGGTTTCCCTATGACCTCTCAGCTGGGCCAAGGGGTGTTCAAGCAGTTCTTCTGAGCAGGTGACCCATGTGAGTGTCCTCAGCACCTAAGTCACATAGGTGTTTACAAGGTGCCAGGTCTCCCCAAGCAATTATGTGAGCTCCCAGAATGTCATCTTGGTACAGCATTTGGCATTTTATAATTTTCTCCTAATTCAATGAGACCACTTTCCCATCCTGGGGGTCCTCATGGCTCTCCCACTGGCTGCCCTTCCTTCTTCTTCCTCCCATGGATTTGAACACATCTCTACATCAAGGGTGTGAGCAGATTGGAGTCACGTTTCACTCTGGAGTTGGATGGATTGTCCTGTTGAATATATAAACTCCTGTGTATGTACACATGTTTTATGTGTATCTATGTGGCAGTGTGGTGCATGTAGGTCATGTGTGTGAATACACAGTCCTATGTGTTGGACTGAGAGACCTCTCCTTTAGCTAAGGAGCCTCCCCCTTGTTTTTCCCATGTGCAGAATTATATTTCCTTTGAAATTAATAAGCACATTTTTGGAAGGCACTTTTGATCTCCGGCTGCAAGCAGACTTTCAGTCTGAGGCTCAGGCACACATTAGCAGCTCTACACTGGGAATCAAGGCTTGGGCGGCCTTCTCATCCTGACCCTTCCTCCCCTTAGATTTTATTAAGGAGAATAGCTTATCATTTATTAAAGGCAATCGCTTGACTCCTGACCTTGTATTCTGGTGCCTGAATTCCAATTCTCCGACATTGCGTCCACACTCTCTCCGTAGCTTCTGGCTCAGACTTTAGTCAAACGTGCACTCACTAAGTTTTATCTGCTAAGATTAGTTAGGAAATTCAGAGCATGGGGGGGGGGACACATAAAACCCTCAACATAACTTAGTGATATTGAATTGAAATTCAATTCAGAGACTGTAGTAACTTTTTAAACGATATATTAATTATGCATAAAATGTATGTATGTATATGACATTATACATTATGATATTTTGATACATAGATAATATTTTATTATTTATTTATTTTGGGTTTTTGAGACAGTATAACAGCTCTGGCTGTCCTGGAACTCACTTTGTAGACCAGGCTGGCCTCAAACTCACGGAGCTCCACCTGTCTCTGTCTCTGCCTTTCCAATGCTGGGATCAAAGGCATGAGCCACCACTCCCTGGCCGTGTTTTATTTTATTTTTTTAAGATTTTTATTTTGTTTTTATTTATGCATGTAAATCTGTGTGCGGATACATGCAGTTGGGTGGAATGCTTGAGAAGGCCAGCAGGGGGCATCGGCTCCTCTGGAGCTGGAGTTTGCAGACCCTTACAAGTGGCCTCATGAGTGCTAAACTAAATTTGGGTCCTCTGCAAGAGCAATAAGCACTCTTAACCATCATGCCACCTCTCCGGCCCCAACATATAAAGTTTCTTGATTATATTCCTTCTTTCTGAATTTTCCTTCTTTCCTATGTTCATTCTTTCTTCATTTCATTTTCTTTCTTTCTTATTTATTTATTTATTTTTGAGACATGGTTTTGTTCTGTAGCCCATGCTGGTCCTGAACTCAAACTTGGCGTTATCCTTCTGGTTTAGGCTACTTCTTACTAGGATTGAAGGCATGTGCCATCTCACCTGGCTTAGAATGTGTGTGTGTGTGTGTGTGTGTGTGTGTGTGTGTGTAAGTGAGGGGTAAGTGTGGGGGTATCAAAAGGTTCTCAGGTATGCAAGGCAAGCATACTACCCCTGAGCTGCATGCCCAGCCCCCAGAATCGCTTTTAACGCTTTTCTAAGACAGGGCTCGGAGTCTTCCCTGTCAGTGTGAGTCTGTCCAGAGTCATTCTCGTTCTTCTCTTTGCTGACCATGTCCCTCCTGCACTGAGCTACACGTATGACACATATACCATTTTCATTCTCAAGACTTAGGTAAGTTCAGAAAATGGTTTGCATGAAATGGAAATCGACAAATGCCCATCCTCAGGAAGACAGCCTGGCACGTGCGTGGTTTTATGGGCCAATTACAAAGGCTGCAAACCCCGATATTTTAGACCAGCTTTTTCTCCTGAGTCTATTAATAGTTGCCATTAAATCAATTATCCACCAGTTGCCATAAAATACCTCAACATCTCCTGGTTCCAAACAACTATGGCCCTTCCTCATGATTTTTGTGGATGTGAACTGTTGTGGTTTGTGTCTCAGCTGGGCAGCCTCTGTCTGCTCCGGGTCCGTCAGTGCTGTCCCCTCCTTGCTTACATGTGTCTGATACCCAGCGTCACCTCTGGGCGGGGACCTCACTCTGTCAAAATGAGTCTCTTTATCAAGTCTTTTTTTCCCCCATAAAAGTGGTGTGGCCAGATGACCAGGGAGTGATAAGGCCTCTCACAGCCAAGGTTCAAAGGTTACATATGAACATATTCCTGCATTTTGTTGGCTAGGAAGGCTCACACCCCATCTAGAGGTCAGGGCTGAGGAAGTCAGCTTCACTTGTCATGAGAAGAGGCACCAAGAATAGTGCTCACTGCTTGTCCTACATCACAGATTTGGCACTCCTAGGCCTATTATTATTATTATTATTATTATTATTATTATTATTGCTGTTGTTGTTATTCATATGAGTGGCTCTTTGGCCTTATTTATGTCTATGCACTACATTAATGCAGTACCTATGGATGCCAGAAGGGGGCACCAGAGCACCACATCCCCTTGAACTGAAGTTACAGATGGTTGTGAGCTTTGTGAGCTACCATGTGGGTGCTGGGAACTGAACCTGGGTCCTCCGCAAGAACAACCAGTGCTCTTAACTGCTGAGTCATCTCTCCAGCTTCTTTCCCTCTCTGTTCTTTTCAAAGCTATACAGATAGCTCCATTGGTAGAGTGCTCGTCCAACATGCAGGAAGGCCTGGGGTTGATCCCAGCATAAACTGGGCGTGATGGTATATGGCTGTAGTCCTGAACTTAAGAGGTGGAGTCAGGAGGATCAGAAGTTCAAGGTCCTCCTCAGCTACGTAACGAGCTTGCGGTCTGCTGGGACTATTATAGGAGACACTATCTCATACTCTCCACACGAGAAACAAAACAGAAACAAACGAGAGAGAAAAAGAAAACCCTTCTCTACAAACACGCGTCTACTTTTAGAACGGTTGCAGTTTTCTGAGGTATAGTTGACAAATCCAACTGGCACATACAGAAAAAACAACAGGACGACAAGACGGATGTGTGTGTTTCCTATTCCCGGGGACATATGCTCATACCTAGCGTGCATCTGTGAATTCGTGAGTACTCTCACCCAGAAGCCACTTTTCTAGCTGCGTCAAGGAACTCACACTTTTCTCAACTGGAACTGTGCCCACGTCCTTCCTGGGACTGCTCACCCCTATCACTCGTGGCTGGGGCAGCTCTCCCAGGCCCCATCCCTCCCTCTCTAGGGCAGAGACCTTGCATTTCACAGGCAGAGCGAAACTCGGGTTTATCTATGCTTGGAGAAGCTCATGTGTGGCGAGGCAGTCAGAGGACATGGAAGGGGTCAGAAAGTCAACGTGGGAACCTCTGTTCTGCACAGTGATGTCACTACTGCAGCGTAGCTGTATCCCCCACCCCCCCACTGAAGTGGCCCCCGCTCTTACGTTGCAGAGATTGACCAAAATGCAGACAACCTGTACGTGTTCCTGGTAATATGTGGACTCAGGCCCGTGAAGGACCCTCTGTTCTTGGTAGACGCGTTCTCAGGTATGTGGTCCAGTGTCTCCCTTCCTTGTCATGTGGATTTGTGGATAGAGATGTGCCTTGCTTGGTCTTGTGTTCTTTCTGGATGGCCCCAGCTGGCCATGAGTGCCCAGTCCTCCTGCTTGAGATTCCTAAGTGAATTGCTGGCATCACACCACGAGCCATCTTGCCTGGTGGGACCACTTTTCTTTCTCCCCCCTCCTTTTTTTTTTCTTTTTGCACATAAGCAGAACTATTTCTAGATCATCACTTTGGAAACAGCCAGAAGGGTAATTTATTGGATAACTATCTCTGTGTAGACTTGCAACTTCGGTATGAAGGATGGTGGAAAAATTGGAAATAATTATAAGGCTAAAAGATTTGTTTAAAATTTCATCACTTTTTTAAAAAATAAAGATCCCCTTATTTTTCTGTGTTTGTGTATGATGTATGTGCAGTGCCTGTGGATACCAGCAGGGGGCCCTGGGACTGCCCCACCCCAGAACTGGAGTTACAGGCAGTTGTGAGCTGCCATGTGGGTGTTGGGAACCAAATGTGGATCCTCTGCAAGAGTAGCAAATGTTTTTAACTGCTGAGACATTGCTTCGGCTCCCAAAGAAGCAAATCTTCGTGTAAAAGCATACAATACTACATGTGGGCATTCTAACCAAGTGAGATCAATCCTGGTTAGCATGGGTGAATGCTTAATGACCTAAAAGCACAAAGCATGCTGGGGAGAAATTTGTAGTTAAGCTGAATTGTTTTCTCAGCTGTGACTTGAAGCCACTTCAGGTCCTTTATTCAAAGTCTTTCTTTCTTTCTTTCTTTCTTTCTTTCTTTCTTTCTTTCTTTCTTTCTTTCTTTTTTCTTTTTCTTCCCAAGAATGGCATCAAGAAGAGCCCAGTGTTTACATGGTGATTGTAGGTCCTGAGGTGAGTCCTTGTGCTATGAATTTCTAGCTGGTGGCTGCTTTTTCCTACTGATTTTGTTTTCTTATTTGTGTGTGTACATGCATGTGTGTGAATTCAGTTCCTACTGGGGCCAACAGAGGGCACTGTATCCCCTAGACCTGGATTCAAAAGCGGTTGCTTGTCAGGTGCCCAGTGTGGGTGCTCAGAATGGAACTCAGGTTCTCCGTAAGGGCAGTGCACCCTCTACCTGCGGAGTCAGCTCTCCAGTTTCTCTTCTACTGACGTACAATACATTTTCTAAAACTAGTGTATGTTCCTCTTCTATATACCCAGGCATTTTTTCTCTTTAGGTAACTTTTCTCTTTAAGTTTGCCTTTTTATCATATTTTACTGTTTAATATGGCAAGTGCAGGGGTGGCCATGCATCTACAGCACACATGTAGAGGTCAGAGAGCAGCCTTGGGGAGTCTTTCTACCATGTGGGTCCCAGGGATTGAACTCAAGTGTCAGGCTTGGTGGTAAGCACCTCTAATGCTGAGCTATCTCCTTGGCCCATAATTTGCATTAAAAAAAATGAAAACCATGGGGTGGAATGATGACTCAGCCATTAAAAGCACTGGCTGCTCTTCCAGAGGACCTGGGTTCAGCTCATGCACCCACAAAGTGGCTAACGAGCATCTGTAACTTCAGTTCCAACACCCTCACCGGGCTCTTCAGGCGTTGCATGCATGTGATGCAATGCATACATACATGCAAAACATGCATATATGTAAAAATATTTAAAAAATGAAAATCACCTGAGTCGTATCTCAGTGGTAGAACACTTGTCAAACTTGTATATGCAAGGCCCTGGATTCAGTTCCCAGAACTGTGTGTGTGTATGTGTGTGTGTGTCAGAGAAGCGGGGCGGGGGGGGGGATTAGATCAAAGTTAAAGCTTATAGCTGCTGTTCACCTTTATGGCCGACTTACTGTAAAGATTGCAATTACTTCAAACTAATTTACTGTTGCAAAGACTAATTAGATAATTCTTATGGGAAAACTGGTGGTTCATGTAAAGAGAAACTTAGTTAAAAATATATAGGCCAAACTCTACGTATGGTCCGAAGTATTTTGGAACCCTTTAACTGCTCAAACTGTGACTGCAGAACTGCTCTGGAACCCAGCTTCAGATCAAGCCACTGGCCTCTTTGGACTTTCATTTGCCCCAAGCACTTTGGAAAACAAAGTATACTCCATGCTCCTAGCCCGATGGGATCTGCATGGTCATTACCACTCTGTCTTCATGTGGCTTCTGTTCCTGGCTTCCCACTGTGTACCTTTCCCTCCAAACTCCTCTGCTGAAATCCTGTCTTGCAATGTGCTAAGATGAAATCTCTGGGGAGGCGACTATATTAAAGGGGATGAGGGAGCCCTCGCCAATGTGATCAGTGCCCTTATAGAAGAAGCCCCGGAGAGTTGCCCTGACTTTTTCATTGCGTGTGGACGCAGCAAGAGGCCACTACCTACCAGCCAGCAAGCGCAACTTATGAAATGCTCAGCCTGCTGATACCTTGATCCTGGCTTCTAGCCTCTGAGACTCTCTGCTACGTGTGTGGGTGCACCCAAGTTATAGTACAGCACAGGAGTAGCCTATCCGAGCTACAACATCAATCCTCTGTGGTGCTGAGTGGAATCCTCATCTGTGCAGTGTGAGCCACCTCTTCCATCTCCTTGTCTTGTTAGGCCAGGTGGTGAGAAGCCAGCTGGGAGTGTTTGCTAACTGACACCGACAGAAAGGGTATCCACAAACCTAGGAAACCCACGTACATAAGTCCATCTTGGTGAACCAGGGAGATTATTGGTGTTACTGGCAGGACTATGGGTGACTCAAAGGCTAGTAACAACACCAAAAACCCCACCCAGCCTGGGTGATGATGCATCCCTGGGGCTTCCTGCTCAACTTGCAGATAGTTCCCCTGAAGAGTCAGTCTCCTCTTCCCTGGCTACCGCTTCCCTGCTTCTGGGACCTCAGGGGGCTCAGTGAGCCCTGTGACTTTGTTGTGTCTTTCCTATGCCTCCCACCTCCATCCAGGAGGAAATGGATTCTCTATAGCATCAATCAGACGGTCTCACTTTCACTCACTGGTTTAGAAACTCGCCCCCAGAACCTAGCCACCACTTTCTACACTTCTCAGAGCCTCTTCCATTTGTCTTATTTATTCTAGCGCCCCGTGGACCTTCCCAGCACGCACAAGTGTTCTCTGTTTTCTTACAGCCTTTGGGAAGAATTGTGTTTACTTAGAATGAGGGCAGAGGTGCTAATAAAGATAACCAAGGTGGGGAGGGGCTGGTAAAATGGCTCCGTGGGTGAAGTGGGTGAGGGTGCTTGCTGTTAAACCTGTTGGCTCGATTTCAGTCACAGGGATCCACTTAATGGGAGAGAAACAATTTCCAGATGTTGTCCATTGCTACGTGTGCAGCCAAATTTAAAATACACACACACACACACACATATATACATACATGCACAATCAAGGGCTAGAATCTGTGCAGCCATGTCAGAGCCCTTGGTGAGAAGAGCTCTCTTGTTAGTCTAGTGACATAATACATAGTATAGCATGAGAGGTCCCACAGTCTTCAGGAAAATCCCAACACTTTAAAAGTTCAATGCCTTTTAACGGTGGCTTCCTATAAAACCCAAAATAAGTCACACACTTCTTATTTTAAGAGGGGAGAATCAGGACATAGTTAGAATCAGACCAAAGCAAAACTAAACTCTAACAGTATAAGCCATTCAGTGTCCGACATCTGGGACTCCGTCAAGAACCAGGCTCCAAAGGGCTTAGACAGTCCCAGCCCTCTGGTTCTGCCACCGCAGCACACACTGCCTGTCCTGCAATGCTCGGGGTAGCTTCACCCCACACCTGCCACTGTCCCCAGTGGTCACTCCATCATCTGGCATCTCCAGTATTCTGACATCACCCCTGAAACTAAAGCTTCACCCTCCCCAGTGATCTCTCCCATTGCCAATGCTCAGCTTCTCTCCTTGAGCCCTGGGGTCACCCATGCAGTCGAGGCTGCACCTTGACCAGTTATCTTCTTCATGGACTCCCTTCAGGGACTCTACCTCTGCCCCCATGGCATCAAGCCTCAGATTCTCTCCACGACCCCTTCAAGCCTGAAGCCTCCACTACAGATGCAGCTATCACTCCACCAATGACCTCCTGACCTTTCTAAAGGGACTCCAGCCCTGCCTGCCATAGGGTCCTCTCACCCTCTACACCCTCAAATCAGGTCCATGTAGGGGATTTCCACACCTTACTAAGTTTTTTTAAATTTTTTTAAAGATTTATTTATTATGTATATAATATTTCGCCCACATGCAGGCCAGAAGACAGCACCAGATCTCACTACAGATGTTTGTGAGCCACCATGTGGTTGCTGGGAATTGAACTCAGAACCTTTGGAAGAAGAGTCAGTGCTCTTAACCTCTGAGCCATCTCTCCAGCCCCATACACCTTACTAAGTGTGACTGCCAGCTTGAGGTGCAGCCTTCTGAGCCACTGCTTCTGTGTGCCGGCCCCAAGGAAATACCTTCTAGAAGATTCCTCCTGAATGGTGCTGGTCTCTCATTAACCACAGCTTAATTTTCAGTCCCAGCAAACCAGAAACCAGGCTTGCAATTTAAAACATCACATGAAGGAACGGCCCTGATAGGGTCTCTGAGAGACTCCCAAACTCCCTTCAGATACCCGTAAGCCAGGTCTGCGCTGCTCTTAGCATCATCCTCCCGCCTTATACAACAACCGCCCACCAAGGTCCGAGGACTCAACCGTCCCTTCAGCCCAAAGTTCCCAAATCCTTCCATAATCCTCCCCCAAAACAGCCCGGTCAGCTCCATCATGGCAAGATGCCACTCTCTGATACTAGCTGCCCATCCCCCCCAGTTTGTTTTCTGATCCTGTGATGAACACCATAAGGGAAATCAACTTAGACGGATAAAAGGCTCATGTGGCTTACAGCTCACCGTCCATCAAGAAGGGGAGCCAGGGCAGGAACTCAAACGGTAACGGTACAGGAACCGGAAGGCAGGAACTGAAGTAGCGGCCATGGAGGAACGCTGCTTATTGGCTTGCTCCTCCAGGCTTGCTCAATTTGCTTTTCTATATGACTCAGGCCCACCTGTCCAGGGGTGATACCACCCACAATGGGCTGAACCCTGCCTACATCAATCACCAATCAAGAAAATACCCCTCAGACTTGTCCACAGGTCAATCTGATGGGGGCAGATCAGTGGTACTCCCTCCCGAAGCCTGCACAATGGCTTCTCCTGAGATGCCACTGAAATTCCCCAGGGTCGGGGCTGGCTCAGGTTGGGTCCTTCTCAGATGTTCTTTTCTGACCTCTCTCTACAAACTCATTCTTTACCATTTCAAAACCTCCACACGTCTAAAATGGCCACAGTCAAGTGCTCAATTTATCATCTCTCTGAGTCTGGAACAGGAGGAGATTTAAGCCATTTTGTACTTTGAGTATTTGCTGTTGTGTTAGGGGCTCACATGCTGATAAGGTGAGTTTGCCAAGTGACCAGTGTCAGGACACATTAAATGTCCTGTTTCAATGGCTACAGCATACATTAATACCACCCCACCCCACCCCACCCCCAAGCCTCCTGAATCTTCCTGTCTTTCTTTTGGACCATTTCTGCCTTTGCTCTCTGCAGAGCTGGCGTCTCAGTAAGCACTTGTGGTATAAGTGGGATGCTTGGCGGGCTTATTTAGCTTTTCCACGTCATCTCCCATGCCTCTTTGCAAAGTTGCGTCAACTTGGCTAGATCATGGCCCATGAAGCAGACCCCCGCTATTACTGGGGAATCACTGTGTAGTTTGGCAATGACTACCTCCTACCTTGTAGCCCCAATCATGCAGAAGACTCTGGTGAAGATAGTGAGTGGGTTCATTCACATGCCTCTGCCACAAGTACCAAAAAAGGTTCCCAGCTCAAAGCGTGCCAGAGGACATCTTACGAGCTCAGTGGAGAAATCACAGGGGACGCTGAAGAGCCTTGAAATGAGCACAGTACGCCTCATGGTGATAAATGTCACTTAAGGGGAGAAAAGAGGCCCTCCCACCTTGCCTTTAGAGCTGGCTAGTGTACCAGGCTCAGGGCTCAGGAGAGTGTCAGGCTATTTCATAGGGACAGGGCCACCATGTGAGAGGCCACTCATCAGACCCTATTCAGTGGGGGAGAAGTGAGGATGAGTCATGGGCAGGCGGGATGAGATGGGGGCTGACCAGGACAGCTACAACAAAATCCAAAACTGTTTATGCATATGCACATTTTATTTTCAAGATTTCTTTCACTTCTTATGTATATGACTGTTTGACCTGCATTATGTATGTATGTTGTTCACGTGGGTGCCCGGTGCCTGCTGAGGTACCATGTGGCTGTATGGTGAAGGATGTCATGGCCCTCATTGACTTCGGGGACAGCTACCTAGCTGCTCTTGAGTTAATCATGTGCCTCCGTTTCCCCATCTGCAAAGGAGGAATGACTGACAGCAGTCCTTGCCTCCCAGTTCGCTATGAGTGAAAACTTGAGCCGTTCTTGTCCTTGGGGTAGTGTCCTGTGGCTATAGGGATGGAAGGAACGTTGTCGCCAATGGTCCCTTCCTGCTCTGACTGCCAGGATCCTGTTCCAGCTTCAGGGTGCTCTGAGCTTGGCTTGGGCTTTCCATAATGCTCCTTTGACCTCTCAGTTTCCCCATTTGAGAGAAGCACGTGTTCCTGCTCACAGGGCATCTTGTGTGGGACCTTTCCTGGCTCTTTGATAAGCGCGCTGGAGGCCAGAACGTTTGCTTTGGGCATGACAGCTTAATGACTTTGCCCGGTAATGTCTCCAGTGAAGATTATTTCCTCTAAGCCCGAGAGAGTTGAAACAATATATTTTGTTAGGAAATAAACAAGCTTAGAAGGAGGAGATGAGAATTTTTTCTCTGCCGCTTTCGATGTTTTTTTTCCCCCTTTAAGAATTCCATTAAGTAACAGCAATCCCCTCTTCCTTTGCTCTTTATCTCGTGTTTTGTTCCACTCGGCTTCACTAAGAGATTTGAAAATGAACTGACGTGGAAAGTAAACCCAGCGAAAGCCAGTGCCGATTGTAGTTTCATTTTAGAGCTCGCTCTTCGCTCCTTAGCTACGCTCCAGCTTTGCATCTCAGCCGTCTCAGAGCACGGGCTTGTTTGCTTGACAAATTATCTTTCCCCGAATCGTTCATCAAGAGAGCCAAAGCATGCTCGTAAAGATGAAAAGATGACCTGGCTGAAGTACCCCCCTCCCACACACACACACATACGACTTTAACATGAAAAGAAATGTGGAATGAAAGGCTTGCAGCTTTTTGTTGATTTTTATCTATGTGTACGTATGCACATGACATGGTGCATGTGTCTAGAGGTCAAAGGACAGCTTTCTGGGGTGGGGAGAATGGGGTTGTCCCAGGGATCAAACTTAAGTCATTGTGCTCGGTGGCAAGCACAGTTGTCCACTGAGCCATCTGGCCAGCCCAGAAGGAGGGTTCATGCGGGGGGTCGTAGTGAGATCTAGTTGCTTAGGATACTTGGAGCCTGAGGCCTCGAGAATGGGAAGTGGAAAGGGAGTTCTCATGCATGGGATGTTCTAGTCACTGCATGGGATCCAGGGAAGGAGACGGAGGTGCAGAGGAAAGAGGCAGAGCTATCATAGATGGAGATCCTCCGTGGCAGGTAGCAGGATAGTTGGGGAGGAGGTGGTGCTGCTAGTCTGGGTAGTAACAGGGATTAAAAGCATTTCAGAGATGTGGCATTTCAGAGATACTGCATCCCGGAGGCTGACTTCTGGAGGCTGGGACACAGGTTGGCCAGAAGGGGAATAATGAGGAAGGTGGCAGGAATTTCATGGGCCTTTACTCTGTGTGTGTGTGCCCACCCTCATGTGTGCTTGAATTAGTGCATATTCCTATGGCGGGCCATCCACCTTTTGTTTTGAGACAGACTCTTTCATGGTTCTGGGGCTCACAGATCTGGCTAGGCAGACTCTTCAGGAAGGGCCAGGTATCTTCTACTCCCTATCCCTTAAGCTAGAATTATGAGCATACACTATAATGCCTTGATTTTTAAGGTTTAAATTATTATACATACATACGTGCATACATACATACATGTGTGTGTGCAGATACATAATAACCACTTGAGTATAGGGGTTCATGGGGGCCAGAAGACAGTGTCCAGATCCCATGCAACTGGAGTTACAGATGATGGTTTTGAGTGTTACCCAATATGAATGCTGGGAACCCATTCTTCTGTAAGGGCAACAAGTGCTATTCGCCACTAAAGCCATCTCTCCAGCCCTGACTCCTGGCTTTTTAAAATGTGGGTTCTGGGGATTGAACTGAGGTCTTCATGGTTACAAGGCAATCATTTACCAACTGAACCATCTCTCCAGCCTCTGTCCCTCAAACTTTTTAGGATGAAATCAAGCAGAACCAAGGGAGCTTGACTTGCAATCTGCCCAAGTGGAAACACTGGTCCAATAGCTTTCCTGCTCTGGGACCCTGGTGAAGTTACACAACCTCTCTTAGTCCTCCTGTGTGGAAGTGTTTGGTAGTAACATTGTTGCTAGAACCAATTTAACAACTGTAAAGGACTTGGCACATGCTCTTCTAGCTTATGTGGCTACAGAGTAGTAATTATTAAGAGCCAAAATAGCGGCGATTTGCTGTTCATAACTATGAGCCTCTCTCTGCACAGATCTTCCTGGGAATAATTACAAATTCTTACGCATTCATGTTTGATATGATGTAGCCCTTCAGATTCCCAGGCATGTAGGGGTCCCGGGGATATCAGCAACCCTAACAGGGACAGCCCTTTGGGATCTTGGGCAAGCATCTGAGCAGTCGCAAGGATCCAAGGCGCACCATATAGCACTTCTCTCAGGAGAAAGTGAAACCGAGTTCCTGGGAGAAGGCAGTCTATCACCTGCCATTAGAAGTGGCCGTCCTGGCGTTTGCTTGCAGCTAGCCAGCATGCTTGTAATTCACGATGGCTATTGGCAGCGTGTAAATGAGAACAGAATGAGAGCAGGAATTGGATCTGCTTTCTTCACAGCCCGGCTGGAGCCAGTGTTGGGAGGGGCTGCTGGCACCCTGCGTTCCCGAGCTCGGTTCACACCCTTGCTGTGTCTTTGAAACAATGTCTAGGATTTTTTTTTTTAAAAGTTAAAAAAATGTCCTTTTATTTTTATTTATGTGTTGCATGCAGATGCCATTGAGCCACCTCTCCGCCGAAAATAAGTCTTTTAGAATTTTTTCTCTTTCTTTTTCTTCTTCCTTTTTTTATTTTCTGAGTCTGGCTCTCATTCTGTAGCTCTAAATGTCTTACTAGGTAGACCAGGTTTGCCTCGCTCTCATGAGAGACCCCCACCTGCCTTTACCTCCCAAGTATTGGAATTAAAGGCGAGTGTCATCATTCCTGGGCTCTAATTTTTTTTAAAAAAACAAATACATTTATTTACATATTTATCTTGGAGGAGGCACATGAGCCACGGTGCACGTGGGTCCTAGAGATCCAACTCAGGTCTGGTTTGATGGCAAGCATCTTGACCCACTGAGCCATCTTCATCTTGCTGACTCTAGAATTTTGTGCTGAAGAGAGCTTTTTCTATTGCAAAAGCGTTTTAGCAGTCAGGCAGGAGACACTGAGGGTCCAGTCTGCCTGATGTAGTTTGTCAGATGTCTCAGTGTGGGGTTTGTGGCGAGCATCAACAAGCTGGGTGACCGACTCTACAGCCTCCAAGCAAACTGACCTTGAACTCCTGAGCCAAGTCTGACCTTGAACTTCTGTCCTCCCTGCCTCCACCCCTGAGGGCTGTAACACAGGTTTGCACCGCCACGCCTGCGCTAGCTCCTGCTTTCTAGATTCACTTCTGTTGCTACCTAATTTAGTCCTTTCTCTTTGTGTCTGAAATTATACTCGTGTGGGTAAACACATTTTTGTTATTCATTGGCGGAGGGGGCGCGTCCTTGATTTGCAAGCTGCATTTCTGAGAAGGCTCCTCGGTAAAAACAAACTTTGATTCCATGAACTACTTTGTCAGAGGCTTACTGAGGTTTCCCCTGCATCCTCTTGATTGCTTTTATGACAGATTCCATCTGCATCATTTAAGAAAGCAAGCCTTCCTCTGAAGGACGGGGCACTTAAATTGTCCTGTCTCTAGGAATGCTCCACTGTCCTTTAACGTCCTGAGGTGTCCCTGGACTCAACCCTCACAGAAGGTGGCACACACAGTCCAGGTGCCCTCTGCTCCTTCCTGTTCTTGTCCTCATTGTGTAACTGCTAGATTTGGACTGTTCCTCTGTTTGTTTGTTTTTTCCCCTATATTTATCCTTTCTGAACTACTGAGTGGGCTTTGAGCCTGTTACAATTTATACTCTGTAGACTCGGATTTAGGTCAGGTTCACCCCAGCCCTAGGCAGGGTCTTTTAAATATCCAAAGCTGGCCTGGAATTTGCCACGTAGCAGAAGATGAACTCCTGATCCGTTTGCCTCTTTCCAAGTGTGAAGAGTACGGGTTTTCATCATCACACCTGGTTTACTCAGTGTTGGGGATTGATTGAACCCAGGGCTTTATGCATGCTAGTTAGGTGCTCCACCACCTATAGGGTCAGGATGTAAAAATCCTCTCTCTCTCTCTCTCTCTCTCTCTCTCTCTCTCTCTCTCTCTCTCTCTCTCTCTCTCTCTCTGTGTGTGTGTGTGTGTGTGTGTACGTACATGCCATGGCGCATGTGTGGAAATGAGAGGACAACTTTGGGGAGTCAGTTATCTCCTTCAATCATGTGAGTTTCTGGATCCAGGTCCTCAGGCTTTTGCAGCAAGGGCCTTGATCTGCTGAGCCATGTGCCAGCCCGAGGCTCAGGGGTTTTAAGTGTTTCTTGTCCCTCTCTTTTTCCAGGTGGATCCAGCTTTTACAAGGGAAGTGAAAGACCGGGTGAGGAGGTAGGCGTGGCAGGCAGGTGGCGTCTTGCACACTAGGAATCATGAATGGCAGAATGGTTCACGAGTCCCACCTTGCCCATGGCAGACTGCTCTAAGTGGGTTGCCAGTACTGCATCCTTTAATGTTCCCTATGATCCCTCAAGGTCATGCTTTGGGCCTCAAGGTATAGGCAAATAAATGGATGCACTCGAAGTGTAAGATGCCCTACCTCCCTAGTCATCTGCGGAAAGGCCAGAGCAAACCATTTTGTCTCTCTGCATATCCCAGGCTGGACTGGAATCAGAAGCCTCCTACATGGTGGGGTTCTAGGTATGTGCCTCCATGCCTGAAGACGGTGTAATACTGATGACACCGGCAAAAAAAAAAAAAAAAAAGAAAGAAAAGAAAGAAAAAAATATATAAATTAACAAATATTTAGGAACAGATGAAGGCTCAGTTGGGTCAGAGCACTGGCTGCTCATGTAGAGGACCCAGGTTCAGTTCCTAACATCCATAGTGTGACTCACAATCACCTATAATTCCAGCTCCAGAGGATCTGATGCCCTCTTCTGGCCTCTGTGAGCACTGAAGTCACATGGTTCACATGCATAATGGCAGGCAAACACTGATGTTTATGAATCAGCCAGGTGGTAGTGGCGCACGCCTTTAATCCCAACACTTGGGAGACAGAAGCAGGCGAATCTCTGTGAGTTTGAGACCAGCCTGGTCTATAAGAGCTAGTTCCAGGTCAGGCCCCAAAGCCACAGAGAAATCCTGTCTTAAAAACCAAACCAAATCAATCAATCAATCAATCAATCAATCAATCAATCAATCAGCCAGGCTGTGGTAGCACCTGTTTTTAAGCACTCAGGAGGCAGAGGCAGGTGGATCTCTGTGAGTTCAAGGCCAGCCTGTTCTACAGAACAAGTGCTAGGACAGACTCCAAAGCTACAGAAAAACCTTGTCTCATAAAAAAAAAACTTAACAAAGATTTGGAAGAATTTAAGGAGCTGACTTGTGTTTGGCTGATGTCTATAGACTCTTTGGAGATAACTGATCAATGTATCTTTTTAAATTGCATTTTTTTTTCTGCTAGGAGCAAGGGACCTAGTCTCAATTGTTCACATAAATTTGAGCGGGACAGTGAGCCAGGCCAAAACAACCATGCCAACCCTGCTCTGTTCTTTCAGGGCTGCAGGGGTGCGGCTGATCCGGGAGATGTGTCAGGAAGACCTGCACGCGGTGGTGAAGAGCTGCTTCGCGCTGGTCAACAGCTCAGTCTCCGAGGGCATGTCAGCCGCCATCCTGGAGGTAGGTGCTGCCCAGATGCTGAGGATGGGGTACTGGATTCTTCTTTCTCTTCTCTGCCTTTTAAAAAAAGATGTGCAAGTGAGTGCAGTGGCTGGAGAAGACCAGAAGGGGGCGTCCAGTTACTCTGGCGCTGAAATTGCAAGTGGCTGAAAGACACCCAAGGTGGGTGTGAATTTGCATCCACTATTCTGAAAGTATGTGACATGGCTTTGTGTCATCTCTGTGTCTGGCCAAGAAGCCCTGTGCCCTATGATGAGTGTCAGCCTCGGCAGTCTGTCCCCTCAGCAACTACCTTTGAAACCAGTGGAGAGCAGGTGCCAGTTGCTTTCCTGTACACGTTTTCCCTCTTCCTGTTTCTTAAGAAGAGGCCGTAAGCCTGGAGTCTGCTGAGTGCTTTTCTAAGCTGCGTACCCAGCTTTTCCTGCAGAGGAATTGCTCTCAGCCTCCGCTTAACTCACAGAAAAGGCAGCTGTTAGCAATCCTGATGTCCTGGAAATGTTCCTTTGAGAAGTTAAAATAACCTTTGGACGGAGGGTTCTCAATGAGGTTGATTTTAGGGGGAGGGATAAGCATGTCTTTCTCGTCAGAATCACTTCAGATGGCCAGGGCAGTTAATCATAGAGCATGTGGCATCAACTGGTCAGGGAGGTGACCTTTTGACCTTTCTGAATCTGCTTTCCTGTGTGGGCAAGTACAAATGCCCCTTGGCTAAAAGCAGGCCTCTCACTGAAAACTCAAAAAACCAAATCTCGGCCAGATGCACAGCGACTGCATGGTTATTGCTAAAAACCTGCCAGGCATTTCCCATTTAAGCAGACTGTGGATTTGAGCCCCACATAGAATTACCTAAAAGGAAGGGGACGGGGAGATGGTTCAGTCAGTAAAGTATTTGCTCTCTCTGTCCCTCTCTCCCTCCTTCCTTCCCTCTTCCTCTCTTACACACTCTGACACCAAAATGGCACAAGTGTTTTGAAACCCTCTTCCAGGGTCCTTCAAGGTCCTCCAATCACTAAAGCTGGCACTACCACTAAGGTCAATCCCCGGGACACACAGGAAAAGCCAGCATGGTTGCTTGTAAGTGTTATCCCAGGGCTGGGGACGGGGGAGAGTGGAGACAGGCAGATCCCCCGGGCTCGCTGGACAGTCAGCCTAATAGAATCTGTGAGCTCCAGGCCAGTGAGAGATGCTGTCTCAAAACAACGAGGGATATAGTTCCTGAGGAAGGCCACTTCACGTTTTCCTCTGTCTTCTACACGTGCGTACGTACCCCTCCACACACAAAGGATGTGAAAGATGGCCTTCATTTCCCCGTGTTCCCATTTGGAGCACCAACATATAGTCACACACAGACATACACCATACCTTCTGGGTCAGGTTTTGCCCCCTGGGTGAAAGGAGGGCTGGGCTCAAAAGCTAAGAGCAAGGAGGAGAATGCTTGACCTTAGCGGGTAGCGCCGGCTCTGGTGATTGGAGAACCTTGAAGGACCCTGGAAGAGCGTTTCAAGACCCTTGTGCCATTTTGTGTCAGAGTGTGTGAGAGGAGGAGGGAGGGAGGACGGGACAGAGAGAGGGAGGCAGTGAGGGAGAGAGCATCAGAACTGGAAAGATGTGCTAAGGGCATTTATATGGGATGTGGATGCTGCAGGAGATGAGGACTTTTCCAAGGGGCTGTATAGTCTTTGGTGTAGAAGAACCATATCACCAGCCGCTGGCCAACACCCACCAAAAACGCCCTCTGCTCGGTTCTGTGCATCTGTGTGACCTATGTCTTCAGATCAAGTCATTTCTCCACACTACCAGTGATTCCTCAGGACGGTCACGCATGTCACCAGAATCCAAGCAAAGCAAACCCCTCTTCGAGAACACATAGAGAGGGCAGTGTTTAACCTCAGGTGTGACCCAGAATTGACGAGCAAGTTCCCCCTGCCAGACACATGCAGGTGAGCTGTGTGTCCCCAAAGCCTGGGTGTTTCTCGTGACTTCTCAGCCGTGAAACATAAAGACTGTTTCTATAAACCCCAGATAGCTCTGATAAGGGTAGGGGGCTGGCTGCAGGGGTTTTAGAGAACCATACAGGGGGTTCCAACCACCCCATAAGAGGAGGTTGAGCTGGTTTAGGGAGCTCAGGTGAGCCTGTTTCTAGAGGGAGGCTGTGGGTCTTGTGTTCTGACATTTGTGTGTCTATCCCGAGCGCCAAGCTCACCCCCTCCTCTGTCTTTCCCTGCTTACTCTGTGGATTTGCTCTGGATTGGAGGAGGATGCCCATTTCCAAACACCGTCTAGCGCAGGGCCTTGCCAGCTGCAGTGCTATTGGGACCAGCTTCTCAGTGTGTTCATATTCTCAGAACTTGTCTGTGCTTAGAAGTTGCCATTTAAAAAAAAAAATTTATTTTTATTTTCAAATATGTATACTCATGTGTGTTTATGTGGGGGTATGTGTACATGTGTGGGAGTGGCCATGGTGACCTGAAGAGGGGGTTGTATCCCCAGATCTAGAGGCCAGCTTGGGTGCTAGGAACTGAACTCCAACCTTCTGCAAAAGCAGCAAGCACATGTAACCCATGAACCATCTCTTCAGTCGCATCCACCTTAGTTTTTCTGAGCTAGAATCTTTCATAACCTGGAGTCTAAGAATGAGGCTAGACCAGCTAGCCAGTAAGCTCCAGGGATCCCCCTGTCTTGCAGGCCCCCATCTCCACACCCCGGATGGAGATTATAGATATGCACCACCATGCCTGGTTATGTGTTTAACATGACTCCTCTGGGATCGAACTGGGGTCCTAATGCTTGCAGGGCAAACACTTTATCACCTTAGCCATCTTCCAGCCCCCTTGTCTGACTCTTCAGTGACAACCCCCGTCTTCTGTCCTCCCCCCTTCCCAGGCGATGGATTTGGAAGTCCCCGTGCTGGCTAGGAACATCCCTGGGAACTCGGCTGTGGTAGAGCACGGAGTCACAGGACTGCTGTTCACAACCCCTCAGGTAAAGAGAGTCCTTTCTCCACACTGGCCTCATTGGTGCCATTTCTGTCTTTCTGTCTGAAGGATGGCCATAAATTTGGGTTCCTCGTAAGCCTCTCAGCTCCTGCTGTGCATCAAGGTGCCCGGCAAGCTCTGTAGTTTCTGTTCTCACCCTGGAGGGACATGCAGAATTTAGAAATCCAGGGTACCTCTGACCTGAGTGTTTAACTTAGTGGCTGAGTGACTTGCTTGGCATGCATAAGCCAGGCTTGGCAGTGCACACCTGTCACAGAGCATTCAGAAGGGAGAAGCAGGAGGGTCAGAAGTTCAAGGTCAACCTCTGCTATAGCACTAGTTCAAGACTAGCCTGAGCTGTGTGATACCTTGCCTAAAAAAACAAAATATAGCTAATCTCACATAAACAAACAAGCAGACAAACAAAAAAAAAAATCCAGATGCACAGGTGTTCTTTAAGTGGTTGTCTGGGGCAGGGTGGAGCAGAAGAGAAGGGACTCTAACTTCCTGGTGCCTTGTGACGCTGTGTGCAACCTGGGGCCTGGAGGCACAGCTCCCTGCCTCTCTTCTCTCGTGTTCAGCACAAGCCCCCACAGACACAGCCCCACCCCCGCACCCCGACTACAGAACTTACTTGCACATGTGTTTCAACTCAGCGTCTTCTCATTGGCTTTAGCGAGGATGTTTAGAACAGCAGACCTTCCTGGTTCTAGGCAGGGAGAGCTGTGATTCTTCACACTCTGAAACGGCGTGCGAGACACAGATGTTGCCCGTACTTTGTTGCCCTCGTCATCTCCACCAGACATTACTCGGTGCGTGGCAGGATAGGAAGCTTTAAAAACAAATAATGCAAATTTTAAGGAACTTCAGGCTGGCATTGAATACAATCTCAACCGCCGCGGAACTCAGACTTTAGCCACTCGCTGGTCGGCTGTAGGGAGGGCAAATGTAATTTCAAATATGCATTCAAATATGTATGAGAATCAGCATTTCATATATTAAGAAGAACTGTTCTGTCAGACCACCAGCTCTGGGCGTTAAAATATGTATATGAAATGCATAGGACATAAATAATGCGTAAGCATAAATGCTCTTTGAATCCAGGCTAAATATAGTTACTCATTCTGCGTTAGCTGTTATTCCTTAATTGGGAACATAAAGAAACTTGATCTCTTCATGTAGAGCTGGAGATAAAGGGCTGAAGAGTTCAAAGAGATGGGGAAGGTAGGGCCTGTGTAAGGGGGTGAGGTACATGGCCAGGAACCTTGGGCAGAGTCTGGGAGCTCAGAGTAGCTCCAGTGAACAGGCAGCAGAAGAAAGGGGCCTTGGTTTGGGGAACAGAAAAATTGAATTTGGCCAGGCACCATGGAAACTTGAGGGAGGAGGAGGGCAAGGGCAACCCATGGACCATGCAGCATACTGGGTGTGTGGCTGTATTGAACTCTAGAAAGAGGATCATTTTAGATGCTAGGATGCAGTTCAGTTAGTAGGTTGTCAGCCTAGCACGCATGAAACTGTGACTTTAGGTGCCAGCAATGCATGAACCCAGACATGGTGGTGTGTGTCTACAAATCCAGCATTTGGGAGGATCAGAAGTTCGTCCTTGGTGACAGCTGTGTGGAACGGGGCACTCAGTCATTGGTTTTGTGTCTGCCTTTCTGTCTCCAACCTTCTTCTCCACCCCCTTAGCATGCCCAGCCTTCCAGGGTGATTTCTGCCTTCGACAAATGAAGATGATTGGATGCCCACTTGTGGGATTTGGGCCTCTGCATTATGTGGTTCTCTAGCACCTGAGACAGTACCTGCCCCTAAGCCCTTGTTCCTTGATAAGAAGGGAAAACCAAAACCTGTGTTCCCCCTAATACACATCATTATCCCTGTGACAGCTACTTGTGGGAGCAGAGAGGAATCTGGAAGGAAAGGATTGTATTAGTTTGTTTTCGATTGCCATGGTAAGTGCCACGGCCAAAATCATCCTGGGGAAGAAAAGGTTTTATGTGGCTTACACATCCCAGTCACAGTCCGTCATCGATGGAATTCAGAGCAGTAGCTCACTCATGCAGGAGCAGAAACAGGAACCACAGAGGAGCACTGCTTACTGGTTTGTCCTTGTGGTTTGCTCAGTCTGCTTTTCTTCCTCCCTTCCCTTCCCTTCCCTTCCTTCCCCTTCCTTCCTTCCTTCCTTCCTTCCTTCCTTCCTTCCTTCCTTCCTTCCTTCCTTCCTTCCTTCCTTCCTTCCTTCCTTCCTTCCTTCCTTCTTCTTCTTTTCCAAGACAGGGTTTCTCTGTGCATCCTTGGCTGTCCTGGAACTCACTCTGTAGACTAGGGTGGCTTCGAACTCAGAGATCCCCTTACCTCTGCTTCCCGAGCACTGGGATTAAAGGTGTGCACCATCACCACTTGGCCTGCAGCCTGCTTTCTTATACAAGCCAGTATGGTGTGCACCATCACCACTTGGCCTGCAGTCTGCTTTCTTATACAAGCCAGTATCACCTTGCCCAGGGGTGGCACCACCCACAGTGGGCTGCACCCTCCCACATCAATCAACAGTCAAGAAAATCTGATGGCCAATCTGAGAATTCCTCAGTTGAGGTTCCCTCTTCCCAGGTGACACTAGTTTGGGTCCAGGTGACAGAAACTGAAGCATCACGGGATGTTTGCTTTGGGAACCTTACAAGGAGAGTCTACTGGATCATCTGTATCTATTCATCTCTCTCTGTCTATGTCAGTATCTTCAACTATCTATGTCTATCTAATATCTAATATCTCTCTCTGTATCTAATATATATGCATATCTATATATGTATGCATAAATCTATATATGTTTATGCATGCCTATATATCTATATATCTATATATCTATATCTAATATCTATTTATCTAATATCTATCTGTATCTCTATAGCTATCTTTTTCATCTGAAAGGCTGATGACTAAGCATATTTCATGGTTGTAGGCACAGAATAATCTCTGTTTTTGTACACTTCACCTCTGGAAAATTTCAATTAAACGAAGCTCTCCAAACCCGCTCAGCATTGATTTCTCATTACCTCAACAATCTGGTTATTTCTCCATTTAAGAAGAAACGAGTCCAGTGACTTTCCTGGGTGTTTTTATAGCTTAGTTTTATAGCTTCAAAATTAAGATCCATATGACATTTAATAGAAGCAGTGAATTCATATTCTGCCAGGGTTGCGTTCTTCAAAAGAGGCTCACACTTATTCTCTAGCAGGTTTTCTATTTGCTCTTCAGACAACTGTAGAGAAATAAACTTTGGGATATTAGTGGGGGCAGTGGCTAATGCATATAAAGGGCTTGTTATAGTCCATCACCTGTCCTTAGTGGTCAACGTGACTTCTTTTCTTTTCTCCTTCCTTCCTTCCTTCCTTCCTTCCTTCCTTCCTTCCTTCCTTCCTTCCTTCCTTCCTTCCTTCTTTCTTTCCTTTTTTCTTTCTCTCTTTTTTTCTTCCAAGACAGAGGTTTCTCTGTGTATCTCTGACTGTCCTAGAACTCACTCTGTAGACTAGGCTGGCCTCAAACTCAGAGACCCACCCACCGCTGCCTCCTGAGTGCTGGGATTAAAGGTATGCACCACCACTGCCTGGCTAACTTATGTTTTCTTAAAGAATATGTGTGTGTGTGTGTGTGTGTGTGTGTGTACACACACACACATATATTCTTTTTAAGACAATGTCCATGTAGCTCAGGCTGCTCTCAAGCTCTCTATATAGCCTTTGTGACCTTGAATACCTGATCCTCCTGCCCACCCCAACCCCATATTCCCAGTACAGAGATCACAGATGGCCACCATCACACTGAATGTACGCAGTACTGGGGATGTGATTTAGGGCTTCATGAATGCCAACTCTATCTACTGAGCTACATTCCCATCTCAAAGCTTATGTCTTTCCTAAAAACAATGACGTTTTCTTTAAGCAGGGATGGCTTTGATTGTGTTTGGGGAGAGCAAGGTGCTTTGGGGGATTTGTCCGGGCTGGGAGGTGGTGGTGCTTAGGGGTCTTGTTCCTGTTTGAAATCCACCGTGGCTTTCTGTTGTATGCTGCTGCTTCATCCAGGAGATGGAGGCAGGACTCTCTGGAGGTAGAAAATGCTGTGCCAAGTGCTATGAAGATTTTGAATAATTGAACCTAGAAAGCATCAGTTTTCAAATTTAAATTTAGAGCCAGCAAGATCACCTAATTGTGAAGAGGCACTTACCACTGACCTGAAGATCCAAGTATTACCCCTGGGAACTAAATGGTGGGAGAAGAGAATGGACCTGAAAGTTGTCCTCTGGCATCTACATGCTTTTAAAAAATAAAAACAGCTGGACAGTGGTGGCGCACGCCTTTAATCCCAGCACTCCGGAGGCAGAGGCAGGCAGACTTCTGTGAATTTGAGATCAGCCTGGTCTACAGAGCTAGTTTTAGGACAGCTAAGACTGTTACACAGAGAAACCCTAATTTGGAAAAAAAAAATAAGTGTACAAAAATAAACCAGAAGTTAGTTAAGTGGTCACTAAGCACCCAGTTCCTAGTCCCTGTACATTTGGATGCTCAGAGATACCAGGAGGAGTAGGTCAGGCCTCCATTGTTGGATAGAGGGGCGCTGTGCAGGGAAGAGCCTTGGCTGGGCTTGTCAGAGGGGTTCAGGTCCGTCTCCGTGTGGTGCATAGACATCAAGTAGGGTCAGCACTGTGAGTCTGGACAGTCACACCTACTGTGAGGGTTAGAGAGTGAGTCTGTGCCCCAGGCACTGAGGTCCTGCAAAGAGTCCATCCCAGGGGAGAGATGCAGAAATGGATACACACACAACACACACACACACACACACACACACACACACGTACTCATGCGTGCATGCATGCATTCATGCATGTAAGCACACGCATCCCACCGCAAACAAATGCTGATCATAGCTCTCACCTCCCTCTACTTCTGTGACTCTATCCTCCCTCCCTTCCTCCATTCCTTCATCCTCTGCTCTCTCCTTTACCCCCTCCCTTCTGCGTTCCTTTCAGAAGGAATTCTGGCACTTTCCTACCTAGCAGTCACCCACAGTAGATTCTCTCAGCCCCTACTTATCCAGTTTCATCAAGAGTAGGAAACTTTCCTGTCTGAGGCTCACCCCTGCCCTTTGCTGGAGACAGATGGCACAGTCTGGTCACCCCTAGTGATCCCTGGAGCCTGGGCTTGATGAGTGTGGCTGGATGGGAAGAGCCACCAGATGGGGCTCATGCCTCAGGAAAGCGGAAGCTGTACCTGGGGTTAGCACAGGCCTGGACCCATCACCTGGGCTCATCGTGGGCCTAACTCTCAGGGGATCAGGGGCAATATCAGGAGAATCCTTCTAGTCAAGAATTGTTGCAAAATATGAGGGAAAGAGGGTGTGTGGTTTCTCCAGTGAGCTCCATGGTGTCCCCACCATCCCAGCTTCTGCACAGTCGCCTGCTAACAAGAAAAGCTCTTCTCAGTATTGTCGCTAAGACAGAAGATGAGTTGGACACAGACCTGGAGCCTGGGGAAGGGGCCAGTTGTGTGGTCCAGAGGGATGGTTCCTTCCCTTACTCTTTCAGTTTGCCTATGCCCTGTGAGGGCTCAACCGATCCCACTGCAGGATCTCTCACCAGGCATAGAGGTCTGTGGACAGCTTTGGTACCCAGGTGTGTGGCAGATACAATGGCATCCCTGAATCAGAGCAGAACAGGGTCGCTCTATGGGAGCAGGTGCTGGCTGGTGAGTACCCTGGAAGTCAGCAGGTGTCTGAAGTGTCCCTTGGAGGATGCCCTTGGGCTGTCACGGGCAGGATAGTACTAGAGGGGAAGGTGGGAACTGCAAGCAGGCTCAGTCACCCGCCTGGTGCCTCTGCTTGTGTTTCCTATGGGCTTTGTCTCCAAGACAGAACCAAAGCCAGTATCCATGGCGTCCCATTTCTGGCAGGCAGCACTTGGTCCTACCTGGCTATTTATTTCAGCAGCCACCTCCATTGCAGCACTTTTCCTGGCCCTGGGCAGCCAAAGGAACCTGTTTTGAAACATTGAAATTTCAATTACACCCAGCACGCCTGAGAACCCTCTAGGCTTCCCATCACATACAGGGCATGATGCATGTCTAGGCCAGGCTGGGGGCCCTGCCTAGTGCCCACCATGCCCTCCTCTGCCCAGATCCACTGGTTGTGACCCACAGGGGCTGGTCTCTGCACAGAAGGCCATTCCCATGCTAGCTCCTTTGCTGAAGAGCTCTCCTTGGTCCAGGTAACGGCTAGGTTCCCACCATAGCATTCCAGATCTGCGGTTTGAAATTCTTCTTTTAATTATCTGTAAAGGAGCCAGCTATGTCTCAGCAGCCCCAGGCTCTTGGAGGGCAGGGCCATTGGCTAAGGAGGAGGGCTGTGGAACGCTGCCTACTGGGCAGGGCAGGGTTGTTCCACCCATGGTCTAACCAGGATGTGTGTCTTAGTTTTCTGTTGCTATGATAAAACATCATGGCCAAGGCAGCTTAGAGAAGAAAGAGGTTGTTTTATTTCATGTTTGATTCACAGCTCTCAAGGGCTAGAGTCCATTATGGTGTGGACAGTGTGGTGCACAGGGCAGGTGCAGGAAGTGGAGAGCTCACAGCCTTGACTGTAATCAAGAAGCAGAGAGCAAATTAGTGGCTGTGGAGTCTTTTTTCTTTTTTTTAATCTCAAAGCCTGCCCCCCCAGTAATCTACTTCCTCCAGCAAGGCTGCATCAGTTAAACCTCCCCAAATAGCATCACCAACTGGGGACCAAGTGCCTAAGATGATGCAGAAGACATTCCACGTTCAAGCTACAGCACCTGCATAAGATCTGCACAGGATCAAGCCAATCAAAACTCCAGCACAAACGGAGTAGGGGGTTCCCCGGGCTGCAGCCCCAGCTCAGAATCTATAGGCACTTTGTGGCTGTGGATGAGGGAGAGTCATTCCTGGGAGTTTGCGGCTACTGGGAGGTTGCTCATAGCTCAGTGGATGACCGGAAATCATGTGCTACTAGTTTCCGTGAGTTAGTTCTTTTTTAAAGGGACAGGAAGCTGGAAAGATATGTTGGGGGCAATGAGAGAGCTGGGGGCGAGAGAGTAGATAGGATTGAGATACTCTGTATACATATATGAAGCTTTCAAAGAATTAAAAGTGTTTTTTTTTCTTTTTCTTTTTTTTTTAAAGAAAGAAAGGATACAGTTTCTACCAGCAACAGAGTCTGAGGTGGAAAGTAAACTTCAAGCAGTCGGTTACTTATCTGAAGATAAACAATGCTTGTTTGTATCACATAAAAACAAAACAAACAACTTTCTGCAGTTGTCTGAGTCAGGTTCTGTACACCTGCAACCCTAGAGGCAGCACTGGTCTATACCTTCGTTGTATTTAGTTGGCTGTGTCCCTTGTGTTTCTGAGTGACTTAAGTCACTACTGGCTACTCACTGGGGATGGGAGGCATATGGTTTTCCCAAGGCTGATTTATAAGCATCCATAATGCAGCTCACTTCTGAGCTCTCTGAAGCACTGGGTTTTTGTATATGGTTTTTATTTGAATTGTCTCAGTGCGTGCAGATTCTCTGCCTTTTCCTGATCTTCGCTAGTGGCTTTCAGGAGTGCAATATAGGTCCAAGAGAGAGAGCACCTCTCTCAAAAGTCACTAGACCTGTTCAAGTTTGCACTTGGGTGTGCTCTGGGGTGACAGCTGTGTGGGACCTTGTAGTAGGAGCTGCGGGCCTGCTTTTCGTCCTGCCCGGCTCCTGCACAGCTAGCTTTACACCAGAAATAACAACACACAAACTGTATTCTTTTAAACACTGCTTGGCCCATTAGCTCTAGCCCTTACTGGCTAATTCTCATATCCCAATCAACCCATGTCTAATAATCTGTGTAGCATCAGTCTTACCAGGAAAGATTCAGCATGTCTGACCTGGTGGCTTGCTTCATCGCTTCTGGCTCTGAGAGGAACTGCCCTGCATCTGAGCTCACTTCCTCTTCCTCCCAGCATTCTATTCTGTTTACTCCACCCACCTAAAGGCTGGCCAATCAAATGGGCCAAGGCAGTTTCTTTATTAGCCAATGACCTTCCTCCATCAGGACCTGTGACTGCTCCAGGCTGAATGACTCTGCCCCGATTTAGTGTGAACACTCCACAGATGTTTTTCTGTGGCTCTTGCTTTATAGTTCTTTGGTCTGTTTGGTGTGGTGGCTCCAGGTAGGTTTCAGATATGCAGTCTGATATCGCCCACATAGCCTAGACTTACAGGAGGCCATGGAGTGTGGACCGGTCAAAGGCATTCTCGCTCCTGAACTTTGCCATGGCTCCTGCTGGTTGGGAGTGACTCTCAGGGTTATTCTCTCCTTGAGTCAAGGGAATGGGTTGGGCTGTGGCTTGCCCCAGCACCATAGTCAGTGTGGACAGATAGGGCCATCCATGGATGCTGGGTATAAGTCGTCTCCCTGGACCGCATTACACTAAAAGGTGGTCATTTCATCTGAGAGGAAGGAAAAAGTAAGGACGGGGCTGCCGGCTCGGGTGTTCGTGGCTGATTAAGCAGCTGGGTTCCATGGAGACACTTCTGCTATTCCAGTTGGGGCCAGCTGCCAGACCCGTGAGTCAACTTGTGCCACAGTTGTTCAGGGGCTGGATAACCACCCAGCCCTCATTTACAAGATGGTGTTCCTCTTGCATTGACCTTGATTCTGTCCTTGGTGTCTCATCCTCAGTGAGGCTGCCCCAAGCATCTTTCTGCATCATTTTCCAAGGAGTTTTGAGAGAGCAGAGCAGAAACTAAAGCTACATTTTACTTCTAAAATCTACTAAGGTTTCTTTCTTCAAAGCTTTGCCTGCAAATCAAAAACAGCATCATATCTGACACACCATGCTGTTGAAAGCAAGAGCCCAGGCTTGTCCACTTGCAGTTATGGGGAGGGGAAATAGGGGCTCGACTCCAACAGGGAAGAGTGACAGAAGCTACAACGTAACCACCCTTGCATGAGGGCTGGAGGGCTGGTGGCAGCCGACTTTGCAGACAGTCCTTGACCAAGATCAAATGAATGAGTGGCAGGTAGCTCATCTGCGCACAGGGACAATATCCTGGCTCAGCAGATGGTCACTGTAAGACTAAGGTTTTCTTTTCTTTTTTTTTTCTCTTTCTTTCTTTCTTTCTTTCTTTCTTTCTTTCTTTCTTTCTTCTTTCCTCCCTCCCTCCCTCCCTCCCTCCCTCCCTCCCTCCCTCCCTCCCTCCCTCCCTTCTTTCTTTCTTTCTTTCTTTCTTTCTTTCTTTCTTTCTTTCTTTCATTCTTCTTGATCTGGCTATTTCTCTTCTTTCTTTCCATCTCTTTTCATGTTCTCATTAAGGCAGTTGTAAGGTCCGTCTGACTTCTAGCTCTGATCTTTCTTGCTTCAAGCCCTCTTTTCCCAGACGTCATTGCTGAGTGAGTAAATACATAAATAAATAAATAAATAAATAAATAAATAAATAAATAAATAAATGGATGTTTTATCAGAGCCCATCCCCCATCATTCAGGATTTTGCTCTAAAATTGTCCTGCATTTTGTAGCGATAGTAAGCAAAAGTCCCCGCTTTAGCCCAATCCTCCACATCAGATAAATCACAGATATGGCCGGTGTCGTAAAGTAATATTCCCGAGTGCTAAGCCCCTCAAATTATTTTAATAAGAATGCTGTTCTGCCACGCGGTGAAAATAAATATGTTGTGTTTTTATGGTGAAAAGAGCACCAATTTACTAGAAAATGTGTACGTAGTACATAAAAATAAAATCCCACCCACATAAATGTTGCTATTTATATTGCCAGCTATAAAAGGCATTCAACATTTAATTAACAATAATTTTGAGACTATGAGGATGTTCCTACTTGACAGTAAAGTCTCAGGCACTGTCTTCTGGTTGGAGTTTACCTGAGCTGACGGAGTAAGAGAATAATAGTAATTAAGTGTGTTTGACTTTTTGCATGAGAGTCTGAGTGTGTGTGTGTGTGTATGTATGTATGTATGTGTGTATGTGTGTGTGTCTTGTAGGCACAAGTATGCATGCGGTGCTGGGGTGCATGTGGAAGCCAGAGGATAACCTTTCCTGCTGTTCCCCAGACACTGCACCCCACTGCTGCACCCGGTTGCTTGTTTTTTGTTATGCCAGGCTTAGAATTCACAAGTAGGCTAGGCTGGCTGACCCTTGAGCCCCAGAGATCCACCTGTCTCTGCCTCCCTAGCACTGAGAATACAGTGTGTGCCACCACATGGAAGTCCTTTGCTCTGGATGCTGGGGATGGAACTCAGGGTCCTCATGTTTATAAGGCAAGCACTTTCCTGACTGAGCCATTGCCCCAGCCCTGTCAGCGTGACATTCTGTAGCAACTGCTGTCACTACTGTGGCTGACAGTTGAGCGCCATGTGCAAGCCTCTGTGTCTACTTCAGGAAGGGGAGTTTGGGAACTTAAGCCAGGTTCCTGCCTCAACCCTCCTGAGAATTCTAGGCAAGCATAATAAATAACATGTACTCCCCTCTTCTCCCTAAACAAGCTTTGATATCAGGATCCATCTTAATGTCCTAATTATGAAAGACTTTGAAATGAAGGCTTGGTCAGCAGGAGCCTCTCAATGCATTGGTTAATAATACACACTGACGGTAAGCTACAGGAGCCAAGGCAAGAAAACAAAAAACCCAGGGCCTTCTCATGCTCGGTACTCAGCCTGCGGGGATGGTGGCCTTTGCTCCTTCACAGGTGATGGGGGTGAACTCAGAGATGGGAACTAGCTTGTTGGGAGACAGACACTGATGATGCAATGCGGAACTCAAACACAGATTTCACCCTGAATCCCAGAGCGCCCTTCTGAGCCAGGGGTACTCAAGTATGAGGCTCTCTGTGCCCATTGTGAGGCAATGGTCTCTGGTTGTGGCCGTAAGAAGAGCGAAGAAATCACAGCTCCTACCACTGCAAAGAAAGGAGATGGGATGTTTAAAAAAGTTCTTTCATTAGCATATATTAATTATATATATTTAATGCATCTAGAGCATACTCCCCTTTTGCCCCCTCTTGTCCCTCCCTCACTCCCATTGATTCTCTTCCTGGTGAGTCCCTTCCTCTTCTTCCCCCCCCCCGCCCTTCCTCTTTGTGTCTTTAGTGGCTCTTCTCATGAGGCTGGGTTCCTTACAAGTGACCACTCTTACCAGTGGGGAGAGTCTCTCTCTTTCTTGCATTAGCTTTTAGTACTGTGACAAAAACCCCATAAACCGAAAGCAGCTTGGGGAAGAAAGGATTCACGTGGCCTCTAAATCCTGGTCACAGCCCATCACTGGGGGAAGCCGGGGACTTAAGCAGGGCAGGGACCTGGAAGTGAGAACTGAAACAGACTGGGGATGAAAGCTGCTTACAGGCTTGCTCCGCATAGCTGTCCAGTCTGCGTTCTTACCGCACCCAAGATCACCTGTCCAGGGGTGGCACCACCCAGAATGTGCATTGCACAACACTGTACGCCTTCCTTCAGTTCTTACAGTCCTAACCCCCAGCACTGTGTTCCCTGAGCAGCCTGGAGGGTGTGATAAACACATCCCATCTAAGGCTGAGTCACTTATCCTCAGCATTTTTGACCACTTATGAGTCTCTGTGTAAGCACCGCCCACTGCAGAAACAGGCTCAAGGGATGATTCTTATTGGATTAAGGAAGACTGGAAAGAGGCATGATTGACAGCTCTAGAGTTTTCCCTGGGTGTTTCCAGCAGGTGTTTATGGGCACAAATGTGTGTGTGTGTGTGTGTGTGCGCGCGCGCATGCTGCTTCTTATAGTTGTTCACTGCAAAACCGCAAGAAGAACAGTGTGAGCATATGGTTGTAGATATGGCATATACACGTGTGTGTGCGCGCACACATATTTGTCTGTGTGTCCACACACACATAGACCCTAACATTTTTATTTATTTTTTTGTCTGTGTGTGGGTGTGGGTGTGAACATGCCACAGCGCACACATGGAGGTCAAATGACAATGTATTCGAGTCAGTTCTCTCTTTCCACCAGGTGGGTCCTGGGGATTGAACTCAGGTCGTTAATCTTGGTGGCAGGTACCTTTACCTACTGAGCCATCTCGCCAGCCTGACATATACAGTGTGTCTTAATCTCAGTGCTTGCGCTATTCTGATATCTCATTGAAAGCACTGTTTCTTTAGACTGTGAGGCAGATGGGGGGCGGGGGTGGTAGTGATGGGGGGTGGGATGGGAGAATGACCGAGAACTGGTGCAGATACAGGCTTTCAGACAGCTCCTCAGGTTCCCTTCCGCTCATCACTCAGGCATGTTTCTCATTCACTTTTTGTCTTCCAGGAGTTCATTCAGTTGGCAAAGAGACTGGTCAGTGACCCTGTGCTGGAGAGGGAAATCGTGACCAATGGAAGGAAGTACGTGAGGACATACCACTCCTGGCAAGTGGAGAGAGACACTTACCAGCGCCTCATCGGGAAGTTGGGGGCCAGCTTAGAGGATTAAACGGCTGAAGTCTGTGCTTCCCACATCTGTCCCAATAACTGTTGGGTACTCAGCTCTGGGTAGATGCTGAAAGATGGGACCTAGTCCTGGACTGCTGAAATCCCTGAGTCCCCAGGAACATCTCCACCCCCAACTCTCATGTGTGGCGGACACAGTTCCAAAAGTGTTTACAGTTCCATCCTGGATGGGCTTGTAGCTCACTCCTGAAAGAGAGCTTAGGGCTCAGTGCAGGTGATGGAGGTGCATCTCAGGGGCCTCTGCGCGAGTCTTCCAAGAACTGCTTTTACAACTTCTGGAGCCTCCAACAGGGCAGACCTTTCGCCTGCCTTCAGAGTGACCTTTGCCTGTCATTGCCAGTTCACAAAGAAGAAACAGAAAAGCCAGGACTGTCAACTGAGTGGAACTGGCAGCATTTTTGATAAGATCTTGATCTGCAGCCCATCTCGGGGTCCTGATGGACATGTGGGGGTCCAGGTTTTGACTGGCATGCTAATAAGCCCTAGAGAGGTCGTGAATGGGTTTTATCAGAACATGCTGCTTCTCATGGGTGCAGCTGAGGGACACTTGCCAAAAGAGACCCACAGGTCCCGCCCACCTATATCACATCACAGGGAGCCTGGAAGATGATTGGATGGCCCCAGGATGGAGGACCCCAGGATGGAGGCTGGGACCTTGAATTCAGCCTGGGCCCTCTTCCTTCTTGCCTAGGGAACTGAGGGCAAGTGCTGACTAAGTCACAAGACTCCAGACTGTGACAGGAGGTCCCTGGGATGTGGGGAGGTCAGCCTGGAGTCTTTCAATGGGATCTCCCCACATCAGCAGGCCGTGTTTCCAGTGCTCTCTTGTCGCATTCTAACTGGGCTGCGCTACTGTAGGCAGCTAGGAGGAGGAGGGAGGAACAATACAGCCAAGAGCCACACATGCAAAGAAAGTACCAGACTCTGGAGGGCATGGTGTATGTGTGTGTGGGGGAGGACTCGGCACCTGTACTGTCCTTGTTCCAACTTTGAAGGCACATCCTGGGCCTTTTGCTTTTCTACAGGAAAAGAAAAAAAGAAAAAGGAAAGAAAGAAAGAAGAAAGAAAGAAAGAAAGAAAGAAAGAAAGAAAGAAAGAAAGAAAGAAAGAAAGAAAGGCTAGCAGTCACATTTCATTCTAGGAGAAGTGGACTAGAAGAAAGCAAACTTTGTAAGCCAGTGCTTTGGGAATGAGACCAGAGCCCCATTATATAGGGTATAATCCGGCTCCCCATTTCCGTACCTCAGATCCTGCACAGTCACTTTCCTGAAGGCTCCAGCAGAGGCAGTGGCAATTCCATAGTCCCTGAGTGCCTAGCGTCTAGAGGCCAGCTGAGCAATGTGCCCATTTCCTTGGCCCCTGACGTGAGCTGGGGTCCTACCTCTCTGGGCACAAGGAGAGGAAGGGAGTAAAGAAGCCTGAATCCTACAGACAGTTCCTTTGAGCCCAGAGTTCCCGCCCACCTCAGGAGAGGTGCACAGAGGTCGTCAGGTGTCACTGTTTACAAAGTGGGATGCTCTGGAACGCAGGCCTCTCCTTTGCCCAGTGTCAGTATCACTGCCTGACCTCCTTCATGCCAGCATCACTGAGTTACATCTTCTGCCATGTGCACTTTGGGGGAGGGAAGGGACTTAATTAATAAAGCGTGTCACCATCAGGCTTACGAAAACAGCCGCCGTTTATTCGTCCCAGGAGTGCCTCTTGTGGTCCCCAAGAAAACAAATGCGAGTGTCTGGTTGGAGGCATTTGATATGAACTTAGACTACAGTGTGATAGTTTTCCCTTTCAGGAACAGACACTGCGGTGACCGATAGAGAGAGGTTTATGCAGGCTCTCAGGTTGGAGTTTCTAAACTACACCAGGTTGGCCCTATTGCTCTGGACCTGTGGCAAAGAAGCGTCTTGACAGGAATGATTGGCAGAGCAAATCTCCCTTCACACCTGGGAAAAGAAAGAGAAAGAAGAGGCAGTGGCCCTAGAACCCCCCTCAAGGCTGATAATGGCCTCAAGACCACACAGGAGGCCCTCCTCAGAGGGGCACATGGCAGCTGTGCTTTCAAGTGAGCATGTAGGGGAGGCCTCTGGATGGGAGACACTCTGACCACGCGGGAGGTTTGCAAATGTTGGTGTGCATAGCAGGCACCTTGGACGGCCTGGCTCTTGCCAGTCTTATTACTGCTTCCCTTCACTCTTTTTTTAAAAATATTTATTTATTTATTATGTATACAGTATTCTCAGTATTCTGCCTGTGTGTATGCCAGCAGGCCAGAAGAGGGCACCAGACCTCATTACAGATGGTTGTGAACCACCATGTGGTTGCTGGAAATTGAACTCAGGACCTTTGGAAGAGCAGGCAATGCTCTTAACCACTGAGCCATCCCTCCAGCCCCTCCCTTCACTCTTGACCATTTCATTATGTCAGCCCCTCACGGACTGGGATGCCGTTAACTTCCCATATCCGTTCTCTTTCTAGTCACCATGACGGAATCCCTAACAGAAGCAACCTTTGACCCAACGGCCAGGGCATTTGGTCCACCCTGGAGGCTGTGGTGACTCTGTGTGGCAGGGGAGGCTTTGGCCTAGCTTGTTTGAATTTTGGTTGATCAGAGAGCTGGGGTAGGAAGCTATGTCAGACCAATGTCTTCAAAGGCAGTGCCCTGACGACCTTCTCCACAAGGTTCCACAGCCGCTCTAGAAAGCACCATCAGCTGGGTAGCGCAATGTGAGCGCCCATGTTTACGGTTCTCATTTAACCGCAGTATTCCCCACCTCCATTTTGTCGACCTAAGCACTTCCTGCCTCTTTCCCAACATTTGCAATTCTGCTTTACGGTCGAAGCCTAGCAAGGCCCTGCTTGGTGAACCAGTGAATGTGTTGGGGTTACTTACAGGAGTGTAGGTGAGGAGTTACCTAAGAGCATAGATTCCTTGCTGCAAAGGCCAGCCTGGGTGCCTCTCTGCAAGAGGTGCAGGCAGCTTAAGAGGTCAGAGAGTCTCATCTTCCTCAGCTGCCCTATCTACCTACATAATTTTGGGGAAGAAGAGGCCTTGTGTGTCTGTTCAGTTTCAGGGTCTTCTTGAGACTTGTGAGTTGTTCACTTCCCGAGTCTTAAGAGCCTCTCTTCAAGACAAAATATTTCAGTACAGAGGAAATTGCTATTTATCAGTCATATATACCTATAAACACAGTGTTCTGGTACAGGAGAGTCACTGGGGCTTACTGGCTACCACACTGGCTCTATGTTTTCAGTGAGAGACTGTTTCAAAGAAATGATACAGGGGCTGGAAAGATGGCTCAGTGGTAAATAGTATTGACAGCTCTTCTATAGGTGCTGGGTTCAGTTCCCAACACATACATACAGGTACATACATAACACACACACAACACACACACATACCACCACCACCACCACCATCAGAAAATCCCCAAATAAGTAGTGGTTTAAACAATATAGAAATTAATTCTTTCCACTCGGAGGAGCCAGTGTTCTATGGGGTGAGAGACCTACACCTTTTCCATCTTTCTTTTCCTCCCCCTTGTAAAGGGGGAGGTGGCCATTACTAACTCATGATATAAGGGGCTGCCTACATTCTTCCATTATGCCTGAAGTCCAGGCAAGAACAAAGATACCTATCCTTCTCTTCAAGGTAAGTCTTACTTTGGGTCATATCCCATAGCCACATATAGCTGCAAGGGAAGCGGGGATCTACAAACTCCTGGGTCCAATGGAAGAGTTGGAATCTGTAACTGGGGAAGAAAACATGGTGCCTGCATAGAGTGACCTTGCTGCTGTAGCTGCAGCTATTGGGTTATACCGAACTGAGATTCTGGTTGTGGCTATAGGCAGCCTGCTTTGTATAATTGCTGAATAACTTTTAATGTCAAGAGCAGTGTTTTCCTGGACTTTAATTTAGCCTTTAAAGTCACCCCTCACCTTTACTCTGCCAGATGATTATTTATATTGCAGGTTCTCTGCCAGTGCATCCTATTGATCAGCACCTCAAACTTTGCCACTCCTAAATTAAAAACTCCCAGTGTAAGAGAGAACGTGACTTTTTGTGGCATGAAATGCCCTTTTGCTTCAGGTGAAACACACCCAAGGGAAACAGTAAAATAAGTGTATTGATTGCACATAGACACAGGCTCCCTTTGAATGTCCTCACAGCAGTATGGAGTGAGTCAGCACTTTGTTGTATGTGTTGGAGGGTTCTGGGACATTGAGATCTTTTCCAAAGAGATCTACCAGTCAGTGTTTACTAAAGTCACTCTTATACATTAAATAATGAAATGCATGGGGCTGGAGAGATAGCTCAGCAGTTTAGAGCACTGGCTGCTCTTGTAGAAGACTCAGATTTGATTCCCAGCACCTACATAGTGGCCCACAACTATCTGCAACTATAGTTCTAGGAGATCTGACATCTTCTGACCTCCTAGGGCACAGATACATGCAGGGAAAATATCCATGCATACAATATAAAATAAATCTAAAACAGTTTTTAAAATGACATTCATGGGGCTGGTAGTATGGTTTGGTGGTGAAGATCATGTACTGCTCTTACAGAGGAGCTGAGTTCAGTTCCCCACACCCATGTCCAGCAGCTTACAACCACTACTTCAGCTTTAGGGGATCTGATGACCTCTTCTGGCCCCTGGGGACCACACACACACACACACACACACACACACACACACACACTAGCCTGTTGACAATATCAGGACATGGATTTTGACAAGTGAGTGTCAAATATAGACTAAAATTATACTCTGGATAGAACTCATAGGCCATCCTAATGAATTACTGAGTTAGTCCAAACAAAGGCTTACTTTTAAAAAATATTTATTTATTATGTATAAATGTTCTGTCTGTGTGTATGCCTGCAGGCCAGAAGAGGGCACCAGATCTCATTATAGATGGTTGTGAGCCACCATGTGGTTGCTGGGAATTGAACTCAGGACCCTTGGAAAAGCAGGCAGTGCTCTTAACCTCTGAGCCATCTCTCCAGCCCCAAAGGCTTACTTTTGAGTACAGGATAATACATGATCATTAACTTGGGTACATTCTCCATGTGTGTATGCTCACACTTGAGTGTGGTTTACTGTGAAAAAGTCAAACTCACAGTTTTTCAGCAGTTGAGAGCTGAAGCAGGCAGTGCCCATTCTGATAACAGAGTCAATTTCTATTTTTTTTTAAGATTTATTTTTTATTATTTTTGTTTATGTGTATTTGCATTGCCCATTGTGGCCAGAAGAGGGCATTAGATTCACTGGAGCTGGAGTTCCAATGTGGGTTCTAAGGTCTTTCGCAAAAGCAGCATGTGTTCTTAATCACTGAACTGAGCTGTCTCTCCAGCACCTGGAGTCAGGATCTTGTCTTTGGACTTGATAAGGGGCTTTTGAGTGTCAGCAGAAAGAGTAGCTATTCTGAACACCAAAGTCTGAATCACAAAGTAGGGCTTTGGGGAAGAAAGGTTTTGGCTTTTAAATGCAAGGTCTAGATGTGTCTGTCTGGAAGGCCTCAGGCATATCTGTGTTTGAATTGTCAGCCTGGAGAAAAGAGAGACAGTGTGTGTGTGTGTGTGTGTGTGTGTGTGTGTGTGTGTGTGTGTCTGTATTGGTGGAGGCTGCTCATTCATTCCCGGCTTCCCATACTCGAAATAACTACACAGAAACTGTATTAATTAAATCACTGCTTGGCCTATTACCTCTAGCTTCTTATTGGGTAGCTCTTACATCCTAAACTAACCTATCTCCATTAATCTGTACATCACCACAAGGTGTGGCCTACCGGTAGATAAAGTCTGAGCAGGCTTCAGGAGAGGTGTCTGTCTCCTGTGGCATTTACATGGCTTCTTCCTGACTCCACCTATTCTCTCTCTGTATATCTTTCAGTATGGATATATTTTGTTAAACCATTGGCTGAAAGCAGCTTCTTTATTAACCAATGGCAATAAAACATTCATAGCATATAGAAAGGAATCCCATATCATGTCTCTCTCTCTCTCTCTCTCTGTGTGTGTGTGTGTGTGTGTGTGTGTACTACAAGACAGAGGGTTTTCTCTTTTCATGAAAAGGTGGTTGAGGAAATTGGCTCACACACACTACTTGCAAATTGCTCTTGCTTGAGGTAATTTAAAAACAACAATTTTGTAAATGGAAAAACTCTGAATTTTCATTAGAGAATAATTTTACAGCAAAAGCAGATTCTTGCCCCCTGGGCCCCCCATATACATGTAAGAGGCAGGATGCCATGTTCCTGCCCTGTGTTTCTTCATCATCTTCACACAGAGTCATCGTCACATGCAGGCTGTGTATGATGGAGCCTCTGGACCAGTTGACTCACTGCCATGCTGGGCTATGTGTTCCACCCACCACCCCAAATCCAAAGGGTGAACAGTTTGTCATACCTAAAATTGCAAATGCTGGGCTGAAGGAAACGGCTCAGTGCTTAAGAATGTGTACTGTTCCTGAAGAAAGCCTCCGTTTGGTTGTCAGTAGTCACATCAGGTGGTTCACGACCTCCTTTAACTCCAGCTCCTGGTGTCCTCCTCTGGCCTCTGGGAACATCTGTACTCATGCACACACACAGAAACACATAAATAAAACATAAATCCTTACGTTCCGAGTGCTATCAACATCATTATGCAAATGAAATTACTCGAGTTTTCACCTCACACATGAATGAGGAAGCCAGTGGCAAACTCAACAAATTCAAATACAGGTTCACGACACGAAAGTTCCTGTCTTAGTCATTCTCCTATTGCTGTGAGGACACCAACAGATATAGAGAGGTTATTGGGGCTATAGTTTCCGAGGGTTGGTTCATGGTATGGAGCATGGTGCTGAAGCAGTAGCTGAGAACTCACATCTGATCCACAAGTAGCAGAGGAAGGAGGAAGAGAGAAGAGGAGGTAGGGGAGAGAGAGAGAGAGAGAGAGAGAGAGAGAGAGAGAGAGAGAGAGAGAGAGAGATTGAAAACTTACTTAGGGCAAGGAGTTGGGGCTCTTTTCATCCCAGTACTTAAGGGGAAGAGACAGCAAATGGTTGGAAGACACTTAAGGAAACTCAACATCCTTAGCCATCAGAAAAATGCAAATCCTAACAACTCTGAGATTCTATCTTACACTTGTCATAATGACCAAGATCAAAAACACTGATGAATGGATGGATCCAGAAAAACAAACATGTTGAGTGAGATTCCCAGACCCAGAAAGACAAATATAATATGTACTCACTTGTAAGTAGCCTTTAGACATGGAGCAAAGAAAAACTAGCCAACAGTTCACAACCCCAGAGAACCTAGACAACAAAGAGGATCCTAAGAGAGACACACATGGATTTATATAGGAAAGAGAAAAAGACAAGATCTCCTGAGTAAATTGGGAGCTTGGGGTTCACAGGAGAGGGGAAAAGGGTTAAGGGGAGGAAGAGAGGGGAACAGACAAAAATATATAGCTCAATAAAAACAATAAAAAAACAAAAGAGGCAGAGACAGGCCAGCATGGTCTATACACAATGAATTCCAGGACAGCCAGGGCTATAGAGTAAGCATGCTGAGACCCTATCTCAAGATAGAGGGATAGATGGTAGATAGATAGATATAGATAGATAGATAGATAGATAGATAGATAGATAGATAGATAGATAGATGATAGATAGATGATAGATAGATAGATGATAGATAGATAGATAGATAGATAGATAGATAGATAGATAGATAGATAGATAGATAGATAGATAGAGGTTTCCCATTCTTAGATCTGGCAGTTCCTTTCAGTCTTATGCCTTGGTTCCACACTACACCACCATATTATCTCTAAAATAGTATATCTTTCTTGATTATGCCAATTTGGGCTGGACTGTGGTGAGAGGGGCTAGCAAGTATGCCTAACCTCTGGGCTGCACAGAACCAAAGATGGCTACCAGTGCAGCCTAATCCAACATCACAAAGTTACTTAAAATCTCTTGATATTTTTTTTTCCTGTTACTTGTTTGTGCAGTTCTTGAGTTTGAATTTTGTAGACGACAATGTGATGTGGAAATGTCAAAGGTTGAACACACTTGGCAGTAACTCAGCTGGGACAAGCTAAGCCGTGAGAGTTGTGAAGTGCACCAGTACGGCACAAGCAGGTCATAGGAGACAGCTCTCCACTTGAGTTCCATCAAGCATGGAACTTGATGAGCCACCCCAGGTCTCTAGGCTGTGTTCCGGCCAGCAATTCAACAACTTCATACACCTTTTTCAGCCTTGGTTAGACCTTTGTGCTTTAGGCCTCACATGGTCCGAGAGTTGCAAGATGAGTTCTTGGTCATGGTGAAGAGTGCTAATTGCGCTTGGATATCAAGTACCTGCTCTCTCTTTTGTCAACGGAAGTTTGGCTTTGCTCAGGGATGCAATGTCCCTGAATGAAAACGCTGTGGATGTCTAGTCTGAGTCTGTGGGGTGTGACCTAGAAGTTTCCAAACGAACCACCAAGAATGACACTAGAAGAGACAGGAGTCATTCCTTCTTGTCGCGTAGAATTCAGGTATGATGGCTGGTACTCCAGCAGCCATCTTGCAATCATTAGGGCAGCTTGAGGCGACAGCTGGTATGTTCTCATAGACAGGTGATTTAGTGGTATGTTTCCATGGCTGCTATAACCTTTCTGTTTCTAGGGAAAAGAAATCTGCTCTCATGTAGTTTTTTTTTTAGCTCTTTGTCACAGAGACATTTGAGCATACCTAATAGCAGATGGAATAATACAACACTGTCCATGTAGCTGTCACTCATCATCAAATGCCTGTCAGTCAAAGTCCCATGGAAATGAGTGCCCCATCAACATTAAGGAGGGTGTTGTAAAAACATTTCTTACATAGATTTGGCTGCATCTAGGAAAGTCACAGCCAGTTGCATGTGCCTGGGGCTAGTGTGGTGGAAGCATGTTCCTTCCCTGAAGACATGGCAGGGATGTGGATTACCTGGAGGGGAACTATGTGCAGGGGGTCCTTCATAGGAACTGCAGGTTTTTTTATGTGTGTGTGCAGGTCCCCTGGCTCCATGGAAAGACTCCCTCTTCTTCTTCATCCTGTTCTCCTACAGTGAGACCTGCTCAGAAGATACAGGGAAGCCAGGCAGTTTTATCTTTACCAGGAGCTCTTATGGGCAGATTCTGGGGTAGGAAAGAGGGCCATGTAAGTCCTGGGTAGAAGGAAGTCTTTCAACTTAATTCATCCCCAAGACTTCTATGATAGGTGACTATATTTCTGGTGACTTCAAACAACAGACATGATATGCTCACAGTCCTGGCAACCAAGGCCTGGGATTGTAACATGAGGGCCTTCTGCTTGTTGGGGTTTCTGTCCTGCCCAGTTCCCACAGCCGTTTAGCCACAAAAAAATCACACGGAAGTCTACATTAGATATAAACTGATTGGCCCATTAGCTCATGCTTCTTATTAGCTCTTATCACATATTAACCCATTATTCTTATCTATGTTAGCCACATGGCTTGGTACCTTTTTCAGCGGGGTAGGTCACATCTTGCTTCTTAGGTGGTTGAGACAGGACTGGGAGGAATAGACTTCCTTCTTCCCAGAAGTCTCCTGTTCTCATCGCCCCGCCTCTACTTCCTGTCTGGTTGACCTGCCTATACTTCCTGCCTGGCCAATCAGTGTTTGTTTAAAACATGATTGACAGAATACAGACAATTATCCCACACCATGGGATGAAGCTTCAGGCAGAGCTGTGTTGCATTCCAGGCTCTTGGGAAGGATACTCCAGCCTCAGTCAGGTCCTAGTGGCATCGGGTGACCCATGGTTTGTGGCCTCCTTGCTCTACATTGCTCTGTTATCTATCCCTGTCATCTTTCTCTGTGTGTCCCTGACTTGCCCATCCCTCTATCTGACAAGGACTTTTAGGCATTTTATTTCTAACCATCACTGTGCAATGAAGTTTGAGACATGCAGTTCAATTCAGCTCACATAATTTCTTAGTTGAGTTAATATTATCTTTTCATGTGTCAATCAGACCTGGATCCTTTCAGTTCAGATGAACACACGATTCAGAATTTTCTGCCATTTTGTAAGCATGGAACACTGAATAAAATACCAGGGGGTCGTGGGGACAGGGACATGTGAGCAACAGGCAACATGTCATCCTTAATCCTATCAGATCAAGCTAAAACATTTACTTTCTGCTCTAGAAAAGTCCAGATGGATTTGTCTCCACGGCTTTTATGAGAGATGGCCAGAACTCTGGTGACTCCAAACAATACTAAGGGTGTGAACATGTTAACATTACCAGTCCCACGGCTTCATGGGCTGTAATTTTGAAATTTTGGTAAAACCATGCTTCAGAGCACAAGTGTTACTCTCTGAAGTAACACTGCACCATCGACCTGTTCCCACTGCCAGAAGTGTTGCAGGAATATAATGCACATATAATGTATAGATAGAAAATAGACAAACATTTAAGCATTTATCTAAGTATGTGCATAAATTCATGTTTAATGAATATACCAGATTTTATAATAACTGAATTTATCACAGCTTCCAAACTCATAACTACCTTACTGATATTTATAAAGTTATAAAATGATGGTTTTAAATGCATAGCATAAATAGCAAAATAAATAATGAAGGTAATAAAAATTTAAGCATATATATGTACAACTCAATACACCCATCCTCAGAAGCCTTAAAGCTATGAATTGTCTTCTGCCTAAGCATTTTGCTTGCAGGGATTTACCCTAAGGATACAATCAGAGAAGATTAAAGAGATTTATGTGGAAGATGGTGCCATCATGACATCGACTACAATGGTAGGAGATTTCAAACGGTGCACGTGGTCAGAAATAGCAGGTTCCTTAATTAAGCAATTGTGTGGTTATAAAAATGGATTGTGTGCAGCCTTTTTATTGTATTATAAATGGCATTACCCTAAAAGGAGAGACAATACCAAGGCATGTATGTGTGTGTGGTGGGACTGTCTTACTGTAAATGACAATTCCTGCCCACAAGCTGGAACTCCCAGGGGCACCCTTGTTAATTACGTGATGAGGCATGGATAGGATCTTAATTTTTTTTTATATACAGGTTTTTTGAAATGAAGATCTATCAAGGCCAGCTCTGGGTTTGATTAGTAGATTTTGACTCAAAAAATAAGATGGAAGAACCAAGAAGCTAAATTTCTGGCATCAACTTTAGGCCTCCACATGCATGTGCATGTACATTCCAACACGCATACATGGGAATGCATGCACAGATTCCAACACACATATATGGGAATGCATGCACAGATTCCAACACACATATATGGGAATGCATGCACGGATTCCAACATGCATCTACATAGCAGGGATACCATACACACACAAAAACAAACCCAAATTATATTTTAAAAGCTAAGGAACTAGCTGAGTGTGGTGGTGCATGCCTGCTGTCCTAGCATGTAGGAAGGTGAAGCAGGAGTACTGTAAGCTCCTGGCCAGCCTGGGCAAAGAAGCAAGACTCTCTCTCAAATCAGATAACAACTGGGTGTGATGGTGCGCACCTTTAAGCCTAGCACTGGAGAGGCAGAGGCAGGAGAATTTCTGTGAGTCCAAGGGCAGCCTGGTCTACAAATCAAGTCCAGTACAGCCAGGGCTACACAGAGAAACACTGTCTTGAAAACCCCAAACAAAACAAAACAAAACAAAACCAACCCCCCAAAAACAAGAACAAGAAACAGACAATAACAAATTTAAAAAAGACAAAACCAGAAGAATAGTCATTAGCTCCCTATTGCCTTTTTCCTCGGCGACTTGGAGCCAAACCCACATGCCATTTACGGAATGAAGGAGTGGCAGTCATGGAATATGAGCCTATTTCCTAGGATTCTTGCTCGAGACGATCTCGTCCATGAGGCCTTGAGATCTTCGTGGGAAGTTGGAATTGAGTTTCCTTTGAGAATATTATGGGTGAGGCTAGGATGTAGCTCAGGTCCTAGAGTGCTTGCCTGGCACACACATGGATTTGATTCAAGCAGAAGCCTGGGCCCTCATTTCATAATAAGAGCACTGGAGACTCGGAGACTTGAGGGCAGTTTATTTTACATCCTTACAAAGTCCAGCATGCGCTCTGGGGTAGACTGAGGCCGAGAACAGTCTTCATAGTCCTAAGGCCGGCTGCTTCCTCTCTATCCTCTTTAGAGCTGAGTAACAAGAAAGCTGCTACTTTGAGTCACCTGAGTCACCTGAGTAGCTCTCTTCCCCTCTCTTGCTTCTATATCTTTTTCTCCCCTCAACAAAAACCCTGGTCTCTCCACCTCTCTCTTACACCCTGTTTATTTTAAGACATTACAGGTGTCCCAGTGCTGAGAGGGGGATGTGGACCCAAGTCCCCAACCCTAACCAAGAAGCTACACCCGACTGACAATCCTTTGCAAAGGAAAATGTAGTTACTCCAATGGAATCTCACTGGGTATATAAACTACGCTTTAGGATAGGCTGTGTGGCCAGCAGTAGATAGATGACACATAATGAACTCAATGTTATTTTGTAGACTTTTTGTCTCACGTTACTTTGCTTGGGTCTTTTTTGTCTTACTGGTCTTTTACTTGTAGTTTGTGTGTGTGTGTCTACGGGGGGCAGGGGTGGAGACTGACAGAGGTTGGGTTAGGTGTTTGGCTTCCCAGGATTCCAGTGGTTATTTTATTTGTAGCTAGACTAAGACGACTCATGGTACGTTTATTTTTTATTTTATTTATTTATTTATTTATTTATTTATTTATTTATTTATTTATTATGTATACAATGGTTTGTCCGTGTGTATGCCTGAAGGCCAGAAGAGGGCACCAGACCTCACTACAGATGGTTGTGAGCCACCATATGGTTGCTGGGAATTGAACCCAGGACCTTTGGAAGAACAGGCAATGCTCTTAACCACTGAGCCATCTCTTCAGCCCCGGTACGTTTAGTTTTAAATGAACCCTTAGATTTTATTTTTCACAGATTCCCCAACACCACATAAAATCAGATATTGTGGCAAACAACTGCAATCCTAGCACTGAGGAGGTAGAGGCAGGAGGATCATGAGTTTCAGTGAGTTCCAGGCCAGCCTGAGCTATGTGAGATTCTATCTCAAACAGTAACAGTGACAAGAATAGCAACAAATTCCAGAAGCTTCTGGCTAAAGCTGGACTTTGGGCTTCTAGGACGTCCTTAATAAGATGGTGACAATGCAGTTGAGTCTAAAAGCTGGGCAGACCTCAGACACAGTCACCTGAGATATCAACCCACTCATTTCATGCCATGTGAGTACACGACTTTAACCTTGGAGGGTGCTAACAGGTAAATATGGAGCAAATTCCCATTCAAACATGGTGTGGGCCATTCTTAGTCCAGTTGACATCAGTGTCTCCATGACTGATCAGCATGTGAAGTGGTGTGTGGAATTCTAACATATCAAGCATGTTGAGTAGGTTAACTGCAGACATTTGAGGTCTCAGCTTCCATCTGAGGTCGACCAGAGTCTCAGTGGGCAGCCTATAAGTTACTATCCACATGTAGGTTATTTTCGGTCTCTGGGAGCTAATGTTGCCTTTTTCTTACCTTGAGGTAACCATCAGGATATAAAACTCTCTAAGAGGAGGCTTCATCCCTCCGGACTGTGGGGAACTCAGCTGGAAATAGAAAAATAGCTCTCTTTCTGTATGAGTGGTTTATAATCCAAGTGAATGCCAAGCTGTGTAATTAATAGCTCATTATAATTGGAAGTGAGAGTGCAATCCATCTTGCACATTCTTGTCTCTCCACCCATAGCTGTGTCTTCACTGGTGAGTGACCAAGCTCAAAGACAAGGCTGTATTTCGGGGAAAAACTCTTTGGCTAATCTTTGTCATCCTTCACATTTCCATGAAAAAGAAGAAATAGTTTATAATGGGGTTGTCACAGCTGAAGGGGGTTTCCACGTGGAAATCAACTGTTTAATGTCTCAGCAGGAGTTGGGGAGTTTTCATTAAGTTGTCTGGTACAATTTCATCATGGTGGAAGCAGCTCTGGTTCTTAGATTCTTTAGGGCTGGACAGAAAGTCACTAGAAAGTCAACAGCTCTGTGTGCTTGGGGTGTGTGTCTGGGAAGATGCTCTCATAACCCACTCTCTATGAATTTACACCTAACTGATTTCTGGGTTTGTCTTTCTTGTGGTTTGCTTCTTCTCGGAGAATGGTTGGTGGTATCTTAGTTACTTTTCTATTTCTGTGAGGAGACACCATGACCATGGCAACTCTTCTAAGGGGAAGCATGTAATTGGGGCTGGCTTACAGTTACGGAGGTTAGTGCATCATCATCCATTATCATCATGGTGGGGAGTGTGGGAGCACAGAGGCAGGCAGGCAGGCAGGCCTAGCACGAGAGCTTGGCTGTTATACTTGCTATTGCTATTTCACTCATCCCATTTAGGAACTCATAGCTGCCATGGTTACTCATGCAGAATCAAGCCAGTCAAACTTCTGGCTGGCATAGATGGAGGTGGGGTAGGGGTGTTCTCCAAGGCACACCCTTCATTGGTGGGACCTATTGGCAGCTGGTAGTTACTAGGGGAGAGAGAATCACTCTTTATCAAGGGTGTAACCACTAGCAGACATTTCACTCTTCAGTGGGGGAGGGCATATACACATGTACATATGTGAAACACCAATTGGACTTAGGAGGTTATCAAAAAACAATATGTTTTAATTTGAGAAGAAATGCTTTTGGGGGAGGAACATGGGGAGAGTAAGAAGGGGGAATTTAGAGATGAATATGTATATGTGTATATGTTATACTTATATGAAACTCACAAGTGGCTAAAATTTTTAAATATTTTTTTTTAAAGGCAGCAGCTGTCTTTGTTGGACTGGGTTCTAGTGAGTAGAGTCTGACTGTTCAGCAGCCAACAAGTACATCAGACAATTTCCACGGTGGCTTAGTGTGGAGGAGAAGATACATAGGGCTGAGGGATGCCTGGAGATGGGCATGAAGAGACTGACATTTAGATACTGTGTGATTGGAGGCATTTGCAAGGAAGGACATCTGCACTGAGACAGAACTCTCTAGAAAGATACAGTTCACAAATGTCAGGGGCCCATGGTACCAAGCTGAGGAAAGTGTGAATTCAGAGGCCCTGTGGTGGTAAGGGGTTAGGGTGTGAAAGGACTGGCAGTCAGCTTTCACTGCGGTTCAGAGGTAGGACATGCATTCAGATGTCATGGGGTCTCAACTCAGGTGTGCACAGAGCTCAGGTGTTCACTCCCAGTGTAAGGGACTGCTGCTGGGTCTTAGCAAGCAAGAGAGTGGCAGAATCATGTTCTTCCACTGTGGAGGGAGTGGTGGAGGACCAGTAGGGCACAGTGGTGAGTTGTGTAGAGTTGTGGAGGAGAATTCAGAGAAGACAGACAGATTCTGGATGCATTTGGAGTTAAAGCAAGTAGGACATGTTAAGTCAGATACGGAACACAATGTAGAAAATGAGCCTTAGGGTTTTGTAAAAAAGCAGCTGAATGAGAGCAGGGTAGCACTGTTGCTAAAGATTGAGATGTGATAAGCATCACTAGTGTCTTTTCTTCCTTCATTCTCAAGCACAGAAAGAATAAAATAATTAATATAGATTATCAGCTTATTAGGAGGTAAAAATCACTGAGGAGCAAAATATCTGGACATGTCTATGAGATGTTTCTAGATTGGGTTGAGGAAGAAATGTTCACCCTGAATGTGGGCAGCACCATCCCATTAGGTGGAGTCTTGGACTGAATGAAAAGAAGAAAGAAAGGGAGCTGAGCACCAGCACACACTAATTTTTGAATTTCTGATGACAGTCGTAATGTGACCAGCTGCCATACTTTCCCACCTTTGAACTGTAAGATGAAATAAGCCCATTTCACCTTAAGTTGCTTCTTGTTAAGTATTTTGTCACAGTACTGGGAAAAGTAACTAATACAGATGGTAATTGCTCAGGTTTGCTTTGATGGATTCCCTTGCAGCTAGGTGTGAGCAGGTGATCAAGTTTTGGCCAGATCAAGTTAAAATCTCTTTGGATGAGCTTCCAGGAAGGTCTGACTCAATTGAGAGGGGCTGAGTTCCTTTCTCTGCCTTCTCCTTGTTGCTTGGAATGACCATGTGATCAGTGGTGCTTCAGAGGTCATCCTGTGACATGAGTGAGAACTGGCTTAGGTGTCTGGAGACTATTATTAAGTCTTGATGTTAGAGCAAAGTTCATTTTGTTCATGTGACTGTCATTCTGAGCTTTCTGTGCTATGCAGTTGACCTTCTTCTGGAGGTGAAAAATGACAGTAGGAAAGAAGCCAGTCATCTCTGTGCCTAAGGAAGACTCAGACGGCCTTCTAAATGTCACCTTAGCATTGTCAAATGGATCTCTCCACAGACATATAGAGCTCATTAATGAATTATTAATCTCTGTGCTGCATATAAGAAATAAGTCTTTCCTATGCCCTGCAAGAAAATCAATTTCCTTATTAGCTTTCTGAAATTGGAGAAGAGAAACTGGATACAATGCTCTAAGCAAACATGTTTTACCATCCTGGCTGTTATAAATCAGCCAAGTACCTCCTCTGACTACGCCCAGGGACTAGGCAATCTCTTCTAGTCAGAACTGAGCACAATGCAGGTCGGAACACAAGAGCAAAGGACCCAGTGGAAAATAAGAGGACTCCTAGAGAGCCCTTGCAGATTTCAAAAAAATACTTCCACTTCGCTAGAGACACAGGTGAGCATCAATTAAGCGTGAGGGTGTGTGTGTTCACTTGTAACTAGATTTTCAAGGGCTTTAGGGAGAAGGAAAACAGCACAGTATCCAGTGTGTCATGTGACAATCTTTTACTTGTGCAATATCCTCTCTAGACCAAAGGGTGTTTGCTGCTCAAACTTAATCCATTCAAACTTTAGCAGACATTCAGTGGGAGGTCTGAACCATCTCTAAACACTCATACCACACACAGAGAGGTCTCTGCTGTTGCTGAGGTCTGGGGAAGAATAAGGTAAGATGCAATGACTACTCTAATGTAAGAGATCTGCTGAAGCGTGTGCACACAAGCTGGCCCATGTGCACACACACTCCCTGGAGTCTCTAAGGCTTTATAGCAAGACTGCACATGGGCTTATGATAGCCACTACTGCTTTCTTAAATTCACTTGACAATGGAAATAAACATAATGTTATCTTTAACTTATGACTCTTAAAAATAGTGTGAGGGACTCTGGAGGGCCAGAGCACATGTTTCCTACATTTGTATTACTTGGTCTTGTATAGCATGGGGAATGAGAAGTACAGCTCAACCTTTGAATTCATTTGATCCTTCTGCGAACACTGGGAGGCCTGAGCTATGATCATGCTCAGATAGGTTACTGAGGTGTATGCTAGAAGGGTGTCTTTTTTTCTCTTGCCCCTTCCTGTGTCTGTGATTCCTGGCTGACATGAATGGAGCAGCTTTGTTCTACAACATGTTATCTGTATGATGCTCTTTCTCCCTTACCATGTCCCAGGAGCAATGGGTGAGTGATACACACTGAATCTGCTGAAACCATAGGCCATTTTTCATTGGTTCCAGGCACTGGCCTTCAATCAGTAGCTACTCTAGTACCATGGTTTGACATGTTCCTGGAGGATGCATGGCAAACCCTCACAGATAGTCTACGGTGTTCATGAAGGCTGAACAATTTTTTGAGGTCCCGTCTCTTCCTCCATCCCATGTAGGCTATGCAAACCATGCATCCAACTTCATGGTGGCATTGGAATTGAAAACTCAGCTTCCTTAGGTCATTGGGACACAGGTGAGCAGTGATGTTGGTGACTAAGTTCACTGACCTGTTCTTTTGAGAGTCCTTTTGTTTTCTTTCATACTTGGGGCTTCAGGGATGCAGTCAGCAATGTCTGAAGCATGGAGTTTAAGGCAGAAAGGTGGAATATCTGCAATGGCAAGCCAAAGAGGCAAGGAATGTAGCCTTGTACCCTCCTCAGCCTGGGCATTGCTCTTGGTACCTGGTCCATCTGGAGCTTCTGTGGGAGATCCTTCTGTATATGTGTTGCTTTTTTTGGTTAATGTATAAAGAATCTGCTTTTGGCCAATGGCTTGGCAGAGTGGAGCTAGGCAGGTAAAACTAAACTGAGTGCTTGGAGAAAGAAGGCAGAGTCAAGGAGAAGCCATGGAGCTGCCAGAGGGGGGAAGATATGAGCTGCCAGCTGGAACCTTGCCAGTAGGCCATGAGCCTCATGGTAAAATATAAAAATGGAAATGGGATAATTCTAGATATAAGAGTTAGATAGCAATATTCTCAAGCTATTGGCCAACCAGTGATTTAATTAATACAGTTTCTGTGTGGTTATTTTGAGTCTGGGCAGCCAGGAACAAACAAGCGGTCTTCTACTACATGGAGTGAGAAAAGCTATAATGGCTTCTAGACTTGCCTTGGAGAATGGGATGTAGTGAGAACAATATCCTAGTTTTTGTATTAATTTACTCAGACCAAATGCAACCGAGGGAAAGAAAGGGTACATTTCAGTTTATAAGTAGTCAGGGCAAGAACTCAAGCTGGAACTGAAGTAAAAATCATACAGGATGCTTCTTGCTGGCTTGCTCACATGATCATGTATAGTTAGCGTTCTTATACAACCCAGGGCCTTCTGCCTAGGGAATGTGGCCACCCACAGTGGGCTGGGTCCTCCTACATCAATTAGCAACCAAGACAATCCCCCACAGACATACCCATGGGCCGATATGATCTGTAAAATCCCTTAATTGGGTCTCCCTTCTCAGGTGTCTCTCTTGGCTGTGTCAAGTTGACAATCAAAGCTAAGTAGGACAAACAGTGTCCCCAAGTGCCAGAATGCACCTGCGTTTCATTGTAGAGGAGTCCAGGATGACTTGATGGAGGATAAGAATCCTTATAGGGCACATCTGAGGACAACCTAGGCCAGGCAGCTGACAGATCTCTGAGCAGGACTAGGCACCATCACCTAAGCCTAATTCAGACAATGGAAATGCAAACCCATGAGCTATAATTATCATAAGCTACTATAATAAATTATAATTAGTCAACTCCATTATACAATCACAAATAACTTACAATAATAAATGATAATTTTAAGTCTTTGTTACCTGTTTCTAAGGCAAAATACCCAACAAAAGCAACTTAAAAAAGGAAGGAAGGAAGGAAGGAAGGAAGGGAGGGAGAAAGGAAGGAAGGAAGGAAGGAAGGAAAGAAGGAAGGGTGTATTTTAGCTCATTGTTTGAGGGCATAGCCCATCATTGTGAGGAAGGCAGTGAAGGGAGCAGTCAAAAGCACCTTAGCTTGAGTACTGCCATTTTGACTTCACATTCCATTTTACCGATAGGTGAAACAAAGTTCAGGTTCTCAAGCCCTAGAGGAGCTGAGAACCATCCAATGGCTGATCAACCTCCTCCCTAAACCACAGAAATAGTCTTTATGCATCTTTAGTTCTTTAGAACATTATGGCTGTTCCTAACAACAGAAGGAGCAAATGAATCTGATTGGTTGGATTGAAAGGCTTGCATTGTACGTCGATTGACAATGATGGAACATATAAGGAAAGTCTCTAATCTTTGACTTCCGATTGGTGAAACTTGTAACTGTAACCTAGCAACGAATGTTCATCATTTTTGTACTTACAAACCCTGCTTCTGCCCCCTGCTCGGGGCTGTCAGGAGAAACAAGGCTCCCGAGTCCTTGTCCTGCATCCCTGATCATCAGTGACCTGTTTATGTGGTGATTTATTAAGACTTTGGAACCTGTTAGTGTTGTCTCTGTCCTTCCTCAGGCACACAACCGACACGGGTGTAACAGACATGAGACAGCAGGTCACGTGGTATCCACAGTCAGGGTCGTGAAGAGGCGGACGCTGGTGGTCAGCTCACTTTCTCCTTTAGATTCAGTCGGTGACTCCAGCTTACCAGCTGGTACCACCCACACTCAGGATGGGTCCTTCCTTCTCAGTTAAGTCTGTTTGGGAATGTCCTTACAGGCACATCTCATGTGTCTTCTAGATGACTCTGAATCCTGTGAAGGTGACAGTCAAGATTAGATGTCACAGTAAGGGAAGCAGTTCAGTCCAGGTCTCTAGGACAGTGGTTTCCAACCCTTGGGTTGTGACCCCTCTACAGGGGTCACCTAAACCATCAGAAAACATGGATATTTACATTATGATTTACAACATATCAAAATTACAGTCGTCAAGTAGCAACAAAAATAATTTTATAGTTTTGGGGGTTGGTCACCGGAACTTGAGGAACCGTGTTAAAGAGCAGCAGCATTGGGAAGGTCGAGAATGACTGCTCTAGGGTCGGATGGTTTGTTGTGCAATAACACGTGAGAGAAGGAGGGCTTCTTTCCACACTTCAGCCAGATTCTGAAAAAGAAAATCACACACCACACTGCTGTGGACATTTTCAAATGTAGTCACTCTGCCGACTTGTAATGTGGAGGTTGAGCTAGGATCTCGACACTTACAAGAAACAAGCTGAGTCGATATTTTAAAATTGAGACATTTCACATAAGAAATCCCAGTTTCAACCTCTTTCAAGAAATGAAAGATCTGTCAATGTATTCCCTGAGGGCAGCCGTGTGCAGCATTCGGTGCTGGCTGTGGAGTTTGTGCGGTACCAACTCTGATCCTCATCTCTGGAGTCAGGTGCAGGGCCATAGGACTATTGCAGGTATATTACAGATGGCTTTTAATTCTCCCCTGAATATGCGAGCCCAGGTCTGCATTAGGTTCCTTTGAGACCAGATGAGCCATAACACAAAGAGTTGCCTGACCCATGCCTGGCGCTTGGAACCCTCTCCGCTGTTATTACTATGACTGCGGTCTTTGGAACACACTGGGCCCTGTAGGCATTATGCTTGTTTATTTCTGTGCTGAGAGTCCTTCCTCTTCCCATGCCACCCCTCCCCCATTGTGAATGTGAGTCCATAAAACAGAGAGCAGCTGGTTAGAACTCAGACTGGAGGAGTCATGAAACTGGTATAGTCCTATATATCTAGCACGGAGGTGGAGAGAAGAGGATCAGGAGCAAGTGTGAGGCCAGTGTAGACTACAGGAGACCCTGTTTAAAATAATAACAAATAAAACTGGGTGCGGTGGTTCATACCAGTAATCCCAGCATTTGGGGAGGCCAAGGCAAGAGGACTGCTCAGAGTTGGAGGCCAGCCTGTACTAATTTAGTGAGTTTCAGATTCAGGAATACCTAGGCAATAATGAGACCCTGTCTCAGCAAAACAATTTAAGGTATTAAGACTGGAGAGATGGCTCAGCAGTTAAGAGCACTGTCTGCTCTTGCAGAGGATCCGGGTTCAATTCCCACTGCCTACATGGCAGTTCACAGCTGTCTGCATCAGCAGGTCTGGTGATACAATGTCTCTGTGGGCACCTACATGCATTTGGTACACCTAATTTCATGGGGCTGGAGGAATAACGGTTCAGTAGTTATGCTCTTCCAGGAGACCCGTGTTTAGCTCACAGCACCTATGTCTCATGACTCACAATGGCTGTAACTCCAGGGCCAGGGAATCCAACATCCTCTTCTGTCTTCTGTGTATTCCCAACCCCACCCTAACACACACACCACACACAGTAAAAGGTAATATCAACCAATATGTTTTACTCACTCTTTCCATGTTTAGTTCTATAGACATACCATATACATGTTAACTTGTACTGTGATCAGGATTCCAGAAACTTCCATGCACTGTCCTTTGTCACTGTTCCTTTCCTCTGGCATTTTTTTTTAAATTATAAACTGGTTGGCCTATTAGCCCAGGCTTCTTATTAACTCTTATAACTTATATTAGCCCATAATTCTTGTCAGTGTTAGCCACGTGGCTCAGTACCTTATTCGGCGAGACAGTCACATCTTGCTTGCTCTGTGTCTGGCTTCCTCTGTCTCTGGGAGATGACTGCCTCCTCTGGCATTCTTCACCCATTCTCTCTTAGTATAGATTGCAAGGCTTTTATTTTTAAAGGCTGTTACAGGAATGGAATCATGTGGTCTGCAAGCTTCGAGATTGGCTATGATTATTACTAATAGCGCAAAATTGGATCTAACTTAAAAGCACAGCAGTAGAAAAATTCTTAATAAATAGTTACTGGCACTCGGTGACCTGGCATGCAGACGCAGAAACACAACATATGTTAGAGCTGTCTGCGCTGGCAAAGGCAGAATCTAGATATAGGAAGATGCAGGCGGATAGTCTGAGTCCAGTGTCGCTCATGTTCCCTTCCCCATCTATAGGTTCTGTGCAGACACAAAGGAAGAGGATTGAAGGATGCATACAAGACAGATTTCAATGGATACCCACGAGGCCTGTGTTCATTCCCACTCTGCACCCTTCCTCTCTATTCCCTACCCCACCCCCAGGTTGAGGCTGCATTGAACCTCCAGTCTGCTACAGATGTTGCAATGAAGTCCCCAATAAGGTACCTAATGCTCTCAGTGTCAGTGACCACTCTACCAGCTGTGCTCTGCTGTGTAGAATATCCCCAACTGTGTCACCAATGTGTAATCATGAAAATGACAGCATGAGACTCTCAAGTCCACACCAAGGTGTTCTCTTGGGTCATTTGTTGTGGGAGAAGTCAGCCACCATATTGACAGGAGCCCAGGCCACCTCAGGGACTGCTGCACTTGACGGTAGATGGAGGGTGGCCTTTGCCTGCAGTTTGGATGGATCAAAGGCCTTCCAGCAGTCATTAGCGCCTTCCAGCCTCCAAGCCACCAGACAACACAGGCACACCTTGACAGAGGCCTTGTGAAAGGCAAAGCCGGGGTTGATTCCTGACCATGGGAGCTGACTGTGGTTTCAGGGGACTGAGCTTTGGGAACTTAGTTGTATAGGTTACCTCTTGCTGTGCAACAAATGTCCTGGGTCCAGCAGCTAGAAGCCAGTACTAGGGGTTTACTCAGCCATTGTGGTGCAGGGTCACTTATGAGGGTGCCACCCAGGTGCTGGTCCTATGGAGAGACAATGGCTTCCAGGGTCACCCAGGTGGCTTCAATGCCTATGTAGAGACAGTGGCTTCCAGGGTCACACAGGTGGCTGCTGATCAATCTTGCTTTCTTGCTAGAAGGGCCTCCCCAGTGGTGCTTTGTGACATGGTTTCTGGCTCCCTCTAGAGAGCAAGCATGAATCCTGTGCCCCTTTCTTCACAACCCTCATAGGTTGTGTAGTTTCAATAACAATACAGGAAGCTGGAAACCCAAGTTCAGGGACTCAGAAAGATTATATCTGGTTCAGGATGTTTTACGAAAATTTGGTTACATTCTTTTCTTACATGGTGTAGGGAGAGCAATAAGGGCAGGGCAGATATGGGAGAAAGCATAAAAGGAGAAAAAGAGAAACAGAAAAAGAAAGAGAGACAGGGGAAGGAGACAGGGGTAAAGGAAGAGAATGGAGAGAGATACACACAGGACAAACAGAGGGGGATAGAAAGAGAGAGGAGAGGGAAAGCAAAAGGGAAGAGAGAGGAAGAGATGGAGAAGGGAGGGAGGGAGGGAAAAAGAGTGAACACTGGATGTCTTTTTCACCTTTGTCTTTTAGATTTACTTATTTTATACCTATTAGTGTTTCCTGCATGTGTGTGTGTGCACCTTGTTTGTGCCTGGTGCCCATGGAGGCCGGGATAGGGAATGAGGTCCCCTGGAACTGGAGTTATGGAGAGTTTTTTTTTTTTTTTTTTGGTTTTTCGAGACAGGGTTTCTCTGTGGCTTTGGAGCCTGTCCTGGAACTAGCTCTTGTAGACCAGGCTGGCCTCGAACTCACAGAGATCCGCCTGCCTCTGCCTCCCGAGTGCTGGGATTAAAGGCGTGCGCCACCACCGCCCGGCTTTATGGAGAGTTTTGAACCATCAAATATGTGCTGGTTATCAAACCTGGGTCCTCTGAAACAGCAACAAGTAGTCTTAACTGCTGAGTCATCTCTTTGGGTCCTGACTTTTCATCTAATAATGATAGGAGTTTATTATATAGTTATATTTAGGGTTTCTTCCATTTATGAATTTTGGAGGATACCCAATCACATATGTAATGCTACCTAACAGTTCACCTTTTCATACTTTAATATGGAAATAACACCCCATCACTTCTGCTGCATTTAATTGCAGCTCCCATCCAAAGAGCGATGGTTCCCAGTGTAGACAGCGGGAAGCAGGGGCCAGAGAGAGCATCCTAGAGGCTGACTCCACAGCACGGACACATCAGAATGAAGCAGCTTTCTGTGGCCAGTCCCAGCCCACTTCCTCAGGAGCATCAGCACATCCTGCCACTTTCAGACAAGCCATTCATTAAATTAATTCCTTGAGTGAGCAATACGCCTGCACACGGCTCACTTCTTTCAATTCTGAGCCAGTCATGGCTTTTGATTCATTTCTTGTAGGTTGTAGAGTATCTTCGTTCAGACAGGATCAGATACAAAACATATTCTTATTCCCTCTGCTCTTCTTTACACACAGCCACCTGCTGTCTATACTGTCTTGTAATCCACTTCCTACTCCGAATCATTTTTCTTTCTCCATCAGTTCGCAATCTTTTCACTCCCTGCCCCCCTTTATCTAGATATGCAGCATGCTATTATATATTCCAGTGGATGGCTCGATGCACGTTATCCAAAAGGTCTCTTATGGATGGAGCATCTGGTCTTTCTCCATCACTTGTTATTACAAGAAGATGCAGCAGAATTAAATATTCTCGTCCACGCGCCACACATGTGCAGGTCTGCAGGTGAAGGAAACTCGCAGGTGCAGGTGGAGGGTCGCAGGTATGTACATCTGCAAGCTGATGGCTGTTGCCAAGTCTGTCCATATGGAGCTTGTATGGGTTTGTGTTTCCAACAGCGATGTGTGAGGCCTTGCTTCCCACAGCTTCTCCAACACAGCGTGTTCCCGTGTGTTGGAACGTGTGCCAATCTGCTGGGGTGAAAACACACCGCTCTTGCCTACTTTTTAATTTACACTTGGGACGTTATGGAGTCTGCTTCAACTTCTCTTCATGTGTTTGGGAATTCCCTTTCTTTCTTTCTTTCTTTCTTTTTTTCTTTCTTTTTTTCTTTCTACTGTCCTTGTGAAAATGACATTTCCAATTCTCTGTTTTTCCATAGCAGGTGTTTTTCTAGAATGTCAGGGGCCTTATCTTACCTGGAATGCTCCATACTTATCCTATGGTCACGGTGGACCACATTCATATCCAACCACACTCATGACTGACCGTATGTTCATTTGCTCCTCCTTAGACTGAGCTGATAACTGCACGTTCCCTCTCTGCTACAAATCCCACTTACTATCTGGTGCTGGCTAAGGGTCCCAGGTAAACAAGCCACCCAAATTAGAAAAGTCATCCCAGAGGCTCAGAGATGACTTCCTAGGAGTCTGTCAAAAGCACTCATGACCAAGGCATAGTGGTTCATGCCTGTCACCCCTGCACTTAGGAAACTGAATCAAGAAGAAGCAAGTTCAGGTGCTGAAAACTTATTTAGACTCTGTCTCAAAATGAATGTGAGAAGCTGGAAGTGTAGCTCCCTGTTAGACTACCTGCCTGGCATTCTTAAGCTCTGAGATCCGTTTCCTGCTACACACACACACACACACACACACGCACACACACACATGCACACACGTGCACACACACACACATGCACACATGCACCAGGAGAGAAACACTTCCTTTGAGAATGGATACTATGTCACTAGAAACCACACACTGAGATTCTGCTCTTATTTCCTGAGTTAACTAAAAGATCCCCCCTGAGAATACATGAGAATTAACCACCCCATTTCCTGTACTTTCAAGCCATGGTCATGGCCCTCTGTCATTAATGTTACTAGCCTTTGCTCTTTAAAATTTATTTGAAGTGTGTGTGTGTGTGTGTGTGTGTGTGTATTCACGTGAGTGCAGTTACTAAGGAAGCCAGAAGAGGGTGTCAGATCCACCTGGAGCTGTAAGTCAGCTGACATGGGTAGGTGCTAGGTGAACTCTGGTCCTCTGCAAGAGCAGCAAGTGCTCACAGCCACTAAGCCAGCTCTCCAGGTCTGACACTGGCCTTTAATGCTGAGATACTCTGAAGGACCCATGATGAGGATTGTGTTGTAGAGGATCTTCTGAAACGCCCATCATGTTCTCCCTCACTGATCCTGTCTCCAGTCTCTCCAGCTTAGGTCATCCTTGTTTCTCCGGCTCCAGCAAGCCCTTTCTGGTTTGTTTTGCTTTCACAAGATAGGGTCTTTTTTTTTTTTTTTTTTTTTTTTCAAGACAGGATTTCTCTGTAGCTTTGGTGCCTGTCCCGGAATTAGCTCTTGTAGACCAGGCTGGCCTCGAACTCCCAGAGATCCGCTTGCCTCTGCCTCCCGAGTGCTGGGATTAAAGGTGTGCGCCACCACAGCCCAGCTCAAGATAGGGTCTTATGCCGCCCTGGCTGCCTTTGAACTCTCTAAGTAACTAGTTTTCCAATCTTTCTACCTACCTTCCAAGTGCTAGGATTCTAAGTGCCACCACCTTGTCTTATGTAGGCCTGGGACTAGACCTAGACCTAGGGCTCTGGGAGTACTTGGCAAATGCTCTCCCACCTGCACTGCATCCCTAGCCTTCCAGTTATCCTCTGATGCTACCTTCTATTAAGTCCTTGATGTCAGTCTACACCCTTGTGGAGAGGGCGGTGGATTTTCAGTTCTTTCTTTCCTTTCCCTGCTTCAATGTCATGGTCCCTAGCAGCCCTCCACACCCTCAGCTGTCTCTCCATATAAGGGGCACTGACCACAGGCCACCCCAATTATTCATCTGCCTCACACCTGCATCCAGGTGCCGACAGATGCACACAACTTGCCCACACGTCTTAGCTATATTTCTGTGCGTTCTCTTTGATGGGTCCTCAGTGCAGCCCAGAACTCCCTTTGTGGCTCCCAAAGCCACCTGCTTCCTGCTCACCGAGAAAATTAGAAGCAGTGAGAAAAGGACTCTTTAAGCTCTGAGCACCACATCTATATCCCCTAGATGGAAGGAGGTTCTCTGCTCTGATTGACAGCCACCCTTCCCCTCCATCAACTACAGGAGGTCATTCATCCCACAGGCCGCCTCTTGTCTTATTGCTATTTTTTCTCCTCGGCTGGCTGAGCCTTGCAAACTTTGGGGGAAGAGCTGGCTTTTGAGGTACCCAGGCTACCTCTGTTCTTTGCTCTTCTCTGCTTTGTCCTTCAGAAAAGTGTTCCCAATGTGTCCCCTTTCTATCCCTTAACGGTACCTCTCTTTGGATGGCAGCCATTGGAACAGACTGCTGACTGTCATGTTCAACTCCCAATCTTCCTTGTAGCCCACCTTATGAAGCAAGGAAACAAACCCCTCTATTCCTTTTATGTGTATGTGTGTGCACATTGTGTGTGTGTTGGTGTGCATGCATGCAATAATGATGAGGTCAAAGGTTGATGTTGGGTACATTCTTCAAATGATCTCTATCTTTTTTTTTAATTATTTTTTTTATTTTATTTATTTATTTTTTGAGAGGATCCCTCACTAAACCCAGAGTTCATGGGTTTAGCTGGATTGGATGGCCAATGAGTCCCTGTGATTCTTCTGTCTCTGCCTCTTCAATGCCAAGATTAAAGTGAGCACCACCAACTGGTGCAGAGTATGCTCAGGAATATGCCTCCCTTCCCTGTAAAAGTTAATAAAGTACAGATGTGTGGAAGACATTTTCCCACACGGTGGCTTGAGGACCAATTTGTCTCCATTTTACCTCCTCTCCCCTTCTCAGCTGTTGGGGGCAGGGAGAGATTGTGGCTGGCAGATTTCTTGGCAACGACTCTTCTGCAGCCCACCGACCAGGTCTCAGCCTCCAAAACACTGGGAGCTTAAGCTGGACTGCGTTCCCAAGAGAAGCCCATAGATTTGAACTGCCACTCAGGTCCTGAAACCCACTAGTTTCTGCTCCTTGCTGTTCTCTCCTGCCGGGCAGGCCCGTACCAGGCTCAGCTGTGAGACTGAGCACAGGCTATGATGGATGAAGATGCACCAAGAGGGCTGTGGCCAGGCAGCCACCCGGTTCCCACACACACTTGCAGCCGCTAGCCTGAGTCTTTACCAGATCACGTCTAAGCACCTCCCTTGCCTCAAACTGTTGCTCAGTATTTTTAGCAAGGCCGAAAGTTCCCTTAAGCATCGTAATTATCTCCACTGGAGCTGTCAGGAGCGTTTACAGTTGAAGAGGAAGGCGGCCTGCCGCCGTTGTGATAACAGGGCGCAGCTGCGGAGCGGAGCTTCCAAGGCTACTTTACATATGGACTGGGGCCGCGATTGTCCTTCGGGGAGCCGTCTAGGCATAATTTCTCTTCAGTAGAACCGAGTAAGTTATTCTGACCCATACGGTTTGCACCTCGGGAGGGAAGAAAATAAATGCACTCAGTAGAAAGAGTCTTCCCTTAGTTAGTGAGTTCTGATGAGACCGGGCTGGTCTGAAGATGGCGGTAGTGGCCGTAGAAGATATTCACAAGCCCTGAAGTGCTGGAGTGCGTTCAGAACCTGCAGGCTGTGGGACAGAGAGGAGCCAGAGTCTCTCTCCTCAGGATGCAAGATGTCATCTAGGAAGAAGCTGGTGATGCTGAGGGAGGTGGGCTAGCTAATGTGATGCTCAAAACAGCAAGATCTCCTCAGTTTGAGGTCAGAGTTCCCTGGCACCCAGTTTTGTGACCCCAGGAAACTTTCTGACCGTCTCTGTGTTTCAGGGACCATAGGTATGAAATGGAGGTCAGGGCCCCTCAACAGAGGTCTTTGGAGTCAAGTGGGTTCTCTGTCCACTTACTTACACTACAGAAGTCAAGGGCACTGATCTCAGCGACTGACAATTTGGAGACTTACCTCAGCTCGTGTGTTCAGTGTATCAAGATGTTATGTCCCTCTATCCTTCCGAGGACTGTGTGAATCGGCAACTCTAGTCTGGATGGTGCTGGTCTTGAGTTGAAGGAAAAGAAGGGCCAGGGTGTGCCAAGCAATGGATTTTTTTCTTTAAGAAAAGGCTTACTTAATCGTTTTATTTTGTGTGTCTGTATATATATCTGACTGCATATGTGTGCAGCATGTGTGTGCAGTTCCTACAGAAGCCAGAAAAAGGTGTCAGAACACCTAGAATTGCTGTTTAAAGGTGTGAGTTGCCTTGTTGGTACTGGGACTCAGACCTGAGTCCTCTGCTAGAGCAACAAGTGTTCTTAACCACTGAGCTATCTGATTAGCTCTCACACAAAGGCTTTTAGAACCTCTGAGGAATATCAGATGTCATCTCTGCTCGCATGGTGTGTCGGAGGTAGGTCTCATGTTCATGGCAGGAAGGAGGGATTTCTCGCAGGGTCTGTTCCTTCAGGATAGAGGAGGAGGGATGCTTCATCTGTCTTCTGCCATGTTCCACAGGCCAGCGACTTTCATCAACAAACTTTGGTGTTAAATAGAACTGTAAGATTTAGACTATTTCAATTTGTGTATATGTATGTGTGTGCTTACAGGTGCCCGTTGGTGTGTTTATATGCGTGCACATGTATACATACACTGTGGAGGGCAGAGGTCAGTCTTAGGTTCTGAGGAATCTTGAGGCACTGTTCACTTGATTTTTGAGACAGGGCCTCATATTGGCTTAGAGCTCTCCAAGAATGCTAGGCTGGCTGGTCAGGGAGTTCTGAGGATGGCCTATTACCATGATTAACAGGCACACAAACTGCCAAAACTGGCTTTTTTCTTACATTGTGGGGCCTCAAACTCAAGTTCTCAATCTTGGGTGGTAAACCTTTTACCAGCAGAACCATCTCCCCACCTCAAAAATTTCAAGTCACACATACACACACAAACAGAGAGAGAGAGAGAGAGAGAGAGAGAGAGAGAGAGAGAGAGAGAAACAGAGAGAGAGAGAAACAGAGAGAGAGAGAGAAAACACACAGAGAGAGAAACAGAGAAAGAGAGGGAGAGAGGAAGAAAGAGAGAGATTAAGATGGCATCCATCTATATCTATCTGTCTATCTGTACAGCAGTCCACAGGACCTATGACTATCACCCTTGGTGTATGCTGGATGGTATCAAACCTAGTACACTACACATATGTATATATGATAAAATGTACAACTAGTCACAATAAGAGATTGATAGTGCTATAGTTAGTGAAGTGCTTGCCATGTAAGCATGAGGACTTGATTTCAACCCCTAGAATGTTTTTTGTTTTGGTTTTGTTTTTTCCCAAAGCCAGGTATAGGGGCTGGAGCGATGGCTCGCAGTTAAGAGCACTGGCTGCTTTGGCAGAGGACCTGGGTTCTATTCTCAGCACCCATGTGACAGCTCACAACTGTCCATAACTCCAGTTCTAGAGGATCTGATGCTCTCTTCTGGCCTCTGTGGGCACCAGGGACACATATACATAGACACACATGCAGGCAATACCCATTAAAATAACAACAGCCAAACACATTTAAAATTAAATACATCTACAAAGAGATAAAAAAGGCAGGTGTAAAGGCACATATTTGGAATCCCAATGCCTGGTAGATAGAGGAGACCCTTTAGACTTCCTGATCAATGAGATCAGGGCCAGCGAGAGACCCTGTCTGCAGAACAAAAGCAAACCCGTGAGGTGTACAGTGGTGAGGAGAGGCATGTGTACATGAAGACAGGGAAACTGGTGCTGGGTCTAAGAGTGGAGTGACCCAACATTTGGAGAAATGTGTTCGGCTATGGTTTGATTTCTGGTGTTAGCCATACATGTATATGTGTGAATGTGTGCGTATGTGTGTGCACGTGTACCTGTGCATGTGTGCCTGTGTGTGCACAGTGTGCCCTCACTGTCAGGTGTGTGGAGAGGCAGGATCATAAAGAAGTTGTGAAGCACAGGGGAGTGGTGGCCTTGAGGAGCCTGGACCGTGTCTCATGCTCACTTCCTGTCCAGGTAGAAACCTAGCACAGCCTCCTTTTGGCATCTCCAAAGAAAGCTCCCAGCCCTCAAGACTTCTTCTCACCCACCTGGTTGTTATGTGGTCTACTGTAACAAGCCCTTTACAAAAGCCTGCTTGGAAGAGTGAATATATGTGAGGTGTCTCTTTCCTGTCTGCTTCCCACAGGACAGGGAGAGGTTCCCAGACTCAGGGACTCAGCGGTATGCCCCTGTCAATGCATATCCCCCCTGCCCCGGGACAATGCAAGCCCTTGCACCTGCATCCTGGGGCACATTCTACAGCTGCACAGATTTTCCAAGTGCAGAAAGTCTCACAGCTACAGCGGCCAGCTGCCTTCTCATTCTAATTGAACTTCTGGTGGCTCCTGCAGAAGCAGAAGCACCAATGAGGGACTGTAAATTTCAGATCAGGTTTGGAAAGGAAGACCCCCATCCCCTTCAGCAATCAGAGTCTGGCTTGGCTCATGTGTGGGTGTCTAGAGCCACAGTAAGGGCTGGGAGTTCCTAGATGGGGTCTGGGATTTTCATTGATTAGTTTGAGGTGGGACAGGTCCTGGCTGCAGATGCTGGAGAGCCATAGCTTCCAAGAGCTTCACAGGGTTCTCCTACTCAGCTCTCATGTAACTGCCCACATCCTCCTCCATCCTCACTGTGGATCACGGGATGCCAGGCTACCAGTGAAGGTACCACTTCAGTATCTGAGAGCTGGAAGTGTTGACCGAGGTTTCTGTCCAGTCCGGTCTCCCAGCTGTTCAGTCTCAAAGAAACACACAGATGTCTACATTAATTATAAACTGGTTGGCCTATTAGCTCAGGCTTCTTATTAACCTTTATATCTTACATTAATCCATAATTCTTGTCTGTGTTAGCCATGTGGCTTGGTACCTTTATCTTGTTTCCCCTGCATCTGGGTGATGACTGCAGACTGAGCCTTTCCTCTTTCCAGAATTCTCCTGTTCTGGTTGCCCCACCTATTCTTCCTGCTTGGCTACTGGCCAATCAGCATTTTATTAAACCAATACAAGTGACAAATCTTTACAGGGTACAATACTATTGTCCCACACCATGGAAAGAGGCAGGGTCTTCCAGGAAGAGCAAGAGTCATCTTTATCATAGCTAGGGCAGATGGCTGGCCAGCTTGCTGGAGGGTAGATGTCCTGCCAGCATCACCACAAATGTGTTAGTCAGGCCCATGATTGACTTCAGCCAAAGGGAAACCTGTGAGGGTCCAGAGCCCTGCTCTAGTTGGTAAAATTTAGAGGAAGAGAGTTCAGGGTCATTGTGCTTCCTCCCCATAGATGTCTTAAGAATCAAAGTCCCACTGCAATCAACCTGTGCCCCCCCCCCCCACGCAAACTCAAGTGTTCACTGTGGCTCTGGAGTACAGTGCTTACTCAGCCTAAAAGGGGTACTGACTGGGTCCACCTCTAGTGCATGTATATGTGTGCGCATGTGCGCGCGCGCACACACACACACACACACACACACACACTTGAAGCTGTGAAGAAACCACAACAGGAGTCTGCAAAGATGGCTCAGTGGTTAAGAATAAATACTGCTCTTGCAGAGGATCTGGGTTTGGCTCTCAGCATCCCTGTTAACCAGCTCACAGCTGCCTAGCATCCCAGTTCCAGAGGATCTGATGCCCTCTTCTGGCCTTTGCAGGCACTCACACACATCACTTAAAGTAAAAATAAATCTTAAAAAGGAACCCCTGGGACTGGAGAGGTGGCTTAGTGGTTAAGAGCACTTGCTCCTTTCCTGGAAGACTTAGGTTTGATTCTCAGCCCTCACATGGTAGCTCACAACCATCAGTAACTCCAGTTCCAGGGGATCCAATTCCTTCTTCTGATCACTGAGAGGCACCAGGTACACAAATAGTGTACACACATACATTCAGGCAAAACACGCACACATAAAATAAAAATGAATAAATCTAATACAGACTTTAAAAAAGGAACCACTTTGGTATGAACAATGATGGGGCCATGACAAGCTGCAAACAGAGACACAAACCTGCCAGGAGGATAAGCCAGTTGCTGCCTTGCACAGATGGGACTGGTGATAATGGATTTTCTGACTTGAATGTTTACAAGAACACAGAATGTAGTCATCAACCCTAAAATCATCACAGATTCTTGTCCTTCTTCAGGAAATCCCAGACATCAGAATGGCATACTCCCCCATCCTGTGTTCTCATAGAACCTTCATGTCTATCATTTACTTCTCAGCCCATAGCCTCAGTCCCTCACTGGGGGATTCTAACTCTACTCCCTGAGTCACACCCACAAATCTCCCCTGAGGGCCTAGCAGGAAACACAGGCCTTCCAGGACCTAGGGCAGGTATCCAAAGGACAGGGGCAGAGGGGGTTGTGCTGGGAGATGAGGACCCTAGGCAGACCATGTGACCAGGGCCTTATAGCTGTGGCAGTGGCTAGAACTTCATTGCAATGCAACGATCAGCTCCGGGTTTGGCCAGGGTTTTCTCTATGGCCTTTACAGATCTCTGAGTGCATTGTGGAACAAGGATCACACAGGAGTGAATTCAGAGAGCTCAGCCAGGAGACCAGGGCTTCCTTCCCAGTGCTGGAAAGTACTGATGCCCAGAAAGGAAACATAACAGAACGTTCTAGTAGAAAATCAACACTGGCTCAATCCATGACACTTTGTGCCCTGACCAAAGGGCTGATTGACACCCCCGGGCCATGTCTCCTGGAGGTGGCCTAGGGCTGAGCATGCTAAATGTCAGGCCCCACTCTGTAAGGGTCTGAAACCCAAACAACAGTCACATGTACCCAGCAACCAAACGCCACAGACATACGTGTATCAGTTCCCCATTAACTGATCAAATAGAGTCTGTCTTCTCAAACAAAGGTCATGTCTGAGTCAATTTTTCTGGTTGTTCACGGGGTAGTGAACTGTGAACGGATGAACTGTACTCCATGGATTCTGAGGGGAAAGGACTAGCAGCCACCGACCAGAGCAAGGGGGCCAAGGTTCACCTTTGCTTCAACCAATTTTTGAAAATAACATGTCTCAAAGGAATCTTCGAGGCAGATAATTCTCCCCCTGGCGGATGCTTCCCGACAGCATAGAGATGTGCTCATCTCATAGATAACCCACCCTTGCCTAGCTCGATTTCCAGAAACATTTGGAGAAGCCATTTCTACACATGGCTGATTCCTTCTACACAGTGGCTTGGTGTTAATATCCTGGGTTGACATATCATTTCTAGAAGATTAGGGGGATTCATATTTTGAGGTTATCCAAAGTCCCTTGGTTGCCAGGGATTTCGACTAACCAAATGGGAATGGATACTGTTAGAAGCTGTTGGGTATCTTATAAAATAGAAAAGTTCGCTGAAAACTGGACAAAAAGTGGGCAGGAAAGATCATGGCCTCAGAGTAGGGTGAATGACAAAAACTGATGGCTGGGCTCTCAGGTCACTGATGTAGGATCCCCACCTCTCTCAGAGTGGAAGAGGTGAAGACATCACCCCAGTAGGTTAAACCCCAAGGAAAGGAGCATCCTCCCTTCCCTGAGTAGATTTGGGACGTTGCTGTCAAGCAAAGGTGAAAGAGTTACTGATGGCCAACAGTGGACAGTGGCTGTGTCCTCTGATGGATCCTCTCTTGATTGGCAGAGATTACACTCAGAGCGCTTAGTAAGTAGTGTGAACACTGAAACACCAGAATGGAATTTTAAGGTCTCCATGTAAGGTGCAATGGGGACACTGAGCTGCATTGTTAGGGGTAAGTTTATTAGAAGGTCTGTTAGTGCAATGGACAAAGAACAGACAAGGACATGGAGGGGACTCTGAGGAGAGCTTAGCCCACAGTGCCATAGACAGCGTGGTGGGGTTGGGGTAAGGTACTGAAGAGGAATCAGATCCCTGAGAGGGGAACACCAATCCCTTCTAAGAGGTGTCTGAGGCAGGAGGATGGTTTCATAGCAGGACGCAAACCTAAGGCCAGGTTCTCTAGGAGAGAAGAGAGGGCATAGGGAGAGGGAGTGATTCTTGGTTCCAGCAGTCACTGGCAATCCTTTCCTGTGCTAGAACCTGCAAACCCAATCTTCCAAGTGAGAAATTCAGACACCTGAGAGTCTGATGGCTAGATATTCATAGACAGCACTCTCAACAGGGAGCCTGACAGTGTCTAAGAGGGGGAAGCGCTCCAAGTGGTGTGGCCTGAGCATCCCTCTGGTCTGTGTTGCAACAGAGCTAGCTATGAGTCCCTGGGTGAACTCTGTAGGATCCTAACCAAGAGTTGAGCAAGTAAAAACAAAACAAAACAAAGATCTTCACACTAGTGTTTTATTTCTTACCCCACCCCCAAGAATGTTCATCTCTGTCTTTGGAATCTTTGTGAACACCGGGAAAGAGCACTGACTAGGAACTAGGACGCTGTCATTTCCACCAGTCTTCTCAGACTGCTTCCTGTTGTGTTATCTTGGATGGCTTTTTTCATTGCCAACCTGGGGCCTTGAACCTCTGAACTCAACTGAACTTGATGGATGCTGGTTGAGTTCTTATGGTTCTTTCTGCCCAGTCTCTCAGTGGTAACGAGTGATAAGCTCACCAAGAAAAGTGTGGGACCATCTCTGATTATGATAGCCACTCATCTACCTGTCTCTATCTCCCCAGTGCTGAGATTTTAACCCTGTATAACATCTGGATTTCTTTTTTTAAATGTATATTCTGCGGATTGAAGTCAGGTCCTGCTGTTTGCAAGGCAGACTACTGACTCAGCTATTTCTCCAATGTTTTTTTTTAGGGTTTTATTGTTGCAAAGAGACAGCAACTCTTACAAAGGGAAACATTTAATCGGGGCTATCTTACAGTTCAGAGGTTTAGTCCAATATCATTATGGCAGGAAGCATAGTGGCACACAGGCAGAAATGGTGCCGGAGAAGGAACTGGAAGAGAGAGAGAGAGAGAGAGAGAGAGAGAGAGAGAGAGAGAGAGAGAGACCCGACCTAAGCATTGAAACCTCAAAGCTCACCCCGGCGACACATTTCCTCCAACAAGGCCACACCCCCTAACAGTGGCACTCCCTGGCAAGCAAGCATTCAGAAATAAGAGCTTATGCAGGCCATTCCTATTCAAACCAACACATGCAGTCCTGGTTGTTTCCTAAGGCGGAAAAATAAAACCCCTGGAACTTGAAGACTTCTTAAACATAGTCAAAAGCCCAATGGTCAAGAGACCCTGGGTGGAACTAGCTAGCATTATTTTGCTCAATGGTCCTGCTGCCAATGGCATTCTAAACATTTACATTTACAGTCACAGATAGGGCTGTTCTGCACCCTGCTCCGAGAAGCTGTTTTGTGCAATGCTCAGTGGTTGAGGCAAAGACTCAACTGGTCCAAGTGTGGAGAAGAGAGTGAATGCTGGTCCTAAATGGGAGCGCCACATGGTTGTACACATGGAATCGAACCCCAGTTCTCTGCATGAGCAGCCAGTGTTCTTAACCACTGAGCCAGCTCTCCAGTCCGACAATCATTTTTTTAAATTTTTTTAAAACAATAACTTAGTGGCTACAGCCATTTGATAATTTCTGCACTGAAATGTCCACTAATGAAATGGAGGGAGGGAGAGAGGGAGAGAGAGAGAGAGAGAGAACGCTCAATTTATAAATCATGAATAATTTCAATTTCCTTCAACAGAAAATATGCTGTGGTATATTATCTGTGTGAAGCAGATGCTGGTTGACTTAAAAAAAAAAAAAAGACAGCGTGTTTTACACAAATCTAACGAAGCAGTTTCAACGGTTGTAGCTGAGGTGGATTCTGCCAGCAGCCATCCCGCACCCTGTTACAACAACAGCTCCTCTGTGCCGTGCAGAGCAGACGTTCAGACCGTGGCTGGGCTTGAGGATGCCGGGGCCGTTTATTTCATCCCAGGAAACAACAGGCGGCCACGATGGCTGTGTTTAGTTTCAGTGATTCTTTGAGTCCGGAAACTGAGAAGGAGTGGAAGAAGACAGAAAAAGGGAAAGCTACCACCTGTCAGGTTCAAGGTTTGCTTAAAATTCCACAGCAGTGGCAGGCAGGTCTAGGATGGCAACTCGTGCAGGTTGGCTAGTGGCTCTCGTGAAAGACAAATGCCATCTGCTTTCTCGCCTTTGTGACGTTAGCTTTGGCTCTTCAGTTGTGTGTGCTTCATTGGGAATAACCACAGAAGTCAGGGAATTAGTAAGGGGCCTAACAGATGGGTCTCAAAGGATGGCAGACACAACACAGTGGTATAAAAGGTTAAAGGGGAATAGTGGAGCAGAAAGGGTTAAATGGGTCAGGAGTAGGGTAGAAGTGGGACTAGATGGAGGGCTAAACAACACGAAAGGCCCTCTGAAACAGTCCCATGGGAAATGTCTATAGGAGAACATTGTTGGGAAGACACGTGTCACTTTGTGATGGTCAAGGCCAGGCATCCCATCAGGAAAGCCATTGCTATATGCAGCTGTCTGCTGTGAAAGTTGAAGACCAGGACTCCTCATCTCACAGATGGGTGTCAGCACATAGCTTGGGCGTGTCCAGCTTGAGGCTTTCTCTGGGAATTCTTATTCTTGAATATGATATATAGGGAGTGGTGGGGAGATGGCACAGTCAACCCAGTGCTTGCCTTGCACGTGCGAGGACCTGAATTTGATCCCCAGAACCCACGAGCAAAAAGCTGGGCATGCTCACACACAGGGTTTGTAGGAAGAGAGGTGCGGGATCACATCTGTGGGAAGGGCAGAGGTGACTCCAGCTGTGCCATCCAGTATCTTGCTCTCTGTGGTCCGCCTGGTTTCTGTTCCCTTCCTTTACCCTCAGCCCCAGTTGTTTCGCAGAGACCCCCATCCTCTGATGAGGGGGAAATCCTTACCGGTTGCAGCCAGGAACACTGACCCCTTCCAACAAGCTTCATATCATCAAATGCTTTACTTTGTCTGGGCAAAAAGAGAAAAGGTGCTTTGCAAACACACAGGGTGTGAGGATAAGAAGACACTCTTCAGCCAATCCCCAGGGCTCCTCAGGCCTCCTCCTAAGTGCTAAGCACAGAAGGATCTCTATCTGTGAATTCAATCTTCATCACCACATTTTATTCCCAGATTAGAAAGCAAAGACAGCAGTTTGGTAAATAATTCCTTGTTATGTAGACAACTAGAAAGTGGGAAGGCCTGGAATCAAACCCAGGGAGTTGGATTGTAGTTTTTAATCCCTTAAGCCCCTAGACTTGTCTAGTCTTGTCCAAAGCAAACCAACTTAAAATTCTCACAAAGCACCTGCACATGGGGCCATCCCTTTCTGTGTGGCTGCAGCATCCTGATTGGTTGGATAAAGGTGCTTGTTGCTGCTGTTGGAGCTCTTGAGGCATCTTCTCCCACACTGAGTACCTGAGTGCAATTCCATTTTCCTGTTGCCTGCTGCGTCTACACCCTGTGTTATCTTATTACTCAGACAGTAAGTAGGCGAGGCGAGGCATACTGTTTATCTGGTACATAATGGGGAAGGTGTTGCCACAATGTCTACCTGCTCTCAAATCATGAAGAATTTGGATTCTTTCTGCTCAGAGACATTGCTTAATAGCTGAAGTGTGACTGTGTGCGGCTTTGTTTTGTGATTTTCCTGTCATCTGTGGACCACGTGGGGGGAAAAATGGGGTTGTTTACTGAAGATGACGGGTGAACGTTAGGAGCTGAACGTACTACGGTTTACTCTCAAGGGCTAGAGAAATGGCTCAGCAGTTCAGAGCACTGACTGATCTCGCGGAGGGCCTGAGTTTAGTTTCCTGAATCCTAAGTCAGACAGCTCACAACAGTTTTTAATTCCAGATACAGGGGACCCAGCACCCTCTTTTGGCCTCTGTGGGCATCTGCATCTGTGTTTACATTTCTACCTCCTCCTCATAAACGCAGTGTGGTGGCTTGAATAGGAAGGGCTCCTATAGGCTTATATATTTAAATGTGTGGTCATGAGGAAGTGGCACTGATTGAGAGGGAGTAAGAGGTGTGGCCTTGTTGGAGGAAGTGTCCCTGAGGCTTCTGATCAGGTCCAGTGGCTCTCTATTCCTGGTGCCTGTGGCCAGATGTACATCTCTCAGCTACCATGACTCCCTGTGTGCACGCCATGCTTCTCACCATGACGATAACGGACTAAACCTCTGAATCTGTAATTCCTTTATAAGATTTGCCAGGGTCATGGTATCTCTTCACAGCAATAAAACATTGACTAAGATATACATAATTAAAATAATCTTTAAGCAGTCATTATTGAAACCAGGAAAAGTGAATGTGATGGCTATATTTATTGTCACCCTGATGGGAGTTAAAATCACCCAGGAAACATATCTCTGGGCATGTCTGTAAGGGAGTTCTAGATTGAGCTAATTGATGTGAAAAGACCTATGGTGAATTTGGGTAACACCATCCCATAGGGTCAGGGCTTGAACTCAATGCAAAGGAGAAAGAGAACTGAGTACCGGCGTCCATTTTTCTTTGCTTCAACAGCAGATGCAATATGACCATCTTCCTCATGCTCCCACCACCACGCCTTCTCCACCATGATGGACAGTGCCTTTGAACTGTGAGCAGAAATAAACCCTTGTTCTTCCATTGCTTTGGTCAGGTATTTTGTTGTAGCAGCAGCAAGTAGCTAATACAGAGGATAAGGGGCAGAAACTTAACCACCCAATCGCTATTTCAGAATAAGAGAGCTAGGAGTAGATGTCCTAGCTTTCTTGGTGTTTCTTAGTGTTGTTCTGATAAATTCCATGACACAAAGCAACTTGGGGAGGAAAGAGCTTCTTTCATCTCACAGGTCGGAGTCCATCGTTAAAGGAAGTCAGGGCAGGAACTCAGACAAGAACTTGAAGCAGAGGCCATGGAGGAATGGTGCCAGCTGGCTCACTCACAGGCTTACCTTCAGCTAGCCTGCCCAAGGATGGCACCCCCACCCCAGTGTGCTGAGTCCTCCTACATCAATTAGCAATTAAGAAAATGCTGCCCACATATCCCCACAGGCCAATCTGATGGAGATAATTCAACTGAAATTCCTTCTTCCCGAGGGTGTCAACCTGACAACCCAAATTAGCCACCACAATTTTGCCCCTTGTCAAACTAGAAACACATCGCTGTTAAACTATGACCTTACCCACAGACATTGCCAGTGAAACCCAGTCATCAGGCATGGCAGCAGGTGCTTTACCCATTGAGCCACTTCGTTGGGTTTGCAACCAGAGTTCTGATCTTTATCATTATAGGACATCTCTGCCTGTTTTTCACTCATATAAACTCAGCACACCTGGCTTCTATCTTCTCCCCTTCCTTTTTTTTTTTTAAACATTGTGCTCATCAACACCAAATTAATTTATTTTTTTAAAAAAATGATATATTTTTATTTTAGGTGTATGAGTGTTTGCCTGCACATCTGTCTGTGCACCATGCCTGGTATACTCAGAGGCCTGAGGAAGGCATCCATCAGATCTCCTGACACTGCATTTATAGACAGTTGTGCACCACCATGTGGATACTGGGAATTGGACCCAGGTCATCTGCAAGAGCAGCCAGTGCTCTTAACCACTGAGCCATCTCTCTAGCCCCTCCTTTTGCTTTTTACTTCCCGAAATCTCAACATCTTTTTATATGTGAGCCTGAGACTAAACCATGAAATTTACCTCCCATCTTAATTTACTTTGTGCTAGGGAATATTTCCCCTCTTTAAAAAATGTCCCCCTAGGGGGCTGGAGAGATGGCTCAGAGGTTAAGAGCACTGCCTGCTCTTCCAAAGGTCCTGAGTTCAATTCCCAGAAACCACATGGTGGCTCACAACCATCTGTAATGAGGTCTGGTGCCCTCTTCTGGCCTGCAGTCATACACACAGACAGAATATTGTATACATAATAAATAAATATATAAAAAAATTAAAAAAAATGTCCCCCTAGTCCCTATCCCTCCCAGCTCTGAGCCTGGCAACCCGTTCTATAATAATAGCATGTGCTCCTGTGCTCATTGCAGAAGAATCTGGAGGAATCTAGCAAGTTTTGTGTTTCAGGAAGCATGGAAGTGAGGGTGATTCTCTATATCTAACTACCCCGAACATCTGTCTAATATGCAACTGAACTGCATCAATGCAGAAGGCGAGGCAGCCAAGCATGGTGGCTCACACATTTCATTAAGTGCCTGATTCACTTGAGTTTCGACGCCATTGATGGTGTGGAGAGAGCAGAGCCAGCCAGAATCCAGCCCCGGTTGCCACATAAAACCGCCAGTATAACCTGAAGGCAGGGACTTTGACAACCCCAATGAAAACCGCAGGAGACAGTTACTGTACAACTTGAATGCTGTAACCATGCCACTGTGTAAGGGTACATGGCCAGTTGAAATGAGCATCTTACGTGTACTGTGGCCCAGGTGAGTCCCCCAGGGGCACCATCACGATCCCAGCATTCACACGGGACTCCACGTCTCCCAGGCACTTCTCATTAACGTTGAGTTTCCCGTCAATGACCCATTCAGGTGAACACTATTTTTTCATGTTTCCTATATGAAGAAACAACAGGTGTGAGGAGGTTAGTGTTTTAAATACCAAAGTTGCAGAGTGAGAACTCAAGCTAAGGCAGTGGTGTTCCGTGGCTGTATCTTCACCTACAATACCATCACCCTCCCAGAGAGTGCCGGTCAACCACAAGGCAGGCCAAGTAGACACATCCAGGCCATTTGGACGCCACCTTTGGTCCTTTGGTTATCTCCAGAGGATAATTATTAGTGGTTAGTGTGTTATCCCAGCACATGGATTTGACTGGGAAAGTCTGATCTCATGTCTACTTAGATTTATCTGTCAGAGTGTGTCCCAAACCATGTTTCTGAGTGGCCTGTTCCTTTCTATACACTCTTCTATTGGGTGGAACTGGTCCTGGGGTGAGACTTGGGGAGGGCACTTCTGCTAGATTGATGTCATGCCTCTGGATTTCTGCAAGAGGTGTGCAGCTCAGCTGATATCCATATTGATTTTTTTCCCCAACGCTAAGTACAGCACTGACTGCTAGAAGCCTCTGGTGGTGTAGCTGTCTATGCTTTCTACCCTGAAGTCCGTCACACAGCTGCAGTGATGATGGCCAAGCCTGTATCTTTTGCTCCTTGAGTGTTTCTGGGGTTCCTTGAAATCAATGACTTTATACATACAGAGACAACCTCAAGGACACCATAAAGTCACGGAGTTTGTAGGAGTCTCTGGGTGATGGCAAGAAGCCACATTGACTCTGAGAGATGCAAGCCCTTCCCATAATGGCTTTATTTTAGCTAGCTAAAATAAAAGCAGAAAAGCACAAAGCCCAGTGGCTAATCTGACTAGTCTTTACCTCTTGGGCATGCGCCTTAGCTGAACTGGACTAAACAGCTGCCCAAATCTGTCAAGACTCATGGGTCTATCCATGAGGAGCTGCCATATTCATTATCAGGTTGTGTTGCTGACTCTGACCAGGCCTTTTCATGGGGCCTTCAACAGAGATACCCATTCCATGTGACTAACTTATCAGCAAGCTAGCCTGGGCTTGTGATTTGAAGGCAAGCTGTTTTAAGGATGGGCATGGCCATGCAAACGCTCTTGGGTCTTGGAACTGTCACAGGTGTCTTCTCCCATGCTCTGATGACTAGATCAAGGGACAGAGGCCATTTCAGCAGATTCAAGCCTGAGGGAACACTTTCCATCCCACGAGAGGAAAAATGCAAAGTTATAAACCAAATATGTCATACATATACATCACCACATCAAATGCTTATAAATCAATTCATCACATTGTCTGCTCGCACATAGACAAGCTTTATTTGTCAGTGAAATATTCTGAGCTAAACAAAGAAAACAGTGTACACAGGAGGAGGAGGAGGATTGAATACATTTTCTGTGACCTGTCAGTCTCTCCTGTGGATTCTGGAGTCGGCCCTGACCCAGACACTTGAACACCTAGAAGGTCCACGAAGGGCCCGCAGAGCCCAGCTAGCCTTCAAGAGCCTTGTGCACCTGTGCTGAGGAGCTAAACCCGACCTGGTTGTTTCTGTCACCTTGATTGTACCTCAGTTTCTGTGCAGACAGCCTTATGTTGTGATCACGGTTACATTGTGATCTGCACAAACGTGCAGTTACAGCGATGGAGTGAACCACCTACTGTGCTCTGGAGAAGAAATCACCTTTGCTTCCCTGTGGGCTACTTGACTTAGCACCTCAGCAGCTGTCTAAAGGCTCCATAAAGGAGCTGAGATTTGCAAAGATTGCCCAGAAAACAGTCAACCATCAGTGGTGGTAGTGCCCTGGACACTGGGGTCCTCTGTCCTGGGACCTTTAGCTCACTGCTCCTGGACAGCTGTCGTCAGTCTTACTCATAGAATTCCTCTGAGACTGGAAACATGACGCTTCTCCACAGAAAACAAAGTGCGTGTCAACTAACCATGGAGGGATGGCCCAGAAGGCAGGACCATCGATGCTAAGAGAAGAACCTTGTCCACTTTTTATCCCCAGGAACCCACTCAGTACACACAGAAAAGCCAAGAACTAAGAGGAGAGTTACGGATCAGATCTGCAGGGGGGAGGGTTGGCTGAGAGCCATAAATGCTTCCTAAAGTCCGGCTGGAGAAAGGGGTGAGGCTGGCATGGCTAAGAGAAGACAAAAGGACCAATCGAAAAGGGAGGAATCTGGGATATAGCGTCTCAGACGCTAGAGGCCCCTGCTCAACACTGCATCCCTTCGAATCAACCAGGTAAGGCTTCAAAAGCACAAATGCCTGCCTTGCCCCACATCTGTCTACTCAGAATTTCTCAGAGGTGAGCCTTTCTCCCTCTTTCCTTTCCTCTCCGTCTTTCTTTCTCTCCCTCATTTCTCTACCTCCCTTCCTCCCTCTCTCCTCTCGCCCCTACCCCCTTTGAGACAGGGTCTCACTATGTAACCCAGGCTGTTGACTCAGAGAGATCCATCAGTCCCTGCCTCTCAAGTACTGGGATTGAAGGCATGTTCTACAACACCCAAGCTGTTTTTGTTTTTTTTTATTTTTTATTTTTTGTATCCTCTCAACTACATAAGCCCGGCTGATCTTGAGCTTTCAGCAATCGTCCTGTCTTAACCTCCTGGCTGCTTGGTTTACAAGTGTGAAATTGGTGATTATCTCTGTTTGTTTTGGAGACGGACCTTTCACTCTCGACTTTGGGAATGTTCTCTTGAGTGCATCATTAGAGCCTGTGGTATCCAGGATGCATGCATTTTCATCATTGCCACTGTCTTATTTTGCATATAAAGGAACTGAGAATTATTGAGTAAAGCACCAAAGCCATGGACTAGGGAGCAGCCCAGCATAGATTAAAACCATAGGCTGACCACCAACCCTCCACCATGTAACCCACACTGACCTGAGACTCCTGATTCCCCAGCCTCAGCTTCCTGAGTGCTGGCATAACAGGCTCGCACTGTCATGCTCACAAGCCTCTGTTTATTTCTTCTGTATAATGGGTTCAAAAGTGTCTGCTAGCTCAAATGCCAATCCCCGTGACCCAGACTTGAAACAGCCATGAAGAACACTCTTCTGCCACTAAAATCAGTACCCTTGACATTTTCTATACCCTCTGTCTGCTCCAGGTGTTCATCCCTGGGGATGACCATTAACACTATATATCTACATACATCACGATAAAACAGTGTATATATGGATGTGTATATATACTGCATAGTGTTATACATCATGTATACTGCACATGTACACACACATTCACACACAGTTGTCACCATACATTCTACTTCAGTGACTGGAACCCACAACCCTTTCTGCTCTGTTTTGCGCCTAGCAACCTTTCTGTAGTGTTTTGCTAAAGATGGAGACAGAGAACTGCCCTGGTCCCCAGAATCAATTCTTCCCATCTCTTTCCACTAAAGGAACCTCTGAGCATCAGCCAGTAACATGGATACTCAGGTGGAGATGCTGCCCAACCTCCCTGACAGCAGAGGGTAGATCAAGGTCAAGTTTGTGCTGACGGTATGTGAATGCCCAGTATCAGCATCCCCCACTTCTGGATGGAAACTCCCCGGAGGACTTTCATCACTTCCCTTTCACACATTGGGTTAAAATGAGGATTCAGTGCACTAGAGGGGATTTCCATGGCAGCTAGTGGTCAGAGGTCTGGGGCACTGCTACAAGCCATACGAAGCAAAGTGTGGCCCTTCCCAACAAAGAATTACCTAGCCCCAAAATGTTGAGCAAGTGCCAAAGCTGAGCAAGGGTTACAGATGAGGACAGCACTCCAGAAGAAAACTGAGGTCAAAGGAGTCATCCTAGGAGACCTCAAAAGCCAGAAACAAAAGCCACCAACTAATCCTGGGCTATCAGCCTCTGAACTATTGTTTCAGAATGAAATAAACACTTCTATTTGTTTCCTTCTTGGATGCTTAGTTTGTGTGCCATTTGATATGGGGCCATATCAGAAACGCAGCCCCAGAGACCTCCAGGTGAGCACAGGCTATGTATGAGAGGAGAATAGGAATACTTTTTCATTATTGGGAAGCATGTTCTAGAAGACCGGCTTAATCTTGATAAGGTGTTTTACTTGCAAGCATGAAATCGATTGACGGCTACTTGAAGATATAATTTACTAGGAGCCCAATGGATGGGAAATTTGGAGATGGACAGGGTAGCTTGCAGAAAGCCTAGAAGAATGGTCCACTTTATTTGCTTCTTTGACCCTGGGCCATGTGCTTCAGAGTTAATACCATAAGTAGGAGCTTCTATCTAGATATACAGGTCTAGGCTGCATGCCCACATGCTGACCAGGTACCCAGGTGCACTAGGAAGGTTATGAGCAAAGATTCTCCAGATGCCCCTTCCTTTCTGTGACAACAGGTTCCCCTCCTTACTTCTACTGTCCCACCGGGACACACAATGGGTTGAGGTGACTCTCTGAGGAATTCCAGGCCTCATTTCTGGCTGGCTACTGTTGTGGTCTTAGCCAGTGATCAAGGCTAAGACCATGCTACTTACTATGCATGGGACGCTGAGAAAAAGCCTTGGACTTGAAGACCTGAAGATCAAGACTGGACTCTGTGCAGGCATTGGGAGGCCAGAGGTCCAAGATAGGGTCTCTTCTTCGATTGCTTTCCACCTTTTAATTTATTTTTGTTGAAACAGGCTCTTACGCTGAGCCTGGAGCTTATCGATGCCCCACGTATCTTTCAGTCCTCACCTCTCCAGGCCTGGATTACACGTCTGCATGTTGTGCCCGGCTTTAGAAAGTAGATGCTGGGCGACACCTGTCCTCCTGCTTGCCCACAAGCACTTTATTGTCTGAGCTATTGCCCCAGCACTCAAGAATAGATTCGTTAACGGCCCATCCCCTTCCTTAGAAAGTGACTGTGATCCAGATGTACTCAAACAGGTTTATAATTTGATCAACACTGCCAGTAACATTATCCTTCTTCCAGGATCCATATATTGGCACGTGGCTCTTCGTCTGCCCAATTTCACATCAACAAATGAGAACTATTAATTGATTTTGTCTCAGTTATTTGGAATGAAGGGGTTGTTTGCAGACACTTTCATATACTTTGAAATATCTCAAAAGTTGGGAAGATGTCCAGTGAGATGATGCAGCAGGTAGAGGTGCCTGCTACCAAGTCTGACAATCTGAGTTTGATTCCCAAAACCCACATGATAGAGAGAGCTGACTCCCCTCTGACCTCTACAGTAATACTGAGGTTCACAAACACTCTTCCCCATGAACACACGCACGAGAGAGAGAGAGAGAGAGAGAGAGAGAGAGAGAGAGAGAGAGAGAGATGTAATTTAAAATATTTGAGAAGAAACAGAACCTACCATGTCATGATAGCCCATTTGGCCCTGGAGAGATGCTGATGGACTCGCACAATGTGGTTCAGTCCAATCCACACCCTCTGAGCTTTCTCCATGAAAAACAGCCCATCAGTCTGATATCCGGTTAATGGTGCCAAGAGGGCATGGGCTGACTTACCTCAGCTCATCTCTGAGGGATCTCACATCTAACTTCCGGGATGACCTGTAGGTCAACTGCTAAGTTTCCCCTCCCTGTGTAAAGACTCGGGCACTATGGGAGTTACCAGAGTCTGCAGCTGCTGTTGGCCGATCTTTTCTGCTCTTCCTCTCCCTTTTCTGTGGAAAAAAGGAAACTCTAGGCTCCTCATGGGAGAGGTCTTCTAACTTCAGCCTATGTTAGGTGAGGATTTTACCCCGTGCTGGAGAACTGAGCAGCAGAACGCTTGCTGAGAACACAGTGGAAGCTGACGTGTTTCCTGACTCCATTTGGAACAGTGGGGTTCGATTTCTTGATTTTTATTAGAAACACTTACAGAGCTACTGTTTCTTTAACAGTTTACTGAGCTCTTTGATGTCAGCATGTCATCTGGGGAAGGTCATTTTTGTGGCTGCTCAGAGAGTCATGGCGCCCACCCTCAGAGTGGTTCCCATGATCCCTTCCTCACTTTCAGAGTCTTCTGTGGTTCCCTCCCACAGTGATTAAGACTAATTTGTGCAAACAGTAGAATGTAGCAGAAATTAGAATGTGTGAGCTCTGCAGTTGGATCCTTGGAGCCATGACCACATGCTCTTTGTCCCTTCTTGGGTCACTCACGCTGGGAGAGACTGGCAGCTATGTCAGGAGGACATGCCACGCCACCAGACCCCGCTGAGATGCAGGTGGCAAGGGTTCCTTTGAACAAATTCTTACTTTTCTTTTTCAGACTGGCCAGTGAGCTACCTCAGAGACACACGTTTTAGTTCTAATTAAACTTTCAGATGATCATAGTCCCAGCTGGAGTCTTTAAGACCACATCTACATGGGGGACCTTGAGTGGAGACTGCCCAGCGGAATCACTCCCGGGTTCTGATGTAAGGAAGGCTGGCGGGAAATAGCCGCATCAGTGGATAGCTAGCAAGCAGCTTCTCTGGACTTGCCCACACAGCAGAGAGTTTCCTGAGAATCACGTGGGGTTAAAACATCGATCTAAAATTCAATCTAGCCATTAAGTTCTCCTCTAGACAGCCCTGCCCAGGTGGGTCTCCATCACTACCTTTATGGAGGAGAGAGAAGGAGGGAAGGAGATAGGGAGGGGGAGGGGGAGAGGGAGATGAGAGGGAGAGGAGAGGAGAGGAGAGGAGAGAGAGAGAGAGAGAGAGAGAGAGAGAGAGAGAGAGAGAGAGCGCTTTGCTTTTCAAAAACAGGATTAAGGTTTTATTTTGAGAAAAAGCCTAATTTGGGAAGTTTCTCACTCATGGTGTGTGAGCTGTACCTTGGGACCCCTCCAGGTTCCGCAACCGTCTTCTCTGCAGGAAATCAGAACCAGAGGTAGTTGTCTTGGCTAACAAAATAACTCTTGGAAACAGAGAGAAGCAACCATGGGAAGGAGCTGTTGGGTTCGCCTCTTGTGGTGTCTGAAAAGAGACTTCCGGCAGGGCCTGTGAAGAAGGTGGATAGGAAGCTGCCAGCCTGTCCCAAGGATCTGAGGAAACCTTCTCGATAGGTTCTTGATGGTCAACGGGAATTGTGGATCATGGAGTCACTCAATGGACTGTCTGTCTTTATCCCACGATGATGTTCTCCGGTTTCTTCTTAGAAGCTGGGAGCAAAGAATAAATAGTGATGTCCACTCTGGGGCTTCTGCCCGCCAGCAGGGCAAGGATAAGAGATGTTTGCCCTGCTGCTTACGTCTCTCCTGAGGTGTAGTGGTTACCATCATTTCTAAGGCTGAGAGGCCATCTATGGCAGAAGTGATGGGGTTCAAATTGGTTCCTGACTAGCGGTCATGAGCTACAGTTTCGCTATTGACTTTCTTTTGAGCTAGAGTGGTGGTCAAAGATGGGACAAGGCTGAGTCAGGTTCATACGGACATGGAGTCTGACATAAAGACCCCAAAGGGTCTTCCAGGAAAAGGCCTGGGGGTGACTGATTTTCTCACCTTAAAAGTTCTTCTCGCATCTGTACCAGGAAGAGGCTCTGCCTAGTGACTGTGCCTTGTGTGGCTGCTAGTCATTTCAGTGAGACGGCCCGCTTTGCTTGGGGGACAAGGTTCTCCTGATCTCTTAATTCTTGACACACTGGAGAAGAGGCACAGATTCAAACCTGGGGGGCTTAGTTGAAGTCAAGGAGGTGGGAAGAGGGAGGACAGAAGAGGAGGAAAGGGAGAAGGATAAGAAGGGAGGGGAAGGAGGAGGGGGAAGGAGAAGGGAGGAGGGAGAAAGAGGGAGAAGGAGGGAACAGGAAGAGGACACTTTAGACGCATAGATGAGGAAAGAGTGTATAAATGAGCAGCAAGAACTGCCAACCAAAATGTAGAGGTGGGATCCTGGGAGAACCTTTGGGCAGAGTGCCGTTAGCCTGCCAAAAACACAGTACATGCTGGCATTTTCTATTCACTGATATGTTCTAAGGTTGCTCAGGCCAAGAGAGACACTTATATTACAAAGGACAAACTTGCAGCTCAGGAGGATTCAATGGCTTGCGCTGCTTCCCCCAGCATGGCTGCAGAACAGGCCTGGGCATCAGAAAGCATTTACAGAGGAGCAGGGAGCCCACTGGGGCTTCACTAACCATAGCTCTCCTCTGAGCAGCTGAAACCCCATCCAGGCTCCAGCCTGGATGGCTGCCCAGCTCTGCCACTCTGAGACGGGTGGTATTGAGGTGGGCTTCAGAGCTGCGGTTTCTGTTTCCAGACCTGAAGCTGTGTGAAACGTCTAAGGTGGCTGGGTAGGGGCAGAGCTAAGACCCTCTCCGTCATGACTAAACACGTTCTCCAAGGGGCAGGTAGGGATGAAGGCCATTGGGGAGCTGGAGAAGCCAGACAGCCAGAGGTCTTTGGGGGGAAAGCTAGGCTCTCAGGCAGCACTGGCACACACTGCCAAGTCCCAGCTGGCTAATGAGGCCTCTCGAGCCAGCAGAGAAGGGCAGTCAAGTCCCATCATTCCTTGTAATAAGAGTCACAATTAAGCCTCTGGGGACCTCTTCACTCTCAAGACGGTCTGCGTGTTGTTCTCCTTCGGGCCAGGCCTGCACTGGCAGCTGGGTCAGGCCGATCCTTAAAGGGAAAAATAATAGATTGTGGCATGAATCTGGCCCCTGGCTGCACACCTAACTTCCCAGTCTGACATGAGGATGGGCTCGGGGGAATCCAGCTGCTTAACGAGCCAGCTGCGTGTGATCAATAACTATGGTAATTGGGCCACGGTGGGTGCTGCCAAGATAATAACCCAAAGTGCCAGTGGTGAGCAAGAGCTACTGAGGTCTGCGTTGTCCCGAAGAGGCCTATGGGAGGGTCCTATGGAGACCAGGCCCCTCCATACGGTGATTCAGGGATCCGTGTGTCAACACCCACATAGACACTCCACAAACTCGACTGTCCTCATAGGAAGTGACACCTGTCACCACTGTCCACAGCTGATGCCCAGAGCTAGTTAGGAAGCTGTATCTGTCCAGAAACCAGGAAAGTAAAAAGGGACCATGTGTTGGCGGAGTAGGGGCTTGGAGAGGGGGAATAGAAGGACATAGGTGCTGTAAAGGAGGACATAGCAAAGGCCCCCACCTTTATCCGGGGAAGAGGAGGGAGGATGTATAACATTAAGGATGTAAGGATGATCGAAAAACCCATAGGGAAACATTATTTTATGTTTACTTAAAATACATATTTAATATATATAATATATGTAAGTATGAGTGTCTATCATAAATAATTTAAATTAAATTAGGCCACTTGGGGTGTACCACTTGCTCCTGCAAAGGCCCAGAGTTCAGTTCCCAGCACCCATGTTGCTGGCTCACAACTACCTGGAACTCCATTTCTCTGCAGGTGCCTGCAATCGTGTGCCTTTCCAGGAAGCAATTTAACCTCTGAGCTATCTCTTCACCTCCTATGTATTGTTTGAAATCGCTTGCATTAGAAGTATTTTATTTCACTTCACTCTGAGACAGGGTCTCCCTTCGTAGCCCTGACTGTCAGTCACCATGTAGACCTGGCTGCTTTTGAACTCACAGAGATCCTCCTGTCTCTGCCTCTCGAGTGCTGAGATTAATGACTATCTGCCACCATGCTTTGTGGAAAGATTAAAAAAAAAAGTCCAGTAATATGGGATTTCTTTCTTCCCAAAAGGCGTCTTTCTCTATGGTGTGGATAGAACTGTGTCCTCCTCAAGGTCCATCACAAGCCTAAGCCCCAAAGCCCGTGGAGACAGGGCTTTTACAGATGTAAAGACGTAAAGACATATGTAAAGACTATATGTATGATGAAGTCATACTGGAGTGGGGCAGGTCTGCATCCTTATGAGAAGATGAAAAATTCAGACTCAGTAGAAGGCCAGGCCTGGCCAGGAGCCATCAGGGACCTCAGGAGGCACCTGGAGATGCCCTCATTTCAGACTCGGAAACCAACAGGGAACAAATTCCTGTTGTTCTAGGTCATTCGGTCAGTGGTGGTTAGATACAACAGCGCTACAGGTATCCACTCCTCTGTGCCCCCAGAAATGCACCCTCTCCCCACACTGAAGTGTAAGCCTTTCACTTCCCTGTCCACAGCGTTCTGCTAGAGTCTCACATTTTTGCCATAGACGTGTGACCACTGGGCCCAACAAGTCTTCTCAAGGGACTCCACTGAGTCAAGTCAATCTGGTATCTGGATCTCTTATTCTTTTTCATCATCCAGAATGCTCCTTTGATGTCAAGTGGCTGCTGGCCCAGAAAACATGCCTCTCCTGGGACAGCATCCCTGGTCCACACACTCCTCTTACTGAATGTTTTGCTGTTTCAAAGGCAGAAGCAAGGTGGAAAGGCGCTAATGAGGGCTCTTTGGGAGGTGTCAAATGGGCGGGGAAGCTCACAGTTTGGAGCTTCCCCAGAGGGAAACACACACCTATTTACTGGTTCGCACTCCCAGGGGGGCCCAGCACAGCCTTATTTGTAAAGTGGGTGTGAAAGGGAGAAATGAGGATGAAGAAAAGCTTTGGGGGCTCAGACATTCTTGGAAACCCCAAACCCAAGCCAGTCCTATTAACAGGGAAAGGGGGATGTTTTAGGATGTTTGAGGATGAAATTCAGGGCCTTGTACACGCTAGGCAAGTGTTCTACCAACGAGCCACTCTCCAGCCCCAAGGTACTATTTCTGAGAGCAAGGGACACCAAAGACCGCCAGCAAGCTGCAGAAGCCAATGGATAGCTCCAACTTGAAATTCTCAGTCTGAGTGACCTCCAACAACACTTTGACCTCAGTGCTTTGTCCTCCAGAGATGAGAGGCAACATAGTGTTCAGGGCTCCTCTTTTACAAAATCTTTATGGTTGGACAGCTGGAAGAGACGTGGGAGGCAAAGAGAGCTGGTGGTGCATCCTTCTGAACGTGATGCTGAGGAGACGGTAATGGCTGCTGCAGGAATGGCATTCCCAACATGTGGGAAGCTCTTTGCTCCCAGGCACACATGGGTACAATGAGATTAGCTATGCGAGAGAAGGCATTGGCTTTCTTTACACTTGAAAGACACCTGTCTGGGGTTTTTTGTTTATCCAGACTTTGGGTTGTTGTCCAAATTCTAGGCACGTGGATCATGTCAGACTGTGTATTTAAGTTGTTGTGTTTTTTGTGGGTGTGTGTTTGTATAGGTGCATGTATGTCTATGGACAGGAGGTCAGAGTTCAATGGTGGATGTCATTACCCATGTGCTGTTTACCTTGTTACTTTTAAATTACTTATTTGGTTTTCTGTCTGAGTGTTTTGCCTGCATATATGTGCAGCATGACCATGCCTTGAGGGTGCAGAGGCCAGAAGAGGGTATTGGGTATTCCGGAGCTAGAGTTATGGGAGGTTGTGAGTCACCTTGTGGGTGCTGGGAACAAAACTTGAATCATTTGCAAGAACAGCAAGCACTCTTAGCCACGGAGCCATTGCTCCAGCCCCAACTTCATAATTTAAAATTTTTTGTTATTATTATTATTACTAGTAGTAGCAGTGTGTATGCATGTGTGTGTTCATGCATGCACATGTATGTCATGGAATGTGTATGGCTATCAGAGGACAACTTCATGAAGTCTGTTCTCTCCTTCCACCTTCATGCAGGTTCCAAGACTGAACTCAGGTCATCCGGCTTATACAGGAAGCTCCCCCAGCTGCTGAACCATCTTTCCGGCCCACATCCTGTTTTCTGAGACAGAGTCCCTCCTTGTGACTTGGAGCTTACTGAGTAGGCCAGGCTGGCTGGCCAATGAGTCCCGAGATCTGTCTATCTCCACTTCCCCCGCACAGGGATCCCATGCCAAGCTTTTGTATGTAGGTGTCGGGAATCGAATTCAGGCCCTCTTTCTCGCATGACAAGTATGTTACCACCGAGCCATCTTCTCCATAGACTGTGCATTGTGTTCTTTAGGTACTGTGTATTTGCCTGGGAGATTCAGAAGAGAATGGTCTTCCTCGCAGTAACATATCCTTTACTAATTAATTGTCTTAAAAACAGTTTCTTTGTCATTTTCCCCACTTGGGATGGAGATGGCTTCAAAAATCATTCCTCTTGTAGGAAATTGTAGGCAGGTAGAATTGATGCTCTGTTCCAAGTACACCCCAGGAATCAGGTTGTCCATACCAACCATGCCCTTTCTCACGTGTATGCGTTTGTAAGGAACAGTAGAACCTGGATATTTTTTAGGCAAAACGGACAGGGCTTTAAGTACTGTTTAACCCTTTCTTCTGCTACTTTTTGTATTTCTTTTTGTGAAACTTATGGCTATCTTCCAAATTATTTTATCTTTGTTAATCCCTGTCCCCAAACATAAGTAATACCTGTGAGAGTGCATGTGTCTCTCCAGTGCTACCCTACTGGCAGAGCTCTTGCTCCGCATATGGTTGAATGACCAGCACTCATGAGTGTGTGTGTGTATCCCAGGGCTCTGCCGTCTTTGTCTATGAAGAACCGTGTTGGGGACACAGTGAATAAAGTCTGAATCTCCAGATCAGCGTGTATGTGTGTTCCTGCATTGGGAGCACTAAGTTGCTCTCCATGTTAATTTTTGAGACAAGGTCTCTTGGTAAACCCGGGCCTCACAGGTTCAGCTAGGCTGGCTGGTCAGTGAATCCCAGGGATTCCCCAGCTCTGTCTCCCCAACACTGGGTTTGCGGATACATACCACTGTGTTTAGCTTTTTCGTGCGGGTTCTGGATATCTGAACCACCTCTCTCAAGGTCAGTTTTTGAATCCAGCTGTGTGTAAATACCTAGGAGACCCAAGGAGAGGACAGAGTGCCCTCGTTGCTCCAGCACGCAGGGAGGCTGGGCCAAGTGCCTGTCTCTGAGGCTCCCATCTACCATCTGTCAGCAGGCTTTTAGGAGAGAATTACACGTGTGATTTATTTTCAAATCCTTTCAGGTCCTGAAGGAGAGACACTCAGCACACGGCATACTCTGTCATCGTGTGTCAACATCCCCTCGATGCCGGGAGCAGCATTACAGGATGTCAGGGTGTAATTGGATTGCACTGGATCCTTAATCTACATTTTCATTTACCAAAAGCCATAGCATTGGGAGAGCCATTTACAACTGATCCTGGGGCCCTGGGAGCAGGGGGTGGTGGTGGAGTGGGGGGGTTCAGCGTGTCGAAAGACAAAGGCCAGCCATAAAGCCGCGGAGTGCATGTTTTATATTTACAGTCAGTGAGTTTATAAATATATATTACATTCTTACAATCTACAATACATTCTACACATGGAGGGACTGGAGAACAGGCATCTGCTGCAGTAGTCCAGGAAATGCCACATGGGTCAGAATAGGAAGAAACCAGAAAGGGGGCAACTAAAAGCAAAGCATTTCGGTGGTCGAGGGGTAAGAGTTTCATCACCTACCCAAACAAGGGGAGTCTATGGGGGACAGGAGCTGGGTGGCTTGCTGGCTGTCAGAACAAACGGGTTAGCACCACAATCAGAGGGGAGTGGGCCTGAGGGGAAGGGGAGGTGAGACTCTGGGGAGATTCTCTTAGTGGGGAGAAGAAGAAGAAGGGGAGGGTGATAAAGAAAGAGACAAGAGCATAAAGATAGAAAGTAATGGGAAAGAAAATTGAGAAATAGGTTCAGGGCAGACAGAAATGCCCAAAGAGAGAGGAGAGGAGAAAAATGTTGAAGAGAGGTCTGAAGACCAGGAGAAGGGAACTGACCGTGGTAGAAATAGACAGAGAGACCAGCCTCCTTCACCCTTCAAGGTCACGGCTACTTTTCAGTCCTCCTCACTTCACAGTGAGACCGGGATTGGGTTAGGGATCCCCTGATCATGCCGCCCACTCCGTCTTCAGGGGCATCAGCATCTGAGGAATCTTAGAGACAATGACCAATCATTTTGATTTTAAGCAATGGTAATCCTTTTAGGGCTTTTTTTTGCCTGTGTTTGCAAAGGTATGTACCTACACACATGCACCCACAGACACATGCATACCCTCAACATACATGCACACACCTCCAATACACATGTACACACACACACACACACACACACACACCCTACACATACCCTTCATCTCTCTCATGCTCTCCAAGCGTGGACAAGCCCATCTCTCTCACAGCTCGGGATAGCCTATCCTCTCTGAACAGAGGGATTTGTGTCATATGAGATGCAGAGGGACCTCCTACACCAGATTTGTTGTAATACCTTGGTGACAAATTCTTGGACAGGAGACCCACCATGAGTAATAAACAGATCCACTCCCAAAACAAACCTCTATGGTTTCTAGGAAAGCAGGGAGTGAGCGTGGCATTCACCCCAGTCCTGCTTACACTCTGGAGCCCAGCCTCTTCAGAGGGATGTATGTCCCTGGGACCATCTCCATGGCATGTCACCCACAGTTGACACAAGGTCCGAGGAAAGAGGGGCAGGGAGAAAATTCTAGAAAATTTACCCTGCTCTCTTCACTCATGAATAACCAACAGCTACAGTAAGGGTGTCAGTGGAGTGAAGAGATCAAGTTCAAATGTGATGAACTTGCTAAAGGAGCCGTGTGGTTTATGCCCAGTGCCCGACAGGGCAGGAGGCTTCTCTGAGTTGCTCTAATGTTGTGTGTGTGTGTGTGTGTGTGTGTGTGTATAGTTATATTTGTGGGTCACACTCATCTACCCATTTCCTTTTTGCCCTGCTAATCTCCGTCTTGACTTGTCAATCATCCCTGGCCGACTTTGACCATCTTTGGGAAATACCAGTCCACTACCTGGCTTCCTGCAGCTAGCTTCAGCATTAGGCTCTGCCCACGGGCACCCTCCCAGCCAGCCCTGCTGCTCCACTCAGATAGCATGCTTCTGCCCGCTGCTCCATGCATGCTCAACCCGAGTCTTGCCTTTTTTTATTATCATGGTCTGAAATATTGACACCCAAAGCAGCGTGGATCTCACCAGAAAACCAAATTGCTTAGATTAAAGGGAGAGAGCTCTTCCCTGAGAACTCTCAAACGCGCATCTTTGTTCCAGGTTTGAAAACACTTTCCTATGCACAATGAACCTCATAAGTAGAACCAGAACATTGTGCGCAATGACGTATGCATGGGTACCAACTCTGGGCCTCCTCAGCTAAGAGGGGATCATTTCCCAAGGCTCCATGGACAGTGTCACCCTTATGGTGTCCTCTTGTCTCATGTCTCCCTTGGCTGCATGTCTACTCCCCATACCCGGGTGGGTTCAAGGCTGAAAGGTAAGAACAACATTGCTGTCCATGTTACACGTGCTCATGTAGCCTCTCCATGCAACTGTGAGGGTCTGGGCACTCCCCGGGGTCCAGAGCCTGACAGACCCACTTAATGTCATCCTCATTACTCAACACCATGGTGTTCCCAGCAGAACACCCGTCATCTGAGGAGATGGCCGAGAACGTGGAGAACGTCACTCTTTTCCTTTTGGAGGTAGGGGATGTGGGGGGTTCGCTTTTCTGTTCATCCCCATCTGTGAGCATGGCTCCCGCAGACCTGAACAGCTGTCCATTGATGCTGCTCTGGGAATTGGAGCTGAGAAGCAGTTTGCTCTCCTCAAAGTCCAGACCCCTGTCAAGGGCAGTGATCTGCTCCTCTTGGGAGGAGGCGAAGTTCATGGGGTTCCCCAAGAGCTCTGTCCGGTTGCTCAGCCCAACCCAGTCATGAGAGTGACTCAGACCTTCTTGCTCCTCAAAGGGAACCTGTTTGTGCCTGTACTTCAAGGCAAAGGTCACGCAATTAATTAAGAACACCAAGATAGCCAGGCAGAAGACACCCAACAAGGCATACATCCCGATTTCTAGGTCACTCAAGCCCTTGGCTGCTTGATCGGGGTCGTGCTCCTCAGAGCCTGTGTTGCTCCTGGGGAGATCCACCTGGTCTGGAAAGCTGGTGAAGTCTGTGGCCATGGTCTGTGAGAGGATGATGTCGTCTAAGAGGCTTTCCTGGCCTTCCTTCTTCTGGAAAGTTGGCCTTTTGGTTGTACTGCCCCATCCCTCCATGAGCCCCATGGAGGAGCTGCTGTAATACGGCCCTTCAGGGCTCCCCCATTCCTGCAAAGGCTTTTTGGACCGCCTCTCATTGATATTCTCCACATGAAGTCCAGCCCCAAGGTGTCCACTCTCACTGCTGTTGGGGTTCCCGTCATTTTGTCCAAATTTAACCTTGATGTTGGCTGTTCCCACAGCCAGCACGCTCTTCCGTTTAGATTTCTGGCAAGATTCACTGATCAGCATCTCCACCTTTACCAGAGCCCCTTGTCCTTCATTTTCTGCAGCGATGATAGGCCACTTGAATTTGGGGTCCTGGAGAATGGAGACAACCTTCTCATCCAAGGATGTGGCCAGCAGGGAGAAATCCTTTTCATCGTAAATGTCCAACGGTGTGACAGAGCCATCACTGAACTGCACCCAGCAGCTGATGGCCGCTTCCTGTGGAGCAAGAGAAGTGGGGTCAGCATGCGTCCAGAGGCTCAGCAAATAGGTACAAACAATGAAAACTTTCTGTGGCTTCAAGGAGAAGCCAGTTAGACAATGTAGGGAAGTCGTGAGAAGCCCTACTCTAGGACATGGAGGGATGTGAATTCCTATAAAGATACCAAGCGGAGAGGGTGGCAAACAGGACCAGATTAAGCCTTCCAAAATAAGATTGGTGTTTGAGGTTGGGGGCGTAGCTCAGTTGGTGGAGTACTTGCCTAGAAAGGGTGAAGCCCTGGGCTCCATCCCCAGCACCATGTTAACCCAGGGACAGTGAAACGCAATTCTGCTCCCAGTACTTGAGAAACGAGGCACTATAACAGGAGTTCAAGGCCATCTCTGACTATGTAATGAGGTCTGGGGTATCCTCATCTCAAAAAAAAATTAATAAGATTGACTTATTTTCTGATCCGTTAGAAGACCACAGGTTCAGAGACGCCCCAGGATCTACTTTTGCACAATTTTAAATACCTTGTTGAACAGTATGGCTAATCAGCGGGCACCTTCATCGGGGTCACAGGTGTAAATTAAACACGGTACCATGCCATCTGACACCATCTTAGCAGCCAGTCACATTATCACACATAACACAGATTGAGGACACTGATCTAGACAGGAAGAGAAGCCCCTCAGGGTCACTGAAGGGCATGGTTTCACTGGCTCTGCCTTCTCTGGGACACAACTGTTTGGTGCTCACCTGGAGACCAAGCCTTGACTAAGGTAGGCGTGAAAACATCTAGAGATAGTAGGAGATTTTGCCTCAGTTTCCCCCACCACACTTCATTTAAACCAATGGGAAGAAACTTGGGGACACAAAGGCAGCCAACAGCCAAGGTCCCTATGTGTCTCCATCTCTTGCCTTCTGCACTTCGTGTTTAGACGTCTTCATTCATTCATAGCATGAGACGTGACTTCATCGATGTCTTCATTTTAAGTGATGCCTTCGATCTTGGATATGTCAGGAAATGGGCACTTACTGGGAAGTAAGGGAAGCCCCCCACATTGAGGGGCTACCATGGTAGCTCAAAGCAAAGATATGAGGTGGTCATCATGCACAGTAAGATTTTAAAAAATGACAAGATCTCAGGGAAGAGAGAGTGGGAACCAGATGACCTGGGTCTCCCAGTCAGGGTCTGAGAGTTCCCCAGGGCTCTACCCCATTCCCCACTGTTGATTGAGTTTTCTCCCCACCCCCATCCTAACATCCGTCATTAGTGATTAAAGTAAATGTTTCATGGGTGGTATTTAGCTTCAAAGAAACAAAGCAAGACCCTCAAAGGTGGTTTGTGGCTTCCATACCTTCCTTTTGTTAGATGTTGGCTTAAGCCAGGCACCACAGGGGAAACGGGCCAGGTTGTGGTGCAAACACCACAGGACCCAGCCACTGATCTGCCAGTTTGTTTTGTTGTGCTAGGAAGTCTCAGCAGGAAATGCATAAGGACAACCGGCTTTTTGAAGTTGTCAGGTCAGGGCCAAGCTGCACAAGGGGACTGAGGGCCATGTAACCCTACCCCAGCACTACCCTTAGGGGAGCAGGTGGCGCTCTGCATGTCAGGGATGCATTATTCTATTCTGGTTGGACCTTATGACTTTTTAATTCTTAACTGGCTGTGGTCCGATTTTATCATCCGCTGAGCCAGGAAGAAAGCTCATCGCTCGCCTTCCTATCAGTACTTCACAGGCTGCTGTCCGTCTTTCTAAACAAAAGGCTTGGTTTTTGCCAAGAATTCATATCTGTTACTAGGAGCATCAACTCTCCAATGTTTTCTAATCCCAAATCCCCCGCGTAAGACTGTGCTATCAGGGCTCAGTGATTGGCTAGCACCTGAGAGGGGAACTTGAGGTGCAGGTCCAGCTGGGAGATAGAAGGTTGGAGGTGGTGAGTTGGGCTCTATCTTCTTCCTGCTGTGAGCATGCTCAGTCTCTGCTGCTACCCAGTGCTGTGAGGGAGGCTAAGTCTGGCAACTCTCCCTGCTGTGGTGGAAGAAGGGTTTCTGGTGGGTAGGGAAGCTTTCAGAGAAGTCTCTGTGGGATGGATGAATACGATCCCATGCAGACAGAACTGATCGCTGTCCTTTGCTGTAAAGTTCATCTCTTTCTCTGTCCAAAGAGGAAGATAGGCATATTCTAGTCTATCTGTAGACCTATTGTACACAAACCACCGAGTCTCTCTCTCTCTCTCTCTCTCTCTCTCTCTCTCTCTCTCTCTCACCATTCAACTACACACATTAGAGTATATTCACACAATGCCCACACAACACAATACACACTACATACACATACATATGCAGACACATACACAAACACACACAACACAGGATGCCTAAACAAGATCCACACATACATACACCCAGCACACAATATGCTTACACAGGCACATAGACATAGACATAGGCTCATGTATGTACATAACAGACAATATAATACACAAAGGACACATGTACCCACATGAAGACACATACATGAGAACATATAAGACACACAGATTGGAACATCGCCAAACATATGTCCTATGTGGGTTGAACTTTGTTAACCTGATATAAGCTAGAGTTATCTGAGAAGAAGGTTCTTAAATTGAGAAAATGACTTCATCAGATACATTTGAGGGCAGTCAAGGGACATTTTCTTGGTTAATGATTGATGTGAGCCTAGCTCAGTATGGATAGTGCCGCCTCTGGGAAGGTGGTACTCAGTGGGATAAGAAAGAAGGCTGGGCAAGCCATGAAAAGCAAGCCAGTAAGCAGAATTCCTCCATGGCCTCTTAAGTTCCTGCTTTGAATTCCTGCCCTAATTTTCCTCGGTGATGGACTGTGAGCTATCAGTCAAATGAACTCTTCCCTCCGCAAGTTGCTTTTAGACATAGTGATTATCACAGCAAAACAGACCCAAGACACATCCCTACACACAACACAAATGCACAATGCAGCCTGTTAGTATACTGGCTTCGAATAACAAGAAAAGGATGACATGACCTCGTGTTAGTTCCCTTCTTCTGCCTGAACAATAAGAAGAGGTACTTTATTATCTATATCAGCCTCCAAGCCTTCAGGAACCTGGCTGCAGGTTTTGGTAATCCTTAGTCGTCTACCCATGCCTCCTCTACCTCACAACCACTGCTAGATGAGGCCAGCATGCCAGTCCAGGAGGACTATTTAGACAGCAGGAGAGTGTGACCCATCCAGGTCCCCACCCCAGCACACTTGAGTGCAGAGGACAGGGGAGCATCTTCTCAGCACTTCTGACATGAGTGGCCGATGGTCACCTGCTGCAATGTTAACCCATCTACTTCAAGGAGCTAGGAGGCAAGAGGCTTCGCAATCTCATGTTAGCAGCTCCTTTGCAGGCAAGAAACACAGGTCATGTAATGTCTGTTTGGAGTACGTGAATCTCCTGGAAAGAGCCTTCATCTGCCATGGAGTTCTCACTATGGGACATTCACCTGGTATGAAGTCTCCTTAATGTGTGAGCACTCTGGTGTTTGCTGACCTCGGTTGACGAAAGTTGGCTATAGCTGGTGTATGGTGACCTCACCTACTGCGTGCTGACCTCACCTGGGGTAAGACTCGGCTGATGCGTGTTTTAGGCTTCACCTCCTTACCTGTTTGGGCCTCTGCAGAAGTTCCTGAGCCACTGCAGTGGCGAAAATGGCTCTGTTGCTTCCGGGGCTGAGCTGCAGGGACAGCGAAAGCCCCGTTACCAGCTGGACCCCGAGGTCTGTGATGGTCACCTTCTCATCCAGCACAGTGATGGTCTTCTCGGCAAGGATGGCATCTGACAGAGGGGACAGGATCTGAAGGGCAGAACCAACATGACAAGGGGAGGCTCTCTGTGGTTACAGCACTTCATCCATCACACGCCATGTGTGAGGGCATGCAGGGACAATGAGAGAAAAGGAGCCCACATGAGCCTGCTGGAGCAGAAGCAGACTTCCTCTAACACTAAGCTTTGATCATGGAAATGTGGTGATGCCATGTGCTTCCACACACAACAGCATGGATACCCATAGGTGTGCAGAGGGATACCCACAGGTGTGCAGAGGGATACCGATAGGTGTGCAGAGGGACACCCATGGGTGTGCAGAGGGATACCCATAGGCCAACACTGGCTGTCACTGTGAGCCTATCTTCTCCTTAGCAAGAAGAATTAATGTCATTGTTCTTCTGAGCCTGTTGATTCTTATACACACCGTGGGTCATTTCTGCCATTACCAGTGCACTTTTATCTAAAATCATTCAGCTTCCAAAGGCTTTCAGATCCCTGAGAGAATGGTGACCCGACACCCTAATTGTACATTTATTTCTGTCTCACATGTGAAAGCCAGCATGGAACTATAAAGTAAGACTTCTCGAGGCTGGAGAGATGGCTCAGTGGTTAAGAGCACTAACTTCTCTTGCAGAGGACCTGGGTTCACTTCCCAGAACCCACATGGATGATCGCAACCACCTGTAATTCCAGTTCCAAGGAATATAACGGTCCTCTCTGACCCTTCTGAGCCCTGTGGTCACCAGGCACATGTGTGGTGCACAGACATAATTACAGGGATAAAAATCAATCAATCAATAAATCAATGAATAATATCTAAAAAATGTGTAATGCTTCCTAATTCAAATACCATCTAATCTATCTCCTGTCCCGGGATCTTCAGTTTCATAGTTTGAGATTCTTTTTTTTCTTCAACAGGATCTCAATGTCTAATCCCAGCTGGTCTAGAACTTGCTATGTTAGAACAGGCTAGTCTTGAACTCACAGAGCTCTTCCTCAACTTCCCTAAAGCTGGGGTTAAAGACTTGTATCAGCACTTCGGGATTCGACTCCACACACTTTGAGAAAGCCTGAACCATGAGATCCAGGGGCATCTTGAAATCTTGTCTTGCCTCACATGACACCCACCCTCACCCACACTGACTCCCCTTATGAGTCCAGTCTGGTCTTGATGTCCTCTACGTACCTCTGGGGACCAGGGAGCACGATTCTCCCCAGTCCAGCTCAGCTTTGGAAGGATGAAGAGCTGGCTTCCTACACTTTTTGTTTATCCTCAGCCCCCTGGATAAATGAGGCCTGCTCCCCTGTCCACCTTGCTCTTTTGACTTTGGAGTTTCAGGGCAGCTTCAGCAAATCAGTTTTCACAAGTTCCAACCAACCCCCACCTCTGGATGTCTGTGGTCATTTAAATGGCGGTAGGCATGACAGGAAAGACTCCAGAAGGAAGTGAATGAACAAGCTCATCCATCACTCAGGAACTCAGTGGATCTGCTTCAGGACTGGATGCCCTGCTGTACCAGTTCCTACACTTCCTGACTGGGAAGGCAGTCCTTTCCTCCTTGCTAACATACAATTCCTTTCTGGACTGAAATCAACTTTCAAAGTGAAGTTTAAAGCCAAACCCTTATCTAGGTCCAGGCTCCCAGCTGTTGGTATTGCCTTTCAACTTTCTTCCTAGTTGTATGATAGAAGCAACATTAAAATTTTCATTTACTATTACTATATTATTACATTATTATTATTATTGTGTATATATAGTTCAGGGGACAACTCTTAGGAGTAGTGATGACTCTATTATTAATAATATTTTAAATTTATTTTTCATTTTGAACATTTTTGAGACGATAATATAATTCCATCATTTCTCCCTTCCTTTTCCTCCCTCCAAACCCTTCCATGTTGCCTCCCTTGCTTAATGAAGATGGAAGATTCAGGTGGCCATGGTCAGTATGGAGGAGACAGCCAGGCCCAGGAGCCAGGCAGGGTGAACTTCTCTCTAGGATTTTGCTTCTCGAGCTGGTAAGACCTGCTATGGCTTTAGGGACATGGCCAAGAAGAGGTGGAACCCTGTAGTGCCAATGTATTGTATGAGGGGTCTCAAGGTCTTTGCTGTATATCACAAATTGTGTATGTTGTGATTTCACTGAAGCAAGCCCTGGGAGACTCTGCTCCGAGCAATGGCAGACAGCTGAGTGCTCACCTGGCAGAGCAGAACAGAAAGCCCCGCCCAACCCTGCAGATGCCTCACCTGGATGGTGGTCATGCCCAGCTCCTGGCCAGTCAGGATCTGCCCTCCTTGTAGCTTGGCGATCCTGGGCTCCTCCACCTGCATGAAGTCAGTTATCAGCTCTGTGATGTCCACCTGCCAGTCAGAGCCCAGCAGGTAGGCCAGGTGTCCCCCGGGATCAGGTGCCTCGGCCACAAACTGGGTCAAGACTCGCACCATGGCATGTTGGTACTGGAGGGTGCAGCCTCGGCCCTTTTTCTCATCATCATCTTCCTCTTCACTGTCCTGAGCTGGCCTGCCAAAAGAGAGTTACTTGTTGGGGCAATTGTTGGGGACTCCATGAGTCTACTTCCAAAGAGTCCCGCTTGTTTAAGGCTCGGGTGACACACAGGAGATTCAGGGTGTTTAATCAGTTCTGTGACAAGAGTTCAGAATGGAGAGGTACGATGGGGGGTGAAGAACTTCCCAAAGATCCCACTTCCTGACATTTTCTCTCTACTCTTCCTCATCAAACGCTGAGCTTGTTTTGTAACTCTGTTCAAAAGCGACTGGAGAGTCCTTCCCATCGTTAACATTTTTATTAATCTATATTAATGATGTATAATAGCGGGTTTCAGGATGACATTTCCATACATGTACATGATATATTTTGATCATATTCATCCCCATCATTGCCCTCTCTCATCCTCTCCCACTCTTACTGATGCCCTTTCTCTTACTCACCAGCCCCCTCTATTTTGTGTCTTTTGTTGTTTCGTGGGTGGACCAAGCAGTTTCACTAGGTTGCTTACAGGGACAGTGTGATAGGTTATTTACAGGAGTATGGGCATGGGAATAACATGTCTGAACCACGGAAGACAATGTCTCTCCCTCCCCAGCAAACATTGCCTGCCAATAGAGATCAAGGGTCAAAAGGCTCCTTTAAGACTTACATTCAGCTAGTGTTTGCTGGGTGGAAGAATTCACAAGCCCTTTTGTTCGTTTCTTAATACGAGGTCCCACTATGAGGCCCAGGTGACAACTCTCCTGCCTCAGCTTCCCAAGTTCTAGAATTACAGATGTACACCCTCATGCCTGTCTACCTGATTGGGTTTGAAGACAGTGACACCAACGTAGTTTGTAATCTTCTATGGCTTCTGTCACTGGTTCTCTCTGATGAAGCAAGATGCTGAGTTCTGAGCTGCCTGCCCTATGGGGACATCCAGCTGGCAGGTACCTTGTCTACTGATTAGCAGCTAGTGGGATGTTGAGTCCTCTGGACAATGCCTGAGCGAGTCTTCTCTGCAGAAGCCTCTAGATGTGTCACCAAACTACTGGTAGACCTCAGCTTTGAGACCTCAGCTTTCAGGACTTCATTAAACCACATCTGGCTGCTTCTGCACAGAATCTGAGAGGCTGTGCACATAGTCCTTCAAGCCATACTGAGTTTTAGATTAAGGCCCTGCATCATACAGTGTTCTGATTTCCTTTCTGTTGCTTTGATAAAATACTCTGATGGAAAGAAACTTGGGGAGAAAAAGGTTTATTTGGCTCACACATCCAATTTGAAATCCATCATTGAGGGAAGTAGGGGCAGGAACTCAAGCAAGAACTTGAAGATAAGAACCAATGGAGGATGCTATTTGCTGGCTTCATGACTTATACTTATCTAACTTCTTTCTATAGCCCACGACCACTTGTCTAGTAGATGGTGCTGCCAGAGTGACCTGGGCTCTTCTGTATCAATTAATAATTAAGGCAATTCTCCATAAACATTCACATAGACCAACCCAATCTAGGCAATTCCTCAATAGAGATTTTCTGCTCAGATGACTCTTGGCTGTATCAAGTTAACAATTGAGGCCAACCCAGGACACACAGCAATGTGTAGTTGACATGACAAGGTTGTGACCACTAGCAACGTCCTCTAAGTCAGCACCTGGAAGAGATGAGTGTTTACCTTGAGGTTAGCGAGATGCTGTAATCAATGCAGACAGGGACAGGTGGCTTCAAACAGACAGATGTTAGCTGTTCCCTCACTGTCTGATACATTATACACACTGATCCATTCCCACCATCATTTCAGCCTCAATTAACGTATCAGTGACCCATTTCTCAGAGAGCGCACAGCCCTACGTGAGTCCATTAGCTATAGTAGCATTTAGTTGAGCATGCACCAGACCTGGCCAGTTGCCTGCCAGCAGCAGCAGCAGTAGCAGCAGCAGCAGCAGAAGCAGCACTACCACCACCAGCAGCAGCAATAACAACAACATCTACTTCACCATCTATCCCAATTCCTGAAAACCCAGTTTTCCAAAGAAGTATCTTCAAGAACCACCTTCCCACTGTCCATGGTACCAACTTCCTTCTCAAGCTCTATATTCTTCCAGATGTCACAGAACTAAAGGTGTGAACCTCAAAGGTGAAGACTATCAAGGCCCTCCCAGTGACAGCCAATTCCCCATTCTCTGCTGTGCCACAGCCTGCAGAAGCCTTTCCTTGTGTGCTGGCACATACTTACTTACTCAGACATTTGCAATTTTTCCAGTGCATGGATATGTATGCACTGAGGTCCCTGCAGTGGTGGTCAGAAAAGAGAGGTTGAACTGTGACTCTGCCTTTCTGGTCCTTGTCTGGATTTACCTCGCTACCAAATTCTGCCCACGTGTGCAATAGGTAGACAACCAACAATAGGTTGGTGCCCACTATGGCAAACAAACTTCAGATGTCTCACCAAAGCCAAGTGCTCAGGGCATCTGCTGCCTGCTTCTTCCTAAAGTCTGCCAGTTTCCTTCTTATCCCGAAACCCATCCACGTGACTTCCTCTCTAAGCTCCCTTTTCTTTAGCTAGAGGCTTGTGGTTGGCATCCAATTGCTCATATGGCAGGTTCTAGGCGCTTGGTTCCAGTAAGTCACCATGTGAACCCTTGCGTCTACTCCTGCTTTTGCCTAGATAGGTAGTTAGCCACTCGTGTGTGTCCCTCCTCAGCCTGAGCACAATGGACATGACTTTCTGCTATGTATGCCCAACACACACACACACACACACACACACACACACACACACACACTCATACACACCTACCTTTTGTTAGAGACAACAGGGACCCTCCAGCCCTTGATCTGGTTCAGCTCCATGTCTGAGACCTCAATCTGTAGTGGTAGCCGTGGCACCCACACTGTCATCTCCAGGGGGCTGCTCAGGTGCTGGTAGGTGAAGCTGACTATCACATTCACCTTGCCCTTCATTTCCTTCCCATTGACAAAGACATAGTCACATCTGTCAGAAACCTGGTTGGGAGGAGGGAGAGAAGCAGGGAGGAGGGAGGTGAGCTTCATCTCATTCCATAGTTCGGGGAAGAGGGTTGTGTCATGTTTGGGACTCATCATTGTGAAGTGAAGCAGGCACAAGCCATTGCTTTGAATGAACCCCCTGACGTCAGAGCAGAGCCTGCTGGGGACTCTGCAGATGGGGCTAAGGGTTTTTGATGTGCTGTTTCGGTGAGTGGAGTTGTACACATTAATTTGTTTTTCTATTGTTGTGTTTGTGGCATGCATTTGTGTGTGTACATGCATGTGCGTGTGGAATACCCAGGTTGAGATTAGGAAGCAGCCTTGATCCATCTTCAACCTTATTCATAAAGACAGGGTCTCGTAATCAAATCCAGAGTTCACCTATATGGCTATTCTCGCTAGGTAGTTTGCATCGGGTATCCCTTGTGTCTGCCCTCCAAGGGTGGGATCACAATCAGGCTGTCATGCACACATGGTATTTATATGGGTTCTGGAGATCCAAACTCAGATCCTCAGACTCTCAGAGTAAGTACTTTTTAACGCTGGAGCCATTTCTCCAGCCTCAAAGTGAAGGATCTTGGCGGATAGAAATTAGCCTAGAATATTTGAATTGGTCCTGGATAGCTTATGGTTGCCCCTTTGAGAGGGGCACTGGTAATGCAGTGGGGGGAAGCAGACACTGTGGCTGAGGGGCAGGAGGCTGTGTTGCCAGCTTGGAGGTCTGAGAGGGTTGGGAATGAGGAAAGTCAGATTGGAGGCTGAAGAATCCCAGACTGATGCCTGATTCCAGATCTTGACCTTTAGAACTGCAAGGAATAAACACATTCTTCCAAAAGAGAGCTGGTGTGTGGGTCATTGGTCCCAGTAGAGGGTGGACCCAGAGTGGAATAGGAGGATGGACCTGGGGACAAGAATGAGTTCCCTCACCTGTGTCTGCTGATCAGCACAGGAGAGGAAGGCAGGTGTGAGGAACCTCTCTCCGCTGACAACAGGATGTATGATATAGGTTAGGGATGCCTTCTGAGTTCACCCTAAGTATCATCTCAGCATCAGGACCACACAGGAGGTCAGCACTATTATCAGCAGCATCTCACATATGACAAACCCAAGGCCAAAGGACACTGATGACTCATAACACCCCAAGGCCATGGCAAAGAGTAAGGGATGTGACTCGCTGTCCCTCAGTCTGCCCTGCCCCCTCATAGGTGCCATTTCAGTCCCAGGGCTCTTACTTTTCTTCTTAAAGGATGGAAAGCCTTCTTTTAACACTTAAAGGGGATGTGAAAGAAAGCAGACAGAAATGAGTAGGTTGTGCAAAGATCACAAAGACCTTTCTAGTGAAAGCCCCTTTGTCTGCTTCAGAGGCAGCCTGGGAGGGGAGGTCGATCGATAAGTGCAAAGAGAAATGGGCACCCGGCTCCATCGAGGCGAACTTTGTCATCTTCAGTGTCTGCCAATAGCGAAAGTACTTAAATCTGATTGCATTGTCCAGAGGGAGTAGCGATGGCTGGTTTATTATAATTTGTGGTCTGGCCAGAGCTTGCCTTGCTTCAGGGCCCAGGGAGTATTTAATTTAAGGCCTTTTCTCTTTCAGGATATCTGCTTATGTTCAGGTTGAGCATTCTCAGAGGATCAGACACCGTGAAAGAAAGAGTGGTTGGGATAAGGGGGCAAGAAGAGAGGGGGGAAAGGAAGAAAGAAGGAAGGGGAGGAAAAAAGGTTGGGGGGAGGGGGAGACAAGAAGGAGAAAGATGAGCGTTGAGGAAGGAGGAAAAAGGGAAGGAAGAAGAAAGGAGAGGAAGGAAGGGCAGAGGGAGGAAGGAAAAGAAGAGGATACTATATGACAAATTGCTGGTAAGAGTCATTTTTTTAGTACAACTTAGTCCTTTATGACCTTAACTCTCTTGGCCTTCCTGCCAAGCAGGTGACCCATTTAAAGGAGCTTGGAGCTCATCCCAGCCCAGAAAGTCACACAGCCTGTCTTCGCACTGAACAAGATGTGGGCTGAGGTACACTAACCATGGCTTTGAGTACACTCAAACTCTCGTGTGCATGTTCTTTGAGTGCCTTCATCATGGCTCTCTGAAGACATGGGGTGCAGGCCACATCCTGGACTCTGGGATAGTCAAAAGAACTGCTTAATAGCTATTTCTGGATCTTTGGGATGTCAGGGTTTGCCTTCTGCCTTTGCTGCTGCTGAGTTAGGATGTGACCATCACAGGTTATAAGCTGGGAACACCAGTGACAGGTATCCCTTTCTTTCTGGGACTCTTCCTCTCCAAAAGAGTGACCTGCTGCTCTATAGCTGTTACCTCGCTGTTGGTGAGATGGTGGCTGATGCCAGGCCAAGATCTCAGAGCTGGGGCTACACATTGCTGCTGGCACAAGCAGGGGTCAGAGGTCCTGGTGAGAAGAGCCCTTCCTTGGTATGAATCACCATAGCATCACTCTGATGCAACACGAAGGAGCCATGTTCCGAAGGCTGTATTCATCAGTCAAAACCTGCCAAATCGATGGCATTAGTAGGCTAAGCCTTACTGAGTAAGACAGATGAAGATAGGCAAGCTCGCACAATTCTAGCTATCAAAAACTCAAAATGAGCCAAGAATATAATTGGGGTCCCCACCGAACAGAAGTCTCTGTTTTAAGTGACCCCAGTCACATCACTTTCAACCGCCGGGTTACAGGAAGGGCTCTTCTAATATAAAGTGCAGTCAATGAGTTCTTAGTTTTCCTAAGCCTGTGTGCTTGGGAGGTCTTGGCTAAAACCTAGAGATATCAGTGGCTACAGATAATACTAATTTTTATCCACTTAGAAAATGCTTATGTGTGTGTGTGTACACACATGTATTCACATGTGTGTTTAGAGGTCAGAGGTCAAATTTAACTGCCATTCTCAGGGATGCAGTGAACTTCCTTTGAGATGGTATTTTTTTCCATTGGTCTGGAGTTCATCCAATGAGGCTCAGCTTGCTGTCCAGAAAGCCCCTGGGATCCTCCTGTCTCTTCCTCTGCATCAGTCTTAATACCAGTGTGCATCGCTCTACTTGGCTTGGTGGCTGGACAGATGGCTCAGCAGTTAAGAGCACTGGTTGCTCTTCCAGAGGACCAATGCTCACTTCCCAGTACCCATGCGGGAGCTCACACCTGTCTGTAAGTTTAGTTTCAGGGCTTGACACCTCATACAGACATACATGCAGGCAAAACACCAGCGAACATAAAATAAAAATAAATGTATAAAAATGTGGGATTGGGGGATTGGACTGAGGACTTTCTGCTTTCCAGCAAGCACTTTACCAACTAAGCCATCTCCCAGGATAGATTCTTTTAAATAAACTTTTGACAATTATATTTCATTGTGTATATTCAAGGTTTATAAAATGATACTTTGGGGTTAACACATATCTTGGAGACATTAATACAGTGAAGGAAAAGTCATGTATCTTTGTCTGGTACGGTGACAAACATTCGTTTCTGGGAGATTCACACTGGACTTGTTCTTAGGGAACCCACTGCAGCAGGTCCTCTTCCTCTTTCCAGCCATAGCTCCAGGTAGGTGCTTAAACTTCAGACTCTCCCCGCTGGGAGGTGAACCAGAGAGATTCGACCATCTAGGAGAACTGTCCGACTTCATCACTTCTCCTTCAAGGATGATGACTAATGGTACATGTCAAATGATTTATCAACCACCACTTTACAATGTTGGCGGCTTCAAGGAATGATCAAGTAACACTCTTGAGTTCCCTCCACAATCAATTTCCAGCCAATCTCCCCTGCTCCGTGACGGAGACAAAGCTAATATTTCTGACTCTCGTGTGCATAATCCTGGCACTTATGTGAATTTAATGCTAGCTCTAGCTCTTCTGGTTAAATGCTGGCTGGATTTAAATCTTATCTAAATATCACATCTGTGACAAAATTTATGTTCTCTGGATATTTTTCTGGATATAATGAACTCTTATCTTTCCTCCCTCAAACTGAGCAAACAGTCATATTCCACAGGAGGCTGGCATCTGAGTCTCAGGCTGGCGGTACCCTCTTATGGATGGTCTTTATCTTGGGTGAAAAAAAAAAAAAAACAACCCAGCGTTAGTAGTGATGGTAGAGGTAAATACCGCAGCTAACACTTAAAGTTTGCTAATGCAATATGCTGTGTGTAGCACTAAAGCCTTACTCCATCTGTTCTTCATGGTAAATACACTAAGTAATATGATTTGGATGTGAAAGTCCCCCCTCCGTGCACACCTCAGAGGCTCATGTGTTTTAACACTTGACTACCAGATGGTGGCACTGTTTAAGGAGGTTGTGAAGTCCATAGGACTGTGGCCCTGCTAGCAGAAATGAATCATTGAGAGTAGTGGGCCTTTGAAGGTGGAATCTATTTCATGCCAAGGCCTGAGCTATCTACACACACACACACACACACACACACACACACACACACACACACACTTGGATTGGGGAGATAGCTCAGTGTGCAAAGCACTTACCTTGAAGGCATAAGGATGAGTTTGAATTCTCAGAAGCCAGGTAAACCTGGACACAACAGCACAACCCTACAGTGAGGTGGAAGGTGGGACAGGAGAATCTCAGAAGCCTGAGGGTCAACTATATTGGAGAGCATAGCAGGGTGGACGGTGTGGATCAACACCCAAGTTTGTCCTTTGATCTCTGCATGTATGCTGTGGCGTTTGTGGTGTCTCTGTACTCACACATAAGAACAGACGACATACATACACATGCACACACACACATGCAGACACACAATATGAGTGCAAATTAAATTAAATGGTAACTAGGCTTTGTTCAATTCAATGGGAATCTTTATAAGACAGTCCAGACGTAAAGATGGAAGATGCGTACCCAGTGGAAAGGCCAGATGAGGATAGAGAGCAGGTGGTCACATACCACAGGAGGCAGGCAGAGGAGAACCCAATTCTGCCATCACCTTGATCTTGCACACATATGCATATATGGCAGGGAGAAAATAGATTTCATCTATTTAAGCCACTCAGCCCACCCTGAGGTACTTTATTATAAATAGCCTCAAAAGGACCACACAGTTGACAGTACAGGTGAGCACAGTCAAATAAGCAGGCCCTGGAGACCATTTTCCTATTTCAGGAGACAGTCACCAGCTTGGATGAAGAAGAGGCCATTAGGGACTCAGGGAAACTGGCCTCTTGAGAGAGCTCCATGCATCAGTGCATACGAAAGCTGGCTTTAGGGAGGCCTGCTTGTCCAGAGCCTTCCCAAGGTCCCACCTGTTTGGATTACTGTATTCCTATGGTATTCCAATGACATGGCAGCCACTAAGAGCACCATTGTACCAAACAGGAGACAGGCACCCAAAACGGAGCTGCGTCTCTAGTTCTCCTGGTGTTGTGGTTCATTTGAAAAGCTAACTGCTGGGGCTGGAGAGATGGCTCAGCGGTTAAGAGCATTGCCTGCTCTTCCAAAGGTCCTGAGTTCAATTCCCAGCAACCACATGGTGGCTCACAACCATCTGTAGTGAGGTCTGGTGGCCTCTTCTGGTCTTCAGGCATACACATAGGAAGAATACTGTATACATAATAAATAAATAAATATTTAAAAAAAAAAAAGAAAAGAAAAGCTAACTGCTGCAACCGGGAAGAAGGTCTCAAACGAGGAATTATCTAGATCAGGTTGGCCTGTGGGTTTATCAGTGTGTATGTGTGTGTGTGTGTTGACTGTGAATTCAGATGGTACCCTGAATATGGGAGGCACCATTCCCTAGGCTGGGTTCTGAGCCTAGGTGAAGAAAGCTGGCTGAGTGTAAGCAGAAGAGAGCAGGCAGTGAGGGCGCATTGTCTCTCTGTTTTCTGCTATGGCTGTGATATGATTAGTTTCTTCAAAAAGAGAAAACAGAAATCAAGCTGGCTGGGAATGTTTTAGAACCAAGGTTTCGATCCAGGCTACTTCCTCCAGTGTTTGAGACCATGGGGGCTCCTCTGAGAAGCAGAAGTTGAGTAAGGAATGCGTTGGGTGGAAACATTAATGAAATCAAAAGAGAAGGAGTGGCTCTGGAAATAGAGATTGGCAGAAAGGAGGTTGCTATAGGGCATTCTCGCTGTTAGAAATAGACAAGTCCTTTCCCGCTGTCTTAGTTATTAGATACAGCCATCCTAAAGGCAGCCTAGAACAGAGGGGCCCCCATGAACTACTTACTGGAACCTATCTTTCCTCAATACTCCCCAAGGCCAAGTGAGGCCCTTCTTGAGGGAGCACTGCAGCTTCATCTTTGTATGCCACATCATGCCTCTTAAGGACTGTGGAGAAGAAAGCTACGCATGTCATTAGAACTTTTAACAGCTGATGTTCCTCTAGAACCCATGTCACATGCCCAGGAGATGCTGCCATTCCTAGCAAGTGTCAGCCACTTTCCTGGGGAAGGAGGAGCAGTGTGCTCAGAGAATACTCTCTTTGGTCTCAGAACACATGTCTGGAGGCTGCCATTGTCATGGAAGATCATTTTATAGTAACAACCACCTGTAGCCACTTTGCCTTAGCTCCAGTTGAGAGGACTTGGTGGCAGTCATAGTGGCAGGCTGCCCGGTACATTGTGGAATGTGGAATAGCACCCTGGCTTCCACACTAGATGTCAGCAGCACCCTTACAGCAGTGGGGACAACCACAATGACTTAGATACTATCAAAGGACCCACAGGTCTCCCCAGAAGTGCTATGATCCATGTTTTCCATGTGTTTATTTTAGCCACACAAAGGTCCACTGCCTGTTGGATCTTAGGGACATCTACAGAATAAAACAAGAAACTCTGAATGACTCTGCCAGCATTGGCCATTTGGACAACAGGGTCCTCCCAAATCTGCCCTTATAGACTAATGACCATTGCTGTAGATAAGACATAGGGCTCAATGAGAGGCAACCTGACAGTCATCTCCACCACCCCCTGCTCTTCCCAGAGATCCTCTGAAGCTGGAATGATCCCATCTACTTTTTCCAGACAACTCAAACCCAGACGAATTGATGTATATAGCAGATTGTATTTTTCCAAAGATGGCCATGGCCCATTTTGTCCCTCACCTTACCTCATCTTCTTCTTTCAAGTGATCCTGTGATGGTCCAGTTAAAGAGCTAAACCCAACTCCATCCTGGATTCTCTGCAGGTCTCAGAACTAGCTTAAACAATAGAATTTAATCGCAAGTCTGCGATCTCTCTGTCATAGATTCTTTATTTTGCTGTTTCTCTATTTGTCTCTGCTGCCTTCCTTCACGCCTATCTTTCTCTGCATCTCTCTCTGTTTCTCTTTCTCTCTATGGAATGCAATGGCATGAGACTGAATGCAGCCAGGTCTCAGAAGAGCAAGGCTCTGGGGATGGAAACTGGGAAGACCCTCCGCTATTGCCTGGGAGCTTTCTGACCTGCTTCCTCCCATGCTAATGATCCTTCCTTGCCTCCAAGAAGCACAAAGGACACAGTTGTCTGTGAGTCATTGTATATGCATTCTCTCTCTCACACATGTATTTGAGTGGATCTGGATGTACATGTGCAAGCAGGTGGCTGTGCATGTATGTGAGCATGCATGTATGTGAGCATGTCAAGGGATGAGGTCAGGCATCTTTTTTAAAAATCATATATATATATATACACAGACATATATATATATACACATATACATACACACATCTATATCTATATATAAATTTAGACTTGCAGAAGTTGTGAAGGACAGAGACAGTTCCTCACAGGGAGAGACTATCCATGCGTGACACTGTTCACCAATGCCCAGTGGCTATGAAGGCTCTCAGTCCTGTGGTAGGTATGTCCCCACCAAGGTCTTAGACTTTGAGCAGAAGGAGATCTTTCTCCCCAGATTTCCTCATACCACACACAGATTATTCTGCCTGGGCTTCCAGAGGGCACATGATGATCATGGTATATCCCTTGACCTGTCCCTCTCCTCACAGCAACCAAAGGAGGACAGAAGAAGAAGCAACAGCTTCCATGAGTTGCTGGGTCAAGCTCATCACTCAACTTGTGAACCAAAGGTGAGCAAGCCTCCCCACAGGGGACTGGGAAAGGAGGAAGCTTATCCTCTGGGAATCGAGAGGATAAACTCACCGCTCCTTCATTTGGGTGGTAATGGCCAGAGCCTTCCTGCCAATAGCTCACCTCTCTCATCCATCACCATGCTGACCTGTCTCTGAATGTGTTCATCACAAAGCAACTTCACAGCAACCCATTCTTTAAAGAGGGCATCCGTGTCCTCTCTTTAGCTGGCTGCATCCTATGTAACAGGACATGGTTCTTTTCTCCCTGTAGTGGCAGGACCTATGGGTAGTGGATGCCCAAGACTTGACCATATGGTTTGTCTCTTAGACTGGATAACCTGTGTGAATGACCTCTGTGGCGGTTTGAATAAGAATGGCCCCCATAGGCTCATACGTCTGAATTCTTGGTTCCCAATTAGTGGAAGTTTGGGGAAAGGATTAGGAGCTATGACCTTGTTGGAGGTGTGTCAGTGGGGGTGGGCTTTGAGGTTTCAAAAGATTCACTCCATTCCCAGTGTCTCTCTCCTTGCTTCCTACTTGCAGATGGAGACGTAAAGCTCTCAGACATTCCCATCTCCACACATTTGCTCAGCCATCATGGACTCTGACCCTTCCAATCCATAAGCCCTAAACTGAATGCTTCCTTTTATAAGAAGCCTTGGTCATGTTGTTTTATCTCTGCATTCGAAAATAACTACGACAGTCCCTTTCCGCTAGCTTCTGCAGTCGTCACCTTGCTGGACCACATACAGCAGTCTTGGAAAACAGCTCTAGTTAACACTGGAAAACATTAGGTCATCCCCTGTGAATCCCTCTTTAATTAATGCATCGGGGGCTCCTCTTGCTTCTCCAGGGATGAACTCCGCTGTTGCAGCAGTCTGGCAGACTGTGCATGGTACGTTTCTCTATGTTCTTTTCTGTATCTGCTGGCAAGCTGCCCATCTATCTCACTTTCCTACCTGGCTCCTGGTGGTAATGGGAGATGACTCATAGCCTGCAGGCTCAGAGGACATGTGTCCCTGGTTCTGGTGGAGCAGCTGTGGCATCCAGCAGCAAGGTGGGAGGCCGAAAGGCTCTGGTTGACCTCTCTCTGGGTAGCCCAGATTATGTAGAATCCTGGGAGTCCTGAGCTACCTTATTTATCTGCCATGTCTGGGAATTCGCATCTTCACTTATGGTGCTTCCTGAATACCAGACATCTTTACCACCCTGCAGAATGAGCCGTGTGCTGGCCCTGCCTGTCCCTGTTCACTTGCGGATTAGTTCACTCAACCTGTTTCTACCAACATTTTATTATGAAAAGCACTAATCAGAGGAAAATTGAAATTGTTCAGTGAGCACTCACGCCCACTGCCTAACTTCTATAATTAACGTCTTGCAGTATTTGCTTTATCACAGATCGGTCCACCTCACAGCCCTCCATCCATCTGCTTTTATGCTCCGTCTCAAAGGAAGCCACAAACACCCACTTCTCATGCCCCCGAAGGCTTCAGACACATGCTATTAACTGGAGTTCAACCATCATTTTAAATAATATAACAAAACAAACGGCTTTGTACTCTTATCAGGAGCAGGACACTGTTACCACTGGACATTGGTAAAGTTAACTCCCCTCAAGCAGGTACAAAAGCAAGCACTATCAGGAGAAATAGGAAATTGGGGATATATAGCTTGAGATTCTCCAGCCTGGCTGAGTCCCACGGGATAGGTGTTCTGTTGTCTCTCTGGCTGTGTGACTATGAACGGCTCGCTTCTTTGATTCAGTTCCCTATCTGAGAAATGAGGATGAACCTAGCCTTATCAGACTGTTTGAAGACCCAGTGAGCTACTGTATCTGAGGTCCCTGGACTTTCTGCAATGCAGCATTTACTCCGGAAAGCAACTGTCTATAATAGGTTTCAGCCGATGAAGGCAGCTGGCAACAGAAATGTGCTCGCCTTTCAAGATCCTCACAACCTGGGTTCCATCCTTAGGACCCATGCTTGAAAAAGATGAATTATTTCTACAAGTTTCCCTGTGACCTCCATGCAAGCTGTGGCATATATACCTCCCCTTAATGTAACAGAAATATAATAAAAAATAACTTTATTTTCCTTAAATTATAAAAATAACAGGGCTGGAGAAATGGATCAGCACTTAAGAGCACTTGCTGTTCTTGCAGAGGACCCAGGTTTGATTCCAAGCACCTACATGACAGCTAACTACCCTCTGTAACTCCAATTCCAGGAATCTGATGCCTCTTTCTGGCCTTTGTGGGTAATGCATGCGTGTGGTATACAAACATATACACAGACAAAATACACATAAAATAAAAATGAACAGGTTTTAAGCCAGGTGATGGTTGGTGCATGCTATTAATCCCAGCACTCAGGAAGCACAGGCAAGCAGATCTCGGTGAGTTTGAGGCCAGCCTGGTGTACAGAGTGAGTTGCAGGATAGCCAAGGTTACACAAAGAAACCCTGTCTTGAAAAACCAACCAACCAAACTAACCAAACAAAACATTACTCTTTAAAAAAATAACATATATACAAATAAACATTAGACATATATGGTCATTTTCTTCTGGTTGATATGCCCAAATACCTGACAAGGAGCAACATAAGGGAGGAGTTTAAGATGGTTACCACTTTGAGAAGGGATACAGTGGTGGCAGGGAACCATAGGGCAGAGCAGGAAAGAACATGGTCCAAGAAGATGTTCAACACCCTCTCGCGGGCAGTGGAGTTCAGGTCACGGTGCAGTGTGGGCCTGTGGCTGCATCTCTGAGTCATTGGGAGCTGGCTAGTGTGCATCGCATTGGGCTCCGTAACTATACAGCTATAAACGGGATCAAGCAAGTGTTCTGCTCCCAAGGTGGAGCCACCATAGAATATATCCTGAAGGGAGAAGGCTGGCACATGACTCCTAGGCTAGGGCTTTCCAGTTCTCTGTTATAGGACGAGTATGAACAGCCACCACCTTCAGGACTCCAGCTGGACCTGCTCATCAGAGATCATCACAGCTGGGCCTGTTGGTTGTTGATGCTCCCTCTTGGAAGGAGAGGGTAGGGAGGGTCATGGAACCTTCCCATGAGTATCCAGCTGCCCTTCCCAACCAGTTGCAGCTAATTTTTCCCACAGTGCATGTGACCTCAGAGTTTCAGGGAGGGGCTAGCCTAGTGCTTCTCAACTTTCCTAATGCTGTGACCCTTTAATATAGTTCCTCATTTGTGGTGACTCACAACCATAAAATTATTTTCATTGATATTTCACAACTGTAATTCTGCTATTGTTATAGATTGTAATGTAAATATCTGTGTTTGCCAAAGGTCTTAGGTGACCCTGTGAAAGGGTCATTAGAACCCCAAAGGAGGTTGAGAACTGCTGGGGTAGTGGATATAGGTGGGGAAGAATAAGCAGAGGGGCTCACCACAGTCATGGACCAACCATCATCCCTGCTGGGTGTGGCCACCATGTTCCTGCCATTAAACCCTCGCCCATGATCTGGAAGGAAGCCTGATAAAAGCCATTGGTTTCCCAGAATGAACCTCGGTGGATTCACCCCTCAGTTTGTCATTGAGATTTTATAAGGAGGGGAAGTCTTTTTCAGGTAATGAATGTTAGCATTACATTCCCATCACAAAGGTCAAGCTACTGGACAGAACAGTAGTTCTCAACCTGTGGGTCACAACCCCATTTTGGGGTCATATATCAGATATCCTGAATATCAGTTATTTCCATTATGATTCCTAACAGTAGCAAAACTATAGCTATAAAGTGGCAATGAAATCATTTGATCGCTGGGGGTTACCACACCGCAAGGAACTGTATTAAAATGTCATAGCATTAGGAAAGTCAAAAACCACTGTGCTGGAACATTGCTGATAACAGCGAAGCTAGCCATCAGCACATGCCTGTAAAAACCAAAGCTGGCAGCAGAGCACACCAGCGACAGCCAGGCTGGCCAGTACAGTGCCTTCTCTGTCAGTTCCCAGGCAGTTCCCACCCTCAGCTGCCCAAGAGCTCCCTGGGACACTGTAGTGAAGGACTTATATACTCGGGAGGTGTCTTCAGGGCACCTGTGCAGAATTGCTGTGTGGGCGGGAAAAGAAAGGCCATTTTCAAAGGTGTATAAAACTTCTGGAAGAATCTATAGAAGAAGCTACAGCCCCTACACGGAACAGAGAAGAAGGAACATGGGCCTCAAACCACGGAGCACTCGTAGCCCCAGGAGCCACAAGAGGCAGGAAGGCTCCACCCAGTGAGTGCTGTGGATGCCTGGATGTCAATTTCCATCCATTATAGCAGTGAGAGAATGAAGCTTGACTTTAGAAGATGACCCAGTTTGTGGCAGCTAAAGAAAGCTAAACACCTGCTACATTAGCCTTCTCCACCAGGCTTTAAAGTCTGCCTGTGACACACCACATGTTTGAACTGCCACCGAGAGGCTTGAGAGGCTGGATCCCCAGCCCAGGCAGCGATTATATTATCCTTGCTGTCCACAAAGGGTATCTAAATGAAAGAGCCTCATACAAAGTCAGATCACTCATCACTTCTGAGAGCTCCAGCTCAATCTTATCTTCTGAGTTAAATGAGAGCTTCTTCTGGAAATTTCCTCCCTCTCAATCTTTCCAAAAAGCCTGGCTTCCCCAGTTGCTCTGAGCCAGAGGCTTCTCGGTCAGTGATGAGCAATTCGAGGGACAGCCAGCCTTCCCGTGATGAGGGTAAGCAAGCGCCACCTACATGTGCCCTTCAAGTGGATCTCCCTTGCCAGGTCAGTGTTACTGGTGTCCTCTGAGTAGTGTGCCCTTGCTGCCTCCACAGAAGCCCCTACGGCTTGCCATAGATGACAGGTAGGAGAGGGCCATGACCAGAGACACTTGCTCCATTCCAGACACACTGGCTCCTGTCCCTCCAGGAACTAAGTTATTCATTATTCTTTTTAATAAATTGAACAGCTTGGCATCTGCATAAACCAGCCAAGGGTTCTATTCTATTATCTGCAAATAAGAATTCTGGGAAGTTGGAGCGATGGCTCAGCAGATAAAAACACCCCATGCAGCAGTTTACAATTGTCTGGTACTCCAGACACCTTGGTCTCTGTGGGCATTGCACACACATGATTCACAGACATACACACAGGTGAAACATGCATGCACATAAAATATACACAAACACATCTTTAAAGATATTCTCAGCCTAGGGGAGATTGTCACATTTGTTAAAAAGAAGTGTGGCCCGTTTTCTGCATGGTTATTATGGCTTCTGTCCTGTCTAATTGAGACAGAATTGAGACTGTAATGACTTTCATAGACCTGAAGTGATTTTGGCCTGGGACTCATTATGTCGCCTAGGTTGGCTTTGAACTTGGGCAATCCATCTGCCGTGGCATCCTGAGTTCTGGGATTGCAGGAATAAATACTCAGCTTATTGGGTTGGAACATAGACAAACCATGACAGGACACTGTAAGGCAGTCACTGTCTGGACCAGGAAGTTCCCCTGGAGACAGTGCAAAAGGCAACCATGCAATTTACCTAGTGAGGCAGGAGCACTGTGGGGGCAATACTCCTGAGTCCCAGCTCAATGCCCCAAGTCGAGGTCACTCAAGGTGTTTTTGTTTGACAGTCTCACGTAGCCCAAGTTGGCTTTGAACTGGTTATGCAGACAAGGATAACTTGATCCTCCTGCTTCCACCTCGCTTTTGGCATACACCACTACACCTGGTTTATACTGTGTGGGGATCAAACCCAGAGCTTTGTGTGCGTTAGACATTCTCTTTGTCAACTGAGGCACATTCTGGCCTTTGGGGTACATCTTTAGAAGTATCCCAGGTAAAACAGAGGGAAGTTAAATCCCCCAATATTAATGTCTATACTGTTATACATTAATGATTACATTTTAATATTTATATCTTTTTTTTTAACTTAAAGAAAAAAACTTTATATTAGAATATTACACAATAAACAACTGTGCAACAAATGAGAACAATGACCTCAAAATGTAAACAATGTATAAGTATCTTGATCAGAGATAGAAATGTACATTGCATACAAAAATGTTTTAAGCAGACGTAGAAGCATGCATGCATATAATATGATAAAATAACTTTGCCTAGATATATATTGTAGATGAAAATAGAAACATATTCAATATAATTTAAGTTTGTATCAATATACAAGAATCCATATCAATGTAAATTGCCTATAAATAATAGCTTACAAGTATTCACTCTATTACTCACTATTATTATTAGTGTGAGTACGCTCACACTAATCTATTATCCCATCCAACTCCCCCCTCTTTTTTTTTCTTTTTTTTTTCTTGCTGATTTTTTTTATTAATTAATTAATTTAATTATTAAAGATTTCTGCCTCTTCCCCGCCACCACCTCCCATTCCCTCCCCCTCCCCCAATCAAGTCTTCCTTCCTCCTCAGCCCAAAGAGCAAGCAGGTTTCTCTGCCCTGTGGGAGGTCCAAGGACCACCCACCTCCATCCAGGTCTATTAAGATGAGCATCCAAACTACCTGGGCTCCCACAAAGCCATTACATGCAATAGGATCAAGAACCCATTGCCATTGTTCTTCAGTTCTCAGTAGTCCTCATTGTCCATTATGTTCAGCGAGACCGGTTTTGTCCCATGCTTTTTCAGTCCCCGGCCAGCTGGCCTTGGTGAGTTCCCGATAGATCATCCCCATTGCCTCAGTGTGTGGGTGCACCCCTCGCCGTCCTGAGTTCCTTGCTCGTGCTCACTCTCCTTCTGCTCCTCCTTTGGATCGTGAGACTTCAGTCCAGTGCTCCAATGTTGGTCTCTGTCTCTGTCTTCTTTCATCGCCTGATGAAGGTTAATATTCAGGGGGATGCTTATATGTTTTTCTTTGGGTTCACCTTATTTAGCTTCTCTAGAGTCACGAATTATAGTCTCAATGTCCTTTATTTATGGCTAGAAACCAAATATGAGTGAGTACATCCCATGTTCCTCTTTTTGGGTCTGGCTTACCTCACTCAGGATAGTGTTTTCAATTTCCGTCCATTTGTATGCAAAATTCAAGAAGTCATTGTTTTTTACTGCTGAGTAGTACTCTAATATGTATATATTCCATACTTTCTTCATCCATTCTTCCATTGAAGGACATCTAGGTTGTTTCCAGGTTCTGGCAATTATAAACAATGCTGCTATGAACATAGTTGAGCATATACTTTTGTTGTATGTTTGGGCATCTCTTGGGTATATTCCCAATAGTGGTATTGCTGGGTCAAGAGGTAGGTTGAACCCGACTTTCCTGAGAAACCGCCACACTGCTTTCCAAAGTGGTTGCACAAGTTTGCATTCCCACCAGCAATGGATGAGAGTGCCCCTTTCTCCACAACCTCTCCAGCAGAGGCTATCATTGGTGTTTTTGATTTTAGCCATTCTGACCGGTGTAAGATGGTATCTTAATGTTGTCTTGATTTGCATTTCCCTGATTGCTAAGGAAGTTGAGCATGATCTTAAGTGACTTTTGGCCATTTGAACTTCTTCTGTTGAAAAGTCTCTGTTCAGCTCAGTGCCCCATTTTATAATTGGATTGATTAACCTTTTACGGTCTAATTTCTTGAGTTCTTTGTATATTTTGGATATCAGACCTTTGTCAGTTGCGGGGTTGGTGAAGATCTTCTCCCAGTCAGTGGGTTGCCTTTCTGTCTTAGTGACAGTGTCCTTTGCTTTACAGAAGCTTCTCAGTCTCAGGAGGTCCCATTTATTCAATGATGTCCTTAGTGTTTGTGCTGCTGGGGTTGTACGTAGGAAGTGTTCTCCTGTGCCCATGTGTTGTAGAGTACTTCCCACTTTCTCTTCTATCAGATTCAGTGTGTTTGGACTGATATTGAGGTCTTTAATCCATTTGGACTTGAGTTTTGTGCATGGTGATATATATGGATCTATTTTCATTCTTCTACAGATTGACTTCCAGTTTTGCCAGCACAGTTTGTTGAAGATGCTCTCTTTTTTCCATTGTATACTTTTAGCTCCTTTATCGAAAATCAGGTGTTCATAGGTTTGTGGGCTAAAGTCCGGGTCTTCTATTCTATTCCATTGGTCGACTTCTCTGTTTTTATGCCAGTACCAAGCCGTTTTCAGTACTGTAGCTCTGTAATAGAGTTTGAAGTCAGGGATGGTAATGCCTCCAGACAATCCTTTATTGTATAAGATTGTTTTGGCTATCCTGGGTTTTTTGTTTTTCCATATAAAGTTGATTATTGTCTTCTCCAGATCTGTGAAGAATTTTGATGGGATTTTGATGGGGATTGCGTTGAATCTATAGATTGCTTTTGGTAGAATTGCCATTTTTACTATGTTGATCCTCCCAATCCAAGAGCAAGGGAGGTCCTTCCATTTTCTGGTGTCCTCTTCAATTTCTTTCTTCAAAGACTTAAAGTTCTTGCCAAATAGATCTTTCACTTCCTTGGTCAGAGTTACAAGGTATTTTATGCTATTTGTGGCTATCGTGAAAGGTGATGCTTCTCTGATTTCCCTCTCTGCTTCCTTATCCTTAGTGTATAGGAAGGCAACTGATTTTTTGGAGTTGATTTTGTATCCTGCCACATTACCAAAGGTGTTTATCAGCTGTAGGAGTTCTTTGGTAGAGTTTTTGGGGTCGGTTATGTATACTATCATATCATCTGCAAATAATGAAAGCTTAACTTCTTCCTTTCCAATACGGATCCCCTTGGTCCCCTTATGTTGTCTTATTGCTATTGCTAGAACTTCAAGCACTATATTGAAGAGGTATGGAGAGAGTGGACATCCTTGTCGTGTTCCTGATTTTAGTGGGATGGCTTTGAGTTTTTCTCCATTTAATTTAATGTTAGCTGTCGGCTTGCTGTAAATAGCTTTTATTATATTTAGGTATGCCCCTTGTATCCCTAATCTCTCCAATACCTTTATCATAAAGGAGTGTTGAATTTTGTCGAATGCTTTTTCAGCATCTAATGAAATGATCATATGGTTTTTTTCTTTCAGTTTATTTATATGGTTGATTACATTGATAGATTTGTGTATGTTGAACCAGCCCTGCATCTCTGGAATGAAGCCTACTTGATCATAATGGATAACTTTTCTAATGTGTTCTTGGATTCGGTTTGCCAGTATTTTATTGAGAATTTTTGCGTCGATGTTCATGAGTGAGATAGGCCTGTAATTCTCTTTCTTGGTTGGGTCTTTGTGTGGTTTTGGTATCAGGGTAACTGTAGCTTCATAAAAGGAATTTGGCAATGACTCTTCTGTTTCTATATTGTGAAATACATTAAGAAGTATAGGTATTAGCTCTTCTTGGAAGTTCTGGTAGAATTCTGCATTGAAACCATCTGGCCCTGGGCTTTTTTTGGAAGGGAGATTTTTGATAACTGTTTCTAATTCTTCGCGACTAACAGGTCTATTTAGATCGTTCACCTGGTCTTGGTTTAGGTTTGGTATATGGTACTTATCTAAAAAAGTGTCCATTTCTTTTGCATTTTCCAGTTTTGTGGCATACAGGCTTTTGTAGTAAGATCTAATGATTCTCTGAATTTCCTCTGCGTCTGTGGTTATGTCCCCCTTTTCATTTCTGATCTTATTTATTTGCGTGTTCTCTCTCTGTCGTTTAATTAGTTTGGATAGGGGTTTGTCAATCTTGTTGATTTTCTCCAAGAACCAACTTTTTGTTTCATTGATTCTTTGGACTGTTTTCTGTGTTTCTATTTTGTTGATTTCTGCCCTCAGTTTGATTATTTCCAGTCTTCTACTCCTCCTGGGCGCGTCTGCTTCTTTTTTTTCTAGAGCTTTCAGGTGTGCTGTTAAGTCCCCAATGTATGCTTTCTCCGTTTTCTTTAAGTGGGCACTTAGTGCTATGAACTTTCCTCTTAGCACTGCTTTCATCGTGTCCCATAGGTTTGAGTATGTTGTCTCTTTGTTTTCATTAAATTCAAGGAAGACTTTAATTTCTTTCTTAATTTCTTCCTTGACCCAGGTGTGGTTCAGTAGTTGACTGTTCAGTTTCCATGAGTTTGTCAGCTTTCTGGGGGTAGCTTTGTTGGTGGCTTCTAACTTTAATCCGTGGTGATCTGATAAGACACAGGTGGACACTGATATTTTTTTGTATCTGTGGAGGTTTCCTTTGTTTCCAAGTATGTGGTCAATTTTCAAGAAGGTTCCATGAGCTGCAGAGAAGAAGGTGTATTCTTTCCTATTTGGGTGGAGTGTTCTATAGATGTCTGTTAAGTCCATTTGATTCATTACGTCCAACAATTCTCTTAATTCTCTATTAGTTTTCTGTCTGATTGACCTGTCCATTGGTGAGAGAGGTGTGTTGAAGTCTCCTACTACTAGTGTGTGTGATTTGATGTCTGCCTTGAGTTTTAGCAATATTTCTTTTACATAAGTGGGTGCTTTTATATTAGGGGCATAGATATTCAGGATTGAGACTTCATCCTGCTGAATCGTTCCTGTTATGAGTATAAAGTGTCCCTGTCGATCTCTTCTGATTGATTTTAGTTTGAAGTCAGTTTTGTTAGAAATTAGTATGGCCACACCTGCTTTTTTCTTAGGACCATTTGCTTGAAAAACCTTTTCCCAACCCTTTACTCTGAGTAGATGCCTGTCTTTGTGGTTGAGATGAGTTTCTTGCAAACAGCAGACTGTTGGATCCTGTTTTCGTATCCAATCTCTTAGCCTGTGCCTTTTTATTGGTGAATTGAGACCATTAATATTAAGTGATATTAATGACCAGTGGTTGTTAACTCCGGTTATTCTTACTGCTTTTGGTAGAAGAGTTTGTGTGTCTCCCTTCTTTGAGTTGTGCTGTTGAAGGGTCGCTAGATGCCTGGGTTATTGTAGGCAGTGTTGGCAATGTTGGATTCCTTGGGTTGTGATTTTCCTTCTATTACTTTCTGTAGGGCTGGATTTGTGGCAACGTATTGTTTAAATTTGTTCTTATCCTGGAATGTCTTGTTTTCTCCATTGATAGTGAACGATAGCTTGGCTGGGTATAGTAGTTTGGGTTTGCATCCATGGTCTCTTAGTTTCTGTAGTACCTCTATCCAGGACCTTCTGGCTTTCATGGTTTCCATAGAGAAGTCAGGTGTAAGTCTGATCGGTTTACCTTTATAAGTTACTTGGCCTTTTTCCTTTGCAGCTCTTAATATTCTTTCTTTAATCTGTATATTTTGTGTTTTGATTATTATATGGCGAGGGGACGTTTTTTTTTGATCCAGTCTGTTTGGTGTTCTGTATGCTTCTTGAATATTCAAAGGAATATCTTTCTTTATGTTGGGGAAGTTTTCTTCCATAATTTTGTTAAAAATGTTTTCTGGACCTTTGAGCTGTGCCTCTTCTCCTTCTTCTATCCCTATTATTCTTAGGTTTGGTCTTTTTATTGTGTCCCATATTTCCTGAATGTTTTGTGATGAGAATTTGTTGGTTTTGGTGTTTTCTTTGATCAGTCCGTTTATTTTCTCTATGTTGTCTTCAGAATCTGAGATTCTTCTATCTCTTGTATTCTATTGATTATGCTTGTTTCTGTAGTCTCTGCTCATTGACCTATATTTGCCATATCCAGCTGGTCCTCAGTTTGTGTTTTCTTCCTTGCTTCCATTTCAGTTTTCAATTCTTGGACTGTTTCCATTACCTGTTTGATCGTTTTTTCTTGGCTTCCCAGGGTATCATTTACGTATTTACTCATTTCTTCAAACTTTTTGTTATACTTCTCATCCATTTCTATGAGGGCGTTTTTTTACATGTTGTTTAAGGGACTCTATTGCTTTCAAAAAGTCAGTTTTTTCCTCTTCTCCTGTGATAGGGTGTTCAAGTCCTTGTGTTGTAAGATCATTGGGTTCTGGTGTTTTCATGTTGTTTTTCAGATTGTTGGGTGAATTCTTGCCTTGGCGTCTGCCCATCTCCTCTTACCGATGCTATCTATTGGGTTTGATTTAATTGTAGCGGGGCAATCTGTTCTCAGTGCAGGCTTCACTGTTTCTTGCCCGCACTATCCTGTATCCAGTGCCTCCGCCACCCGGGCCTGCCTGCCAGTGCCTCCGCCGCCCGGAACTGTCTGTGCGCCGGTGCTTCCGCCGCCTAGGTCTGCCTGCCGGTGCCTCCGCCACCTGGGCCTGCCTGCGCGCCGGTGCTTCCGCCGCCTAGGCCTGCCTGCCGGGTCTGACTGCCGGTGCCTCCGCCACCCGGGCCTGCCTGCACGCCGGTGCCTCTGCACCACTATCTTTATCACTATTATCATCTCATCACCATCTTCATGATGATCACTACAACCTCCATCACTATCATGACCATTGTTATAACCATTGTCATGACCACCATCACCATGACCATCATCATCACCATTATCATGACCATCATCATCACCATTGTCATTACCACCATCACCAAGCCCCCATCACCGTGACCATCATCATCACCACCATTATCATGACCATCATCATCATCATGACCATCATCATCACCACTGTCATGACCACCATCAGCATGACCCCCATCACCATGACCATTATCATAACCCTTGTCATGACCATCATCATCATCACCATCATCATCACCATTGTCATGACTACCATCACCATGACCATCATCATCACCATTGTCATAACCACCATCACTATCATGACCATTATCATAACCTTTGTCATGACCATCATCATCATGACCATCATCACCATTGTCATAATCATCATCATCACCATTGTTATCATCACCATCAACACCATTGTCATAACCATCACCATCACCATGACCATTATCATCACCACCGTCATGACCACCACCATCATGACCATCATCATCACCATGGTCATGACCACCATCACCATGACCATCACCATTGTCATGACCACCATCACCATGACCACCATCATCACCATTGTCATGACCACCATCATCACCATTGTCATGACTACCATCACCATGACCATCATCATCACCATTGTCATAACCATCATCATCACCTTCTACTTATAAGGTACTACTACTGACCATTACATTTACCAAGTTAGAAATTCAGGCCACAAGAGGCCCAAGGCCCCACTGATAACTTTAATTAAGACAGAACCTACTCTTATGAATGCAGATCCCACAGTTACTCATCCCTCTTTGAATCTGATGCCAAGTGTAACAATGGCTTTATATTTGCATAGTCTCTTTAAGGTGGTTGGATCTATTATGATGCAGTGGGAAATAAACTTGTGATTCCTGAGAATATTTTACTTTCCTGACATATTCTCTTTCCCTTCTTGATTCATTCATCTTGTTTAAAATATGGGCATGTTGACGGAGCCATGGCAGCTATCTTGTAACCATGAAGCAAGTGGCATCAGGAAGAAAACATGATAAAAATGGTACTTCATAGCGAGAGGAGAAGCCTATCTCTGTACAAGCATCATCTCTGTATAAGCAGCAGCCCTGTGTTAATTCTCCTGTGTTACGAATAAGCTCTTACTTGTTCTATTCATGTTTATGCTGCCATTGCCAGCTATTACAACTATCCAACTATTTGCAGCCACGTGAAATCTTTTCTAAAAACTACTTTTGTCTTGTGTGTACATGCGTGTGTACACATATGTATAGGTAGACATATGTCTGCAGAGGCCAGAAGAGGATACTGCATGTCTTCCTCTATTGCTCTCTTCCTTATGCACTTGAGATAGGATCTCTTACTGAACCACTGGGGTAGGTTGGCTGGACAGCAAGAGCTCCTTACTATTCTGTGTCCAGTCTCCATTGATAGGGTTACAGGCATGCACAGCCATGCACAGCTGGGGATTTTACATGGTTGCTGGGGATTTGAACTCAGGTCCTTATGCTTGACCAGCAGGCATTCTTACCCATGGAGGCATGTATCCACCTCATGTGAGGTCCTATTGAACTCCAAACATAGAAAAAACTCCTTTTTGCTTAAGAAGAGGCTTTCTTGATCCCAAACTTTTTCTAACATTTAACTTTAGTCTTAAGAAGTCACAGATAGAAAGACAACAGCAGGCAAAAGACAAAACAAATGAATTAGAGTGAACCAGATGAACCAGAGCGGACCCTCCATGCCTGCGGAGAGCACTGATGGGTGACCTGACTGTGACCTCACAGGAAAGGGTTCAGTTCTGCCAGGCAAGTCAATTTCCAAAGAGAAGCTACACATCCAATTTTAACATGAATTTTAATATAATGTTCTCCAATTTCCAAATATCGGTTACTATTCAAAGCCTTTAAGACCAAATACATCGTGCATAGGCCAGATGTGACCCAAAGACCTGTAATTTGTAACCTCTGGCTTAGAAGAAAAAGCTAATCTCCTGATATTTATTTATTGGGGGATACAGGAGAAGGAGTAGGTTACAAGAAAGCAGGCCAGGGGCTGCTTTTGGTCTCTGAACCAGTAATCAACAACCAGCAACAAAAGCAAGCTGAGAAATGGGGTCTCCTCACACCACCATCGATCACTAACAACAGGGACAGGGGGCCATGAAATATGAGGACAGGATCCTGCCACGCAGCATCTCTGATTTTGCCCCACACCAACAATGCCTCCCAAGGCTGCTGAAGGATGGTTAAGCCCAAATTGCAACCTCAACCTCAGGACTTCCAGATCCACCAAAGCCTGAAGAACCCCTCCCAACTTCCCAGCTTCTGACTCTGAAAAAGGTTTGGCAGTATGACTCGCGGCTCTCAGGGAGCGGGGACTAGGACTCCCATTTTACAGATAGAAAGGGGAGGGACATCTAACTCCCAACCCTATAGGAAGAAGTCTGCCTTCCTGCCTAGTGCTCTTACTCTTTCTGGTAGAAAGTGCCCAAGTTTAGAGACAGGAGAGATGGATCCATGGGTAGAAATGATTGCTATGCAGGTGCTAGGATCTGAGTTCAAGTCTTCAGGAACCACATAAAGCTGGGTATGGCAGTGCATTTACTCCCATAAGTGAGATGAGAGAGTTCATAGACATTCGTGCTCTAGCTACTCATGAGCATGCGGTAGTGAATGACAAAAGAGACGAACACTGTCTCTGACCAGGTGGAAAGCAAGGGCTGACATCCAAGGCTGTCTTCCGACCTCCACATGCAAGGCAAAGCACGCATGCTCCGATGTCCACACACATGAGAGTACACACACACAATAATAGCAATAATAAATAAGATGAATGGTACATGAGGTTGATCTTGGACCTCTACACACACAGACGCACACATACACATACATACACACACACGCACACATACACACACATACATAAACATACACACACATACACACACACGCACACATACACACATACACATAAACATATACACACATACACACACATATGCACATACACACATACACACACACAAACACACACATACATAAACATACACACACATACACACACATGCACACATACACACACATACACACATACATAAACATACACACACATACACACACATACACACATACACACACGCAAAGTTGATGAGTTCAAAGAAAGGAAGTGTGCACGCATGTGTACATTTGTGTGTGTGTGTGTATGTGTAGGCAAATGGGGGTGGTTGTGCGTGCCTTCCTGTAAGAGTATGTTAGTGTGTGTTCAGGCAGGACTGACTAGTCCTCTCTTGCTTAGGGTAGCAGCTGAAGCAAGCCTTACCTTTTGTCTCTGGGGCCTTTATACAACTCTCGTATTTAATTTTGTTTCTCTTTAGTGGACAAAGGGAACTTGTTTATGACAGTTTTGGGGTAGAGTGTGATGTCTCTTGTGTTCTGACACTGCTGCAGTTAGATCACACAGGTTTGGGAATCCACTATTTCACATGCCTATCATTTTTTTTGTGTGTGTGGAAATATTTGAAATCTGTTCCATTAGCACTTCTGGAGTCTGTGGTAATTGCACATAGTTATAGGGTCTGATGTGATGTTTTGATATGTGTATGCATTATGGAAAGATTAAATCAAGATAATTAACATATCTATTACTTCACACCCTTGTTTTTTTTTTGGCGTGTGTGGTGGGCACATTTAAAATACAATGTTGGAATTTTGCGACATGTATTGCTACTAGCTACAGTTGGCACATATACTTCGTTATCTTTCTTCATGTATCTGTATGTGTGCTGTGCACACAAGCGTCTGTGGGTCCGTGGCTGTGCACATGAATGGCAGCCAGAGGTTGACACTAGGTGTCTTTCATGATCGATCACTCTCCACCTTATTTATTGAGATAGGCTACCTCACTGAACTCTGACCTCTCTGATCCAGAGTCTAGCTTATAAGCTTGGTTTGGTGACACCAGCTCTGCCTCCATGTTTGGTGTTAATATGAAAGGTGGTTGCCACACTATCCCAGTTTTTAGATGGGTGTCAGGAACATGAGCTCAGGTTCTCACCATTGTATGCTACCCACTGAGCCATCCCCTGCCCCTATTTTAGCATCTTTAAAGTATTCAAGCCTTGAACTTCCCTCTGTCTTGTTGATGAGGTTATTACTTGCATGTGGAAAGACTCGACCTTAAATGTACAGTTTGATTAATGTTGATAACTGCACAAGCTCATAGCCCTCATAGCCATCATAACCACAACAATCAATTGCATCTATATGAAAAGTGTTATCTAAATGGCTTAGTTGTAGTGTATACATGCACACATGCACACACACACACAGACACACATACGGATGCAGAGACATGCACACACACCCATACAGACACAGACACACACATAGACACAAACAGAGAGACACAGAGCCACAGAAAGATACACACAGACATATACACACAGATTTAGAGAGAGACACACACACACAGACACATAGACACACAGACACCCCTGCAGACTCAGAGACACAGATACATACACAGACACAGACACACAGACACACACACAGAAACACACACCCACAAACCCAAACACAGATATACACAGAGATATAGACACATACACAGACATATATACATAGACTCAGAAACACAGACACATACACAGAGACACAGATATATATGCAGAAGCAAAGAGACACACACAGAGAGACAGACATACACAGACAGACAATCAAAGACACATACAGACATACACATAGAGACATACAGACATACACAAACAAAGACACAGACACACTACAGACAACCTCCCCTATGGACACATACAGAGAAACACAGACACAGACACACACACACACACACACACACAAACACATGGAAGCTCTGGGTGGTGATAGATATGAGTTTTTCTTAATAGTAGCAACCATTTCATTTCATATATATATCTATCCTTATACACAACCAAGAAAGATATTCCAAATTTCCCTCACATTAAAATAGATACACGATGCAGGAAGAGGGGGACTAGCTTAAAGAAAGGGCATATGCAAAAGCCATATGGAAATTACTATAACACAGCTTGATTAAAAATATAATTAGAGGGACAGTAGCGTACATGTAATATGGAAGAAGATGTGGGAACACTTGGAGCTCAAAGATTAAGTAGGGAAGAGAGCCAGGATGAGGTCAAGGGTGGGTCAACCAAAACTAACAATGTGTGAAAAAGCCTTACGGAAACCTTGAGTCAGAAGGCTAATTCTAAAATAAAACTGAAAAGAAGAGTTCCAACAATGGTACCCTGTATGGATGGACAATGTCGCTCCCAGAAGATACAGGCTATTAAAAGAAAAATCTTCAGAAAACGCCTACTGGGATAGAATTCCACCACAGACTCTCTCTCTGTGACTTCATCTGGCCTCGGGCATTGAGAATCATTCTAACACGGAGGGTCCCCACAGCTCTTCGATTTGGGTGGAGAAGGAGCATCCTTTTGCCTGACTGCACCCGGGTCTGTCTTTTCATCCAGTAGTTATGAGACATTTGGTTTCCTCTCTGGTTTTGTCTTTTTAAACAATATGTATATTTGGGGGGTGGGCATATGGGTTTTGCATGCATATTTCTCTGTGCACTACATGCTTGCAGTGCCCTCGGAAGCCAGAAGAGGGCATTGTATCCCTTGAAACTGGAGTTACAGACAGCTGGAAAGAGCCATGTGGGTGGTAGGATTCAAACCCAGGGACTCTGAAAGAGCGATAGGTGCTCTAAACCACAGAGCCATCTATCCAGCTCTGGATTTTGCTGTGTCTTTTAGTTTGAGGACTAGGCACCGTCTAGACTTCAAAGACCTTTGTCTGCAACAACCAGCTTAGCTTAGCTGTCAGGGCACCTGCAGCAGCCCCAGTGCTGCACCGTCACCGCTGAGATCCTTCTCACACTCCAAGTCAGTGTGGGCAGCTGGAAATACCAACGTGCAGATGTACATTTCACCATCCTTCACCCAGCCAATAGGAATCAGAGGGCCGCTATTTTTTATTGATTCTTTAGAAATTTCACATCATGCACCCCGATTCCACTCATCTTCCAGTCCCTCTGCATTTGCCCCTTATGTAATGCTTCCCAAAAGGAAACCTTAAAAAGAATAAAAAGATAAAAATAATAATGAAGAAAAGAAAAGCACTCCACTCCTCTGTCTTTCCCCGCTCTCCATGGCTTCCCTATTCATCTCAGTGGCACTGGGAGCTGCGGTATATTGTGTAGTGAACCCTTTTGTCCAAATAGCTTTACTTGCAAATGTTCATTGTGTAATGAGCTGTTGTTCAGGTTCAGGTCTCTGGCTTTAGTACACTACCAATACTGAAAGCCCACTGACATTTTTCTCTCTGATATCCTGCTGTTGCTCTAAGTCATGGAGATGCTGCTATGGTTCTGCAGGACCAGTCTCTTCATACATCCCAGCAGGTCATTGATGGGGTAGATGCTGGGGTGTGCCTACTCCAAGTCTCGTATGTGTGCCTGGGTAGAGGCTGAGTTGGTCAGTCCAGGCTGCTGGGACCATTCCTTTGGGTGAGGGGCAGAACCAGTGTTCTCAAGTCTGTGGTGAGGGGTGAGGTGAGCTTTCCCAAATGTTGGGAACAGCTCTCCTATTAGGGGGTGGGCCCAGTTTTCCAGTGCCAGGATCATCAGGGTTCTTTCTTCCACAGCAGGGAAGGTTCAGGGTCAGTTCTCCTGTGAGGTGTGTGTCGGGGGGTGCAGGTCACTTTGGGCCAGTGACAGTTCAGCAGGTCACGAATACTTCTGTACACAGTTCAACACAAAGTCTGCATGGGCCCCTATGGTAATATGGGTAACAGACATCCACACAGCCCCAGCTGCTGCAGGATCACAGACCCAGATGTGGTCATCGGCAGCGGCTTGGGGCTGGTTATCATCACGGCCTTGGGTGGCAATGCAAGCCCCTCAGATCCAAATGAGCCCAGCAGCAGCACGATTCCCAGGGTCCAGTCTGGCCCCATGTGGTGTGGTTCAGACTCTGGGCAGTTATGTGCCCCCACCTCCTCAGCAACAGGAGCCATGGAAGTCAACATAGACTCTGGCTGCGGCAGGGCCACAGACCCAGAAATAGCCCCAACCACAGCTCAGGCCTGGATGTCAATATGGTCCTGTTGTCATACATGCCACCCTGATCTGCATGGTCCCTGTGGCAGCGGGCACCTGTATTGCCTTTGGTGGTAACCAGAGCCTCGGACATTGGCACAGACCCTGGTTGCAGTGGGGTAATAGGCACCATGGAAATCAACACAGACCTTGACTGTGGTAGGGCCACAGAACCAGACATGGCTCTTGGCAGCAGCCCAGAGCAAGATGATGCCATGTCCCTAGGTGGTAAGCAGCCTGTTCTTCACAGCCTTTGCCCTTCAGATCTGCCTCTCTCTCCCTCCCATATCCCACTGTGCATTAGCGCACCATAATGGTGCCCAGCTACCCAGCACTGCAAGGCAACAGGTGGGTAACCTGGCTTCTTCGTGCAAACTATTCACGGTGGGCACGTGCATGACCATCTCCAGCCACTTGGTTTTTAGTGGTGCTGAGCAGGCTTGTGGCTTTTTTTTTTTCTTTAATGTTATGCTTGGGTCTAGAATTTGGGGGCATGATTGTGAGTTAGATGGCAAGATCTTTTTCTAGATTGCAAACGACAGTGATGGGATCAGCAACGGGAGAGGAAGTGAGAACATCGTGATCCAAGTTGATAAGGGCCGAGAGTGTGTGAATGTGCATGTGCGTGCTCACTCGCATGCCAGTGCTCATGTGTATGTGGGTGTGCATGTGTGTGAGAGCCAGACAACAACCTCAACCTCGGGTGCCTTCCTGAAATACCACCCTTCTTCGAATTAACTGATTATTAGCTCGGTGTGTACGCTGCAGTGTATTTGTGGAACTCAGAGGACAACGTGCAGGAATCCATTCTCACCTTACACTATGTGTGGGTCCTGGGGATCAAATTCAGGTCCTCAGGCTTGGCGCCAAGTGCCGTTACCCACTGAGCCCTCTTGGTGGTTCCACTGTATCTTTCGAGACAGAATTTCTCATCAGTCCAGAAGTCACCAATTAAGTTAGACTGGGTGGCCACTGCGTGCAACAATCCCCCTGCCTCAGCCGCCCCAGTGCTGGGATTACAAGAGTGGCCTGTCACACTTGGAATTTTCACATGGGTTCTGGGGATCAAACTCAGGTCCTCATGCTTATAAGACAAAACTTTTTTTTTCTCCCTCAGGAGCTATCTCCTCAGACTGGCAAGTTGGCAAGATTTTTAAGCTAAAATTAGAAAAAGCCTTATCCAGAACAAGTGATTGAAAATTAGGCTTATGTTGGCTGCATGTAACAACTTTCAAAACAAGTACCATTTTGATGGAAAATGCAAGGTTATTAGAAAAGTTGGAAAGGATTTGCCGTGAGCAATGAATTCTATATTCTCTCATAGTGTTCAGCATAGAACTGTCTTGCTTTCTTTTTCTGATTCTGTGTTAAAAACACCCTGATAGAAGAAACTTAAGGAAAGGTGAGGGTTTTTTTTTTTTATGTTTGTTCTTTGCTTGCATCACGTCAAGGAAATCAAGGCAACTGGGGCTTGAAGCAGTCGGTCACAGCACACTCGTAATCAGGAGCAGAGGGGGGTGAATCCATGCCGCTGCTCAGCTTCCTTCCTCCACGTACACAGTGCAAGATCCCAGCCAGGGAATGGTGCTGCCCACAGTGGGCAGGTCTTCCCACCATGGTAACTATAGTCAAGATACTCCCCCACGAGCACATCCCGAGGTCCATTTTTCAATGATTCCAGAATCTGCCAAATTGATAGCACCATTCATCACAATGATTACACAACAAATCCTATCCAACAACTTGTGGATTTATGTGGGCTCCTTGGGAATCACATTCAACTCCTCTGCTATTATTCTTTCTACTGCCCCACTGCCTTAGTGAGTGTCTCCAACCTCGTGATGGCAGCACTGTTCCTCTAGGTTAGGAGGACAAAGTCACACCTCCCAGATGAGACAAACGAAGTTCCAGGGGTAAGTAAGACATTCACTCCAGGAGAGCAAGGTTCATGTTGTTCAGCGGAGTTCGTGGACTGGCTTAAATCTCTTTGCTTATTGTGTGTTTTGCCTGCTCCTTAAAAGTGCTTCAAGTCTTTATAAAGATAGATGAGGCTTGTGTTTTGAATTTCAGGTCTGGAAAATTATGATTAAGTTTGTAGTCAACATTTAAATCTAGCCAATTGAACTTAAATCTGTGAAGCACGCTAAACTGAAAAGTTTTACAGTTCCCTGCCCTGTGAGCAGCGCACATTGGTTTAGAGAATGGACGCTGCCTGGCAAGTCAGGACAGTGAACAGTAGCCCTCGCTGCTTCATGGTGAAGACAACATGGAGACAACTTCACTCACACCTGCTTCGGAGTCTGGGCTGTGCCATTTCCTGACCCCATCTTCGGCAGCTGAGGATGGCTTGCTAGGTTGGCAGTGGGCCGCTTAAGACTCAAGAGGTATTCCATGGACCCAGGGAAAGTAGAGAAAAAACAAGGTCAATGTGTGGCATTATGGTTCTGTGAGACAGAGTGACGAGTCAGGGACAAGAGCAGGATGGTAGCCCCAGGGTGGCTCATGCCACTCACGCCGAGGAGGACAGCTCAGCTTCCATTTTCAGGGGCTGTGAAGCTACACACAAGCTTCCCAGAGCTTGCAAATTATATTAGGGAGCTGGGTGCGATGACACTGATTTATTCATTACATCCACAAATATTGACTCCTGAGCACCCGGCATGATAATAAGATGTACAGGATCGTAGGGAAGACGCGCTCTCTCCTCTGGGGTCCCGTTGCCTTGACATTCAGCAGCCTCACATCCTTTAATAGGTTTTTGGTGATTGGATAGAAGTTTGTACATTTATAAATAAAACATAATAGTTTAGAACTTATTCTAATGATTCTTTTTTTCCCCTAAGGATCATATTGTTGTGATATGTTCCATGGTGTCTATATCTGGCTTGAGAACAGATGGTAGGTATGATAAGTCATTTTTCTCATCTACTTCTCTTTCTCTCTCTCTTTTCTCTCTTCCTTCTCTCCTCCACATCTCTTTCTTCTCTCCCCTCCCCTAGTTCTTTCCTTCCTTCTCTCTCCCTCTCCTAGTTCTCTCCTTTCCTTCTCTTCTTCCTTCCCTCTCTTCTTCCTTCTTTCCTTCCTTCCCTCTCTTCTTCCTTCTTTCCCTCCCTCCCTCCCTTCTTTCCTTCCTATCAGAACAGTCTGACTCACTAGAGATGACAATGGGGGAGTTGTTGGTATAAGTTCTGGGTGTTTGGAACATCGACAGGTGAAAGGCGTTTGGGATGGCTTTTGACTGCTGTGTTAGATCCTTTTCTCATCACTGTGGGAACAAGTCCCTGGCAAGAAGTAGTTTAGAGGAGGAAGGGTTTATTGTGGCTCACAGTTTCAGGGTACACAATCCATCCCAGCAGGGAGTGGGAGTTGCTAGACACACCCTACTCAGTCAGGAAGCTGAGAGCAAGAGAGACAGAGGGAGGCAGAGAATCAGACAGAGATGGGAGAGAGAGACAGAGAGGCACACAGAGAGTGACAGAGAGACAGAGACATGGAGACAGAGAGAGACAGAAGTGGACAGAGATAGAGAGGCAGAGAGACATACAGACAGAGAGACAGAGACTTAAAGAGATAGAAAGAGACAGAGAATGACAGACATAGATGCAGAGATAGAGAGCTAGAGAGACAGAGAGAGATTAAAGAGAAAGATAGACAGAGATAGAGAAAGACAGAGAGATATAGAGAGACAGAGACAGAGAGAAACAGACAGAGACAGTGAGATAGCAAAACACATAGAGAGGGAGTGAGACAGAGACAGAGAAACAGGGAGACAGAAAGACACAGAGAGGCAGAAAAACAGAGAGATGGAGACAGGGAGACAGACAGAGAGACAAAGCAGAGAGAGACAGAGAAAAAGAACAGAAAGGAGGGCCTGGCTATAAAATCTCAAAGCCCAGCCCCAGTGATGCACTTCCTTCAGTCAAGCCTTCATCTTCTGAAGGTTCCATGACTTTCCCAAACGTTGCTACCATCTGGGGACTAAATGTTGAAACACATGAGCCTGTGGGAGATATTTCACATTCAAAACATAAGCACCAACTTGTTTCTGAGAGTTCTACCCATTTCTCTGTGTGCACCCCACTGGAATGACTTATTCTCGGTTTGGCTTTAATCACATTTTTTCATTTCTAGCTTTTTAGAATCAAGGGCGGGAAGCAAATTGCTAACCACAAAAGAACAACCAGACCGTGAGCTCACCTAGGGTTTCCTTCTCAGATATATGCAGCTTTAGTACGGAGTGCACTTCTGACAAAGCACACACAGTCATGGTTCTTTGCAACTGTTCACACAAAATGTTTGCAAGAATACACAGATGCGGGGGTTGGTTGCAGAGATGCTTCAGTGGGGAGCTGTCTGTTGTGCAAGCATGAGGACCTGAGTTCAGATCCCCAGCATCCATGTTAAAAGCTGACCATGGTGGCCTGTGTTTGGAACACTAGCACTGGAGGATGGAGGAAGGTGGAGACAGGAAGATGCTTTGGGTTCTTTGGCGAGGAGGATTAGCCATTTGGTGAGCTCCAGGTTCAGTGAGAGACCCTGTCTCAAAAAGTAAGGTGGAGACCCATCAAGGATGTCAACTTTTGGCTTTTACATGCACATTCCTATATAATCACACACACGCACACACTACGGTGTGACACACACACACACACACTATGGTGTGACACACACAGAATACATAAGCCCAAGTAGTTGCTTCTCTACACCGAAGGCTCCCTGATAGCACAGCTTACCCGCTTCTTCCTTACACACGTACTATTCAGTTTGTACCTGACTGCAAGACGCTTAGGCTCCGACCATTTGTAGTCATTTTGTGATGTGAGGAAGCAACATGCTTTCAGTGGAGACGATGATGTGAGTTTTGTTTTCCCTGCCTTTAAACGCACGAAGCCTCAGTCTAAAACACCTCATCGTGTGCTTGTTGCTTTATCAGTGATGCTCCCTTGCAACATGGCAACATGACAAAATCCAATTTTCAGGACATGATTGACAGTCCACCTGGATTCCCACCTCCCCTCCTCACTTTTATAGATTTGCTTTCCAAGGTGCATCTAGCTTTACGCTTGAGTTGTGTCCATTTATATTAATATCACTAATATGGATATAATGCTGATGCGGCTGTCATAATCACCAATTTTACACACCAGTTAATTTGCACCAGGCCATTGATTTATTTTTATGAATTGGAGCTGTGATGTCAAACACAATGCAAATAACAGCGATTGCAAAACTAATAAATGCAAGCAAAACATGTAGATTTCATCAAGATGCATTAGCTGTTATCAGTTCTTCCCTGGTAACTGAATGCCAGCTCTAAATAAAACCCCAAACCATCTGGTCTCTGTAATGCCTACATAATTTTAAGATTGTAATGATTATTAAGAACATAATGTGGCTTCTCAGACAATCATAATTAATAGCTGTTTTCCTTGCATGATGTCTGGAATTTCATTGCTTTCCCCCAGCAGCTGTCACGTTACTTATTAGGATATCTAGTGGGGAAGAGAGGTCCAGGGAGCGGAGTCAGAACCCTGGCACACCAGCGCCGTGGGCCGAGAGCCCCTGTGGCTGGAAAAAGAGAATTCGAGAGAGCAGAGATGTAGGCAGAGAGGAAGTGGGGCCATCCTCATAAAGTTCTTTGTTAAATAATTATTCGTCTATTATTATGTGTATATGCCTGTGTGTGCCGGCATGAATATATGTATGTTATGTATGTATGTATATATGTATTATATATAGAGAGAGAGGAGAGGAGACTGTCAGGTTCCCTGGAGTTGCAGGCAACTGTAAGCTGCCATGTGGGTGCTGGGAACTGAACTTGGGTCCTTGAAAAAAGCAGCCAGTGCTCTTAACTACTGAGCCATCCCCCTTGCTCATTATCACAAAATTCTTCAAGACTAGAAGAAGGGGAAGTAAAGAATATATATGTTTGGGAAAAATTACTGAGTGGAGGGTGATCTGAAGATGATAACATTGAGGACCAAAAGGCTACAGAAAGAGGTGTAGAATTCAAATGGGAGAATACGATGGTCTAGAACAGCGATGAGAAAGGGAGGCGATTAACGGATGTTGGCTGGGAATATGATTCACTTGGTACAGTGCATACCCACAATAGACAGGAGGCCCTGGCTTTAAGCTCTAGGACTATATAAAATCAGGCAAAGTGGCTCATGCTGAATCCTAGCACTCAGAAGTAGATGCAGGAGATCCAGAAGTTCAAGGTTATCTTTGCCTATGCTGTGTGTTCAAACCAAGCCTGGGCTATGTGAAACATTAGGGTGGAGGTGTAGCTCTGTTGTAAATCATTTGTCTAGTGTTGCAAGATATTTGATGACACTGTGAACCCCAAGTTTGCATTTACACTTATTAGAGAAAATCAACTTTGGAAAGGAGGCTGAGTTAGTCACTAGTTGATAGAAAATAATCATAGAGAGTTAAAGGGTGTCTAGAAAATGACAGAGAGCTGCACAGTAATAGTAAGGAGGCGTTTCCTGGAACTAGCTCTTGTAGACCAGGCTGGCCTCGAACTCACAGAGATCCGCCTGCCTCTGCCTCCCGAGTGCTGGGATTAAAGGCGTGCGCCACCACCGCCCGGCCATAAGGAGGCGTTTTGAGTGGTGTTTTTTTTTTGGGGGGGGGGGTAAGCGGAGCAGAAGGGCACTCTCTTGCAAAGAGAGAAGGTCAGCTAGTTGACACTCAGTCTCTCTGAGCTAGCAGGTTTTCAACCCAGCCTCTGATTCCTGAGTCTTATTGATAAATAGGATGATAGAGATTTAATTCATACCAGGCTATGCCGAAGTGGTAGGACCACTGCCAGAGATGCAGGTGAAGCCACAATTACTGGCTGAAACACAGCAGTAGATTAGGGCACAGCCTCCATGCCAATGGAAAAATAACAGTATAGCCTGTCCAAGGCCCTGGGTTCAATGTCCAGTTTATATATATATATATATATATATATATATATATATATATATATATATATATATATATATATATATATGAGAGAGAGAGGAGATATACACAAGGAAATTACTGTAGGGACTTATTTATTGATTCTATCTATTCTATTGCCCACATTAGAATAGAATAGGGAGGGAGAGACTGAAAATAGCTCCTTGTTTCTGAAGAAAACACAGGTAGGCAAATGGGATTTCTCCTCCTCCCCTTCTTCTTTAATGACACATGTACTTTGAACATCTTGAATTGAAGCCATTCACATGCTATCAGGCTAAGCTACAGGCTGGGCAATGAAAGCTCAGACCATCCATGGCTTAGGAGTTGTCAGTTGGCTCGTTGGCTCCATGCAAATGTACAAAATCCTGCAGAATGAGCACTTTTATGAGAATGAGAACTTGGAGCTGGAAGTCTTGAGTACCTGTCAGCCAAGCTGGGTCAATGGAGGGAGAATCCCTTGACGGAGCAGTGAGGAGAAAGGATGCAAGGGTTGCGAAGCCCCAGGAGAGAGGCTCTTCAAGAGGAGAGGGTGATGAGACTTGCTGCTGAGAGCAGCAGGGAGAGGTAGCTGGAAAACATGTCTGCTGATTCTTACAGAGACGATGTGACTTTGCTAACCAGTCCGAGTCACTCCAACTAGTAGTGAAATTGACCCATTTGGTCTGAGGTTGTTTGTGCACATAGAGTATGAGGTACTTTGGGAGCACAGATAGAATATTCAAGAAGTTGAGTTTTGATGACTTTTTAAAAAATGTTTTTAATTGTGTGTGTGTGTGTGTGTGTGAGAGAGAGAGAGAGAGAGAGAGAGAGAGAGAGAGAGAGAGAGAGAGAGAGAGAGAGAATAGTGCCTGCAGAGGCCAGAAGACAGTGTCAAATCCCTTGAAGCTGGCTTACATCCAGCTGTGAGTTTCCTGATGTGGATGCTGAGAACTGAACTCAGCTTCTCTGCAAAAGCAACGCGTGTTCTTAGCCATGGAGCCAGCTCTCCAGCCCCAAGGCGGAGCTTTGAAAAACCTAAACCTTGGAAGCAGCTGAAGGAATATTTTACATAGGCCTTTCCTTTATTTGAAGGAAACTGAAAATCCTTTTACCTGGAAGAGATATTTCTAAAGGGCATGGACGGCACAGAGTAGATAAATGATAAGACAATGGGACTTGAGAACCAAAAAAGGAGAGAAGGAGCTCTAATTCCACACATACTGGGAGTGAGAAGAAAGGTGGAATGGTTGTGTACTGGGGGTGGATGGCCATTGTCGCTCAGTTTTATTGCTGCTGTGATAAAATAACCAATAGAAACAAATTACAGGGAAGATTTATTTGGCTCATGGTTTCGGGGGGGGGTCGTGACGATGCAACTCACACCACTATAATCAAGAAGTATGAGAGAAAGGGAACATGAAGGGGTCAGGAAAAGATCTAACTCTTAAGGAAATATGCCCCACGTTGGCTTGAAAGAAAAATGCCCTTCAGGGGCTCAGGTGCTTGAAAACATGATCCCCAGTAAGTAGTGCTGTTTGGGAAGTTTATGGAATCTTTAGGAATGGGGTTTCCTTGGGGGAAGGACATCACTGAAGGAAGGATTTGAGGGTCCATAGCCTCATTCTAATTCCTGTCTCCTTTGTTTCCTGCACATTGATGAAAACTGTGATCTCCCTGATTCCTGCTTCTGCTTCCATTCCTTTCACACCAGGATGGATTTTGAGCCTCTGGCATTGTAAACTAAATAAACATTTCCTTAAAGTTGCTCTTTTGGTGATGATATTTGTTTTTATCATAGCAACAAAATGTAACTAATATACCTGCAACGATAATGAGCCACCCCATCTAAGCAAGCCCTACCTTCCACGGTTTCACAGTCGTCCAGGGATCTGTTCACACTTTGTCTTCATCAGGGGATTAAACCGAATTTTAAGTCTGAGCCCTTATGATTTAGCTGTATCTGGAAACGGCTCAGAGACTCATTTCCCAGGCAATTCTCAGTCCCACCATGTTTACAGCCAAGGATTCACCATCACAAACCAGAGTCCTCAACAGTGTCAGACTTCTCCGTGAAGATGGAGCTGAGGTGGGATGATGGACCAAATGCACACAGAGAAGAATGAAACACTCATGGGTAGCCACTGGCAAAGAACCCACTGGACAAAAGAGCTCTGGCCAATACCGGGGGACCTTTATAAATTAAATAACGGCCCACTGTGTTGGAAAGGAATTATGCTTTGCAGCAGCACCGGATTCCGGTAGGTAGGTGACAACTGCTCCACACACGATATCTGTTGGAGAGATCATATATGTCCTTGGGGAGATTATATCCTGCTGTCAAGCCATGTGTGTCTAATACCTGGCTTAAGAGGTGGCATACAGTTCCAGTCTAGCCAATCAGTAAACCCCACTCTATCTGTTTGCAATGCTTAGTTCATACACTGATCCAATCAGATGGCTCTCCTGGACCTTACCTTAGTAATAGAGTCTATAAGGCCTCTTTTTTTTGCTTTAGATCTATTACTGTTTTAAAAGTTATGTGCACATGTGTCTCTTTGTGGTTTTATGCATGTGAGTGCAGGTGCCCAGAGAGGTCAGAAGAGGGAGTGGACCTGGAGGTAAATGTAGTTATGTGCTGGCCTAAGTGGGTGCTAGGCACTGAACTTGGGTCCTCTACAAGAGTAGTTAGTGCTATTAAATGTTGAGCTATCTCTCCACCCTCTGCCTCTTTCTGTTGTACTGGGACAGAGTCAAATCTGCTGATGTACACCCTGAAAGTGGAGCTGCCCTGCTGAAGAGTCACTGGCAGCAGGGTGGTACCAATGTGCCAGATGCAGCTATGGACTTGGCCAACAAATTATTTTGATATTTATGTTTTCTTCACCATGAAGGTAAGTCTACTGGCCATTGAACTACATAGCTTCTAGAATTCTCTCCTTTTGACCTTCCAGTTATTAACCTCTAGTCTCCAAATTACTGTTCATGACTCAAACATGACTTAGCTATTGTCTCATTCCTGTGATAAGATAGTTGACAAACACAACAAAGGAAGGGAAGGTGTTGTGTTTTGAATGAAAATGTCCCCCACAGGCTCACAGGGAGTGGCACTATTGGGAGGCGTGGCCTTGTTGGAGGAGGTATGGCTTTGTTGGAGGAAGTGTGTCACTGTAGGTGAGCTTTGCGGTTTCAGATGCTCAAGCCAGGCCCAGTGTCACTCTCTCTTCCTGCTGCCTGCTGATCCAGATGTAGAACTCTCAGCTCTTTCTCCAGCACCATGTCTGCTTATATGTCACATGCTTCCTGCCAAGATGACAATGGACTAAATTTCTGAGCTGTAAGTCAGCCCCAATTAAATGTTTTCTTTTATAAGATTACCATGGTCATGGTGTCCCTTCACAGCAACACAGGATTATTTGGACTCACAGTTGGAGGGTGCAGTGCATCCTGGAGAGGAAGGCATAAGAGGCTAGTTTTATACTAAGTCCTCAGTCAGGAGGCAGAGACAGACGCAGCTGCTCTTCAGCTCTGTTTCTCCTTTCTATTCATTCCAGGACCCCACAGTTCCAGTTCACAGTTAAGTGAACCCGACTTAGAAACTCCCTTACAGATACAGCCAGAGTCTCATCTTTTAGGTGACTTTACATCCTGCCAGGCTGCCAATCAATATTACCCATCACACTGAGTGTGGCATAGTGTTGCTTAATTTTCTGCCTCTCCTTCTTCCAGGCCCTGTTTCTCATTAAAGATATCAGCAGTGGCAGAGAGTTGAGGGGTGGAGTGGGGCATGGGTTTGCCTTTTCTACCCAGAACAACAATCAAAATAGTTTTTATTATAAATTTACTCATGCATTTTCCCTAACCCGTCTTCTCTGATATGGCTTTTGCCTTTCTCTGGGTCCCTCTGCTAGGCAGTGATTAAATTGATGAGACATTTAAGTGGGTCATGATGGTATGTCAGCCTCTCCCACATCCAGGTGTAGCAGCCATGCTCCCCCCAAAGTTGACCTACTTTGCCATGTCAGAATCACATAAGCCTAAAAATGTTGCATGAGCAAGTATCTCCTGTCCTGGGAGATACTCGCTAAACATGAGTATCGCTAAACCAAAGTTCCTCTTGATTGGCCCCCAACTGTAAGAGAAAAAAATCAAATAGCTTCTTCATAAAACATCATTGTTGTTGGGGAGGGGAGATTTTTGACTGCATGAAAGTATTGAGTGACCCACAGAGGGGAACTCACTGCAAGCCTGCCTATCTGGGGTCTCAGGCTTAGCACAAAGGTCTGAGGAGTTTGCTAGGAAGCAGAAGGTTTGGTCTCTGTCATACGACAGGCTTTGGAGAAAATGGCTAGGGGTCACAGACTGAACTGTGCCCCTATGGTGATGACTCATTCTCACTGGTAACTGAGGAACGAATGGTGAGTGGGGTGGAGGGGAAGGTGGAAGGAACGGGAGGAGGGGAGGGAGTAGGAACTGGGATTAGTATGTAAAATGAAAAAAAGATAGTTTATTTTCTTTTTTTTTTTAATAATAGAATTAGAATCACCTAGGGGACACATCTTTGGGCAGTTGTGAGGATATTTCCAGAGATGATCACCCAAGGATGACAGACCCTGAGTGTAGGTGGCATTGTCCCATGAGCTGGGGACTCAGACTGAATACAGTGAGACAAAGCAAAAAGCCACCTGAGCACCAGTATTCCCTGTCTGTGCTTCCCGATCGACACAGATGTGAGCAAGCAACCTTACACCCCCCGCCATCATGGCCAAGAGTGCCACTTTCCCACCAAATTGGGCTGTCCCCTCAAACCGTGAGCCAAAGTACCTTTCCTTCCAGTTGTTCCTCGTCATGTAGTTTGTCACAGTGACAGCAGAGACACCCACGGACAAACTGTCCCTATTTGTGCTGCCGTTCAAGGCCAGGGCAACTTATTCAGACTATGTCTTTAAGGAGGTGACTGCGGATGAATTGAAGCCATAGGGTGGGGGTCCTTAGAGAGAAAGAAGAGAGGCCGGAGAGCCGCTGTCCCTAGACATGGAGGCAAGGTCATGTGAGGATGCAGCGGCAAGGTGGCTGTGTGTAAGCCCAGGAAGGGAGGGCCTCCCTAGACCTACCCAGCATGGGACCTGCAGGCTCCAGAGCTCCTGGGCAATGGATGATGTTGTTTATGACACTCTGCCTGTGAGATCTTGTCAAGGTAGTCAGAGTTGATAGGCAGTAGACATACTAGGGAGTGCGTTTGTTCCTATGTTCCTATCAACACTCAGGACAATCTGCCATTGAGCCAATACCAACCAAGTGGTCACTGGGCTGCATAGGGCCACTCAACAGCGCCCCCATGTGTCTGCAAGCTGCAACAGTAGCAGAGGATTTGTCATTAAGTTCTACGATTGGCCTCCTAACCTCACTTGCATGGTGCAGCAAGCCACTGGGATTTTTGGACAATGCAAAGAGATGGCAAAGGCTGAATATGTTAGATGTTCTGATATCACATAAGGTAGGTTCTTATGATATGAGCCCTGAATAGTAGAAGATATGGTTGTTTTTGGTCCCAAGCTGATGAGACAGTCACTGGACCAGGTAAGTGCTTGGAGTTGTGTGTTATTTTCCTTCATTCTACATTCAAAAGCAGCTATGATGAGTTAAATGAGCTTTGGTACAGCCGCTTGCCCCCCCTTTTGTCCCTCCACACTCAGGCCCTGTGTCCTCATGTTCATTACCTCCTAATGAAGTTGATCTGTATTAATGACAGCAACCACTCTCCTCTTCACTGAGTCCAGTGGGGTTCGGCTAATGTGTGGTCTTGGCAGGGAGTCACACCAGGACGAGGAAGAGGCTGGGGCATTTCTGCTTCTCTTTCTTCCCTGGTGACTGCTGTTTGATGCATATTGTTTTATTTTGATTTTCATAGCCACCATTCCACATGGCTGTTATTTTAATAGCTGTTTCACGGACCACAAAACAAAGTCCTGGGAGCATACAGAGCAAATCCTCGAGAGGGAGCAGGCCCATCGTATCTGGTTCGGGATTTGAAAATCAGGCATACTAAAGTCAGAAGCCCACAGCACATTGTCAGGGATCCGTATGTAATTTAACACGAGCTTCGTGCAAAATGGTTTGCCTAATGGCTGTCTTAACTCTTACTGATTTGGGGCTTTGGAGAGCAAATAAGGACGGGTGGACTCTGTGGCCAAGTGGATATGGAGATCCTTGGCTGAAGAGCCAGATGCATGTGGGTTCTAGCTGATCCTTGGCATGTGTAAATGGAAGTTGGACTTTAAGCTCAATGGTGTCTCAGATCAAAGTCAAATAAAGTATTTAGCTATTAGCAGCTGAGGATTAAAGCACTGTGCTTAGCTGATTTTAGAGGATTGCTACAAATGGAAACAAACCTGGGAGGATATTTTGAAAGGAATATACACTGTACTGAGGCTTGGGACAGAACTGTACAAGTTTCCAGACTAGTCTAGAAACACTGTTAACCACAGATACAACCCCTCTATCCCAGGGGCACTTACCATCCTGTAGCCCATTCCACTGCCCATGTGGGGAACAAGTTGGTTTCAGTGGGGGTTTCTATGTTGAAATCCTGGATATCAGGCTTGATGGGACTAACAGGGTTACTCAGGGGGTCATAGGAAGGATGGCTCTAGAGCTTGCATTTCATGGGCTTATTGCCTTGGTTACCCTCTCAGTAGGGACAACAAATTTTCTATTTATCCAACATCCCCAGTCAGTGGGGATTAACTTTCTTGAACTAGTTCTATCAGTATTTGTCATTTATTGCCTGTGGGTACACCAGCAGACAGGCCTATGACCAGCGTGGGAGGGGGGGATCCCAGGAGCTGGTTCCTGTCTGTAGCCATTGGCTGGTCCTAGCACATCCCTCATTCGTTAACTCTTCCATGAATGCCTGTTCATTTACACAGACACAGGACACCATAGGGTTTGATCTACACTATTTAATTCAACGCCAAGACACGATAGGTCTACAGGATGTTGTCTCTTTAATACCCCCATAGTCTAATTCTGAGTGTAGACGAGAGCTACCTAAACCTGGATGAGCCACTCCCTCACCCAGACTGATGAGAGCTGAGGAGTGTGGCAGTGTATAGCCGTGGCCACACAGTCTGTGGATGAATGCAGGGCATCTCTGGAAGAAAGATGCTGGGGATGCATCTTTCCCCTCTGGCTTTCCCTTAGGGTATCAAGACAATATCTAAACAATCAAGATTTTTGTGAAGGGTGAAGATTTTAAAATAGTTACAAGAATGGTTTTCTCTTGGCCTAGTGTACAAACACAATGTGAGAAATTATTTAACTTTTGCTTATCTCTTCGTTTCTACCATCTAGAGGTGGCTGATATAGATGAGGATTTAAGAAACAACAAATGAATGAATGGGTGAATGAATGAGTGAATAAATGAATGAATAAATAAATGAGTAAATGAATGATCTTTTTGTCTCAAGCCTTCTCCAGCTTAGTCATTTCTCATGCACCATGCTTTGTCACACTTCAAATATCAATTACATTTTAAAAAGTTTCAAACATTTTTAACCTTCTAAGCAAAATATTTGCCACCCTAGTTTTTGTTCTGCTACCTATGTTTTTAACAATCCAATAAAATGCTTACGTATTGCATTTGAAAAGAAGATTTGTGTACCACCTACAACCTTCGTCCTTGCTCTGGGGTGGTCACGTGCAGGAAGCTACGCTGGACCACAGCCAGTTCTTAATCAGGTCCATAGTGTTCTGGCTTTTCATGAATAATCATGAATCCTTTACACCTGTTTCTTTTAAAGCCGTTTCTTGAAGGTTAGAGGTGAGGCACGGGGTGGAGGCCGATCCCTGGTGCTGTGACCAATGCAGACTGCAGATTAATAAAAGATGATGGGACCCGAGGCTGGGAGCAGCATCTAATTCCTCCCCCCGCCCCCCACCACCACTTGCGTGTGCTGCAGTGTGTCCAGCAAACCAAGAAGCCCCTGCAAGGGTTTATGGGTATAAGATCAATAAGACTTGGTGCCTCTGAGACTCTTCCAAATGGAGTGATTTTAAGAAAAACTCCTTTAGAGACGAAGGGCGTGATCCTCTGCGCTCCCAGTCAATGCTTCCTTTATTGCCCCTAAAATTTATAAACCAGGGTGCTCCCTAATGGTTGGCAATTTTTCATATTAGCTCAGCCAGCCTTCAGCTAGCTGGATTTTTTTTTTAAATACAGAACCTAGCCTTTTTTTTCCCCCCACCAAAGATTTCCAGCCTAGGGAGCTCTCCTCTGAGGTGTGGAGCATCTTTCAATGTCTGTTTCTGACTCCTGCATCTTGTTAGTCCAATCTCCCTTAGTGATCTGTGTTGATGCCCATGTTTAATTCCACCAGCTTCTCCCTCAGTCTCAGCCTCCTCTCTGGTTCCTTCATCTTGGTAAGACTGGTTTGTAGTTAAGACCTGGGTTATTGCCTCCTATTTATAAAGTACCAGACAAAACATACGGCTATTTCTGTGAACGTCCAGAATGATTAATGCCTTGATTGGCTCCTTTTGGAGAAACCCTGTCCCTAAAGGACATCCCATTCTCCCTTTGATGTTTACCTGTATACACTGAAGAGGAGATGAAAATCAGTAATCCCCCCATTTTTTTTTTTTAGGAAGGCAAGATCAGCTTAAAATTGCTGGAATTATTGGAACATTTTGAGACATGGTTCAAAAACAGAGAGAAATGCATAGCATACATATCTTAGAAAAGCTCTACCAGGCCTTCCTTAGCTACCAGGAGATTTTGGTCACAGTAATAATCAAACCACTGGAAGAACTGATGCTGTCTTTATGGGAGGAAAAGAGCCTGGGGCTATGACCTGACCATGTAATTATATTTGATACTGACAATAGCATTTGATGTCATCCGCATCAACTCCCTCATCTGTATACATATATTTGCTCTTAAGTACAGAGAATTGAACCTAGGCCCTCACACAGCTAGACAGACATCCTACCACTCAAAAACACCTTTAGTCCCCTTTTTACATTTTAAACATTTTGAGATGGGATCTCATTAAGTTGCTCAGGCTATCTTTGAACTTACTGAAGGTAAGCCTTGAACTCATCATCTTCCTGTCCATGGTAATTTGAGTGAGAATGGCCCTCCTAAACTCATATATCTGAATGCTTGGCCTCCAGCTAGAGGAACTTTTGGGAAGGATTGGGAGGTGTGGCCTTGTCAGAAGAGGTGTGTCACTGTGAGTGGGCTTTGGAGATTCAAAAGCCCACACCATTCCCGGTTAGCTCTTTCTGCCTCTTGCCTGTAGATCTTGATGTGAGCTCTTAGGTACCGCTCCAGCACCATGGCTTTTGCTTCCCACGGTGATGATCATAGACTAGATTTCAGAAACTGTAAGCGAGCCACCAATTAAATCCTTCCCCTTATAAGAGTTGCTTTGGTCATGGTGTTTTTTCTCAGCAATAGAACAGTGTCTAACAATGCCTTGCCCTCATGAGTGGCTGGAGTTACAGGCTTGTGCCATTCTGCCTGTTCCTCTGTGTGTGTGTGTGAGAAAATACACATGCATATGGGAGCTGGAAGTTGACACTGGGTATCTTCCTCAATTACTCTCTAATTTAGTTTTGGAGACAAGGTCTCTTACTGTATAAGTGCCTCCCCAATTTGGACAGACTGTCCCACTAGCGCTAGGGACCTGCCTGTCTCTATTTCCCTGACTCTGAGGTTTCCCATGAATGTTGTCACCCCAGCTTTTCACAGGGGTGCAGGGCACCTGGACTCAGTGCCTCTTGCTTGTGTGGCAAGTACTTCCCTGACTGAGCCATGGGCTCAGCCCCACTAATCTGGCCTTGAGCAAGTATTTTTAAATGAAAAGAATCTATGAGAAGATTCTTCAGAAACAGGCGCCATGCTGTGCAAATGAAGCCAGGACAGCAGGGTAAGGCTACCCACTGCTGAGCCAATTTGACATCCTACTGGGCACCAAGCATTCTTGGTGCGACAGTGATGTTTTGTGTGCCACCAAACTTCTCGTCATTAGTATCCATAGCTTTCTTTTTTAAGGCTTCTTTTAAAAATTAATTATTTTTTGAATTAAAGTAAGTTGTATATATTTATCCCATGCAACATGTCTTGCTATGCATACATGCATATATATTATGATGATGTATATATTGTGGAACAGCTAAAGCAAACTGACTCTCTTGTAAATTATCTCATACCCTCATCAGTTTTGGGAGAACGTTTAAAATAAACAATTTCCAAGAAGCGCTGCCTCTACACAGACCCAAACCATAGCTTCCTCTCTGCATCTATGACGAGACACCCTGAGCACAACCCCAGGGAGAAAAGAGGCCATGTCTGTCATGAGCCACAGTCCATCACTGAGGGAAATCAGAACAAGAGCCTCAAGCAGGAACTTGAAGCAGAAACTGTGGAGGAACAATGCTTAGTGTCTCTGTCTCTGTCTCTGTCGCTCTCTCTCTCGTCCATCTGCCCAGGGAATGGTGCCACCCACAGTGGTCTGGGTCCTCCTTCCACAACCAGCAATCAAGACTATCTGCCACAGACGTATCCGTAGAGTGGTCTAATCTAGGCAGTTCCTAACTGAGGTTCCCTTCTCAGATGACTACAGACTGTGCCAAGTGGACAATTAAAGCTAAGCAGGACCCCACATAATCCTTTCTTCCTGAAATCTGCTATGCCAGCTCCTTTGTCACAGCAGCAGAAAGTCGAATATACAGAGTGTCAGGCAGCTCTCCTACAGAGTTCTTTATGGCTCTTGCCAATCCCTCTGAGCAACACTATGTGGTTTCTGGGGATGGAGTCTGCATCTCTGCAATGTCATGCTCTCTCCTGGAAAATCAGCTCCTGGTCCTGGCTCCTCTAGTCGAAGACTGGGTTTGTTAGAGAGAGCTTAGGGACCATATTGCATGGAAGAAGACATCTTGGAAAGGCCACTGAAGTGAGATGTTCCCACTCCAGAAAGCACCTGGGAAGGAAGACTGGCAAGAGAACAGAGTCTGGCGCCTTCCACAGCTTTGTCATAGCGTAAATCTCAGTGTTCGATGGGGCCAAACCCTATCATTTGAGGGCTGTTTCTCTCTCTCCATCTCTATTTTCCCTCTCAGCTTAGGCAAAGTGATAGACAGTGTTCCCACAAGAAGGTCACACGCTGAGTGACTCCCCAGAAAGCCCAGGAGAGGGTGTGATTGTTTTGTAGAATAGAGAGAAGCGACTACCACCTGTCCCTATTGTCATCTCATGGGAACCTTCACACTGGCTCCTGGAAGCTAAGGGAATATTCCCACCAGGTTACCAACATCATCTAAGAAGCCGTGTGTCCAGAATGGGAAGCCAGAATACCAGATCACATATAGCCTTGCCTCTCTGCCTCAGAGAGGGGATTTACTTCATAAGATGAGTGACAGTCTGCCCAGCCTATCTGCTGACTCCCTGTCCTACAACAGTGAGTTAAAATCCACCTCCAGGCTTCTACTTTGGCTGCCAGAGAACAGGCGGTTCACTGTACGCTGTTATCTTCACTGAAGGACAGCCAGCTTCTGAGTTCCATCACAGGTCAGGACGGATGCAAGGACCAAGTCTGGTGACTATGTGTAAGAAATAGGACTATTTCCCTTGACATATGTCCTGGGCATTGCCTAGCCATGGCTGTTAGGAGGTGACATGCCAGGGACTGAGGTGTGTTTAGCCCAACAAGTCCTATTAAGAACAGAAGGAAAGCTGTGGCAGGGAGGCCAGGCTTCAGTTGTTTTGATTAAACTTTGTAGTTAGAATCTCCCCGTTAATGTAGCATAGCTTGGGGAATCTCTTCCCTACAGAGGTTGCTTTGCATTCTTGAAAGTCACTAGTTTGGTCAAATTAGAACTGGTGAGTTTAAAGTTTCAGGAAATGAGGAATTAATGGGACAGAAGAAAAATGACATTAAATACTTAAAGCTGGGTTATAAGTAAGAGTCTCGTTCTGACTCGTAAGTTTCTAAAGTTAGTGCATTCATTCATTAAAATCACCCAAGTATTTATTATGGGCCTGATGAGTTCTTACCAAGATGGATTCCCATTGGGGCCCTATCCGTCAATAAAATAAACAGCAGCACCGTTCTTGTGAGACATGTGTTCTCTGAGATGTATGAGCGACGGCAAACCAACAGAATAATAAATAATTTATACCATAGGGTAGAGGAGAGGAATGAGGGATTGGATAGGGGCAAAGGGGTTGGGAGTGTTCCACGTTTAAAAGCAATTAAGATTTTTTTTTTTTTAAGAAAGATGAATGGTACAGGACGTTTGGAGGTGACGTTTGGGCAAAACTTGAAGAGGGTGAAAAATGGGTATAGTCAAAATTATAAATTATAAAACACGTGATCTGGCCCCTGATAAAAACAGCTATGGATTTCTGCCATGCTGTGCACAGACTGATTGCTGGCAACAGGTGAAAGGGGTGGCTCTCTGTGGATCATCCTAACAGTGGGGAGATGGTAGATGTGACGTGGACTTTAGCCAGAGGACAACACCTATGTGAGAGGCTTTTTCCTCTCCCTTCTGGAATGTTGGGCCCATCTTTGAAAAGTGTGAGTTAAGCCTTCTTGATGATAGAAGCTACATCTGAGCCTGCATGGTCTTGGCTGATGTTGAACCAAACACTAGATGTGTTGGGTGGAGAAGTTGGTGGGGGGACCTCCTGGCCACTGGTGAGAGCACAGGAGACAGGAGATGCGAAAACTCCTCAAATATCTCCTAGGCCATCAAGAATTGACACAGAAAGATCAGGAGAGCCGGACTGTGGTGAGAGAAGGAAGGGACCAGGGCTGGAAAGCGGCAGATGCCAGGAAACTGGGAGAGAAATCCAGGCTAGAGGGTGGGGTGGAGAGACTTTAAAGAGCTTCGTGGAGTGATGGAGAATATGGGGCAAGAGAAGAGCCAGAGAGGCTGGACAGGAGGAAGCGGTGGTGGTCAGTCACAGAGGTCCCAATGTGGGCAGGCACAGTGTGCCACGGGCAGGTGCTTTCCGTTCAGGTAGAGCCTAAGCTCTGCTTCCCCTTCAGAACTACCCCCCCCCTTTTTTTTAAAATACATTCTGCTCTCTTGATATTTTTTTATTATCTCCTCAAGCCAGAATTCTGAATAGCTTCTGGACCTCCCCCCTTTTCTTCATTCAAACACACCCTCTCCTCCACGCCATTGCTTCTCTACCTCCTATTATACTAACAGGTTGGCCTATAGCCTCTTGGAGCGGGGATCATCTACTTGGCTGAAGGGATATTTATTTAAATGTGAATTCTAAAGAGGGGTCATCCGAGAAACCTTTAGAATAATGTCTAACTAGTTGGGGACTGTGACCTAGCCAGACTGGCTCATAACATTGGTCATGACTCAAGAGAATTAGACTGTCCAATGGTTGTTGAGACAAACCTCACCAAAGGTTAGGGGACTCCTAAGGAATTCTCCTGCTCTTTTAAAAATTACAATTTTATTTATTTATTTTATGCGTTTTGCCTGCATGTTTGTATGTGCACCATGGGCCTGCATGGTTCCTCTAAGGTCAGGAGAGAATATTGGATCCCCTGGTACTGGAGTTACAGATGGTTGTGAGCCATCCTGTGAACGCTGGGTATAGAACACGGGTCCTCTGCAAGAACAAGTGCTCTTAACCACTGTGCCATCTCTCCAGCTTAATAATCCTGTTCTTTCTCATGACCTGTGTGGCGGCTTTTGACTGCCTCCATCTGAGCTGCTCATGGCATGGCAGAGAAGAGGAATCAGGGGATACTTTCTCTCTCACCTTAGAGCTGAGCCAGCCTTCTCGACGTGTTAGGTGGGTTCAAAGAGCAGGTGCTGCAAGAACAAGCCCAAGGCACCCACTTACCAAACCTCCTGTGAGCATTCTGTAACACAAAATAATGTGCATTGTGAAAGCCAATGCCCAGCTGAGTAAGGGACCTGACATCTAAGGGTTACAGATGAATGTCCAGGAATAGCTTGTTCCTGCCCAAAGGGGACCTCTTATCTGCCACTGTCTTTTCCGCTAAGCCAGCACTCTGTCTAAAATGACCCTTTTCAGGTGTATGTGGTGTGTGTGTGTATGTGCATGTTCATGCATGTGTGTATTTGTGTTTGTGTGTATGTTCATGAATATGTATATTCATGTGTGTTCATGCATGTGTATATTCATGTGTGGTGTGTGTGTGTGTGTGTGTGTAGGTCTGAGGTTGGTGTTACTTGCTTTTCTCATTCATTCTCCACCTTATTCACTGAGACAGGGTTTCTCAGTTGACCCTAGGGCTCATCAATACTCCAAGTCTGGCCAGCTGGGGACCCCATGTCTCTACCTTCTGATTGCTGGAATCCAGGTGACTGACACATCCACCTGGAATTTATGTGGGCTCCGAGGGCTCCTAATCTCAGTCCTAACACCTAAAACACCTGTATGGCAGGTGTTTTAACAAGTGAACCACCTCCCCAGCTCCTAAGCCTTTTCCCTTCCTTTTCTGCCTTCCTCCACATCCTCCAGCATCTCTCCCATTTGTGCACCATCCCGTCTGTAAGGGCTCCACTCCCTCTAACCTGAGCTCCAAATATAATTTAGTTCCCTGAGCATCTGCACCACAGGCCATGGGATTTTTAGCTCAGATATTGTCATAGTTTTCATGCTTGAGGCTGAATACCGACAGCTTCTGAGTCAGGCATGCGCATGTGGTTTGTTTAATTTTCAATAGGCATTCATGGCCATCAATTAGAAGGTGGGAGAGTTTGCCAGAATATCTGGGTTTCAGGTTTCTCTAGGGAGAGTCACCAGCTCTGACACACAGCAGAGGGGCAGAGACTGGCCTCGGGGACGATTCCGAGAGCTGAGTTGCAGGGCTGTTCCCTTGGGTGGGAATCTTCTCTCAATGCAATGGGGACTCAGCTGTTCCTGCATCTTTCTGAGACCAAGGCAGGTGTCCTTCATTCCTAGACAATCCTGTCACCTTTCTTTCTGTAGAGACAACTGTCCTCATGATCACAGTTTAGCATGAGGGAGAAAACAAAGGCAGGTTTGGAGAACAGCCCATTCTCTGCACACCCTGCTGAGCTCATTGGGGTTCCCGCTTGCTCCTGTTACCAGGGTGTGCCCCCCACAGAAAGACAAACTCTAAATGAGGTCAGGAAACTGTGGGCCACGGCCATTAAAAATGAGTGTCAGGGAAGCTGGGATTCCCCCAGGTTCATCCTTATCTCACCCCTCCCGTTCGACTGCAAACTTCTCTGCTGCCCACAAGTGACTACTATAAAGCCTGGAAAGCAGTTGAGTTTCCAGAGTCCCTGATCCTGTGTGTGGATAAACAGAAGATGGCAGGCTTTCCTGTGCATAGATGGACTGGTGACGGGCAGAGGAGAGGGGTACCTGACTACCATGCTCTGCTGGTTTGGAGGTCCTGTCATGCCTGGGGGTTTCATTGTCTCCCCTTAACAGCAGCTCAGGGCTATGCACAGAGGCTAGGGATGCACCCCATATTTAGGGCAAGTGCCTTTCTGCACCTGTTCTACGCAGAAGCTGAAAATTTCTCTGTCTCTTGCACAGTCATTCAGGGAGCCACCATGAGCTGCTATCTCGCTCTCTCCTTTTAGCCCCGTGTTTCTGAATCTCCGGCTCCCTGAAGTCCGGGGACAGTTAACCTAGCTGAGGCTCTGAGCTTGTATCAGACCCAGCAGACCCTCACTTTCTTCTGCAACCCCTGTCTGTTCATCAGAAATGTAATATGAAAGAGACTGGGGTGGGATAGGAGGATAAGGGTTTGGGGTATAGATGGGGTGGGTCTCTGTCTTCCTGCCTCAAGATCCAGACTTGAGAAACCAAGAGATTTGAGCTAATCCACACGAGAAGAGCTGGAACGGATTGGTGAAACCAACCAAATGACACCCATGGGAATGACTGCCTGGAAGGAACAGGGAATCTAAAGCCAGTTAATGTGAGCCAGGTTAAACTCGAGCTGAACCTATTTATTTCTTAAATTATAGAATACTGTCTGAGTTGAACTCATAGATGAACTTTGCAGATTTGACTCCCTAGCTCTTCCTCCAGGGAGAACAGACCTGGGGCCCATCTGCTCCACGCAAAGGCATGGATGTGAGGGTGAACAGGTTGCCTGGGCCCAATGGAAAACAGTGTTTCTGCGCTTTCAGACAGATAGAGGCTTCTGTCTTTTGTGCAGTGCTGGGTGGGGAGGATGTTCATATTCTCAGTACAGAGGAAAGTAGAAGACAAAATCGCAGCAAAATGGAACAAGTGGAGACCAGTTAAATGTCTGTTGCATTGTTAACCCAAATGGGAATGTTTTATTCCAGATGTTATATACAGCTGTTGGTGACAGATAATAGAGTAAGGTCAATGTTCACAATGGTGCAGCTTTTCAATCATCAGTCTGACTTCTGTCTATCATCTGTCTGTCTCACTATCCATCCAGCTTCTATCTGTCTGTCTGTCTATCTATCTATCTATCTATCTATCTATCTATCTATCATCTATCTATCTATCTATCTATCTATCTATCTATCTATCTATCGTCAATTCCTCTGTCTCTTATCTACCCTGCCTCTCTGTCATCTGTTTATCCATCCATCTATCTAGGTTCTATGTATGTGTCTACAGTACATCATCTACCTTTTCATCCTTCATCCACCTTTCTTCTCATCCCAGCACTTGGGCAGCTTTGCTTGTCTGTATCTTTTGACAGGAGCTGGAGGCCTCAGACGGAGTCTTGTTTCCATGAAGCTCTTCCACCCTGACAACACTCTGGGAAAGCTCTAAACTTAGCTGGCACCCCACAGTTCTGCAGCCCAGCCAGAGGGCTTTATTGAAGAAGTAGAACACAACCTTGCACTGTTTTCTCCCTATTTGATGGTAGACCTCAGCGAGGTCTGGAACGTGCAGGCCCCTGCTGCAGGTGCCCCAGGCTATTCATGGGTGCGGAGTAAAGGTGCCTATCCACTGCTACCTATGGAGCATACGGAAACCTTGCATAGTAATGATTTAAGTGGGCAACTTAGCCTGCCAGGTAGGTGACTCCACAGCTCAGGTCCTGCTTCTGCAGCTGACAGCCATCAGTCTCTGCCTGCTGTTCTCCTATGCCTTACCTATGCAGGCAGGGATTAGTGCCCTCATAGCTCACTGGGCACTGCCCTCTTGAGCTCCAGGGCAAAGGGGCACAGTCACCTCCTACAGAGCCAGACAGGCTTCCTTCTCCTGTACCTCTAGTCACAGAGTATCCATCCTTTGTCTCTGCAAACAGCCTGTCTTCAAGTGGTTCGACTTTCTGCTCTGTCCTTCTCTCCTGCGCATTGAGAGAGAGAGAGAGAGAGAGAGAGAGAGAGAGAGAGAGAGAGAGAGAGAGAGAGAGCTGTGTTTGCCTGTGATGGACAGGCTGAGTCAAGCTGCCGGGGATGCACATTCTGGCTTCTACTCAACCTCTCAGGCCCCTGTTTCTTCTGCATTACAGAACCATGGAGGGACAGGAAGGATCTCCATAGGAGCTAGCATTCTTATCATTACTTGCTAGATCATCATAGCGACCGCAAATCCAATACTGCAAGGAGGATTTCATTTTCTCAGAACTGATTCTTGTACAATACTAATATTTTATGAATGTTTGGAATATGTTAAACTAAGGATTAAAACTAAATTTGTAACACATTCTAGGCACACTATATTCAAGTATTATAGAAATGTGAGCAAAGGAACTGAGGATGCTCAACCCTAAGTAGGATGCCTTAATCATATCCCTCCGGCCATGGCTTGGAGACTTCACCACCATGGTAGACTGTACCCTAGAACGCTGAGCTGGAATAAACTCAGTTAAGTCAATTAAGTTGTTTCATGTCAGAAATTTTGTCACAATAAGAAGCAAAATAGTCAACACAGTGGGTTTTTCATTTTGGATTCTGTATGAAGTTTTCACGATGTCCTTTGGCGTTTACAGTCCTAACGATGTCCTTTGGCATTTACAGTCCTAACGTGGCTCAAGGGGAAGAGTATGTAGGTGTGGAACATCTTTTAGAACATTTGGGCATCTCTGCCCTTCTCCTCCCCAGGATTCAAATCTCACCTTGGACAGGAGCCCCACTGCTCCCTATTGCTCTGCCCTGCTAGTGACACCAGCTAAGGTTGCCCCTCGGGTCCACCTTCCTGGTTTTGTTTCCATCACTGTGACAACATACCCTGACCAAAGGCAACATAGGGGAGAAAAAGGTATATTTGTCTTAGAATTCTAGTCTGTCATTGAATAGAACGAAGGCAGAAACTTAAGCAGTTAACAGTCAAGAGCAGGGAGCAATGAATGTATCTTTGCTTTATGGCTCTCATCTTCCTTCCTGTTGTCTTATATAGTCCAGGACGCTCTGCCTAGGGAATGGTGCTACCCACAGTGGGCTGGGTCAGTGAACAATCGAGACATCATTTCACAGATGTGCATACAGGCCAACCTGATCTAGACAACACCTCGGCTGAGACTCTCTTCTCTGGTGACTCTAGGTTGTGGGAACTTGCCAGTCAAAACCAACCAGCCCAGGCAGTGATCAACGATACCCGGGATCACAGGGCTCCACAAAGGAGTCTTGCCTAGGATTTAGAGTCTATGGTTTCCCATTATCTGAAACCCTTTCTTTCAAAGCATAGACTCTGTCCTCTGCATTTTCTTGTGGGGACTTGAAAAGGTGTTTCCTTTCTGTTACTGTAATGAAACATTCTGACCAAAAGCTACCTGGGGAGGAGAGGGCATGTTTGTTTATATGACTTCCATGTCACACTCCATCAATGAGGGAACTCAGGGCAGGAACTGGGAGCAGAAGCCATGGATGCTTGGGCTAGCTCACTGTCTTGTGAAGAGTTAGCTTTCTTACACAGCCTAGGCCTACCTATCTAGGGAATGGTGCTGCCACAATGGACGGAGATCTCATACATCAATCATTAGTCAAGGCAATCACTTAAAGACAACACCCCCAAGCTGGCCTGATCCGGGCAATTCTTCAATTGAGGCTCTCTCTTCCCAGGAGACTGTAGGTTGTATCAAGCTCATGATAAAAAATCAGCCTGCAGAGCAGGACTCCCATCTCATTATCAAACGGTCATTAAGTCTCCTGATACCTTTCTCTCTCTCTGGATCAAAGACCTTCCTCTGGGGGAAGATGGCAGATGCTTCCCCGTGTCACCCCAAAATTAAAATCGAGATTCGGCAGCCATTCTATAAGAAGGATAGACCCAAAAGACCAACAATGCAAAATTCCCGGTTGCAATAGCAACGCCTCTAATTCGGAGTTGCACACGTCTTGTCGTCATTTCCCTGATTAAATTTAGCTTCAGCTTATCAGAGGAGGGGAACCGGCTTCTGGCTGCGTGCTAATTATTCACCACTGTCTAATTAATGAGATTTTCTGCTGTACTCAGGGGCTTGAGTCACAGCAGGTATGATATACATAGATACGCTCTAAGTATGATGTGCAAAAGATGGTAGCTCCAGGCCTCACATCAGTACCAGAGGGGATTCAGTCCTAGGCCATCATGCAAAAAGCTTCTTTTCTAACATTGGGTTTCCAAAGAAGAAACACACGGCAGCCCTCTACTGATCACAAGGTGTCTATCTACAACACGTAGCACTTTCTTTCGTGAACTTTAAATTGATACATCTCAGACGACGTAGGGCATAGAACACCTGCTCTGGCGCAGACCAGGTACGTGCGTTTTTTTCTTCTAGACTGTCAATACCACTTGTAGTTGATGGACTATGAAGTCCAATCCAATAGACTGTTTCCAGCTCAGAGATGTTAGAGAATCGGAAAGTTTCTACCTGAAGATGCTGGAAACTCGAAAGACATTACACCTGCCTCTGGGCTGCCAGGAGGGGATACTCGTCAATAAACACTTGTTCCATCAGGTGTATCTTACCCTCAGGTGTATCTGGCTCTCTCTGCCTTGGGGCATTTGGCAAATGACAAATATGAGATAGAGTCTTATGAAAGCAACCTGTTGCACATCACACACGTGTGTGAGCCACGAGACTATTATCAGAGACACCATAGGAAGAAATGACGGCTTTGATCCATTGTAGCCCACTAGATGCTCAAGCTTTAAAATTTCATTTTTGATTTTTATGTGTGCATATGATGGGTTTGTATGTGTGTGTGAGTGCATCACATATGTGCCAAAGCAATTGTATTGTGTGGAGGTCAGAGGCCAACCTTGGGTATCGGTTTTTGCCTTCTACATTGTTTGAGCACGCTGCCGAGTTCAGCAGGCTTGCTGGACTCCTATCTCTGCCTCCCGTCTTGCCACATGAGAACTGGGATTCACGCAGCTTTATGTGAATGTTGGTTGGGTTATTTACCTTTGAGTCTTCTTCGCAGCCCAATAAATTGGAGTTTTAATCAAACCAGTGCTTATTCAGGCATTCATCACTTTCCTTCATTCATTCAGAATCTCATTACTATCAAGCAGCTGCCTTGTCTCAGGTTGTCTGTTAGTGAGAGTAGATGAGTAACACATGTCCCAGTCTAGAATCTCTCCAAATCATGAGGGTGGCTCCATGCTTTGATCTACTGAGGACCAGGCCATTCTATGCACAGCAAGGGCATAGCCCGCCTGATACCTAAGTCTGTGGAAAGACTCATTGGCAAAAACAAAAAACAAAAAACAAAAAAAAAAACCTCAATTAAAGCTCTTGAGAATGTCTATGATTTGATCATTCAACTCCAACTTTGGTTTGCAGGACTTTGCAGGCCTTGGCGGCAGGTTTACAATCTGCCGTAGCTTGGCCCTGCTACCTCCATGAGGCCTGTTCTTGTTCCAACCAAGCTGCCCCAGAACCCTAATTTACTGTCCTATTGTTATTCTTTCCCAGAGAACACAGAGAACATGGGGGAGGCTTGAGGGTCATGCCTGTCTCTACGAGAGAGCTCAGTTCTCTTGCTTTTCCGATCAGTTGTCGTCTCTGCAGCCCCTTCCCTTCCTATCGACTGGGATAAGCAGGAAGATACAGCACAGTTTTAAACATCACCCATCAATTCAGCTCCTGAACCTCTTCTGTAATTTCCCACCAGCCACCTCTGAAATAACTCTCCTTTTTTATGTGGAAGCTTGGGGAAAATCTACTACATAGGAAGTGTATGGGCATCTAGTACATAGGAAGTCTATGGGTGTCTCTTCACCTAGGTGAGGGGAAGGTGGCATGATGAATGGGAAGCAAGGTTTCCCTCCATATAATCCTAGTCCCCTGTGTGACAGCCATCAGGGATGGCTCTCAGTATCCTCTTTCCTTGTGATTTCTCAGATAAGATTCCTTTCCTAAGAAATGCTGATAGGCCGCGCATACAGCAGGAAGCCCAGGGGAATCTGTAAAGAAAGATGCTGGAAGGCCTGGAAACAGGAGCATTGCCTTGGAGGCTCCAGGATAATCAGGAAGGGTGGTGATGCTGTGAAGAATGCACAGGAAGTGATGTCAGACAGGTACAGGGCCAAGAAGGTATATGGGAGACAGAGTGAGTTCCCGAGACAATTGCAAGCCATTTGCCTTCACTTATTAATACTAAAATTTACCTTGAGGGAATTGGGAAGCCACAGAAGAACCAAGCAGAGAACTAATGTGACCTATTTTAAAATTAATAAATTATTTTAAAGTTCTCTATTACCTATGTGTATATGTATGCATACATATGTACATATGAGAGTTGGTCGGAGGACCACTTGCAGGAGGCAGTCCTCACATTCCACCGTATAGGACCCAGGAGTCAAACTCAAGTCTTCGGCCTTAGAAGCAAATACTTTGACCCATTTGGTCATCTCATCAGCTCCTGATGCACGTTTTCAGAGGATCCCATTGAGTACTGGGTTGAGAACAGGTTTTGGAACAGGGCACGAAGTCAAAAGCCATTATATCAGAGAGAGTGCTCATGGAAAATTTATGTGTCCATCCAGCTCTGACCATATATATCCTAGTTCTAAATAATTAAACCTAGGAAGAATTTGTGCAGACATTCTTGTAATTAAGAACACTGCTAAAGGCCTGTTCCTACCTAGGAGTGAATTTGCAAGTGATCGAAGTAACTAATAGATTCATTTCCCAACATGAGGCAAAATCTAAATTTATTACGACAATCATATCCATGCTAAAATTCAAGAAATGGAGGGAGGCACAACAAGTCTAGGCATTGTCCACTAATTACTGTTGTTTATAAACAACAGGGTCAACATTGCTTGTGTGTGTATGTGTGTGTGCGTGTGTGTGTATGCATGTCTGTGTTGGGAGGAGGCAGAAGTAGATGCTGAGTGTCTTTTTCAATTGCTCTCCACCTAATTTTTTTTTTGAGACAGGGTCTCTCACTGAACCTGGAGCTTCCCAGTTCAGCTAGTCTGGCTGGCCAGTAGGATCTGAGGATCCTCCTGTTTCCTTTCCCCAGCTCTGGGATTACAGGCCTGTTCCCCCAGGTTAGGGTTGCCACATGGGTGGTAGGAAGATTGAACTCAGGTTCTTAGACTCGCACTGCAAGCTCTTTACCCACTGAGTCATCTCCCCAGCCCCAGGGCCAGGGTTTAAATCTGGGCAATCCAACTGAAGAGCCTCCAACCTCCAGCACTTTGGGTTTCTTCCACATCACATAGCCCCATGAGATACAGAAGGGCTGCATTTCATATGAGGACACACTCTACAATTTGCTGCCATCTCTACCACCCCCTTCCATCCTAACTCATGTAAATGTTCATTTGCCTTTGATGTTCTTTCGGCCTGATATCCCTGGCCTTAAGTCTCTGAAACTCCTGTGATAAATTCTGTAGGTGAGGTGGTATGGGGAGGTGACGTGGCTTCTTTCTAGGTTCCAGACGACAGAAAGGTTTCATCTCCACAGGCTCAGGGCTGGTAATGTTGAGGATTGTCAAATCTATGACTAAGCACTATATAGAAAGATGCTCTGTGTTCACTCAGCTGGTGATGTCTGCCATGAGTATGGTACTGGGAGGTGTGTCCTGAGTGAAGTTTGTCTCTGTGGATGATGCTCTAGGCTAATTTAGAAGGTAGGGAAACATTAGGCCTTTTATGGTCTGTAAACGGAGACTGCACTTTCCGTTCCTGGATACCCAGACCCAAATAGTAACACATAAACTATATTAATTGCAACACTAGCCACTGGCTTAGGCACATTCCTAGTTAGCTCATACATCTTAATTAACCCATTTCTATTAATCTGTCTAAAGCCATGAGGCTGTGGCTTACGGTTAAGGTTCTGGCGTCCTTCTCCTTCACCACTTACATGGCATCTCCTGACTCTGCCTTCTTTCTCCCTGCATTCAGTTTAGTTTTCCCACCTAGCTATATTCTGCCCTGCCATAGGCCAAAACAGCTTCTTTATTAACCAATGGAAATAAAACATATTCACAGTATACAGAGGGGAATCCCATATCAATGATCCACTTTATCTCATTTTCTATGTTTCCATATTTCCCCAAAAGGTGAAGTCTCTGTTTGTCTTTACTTGAATTATTGAGGAAAAAATATATTCCTGGAAATTGATATGCTCCAATGTAAGCATTGGAACAAACTCACTTTAACAAAGAAATTGCAAGAAGAGATAAATATTCAACTAATTATGTGCTTTCTTTCTTTCTTTCTTTCTTTCTTTCTTTCTTTCTTTCTTTTTTTTTCTTTCTTTTTTGTCAAGTTGACACAAGTTAGGTCATCTTGGAAGAAAGAACTTCAAGTAAGAAATGGACTCCATCAGAACGGCCTGTGGGGTATTCTATCACTGTGGAAAGACCCAGTTTACTGTTGGAGTGCCACCCCTGGGCAGGTGGTCCTGGGTTATATAGGAAAGCAGGTTGAGCCAGCCATGGGGAGTAAGCCATTAAGAAACATTTCTCCATGGTCTCTGGTTCAGTTCCTGCCCTGGCTTCCCTCAGTGGCCTATGTAGACCAGATAATTCCTTTCCTCCGCAAGGGACTTTAGGTCAGAGCACTCTATCACAGCAGTGGAAGCCTATCTGGGACATCCACGGGCCTGAGGTCTTCCTGAGTGAACTGCAGTATCTGAGGCAGTTTGATGCGGAAATGAGCCCTCCCCCTCCCGCCTCCCAGGAGACAGTGTCCTCTCAGAGTTCTTGAGTAGGGATTTCCCATGAAGAACTGGGTCAAAACTGGGCGGATGGGACACAGTTTCTATCGCTGCTCCCCAGCTTTCTCTGGTATTGGTTGTGATTCAGGACAAACATTTTTAAGGCTAGTGACACTTGGAGTTGAAGTATGTTTCACATCTACTTTGCCACCACAGCACGGAGCAGCAGAGACAACAGCAAATGCAGGGCTGAATTATGTTTTCTCGTGCTACAGTGAGCAAATATCCAACAAAACTCAGTTTTAAGAGGTGAGGGTTTATTCTGGCCCAAGGCTTGAGGAGATACATTCTGTCATGGTAGAGAAGGCATGGTGACAGGAATGGGAAGCAACTAGTCATTCTGTGTCCCCAGTCAAGAAGCAGAGAGCAAAGAACCAGGGAGTGAGACTTGAGCCATATTTAGCTTTTCCCCCTTAGACATTTATTATTTACTTATGCATAAGCGTGTTTGTCTGACTGTGCACGTATGGGCACAGCATGCAGACGCTGTGGAGGTCAGAAGAGGGTGTTGAATCTCCTGGATCTGGGGTTACAGGTGGTTATGAGCTGCTTGAGGTGCATGCTGGGTACCAAACTCTGGTCCTCTACAAGATCAGCAACTGCTCATACCCACTAAGATATTTTTCCAGGCCCTGGGGCTGGGCTATAAAAACCTCAAAGTCTGTCCTAGTGACCCTCTTCCTCCAGGGAGGCTCTACCTTTGAAAGGTCCCACAACCTTCTAGGTGAGCATCCAACCATTTGTGAGACCAGGTGTTCAATAACTTGACCCTACAGGGAAAGGTTCATATGAAATCCACAGCAAAAGGATGCCAGTTTTGTTCCATGGCAAAAATGGCTTTCCAATGCCCAGCTTGGGAATGGGGACTGTGAAGGTTCTATCATCTCTGTGATGTATCGACACCCTGCTGAGCCTCACGTACCTTATAGGAAATATAAGAATAAAATGTTTCATGGTGTGGTTGTGAGGATGAAAAAGTAGATGCTTATTTGCTATGAAGTGAGTTTCCAGCAATTAAACAGCCACTGTATCAGTTTTCATTATTTTATTGATATCTTTGTCTCCCTTTATTCTCCATAAAATCTGGGTCAAATGGTCAGATAGCAGCTCTGAAATTGCATATGAAATTTAAAAGCTGTTGGACAGGTAGTTGCAGAGAGAGAAGATTCTCATAAGGGTCACAGAGTGGGGAGGAATGTGTTCTTCCAAGGGAGAGATTAAAATGATTCAGTGTTACCAGATCACTCCTGAAAAAGTCTCTCCATTCAGTGTTCTCATGGGATGTTAGGATTCAGAGGCAAACAGAATCCAACCACGTGCAAACTTGCACAGCCTAGCTTCTCTTTCCCTTTCTTCTCATCCCCACCTTGTGTATTTGCTGAGTATGCCCTGGATGGGAGGGAGACATGCATGGTAGACTCCTGCATTCAGCGGGTGATCCTCCCCATCCTGTAGTCACAGGTTGCATATTCGTGCTGGAGGTGTATTTAAAAATGACCACCCTTTGTGGCTGGAGAGATGGCGCCCTGGTTAAAGTATTTGCCTCCCAAGCATGAGGACCTGCACTTGATCCTTAGACCCTGTGTAAACAGCTACACACAGTAGCTTGCACTTGTCTTCTTATGACTAGTGAGCCCCTGGCAAGCCTGCCTACCAATTTCGTAATCTCTTTGTTCTAGAGAGAATTTCTCTTTCAAGAAACAAGGAATGGCATGTGAAGTTGACTTCTGGCCTCCACACAAATGTGTACACAGGTACACATCATCCGCAAACACAGAAACACAGAAACCACACACACACAATGAAAAAGTGTATATAGTATCAAAGTGTCTTCCACCAATAGATTAGTGCAGCTCTCAGATCTCAGAGATGTCTCTTTGCACAGTGGGTGGTGGTCAACGCAGAAAGTCATAACTGGTCAGAGTGCAGAGCATAGGTGTCAGCAGAGACATAAACAGGACATCTGTATCAATCAGCCACCCTCCAAGGTGCAGGGATCATCTTGAAAGAGAGATTAGATTGTAAAAGCCAGAGGTCAGGAGGACCACAGCTAACCAATGTCTTCTGCACATGACAGGACCACTACACTCATGACCACAGCAGCTGTGATTGCCCACACAAGATCAAGTCAGTAAATACACTATCATGGAGGAAAAAACGGGTCATGATCCCTCATACCATAGCTAAGGAGCCTTTTATAGCTGGTGGCTCCTGTGGGAGGGAGAGTCCATTTTCTTTAAGGGTGTGTTCCTGGATAGGTCAGTCAGGCCCTGGTGGATGGCCACATAGCAACGAGTACATGACCATCACAAATCGGGTTAAAAAACTGTTGAATTAAAAAGAATATATACATACATATATATGATGTTCTCCAGGAATTAATAAACACCCTGTGCCTAACGGATGAAAGACTGTCTATGAGGATGTCAGACAAATTCATCACTCCTGCCAGATGGAAGACGTCGAGAGACACTCGTCTTCTGCATTGATGTGTCAAGCATCACATAGAATGTAAAGGTGATCAGCCATCCCTCCAAACTGTCTCCCTGTGTTCCTTGCTGCTGCTGACAGAGGAGGTCTTCAGAGGAGGCAGCAGGCACTCCTGGGGAGACACAAAACCCTGCACTGCCCCATCCCTGGCTGGAGAGTTAAGGAGGGGCTGTAGGGAGGACAGTGCGGAGTATAGAGCCTTCCAACTGAGAAGAAACTAATGAGCTCTGTCCCTCCTGGTGGCATCTCTGTGGCTGTTCAGTGATTGGAAGTCCAGTTGGATGTGTGTGTGTGTGTGTGTGTGTGTGTGTGTGTGTGTGTGTGAGAGAGAGAGAGAGAGAGAGAGAGAGAGAGAGAGAGAGAGAGAGAGAGAGAGAGAGAGAGTCCTTCAGCAGGCTGGTACCTTCTGTTCTCCCCAGGAACAAGGCTACTGAGCAGACGAGCTGGTTCTTTGAGCCCCAACTCTAAAGCACCCACTGAGGTACTGAGTGCTCTCCTGAAAGCCCCACCCTTTTCTGTTCCTCACAGGCACCTGGTTGGCTTGTTAAGTGGCGCACTCCGGTCCCCAGCTCCACACTTCTCTTCTCCCGGCAGGTTGTCCTTCTCCTGGGACAAAGGTGTCCACAAAGCCCTGCCTTGGGGGAGTATCACAGCTTTGTTCCATGGTCTCCTGCTGGTGAACATCTCTGGGGAGGGGCCAGGGTGGGCCTGAAATCTCTGAGCTGCTCTGACATGAGTGAGTGTGGTCTGTGCCCAACTAGGACTGGCTGGAGCTGAGCCCCCTTTGCCGCTACCAGTAGACATGGGTGAGCAAAAGGTTCATACTGGAGATGAATACTTGACCCTATGAGCAGTGCAGACTCTTGAAGGAGGTGGTAAGCTCCCATCAGCTGACTTCCCACACGCAATTGCCCTACTCTGATGTTTCCTGCATTCTGTCAAGATTCCCCCAGTCCCCACATCCATCCCCCACTGAGTGACTACAGGGGACTTTCTGATTGTACTGCTTTACTTTGGGGGTTTCAGCTCAGAGATCTGCCCAGGGGTTCCTGCTCCAAATGCATCTTTGAGATGATGTGGATTGGAACTGCTTGTGTTTGGGGATCCCTGGGATGTACTGATTTGCTCAAGGATGAGAGGCAACCTGAATACTTATGATTAGAATACACTCCAGGCTTTACGTAGGAATGTTCTGGAAGGCACACTTCTTCCTGTGGGCTATGAGCTGGCTCAGCAGCACCCACAAGGATGGGAGGCTTTTGTAAGAGTAGAGGTCAGAGCCTGCAAGATGGTTTAGCCAGTAAAGATTCTTGTCACTAAACTGGGTAACTAGAGTTTGATCCCTGGGACCCAAAATGTGAACTGACATCCCCAAGTTGCCTCTGACCACCCCAACAACTTCCATGATCTAGGCATACCCCCATGCAAAAAAAATGGATATAAATGTAATAAAATTCCATTCCCTGAGTTCCCACTGGGATTTGTCTCTAAGGCATGTACTGGCTTCTTGGGATCCTATTCTCTTCAGATGTAAGCCTTGCTCAACCTAGATGTAGTTGGGGGGGGGGCTTGGACTTTCCACAGGGTGGGATGCATGGCCCTCTCTTAATATTGGAGGGGGGTTGGGATGGGAGGATCTGAGGAGGGGGTGGGAGGGGAGGGGAGGGAGTGGGAATTTGGATTGGTATTTTTTAAGTAATAAAATAATAATAATTTAAAAAATTAATTTCACAAAAATAAATGTAATAAAATGTTTAAAATAACAAAAACCATACAGATAAAAGAGTAGAGCAGAAAGAAGGAAAATGACGCGGGGGGGGGGGTTGAAAGAGAGGAAGGGAGAAAAGAACTGAGGAGTGCGAGGGAGACAGAGAATGGATATCTGGTACTGTATCTTTACATTCTCAACAGAATCCACTTCAGCAGCCCAAACTCAGACCCTTTCTATCGTCTATGTTGGTGTGTGTGTGTGTGTGTGTCTGTGTAAATAAGTTTGCATGAGCGGGATTTCCCATAATTTCCAACCCTTGAATGTTACACTGGATGTTATTGCTAATATCAGAGATACTTCTGGGTAATCCATGTTTTCTAAAACAATAAACCCCAGGCATTCTCGAAGTCCACAGCTGGGGAGATCATGGGGGCAATAATGGGGCCCTTATGTCATTTACAAAACATTCTGAGTGAGTTTGCCTGTGGATTTCCCAAGAGGAGGCCCATGATGCACTTGGAGGAGACCCTAATGAAGATGAAGAGGGAGGCCCAGAAGGGAGAAGGCGCGTCTACCCGGGTGGGCTGATGCTGCTCTAAGGATCCTGAATGACACCGATGTACCACCTGTTCCAGGTGACTGTCACCATCTGTGATGTAGAGAGTGGCACAGCGGCAGCTGGGGAGGTCAGGGGACTGGAGCATTGCCTCGTGTGCCAGCCGCAAAGACTGGCGATAGATGTGAAACAGAATGTAGGGTCTGCCATTTTTCCTTGTGTCCTCTGCATCTCTGAGAGTGGCTCAGGAGTCTTTCCCAGGAATGAATGGATAGAAGCCCCTTCCTTCTCTAGGCTCATCCCCGAATACCAAGGCTGCATCTCGGCTGCTCTGATTGGGTACTCTGTGTATCTCTGAGATGATGGCTGGACCACGAGGACCCAGTGCTGGCTGGCCATCTGGACTTGTTGATGATTGTTGCAGGCTGCAGATGCGACCGGTGTGCCCTGAGCATATTGACTTTGTGTCCTTTCTCTGCAATGCCCTTTGGGACCTTGTCTGTTTGGCAGACTGGTTAATATTGACTGTCAGGTTGGTGAGATGGCTCAGCAGGTAAAGATGCTCGTCCCCAAGCCTGACAGCCTGAGTTCTGTCTTAGTAACTCAAATGGTGGAAGGAAAGAACTAACCTCTGCAGGTTGCCCTCTGACCTTCTCACATACACATACACATCATAACATAATAAGAGTACATAATACATACATACGAACATATACACACAAATGATAAATATAATACAACATTAAAAATACTGATTGTCAATTTGACGGGATCTAGAGTTACTGAGAAGTCAGGCCTCTGGGCTTGGCCATGGAGGGGTTTCTAGACTGGGTTAATTACACTGAGAAAGCCTACTCTGGACGTGGGCATCACCGTTCCATGGTGCCGAGCGCCAGCATTCATTTCTCTCCTTCCTGGCTGTTCATGGAATGTGACCAGCTGCCACTGTTGCCATCAAGATTTCTCCACCACGACAGACTGTCCATTTACGTTGTGAGCCAAAAGAAGCCCTTCCTTCCTTAAGTGGCTTTTTTTCCCCACTGGGCCACCGTAACTAACACAACATCCTTTCTGTCTTAGTTTAAGCCCCTCCCCCGAGGTCAGTTTTGTAACTTCATTAACTGTTTCTTGTTTGTTATTACAGACAGTCCAGCTGAAGGATGCTCCCCCTTAGGATTCTTTGACTCTATGAGAGTGGGGAAGTGATACACACTCAATAGAAATATTACTTTAAATGTTAATTTTGATTTTTTTTCCGGGGCTGGCAGTCGGTTCCATGGTACTCTACTGATGCTGTGTGTTTCCTTTTCTGCTGTCACAGGGTCTATAACTCATTTTCCACAGGGCACTGTTTCATTGGTACATTGACTTTATAAGGTGGCCAATCTGTTCCATGAAATATTGAGCACTCTTTTACAAGACAGATAGAGTTTGTGTTCCAAGGTTCTGCCCAACTGTGAACTGATGCGGACGCTCAGGGAGGCGGGGGCAGGGCAGGCTGCTCAGGTTACAGTACTAAATATGTTTTAACTCAAGATGCTCTTGACTTAATGACAGTGAGAGAGTTAAAATGAAGCTACTTCCCCTAAGGATTCCTAGCTAAGAAGTGTATTGTTGAACAGTATCAAAGCACTGGTAACGTCAATTGCCCTCATGCTAAGAACCCTTTTAAAGCTTATTTTTCCTTTACGTAAGCTATGATGTTGGAGGCTGTGATGGTTAGGCTCCCTGATTGACAACTGCCAGACTCCTTGGTGCTCTGGATGACTCGCTTCAGCAGAGGACTATCAGTTGAGAGGTCAGCCTTCATTACAGCCAGCCTGCTTTGGACACTGCAAGACATTGAGGAAGCTACATAGCAACCACAGCTGCTTGCTGCCATTGCACAAATCTAGCTCCAGGGGGCACTGTCCCAGGCACAGCAGTTTAGGCAGTTTGAGCAAGAGCTTGCTGCTGTCACAAGCTTCAGTAGTCATACTACCCAGGCCAGAGGAGTACCAGAGGGAGCACTCTCTGTGGTTTCTTTTTGATTATATAAGGATATTGGACTCTTCCAGCCATTGCTGTGCAGCATTAGGCTCAACCAAAGGCTTCTCATAAGTAATGCTTTCCTGCCTATTTTCAGTCTTTAGTAGAACATAAGAAGCCGGTCATACAAAGTGGAGATGGTGCGGTGGTGAGGTAGTGGGAGGGAAAAGGTGGTGGAGGTGGTGGTGGTGGCAGTGGCTGCAGCTGCAGCAACAAGAGGGTGATTTCAAAGTTCCAGAGAGTGACTGGGGTAGAAATGGTGGGAAGCAGACGTGGTGGAGACAAGGAGGAACAGCAGAAGTAGAGGAAGGTGAGCGCGAAGAAAACCAATGCTGAAAAAAGGTAGAAAGACGGGGAAGAGTAGGCTCCGGTGGCCAAGCAGATCCCAGAGAACTGGCAACCCTTATGGGCTAGGGGTTTCAGACCCCGCCTTGTCAAGGACCATAGCACTACCTCTGCAGGAGCTGAGCCTCCCAGCTATTCAGGAAATGAAACACGAGCAGGAACTGCCTGCTGCTGCTGTTCCTGCTACTTAGCAAGCTGAGGGTTACACCAGCTGCCAAGTACTGGTGATTAAAGCCCAGATTAATAAGCCTCCGAACTGAGTCCTAACAGTTTAAGTCTCTGGCTTCTAGAGCCTAGAGCAACGGGTCTGTAGCTCTTAGGGCTTTGAGAAATGAGTCTCTGGGTCTGCCTTGGGTACTCAAGAGCCTAGGCCAACCAGCCCCAGTCCACCTGACCCACTCATGATTTCTGTCTGAGAGCACTAGCCCAGATGGCTGTTTGGAAGTGATGGGTCCTCAGGAGGTAGCTCCATCACCACTGGAGGGGCCGCTGTATGGCATTCACTTGTTCGCCTTGCAAGTATTTGTTTATTATTCATGACGTGCCGGGTATTGCAAAGGATGGGACTATAGCAATGAACAGAAGGAACCAGAACATCCTCCACTCATGGAGCTGATATTCCGATGAGAAAAATCAATGAACACGGTTATCTGTTTTGTGTACATGAACATATATATTATATCACATATATAATGCAATATATGAATAACTAAACATGATGTATATTATATAGGTACATATTTTATTATGTAATATGTATGAATAACTAAACATGATATGCATTGTAGAGGTGCACATTTCATTATGTATTTATATATGAATAAAGAAATGTAAGCAGGTGGGAAAAGCCATGCTGGGTATCCATGACAACTTTGCCCATGCTGGAAAGCCAAAGACTGTGGAAGCTAAGTGAGGGCACTGGCTACATAGTCATCAAGGGGAGAGCTAAGATGCTAAGATGGAAAGGGGTTCTTGCCCTCAAAAAACCCACAGAGGCACTGGGTGGCTGGAACGACAGAGGGTGGTGTGAGGTGTGGAGTGTGGGTTCTCTGAGCCAGAGGGGAAGCTGGTGAACGGTCCTCAGTCGATGAGTGGTGCTGTTGGCTGTCACATCTTGGCTGCTGCATTGAAGTAGATGTGGGGAAAGCACATGGGTATGGTTGAGTGTGGGGGTGAGGGGAGAGGGCCATTCCTTGATCTAGAATCCACAGTGTCCTGGACCAGGATGGGGCCTATCCCAGAGAAGAGCTGTTGAATGGGAAAGCCTGAGAAGGGATCCCCAGAATGATTTGCAGAAGATTCGATATGAGAGACAGAAAGGGAAATCAAGATAAGGTGAGACACTGGCCAGAGACACTGAAGGCCCGCCTGTATGTTGTAAAGAAGATTCTGGAAGTAGGTTGGAATGGCATGTTATGTAAAGCACCACACTACTGATCCATTCTCCTGTAAATCTGCCTCCTCACAGTTCTGGTTAAGTGTGCTGCCTGGTTTTTGGTGGTCCTGGCATCCTGAGAAGAAACTATCACCAGGAAAAAGTGGAGAGATATCTGTCACCATGGCTCTGACTGTGGAGTGGGTGACGGCAGCCACAAAAATCCACTCCCTCCTGCTGTCTGCAACCTTGCTGAGAGATTCCTGACCCAGCCAAACTGGAATCATTGGCCTCAGGCTTCTCCCGGTATGCCTTTGCCTTGAATCATTTCTGCTTTCAAGTTAAAAAGAGAAAGAAGAGTTTGGGAGGAAGGATGGGGTTTGGGGAGCGGAGCAGAGGGATGGGTATAGTGTGTGGTGTCCCTCCCTCATGTAGAGAGCCATGTGGGAGGGCCAGGGGTTGGGAGACAACTCCTCTCTCCAGTGGCTGATTTTGTAAATCAAAGTTAGTTATAATCATAAACTTTATGCCTTTATCGATCTCAAACAAGTCTGTAAATGCATCATGGAGCATGGCTGTATGTTCACCAGTCTGGGTCGTGACTCTCCTTCCCATTCTTTTACAGTCCAAATGGGTGGAAAGAAACCTCTATTGTCAGTCTGTGGAGGGGGTGTGGATGGCTTATGGTCCCCGCACCCCACTGCTGCCTCCCAGGGTCTGGGAAAAGATCAATGTCAGGCGACACAGACCCAGAAGAAAAGTCTCAAAGCCCAGGCATGGGCTAGAGCAGTGTTTTTTCCTCTTCAGTTTTGGGCTAGGAGACACTCCCGATTTAAGTGGCAGGAAACTCAGAATGGAAGGCACCCTGCAGATCCAGCTGGAGAGAACTACCCACACCCAGGCAACTATGGGTTTCTGCAGCGGAGAGGGACTGTCCACTTGCCTTAACCACGTCTTCGTCTGCTGACCTGCACTCCACCGAGTCCGACAGACCTTGCACTGTGCCATCTTCCTCTACCGAGATCACCTTCACAGGGACAGCCACCGTCTTCCCAGTGAGGATGGCTGTGTTCAGTATCTCTGCCTCCTGGAAGATCAAACACAAGGTCCATTACCTAACCTCCTAACGACCAGTCCCTTGAATGTGTGGATTGCAAATGGCTCAGCTTTTCACCTGGGCACAGGAAGCTTGGTTACCAGTGCTTGATTACCAGCCCTCTGCCAAGAGGCCATTTCTGTGAACACTTGGGTTTTGTAGGAGCATGTGATGGGACCAGTGATGGGGTAAATTCATAACCAACACTGTGTCTGGCAAACATGTATGAGTCTTATTATGTTTCCAGCACTCTTTTCAAGAGCCCTGCAAGTACTGACCCAGAAATCTTCACATCACTAGGTGAGACAGGCAACATTCCTGTTTCTTAGGTACCACAGAGAGGTTTTGTGATTTGCCCGAGGTCGCTAGGCCAAGGAGAAATGAGGGGGAGAGTTCAATTGGGAATTCCAGCTTCTGAATCCTGTACTGGTGACTTAAATCACTCTAACTTTATATACCATGAATCCAACTTAAAAGAGCTTAGATTGGTGATGCCACAAGGAAGACGGGAGTGATCTTGGTTGCTTCTCTCTGCCCTCCTTTCACTTCCTTCCAATTTGTCAGGCTTTTCCTGGGTTATAGCCTCTGAATGCTATTATGGCTGAAACCACACACCCACAGCTCCTCCCATGTAGTTCATGCATGTATAAAACTAACTCCCTCGCTCCTACAAACTCATGAAAACACACATTTTGCCACCAAGCTCTCAAGCTCTTCTTTTAGGGATCAGGCAAGAGATCTGTCTTTAGCTCACCAAATTGCAGGGTGAGTGTAACTGGGCTGTGAGTGTCTAGTTGGACCTGGGCTGGACCTGGGCTGAAAACTAGACTGGCTGTCCCAAATAGTGTTGGAAGGTGCTATGCAGGCCACATGGCTTCAGGGAGTGACCTAACTAGGGCAGAGCGGGAATGAAGGAAAGACACACAGACACACAGTAAAGCTGGGATCGTGTGGACTCTGATAGACATGCTGCAGCACCCTCTTTATTATATACACAACATACACGTTTATATACAGATACACAAGGAGGTGGGGTTATTACATACTGGTAAACAAGTAGGCAGGGTTATTATATACATCTGAGCAAGGAGGCAGATTTAGCTAATCTTGGTAGAACAAATCTCTGTAGGGGAGCAGTCTTCAGGCCATAAATATTGGTGGTGGGAGGGGGGTGGGGGAAGCTATGGTGGACATTTCTGCACACACTGTCAACGTCTGAACATGGACCAGAAAGATTGACAATTCCCTTGCGCCTCATTCCTGGAAGTCTTTGTCATTTTCCTTGAGTCCAAGGCTCTGAGGTCCTTGCTGTGGTCATGCCTATGCTAACAACACACATTCGCTCAGGACTTCCCTGCTCCCTACACATGACACACCCTCCTCAGTTGGCCTCTGGCATGCCTGTCACTGCGGCTTATCCTTCGCTGACAGTGTTCCCATGAGTCCTTTCAGCAAACAAGTCCCATTCCATTCTGTAAAGTCGGAGCTTGCTTGGCCCTTCTTTATAGACTAACAGGGGACAGCTGGATATATGCAGCAGGGTCAACTAGGTGTCACGTGACTTGACTTGCAGCCACTGGATCAGGGTGTCCCTGCTCTAAACTCAGGCTCTGGAGGGCTGAGGCACTCTCCTTGGGGACAAAACTTGTAAAGAGTCTTGTGAATTTGATTTTCGTGTGGAATCTGAACTGCCTGCGAGTAGCTTGCCAGAATATGGAGTAGCAGTTATCTCCAAGTGACACCGCCACCTCTCTTATGGCAAGCCTGCTTTTCATGTAAGATACACTGTTTCCCTCCCTCGTGAGGCTCACAGCATGTCAGCTCCTACTAAGCCTTGGCCTCTGCTAACATATGCTATTTTTATCCTAAAAGAAAAGGCTCCGCTTTGCAACATTACTGAACTCGAAGCACAGGCCTCCCCACACTCCACTGAACACACTTTAAAATTTTTTATGTACATTTATTTATTTGCATGCATACACATGTATGCAGGTGTGTGTGCACATGTATGTGTGTGCATGCATGTGTGTATGTGCACGTGCACAAGTGTGTGTGTGTGTGTGTGTATGCACGTGAATATGTGTGGAATGGGCACATGTGCCATGGTGTGCATGTGGAGGTCAGAGGACAACCTTTGAGAATCTGTTCTCTTCTTCCACTATGTGGAACACAGGAAGCAAACTCAAATTGTCAGACTTGGTCACAAGTCCTGTCTGCAGAGCCATCTTGCCAGATCTACCCTACAGATATTTCTCTTGGAGTCAAGTGCATTATTATCAGTTGTGAGAAATGATAATGCTCCACGTTTTGCTGGAGGAAGGACCAGGCTGCTCTCAAATCTGGTTAAAGAGGCTTCTCTGTGCAGCAGGCAACAGTCAACACAGAGATGTTTAACTGGCCAGAGTTCTGAGAATGAGAGGCCATGAGTGCTCAGCCCTAAGCGGGGCAGCAATATCAACCCCTACATGGCTCAGGGAAAATTGAAAAGAGAGGAAGGAAGAATGCAAGAGCCAGAGGATGGAGAGAAGAGCTGTGAAATTCTGTCTTCTGGACAAGACGTGGTTGATGAACACCTCAGACCCCAGGAGCTATGCACAAGACCTGTGCCAAATCAAGCCAGACAGAATTGCAGCATGAGCAGGGGAGGGAACCACAAGACTGGTCCCACTCCTAGCTGAGGAATTACTGGAATTTGATGACTCTTGGAGGAGAGAGAGTTATTTTGTTTCAGAAGTATGGCCACTGGTAGAGTGCCCCAAACTCATGCACAGTCTTCATAGGACACAGGAGGTTATTTTTAAAAAGCAGTTAGAGACATATTGGAGGAGGACAGGAAATGGGGTGGGGGTGGATATGATCAAGATAAATTTCTGTGGGACAATGGTCTGTACTCTGTCGCTTGTATTTTAAATAAACGCTGATTAGCCAGTAGCCAGGTAGGAAGTATAGGCAGGGTGACCAGGCAGGAAGTAGAGGCGGGGCAGTGCGAATCCTGGGAAGAGGAAAGTTTCAGTCTGTAGTCCGTCCAGACAGAGAGGAAGCCAGACATAGAGCACGCAAGATGTGACTGCCTTGCTGAAAAAGGTACCAAGCCACATGGCTAACACGGACAAGATTTAAAGGCTAACAAGAATTAGTTAATAAGAAGCCTGAGCTAATGGGTCAAACAGTTTATAATTAATGTAGACCTCTGTTTGATTCTTTGGGACTTAATGGCTGCAGGACCAGGTGGGGTAGAAACTTGTATGAAATTATCAAAGTGTCTATTGTGACAAACCCACAAGGTTGAAGAGTCAGGTTCCAGATGACTGCCCAAGATCACCTGAGTGAGTCCTTGCATGGAGGGATCATCCAGCTGACCTGGGTAGGCAGGAGGAGGAGTGACCAGGTTTTCCTTGTCCTATTGCGGTCTGATTTGGAAGTGACTTTTACCGCCATATAACCCAATCTATTCTGACTGATAGAATACTTACCCTCAGAATTTGTTCCATGCAGAGGTTGATGGTCTTCTGCCCTGGTTTGTTGGGCGGATCCATCCTAAGTCATTTTGGTGGTCCAATGTTCCCTGCTTGTCCTAGATGTGGCTGATTTCTTAAAGCTTCTCGTTTCCCTTCCATGATCAATAACCTAACAAACCAGGGGCCTCGAAGCAGACCAATGACTCTGCAACGAACACTTGGCAAGTAAAGATACATGGATAAAAGAGTATCCTGCATGATTCACAGAGTCACACGACAGCTTCTATCATGAGACTGATGTTTTCCTTCTTTCTTTTTACTCTTAAATTTTATTTTATTTGGGGGGGTTTGAAAGGTCAGAGGGTGAATATGAAGGGATGGGGAAATGAATGGAATGGAGATGCATGATACGAAAGACACAAAGAATAAATAAGAAGAGGGGAAAATAACCTAACAATCAGAGTGATAACTCACCACCCTGTCCTTGCCTTTTGTTTGCCTTCTGAAGCCCTTCCCACCCTGGACTCACACACCCTCAATAAACTTCAAACACTGTCAGGATGACGAGTGGGGGAGGTTTTCATGGGTACCACATTAAACACAGAGAGTTGTTAGATGACCACAGTGATAGTAGATCTAATTAGCAATAAGACTGCAGGGCCATAAATAAGCCCCAAGCCTCTTCTGGCCAGTGGGAAGCATCACTCAGTCTGATGCCTGTGACACATACAGATTTACAAACCACTCTCTGTGGCACCAAGTGCATGGGTGCCTGGGTTTAGTGGCAGGAGTATAGTGCAGCGAATCCTGCGTTTTAATAGTCCCGCTGAAATAAGATCATTCCTCCACCTGACGGGGAGCAATAGGAGTTTGAACAGCACAGCAGCCTCCTCATCAATCTCCCACTTAGGCTGGCTGCTCTGTGTCATCAAGACACAACTGGCGATATCTTTTCCCTCTTTTATTAATGTGGATTTAACTGTTTTATCAAAGCCACACATGTTCACTGTTACAGCACACTTGCTGAATAGTTCGTGAAAAGATACCCCACAAGCATCCGGTTCTCCACAGCCATTTCTGCTTCTTCAACCCTAACTCTCCTGCCCATACTATGAACATTCTCCTATGGGTTGAAGTGATGTGCTGTATAACCTAGTCTCAACGGAACCATTGTAGATCTCATGTACTGTTCTGATTTCATTGATGTTGCTCTAATAAAATGCTCTATGGAAAGAACCCTAGAGCGGGAAAAGGTTTATTTGAGCTTACAATTTTGGGTTATAGTCCATTGTAAAGACAGGATCTTAAGCCAGGCAATTAATTATATCACATCCACAGTCAAGAACAGGGAGAGAATGCACACATGCATGCTTAGTGTTCAGCTCACTGTTTCTACTCTTACACAGCTCAAGACCCAAACCTAGGGGGTAGGGATGCCCCTACTGGGCTGGTCGTCTGACCTCATTCAACTCAATGAAGAAAAGTCAGTCCTTCACAAATGGACACACAGACTATCCCCATCTACGTAGTCCCTATTCAGACTTTCGAGATGAGTCTAGGTTGTGTCAAATTGACATTTACAATTCATCTAAATACCAATTGGCGGTGTGAGAGATGAGATGTTGCCTCTGCTGCATTTGGTTCTCTCTCCTTTAGACACCTTACGTGTTCTTGGCTGGGTCTCTTTACTGGCTATAACTAGTATTTCAAGGAAACTGTTCTAATCAGGTATTGGGGGAGATCAGAAAGCAGAGGTTACACGCTGCAGTTTGGAGATAGTTATACTCTGGAGATCTGATGTGCAGTAGGGTGACTGTGGTTGGTGAGAATGTTCTAGATACTTGAAATTTGCCAATGGAGTCAGGCTTCATGTCCCATACCAATAACAACATCAAATAAACTATGTGAGCTGATAGTTCTATTATCTACTCTGACGATGGCAACCATTTCAGAATGTAACCAGAACACCATCCTACACACTTAAGCTAGGAGGAAATGAGATAACATACTGACTCCCGAATAGTCCTTTGGTATTGCCATAGAGAGATTGAGTCTAGCTTCCCTCCTTCAATGAGACCTGGCTTTAGGGACATATGGCTGGAGTCTAGGAAGCTGTGTGACTCCTGAGGTGAGGCCATAGAAGGCAATGCAAATACCACCTGGCTTTTTCCCAGGGGTCCTTGCTCTTGGAACTTAGCTGCCATGCCACAAGGAATCCTGAGTCACTCACAGAGGGATCTGTCTGGTTGGCAGGCTCAGGGGAAGCCCAGTCGTGACCTACCAGATACAGACTAAAGAGGCCTCTGTAAGGACTCCAAGCCACCACCTCATTGTACTGGACAAGGGACCCTGGGCAGGAGCCACCTAGCTGGAATTGAAAGTGAAAATGGATGACTGGTGTTTTATGTGAGCATGTGCAATGGCTCTCAAGGTTCCGTCCACCTTGAGAGATGAAGGTTCTTGGCCATCCTTCAGTCTGTCACATGCTGACTCCCTAGCCTGCAGGAGCCAAGTTTCCTGCTCCTACTTCCTCTGTGACTCTTGGCAAATGAATGGCAGCTCTGTACCTTCATTTCTGCATCTGCAGAATAAAAGCTTAAACGCTTCAAGTCATCTGACTGAACTGAGGGTTGCGCGCGTGACAGTCCTTAGGATGCGATGGTTGGTGATAGCCCAAACATGCTAGGATTTATTGCTTTCACCTGCTTTACCCGACTTCTAGCCTTTCAGCCACATCTGGCCTCTGGGAGCTCGAATGCAGGAAGGAATCCCGGCTCGGGGGTGGTTTATGAACAAAGTGCTGGCAAGCCAAACGACCTTGGCTGAGGTAATGTGAGCTCCTGGGAGCTAAGTTTCCTTATTCTGAAAGTCAAGGATGGTCCAGCAAAGTCTGTTCACGTGTCAGTGTGCAGCCTCTGAGTTCCCTTTCCTGTATCATATAGCCCCTTCTTTGCCCTTTCTGGAATGTATGACTTTGTAAGTCTCTGAATCTCTTTGTACCTTGCTCTCATCAGCCTGGGCATCAGGTTTCCAGGCTGCATCCACTGGAACGGGGTGAGTTAATGAGCTCAGCTCTTAAGAGTGATTGATGTTATTAAGTTTTCAATAAGGTTGGTTATTATTAACTGTATCATAATGTATGCAACGACTTATACGGATCCAGTATGTTCTTGGCAAAGGGAAAAGGCTAGAGAGATGAGAGAGGGAAGAAAAAAGAAGAGGAGGGAGGAGAAGGGAGTCATGGGAGAGATACAATCTATTGCAATATTTTGGGGGACTCATACTCCATCAGGAGTTAGACCAGGATGGGAATGATGTCCCGTTGGTGGCTCTCAGCACACATGGCCACTACTCAGATAGATGCCATCTTTAGGACTAAAAGCAAGCATTTCTTATTCATAGCTCCCATCCCCCCAACCCCCAGCCATGGGCTTGGTACTCAACCTGGGACAGATAATAAATACCTCATCAGCAATGAACAGCTGGAGGCTTTGAGCCCTGCAGGCTACACTGCGTGGGCATCCTGGGATTTGTGAGAGCCATCTCAGCCATGTGTTACTGTGGCCTCATGTGCTCAAGTTGGGAGACTGAATCTAGGCTCCCCAGCCACGCATGGTAAGTGTCCCCAGCATGTGCGGTCTCCAGTGAAGATGGGTGAATTAAACAAAGATATCACCTCCTGGTCTCTTGCATGAACATCAAATCCACAGTAGGTTTTTCTCATGTGGATACAGATGGGTATCTTCCTCAACTGCTTCCACTCCTGGCCTCTCCATAAACACTCAGAGCTTCAAGGTCTCAGCCTGAGCATTCTTATACAGTTTACCTTTGACAGCAGCTGACCTGGGGATGTCAGGCTTTACTTGGGGATGGAGGTGATCACATCACTTGGTAAAGAGAATCTCACACCTGATTCCAAGAGGATTTTTTTTTTTGTCTTCCTGAGACAGGGTTTGTATTGTGTAGACTTGGCTGTTCTGGAACACATACTGTAGTGTAGACCAGGTTGGCCTCGAACTCAAAGAGATTAACCTGCCCTGCCTCTGCCTCCCAAGTGCTAGGATTAAAGGCATGTGCTCCCAATGCCAGGCTTCAATGGGACAATTTTAGCTCCAGCCAAATGTGACCTGTTGGGGGCTTGTTGCTGCTGCCTGTTGTGCAGCCCCCGGATGGAGATAGGGGAGCAGGGGTGAGGAGATGCAGAGGCAATGATACAGACTCCAGAAGATTCCAATGTAGATTTTAAGGGGTTAGGGAAATTAAGCTGCTGCAGGAACGTTTTTGATTGGTCCTTTTAAAACTGACAGTCACTACTACCATGTTGTGATTGGCTAGGAGCACGTGTCATTAGTTACTGTGCATTTAGTCCACTGACAGGTTCTTCTGGCCAATTTTGCTTATTCATTCTAAGTTTGCAAGCGCTTTCTTGTACTTGAGCTATTGCCCTGCCTCAGTGACCTTTTAGATACGAGGATAGTTTGTTCATGTCTGGATTTCTGCAGAGGAGGTGAGAATTGATGGTTTTATATAAAACTCTGACTTTGCTGTTTGGCCTAGCTTCTGTGAACACTGGAACAAAACACATGTACAGTGACCTGCAGGTGCCACTGTGAGACTCTCCCTGGCAGACTGTGCTCATGTCTGAGAAGGACAGAGATGCTACAAACCCTTCCCTAGCTGCCTAACCTCAGCAGAGACAGGCATGCATTTCCCCCATGACCCTCTGGGTCCTCCAGCACCTTCTGCTATCGGGGACTCCCCCCAGACTTTCTGCTCTCAGCCTGCCTGACAACTTCCCCAGCATCACGACAGCAAGTCTTGGTTTTGCATAACTAATTTCAAATCTTACGTAGCATCTAGTTTGGGAACTAAGCAGTGGAGTGACAGCTGTTTAATTAACTCCTCAAGCTGATTAGACAGTAGTACTGAAATCCCTCAAGAAGGAATTTCTGACCTGGGGAGAGCCCCCGGGCACTATGTACTGCCGTGGGATGGACTGGGTTTAGAAAGCCGTGAAACCGCTGGATCGTGCATTTCTGGGGTCCTCAAGGGTGTGGTCAAACATGTGTTTTTGTTTATTGTATTAGCTGCTGTTACACGAGATGCGACATGAGGATAAGAAAAGGAACCTCGACTCTGCCAAGAAAGCACATTCTGAATAAAGCTGTGGCACCAAACTGAATTTTCTCCCAACCCCTGGCTTGTTAGTATGTTGCTTGAACATGTGTGCTTGCTTGTATTGGTCAGGATGAGCCTCCTCCCCACACAATGGGTGTGTGCATTCCTTTCCATGAGTAAGACAAATTCAAGTTAATGAGCTTAGGGTTTTAAGCCAATTTCATCCTCAAGATTACAGTTGTACAAAGAAGAATCGGGAAGGAATGGGGGAAGCCCAGTGTTCTTGGATTGCATGTGTGAGGCCGAGCCAGGTTGGGGGGACCCAGGACACTCCACGAGGAACAGATTCCTTCTTTTTTTAAGTTTTAGTAGGCACCGTGGAGTGCACGGTCCCAAAACCCGGTGGGAGGGATGAACAGCGGGTCAAAAAGGAGCATAACAGTCAGGCAAATTGGTGCAAGCTTGTAATGCCAGCATTTGGGAAGTAGAGGCAGGAGGATCAGGAGTTCTGGGCTGTCTTTGGCTACAGAGGGATTTGAGGTACCTGGGCTACATGAGAATCAGTCTTAAAACAAGACAGCATCAAAAACAGCACACACACACACAAAACACACACAACCAACCTAGTTAAACAATGGAATAAAAACAACACTGCTCATCTTCCTGGAGGCTCTTAGGGGATAGACTTTTGAATTGTCCTTCACCAAGGTATTTTTCTTATATATTGAAGATATACAGTCTCCCTGGGGACCAGCAGATTTCGGCTCCATAATGATGATGTAGGGACAGTTAGTGGATGCAGAATGCATAGTTCATACCATCCACTCATTTAGAGTGAACAGCTCACTAGCTTTTAACCTGTTATCAGGTCTGTGCAACATTGCCACAATTTTAAAATGATTTTTATCATATCCCAAAGAAACTATATCTCTGTTAGCTCTCATCACACAGCCCCACCTCCAGCCTCAACCGGTCACCTAATTCTTGTCCCTGAATTTGTCCTCTATGACTACGTCCTATGAACTGAACCACACTGTGGGTGGTCTTGTGCATCTGGCTGGGTCCATGTTGCCTGCTGATATCAGGCTCGCCCCCACTGTGACACGTGGGTATTTCTTGCCCATCTTGACTCTGCAGAGTTTTCACATGTAGAGTAGAATGACTTCCGATGAACGATCTTCAGTTGTTTCCCCCCCAATCCTGGCAAATTCAGTTTATAAATAACATATATTCTGTTTGTAGAATATATGAATAGGATACAGACGTGATTCCTTAACCCTTCAGACTGAATTCCTTTTCAATGAACCACTACCCTAGTTTGCTTTCTGTTGCTGTGTTAAAACATGGCCAAAAGCAATCTGGAGAGGAAAGGGTTTATTTCAGCTTATAGTGTGCACAGTCCATCATGAAGAAGTCAGGGCACAGGAACTTGGAGGCAGGAATGGATGCAGAAGGCATGGAGAAGTGCTGCTTACCAGCTGCTCCCCATGGCTTGTTAAGCCTCTTACATATGCAACTCAAGACCTCCTGCCCAGAGGTGGTACTACTCACAGTGGGCTGGACCCTCCCATATCATCATCAATCAAGAAAATGCCCTACAGACTTGTCCATAGGCCAACCCGATGAGCGGGAGGCAGTTCCTCAACTGAGGCTTCCCCAGATGACTGTAGCTTGTATTGTTTACAAAACCTAACTAGCAAAATCACACGCTTAAAATCCAAGAAATGGGCAAAAATCGAAACACCCATGCAAATGTGTACTGGCATTTCAAATGTATTTTAATAAATAAAGATTGCCTGAAGATCTGAGAGGAAAACTGGTTAGCCTTACAGACCAGATTATGGTAACACACACCTTTAGTCCCAGTAGCCACACTAGATGCCATAGAAATCGGGAGGGGGGGGAGGGGGTGCATGTCTTTAATCCCAGCCCTAGAGAGGATTATAAAATGAGAGGAAATAGCTCTCAACAGACTGTTTCATTATGAGAGTCCCGGTGGAAGGATCGCCATTTAAGACTGAGGTCTAGGTAAGAGCCAGTGGCTGGCTGTTTTGCTTTTCAAATCTTCAGGTTGAACCCCAATTTCTGACCCTGAGCTTTTATTAATCACGCTTCACAGATGTGTTAAGATTCCGAAATCCAGGCTTTGACTCAGGTGGGGGAGCAGATGCTCTCCATGAGCCCCAGGCTTCTTGGCATAGGGAAATGCAAGATTATCCAGGATGTTTTGAGTCTGGGACCCTGGTTTAGAAGCTTCTAGGAAAATACCATATAAGTAATGTACCCAGAAGTAAACCACACCCAAACCCAACAGCTAAAGCTGGAGTCTGTAAGAAACACAAAGGATAAGAGAATAAGAACTCAGTTTCCTTCATCTCTTTCCCTTTTAAATAGTTTCTATGTGTGTGTGTGTGTGTGTGTGTGTGTGTGTGTGTGCGTGCGTGCGTGCGTGTGTATGCATGTGAATGTAGTACCCTTGGGCCAGAAGAGGGTGTCATATCCCCTGAAGCTGGAGTTACAGGGGCTGTGAACTGCCTGCCATGGGGGTGCTGGGACCTGAACTCTGGCCTTCTGTAAGAGCAATAAGCACTCTTACCTGCTGAATTATCTCTCCAGCCCAGTCTTGTTTTTAAGTGAGCTCTGCTCTTTGAGTCAGAAACACTAAATGCAGTGATTCAGAAAGAAGCTAATAACATGGCCAATGGCTGTTAAGCATGATGATACAGATCGCGGACCGACAGCTGTGGACGGTGACAATGGTTCTTAAGGAAAGTTTCCACCTCGCCCACAACCAGCAAACAGCAGTGCCACAAAACACGGCATGAGTATTTAATCTGTGTTGATAGGTCCTTCCTGATGGCATGAAGTCTTACTCTTTGAAGCCAGGGGGAAGCTCTGCCCGCAGCCTTTAACCAAGCGGGCCTCTCATCCACTTTTCAATTGCTACAGAAAAATGCATGTCAAATTGTCAAAGGCGACAGAATTTTCTGTACGCCCGGAGAAGCGTATCAGTTTTACGGTTCATGAGACTAAGGAATTAATTCAATTGGTTTGGGAAGGGCAGACAGAATTAATAAACATCAAAGGGTCGCTCCGAGGCTGTGCTTTGCAAAAGGGGCCGTTTTGAAAGTGGGCCTTCTTGCTGAGAGAGCTGCAGTCTTTTTTTGGGACCTGCCAACCCCAAGAATTTCAGCAAGCCCCACATGGGAGCCAGAACCAGGGCTTGATCATCTATGCTAATGAGGGTGCTGAGGCGTGGCTAATCCCCAACAGTGCTAAGTGCAAAAGTCATCTTCAGTTTGGCCCCTGAAGACATTATGTTCTTTTTCCCCCTCTTCAGCAGACAACTTCTTAATTATGTTTTTCCTAGGCTAATGTAAAAATGAATTTGCATGTCTGCAGCCCACACTAATTGAAGGAGGGTGAACACCATAAAGATTACTCCAGGAGACGCAGCTAAATCAATTCAGGGCTGAGTCAGCCATGCAGTACCCTGGGCCACTGACCAAGGGAACAGGTTGTCAGCCATCTTTCCCTTCCTAGGACTGGGACTACTGTGGTGGGAGAAGACAACCTTCTTTGCTACTTCCTGAGCCCTGCACTACCACTGTCCTCACACCAGAGAAGGTGAAAGTCAGATGAAGGTCATAGGCCTTGAAGACAAGGAATATAATCCTTAAACCCTCTTCCTCCTCAAGGTTTTGAGACAGGCTATTTATGGCAGTTTAAGAATGTTCTCCACAGGCTCATGTATTTGAACACTTGATCACCACAAGGTGGTGCTGTTTAGGAGAAGTCATGGAACCTCTAAGAGGTAGAGCCACTGGGGGTGGGCTTTAGGGGTTTATTGCCCCACCCTCTTCTAGTTTGCTCTCTCTGCTTCTTGTTTGTGGTTGAAGATGTGAGCTTTCAGATTCTTGTTGCAGCTGTTGGCTGCCAGGTCTCCCTCACGGTTACAGACTCTCCCTCTAGTACCAGAAGCTCAAATAAACTCTTTCATGTATAAGCTGCCTTGGTCATGGAGTTTCATCACAGAAGCAAATGGTAACACATACAAAACACAGGCAAAGCTTAGCAACACAAGACTGTGCTTTGTTTGAGCTATGCTTAGAGGCCTTTCCTATAAATGGATTTATCAACCTGCGACTCCCCCACTCACATCGCATTCCATGCACATCCCACTCTAAGCCATGCAGCAAGTGGCTCTACCCTGCGGGAACTCATGGTTCTGATTCAAGCACATCTGGGAATTAGACACAGTAGGCCAATCCAGTCTGACCCAATTTTGGATGCTTGAACAGTAAGAAAGTATACCCTCTATGGTAACTTTTAGGGAAAACCCTCTATTTAGAGTATTATGCCTATGAATGATTATGTGTGCCTACAATTACAATCTGATGCATCATGGGAAGGGACATATTCAGTTAATAGAGGTTTATGTAACCTAGGCCTGTCAATCAAAATCAAAGCATCACCTATACCCCATCATTAGTAACTTTTCCTTCTCTTGGTCCCATAAAAAGAAGCTGGCAGCTGTGCCAGGGACTCTTGAGTACTCTGGCCGTCTTGCAGTGTGCTCAACCAGTATTATCACTTTGCTGGGGAATAAAGTTCCTTACCAGTTTGCTATCTGTATAAGTTTCTTCAGTTCTTTGAACAGGATGCTAAGAAGGTGGGACACCCAATTCAGACAGAGAATCCAGTTAGCAATGGTGGAAGCTGGTCTTACTTTCAACTGTCCTAATTCAGACATGCACGCCATGGCCAGGCAGCCATGCTTCCCAGTTGTTTGTGGGTTGGGTAAGTGAGCTTGCTGTGGGAGACAAGAGCTGGGAGGACCATCTCAGCCAACCTAGTGGCACCGATACTCTGGTTGGTTCCAGATGTGGGTCCCCCTCAGTTATCCCCTGTGCACTCTGAAGCTATATTCCACCACCCCAGTTGCATCACTGCGGGGGATGTCTCACACTTTCTGGGCTCCAATGCTTCTCCTGAAACCATTTCTCTGTCAGCATGCCAGATGAAGAAAATGGTACCCACAGCTACTTGACTGAGAAAGTCCCAAACCTCAGAGTCATCATCTATCTTTTCTTGCATATGCAAGTCTCACATCCATCAGGAGAAGCTGTCCTGCTTCTCCCATAGCCAACGTGCATTACAGTTCCAGCCACATTCCTGCAGCCCATCCTAAGTACTGTCAATCAAGCCACTATGAGAGGTGTAACCATACTACAAAAAAGCATTTGAAAAGCCCAGGTCTAGTTGACTTGCACCATAATATTTATTCCTCTCAGGATCATGCTTCAAAACAAAACAAAACAACAAAAACACCATTACTGCATCACTGCCTTTTACATCCATAGCCAAGCTTGAAATTCGGATAGAGAGACAGGAACCATTAAAGGGACTTTGGAAGGGAACAAAGCTCCTCATTTCAGAGTCTGATTGGAGCCTCCCAGAGACTGAGTCAAGAATTTCAGTTGGATTTATGTGTCACAAGCCCACTAGCATAGAGGTGTTCCTTATAGAAAGATATTTTAAATAAGACTATTAAGTAGCATGAATGTGTGGGAGTAACCAACCACTTTCTAATTAGATTTCTAATTAGATTGAAGCCATCCTCCACAAGTTGAAACCACATCCTCCACAAGTTGAAATCCTGGCACTGTTACTGGAGGCAGGAACCTACGACCAGACAGGTCCTAGGCCCTGGGTGAGAACCTACTAGTATCATCCTGCTAAACGGACACAGTATTTACCCACTCCTAAAGATACATGGTGAGAACTATTGATCAGAGCATCTCTCAGTCCTCATCCAAGATGCTTCTTTTTGCAATAGATGGTGCTTACCACAGGGACCAACTGGTCAAGTTGCAGGGAATAAGAGACTGCAGAAGGCTCATCCCTAAATGGGATCTCTATATTGTACCTTCTCCTCCCAAGGATGAGGCAGCATTCCAGAAAGGGGATGAATGACAAAAAAACAGTATTTTCTGGACACAGCAGGGCAGCTGCACATGTGAACTCAGCACACACATAATTTTCATAGTAAAATCCAACTCTGTCTCATGCTGGCTCACCCTCAAGTTATTTTCTACAGGGAAGTCAAGAAGCCCAGCTTCACCTGAGTGAAGATCGCTGTAGAGAGGCCCCCAGGCTGCTGCAAGGGGGCATTGTGGATCTATCTCTCCAGCTTCTGCTTCACTGCAACTGTCAAGCTCAGGCAGGATGGCCAAGCCTTCCTGGCCTGTCAGACTGAAGGACATGTCATCACTTAACTCATGTGTCTTGAATGCATCATAAAGTCACTTCCAATCAGTTCCCATTTCCAACAGATAGTCTACACCATGGCCTTATTCTCAAGGCGCTTTGTTCTGGGTTGCAAACTATACCACTGGTAGATCCTTGTAGACAGCTCCAGGTCCCCACATTTCCTAGCTGCATTAAGAAAATCTCATCAAATCCACAAGGCGTGGTGTGTATGAGGACATAGACTCAGCGTGATTAAAGTCCTTCCTACTTTGGCTCAGTACAGGAGCATCAGCGACAGTGGGACATCCACACCATCACCACTTTCTGTTGCTGCTTTTATTTTTATTTTTTCACTTAATTAAGCTGGACTCTATAGGAGGGCTGAAAGCCATATGCAGTCAACAAAGCAACCATGGATGATGCTCTCAGCTGGATAGCCCAAGGTCATGGGTTCAGACACACCGGGCTACAGGTTTGCTCTAATTTAGCAGGCTGGGGTGGTGGCTCCAGCTCCATCTAAGAGCTTTGTGATATGAGAAACCATAGGCGCATCAAAGCCAAACCATTGCATCTTTCTGAGATCCTGGTACTCCTGAGGTTGGGGATGGTGGAATGATGCACAACCTAGGCTGATTAAGCATCATCAGGTCACAGCCCAATTCCCCTCTGAGATATCAGAAACCTCCAGAAGGTAGACACAGACAGCAGTCAGTTTTCATGTCTTTGTAGTGGTCCTCGAATGTAGGGACAGGCTGAAATCACCCGAGGGGGTTAGACCTTAGCCCCAGGTTTAGATTCTGGATTGATTATTATGGATTGCAATTTAGCAGCGTGGGTACCTTCAAAGATGATCCTATTAGGCCTGCTTAGGCCTGTTAACATATGCACTCACGAACATAGGCCGAGATAGATCAGTCAATCAATATAAAAGGCAAATCAAGAAACTCAAGTCAGATAAAAAAAGATTTAATGGTGCCTGCTACTTAAGGTGTATTAATAGAGATTGTTGGTGGGGTGACAAGATGGCTCAGTGGGTAAAGGTGCTTGCCACTAAAACTGAAGACCCGAGTTTGATTCCAAGCCCCACAAGTTGGGTGAGGAGGAGCTAGTCTTATATTTTTAATCTGACCTCCACTCATGCTCCATAACATGTTTAAGCCAACACACACACACACACACACACACACACACACACACACACACTTCATTTCAGGAAGCAGGAAGTTCAATAGGAACTGTGACTTACAGGGCCAGCTGTTCCCCAGGTGAGACTGGATGCCATAATGACTTAGAAGTTCCTTGTTCATGTATCAAGCTTGTTGTCATGGTTTCTTGGGGTTTCTCTGACCTCTGAGCTCCAACAGTTTGCTATGGCCCCCAACCAACCACCCCTCCCTTCATTCCAATGCGTCCTTCATTTCTGCAGCATATGGAAACAGGAGGCTGTGATCTTACTTTTAGACTTCCTTTGTGACTTTTAGATGTATTTATTTTTATTGCATGCATATGGGCGTTTTGCCTGCATGGATGTCTGTGCATCATGTGTGTATCCACAGATCCCAGAAGAGGGTGTCAAATTCCCCTGGAGCTGGAGTTACAGGTATTTGTGGTCTGCTATGCACACGTTGGGAATCAAACTTGGATCCTCTGGGGAAAAAAAAGTCAGTGCTCTTGAGCCATTTCTCCAGCCGCTCATTTGTCATTTAAAAAGGGCTCTGTCCCCTGTTCTAGATCACAGATGGACGAGGGTGGACCACTGCAGGCTTCTCCCATGGCACGGTGTGGCTGGTCATCATACTCCAAAGCTCAAAAACAGGTCACTCCAGTTATAGAAGGTTCTAGTCTTTCCTTGACTTGCTCACACTTTTGATAAAACTGTTCATGCTGGCCATTTGGACCATGGTGACAAAAAGCCACACTTCTTCAAAATGCAATGGATAATTGACTGTGGGGGGCCCAGCCTCAGTTACTACATCCACAACACAACCACCACACCTTAAGGGTCAGGGAACGCTGCAGAAGAAGGCTCAGAAAAATTGGAAGAGCCAAGAGGTTCAGAACATCTGCTCTGAGATAGTGGTATCTATATAGGATAGGAAAACTGTACCCATCAAACAAAATCCGAGCAATATCAATGCCAGCTGATGTGTCAATATGAACATGGTAAATATCACAAGACTCCATGCTAATTGCTTGAAGCTTTTCTTGTAGCTACTGAGAGAGAGGGAGAGTCAGTCTTCTGTATGAACGAGCCCACTGGTAGGTTATCTAATATCATGTGATCACCTCCATATATGAGCAACACCAAATGGACTAGGTAGTTGCAATAATAAAGAATAAGAATAATAAAGAATAATTTGAGTAGGGAGGGAGAACAGGAAGAGTTGGAGGGAGGGAAGAATGGGGAGAACAAAGGGAATACAGAGCAGGAATTGAAAAAATTAAAACACACATGCTCCGCCACGGACTCTCGGCACACCCTTGAATTCACATCTCGTTACCGGATAGTTTTTTAGTGAGGGAAGAACTGAGTCTGTGTGTAGTCAGAGGGTTAGAAATGAAACTCTAATTTGGCTTGCAGCAAAACATAATTTAAGAGTTAGACCATTGCAAAAAGAATTCATAAAAGCGATTCCAGTAGAGTACATGACACAGTGACTCTGATGCCATGGAGGAAGGATGCTAAGAAAATGAAAGCACGGAAATTAAATGAAGAGAGGGGGCAAGCCTTCTCATTTGCAGATCTGGGGAGGTTTGAAAAGGAGGAACAGGAGGCACTGGGGTGAAGAGACACAACCTGCCTGTCACAATTTCCCCAGAAATCAGCGGCGAGTGTAGGATTCGAGTCCTTGCTTGTCGGAGGCTCAGCTGTAACTCTAATTTTCTCAGGCTCCTATCAAGAGAATTTACACTAATGCCTAGTCTACATTACTCGAGAAGATAAATCTCCTTTTGACTAAGGCTTTGCCTCCAAACGGCTACATTTCTATAAAATCTGTTTTATAATGACCTGCAGGCTTGTTCCTGTCTGCCCCAACACAAAGCTAGGATTTTTCTCATTTCTTTTCTAAAATATAGTATGTTTCATAAAATTTCCCATTTTGCCTAAATCTGTTTAAAATATTATAGTCACTTGGAATCACAAAATCCATATGTAATGTCAATAATAATGACTTACGTATGTTAATAAGATAGTTTTTTAATAACTGTTAGAAATATAAGCACCATTATAGTAGGAGTATCTAATGATTTTTTTCTTTTCAAAGACAATCTATGTGGGATAAATCCATTATCTTAAGGGTATTTTGATAAAGAAAAATCTATGTAAAAAGCTCTATGTATCCGTATGCGATTGTTAAACCCCATTAAACATGCTTAATAATTAGCTGGGCCAAAGAATCTCATTAGACGTACATCAAGTGTGCACTGAAGTCATATTTGGAACACTTCATTAAAGGCAACACGGGCTTCCCTGCATAACTTAAATACAAACTCCAGTCAAATTAAAACTTGAATTTATGTCCCTCCCACCTGATCTGGGAGAAGAAATCTTGCCACCACCAGGGACCAGCCTTGGTTGGGCTATGTCTCAGTCAGCTAACGGGCCCATTTAGGTATGATTTACATGCCACATGCTTATTTTAAAAGGACAGTTCAGCGCCTTTTACGAAACTATGCAATTGCACAGTAATCACCACAGTCTAGTTCGGGGAGAATCCTTCATGTCAAAGTTGGCTAGTGTTCCTTTGTAGTTAATTCTATATTACTCTCTTACTTTTTCTGTCTACGCTTGTATTTTTGATGATCTCACACACACATACACACACAATCCTAGAACATGTGACAATATGTCTTCTGTCCTCATCTCTCAGCATGATTTAAACCTTTGATATTTTTATGTGTGAATATGTGTGTGTCTCTCTGCACGTGTGTTCATGTGAGTGCAGCTGCCCAGGGAGGCCAGAAGAGAGCACTGGGTCCCCTGGAACAGGAGCTACAGATGGTTGTGAGCTGCTGTGTGGGTGCTTGGAACTGAACTCAGGTCTTCTGAAAGAGCAGCCAGTGCTCCTAACCACTGAGCCATCTCTCCAGATCCTAACATGATGGTTTTAACATTGATTCTCATTGTTTAATTCTGTGGCTACACCAGTGTAATTGCCTATCCAGTCACTTAACTGCATTTGGGTTGCCCCACTGTATTTTGTAGTGGCCTGCCTGTTGTATGGGATGGTTCGTGAGTTGGACAGGGGCTGGAGATGAAAGAGAGAGAGAGGAGAGAGAGAGAGAGAGAGAGAGAGAGAGACAGAGACAGAGACAGAGAGACAGAGAGACAGAGAGAGAGAGAGAGAGAGAGAGAGAGAGAGAGAGAGAGAGAGAGAGAAAGGTCATCCTTGAAACAAGAATGCTCCCTTTATTGTGTTCCAGGGAAGCTTATATAGGGCTCTCCTAACTCTTGGGATTTTTCAGTTGCAATCCCACCAGAAACCACTCCGCTATCATCAGGAGCTCATGAAGGTCTTGCGCTCACTGCAGCTGCAAGCATAGGAAAACAAGTTGTTGACTTTGGTAGGAAAGGGGTCACAGGAAATTCAGGTCTGAGGGTCTGTAGTCCCCAACTGATGGAGGAAGGTCATTGGTTAAATAATAAAGAAACTGCCTAGGCCCATTTATAGGCCAACCCTTAGGTGGGTGGAGTAAACAGACAGAATGCTGGGAGAAAGAAGCCGAGTCAAGAGTCGCCATGATTCTCCCACTCCAGACAGACGCAGGTTAAGATCTTTCCTGGTAAGCCAGCTCGTGGTACTACACAGAATATTAGAAATGGGTTAGATCAATATGTAAGAGCTAGCCAATAAGAGGCCGGAACTAATGGGCCAGGCAGTGTTTAAAAGAATACAGTTTCCGTGTAATTATTTCAGGGCATAAGTAAGCCATGCGGGTGGCCGGGTGCCTGGACGCAGCCCCGCCGTTCCCACTACAACAGAGTGGCACCCAACGTGCTAATAAACTCCACGTAAAACCTGAGAGGGCTTAAAAAGAACATAGAATTTAAGACAGCTTTTTGCTGTTTGTGGGTTGTGTGCGGCAAAGAAATTGTCCTGACTCAGCAACAGGAAAAAACTGGCTGTTTTAAAATGCCGGCTTTCTGGGCTGTGCCGCCATCGCGATCTCTGTCTGGCTCCTGCGGGAGAAAGAGTCTTTGAATGGAGCATTTGGAGTAAAGTGCTACGGCTTGCTTGATGGCAATGTGGACTACTGTGTGCCTGGAACTGTGAATGGTTCAGGGGCACCAAACGGCTCAGAGGCACATGCAGCTCCACCACGCTACTGGTGCAATGTGCAAGGATCACAGGCACGAGCGGCACCGCCATGTTGGACTGGGCGGGGCAAGCAAGCAGTACCTGTTTTTGTTAGCGATTTAAAAGCACAAAACAAAGTGCTCCTGGATAGTAAAAAAAAATTACAGATTCACAATAGAACTGATTCAGACACTGTTGGATGAATGTACGTAGGCTTCAGAGAGAGAAAAAAATATATATAAAGAATAAAGTTAATGTTTTAAAAAAAGGGTAAAGTCTTTAAAGAGACAGAGTACAGATAGTTATAGATTAAAAGAAATGAAAAATAAGCCACGTAAAAATGGAAAATTCACAGAGAGTCTGGATACTTTGTATTATTGTGTTTTCTTTAAAATTTTTGACTGTAAAGGAGCTAAATGCAGAGAGACATTTCATTATATGGGCTGCCAAGCTAAACCAGAATGGATATAAGGGTATTATGATTTCAGAATATGGGTCTAAGGATATGATGCTTTGGACAGGGTCTTCTTTTGTTTTCACAGAGGATGCGACCCTGTGGATTTCTTCTATCCCAATATGGTATGATAGACCACGCCCTCCTGAAAGGTTGCTGTGAACACCCTCAAAAAATTACTTCACTCAACTGCCAACTGAGATGACCCTGGCACACAGGTTATACCATGAAAGACCTAGTTAACGATGCCCCCATTCAGCAGGAAGCAGTTTGGAGAGAAATAACTGCGCCCATATTCCCAAATATTGTTTATAAATGTTCTTTTACATTTAAAGGGGGATATGATATAGATATGAATAATTTGCTTTGGTGTGGATTTGAAGGTCAATTTTGTTATATGTATATGCATATTTCTAATCTTGATTAAGGTATTGTGATTGTATAGTTCATTTAAAAATGTAATGTATATAGGTTGTTAATGGATAATCATCAATAATTGTCAAGCTTTTAGTCATGTTAGTTAGATTTTCTAGATGTGCATAGATATATTTCAGCTAGATAGGCATTCTTCATATCTTTCAAAGACTGCAGAATATGGCATTTAATGTTTTAATAACTTAGGGCTTTTCATGACAATGAGACACATCTGCTCCTGGCAGCACCAATCTACTTCAAGAGGAAGATGGGCATCGAAGAGGCTCCTTATGGAGTTTGATAGCCATTTGGGCAAGAAACTGCTCTTGCCTGGACTGTTGCATAAACTGGACACAGAGAACCCGCAGAAAGAGGACTGCTGAACTTGCCTAAAGGTGAGATGGATTTTCGGGGTTCCTGACTCATGAAAGAGTCTGCAAGACATTCTGCAGGACACAGCAAAAAGTGACTGAACTGTCTTTGGAATTTCCTGCTTCATGGAAATGTCTGCTGAAAACTATGGGCCTGTAGGCCGAAGATGGATGCCCCAACGGTACAGAAGAACTTTGGATGACTGTCCAGGCAGCGAAATGTTTCTGTCATTTCTAGAGTTTTGGATTTCTTGTTTACTTAAGTAATATTATATCCTTCTGGAGTCTTTGATGGAGTTGAAGAATGGATAGATAGTTATAGTTTTCCTTAGTTATGATAAGAGATAAAATAGATATAAATATTGTAACTGTAATTCTTGCTTGATAACTGTTTTGCTATATGTAATCTTACTATGTTAAAGTGAAATCCTTTCTTTTTTGTTTAAACAGAAAAAGGGGAAATGATGGAGGAAGGTCATTGGTTAAATAATAAAGAAACTGCCTAGGCCCATTTATAGGCCAACCCTTAGGTGGGTGGAGTAAACAGACAGAATGCTGGGAGAAAGAAGCCGAGTCAAGAGTCGCCATGATTCTCCCACTCCAGACAGACGCAGGTTAAGATCTTTCCTGGTAAGCCAGCTCGTGGTACTACACAGAATATTAGAAATGGGTTAGATCAATATGTAAGAGCTAGCCAATAAGAGGCCGGAACTAATGGGCCAGGCAGTGTTTAAAAGAATACAGTTTCCGTGTAATTATTTCAGGGCATAAGTAAGCCATGCGGGCGGCCGGGTGCCGGTGACCTAGCCCTGCCGCTCGTATTACAACACCCAACATCTCCCCATTTTCTATATAATTAGCACTAAGGTTCTTGACTGGCCCAGGTGTGGCACAAATCTGATGGAAGGAAGGAGAACAACTAACCACATGCAAATCCCACAAGAAATCCAACTGCTCTTGTAAGTTGGAAAATGCCCTAGCAAACATGCTCATTCTACATTCAACAAGAAATTTAATGCTGGTGCTGGCTACAAGATCGCCACAGCAGCTGTCTTGCTGATGGCAATTTCACCTGCCGCAGTGATCATGAAGTCTCGACCAGGACATCTCAGCACAGCTGATTAACCTGGACCATAGTGACAGTCGTCTCCTTCACCCAACAGCTGTTTAAACTTGAGAGCAATTAAGGGCAGAATCATTCAAGGCACAGACAGATGCATGAGAATGGCTGGCTGCCTGTAGGCTATTTAGTCATATGGGACTATCCAGAGCCACCAGCATCAGCACCGGATTCCTGACTGGGGCCCCTTGTACCTGTTGCCAGTGGCTGATGGTACAAGCCCAACGGCCTCTCCAAGCTGTTCCCTGACCACATAACCTTCAGTATACAATCATTTAGTGAATTTTGGCATAGTTCTCTCTAAACTGCTTTCTGCTGTTAGTTAGGCAAAGTAAATTTTTTTTTGGGGGGGGGGTTGTTCACAGCAACCTTTCAGGGGCTCTTGGTCCATCAAACCACATTAGTTTGGAATGATTCCACAGGTTCTCATCTTCTGTGAAAACAAAAACAGAACCTTTTTTCCAAAGCAACAAATCCTTAGACCCATATTTTGAAATCAAGATACCTTTCTTAGCAGTTCTCAGAATCAAATATCTCTCTCCAGTCAAAAAATTAAAAGAAAACACAATAATATACATAATCCAGATTCTCTACACATATTCCATATTCCTATTACTCTCCTTTATCAGAGTGGACTTGAAAAAAATCCACCCCCATCCTTCAGTTCACTCTATTGTCTTTTCTTTATTATGTTCCTGACGGCCAGTCTTCTGGAGGGCGCCCGTCAGAGAGTCCCTAGTTCTCCATCCCAGAGGTGCCTCCTGTGGTGCCTGCACCATCCGGAACTGCTATCTGGTAAGGGTCGTGGGATGCAAAAAACACACAGACACATACCCATCTTCAATCCACCCTCACTATTCCCGAAGGCTATCTCTCAGGGATCCTGAGCTTCCAATCTCGCTGGGGACCTCCACCTGTAGTGGCCCGACTGCAGTAACAGGATGGTTTGCAAGTCAGGTAAGGGGCTGGAGACTGAAACACACACACACACACACACACACACAGAGAGAGAGAGAGAGAGAGAGAGAGAGAGAGAGAGAGAGAGAAGAGAGAGAGGGGGGGTCATCCTTGAAACAAGAAAATCCCCTTTATTGTGTTCCAGGGCAGCTTATATAGGGCTCTCCTTAACTAATGGCCACGCCCTAACTCTCGGGATTTTTCAGTTGCAATCCCACCAGAAACCACTCTCCTGTCATCAGGAATTCATGAGGGTCTCGTGCTCAGTGCAGCTGCAAGCACAGGAAAACAAGTTGTTTGCTTAGAGAAGCTGCATGCATAGGAACACAAGTTGTTTACTTTGGCAGGCAAGGGGTCACAGGAAATTCAGGGTCTGAGGGTCTGCAGTCCCCAACAGTATTTGTTCTAAAAAATGTTGATTTAAAAACTCAGGTGTAAACCCTCATGTGCACATATGCCATTGCTTCTTTGGAGAGAGAAAAATGTCAAATCAGATAAAAATGATGCAATTTAAGATTCTACAAATGTAAGTGAGTGCATGGCCCTTATAGTCAAGCTTTCTCTCGTTACCTGAGGTCCTCTTAGGTCCCATATAAATTTTAGGACTGTTGTAAACATTAGGAGAAAACACTGTTGCAATTTGGACAGGGTTACTGCAAACTTACAGTTTTAACTATATTCTAACTATGATAAATTCTCTAACCATGAGCATGGGACACTTCCCATTTCTTTGTGTTACCCTAAAGTTATTCATTACTGTCTGATAACTTCAGTGCACAGGATTTTCACTCCTTAGTTAAATTTGTTTGAAAGTATTTTGCTTCGGATGTTACTGTAAATTGGCTATTTTCCCCTATTTTTTCCAGGTAACTCTCTATTGGTGTTTTTTTGTTTGTTTGTTTGTTTTTGTTTTTTTTTGTTTTTTTTTTTGCCCTGCCATATTTCTGAATTCGTTCCAGCAGTGAAATGTGCAGGGTTGTTCACACACTAGGCCATTTTGTCTGTAGGCAGAGACAGGTTTCTTTTCTTCCTTCTGATTATCTTTTTCTTGAGTAGCTCTTTATATATTTCCTGCTCCCTACCCCTCTTGCCACATCCTATGGACCCAAGATGAAATCTTTTTGAGGTTTTGACTTGCATTTCACCAATGATTCATGACACTGAAACTTTTTTTTACATATTTGTTGGCCATATTTCATATCTTCTTTGGAGAAATATTGTGTTGGTTTGAATGAGACTGGCCCCCAAAGATTCATATATATGCATGGTTAGCCCTCAGTTGGTAAGAAGGATTAGGAAGTGTGGCCTTGTTAAAGGAAGCATGGCCTTGTTAGAGGAGGTGTGTCGCTGGGAATTGGCTTAGAGGTTTCAAAATCCCACGTCAGGCCCCAATGGCTCTCCCCCTCTCTCTCTGTCTTTCTCTCTCCCTCTCTACTTTCTGCCTGTAGATCACGATGAAGCTCTCAGCTACTGCTCCAGCACCATGCCTGCCTGCCTGCCACCACCCTGCTCACTATAATGATAATGGATGAACCCTCTGAAACTGTAAGCAAGACCCCAGTTGAATGTTTTCTTTGTATGGCATTGGTCATAGTGTCTCTTCATGACAATAGAACAGTGACTAAGACAGATATCTTGTCAACTCTTTGTATAAGAGTGGGTATTTAATTTTCTTGATCTTACAGGGTCTTTTATTTAGCCTTTCACCATACGAAGTTAGCCATGGGCTTATTTTACCCATATATGTATAAATATAACAAGATATACCATATAAGTTTATATATATTATGTAATAAACCATTCCTATTTAAAGTATATGACTTATTTATTTATGTAAACACTAACAGAAACATTAGCATAACCAATGTAATTAGCATATCAATCAGCAACAACATTTTCCTTGTGGCCCTCGGGAAGTGACATCTCAGCAGTCTCTGCTGATCAATTTTCTGTGATTAAATTAGTATGAATTCTCTAGATTCATATATAATTAGAATAATTTTAGAAAGCACAAATTTCACTAACTTTCAATGATAAGAACTTTCAATTCATTTTGGGTTGGTCAGTAGTGGTGCATACCTTTAATTCCAGCACTCAGGAAGAAAAGGCAGATGAATCTCTCAGTTCAAGGCCAGCCTGGTCTAAGAGTAAGTTCAAGGCTATACATAGAAACAAAAACAAAAAAGAAAAAAAGATTCCTCTTAGGCCCTGTGTGTATCAACAGGGATTTCTTTTTTATTCCTGAGCACTATCCCATTTTGTAAACCAGCCTCCCTTGTATTTTTCAAATGGATCCCAGCTGGTTGTGTTGAATAATCTTTTTCATTATTATTAGAATTGGTTGCTAGTATTTTCCTGAGAAAAATTTACAACTGTATTCATCAGGGATATTGATTAAAAATTTAATTACCATAAGGTTCACACATTACCAACTTATTTTCAAATGTATAGTATGAAGTATACTTATATTGTTGTAAACCAATCATTAGAAGACATTTATCTTCCAATAAAGCTTTATATTCATTAATCAATAACTTAGATCTTCCCCTGGTGACTTTGTCTTCAGATGCCCCATGAAGTTAGAATGATGTAATATATATGTGTTTTGTGCAAATAGTTCATTCATTTCACTTTGTATAAGATTCTCAAGGTTCACCTATACCACAGCAGGGAGGGGACTCAAATTCCCTTACTTTAAAGGCTGTAAAATGTTCCAATGTATGGAGGAATAGCACATTGTGTCCATCGTCCTCTAATGTCCCAACCTGTCAATATGAACAGGCTCCAAAGAATAGGGGTATATAAATATTTCTTTGAGACAGTGTTTTTTTTAACTATTTCAACCATATAATCTAGGATATATGGTAGTTCTACTTTTAATTTTTTTGAGGAATGGTTGTATATTCCACAGAGGCTGCATAGTGAGATAGTTTTACATTGTACAAGTGTTCAGTATCTTCCAATCTTGGTTTTTTTTTTTTTGTTTTTTTGTTTTTCCCCCCACATTATGATGGGTATGAAATGAGATCTCATTGGGTGTGCATTATTTATTTATTTATTTATTTATTTATTTATTTATTTATTTTGCTTGTTTCTTAAGACAAGGCCTTGCTCACAGAGATCAGCCCATGTCTGCCTCCTGAGTGATGAAATTACAGGCATACCCATCACTCCCAACTTCATTATGGTTTTGTTTCATCTCCCTAATGATTAATGATGTTAGATATCTTCACATGTTAATTGGCCATCATTTGCATCTTCAAAGAAATATCTTTTCTACTCCTTTGCCCATTTCCATCGAGTTTTTGACTTTTGTGTTAGAATTCTGAGTGCAGCTGTTTGCATATTCTGGATATTAACTCTGTGATGATTAATTTTATAAGAAATTCTTACTGAATCCAATGCCACATAGCATTCCCTTGCTCCTCTCTCTGTCATGTGTAGTCTTAGCTCTCATGCTTAGCTGTTTAGCGTATATTGAGTTGAATTAGTACGTGGTGTGAGATGAAAGCCTAGACTCATTATTTTACATGTGGATATCTGGTTTTCTCAATATTACTTTGTCAATATGTTTGCTAAACTTTCTCCATTTCATATGTGAGAATATTCATTTTCCCACATAAAGTTGTCCTTATGCCACACTTCACCCAAATTCTAGAACTTTTCATGAAACTTTCTCTCTCAAAAGTTCTTCCTACAACTATTTCTAAGTCTTGTGACTCTAAAGGGCTAATTGCAAAGCAATTTTTGACAATTATATTTTGCTAGATGTATTAATCCAAAGCAAAAGGTGGTCTGGTTAGCCAATGTACAACCCTTCAGGGTCCTAGACACCTATTTTTTGATCTCTGCCGTCTTTAGAACCCTGCCTGGTTTCTAACTCCTCATGGTGACAGTATGGCTGCTGGAGTCCCAGACACATCTTCCTAGAACCACAAACACTTGAAAATCAAGAGGGAATTCTTACCTGAATCTTGCTGTTGTTGAGAGAAAATTATTCAAGGATAGCAACTGATACATGCAGCACTTTTGCATAAAACATAAAAGTTCTTCTAAGTAGACTAGGCTTATATGGAGCCACTATTGTTTGGCAAGAAAATAGCATCACTGTGTACATAAAAGAAGAACATCATTACATTCTCTCCTAAACCATGCAGTCCATGCTAAGATTTTTTACAAACACACAGCATACTTGGCGACCTTGAAAAGCATCATACACCTAACCCTACACCTATCACTTATCAAGTACAGAGAGAAGATTTCGAATGACCTAGACCACAGGTTCTCAAACATGTCAAATCTTAACCAGCATCACTACTTGCCCTTCACTCAGGAAGACCTGAATAAGAAAGTCAGAGCCTGGGGAGAGTACCGGAGTTCTATAGATTTCCAGTTGACCAAAATGAACAGCGGCGTCTCACTGAGGATCACTAGCTCTCTAATCCAAGAAAGTGTTGGCACTCACATTAGGTTGCCTATCAGAGTCACCAGGGAGCTGAATTAGACTTCATTTCTCATCTGCGGATCCCCTTCCATTTCTCTGGGTGCATAGGGTGGTCTTGAATTTGCCTAAGAGCCTTTGAGATGGTTGCTACACAATCTGTGTGGTCTTACTTTGTTTCCCCAAAGACATGTGTAGCTTCTTCTCCAGTGCCTGTGAATATGACCTACTTTGAAATATAGTCTATCCAGAAATAATCAAGGCCCTAACCCAGTGAGTGCTCTTGTATTAGGAAAGAGTCATTTAGACAGAACAGAGAGCATTCTGGGTGATGAGAAAGGCAAAGATGTCAGAGTGGCATATTTTCTATGCCAGAGAATCCTGCAGAGAATTCTAAAGCCAATGTGGTGGTGTGAATAAAAATGGCCCCCAGAGGCTCACAGGTAGAGGTATTATTGAAAGGGTTGAGATGTGTTGCCTTATTGGAATATTTGTGGTCTTGTTGAAAGAAATGTGTCCCTAGGTGTGGGCTTTGAGGTTTCAGAAGCTCAAACCTGGCTCACACTTTCTTTTGCTGCCTGCCAAACCAGATGTAGAACTCTCAGCAACTTCTCCAGCACCATGTCTGCCTGAATGCCACCATGCTTCCCACCATGATGATAATGGTCTAAACCTCTGAACCTGCAAGCAAGCCCCAGTTAAATGTTTTCCCTTATAAGAGTTGCCATGGTCATGGTGTCTCTTCACAGCAATGGAAACCCTAATGAAGGCACCAGACAAGCAAGGAGACATCAGGCACTGGCTTTCAGAGAGGGAGCATTGTCATGCTGATAAACTGACTCAGACTTCACAAGAGAAAAGATGTTTTCTGGAGCCATCTCAGGTTATAGACATTTCCTCTAACATGTGAAACTTCCATATGGTTCCCGAGTCTGGCTCCAGGTTTCCTGAACACATTTCCTCCCAATGTTAGGACAAAACTGGGTCTTAGTCTATCTCTCTTTCTGTCTCCCCCATCTTCCTCTCTCCCTCCTTCCCTCCGTCCTTCCGTCCCTCCCTCCCTCCTTCCCTCCCCTCTTTTCTCCCTTCCTTCCTGGCATTTCCTTCCCCTCCCTTCCACTTTATCTGGAGTGTGTGTAGGCAGGGGTGCTTGGAGAAGATGAAGATCAACCTTGAATGCTGTCCCTCAAGTGCCTCCCTGTTTTTTGAGGGGTAGCAGGGTCCTTTACTGGCCTAGAACTTGCCAAGTAGGCTAGTCTGTCTAGCCATAGAGCCCTGGGGATCTTCCCATCTTTCCTACCCAGTGCTGGGATTGCAAGCATGTACCACCATGCATGACTTTTCATATGGGTTCTGGGGATCAAACTCAGGTCCTCCAGTTTGCATAGCAAGCACTTTGCTATGCCCACTGAGCCATTTTTCCAGCTCCAAAATAGTTTTTTAGCAAAGAAGAGGGAGACGTGGCTATGAGGCTGGCAATTGACCATGTTTCCTTTCCAGTTCAAATAAACGAGCAGCTATTTTCTTGCATTAGGGATAAAAGATGAATCGGGCTTATTGTAGAACATTTAGAGGATTCATGGAAGCAACCAGAAGTAGGTGGCAACCCTGATACTCAGACAGAAACACTGTTAAAACCATGTTTTCTGCATTCTCTGGCTCTTTCCCAGAATCTATTTTTTTTTTAAGATATGAAATGACTCCTTGCTTTCCTTCCACGTTGCCATGGATACCTTCCATTTCCCATTCTGTTGATAATTTAAGTTTGTTCAATGCTAGTCTTGAGCTACAGTAAAATTGGTTTGAATTCCCCCAGGGTATCAATTGTCATGATACCCAGGTAGACACTGTACCAAAGACAGACCCAGGTACCTGGAATACAGTCAATTCTCAGAAGAACTTCGTTGAATGAATTAAGAAACTCAGAATAGTCTTCTATGGTAATGCATCAACTTAGACTGTATATTGTTCACAAACTACAGCACTGGAGAGTAGAAGAATGGGGGAAGTTATCAGAATCAGCATGGCAAGTAATCTCTTTTTCTGTAATTTAAAAACTATGAAATTACTTTGCAATTTTGAGTGTAAAATTCACCTGTCATCATCATTTTATGGATGTTTTGTTCAGCCAAATAGAACTCTTTAAGGTTCAGGAACTGGGATTTGCTGATATGCAATTTCTGTTTATTTTAATATTTTTTGAAAGAGCATGTGTGGCATGGTGTGTGCATGTATGTTTGAATGTATGTGCATACATGTATGTCTTCCTTGGTCACTCTCCATCTTATTTTTTGAGGCAGGGTCTTTACCTTAAACTCATAGCTTGCCACGATGGCTAGTCTGGCTAGCTAGCTTGCTTTGGGGATTCCCTGTCTCTACCTTCTGAGCACTGGAATTACACATGGGTCACTATGCTCACCTGAACTAGTGAAGATAGATGACACCAAGGAAACAGTGCTTTTAAGATACAGTAGGGCAGTTGCGCATATGAACTCAGGGCAATTGTGACAGCATCCACAAGATCTGCTCACGCTCAATTCGGACAAATCCCAACATGAGGATGGGGAGGTAGGAGCAAAATCCCATCACCAACAAAATCCCACTACTACTGGCATTTCATTGCTGCGGTAGAAGGGAGAGTCAGTTTTCTTTAATGATGTCCCTTCCTGGTTGGCCAGCCACATGTGGGGTCAGACCCTACTCCTATACTAGCTGGATAACATATAAACTGGACACAATGGGGAAAGAGAAAACACAAGAAGTCTCAAAGTTGGGTGGGAAGGGATCGAAAAGTGGTTATGGGGGAAGGCTTAGGGAAGAGGAGAGTATGTTCAAAATATGCTGTATCAAATTCTCAAAGAATGAATAAAAGTGTGGATAAAAACGAAGATGGGTGGCTCCTGAGGAACAGCACTCATGGCTGGCATGTCCACACGCATGCACATGTACCTGCGTGAACATGTATCCCTCCATCCCGGGAGAAAGTTCTCCGAATTTCCCCTAGTGAGCCAGCCCTTACCCCAGTAGCTCTCTGCTCTTTATCTTCTCTCATGGCACGTGCCATAGGTAATGTTCTAGACTCACTTCTGCCATCATTTGATTAAAAGCTGTTTTCTTACCCGATTTCGCGCTCCCAGGGGCTGAGAGCACATATGACTTGTATTGATTTTATCTTCAGCTCCCATCAAAGTATTTGGGGGAAGGGACACATAATCCAGGCATGTTAACTGAGTGAATGGAACATATATATCATGACATCATTGTGAGATTGAGACCAGCCTGTGCTACACAGTGAAACCCTCGGTTGCCAGAGAACTGTGAAAAAAGTGGAACCTAAGCCTATTTAAGCAGAAAGAAAAATGCATGAGCCCTGACAGCCTGGCATTTTGAAGACTCTTGCAAGAGAAATTGAAGGCCCACCTGATGCTCCTGGACTTTTGGCTATGGGGGTATTTAGTGAGGTGCATTCCAAGTGTGCTCCAGGAGTATAATCCAAGACCCAGAGTCCATCCATCAAGATGCTATTCTGAATGGATGTTGAAGCGTCTTGTAGGTTTCATGAGGATAAGGTCCCATGCCTCTCTTATCAGCCAGCCCGGTAGTTTAACTTCCCTCTTTGGGCCTAATGAAGTTATTTTTCAAGGAAAAAGAAGTGTGTGAAACATTGCTTCTGGTTAAATATTTATGCACACCGAGTCTGGAGGATGCCCATCTGCAGGTGGAGAGCTCAGCAGTCGGACAGTGACCTCTTCATCTTGATGTAGACTTCTAGCATTAAAGCCTATTTTGTGTGATTGTTTCGCATCCATACCAACTTCCTTTTGACTAGGATTTGTTTCCTATATAATTATCCAGCATTTTCTTTCCAATCTTTTGGAGTCCTTATCTTTTAACATAATCCCCCTCTTGACAACACAGATCTTTTAAGTGGAGAACTTAATTATCTCTGTTGATTGTCAGACTTGTGCATTTCAGTTCATGCCTGTCTTGTTTTATGGGTTTTTGCTTTCTCTTTGTAGAAGATTTTTGAAGTATTTTATTTCTTTGCTTTTTTTTTTTCCTTTTAAAACTCTGGTTGAAAATTTTCCTTCTTGTTTTCCCTTCCCCTTCTCCTTACAGAAGCTACATAACCCCCCTCTATTTTCCAGCAGTTCACCTCAACATTTTAACAAGGCTTATCAATTAGTTTAGTTCTTTAGTCATTTTATGATTATTGAGTCATCATTAATCATAGGAACGAGGCTCTGAAGACAAAGTGAGGTGACCCCCTGCCTCATCCATGGAGAGGCACTATTTCTTTTCTTTTTTCTTTCTTTCTTTTTTTTTTTTTTTGATTTTTCGAGACAGGGTTTCTCCGTAGCTTTTGGTTCCTGTCCTGGAACTAGCTCTTGTAGACCAGGCTGGCCTCGAATTCACAGAGATCTGCCTGCCTCTGCCTCCCGAGTGCTGGGATTAAAGGCGTGCACCACCACAGCCCGTGAGAGGCACTATTTCTAATATGGGCTCTGCAAAGCTCAACCCGAGGGCTTCCTGCTCCTGTTGTTGTTCATGGAAGGATTGGTTATGGGTGCCATATTTTTGCTGTAACATCTAGACTTACCCTTGTAACTGTTAACAAACAATGCTTGGGATGTGGCAGCTCACACCTATAATTCCAGCGCTCAGAAGGCTGACCTAGAGAGCACCCTGAGATTGAACCTTGCCTGGGCTACATGATGAGCTCTTTTCCAATCTGGGCTCCAGAGTGAGATTCTATTTCAAGATACAAAAACGTAATCCACCTCCCACAGACAAAACAAAATATAACAGGCGAGGGAGTAGCTCACTTGTCTGACACTCACGAGTCTTTAAGTTTGAACCTTGGCACCACAAAAAATGAAAACGGACTAACAAACCAGCTACTAAACAACAAAGGGGTTAGCCCTTCACTCCAACAGCCAAGCAAATCATGTACACTTCACACAAAGGCACACATAAATGCTCACACACAAATGAGCATACATACACTTACATATATACAGGTCAAGATAGAGTGACTATATAATACTCGGCCGTCCTTCCGGAGCTGATGTCAGCAAATGGCCTCATCTATTGTTGGGAATTAAAACCCTTTCCCTTTATTGCAACCATCTGTTGCATATCTGACCCCACTTATAGATGAGGACTTCTATTTATAATTAGAACAGGGATTTGAACCAGTTCAATATTGTCTGCACTACACCGCCATTGTAAGTGGAGTTCAATTTGCATGAATTTGCATACCTTGCATATGCAGGAGGACATCATGTCAGAGTGAGGAGGGATCAGGTGCTCTCAGGTCAGATGCCAGGGGACTCTAGTGCTACACTCCAGATGAGTATGCATCAGCTGAATAAATACATCTTTGCCAAACAGATGAGAAGACCTGGAGGAGACTGACCTTTGACCGCTTGCCTTCCTGACCCAAGGCTGTTTCTCCATCCTAACGTCTCCAATTTTTGTACTATTACCTGACAAGATTTGATTTCAATTCTTGTAAAGGTGAGCTTAATGTGAAGTAAATTACATTCTTTAATGGGGTTTCCTTTAGTATGAACGAGGAATATAAAAGGCCCAATATTAAATAGCAAATTGTTCTTTATTAAAATTTTTATGGGTTTAGCTAACAGCAGATGGAACACATCTCTTAGGTAATTGCTTCTATTAATGGCACACCTTGGGATGTTAATTAACCATTTGGATGTCCGAATTTTGATTGGCTTTGTTTTCTTCGATAAACAAAATGGGATGCTGGCTCAGGTTTCTACTCGGAATAAGAAGACTCTCCCTTGTGAAGGAAAAGTGACTTTGTCAAGGGTTGGGGAGTAAGAAGGAGGAGCCAGAGAGAGGGATGGAAGCCAAGGCAGGTGACCCACGTGCAACACCAGTCAGAGGGGGCTTGATGCATAGGTTCCTGAGTTTTGAGGTAAGGATGGAGAACTTGGAAACAAGGATCAAACTAGAAGAGAAGAAAAACAAAGAAGTTGCTTCAGCTGGGTCTGTTTACAATGCCGAAAATCAAACTTTAGGAGACCTTCATGGCAGGTGGTTAAGAAACAGGCACCCATCCCTTTGTTCTGCTGCTACTGGGCACACATGCGGCTTCCACTCTGTCCAGCAGGACGGAAGAGGTTGGGGTCCTAACCATTAGTTCAAATGCCCAGTGAGAATGGTCTATGCTCATAAAATATGCTGCTGTTCCTTACTGAGGTTCTGACCCATCTCCTAGTCACCAACATCAGATAAGCCCTAGTCTTCCATTCTAAGGTAGGAGGGGAATGGAATTTTCCATGTAGAGAGTGCAGTTGGGAGGAGACTCTGGTAGTAACAGTCCCTAGGACAATAGTGGTGGCTCTTCCTTGACATAGAAGGGGTTGGAAAGGACATAGGAGCCAGAATTCAGAAGAGCAGCTTTGAAATGTTACCTGTTAAGTATGACACAGCCATGGCAATCATGACCTCACAGAAGCTGTGCTTTCTGGCACCTTCCAGTCAGCTATGGAGGGGGAAGGGGCTCATGAGGCTCTGTCACCAATTGTCGATCTACTGACAATGAACAGATTATGGGAGACAGGGAAGTATATCGCCTAGTTGTGCACTCACTGGTGAGTCCCTCAGGCTGTGATGGAACCTTCGGAACTCAGAGTCACACAGATGGTTCTACTTAAACTCCATGTGACACTATGTCACACAAAAGCTAGTAAATAAAGGGGAGGGATTTGTAAGGAAGGAGGGCAGCTGGCGGGGTGGGAGGGAAATAATGGGGGGAGGAGTAACCAGCATGCACATTACACACATAGGATTTTTATCAAAGGACAAAAGTCATTAAGGAAAGCAGAGAAGAATGAATGCAACTGAGGGTAACAGTGGGGGTAGGAGCTCACGGAGGCAGTCAATGTTAGAGAGCACAGTGTCGGTGTGGGTGTTTCTATACAGCATCACCCAGGGCAGCAGGGAGCCCCAAGCCAAACAACTCCACCATCCAGGCCAACACCAGCCCTGCTGATTTTCTGGAACTGAAGGCGGAGAAATTCTGTCACCCTCCAAACAATGTCTTTCTGTTCATTAAGCTGGTGTCAAAGACAGAAACCCTATACAAGCTAGAAAACAATTTTCTCACCATACCTTTATCGTAAAGGTGAATCTGAAGCCTTCTACATAGCAGCCCCTTTTATTTTATTTTCTAAAAATGTGTGTTAGTAAAATACCTATGAAGAAGAATCTAGAAGCCAGCCCACAGATTTTCTCTGTTAACTGTTCAGCTTGGTGGGTATAGTTAACCTCGAACATGGGGTTTGGGTGGTAGTTATCGGCGCTTCGGGCCTCAGAGCAGAAATGAGTGGATCTCGTGTTTGTAGTTGGTGTCAGGGTCCACTTTTATTTTTTTAAAATTCATTTTATTTTATATTTGTTTTGCTTGCATGTATATCTGTGCACCATGTGCATGCAGTGCTGACAGGGACCAGAAGAAGGCATGAGATCTCCCCCTGAAACTGGAGTCATAGATGGTTGTGAGGCACCATGTGGGAGTGGGAATCGAACCTGAGTCCCCTGCAAGTGCAGTCAGTGATCTTCCCCACTGATCCATCTCTCCAGTTCCCAGAGTCTATTTTTAAATGATGACATTTATAAAGGATGTCTGGACCAAATTACAATTCCCTGCCCCCTTGGCTTATGGAATTCTCAGTGCACAGTGTTTTGCCTGCCTGGAGGATAGCAAAATAATTCATGCTCTGAACTTGACAGCTAAGTGACATTTTCTAGCATTTGCATGACCACAAAAGGCTGGTCAGCAACTGCCACCTCTCCTGGGATACAGTGCCCAGGTTTATCATTCTATTTTCACAGAGACAGAGACGGGAAACCCAATTGCAATGCAAGTCACTCTGATAGGATGTGCAGAGGTGGGGAATGGGAGAGAAATTACTGTATCTACTGGGGATGGGAAGACTGTGCCTCATGCTCAAGAAAAGTCCCACACCCAAAGAACACTGCATGGCTCTTCTCCTTGTACAAGTGGGTGTCTCTCAGTACCATCTGAAGTCAAAGTGAGGAGCTAGCTATGTAGAAACAGAACATGACACACCCTACATGCCTTAACTCTGTCCCAAAGAAGGAAGCTGCCAGCCCCCAACTATCAAATGAGCTACATCTCCAACTCCAAGAGTGGCCTTTGCATAGTGACACACTCAAAGAGCAGACACTTGGGAACTTGGAAGCAACAGAAGTCCAAGCCAGAGATGTAGCTGAGCCCAATTCCATTGATGCTATTTATCTGCCATAAACACACAATCCAAGCTAGGTCTAAGCTTGTCCCTCATCTTGATGTCACAAGCTGACTGCTTAAATCTTTTCCTGCCAAAAACAGGGCAAAGGGCTTCTTCATGAAATTGAAATGTCACATAATTCTAGACACTTTTGACCTTGCATTCTGGGGCTGAGAATTATCATGGAGGAATCTGTATTTGTTGGACTATGTTTGCTGAAGGAAATCGTATTTGTCCTCGTGATGCTGAAGTAGGGTCATAGGGAGCGGATCTGCCCATCAACGTGGTGATAATGAACTCGGTGTGACCTGCTGCTCCCTCACTAATTAACTCAGTCACCAGGACAGGGCTCTGAATATTCTCAGAATTACAACATGGTGTGGGCATTCCTCCTTCCAAAGCCCATTCTGCAAGTAAGATGGAGGCAGCTGTAATAAATTCTCTTTCAGAACCAATGCAGACCCTCTGGGTACCAGAGCATAAAACTCACTTGAAATGCTGGAGAAGAACCAATAAATTGCTATTTAGTCTCACACAATGAGCCTGGGAACGAGTAATATAAAACAGAGGTGGGTTTTCATTATGAGAATTCTTGTTTTAAGATTGATTTTTGGAGGGCTGTCGAAACAGAACTAACCTCCTTATGGTACCAGGATGCAAGGGCAGAGCTCAGGAAACTAAGATGAAATCAACTGTGGGTTTTCCAGTGCTTGGTTGCAGGGTGTTCCGTGATGTTTGAGAATACTAAACGGTGACCAAATTAAAGAAAAAAAAAAACCATGTTTACAATTAGCGCTTGCCTACAATTAGCACTTCATTATTTCCATGGTGTGATTTAGCATGACTTAACAGCATAACTGTCCACATTTCCCAGGAGTAGGAGGGATATGCACGGGCTGGTGGTATGGCTAACCCCGAGCAGAATATCCATGCCCGCAGAAGACAAGAACACAGCCTGACTAGAGTACAACCTCCTCATACTCTGACCCTGGAATACTTTCCCCACCTTCTTTGATGCCTACACTGAAGAGCCTTTCATCCATGTAGCCTTTGGACAAGATCTTGTTGGATTTACCACCATCTGCAATGATCATGGATGATCACCATGTGTTCTATCTTGCCCCACATGGGAGGCACACATGAGAAGGGACTGTAGAATCTATATGAGAGTGGCGGGATGTTGGCGGTCAATACTGAAGTGAGCCATGGGGTCCTGGAGGGGTTCTGTGTGACCGAGTTGCGGCTGTGGTTCTTGCTGCCTAGCCTTCTCAGCTGCCTTTTTTGGTCTTCCCTTTTCCACGAAATATCTCTCACTTGGGATCTTACTGGTTGGTGTGGACTTGCCTGGACTACTGAGGGCACCTTAACCCATAAGCTTCTGGTTGGACTCAGATTTAAAAAAAAAAAAAAAAAAGAGGCAATGAAGATTGAAGGAAGAGAACCAGATTGCAAGTTTGGCATCTGGACTTCTAGGGTCTTCCCTGGTGGCTCTATGTAGGGTGCTTAGCCTTCTCAGTCTACCCCAGAATGACTTCTTTTGGTTGGCTCATTCCTTTGGTTAACCATCTCTATCTCCAAGAAGCATGCTTCTCTGTGCTGAGCCCTTCCCCTGAGCTGTCCACTGCCCTGACTGGCAGGTCCCTGGTCCCGTCATTGCTGTCCTTGTCTTGTTTCAAAGATGTCATCTGTTTTCTCCTGTCACTTAACTGCTTCACTCTGAATTTTTTTTTTAGATCAGACATGTTACTCGGATGTTCTTTCTGAGAATCTCTGATTCTGTGAGCCACTTTGTATCTTGCCAAATGGACTTGCTTAACATTACTTAGCTGCAGCTCAAGAGTGTGTTGGAATAGATTGGATAGCAATAATGGCTGACCCCAAGGAGGATGCTCATGCTCTTAGCAGATAAGAATACAGCCTGACTGGAGGCCAACTCCTATCTTCTGGGGGCTCTATTCATGTTCCCTATCCCAGGAAAATACAGAAAGACATTACCTTATGATATGCTTATTAGTGCCCTTATGTTGGTTAGTTTCAACCTGACACCACCTAGAATCACCCAGGGAGACTCTCTATGAGCAATTGTTTAGATTAAGTTAACCCTCGGGAATGTCTGGAGGGCATTGTCTTGATTGCTGACTGATGTGGGATGACTCAGTCCACTGTGGGCAGCACCATTCCCTAGGCAGGAGTTCCTGAACAGTATAAGAGACAAGAAGGCTACCTAAGAGCAAACAATGAAGGGTTCATGCGTTTATTCTTTCTTGCTCTTAACTATGGATGTGACAGGTTATGTTTCCGTCTTAACTATTCCACAGCACTGGACTTGAGACTGTTAGTCAAACAAACCCTTTCTTCCCTAAATAGCTTTTTGTCAGAGTATTTGCTGCGGCGATGGAAATGCAGCTAGAGCACCTCCCCAGGACTTTCTTGTGTGGAGGAGGAATATTTTACATAGGAGGCAGTGCATGTCAGCAGGCACTGAGTCATATAAGAATCAAAATTTGTTTGGGAAGTCTGCTTAATTGCCTATAAATTTCAGTGTACCTGCTTTTCTGTGAACAGCTCTACACAGAAATCAAATGCTAGCGTTAGAATTCATGGAGATTTCAAAGGCTAAAGGAAGGAGAAAAGGGGGAAGGATTCTATTGATAAGCTTGGTCTTTGTGATTCTCCAATTTCTAAGCTAGCCATTAAAATTCTTGCGTGGATAAGGGATGGATAAAGATCTCTAAGGTGTTCTGTTTGCCTGTGGATTTTCTCCATTCTATTTTATTTTAAGGCCAAGAGCTCTAAAATATACTCATTTCTTCTGAAACACCAACAGGACAAAGGGACAGCACATAGCATAGAATCGGGAGTCAGCATTTTGACAGAGACTGTCTTTGACAGAAACTATTCTCCTCATCACCATTTGCCCTCTTTCCCCAAGACACAAATCTAGATGGTTCCCAGCTTCTCTTTCTGCTGAGTATAGCCATGTGGCTAAAAAACAGGCCTCCATTGAATCATGGGGTTTTCTGGAACTATACTTTTAAGAGAGCGAGTCAGGCTACTCTTGGTCCTTTTCTACCTCTGATGGTTGGACCTTGGGCAAGAATGATTATTGGGCCACCCAGACATTTATGGGGTACTGAGCTACAGGCAGAAGAAACCTGGGCCCCTCCATCTCCTTGGCACTCTAATCTTTCATTCAAGTAAATAGCGCGTCTGTGTTCTGTTTGACTCCCTGGATCATAGGGCTTGTTGGGGGCCATTGAGTTGTTATCAACGTAGGAAATGTATCAGATCATGAAAACATTCAATGATGGTACAGCAATGGTAGCTGTTCAGAGGTCATATTTGAAAGCATGAAACTACTATGGACAGACGCCTTGTCCAGAGCCTGGAGACTGGATGTGGACTTTGAGACAGAGGAAGGATTTCCCCGGAGAAGGAAACAGAGAAGGGTGCCTTTGCCCCTCAGACTCCCTAGACACACTTAGGAGAATACAATACACATTTCAAGAAGAGATTGGCAGTGAAACAGATGGACAACAACTTGGCTCCATCTCAGGAAGAGCCCAGGTTCTTCAGCATTTCCTGGAACCCTAAAAGTGCCTGAGACCAAGGCAGTAGCCACCCCTTGGGCACCTAATGGGGCTGAGGCCTGAGGGCCAGACAGAATCCCCTCACCCTGCACAGAGAACTATGAGCTCATTCCCAAGCCCTTCTCTCTGACCTTAGAAGCAAACAGAAGGAGACTGGGGTTAATTACCCTGTCCACTCATAAAAAATGGGGTCTAGGAAAAGTAATTAGGTTGAGTTACAGAGAAACAAAGAAATATTTCTAAAACAAGTGTTCCTGATGCCTGAGATTTATAGTCACCCCAACCAGACTAGGAATGCTTTACTGGAGAGAATTTAAACTGGTTGGCCTTCCAGTCTTGCCAAGTCAAGGAGAAGACTTCTAGGAGAGCAGGATTCCCTACATTGTGTCTCTTGTGGAATTCAGGCTTCTGATTTGGTGGTTTGGTGTTCTCTCCCTCTGTTAGAGCCTGGATTTCTAGGAATCTCCAAGATGCCCACTTGGGCCAGCACACTGCAGATGCAGTAAGATAAGTTTAACCCCCCCCCCCTCCACGACAGCTTTTGCATGGTCCTGACAAAATACCTGACAGAAACATCCTAAAAGAAGAAGGATTCATTTTGTTTATGGTTTCTAGTGGTTGGGAAAGTTTGGTGAGGCAGCTCAGCTCATGGGCCAGGATGTAAAGAGTTAGACAGGAAGTACTCAAACACAGGGCACTTGACATGATCTGCTGACAGTGACTTCATTGTTCCAGGCTAACACTACCTCCCAATTTTGTAGAACATTTCAAAATAGCATCACTATTGGGATCAAGCATCCAAATCAGGAGCCTATGGGGTGGGGGAATGGTACGTATTCAGACATAGTACCTATTGAAGTCATTCGGATCAAAAAGCTTCTTTGAAGGAGAGGAAGGCATTGACATTGGAAAGGGACAGCAGAAGGGAAGAAAGGGGGGAGTTCTTGGAGGGCTAAGCACAAGTACACTGTATACGTGCATGAAGATGCCGTGGCAAATTGCATTATTTTGCAAAAGTAATAAAAGCGAATGGGAAGTCAATGGCTACCAGAAGCCATGGGATGGAGAGGTATGGACTTTGTCCTCTGCAGTTCAAAGGGACAATGCTGTAGACACTGCTGCCTACATTTCCTGTAGGGAGTGGGCAGCACAGAGTCTTAGGAATCTTCAGCCAGGGCATCTATTTTAGGGGAAACCAGACAGAGGCCATGCATCAGGGGGCTGAGTGGGGAGGGGCTGTGGTGGCTGGTGCCTGTGCTTCCTGGTGCCCTTCTCCATGCAGAAGGGTTCACAAGGAGGCTGGAGCTGCATGCCTGGGTTTAATTCCCAGATTGCCACCTTCTAGGTCAGTGGCAAGTTGTTTTTATCTCCTCTAAGTCCAAGATCCCTCTGTAATCAAATAGGAATAAACAAGAGTATCTGAAGTATAGATTTGGGGCAAGAATTGAATGCGATTAAGCCTTCAAAGAGTTCAGTGCAGTTTTGACACACAAGGACCCATGGATGATTGGAACATGATTTTTCGTGACAGAACATGTCAGAGATTCAGAATTCTCTGTCCTCTTCTGGAATGAGCACTGACAAGGGGGACTTCCTTTTTTTTCTTTTCTTTTTGTTTTATCTTTCATTCTCCTTGCCTCTTTTCCTCCCTCCTGCTTACTCTTTTTGACTCTCCTTCTCATTTTTATATAGCAGAATAGTGGGCTATACCATGATTTTAAGGGACATATCTTCAAGATTACAGTTTTCTTTTTCATGATCATTCCATCTCCTTCTGGTTTACAAATGTGTGTGTGTGTATCTGTGTGTGTGTCTATCTGTGTGTACATGGGGATAGGTGCATGTGCGTATGAGTGCCTGTGGAGGCTATAGCTGGAGTTATAGGTGGTTGGAAGTCACCTGGCACAGATGCTGGGAATCAAACCCAGGTTCTCTGGAGGAGCAGAATGTGCTTTTTATCACCAAACCATCTCTCCAGCCTGCACCCCTGGGTTTTGGCAACTGTTCATTTCTTTTTATGCTAAAGACATCCAGATTTGTCAATGAGGAAATATCCTTCTTTACCTTTTGGTTTGGTTTGGGTGGGAGCATGTGACTTGTGTCTAGCCAATCAGAACTACATTTTGGGGTTCTGGCCACTAAAATTAATTTATGAATGTAGCTATGACTCACACAGACACAAGGAAACAAGGGTCTCTAGGAATTCCAACTGCTATGAATCTAGGAGGGGGTGATCTTGGTATCTAGTAGACATCCAAACACCATGAGAGGCTAAGCACAGAGACAGTTTGAGATGTGGAGAGAACACAGATATTAATGGCCTCATTTGGGCTCCTGGATCCAGTGTCTCCTGAAGTGGGACATGACTCGAAATGATATGCATGGTCACTCAAGCCTTTTGTTGTCTACGTCACTTTGGGTGAGGTCACCTTTCTGTTACCACAAAAGCAGTCTTCACTGACATAGTAAATAAAGGTGAAATGTGAAACCCCTCCAATCCCTGTCTAAAGGCAACACACTTGTTCATAAAATGAGACATACATGCTTGAACTACTGACGCAGTCCTTTCTGTCTAGCTGGACTTGGACAAGCCATTCCAACTCCCTTTGCCTCTGTGCTTTCATTTGCAAAACTTGGCTAGATGCCACCTAACTTCCAGGGCTGCTTACGGATTAAATGGGAGAGCCTGTGTGAAACAGAAAGAAGAGATATAAGCCACAGCTAAGAGGGTCTAGCTTATCATTATTCTTTCCAATACTCAGGGGAGCATCCAGTACACACGTCTATGGGATAGCACTAACCTTGCTCATTTCTGCAGAAAAAGAAGGAGGAGAAGAAGGGGCTGGTGAGGTACTTTCCACAGCAGGTAAAGGTACTTTCCACAGAAGCCTGACCACTCATGTTTGATTCTCAGAGACCACATAGTGGAAGGAAAGATCCAACTCCACTAAGCTGTCCTCTGAGCTCCACACATGTGCTGTGGCATTCATGCCGCATGCATTACTGTCATGCACACACACAATGATAACAGATAGAGAAAAACCAGAAAGGACCCAGAACTTCCATTTCTAAAACGTTCTCGGTCTCAAATGAATGAATAAATCATTTCCAGTATATATTGGCTTATGGAAACCCAGTGAGAGAAACGTATTCTTTTTACTTTTTTATTTTATGTGTGACCCTTGCACACTGATGGAAAGCTAGGCAGTGCTTGATGCTCTGAGTGATGTCTCTGCACCCGGATTCTGGGGTCTGGCGTATCTCAGTAAGGGTGAGAAATAGGTGTGGGTTAGTGCGGTGTTTCTCAACCCGTGGGTTGCGACCCCTCTGGGGGTTTGAATGACCCTTTCACAGGGGTCACTGAAAATCCCGTTTTCCTGCATGTATGTCTGTGCACCATGAGCATGCCTGGTGCCCAGAGAGGCTAGAAGAGGGCATCAGATCCCCTGGAGCTAGAGTTACAGGTGGTTGTGAGCTGCCATGTGGTTGTTAGGCATTGAACCTGGGTTCTCTAGAACATAAGTCAGTGATTTTAATTGCAGAGCCATCTCTCCAGCCCCAGAGGCATATTTTTTAATGTCACATTTATGTAATTATCTTATAAGGTGACATCTGTGATGGAAAGGTAACAGCCCTGGCCATGTGTGCATTTTTCACCATGGTGCCAGAGAACAGTCATTTCACTCCTTAGTTATGGAAGACATCCTGCCTGCACTCAGGCACGCCCTCACTCATTCAAGCATTTATCCGTTTTCTTGGGTAATCATTTTGGATGCCCAGCATGGACCAAGTGCTATTCTGAGCCTAAAGGACGCCCACCATGAGTCACCTACTTTTTAAAATAGCTTACAATGGATGGACGGAAAATAAGCGACAGGTAAACTAACTAGATAAGTTCAGATGGTGCTAGAAGCCATAAACAGGGTCAGAGGCTGTTTGTGGCATCATTACAGTTTCCCAGAAGCATGGTGTGGTGTGAGGGCGTGAGGGAAGGATTTGCGTGCACTGGACAAACTGACCAAAGGCTCTGGTACATTTCCCTAACCATGCTTGCAGGAATATGGCTTCAGCTAGAAGAAGATGGGTTGTCATTATTTTTATAGTTTTGTTTTGTTTGTTTGGGGGGGGGGCTGCCATGCTATTACGGCAACACTTGAGCCTCATGCATGTAATTCTCCTGCCTCTACTGCCTAAGTGCTAAGGTTAGAGGTATGTGTGCCAGGCCCAGTGAAGTTGTCAGTGTGTGTGTGTGTGTGTGTGTGTGTGTGCGCACGCGTGTGCACATGAAAACAGTACTCTCAGAGGCCAAAGTAGAGTTCCTAAAACTGGAGTTTATAGGCAGTCTTGAGTCTTAAAATGTAGATGCTGGGAATTGAACCCAGGTCCTCTGCAAGAGCAGCCAGTGCTCTTAACCACAGAGCCATCTTTCCCTACAGGAGGCTCACACTCAAGCCCATAAGTGGGTGCAGAAAATATTTCCTTTTAATAGAGAGAGAGGGATGGTGTATGGGAGAAGTAGAAATTCTAGGCAAATGAGATTCTGGGCTGTGGCACATCTGAGGATGAGCTGGTCTCCCAGGAAGCCCTTTAGTGAAACTTGTATCTGTGGCATCTGGCCCACGTGTCCCAGCCTGTCACAGCTGCTCCTGAACTATTTGCTGAAAGGCAGAATATTGGCTAATTTCTTACAGTAATACCCTTGATCAAGACAAAAGCCTTTAATTGAATAAGTGATTATCTCTGAAATTATCAGTACGCACGGAGGCATAACAAATGACTTTGCTGATGGCTCTTAGCTCTAATCATCCGCTGTTTTGGTCTTAGGTATGAAATCATTACCCTAATAGGTATGCCATTAGCTCTCTGGTCCCCTGTTCCGTTTTGGTCACTATAAAGGTCTGAGCAGGACCCAAAATTCAAGGGTCTGTTGAGCTGGGAAGGCAGGTGAATGAGCTTAGAGACATGGCTGTGATCAAGGGGAGATACAGGCTCAGGCCAGTCTGACTGGTCTCTTCAGAGAGACACAGATCTTCATTTGTATGAGTTATCTGCTGAGATTTGCGTATCTATCAGGACTTCAACCTTTTAGGAAAGGCAACATGTCAAAACAAAATACACCTGTGTGTCTCACTGTAGTATTTCTGGACTCAAGGTCTGGGTATCTTTTCTTGAGACCATCTCACCACTCCTCCTCCTGCTCCATGTTAGAGGTTAGAGCAACACAGAGTGTCCTTGTCTCCTCTGCCAATTCTCTTCGTTTGGGTTTGGCCAATGGAGGACTCTAGCAATAGGTGCAAGAGAAAAGAAAGAATAAGGCAGGAAGACACTCCTTGCAGTGCTACTTCAGGTGGATAAAGGATGCTTTATCCACAGGGCATTGTTGCTGACTAGTGCCTCACTGCGAGCCTGTTTCTCTGGCCAGCATATCATCTCTTCAGAACTGACAGTGGAAAGATCTCCTTAGCTGGTCCTCATGTCCTGCATTGGGCTTGGTGACTTCCTCATATCTATTAATCAGAATCTGTTTAAGAGACTCAACTCAAATATCTATTTACTTTTTTTCCCTGGGACCTGGAAAGTACACCTGTTCGGCCATATCCTAAGAATTCAATTCCCTTTCTCTATAGCATCTCATCTCTGCCCTCCCATCCCCTCATTCCTCTTTCCTTCTCCCCTCCTCCCTTCCCTCTTTCTCCTTGTCTTCCCATTAAGGGCTCCATCCATATTAAAGCTGTGATGACCATTTACCCAATGAGTCTAAAATCGCTTCCCTCCTGCCTCAGTTCTCTGATTCCAACCTCCCCACATCCAGATCACCCACTAGACACGATGAAGACCCTCCTGTTGTACCAGGAGTCCAACCACCCTGACGTCAGCTCCTGCCCTACAATCAGCACCTGAGTCCCATCACAGCCCAAACGCCTGAACCACCTCCAAGCTCAGCTCTGCCCCTTCCTCCAGGACATCTTGTTCCTCTCGATGCTTACCCAGTATTGGAAAGGTCTCCAAACTATCTCTACTTCCTGGATAACACCTTCCAGAGCCGTGGCCACACTCTAGCACCCAGCTAAGGGCCACTGGAGTCCTAAGATCTGGTCCCCGAGTCTTTGATCTTGTGCTGTCCCGGTGTTCTGTCATCATCACACCCTAACCTGAATAGCTTCAACTGCCATTTACACTGAACAGCCACGGCATTTCCTGCTCATTCCTTCTTTCCTCCTCCCTTTCCCCCTTTCTCCTCCTCTTCTTCCTCCTCCTCACTGTTTTCTGAGACAAGGTCATGTATCACAGGCTGGTCTCTGATTCAATATATACCCAAAGATGACCTTAAACTTTATGTTTCTGATTTACCTTCCCAGCGCTGGGATCAGACCATATACTACCAGACACAGCTTCCTGTAATGCAGATGATCAAATCCGGGGATTTGTGCATGCTAGGCAAGCACTCTACCAATGGAGCTATAGTCACACACCCTTTTATTATGAAGCTGCCTTCTGACCTCTGCATCATGATTTGCTTCTCCTTCACCCTGCATGCTGTCTCTGTAGAGAACTTTCAGACTGCCTAGTCTAAACTGGTTTTTGTCACTGTCGCAATCCTTCTCTGATTTCCTGAATTTAGTATGACATTTTGTCTTCTTTTCTCCCTTTCAGGGAATCTTTCTTCTTTCCAGTATTTTGTTGAGGATTTTTGCGTCGATGTTCATGAGTGAGATTGGCCTGTAATTCTCTTTCTTGGTTGAGTCTTTGTGTGGTTTTGGTATCAGAGTTACTAAATCAATCCTCCCTCTCTGCCCACTTCCTCCCTTCTATTGTCCCTGTTAGGCTGTCACTTACATGAGAGTAGGGATCTTGCCAGTCTTGGCTATGTTTTTATCAGGCTTAGAATAGTGCCTGTAGGTGATTGCTACTGAATGTCTGGATAGATGGATTATGGAGTGAATGAATGAACAAATGAACTGTTGAATGAATGAATCCATCTGCCGGCCTTCATTAGGCCCAGCTAGAGAATACAGAAGTAAATTCAGGAACTGAGCAGGGAGCTGTGAAAAATAGGGCGACAGAGAGGGAAGAAAGGTCAGCCTGGAGACTTCTATATCTAATATGTAATATTAAGCTTCTCTAGTCCATGTTGCCTGCCCTAGGGTCTGTTCTACGGCAGCCCTCCCCTCTCAGACCCACCCTCTTGGGGACGGACCCCTGCACCTCATTATTCCATCTGAGTTAGTTGTAGCATTCCACGGCGCAGAGGCTGGTCTAATTGCGCATGCTGGATGCAGAGCTAGCATCTGATTAGTAAGGATGCTGTGAGGACAGCGCTCTGGGTACAGCCACTTAGTGATAGATGGAGCTACAACTGGGGGCCCTGAAGGAAAGGCAGTGTTGGGAGCTGGAGGGCAGCGGCTGTGCCTGGTGAAGCAGTGACATTGATGGTCAACTCCGACTGGGAAAATTCATCAAACCACTCGGAAAAAGACCCTGGGCTAAATTGAATGGTCTCCAAGAAATTCGATAAGCCCAGGATTTCCAGAGTCACAGTCTGCTAAGCGTTGAGTCCATCCTAGGACTCCCGTATCTGGTATGCAGATAAGACAGCTCAGCATCATTCTCTCCACCACTTCACCAGCAATGATTTATCCTCAGCGCCTCTGCTAGGAATGTAAGTGGTGTCAGGAGCAGGCTCTTCTAACCACAGTTAAATAGCTGACTCCCAAACCAGACACCTAGGGCCATAGGCCGGTCTGGTTGTCATGGAAACGCCTCATCACACTGGGTACCACTTGAGTTTACACCGTCAAAACTCAGGAGTCAAAGAGGACCCCTGGAACACGAAACTACTTAGCTTATCCTGGAATCACCTGTATCATTAAGTGGGTTGTAGAGGCCTCATCCCACGTTCCCTTGAAAACTCACACTTCAATGTGCCATCTCAGGTGCTATCACCTCCACAAGTTCCAAAAAGTGACAGGTGGAAGACAGTTGTGTGCTTGCAGGGTCTCACACTGGCCTTTAGGAGACTGCGTTATATCATGCTGCATGGTCAAATCCCACACTTGCGAGTGTGTATCTAGTGGATTTGATCCCACACTTGTGTGTATCTAGTGGATTTGTGTAGCTACACAAGCTATATAACTCAAGTTACAACACAGAAGCAGGTATTTCTGACCCCCTTCGTACCTGGCCTCCTGAAGTCCTCCATCAACAAAAGGCTGAGAGGCTTTCAAACAATCGTTCATCTTCAAGTGTGGTCATATGCCAAAATATTATCATCCCTCTGGGATATATCCATAGCAGATAATTATAGCCACGACAAAGCTGAATTTGGATTCATTAAGAAATGAATGTTGTGGGGTATATTGCAGAGGCACCCAGGGTCTGATTTTTTTTTTTTTTGTTAGGCAGAGGCATGCTTGCCATTGAAAGTGGCTCTCTGTGATTGTTGCCTCAACATCTTTACTTCTGAATGGAGAGTCAAAAAAAAAAAAAAAAAACAGTGTTTTCTAATGTAGCAGACAGGTGCATGAAGATTTTTATCTTTTGGAGTGCATTTTCCCTGAAGCACTTAGCTTTTAAGTAACGCGTGTGAAACTGATTTGAAAGGAAAGATCAGGCAGCTGTTTTCCCGGGATTGAGTGATGTTGGGGGCAAAGAAAAGACTCTCAGACAAGCTGCTGTAAGGAGACAGGGAGGCTAGTTCCCTTCAACAAGCTTTACAGAAGAATCTAGCCTCCAGCTTTGTAACCAAAAGCGGCGACAGAACCCTTTCATAGCTCCCGTGAAGAACATGCCCCAGCAGGTTATGCTTTGGTAAAATGGGGACCATTGCTGCACACAGTCCTCTGGGCATGGAATGGTTGTTGCCATTATCTATGATTACCTGCATGACACCTTGAAGAGACCAGGCTCACTAATGTTCCTTTGCAGAAGGGGCATGCATGAGGCTAATAGGGTTCTGGGCCTTCCGTATGATATATAATATAAGCTGTTATCAGCAATGGGACAGAGGGAGAATCCTCAATTATGTAGCTATCTATAAATCGCCCATGCTCCTATAAGTAAGGCCCTACCCATGCTCCTGAAAATCACTCCAGTACATTCGTTGGTCCACTAAGCCATATGTCATTTGATTGGCTGATCAGTGCGCTCTATATCTTTGAGGAACAGTAATAGACAATACAAGAAAAATCACAAAACAGGGGTGGCTAAATGCCAGGGTGTAACACATCTCATGAATGATGACATGGAAAGAATACACCCAGATCACATCACATATGGCTCTGGACCACGCAATGCAGCATCCAGGCCATGACCTGCTCAGTGGAAAGGATTTCACAGATCTCCAGGATCTGAGTACCAGAATTCCTCCTGGGACTGACCAGCACATCGTGCCATCAGAAAGTCCTAACTACAATTCCAGAGAATCACATGCAAGCCTCATTAGATCAATTTACTGGAACATGATTAATGAAGGTCATAATCGAAATCTACGGATTTTACAATGTGCTCCCACGAGATGCTTAACAGATCAGACTCTCTTTAGTCTGGAGACACAGCTTGCTTTTTCTTCTGCAGGTTGTTGCTATGTAAAAAGCATCGTGAATTTAAACTTGCCTTCCCTCTGGTGTGAGTCTCATGGCTGTGGAGGATGGCCAGTGAACTGGGAATGGTTAAAGGTTACCCAAATGAGGGGAGGTTTGTGGGCACCATGTTTTCAAGCAGCTAGGAGAATCTCCCTTCTCTGCCTCTGCACCTCACATAGATATCCCTCTCTCAAAGCTGCTGGCTCTGCTGGGAGGTCATTAAGTTCTACCATGCTTGCCCATCATGTGCAAGGTTCTGGCTCCCATCCCTAGCACTGCAAGGAAGCATGCTGCTGCTGGTCGTGCACACTGATGGAAAGCTAGGCAGGGCTTGATGCTCTGAGTGATGTCTCTGCACCCAGATTCTGGGGTCTGGCATGTGTCAGATGGGGTGAGAAATAGGTATGGGTTAGTGCGGTGATTCTCAACCCGTGGGTTGCGCCCCCTCTGGGGGTTAGAATGACCCTTTCACAGGGGTCACTGAAGACCACGAGAAAGCACAGATACTTACATTATAATTGATAACAGTAACAAAATAACAGTTATGGAGTAGCAACAAAGATTATTTTATGGTTGGGGGTCAACACAACACAAAGGAATGTATTAAAAGATCGCAATATTAGAAAGGTTAAGAAGCACCAGGTTAGTGCATGGATAACACCTAAAATGACTCAGAATGACACTGACAGCTTGCTCCTGTAAGAAGGTGCTTTGATGAAAGGAGACAGAGACAAAGACCCACATTGGAGCACCGGACTGAAATCTCAAGGTCCAAATCAAGAGCAGGAGACAGAGCACGAGCAAGAAACTCAGGACCGCGAGGGGTGCACCCACACACTGAGACAATGGGGATGATCTATCAGGAATTCACCAAGGCCAGCTGGCCTGGGTCTGAAAAAGCATGGGATAAAACCGGACTTGCTGAACATAATGGACAATGAGGACTACTGAGAACTCAAGAACAATGGCAATGGGTTTTTGATCCTACTGCTCGTAATGGCTTTGTGGGAGCCTAGGCAGTTTGGATGCTCACCTTACTAGACCTGGATGGAGGTGGGTGGTCCTTGGACTTCCCACAGGGCAGGGAACCCGGATTACTCTTAGGGATGATGAGGGAGGGGGACTTGATGAGGGAGTGGGAGGGAAATGGGAGGTGGTGGCGGGGAGAAGGCAGAAATCTTTAATAAATAAATAAAAAAAAGAAGGTGCTTTGAGATTGTGAGTACTTATGGTCCTGGTTCCTATAAGGGCGAGGCAGGAGGACTGTTTTGACTTCAAGACAAGTCTGGAACACATAATGATAATCTATTTCAAAAGTTAAAAGAAGGGAGGGCGGCTAGAGAGCTGGCCTGATGGTTAAGAGCAGGTACTGTTCTCCTAAAGACCTCCACTTGGCTCCCAACACACATGGCAGGTTATAATCATTTTGTAACTCTAGTTCCAGAGGATCAGATCCTTTTGGCCTCTGTAGATAACTACATATGCATAGTTCATACAAACTCAGACAGGCATGTTTTTTAAAAACAAAAAAGGGTACCCTGAATTTGCTTATCTTATAGCTCATTTGTTGGTATCTTGCTTTTCCTGAATAGTAGAAGTGAGGGAAGTGTTAGTCTATTTATAAATGTATTTATTTAATAGGCTAAGTCCACTTCGATAAGACCATTAAGCTTATTACTAAAACAGCAATAGAACAATGTCAAAAATTGAGACGGCTTTTTACCTAAAAATATAAATTTGGGCCAGGTCACGGTGATAAAGCAGGGATATATTCCTTACTGCCCAGCATTGGCATAATTCTGGGTCACCTTCTAACCCTGAAAAGGGACTTGAAACCTAATTGATATGCTCCGAAACCTCCAGTCCTCTCCTGGAGTTGAGATATATGCAATAAATCACTCTAGGTAGAGAGAGGGCACCTGTCAGGAGTGGAAGACCATGGAGCCAAGTCAATGGGTATAAGTGCTGTACGCTGGTCCGGCATCCATTTTCTGGCCTCTCCCAAGTGAGATACAAATGCCTGGCTTGAAGGTGAATGCACAAGATAGTTTTATGTGAACTCGACAGAAGCTAGAGACAACTGGGAAGAGGGGCTCTCGATTGAGAAAAATTCACTATAAAATCTGCTGGCGGGCAAGTCTGGAGTGCATTTTTCTCAATTAGCAATTGGTGCCTGGGTTGTATAAGACAAAAAAGCACGATAAGGCAGGAGGAAGTCAGTGGGCAGGGTTCCTCCATGGCCTCTGCTTCGGTTCCTTCCTCTAGGTTCCTACCTTGGGTTTCCTCCTGACTCTCTTAGTGATTGACAACGATGTATAATCTGTAAAGTGAAATAAACCCTTTCCTGCCCAAATTGCTTGGGTCGCGGTATTTCATCACAGTAATAGAAACCCTAATAAGACACCGAGGATCCTTCCTACATGCTCTGGAGGATGAGCTATTTGAAATGGTGAGAGAAAGTCCCGCAAAGACACGGGAATAGGGCCACTTTATTTGGGGAGGGCAACTTCATGATGATCCAGGTGGGCGATACGGGGATAAATGTCACTTGAAAGTTGGGGAGGGATGTGGACAGCTTAGCCCCAGCTGTAGGCTGGCCTTGTTTATCAGGCAGCCAGGCTCTTGCTGTACACCCTGCCTGCTCTCTTGAGATACACAGTTGTCTTTAGGAAATAGGACTTGTCTCCCAATAATACTAGCTATCCTTGGCTAGATTAGCCTAGATGATGCATGCCCCTCCCCAGCCCCTAGAAGAAATTTTCAAAGATGTGCCCACTCAAGAGAATGATATTGATGCAAACCACTGGCCATTTTTCTATGTGGAATTTCTCCTGGTATTATTACCCCAAAGATAAAGCATTTGCTAGCCAAAGCACAATTTGGTTGAATAGCAGCATTGATGGGGAGGGGAACTCTTATCAGAGATTCTAAACACTATGGTATCAAACACATTTGCAGAACCATATTTTGTTTTTAAGATAGATTTCAAGGGCGCTTATGATAAATCTATGAAGAGAGAGCTACTTACAAGCCAGGGATTTGTGGAGTTTGCTGGTTATTTGTGTCCCTTCTTTTGTCAATAGTATTAAGATCTGATGTTTGTGTGGGATTATCCACTGACCCGGATCTTGGTGAGCTATCAAAATCTGCTTCTGAGATAAATTTGTGCAGGCGCGTGATACATTTATCAGCTCCAGACATGCCGCCACTCTGTGGAGGAGGCTTTTTTGAATCTTCCCTGAACACCAGAGGAAAGGAGGGAGCAAACACGAACCGCGGCCCATTTTTGCTGACAATTTTCAATAATCCCCAAGCGATTGTTGCCTAAAAGAGCGCAGTAGCAAAGTCCCTGGTTTCTTCCAAACTTTTAAAGCAAAATGCCATGCCATTTGTTTACCTAACGCACCGCCCTGAGATTTAACTACGAGGCCCAAATGATGTATTGTTCTCCACTGAACAATACACTCTGGAAAGTCCATGCTTCATTATGCAAAATCAAAAGCATCGCTATTCACTTGAACGCGTCTCGGTGTGTCAGCACCAGGTGCCCTCCGTGACTGGCTGCAGCACTGTCAGCGTCCCACTGTCTGAGACTTCAAAGCAAGAAAATGACTCAAGTGAATGCCAAGTCTCCCAGGAAGAGACACTAATTTGGTCTAGAGGGTAGCGATTCCAAAGCCAGCAGCAGACAAACTCTGAGAGGGGTCTGCCATGAAAACCATAAATTCAGTATCTTAGAACAAGGCACAGCTGGGAGGAGGGGGGGCTTTGGCAGCAAGCCTAAAATCCTTTGTTTTATTTTTTGCTATAGCAGTGTGTTTGTATATGCCCCTGTGTCTTTTTAAAGATTTTGCTTTTATTTTTAAACTGCATGCAAGTGTGCATGCATGTGTGGGTGCAGTTGTCCATGGAGGTCAGAAGAGGGCATGAGACACCCCGGAGCTGGTTGTCAGACATACATAGACGCTGAGGACTAAGCTTGGGTCCTCTGCAAAAAGAATAGTGCTCTTAACCACTGAGGCATCTCTCTTGTCACCCGTGTGCCTATTTTAAAATTTACCTTCCTTCACCACAAGATCCATACTTAAGACATCTGCATCCGTTTAGGCTTTTTACCATTATTCTGAAATGTGAGGTATGGGGTATTTCTATTTTATTACAAATCCTATCTGTTATCACATGAAATTTCAACACTGCATTTGTCAAGGACAGAAAAGGACATGGCTCCAATGGCTGTAGTTTTGAATGCTTGTAAAATGATTTTAAAAAACTCTTCCCTGGCCTATTTATTGATGCTATCAAGAATTTGAAAAGAACATTTATAGAGATTTGATGCAGACATCTCAAGCATACAACCAGGCATCTAAAAGTCGTGTTCAGGCATGCGAGCTGAGGTTTCTCATTAAAAACCCTTCTTTTAAAACAGATTGAATTTGGAAGTTATAAACAAATTTAGTATCTAACATATTTCTTCATTGCTAGTTCTGTGTGTCTTCTTAATATAATCACGTAATATTAAGAATCATGGCTGGACCTGATGGTGCAGTCCAGTAATCCCAGCTATTCAGAGAGCTGAGGCAGGTGGATGGCAAGTTCAAGATGTGTCTAAGCTACAGAGTGAGTCCAAGGCCAGCCTGAGTAACTTAGTTAAACACTATCTAAAAAAGAAAGAAAGGGAGGGGGAGAAATAAATAAACAAAGAACGAAAGAAAGAAGAAAAACACTAGATTTATCTGTGGGTATAAGTATTTAGAATGTAGTTCAGATTACATATCTACACATACATATGTATATATATGTTTCATACACACATACATATATATAAAATGGCAGTAGTAGGTTCTTTCTCATCCAGAGTCCATGACCTCACCAGCTGGCTCTGTTCATGGTATTAGGAAAGGGTTCCCTATGATTGAGCAGGCTTAAGTCCAATTAGACAGCTGTTGGTTACCCCCAAGATAAATGTGCCACTATTGCACCAATGGGGATAGCTTGTTAGGTTGATAATTCTGTTTTATAGGTTTTACAGCTAGATAGGATTAGTGACTGATTTTCTCCCTTGGCAACTTTTCTCCCAAGGCTTTTCTTTAAATCGCTGCCTAAGTAAGACCAGAACAATGACAATACTAGTTGACATGCCAACGCCCCTAGATGAAGAGCTTCAGGTAGCCAATAGCTAATTAGAAAAGGATAACCCATTTTCTCCAAGGACAATCTCCCTGAGAGGTTATCCAATCCCAAGAGGTCATCACTAAACACACAGACATACGAGTCAAACTAAATGGATTCAGCAGGTTGTGCATATATACATGTGTGTGTGTGTGTGTGTGTGTGAGAGAGAGAGAGAGAGAGAGAGAGAGAGAGAGAGAGAGAGAGAGAGAGAGAGACTGTATCTATGTGCATGCAACAATGATAATTCAAGAAGAAACCATGAATTTGAGAAGGAGAGGTGGACTTAAGAGGAGTCAAACTGCAGGGGAGACAGGTAGAAATGATGTAAATATGCCCATGTGGCAATCTTAAAAATAAAAATTTAAGTTTGCAAAAAAAAAAAGTAAAAGAGGCCTGGGAATGTAGCTCAGTGCTACCGTGTGAATGCATACATGAAGTCCTGGGCTGGATCCTCAGACAAAATTTTCCTGAATCTCTCACAGATGCTTTGCAATCCCATCTACTGCAAAACCACTCATGTTGGGACCCACAACCAAGTTGTGAAGCATTGATCCAGCACTAGGACTGCTCTTGTTCACACAGCATCATTTCAAACTCTCATCCCTGTGTAAGAGAAGCATGCACAGGCTCCAAGGACCATCAGTGCGCTCCCCATCCATCCCGCTGTGCAAGGAAGCAAATGACAGGCCAGGGACCACAGGAGGGAGGCAGGTGGAGGAAAAAGTGTCTCCTGAAGACACACCTGGTCCTTGGACGGTTTGGGTCAGGATTCAGCCACCTCCTCTTTCTGTACTCCCTAAACTCCCAAGCCCAGGGAAAAACACCCCAGCACATTTTTGTGGGTTCTCTTATGTCTAAGTGATTGGCTTCTGAGGCTGAAGAGCCAGGGAGACAGGTGCCTCTTGGTTTGAGAAAGTGGCCTGAATGCTTCCTAGGTCATGCTGAGCTAACCCTGCTCGCTCATCAGAGGGTCAATGGAATCACCCGAAGAGTGATTGCTGAAGGGGCGTGGTTAATTCAGAGTCCGGCAATGACCTTGCACGTTCCCCAGTACTGCTTCAGCCAGTCTTTCTTCTGAGTCACAGACGCACCTCGCTTCAGTAGAGGACACAGCTCTTGACTTCCCTGGTCAAGTGGCCACTCTGCTGCCTCTGACTTCCTCTTTAGGAAGCAGGAGCCCATGCTCTTTCAAGAAGCCCCTCCATCATGAAGAGTTACTAAGGGCTTTGCCTCCAGGAGAAATTAAGAGAATTTGGCTGTAGAAAAAAAAAAGCCATGTAGATTTTATAATGAGATTTTAAAGTATGTCACGAGACAGTGACTTTATAAGTGGCAATTAGAATTTAATACTGCGAATTAGCCATTGTGATTCGTGTATATCCCATTAATTAAAATGTCTCCATATCCTTTCCCTTCTTGTCCCCACTGTGTCTTTCATGAATATGAACAATGAAAAAAAGAAGTAAAACTTGCTCTTTGGGAAATTAAGAAAAACTATATTTATTTTTATAAAAACAAAGCCCAAAATCACTTACGTAGTCCTAACAGCTAGCTCCAAACTGTCAAAAATTTTTTTAAAGAGTACTGGGCTAGGGAAGGAGGCTTAGTAGGTAGGACCTGAGTCCTGAGTTTGATCTTCCAGCATCCATGTCAAAAGCCAGGCACAGTGTTGTGTGAATGTAATCTCAGCAGTGATAAACTGAGCCAGGAGGATCCTGGGGCTCACTGGCCAGTGAGCTCAGCCTACTCAATGAATTCCAAATCAGTGAGAGATTCTGTCTCGAAAAAAGTATAAGGTGGGTACCTGAAGAATGAGGCTGTTACTCTTCCACATGTCTATGGATACAGGCACACCTCCACATGTATGTGGATACAGGCACACAGATAGGTATAAACTTGCACACATGCATGCACACACACACAAACACATGGATGCACACCTGCATTAAGGGGTTAACAGAAAACAGGGTATGCATCCTGCATACGATCTGCGGCTGAATATTTGGCTGCACGTAGGAGATGTCAACTCTTGGTGCTGTTGACACTGGGGACCACACACATACACCAGGGTAGGGATAGGTGAAGACATACCAGTCTGCATACGAGGAGGAACCAGCAAACATGCCTTGAGGCTTCGGCCATCTGTTGCCAAGCAGCATCTAACCAAAGCAGCAATTTCCAGTTTGACAAGAGAGCTTGGGAATCCAGAACTTTATTAAACACCCAATGTTAAACCGAGCAGTGAAATTTAATTAAAAACTAAACACAACACTCTGTGTAACCTAAACACGACCTGTGTCTTCTTAATAAAAGAAGGTGTCACCATCACCTAGGAGTGCTTAAGAAGGACCCTTGGGAAGCAGGACACTTGTGAGTATGGTCTGTCCCCAGCATCCTATGGAGTACTGGTCCAGCAAGCACAGCTCACTGGGAACTGGTGAAGTAATAGAGCTGAGAGGAGGAATCATTGCTTCACTTCCCTAGAAGCTTTAGAAATACATACATTTCACGGAGCAGAAGGTGGGAAGCCAGCTCCCAGGGATGCTTGATAAGCCACTGCTGACATAGAACTTAGAATAGAAAAATAGAGAGTGGCTCAGTTGTTAAGTGCCCTGGCTGCTTGCAGAAGACCTGGGTTCAGTTCCCAGAGTCCACATGGAGGCTTACAACCTTCTGTAACTATAGATCTATGGAATCCTGTGTCCTCTTCTGGCCTCTGTGGGTACCTCATAAACATGACACATAGGCATACAGGCATGCAGAGCATCAATATGAATAAAATTTTTTTTAAAAAAGAATAAAAAGAAGTGGAAAACAAACTGCACATTGGTATAAAGGGGCTGTGACAATTCTGTAATAACTGTATTCTCTCCCCACTCACTGTGTGTGTGTGTGTCTGTGTGTGTGCATAGTGGAGACAGGACCACTTCAGCTGTCATTCTTTAGACATCATTCGCCTTCCTTTCTGACAAGATCTCTCATTGCCCAGGAAAACACTGAGTAGGCTAGTCTGGCTGTCCAGAGGTCTCTGGGAACCCACATGTGCTATCCCCAGTGCTGGGATTAGAAGCACATAGCACCAGACCCAAATATTTTCCAGCTTCCAGGATGGAACTCAGGTCATACTTGCAAGACACTTTACCATCTGAACTGTGCCCCTGAACCCCAGGTATATGCTGTGATATTTGGTATCTTTAACTTTATTAAACATTTGTATTATGTTAATGTATATGTACATGTGTGCACATGTGTGTACACATGTGTGTGTGTGTGTGTGTGTATGGCACGAGTGTGGAGGTCAGAAGACAACTTGCAGTAGTGACTTTTTTCTCTTCTCCATTTGGTCCAAGGGATTAAACTTAGGTTTTCAGGCTTAATAGCAAGCATCTTTAACATCTTGCTGGCCCTAATTTTATTTTAGAACATATAGAAAATCCAAAGTTTATGACATTCTTTAATAGGAGTTTTTTTTTTAAATATAAGTATAACGATTCGTTTATGTATTCATATGTGAGGGCATAGGCTCAAGTGGAGGTCATAGGACAACTTGTGGAAGCTGGTTCTCTCCTTCTTCTATGTGGGTTCTGGGGACTGAACTCAGGTTGTTTAGGCTTAGCAGCAAGTGGCCTTACCTGCTGAGCCATCTTGGTGACCCTCATGAAAGTCCTAAAGAACATATTAACAAGAAATCAGAGATCTCAAAATGCATCCACTCTTGGGGACCTCACCGTTCCTAAACCTAGACCATTTTGTCTCTACAGAAAACATCGAGAAATCGCGAGAGCACGTTGCGCTTCATTTCCCCCCCCCCCAGAACCGGCTCACGGCGGCTACTTAGACTGACGACGGCCCAGTGTCCAGTGACAATCTCATTTCATGTGTTCATGTGTGATTTGCTTCTAAATGATGTGACTTCATCAGAGACAGTCAGATAAGCCCATCGTATCTGGAGTTAAGTCCGTTAATGTGGCTTGAATTAATTTTCCTGGTGTTAAAGTGCAAACGAGGCTAATAAAAACGACACATTGACTTTTGCTGAGAATGATGTTCAGCTTATGAGGAATGGCGGCATAAATGAAAATTAGCCCGGAGACAATGTTAATTACACTCTATCAATTAGGAGGAGGTAATTGAATCACTCATTTCTCAGCAAAGAAAACCCTGCTGGCTCCGTAAAGGAAACTATAGTATTTAACGCTCTAATTAAGGCCTCTGACTAAAGCTGCGTTCAGAAGAATGTACAGTAGAGATGCGAACGATGAGTGTCTTCTTGTCGATTCTCTCTTCTGCTTTCAGCTGTCTGATTTGCACGAAGATACGGGATAAGAGGCACTACAGTCAAGTGAGCCGTAGTCACTCAAAAGCTCTGATCTATGGAGTGTACACAAATCAACTCTGGAAACACAGAAAGCCAGCTTACAACTGCAGATGCGCTTTCAAACAAAGTGACTAATTGTGTTGGCAGTGGACCATGAAGTAGGATGAATTTAGGACACACACACATGAAGGAAAATCAGGTTATTCTTTTTTCTCGGCTCTTGTGCCACGCAGAAAGCATGCTTTTTGCTCCGCTGCAGAAATTGGGGAGCCAGATGAGAGGGTTAATGGCATCGATGCTGTGTATATGGACACCCACTTCCCAAATGGGGTAGCCTTTGGCTGATCTCTTTGGGATTATGTGGATGATGTAGGATCTACCCTTGTTGAGGACAGACACAGTCTTCTCAACACCCGTGTGGTAGACAGTGGCACTTATCCGCATCCAGGCATCATTCCAAATAGGATGAACAAGGCTGGGAGATTCTCTCCACCCAGTCTTCATGCACTGCGAAGTCTCAGACTATAGATGGTTCTTCCTGGGTAAAGTGACCACCTATGATGGTTCACATTGACTACGAAGTTGACAGGATCAAGACTCACCTAGAGCACTCACCTCTGGGAATATCTATGATTTTATATCAGGTTAATGAAGGTAGGAAGGCCCACTCTAAATGTGAATGATAGAATCCCATACACTGCATCCTGGGCTGTATTAAAAGGAGGAGAAGCCGGGTGGTGGTGGTGGCATACGCCTTTAATCCCAGCACTCGGGAGGCAGAGGCAGACGAATCTCTGGAGTTCGAGGCCAGCCTGGTCTACAAGAGCTAGTTCCAGGACAGGCTCCAAAGCTACGGAGAAACCCTGTCTTGAAAAAACAATAAAAGGAGGCGATGAGCTGAGCACCAGCATTCATCTCTGCTTCCCGACTGTGGATGCCATGTGACCAGCTCCCCGCCACTCCTACTTCTACTGCCAAGATAGATTCTACCCTTAAACTGTGAGCCCCAATAAGTCTTTCTTTCCTTCTTTTTTGTCAGCAATTTGGTCACAGCAGTGAGAAGAGTAAATAACAGACCATCTCATCCCCATCATAGAGCAGAGATAACCAGGGTCCTACAACTGTGACGAGAAATGCAAAGAGCCACTTGGTGACAGCCATGTCAACTGTAACTATAATGGGGTTCTTAATCCTCCCTACCAGGAAAGTGGGGAGAACTGCAGGCTCTTTACGTGAAATCCTGCCTATTCTCTCCTGCTTCTAGCTACATGTGGTCTGGGGAGGTGTCTTTGTATATAGGAAGTAAAGAGGAATTGAGGGTAGGTCTCTATGATGTAGCTCCCATGAGGTCACTAAAATGAGGTGAGACCAGGAAGCAAACTTATGTTTGTACTCCAACAAATGCACTGGTTCTCTGACTTGGGCTCTGGAAAACTGTTTGCTAACGGGGTTCTGTCTGGGGCGAGGAGATGTTTGTCAATGTCTCCTCAAGAGAAATACCACTGTCCTGTGGAGGTAGCTCTACTGGTATCAGTAGGATATATGTGGCCCTAAACTACCCTCATCAATGCCTGGTAGGTATGGGGATCAGAAAGTTAATGCCGATGCCTTGGGGGTTCAACTTTAAATGACAGCCAGAGCACCGAGGGTTCAGCTGCACCTCGATACCCCTCTTGATCCCTCCTCCTCTTCTCTCTTTGCAGTGTCTGGATATCAACCTGAAGCTCAGCTTTTTCTATAAACCCCAGCCAGGGCACAGCTGCGGTTACTGGACCCACAGAACAGGGGCCAGACAACTGAGCCAAATGCTCGGGATGATGGAAAGGCAGAGTCAGCAGGAGTCCACCTTAGGCAGAATGCCAGGGGGAGTAACCACATCTGCATGTGAGGCTGGGAGTAGGGGACCGACATGAGTATCACTGACTTTTCCTTAGGAGCCCATTTCTAGTCACACCAGACAGAGAGGGCAGTGACAAGCCAAAGAAACAATCCCATGGAAATCAAGGGAGATGAGCCAACGGGGATGCTTACAGGGACATGAGTGACTCATAGGCAGCTGCATCGTGGAACCCCCCTCCATCCTCCAGCATGGGTGACCAAGAGGTACACTGGTAGAATTCTCTGGGCATGGTAAAGGCAGCTCCATCAAAGAGTGTTCGCCTCCTCTAGAAGTTGCTTACTGCTTATATAACCCAGGAAAGGGCAATGTGTGTTTCCCAGTCCAGTGAGTCTGTCAATTTCTAGTGAGTTCCATAAGCCCTCTGTGCCTCTCCCATCTTTTCCTATCACAGAATGCTTGAATTTAGAGGAAATAGCTACACTGCACAGGGAGTGTCCCCTTCCCCAGTTCCACTCCAGATAAAGGCTTTGAACTGTCAAGGGGTCACAGGACGCCTGAGATCAGCAGCTTACGTATCTGCATGGAAAGCAGGTTTGAGGCACAGCCAGGATCTCCTGAAGTCCGGGGTGCCATCTGTTGTAGAAAGGGCACATACGTATGTGTCCCATAGAGGAGATGCATCTAGAGACGTTAATGACCCTGGCGGTCAGAGGCACGGCTGGGTGACTTATAGCCATTAGTCAGGAACAAAGAACTGTGTGTGCCCCAGGAGGGTTGGTGACCCTCCTCTGAACCCAGTGCAAGACTTGGCAAGAAGGAATGAATTTATGCCACCTTGGTGTGTATGAGGGTGTATGAGTTCAAACTCGAGATCATCAGAGAGAAATGCAGGTGGGACACAGGCGAAAGTGGAAACCGGGTGAGAATCAGAACTGAAGACACTGACATTCCTAGCATATGTGACTTACTGAGGCGGGAGACGTACTCGGGAGACCTCAGAGCCATTACAAAACATCATGTGTCGGGTAGATGGGCCCAAACACATGGGTGGTGGATGAGAAGACATCTCAGCTACCGCTGGTGGTGGTCCTTCCTGCTTTGTGAGGCCAGCGAAGGCACATGTTCTGTTAAGACCTCTGGCTGTCTCCTCTGTGTTTACAGATGTTAGTGGCAGATCATATGACTTCCTGGATGCAAGAGCATAAAGAGTCCATGATACCCAAGTATTCACATACACTCTGTCCCTAGTGGACAGAACTACAAGTCATTCACTCATCCAGGAACCCAACAATTCAAGTAACAAACACATACTTATCTATTGTGTATATGTGTATGCATGTGTGGATGTTCCTATGTATAGGTACATGTGTGTGTTTGTTTAGTGGACAAGAATGCATGTGTACATTCATGTGGAGACCAGAAGGGCAGAGGACACTCTTGGGTGTTATTCCTCAGCAGTCATCCACCTTTGAAAATACTATATATTTTTAATTATGTATATGGGTGAGGAGATATCTGCACATGAATGCAGTGTCTATGGGAGCCAGAAGAGGGCGTCAGGTCTCCTGGAGCTGGAGTTACAGACGATTGTGAGCCACTTGATATGCATGCTGGGAACTGAGCCTGAGTCCTAAACAGTGAGTACTCTTAACCACTGAGGCATCTCTCTAGTCCCAACCTCTGTTTTCTTCTGTTTTAGAGACTCTCTTCCCATTCCAGTGTCCCCTCCTTCCTCAGCTTCTTCCCTCCATTACAACCAGATCAGCAAGGAGACTTCCATCCCAGTTCTTCCTCGGCCACGTCTGTAGAAGTGCCACTTCTTCACTGGGCACTTCTCTCAACCCCCCATTTCCAGAGACGCAGCAAAGATGCTTTAAAAACATGCTATTAAAATCCATGATTTTCTTCTTGCTACCAAGGAAGATTTATTTCAAATAAATGGCTTATAGAAAGAAGGCTGTGTCGGCCAACCTCCTCAGAGCCCAGTTCTGGAGAGAAAGTTTCTCTGGTGTTAGCTTCGTTAAGGAGAAAGGGGAATGAAAATAAGATAGAGTCTGAGTTCCAGCTACAGCAGCTCTCCACGGTGGCTTTTGATCATTATCCACGAGAAATAGCTGCCAGCAAATCCAGGAAGAGCATGGACTTAAGCTACATGTAAGTACCAGAGTTTCATGTGCAATGTTTAATACAGTGTGGAAAGCAGCTCAGTGCTCCATTACCCATGGCTCTTTAATTATCTTTTTAAAAATTTGAGGTGTGTGCACATGCATATGGATGCTGATGGTTGGGTGTCATGCCTCAGATACTCCCCAGCTTTGTTACTGGAGACAGGGCCTCTTACTGAACTGGGACCAGAATGGCTGGTCACTGAGGCCTAGAAATCCACTGGTCTCTACCTCCTGAGTGCCACACTCAGCGTTTTGTGTAGGCTAGAGACTCAAACTTGGGTCCTTGTACTGATGTGGCAAACACTTTATGCACTGGGTGTCCTCCGCCCCCATCCCAACCAGGTGACAGGTCATCATGCATTACTTGGGATAATGAGCATGAGCAGTCTGCCACATACATGAACAGTGAGACAGGTTCAAAGGTGTGTGCTGAAATATGACAGGCAGAAGGCAGAGTTCCCGGTTGCATACATAGAAAGCGACCACACCACGGAATCCCTCTGTGCCTGTCACGCTGCTTGCCTCTGCCTGAGCCCCTGGGAGATGGGATTTCTCAGCCTCCCTCAGTCTTATGTTGGGAGCCCGTGTCACATGTAGACAAGCAAGAACATTGGGAGCTGGGGGAAGTGCTTGCTGAAGTATTTCTGTTGATAAGTGGGGGAGAGGGCCCCAAGAGATGGCTCAGCAGGTCAGAACACTTGATGCTTTCCCAAAAAACCTGAATTTGGATCCTAGTGCCGTATCAGGTGGCTCGCTACCACCTGTAATGCCAGCTCTGGCGGTGGGGGGGGGCATTGCTTCTGTCCTCCTTGAACACATGGACTTATGTGCACAAACCCACATGCAGACACACACCTACACATAATTAAAAATAATAAAAAGTCTTTTTTAAGTACATAAAAGCCAGTGTGTTCCCTGAGCATTCAGAACTAAGAATCTAAATAACATTCTTCACTGAAAATGTGCCACAGGACCTTGGAGCACCAGTTCACTTCTGCCTGAGGCAGATGGGCATTTGATGAGCTTGGAGGCTGATATGGCAGAAAACAAGGGCTCAGTATGGGTGTGAGTGGGGTTGGGGGTTGGGAGTGAAGCTCAGGGGTTGAGCAACTCCCAAGCAAGTGTGAAGCCTTGGGTACTATCTACAACACTGCCAACCAACCAACCAACCAACCAACCAACCAACCAACCAACCAACCACAGCTTCATGGAAGCATAGCAATCAACTGGAAATCTTACAGTCAGGCAAATCAAACAGGCTTGGTAGCTCATGCCTATGATCTCAGAACTCTAGAGACCGAGGCAGGAGAATCACAATGAATGTGAGGGCAACCTGGGCTATATGGTGAGCTCCAAGACAGCCTGGGCTACAGAAAGAATCGCTGTCTCAAAAATCATAAAAGAAATAATGATAACAATGGGTTCTAATCTGTAAAATAAAAGAAAATAACTAGGAATTCATAGCTAATATGCAAACACAATTGAACACACAGTCAATTTAAATCAATGAGCACCGGAGAAATGGTGGAAACAGAGTAACCATAAGCAAAACTGACAATGGTGATTTTTAGGTGAGAGTCATGAGCAAACACTTCACTATCCAGGCTAAGTGTGGTAAGCCAGAGGTGTGCAGCCTTAAGACACAGGGAAAACAGAAGTCTCCTGGCAAAGAAATCGGGACAATGACTCAAAACGTCTATCATTGGTGATAGGACTTAGTGCTATCTAACTCCTTCCACGAAACCTTGAAAACACCTTCACAGCTGTCAGAGGACCCATGTTCAAGGGGTATAACCTTCTGTGAGAATGCCTGGGTTTCCTAAGATTCATTGTTTCCCTGGTGTGTGCTTTGGCACCCTGAAGTTGAATGAACATGTGAGAATTTATTTCAAGACTCTGTTGATAAGTCTGCTTTTATGCCAGGCTGACCCTGTGTGAACCTGTGTTGCTTTAAGACGCATTATACAACTAGGAAGGATGCTTTGTTCTTCCTCAAGATAGTTCTGACTATTCACAGCCCTCTGTGGTTCCACAGGACTTTTTAAAAGCTGAGTATGCACCCACAGAAGAATAAAATTGGGCTTTTACCTTACACACTACCCAAAAAAATCCAACTCAAAATAGATTAAAGACTTAACCTAATACTGGAAGACCTTTAATTCCCAGAAGAACACAAAGGGAAAATCTTCATGACAGTGGTCTAGACAGTGATTTCATGGATATGACCCTAAAACTCTGGTCAATAACAGCAAAATGTAGACGAGGGGATTATATCAAGCCAAGAACTTCTGCCCAGCAAGAGGATCAAATCAACAGTGACTGGAGTAGCCCATAAATGGGAGGTGAAGGTATTTGTTAATTATGTATCTGATATGAAGTTAATTCATAAAATATATGCAGGATTGCTAATGTTCAGTCACCAAAAAAAAAAGAAAGAAAGAAAAAAAAAAAGAAAAAAGCTCACTAATTCCCAAAGTTAAAAATCAACTGAATATTTAAAAAAACATTCACCCACAAAAGACATCCAAACAGCCCCAGGTACATGGAAAGATGTGCATCAGTGATGGACACAGGGATGAAAATCAAAGTCATAGTGAGACGCCTCTTTCCTCCTGCTGTTAGGATAGGTAAAGTAGGAAGTAAAGAAATAAAAGTGGAGGAAAAGTGATAGAGGAAGGTCATTGGTTAATTAATAAAGAAACTGCTTGGCCTGATAGGTTAGAACATAGGTGGGTGGAGTAAACAGAACAGAAAGCTGGGAGGAAGAGGAAGTGAGCTCAGACACCATGCTCTCCTTTCCAGAGCAGACACGATGAAGCTCCGACCCAGGATGGACATAGGCTAGAATCTCCCTGGTAAGTCACCACTTCGTATTGCTATACACATTAATAGAAATGGGCCAAGCAGTATTTATATGAATACAGTCTGTGGGTTGTTATTTTGGGGCATAAGCTAGCCAGGCGGCCGGGAGCAGGGTGGCAGAACACAGCCCATAGCTCCTACTACAGAGTGGTGCCCAGACGTGGATAACAATCCACAGAAAGCCTGAGAAAGCTTGGGAAAGAATAGAGTAAAGCATGTTTTCTTGGTAGCAGCAATTTCTCAGGTCTGCTCTGCTTGCTAGAAGCAAGCAAGCATTCTCATCTAAGAGAGGCTTCCTGACTCAGCTTTAGCTGCAAAACCCTGTAGCTTTTAAGAGGTCCTGCCACGAAACACTTAAATGGTGTTGATAAAAGCTGAACGCATGCTTTTCGGTTTTCAGCCGTAGTAGGAAAAAAGCTGTGCCATTTAAAAATGCCGGTTTTCTGGGCTGTCCTGCCAGGGCAAACTCTGACTCTAAGAGGCAGGAGGGCCGGCTACAGAGAGAGGACTTAAGTGTTGTCTGTGGACCTACTGTTGCAGCTTGCTTGCTGGCAAGGACCTTAAAACGCCACAGAGTTGTGGCAATAAAAATGGCTCCAGCAGTACCTCTGCCATGAGGCTGGAAAGCTAAGGAATGGGGTGGATCCAGCCATCAAAGCCATGGCTGTAATCCTACTGATATTGCTTGGTAAATTAAAGGCTCATGTGGTCAGAAAAAGAGAGAGATATACAGTAAAGAGAGATTCAAAAACAAAACAATAATAAATAAATGCTGCTGAACTAATCCAAGATATATATTTTGAAAATACCTTGACTTTAAAATTTGGATCTAAGGACATGATACTTTGGAAAGAAGTTTCTTCTTTTGTTTTCACAGAGGATGAGACCCTGTGGATTGCTTCTATCCCAATATGGTATGATAGACCATGCCCTCCTGAAAGGTTGCTGTGAACACCCTCAAAAAATTACTTCGCTCTACTGCCAACTGAGATGAACCTAGCAGACAGGTTACACCATAAAAGACCTGATTAACAGTGCCCCTATACAGCAGGAAGCAGTTTGGAGAGAAAAATACTACGTCCATATTCCCAAATATTGTTTATAAATGTTCTTTTACATTTAAAGGCAATATGATATAGATATGAATAATTTGCATTGGTATGAATTTGACTTTATTGATATAAATTTAAGGTCAGTCTTGTTATATGTATATATATTTCTGATCTTGATTAAGGTATTGTGATTGTGTAGTTCATTTAAAAATGTAATGTATATAGGTTGTTAATGAATAATCATTAATAATAATGAAGCTTGTAGTTATGTTAGTTGGATTTTCTAGATGTACATAGATATATTTTAGATAGACATTCTTCATATCTTTCAAAGACTACAGAACAGGACATTTAATATTTTAATAACTTAGGGTTTTTCATGACAATGAGACATGTCTGCTCCTGGCAGCACCAATCTACTTCAAGAGGAAGATGGGCATCGAAGAGGCTCCTTAGGGAATTGGTTGGCCATTTGGGCAAGAAACTGCTCTTGCCAGGACTGTTGCATAAACTGGACACAGAGAACCTGCAGAGAGAGGACTGCTGAACTTGCCTAAAGGTGAGATGATCTTTCGGGGTTCCTAATTCATGAAAGAGTCTGAGAGACATTCTGCAGGACACAGCAGATAGTGACTGAACTGTCTTTGAAGTTTCCTGCTTCATGGAAATGTCTCTGGATACTATGGGCCTGTAGGCTGAAGATGGATGCCCCAACCGTACAGAGGAACTTTGGGTGACTGTCCAGGCAGTGAGATGTCTCCGTTATTTCTAGAGTTTGGAAGTTGCTTATTTCTTGTTTGCTTGGGTAATATTGTATCCTTCTCGAGTCTTTGATGGAGTTGAAGAATAGTTAGCTATAGTTATAGTTTTCCTTAGTTATGATAAAGATAAAATAGATGTAAATATTGTAACTGTAATTCTTGCTTGATAACTGTTTTGTTGTATGTAATTTTACTATGTTAAAGTTAAAGCCTTCCTTTTTATTTTGTTTAAACAGAAAAGGGGGAAATGATAGAGGAAGGTCATTGATTAATTAATAAAGAAACTGCTTAGCCTGATAGGTTAGAACATAGGTGGGTGGAATAAACAGAACAGAATGCTGGGAGGAAGAGGAAGTGAGCTCAGACGCCATGCTCTCCTTTCCAGAGCAGACACGATGAAGCTCCGACCCAAGATGGACATAGGCTAGAATCTCCCTGGTAAGTCACCACCTCGTAGTGCTAATACATTAATAGAAATGGGCCAAGCAGTGCTTATATGAATACAGTTTGTGTGATGTTATTTTGGGGCATAAGCTAGCCAGGCGGCCGGGAGCTGGGTGGCAGGAACGCAGCCCGCAGCTCCCACTACAGAAAAGAAAGGGGGAGGAAAGAAAAGAGAGAGAAGAGAAGGCAAGGGAAGGAGAACATGGAAAGGGATAGGAAAGGAAGGAAGAGGGTAAGGAGTAGGAAAGGATGGGAAGGGAAGGAAAGAGAGGGGGAGTGTAGAAAGGGGTGGGAAAGAGGGGAATATGTGGGAAGGAAAATTAAAGTAAACATGGCAGTGGGTCAGAAGGAAAGGAAGCGGGAAACAAACAAACCATTAATGTCAGGGTGTAGAGAAAACAACTGTAATCTTTCAAACCTTGTGCATTCCCTACTCAAACCAGTATGGAAACCTCTCAAAATTTAAAAATAGAACTCTTGAGAATTGATTCAAGATCACTGACATCAACACCCAGGGAGAGGTCGACATCCCCATATTCTATCCACAGTGGGCATAGGAGCCAAGATCTGAAGCAGCATGGAACCCACCCACAGATGAGTAGATAAGCAAAGTGTAGTATGTCTATGCAATGGAATATTATTTAGCCATAAAAGGAAAGAAATCCTGCCACGTGTGGGAACATGACAAACCTTGAGACATGGAGGTATGCAAAACACTAATCACGGAAGAAGAAATACTGTCCGAGTACTTAGAGGAGGTGTCTAGAACACAAGGCACCAGCAAGTAGGGTGATAGCTGCCAAGGCCCCAGAAAGGAAAATTAGGAGTGTTTGGATTTCAGGCATGCAAGCTGAGTACATCTTAGGAACACACTGTGATACTGAGCTCATAGTTATGGCAACACAGGGCACATGGGTAAGAGGTTGAGAGTAAAGGGCCCGTGCTTAGTTCTTGCCTCAGTGAGGAAAAACAGCAAAAAGCCAAATGTAGATTCAACCAAAGCCAAAATATAGAGGCAATCTACAAAACAACTGGATGATAATCATTAAAAAAATGGGGGCCATACATAACTCATTGCTTAAGAGTCCTTGCTGACCTTGCAGATGATCAAGGTTTGGTTCCCAGCATCACACATGGCAGCCTCCATGTGTATTGTGCTTATGGGCACATACCTCCCCACCCCTTTAGAAAATTTAAAGATAATAAATTCTAAAAATAAGAGGAAAAATGTTCTTGAAAAGCAAAGAATGCAAGGGCAATTGGGGCAATTCGGGACAATGGGGTAACCCTGAGCTGTATCCTTCACACCGAAAAAGGTTGTTGGCGAGTCATGTTGGGGTTCAAATAGATACCTACACATGCAAAGGTTCACAGCAATGTGTATGTCTTTCTTGTTTGTGGTTATATCAACTAATAACATTAAAATAATGCACCATGACAAAACAATAAAATATCTATTTAGGAAAACACAGTAGAAAGAGACTATGGGAAGTCTTACTATTACTTTGTGACATATGTACATATTAAGAAGATTTCCTTATTTTTATTGTATACACACAAGTGTTGTGTCTGCATGTACGTCTATGTACCACATGCATGCAGTGCCCACAGAGGCCAGAAGAGGGTATATGATCCCTTGGAACTGGACTTGTGAAGAAGGTTGTGAGCAGCCATGTGGACTCAAACCCTGTTCTCTGCAAGAGCAGCCTGGACTCTTAAACACTCAGACATGTCTTCCGCCCTTATGATATACAACATTGAACCCCCAACTTCTTCAAGTGAGCAAACGGCATAGTTAGGGTGTTTTCTCCTTTCCACCTTCCTTCCTGGTTGGAAACCAGGCATTGAGCAAGGGTGCCATGAGACAGGAAAACCCTAAGCCATTGAGTTGTGATAGCAACCAGTGTCACAGTCAGTCTAGTATAAACTTGACAGGAGTGAGAAGCTAAGATCTGGAGGCCATACAGCTGTGCCCCAGCTGGACTATTCTGATGAGCACACCCCAGGGCAGTTAACAGCCAGAAGCTGGCTCCGTGTGTCCAGAATTGAGTGGGTTAGGAATTACTGTTGAAAAACAAAAACACATTGGAAAAAAAAAGCTGCAGAAAGAATCCAATTCTGTTGAAAGAAAAATCACAGAATTTGACACAGGGTTTGTGTGCACTTAGAGGTCAGAGGACAACTGACAGGAGTTGGTTCTCTCCCTTCACTGTGTGAGTCCCAGGGACTGAACTCAGGCCACCAGGCTTGTTGGCAAGCACCTTTAATTGCTGAGCTAGCTCTCTGGTCCTTGTCATATTTTGAGAACGGGGCTCACACTAAAGCCGAAACTCCCTGATTCTGCGAGGATTTTTTTTTCCCAGCAAGCTGTCAGGATCCACCTGTCTCCCCTTCCCCAGAGCTGGGATTCCAGGTGCACAGCATGAGACAGGTGGTTTGTGGACATGGATATGCCTTAAAGGTCAGGGGATGATGGAGGAGTGTGTTCAACTAAAAATTATGCTATTTCTGGTGAGGTGGGGATTGAAGAGGTGGCATAAGAGCCTCATCTGTATTATGTTAAACATGGTAATATAGTCAGCAGTAATTTGTATAATTAAAATTCACAATAAAAGCAGGCAGTGTATTAAATCATTGACCTCCACTAAACGCTTTGTAAACCCAGGGCAAAAGAGAGACACATTTTCAATATAAACCTCTCTAATTTGCTAAGGCCCCATTTGCTACTCATTATCTAATAAAGTTTCATTTCTCTGTAGATTTGATTCCAGAGTCAGCGCTAAAGGTAGGAATTGAATAAAATTCACAACTCTTAGCATTTTCTCTTAAATTGCACACACAGTGCAGATGGTTTTATGTGGTCATGCAAAACAAAATAAAATAAAATTGGTTTTCACAGACTTGAATGCTAACATGCCATTAGGCCGAAGTAGAGAGAAACCAGACAGATGCAGGCGTCAAGTTAAAAACCTTTGTGATGTTTGCTTGACTGTAAATTCCCGGCTAGTCATGTGCACGGTGGGAGACATGTCCCTGCAGGGTTGGCTTCATTTGAAAATCATGCACCTCTGATTTGGGTCTGCACTAATGAGGCCACAGGCCTCTAGGATGGGAGAAGGGGGAACATAAAACCCCCAGCTTGAGCTTCCTATGGATTTTTGGCCCCCAGCAACAGGCATCAAGGCTCCATCTCCTTGTGGTCTTTCTTAACAATACTAAGTTTCTCGTTCTCTGAAATGGAGCCCATGCTCACACGCAGTGGGTAGCTATGCACAGACAGAGGAAGAGTTTGGTGTATCCACTCTTGCTCCAGACAATGAACACTTCATGGATTTTTATTCTTGTGGACAGAGGCAGAGACCCAATCCCAGATAGAGAAAAGCACACGGGCACCTTTCAAGGAGAATGTGGGTAATCACCTGGTAGGACACCCTAAAGCCAAACGAAACCCCAGATTCCTTAGTGTCCATAGCTTTCCCAGATCTATGGGCTTCTTATCTTTTGACCTTGCTCTGTTCTGTTTTCCCATCTTCTAATTCTTTAACTGATGGAGAGCAAGAATTCACCAGCGATGTTATCCAGAATGGATGTGTTTGTTATTGGAGTGTGAGATCAAAGAACCAAGCATCTTCTCCCTAGGATTCAATCTTAAAGTCAGCTTGTAGATTAAACGTGACTATGTCACAGCTTCTGGTCATCAAGCCTTCTTACAACAAGGCATAAGTCAGACAAATGGCTGCCTGTGCATACTGGCCCCCCAGGCTCTCATGGCACCACAAATATCAGTTACGCATTTCTGAGTCCATGTTGGCATCCTGACCCTTCTTTATTCTAAACTTCTACAACTCATGGGCTTCCCTTCCCCCAGCTACCCATTTCTCCTTCTAACCCTGCTATTTCAGCTATGATATATATTTTTTATGCTCTCTATTTTGCCCTACTCTCTTGTTTTCATCTTTGCTCCCCACCTCCTTCTCTTTCTCTATTCTGGCTCTGGCTTCTCTCATGGTCAGATCTAGTCTGCTGGACATGTTCAATCTACTACTTTCTCTCTGCTCTGGACTCTTCCAAATGCTCCCGGCTGTCATCTCTACAATAAAAACCTTTCTTATAGCCATACCTTGGAGCAGTCTGTCATCTGTTTATATCACGTGTGTGCTTAAAGGATTTCTACTTTGCTCTTCCCTGCATTGACTTCCAGGACTATTCTCCACCCTGTCTTGTCCTGTCTTGTTCTGGGTGGTTCCGTGTCTCACTCTGAGCTAGTAAGTTGACACTAAAACCCTTCATACCCCATCTTGGGTGGGCCAATATCCAATACAAACCTGCAGGGTAATAATTTCCTCTGAACTGGAACAGTCTCTTTGAAAGGATGGCTCAGTGCTTAAAGTACTTTCTAGGTAAGCATGATGCCTCATCTATAATTCCAGTCTAGAGAGATAGAGGTCGCGGTAACGGAGGGGTGTTGTCCACAGAGCAAGCTGGTTAGAATGATTGGCCACATTGGTGAGCTTTAGGTTTGACTGAGAGACATTTCCTCAGTTAATACGGTAGAAGCACTGAGGATGATTCCCGAACACTAACCCCAGGCTTCCTCATGCACAAAACCATATGTGCACATGTACCCCACTAAACAATATGTACCCCATCCATGCAAAGAATATATATGCACACACAGAGAGACAGACAGACAAGACACACATACACAGAGAGGGGGAGGAGAGAGAGGGAGAGAAAGAGAAGAAAAGGGAGGTGTGTGTGTGTGTGTGTGTGTGTTAGATACTCAGAAGGTTCACAAGCCAAGGTATATAAGCTGTGAACAATCCCTGGAGGCAGGAGGCTGTCCCGGGCAGAGCTTCCTATAAGTTGCACAGTGGTCACCCATGCCTGGGTAAGCTTGGTGGTCAGTCCCTAAGAAACTTGCTGGGTCACCATGCTAGACCTGGATGGAGTCATTTCTCTGGCTGTCACTGCTGCTCTATCTTGAGTAATAAATATCTTCCCAGGGGAAAACACACACACACACACACACACACACACACACACACTGCCCATTCCCTTCCGAGCAGCATGGGGACTGTGGAAGCAGATGAAGACACTGGGTGTGGAGTTAATATCCAAATTCTCCAGAGTGGTTACTTGGATCCCCAGTTTCCTCCAGCCTCTGGAGTCCCCATAGTTCCCTCTGTGTTGGCGTATCCTGTCGTTGGGGCTAGGAGCGGGGAAGCTTCCCTGCTACTGCTCTGATCTGGTCTGAGGGTCACAACCAGACCACAAAGTTAATGAAATAAAGCCTTAACCTTGATCTGATGGAGGCAAGGAAGTCTGGGGGAAAAGAACCGCAGTCATTCGGTTTACAGGTAGGAGACAAGAGGACTTGCAATGAGGTATAAAAAGACAAGGAGATCATGGGTTTGAAGAGAGGCCACAACAGAAGCCAGGAGGTTATGGGAGGTGAACTGGAGCTGTTTAAGGTGAATGCACAGCGCCGCCTACGGCAGAGGAGAGTACTGCAGCTGATGCGACTGGGCAAGCCCACCTTATTAGAAGGGGTCCATGAGGTCCCGTTGTAAGAACGTTTAATTAGCTTCCACATTCACATGGACCTGCCCTTTTCATTGCCTCCTGATGACTTAACGAAATAAACTGACTCTCATCTGTAGGTGTGAATTAAATCTTCCTTCTTGCTGTGATGATGGAGCGCTTAGGATCTGTGGTGACTTCCACAATGCAGCATGAATGTGGCCTGCAGTGGGAGAGTGGAAGAATCCCATTACTTCCCTCCCCAACAGCCTGCCTGGATCCTGGTATTGGGGTAAGCAGGGACTCTCTGAGGAGAGGAAATTTGGCCAGTCCCTCTTGCTCATCAAGGTATGTGTGTGAGGCAAATAGATCAATTCTATTCTTTACGGTGGACTGTTTATCCACAGAGGAAAGAGCGCAACATACTGCATCCACAGCTATGCACATTTCAGCTCGGCCCCACGTGAGAGAATGAGACCTCTGGGTCCTCACTCGCTGCCTGTGCTGTGAGAGGATGAACATGCATCCGTGTGTGTGTATGCGTGTTGAGTGTGCATGTGTGTGTGTGCACATGTGTGCAGTCACCTAGAAAGTCCAAGATATACTGTAAAGATATTTACACACACACACACACAACACACAAATCTTGAAGACAGAACCTTGAGGATAGAACTAGGTCCTCGAGCATGCTAAGCAAGTATTGTGTGTGTGTGTGTGTGTCTGTGCATGCGTGTGTGTTCATGTATGTGTCTTTGTCTCTGTGTGTATGTAAGCGTCTCTCTCTCTCTCTCTCTCTCTCTCTCTCTGTATATGTGTGTGTATATGGTGTATGTCACATGTGTACAGGTTCCCAAAGAGGCCAAAGAGGGTAAGGGCATCAAATACCCTGGAGCTGTGTTGGGGTGAGCTGCTTGTTCGTACCAGCCCCCCGAACCAAAATAATCACACAGATGTGTTGCTTTGTCTGCCTAAGGAACCTAATTGGTCTAATAAAAAGCTAAATGGCCAATAGCTAGGCAGGAGAGGGATAGGCGAGGCTGGTGGGCAGAGAGAATAAGAAGGAGAAATCTAGGCTCGAGGAGAGAAGAGGCAGAATAGAGAGAGAATGAGGGAGGAGATGACTGGGGCCAGCCAGTGAGGCAGCCACCAGACAAACAGACACAGAGTAAGAAATACATAATGGAAGAAAGGTAAAAAGCCCTGAGGCAAAAATCTAGATGAAGAGAAACAGGTTAAATTAAGTCATAAGAGCTAGGGGGACAAGCATAAAATAAGGCTGAGCATTTGTTACTAGTAAGTCTCTGTGTCATGATTTGGGAGCTTGTGGGTGGCCCAAAAGTAAACCTGCCACAAATATCACTTTCTGTGTTTTGTTTTCAAAGATAGAGACTATAACAGAAGAGAGAAGAAGATCTGGGAATCACTGTAAGACACAGGGCAGCTTCAGTGACAGTAGCAACTAGCCACCTTCCTCCTTTGGTCCTCAACCTCCAAGAGACAGGTGGATGGGGCTGTGGTTATGCTGTGGAGTGGTCTGTATCTCAGCACAAGCCCAATACAGCCAAGATCTGCCAAGAGGACATTGTATTTGCTTCTTGAGACAGTTCCCAAGGAAGTGGGAGGAGGGTCTCCTGGAAGAAGAGTGAAATGAAATACCTGAAGCATTTCCTGCATCCCAGACAAACACAGGGGCTGTGGGAAGATGCTTGAGGGCTTCAGAGACACTGGAGAAGTAGCCAAGAACACCTGGGCTTAAAAGGAGATAGAATATGCACTACAGCTTCAGCTAGGTGTGGAGAAGAGAGGCCCAGTTGGACCTCCTCCACACTGGGATAAACATCGGAGAGCATGATAGGAATCTCAGAAGTGGCTCATATGAGCTCATTGTCTTGTATACCCAGCTCCGTAGGCTGTAGGAGTAGGCTGCCCAGGATATAAACACACTTCAGAAAGAGAAAGGGAGGTAGAATCTTATGGGCCAGGGCTTGAAGAGGAGGGGCTGTGTTTCAGTTGTAGAGCTCTTGCTACATAAACCAGGCGTGATGGCAGATACCAGGAGTCCTGGAACTGGGGATGGGGAGGCAGAGGAAAGAATTTAAAGGTCATCCACAGCTACAAGTGAGTTTGAGGCCAGCATGGGCTCCATGAGAGCTCAATTTTTTTTTTTTTTTAAAAAAAGCCAAGTTACTGAATACTAACAAAAACATCTTCTTTTGTTTTGTTGCTCATGCTGACTCAGGCTATGTATAGATCATGAACAGGTGATGTATGTGGGTTTTAGAGCCACTGTGAAGCCTGGAAAAGAGCCAGTCAGCTGCCTAGCCTGGGTGTGATGAGGGGGTTTTCCTACAAGGAGGTGCAGCAGGACCCCCCCACACACACCTGCAGGAATCTCAAGCTCAGATTAGGGGGCCCTATGCTACTCAGATGGCAGATGCTCACCTCTATATCCCAAGACAACAAAACTTCAGTCTAGTGGCTGACTAACGGCAAGGCCTGAAAGAGAGACTCGGGAGTAGAGAAAGTCCTTGACAAGTTAGAACCAGCTTCTAGCTTCCCAGACCCACCTCATAACCCTGGCTTCCAAGAGGCCAGGGTTCCAAACATGCTTATTTTCTGCATTTTGTGTATGTGGGTGGGGAGGGGTATGGACGTGTATGGAGACCAGTGGTCACTCCCTGTTGTCATTCCTCCTCAGGCAGTGTTCACCTTGTTTTTTGAGGCAAGGTCCCTCACTGGAACCCGAAAGTCACCTACTAGGCCAGATAGGCTGGCTGGAAAGCCCCCAAGGCTTCTCCTACCTCCTTGTCTCCCGTGCTGGATTATTATTTTTTTTTTTTGCACTTTAATACTAGTTTATTTCTTTTCTTTTTTTTTTATTGAAAAAAAAATTTTCCGCCTCCTCCCCGTCTCCCATTTCCCTCCCCCTCCTCCCGCCCCTCTCCCCCTCCCCCCACTCCTCTTCCCCTCCCTCTCCAGTCCCAGGAGCAGTCAGAGTTCCCTGCCCTGTGGAAAGTCCAAGGTCCTCCCCCCTCCATCCAAATCTAGGAAGGTGAACATCCAAACTGTCTAGGCTCCCACAAAGCCAGAACCTGAAGTAGGATCAAAACCCCGTGCCATTGTCCTTGGCCTCTCGTCAGCTCTCATTGTCCGCCATGTTCAGAGAGTCCTGTTTTATCCCATGCTTTTTCAGTCACAGTCCAACTGGCCTTGGTGAGCTCCCAATAGATCGGCCCCACTGTCTCAGTGGGTGGGTGCACCCCCCATGGTCCTGACTTCGTTGTACATGTTCTCCTCCTTCTGCTCGTGCTGGATTATTGTACACCGGCTTTTATGTGGGTGCTGGGGGTAGAACTCAGATCCTCATGCTTGTGTGGCAAGTGACTGACTGACCTTAATTCCTGTTTTTAAATCACTGGATGCCACCACTCCTCTGCATGCCACCAGCTTCATCTACCCTGTGCCATCCAATAAAAATCTGTTCTTAATACTTGAATACTAGTTGAAATGTGTTCTGTGATTGTTACCTTTTCCCCCCTCCTGTTTGGTGGGATTTTGTTTTGTTTTGTTTTGTTTTTTGTTTTTCGAGACAGGGTTTCTCTGTGGTTTTGGAGCCTGTCTTGGAACTAGCTCTTGTAGACCAGGCTGGTCTCGAACTCACAGAGATCCACCTGCCTCTGCCTCCCAAGTGCTGGGATTAAAGGCGTGCGCCACCACCGCCCGGCCTTGGTGGGATTTTTGAAAAAAAAAAAAAGTCACCCCTTACCACAGTGACGGCTCACCAAACTGTGTGCTCAAACATTCCTTGGATGCTTCTGTTGGCTGTTTTCAGCTGAGATAAACAGTTACAACGATGAACTTTGGATAAAGAACATCCCACACACAATGTGGATGGGGGTTCTCTCTCCTTGGGTCAGTTGAGATCCTAATTAGAAAGGGGAAAGAGCAATTCCCCAGCAGACCATCTTCAGGCTCATTTGCAACATCAGCTCTTTCTGGTCTTTGGGAGATGACCTTTGAACTCTGCAGCACCTGCCCCCAGGTTTGTGGTGTTCCAGCCCTCACTTCAAACCTCGGCGTTGCCACATCACCTCAAGTAGGTCGAGGTCCTAATTAGAAGCGAAAATCCCAGCTGTGCCTCCGAAGCTCCGCAAACTCTGGAGTAGCCCGCTTCTCTTGCTGAGCGTGCTAAGCCTCGCCAGGGCCGCTGCCCTCACGGTACACATTCTTCGGTTGATTCTCCGGATGGAGATCGCTGACACAGCTACAGTCGTTACACTCCGCGACCTTCGCTTGTGGCATGCAACTCGATATCAAACACCAGCAACAAGGATCCTCTCTCTCTCTATGACTCTATGGCTCAGGAGGCCTCAGATCTAACTTACACTTTCCTGTGGTGCTGCCGGCATGCTAAACATGGTGGGATGGATTGCCAGGGCCAAAGGCAGGATGGTCAGGTTAGGACAGATCAGTTTTTATGAGAACTAACTCTCTGATGACAGCTCTAGCACCTTTGTGTTACACTCTAAGTGGCTCTTAGTCTGTGGGTCGTGACCTCTTTGGGGTTACAGGGGCCACTTAAGACCATCAGAAAACACAGGTATTTGTATTAGGATTCATAATAGTAGCAAATTAAAATGATGGAAGTAGCAACAAAAATAAGTTTATGCTTGGGGAGGGGTTGGTCACCACAGCATGAGAAACTGTATTAAAAGAGTAACAACGTTAGGAAGGTTGAGAACCACATTCTAGAAGGAATAAGAGGTTTGGGGTGTAATAAGAGTCTGTTGTGCTGGCCTTGGCATCAAAAAATATCTATTATTTGTGTGTGTGGTGGGCAGTCCATACATGTGTGCCCTGAGGCTCATGTGAAGACCAGGGGCCAATTTGTGGGAGTCGATTCTCTCCTTCCACTATGCTGGTTTAGGGATTGAACTCAGGACCTTGAGTTTGGCAGCAAGCACCCTTACGCGCTGAGCTATCTCACCTGGCCCATCATTTTTATTTTTAAGATCAGCAGATAATGCAGATGCCTCTCTGCATAGTTTCTATGTTTAAGTGGCTCTCAGTCTGGATAGTCAGTTTCCCGTCCCTTTCTCAATATGGCCTAGAGGGTTTCTGCCTACAAGGTGTGCAAGGCCCCTGCTTTTTCTAATGTGATCATAAAAGGCAGCGCAACCTGTGCCCTCAAAGCAGAGCCTGGGGAAGGAGCCATGTGCTTATCAATGTCTAGAGAGTACTAGCCCTGGAGGAGGAGGGAGGAAAAGAGATTGGGCCTGCAGAGAACCAACACAGGTACGGGTTACAGGGCTCAATAGCGGAAAATGAGAACTGACCTGAGCTGGCCATGTGTTTGCAATGGGTTCATTAGCTAGTGAATCTTTCAAAACCCAGGCTACACAGGCCCTGGCGGGGCCGAGCCTAGCTTTCCCCTGCTTCAGAGGAGCATATGTGCTCGGCTAGAAAAAGTTCTCTGCTTAGAATCAAAACCCTTGGGAGGGAAGCATGAACAGAGGGGACACCTGCTTCAGTGTCCCAACGAAGTCATTGGCATCAACAGGGTGTAGTTTCCTTGGCAACGGCTGAAGATGGGAAGCTAGCCAAAGGCCCTGAAACCAAGTGTGGCTGAGAGGCTAAGACTGGAGAGAACGGAACATGATTTCCTCCGTCCGGTTTTCTCAGAGGCCATCCTGGGTGATTTTAGCCCAGTGGACACTCGCAGCTGGTGCAGGGCAAGGTTCACAACAAGTAGTAAAACGACACTTTGGATAATTTAGCTGATGCAGGGATTTACAGGCATGGTTTATGTGGGGTACTCCTGAATCAAAGGAACATTACAGAAAGCAAGTCTCAAAAGGGCACGGACAGTGTACGAAGAGCCAGTCTGGAAGCCTAAGCTCATGCCTCTGCCTTAGTGAGAATTAACTTCAAAAGGTTCCTGGTGCAACGGCTTTCCTGTCAAGTTAAAAATTCTTGGCAGCCTGAATAGTTCAACTCGCATGACAAGTTTCCCAGCCGTGATCACTCAGCTGAAGCCTGAATGCAGGACAGTGGGAAACAGAAGATGTAACATCCTGCATCAGCATGCCTAAGTGATGCTGTGCCAGAAAACAAGCATCCCCACAGTTGTAGAGGAGCATGGCCCTTGTACATTCCAGATTTAATCTACAGTCAGAGACCAAGACTACAGAAGCAGCCAGTACAGGGAGCATCACTACGCACTCAATTAAAGAGGAAAATTTCCCTGGAGGATTCTGCCCAGGCAACCAAATGTTCTTTAGTAGAAACAAGTCAATTGACTCTAGTCAAATCAGAAAGCAAAAAGCAAAGGGAGTCCCACAAGAACAACACAAATTACCGTCATTCACGCCCAGGGCAGTGGGTCATTTCCCAAGGGATGACAAGGGACAAACCAGGTGGAACCAACCCTCCACTGGTGTCCATTATAAGTAGTGGTCAACGTGAGGAGGACCAGAGTATATCAGGCTTTTGGAGTTCAAGCTCACCAATAGCTCACCAAGGGACATTCATTCCTAAAGAATTTTTTATAGCTTGTTATACTATTTACCTCTTTTGTTTTAAAATTTATATGCATTTGTTTGAGTATGTGCCATGCTGGGTGCCTTCAGAGGCCAGAAGAGAGCATCAGATTCCTCTGAACCTAGAATTATAGTTTCTTGACATGTGTGCCAGGGAACAAACCAAAAGAGTCCTCTGAGAGAGCAGTGCATGTTCTTAACCTTTGAGCCATCTCTCCAGTCCCACATCTCTACTGTTAAGAGGCCAAAAGTGGTCTTCCGGAGGAGAACGGTCATTTTTTTTAAGTCAACTGCAGAGCCAGGAATAGACACTAGGTGACCCCAATGAGAGATTTCCCTTACAGGGTGTCCCTGTCAAGAGCTCCAGTGGTAGGGTGAAGTCCTCCAGCATACCCCCCCAAACCCAGGACCCTGGGAATATTTGCTTCCATAGTAAAAGGGACATTGTGGTGGCATTAGGGATGTGTGATGCCTTGGTCCTTAGTGCTGTGTGTGTAAGAGCCTGTGTGCTCTCAGAGGAGAGCGTCACCATGCTGGCTGCAGCGAGGACCTGGTTAGGGTAAGAGAAAGATTAACAAGGAAAGGAGCAGAACTGATTGAAATGGTCTCTAGACTCAGAAAAGACAAGAGGATTTCCAGAAGGAAAAAGGCTCAGGCTACAAGTGTATTTCTTACTTCTCATCTCCAAGGAGTATACTGACTTTGTACAGTAGCCTTGGGCCATATCGTTCCTGAGTGACTCTTCAGCTAGACAGGTGATCACACTTCTGTCCTTAGTGGTGGTCACGGAGATGCCATCAGAAGTCTTTTTTGCCTTAATGGGTCAATGGCAGCCCTATTTTTATTGACTTGCGGGATCTTTTCTTTTATGGGGGTAAGTGTTGGACAGCTGGACTCGCTCGCAGGTTAAAAGCTTTTCTGCACATGAACTGGCATTTGGAGTTCTGGGCTTTGCTGCACACTTCTCCCTTGCATTGCACAAGGGACATGCTCAGCAGCTCCTCCAGAGGACGTGACCCACCCCCGGCACGTTTGAAATCCTCCCCCTCTCCCCTCTACCGAACAGCTGTCATTCTCCAAATCTTTGTGCCCAAACTCCAAATGTGCAGAGATTCACAAAAGATGAGGTGTGAGGTTTTATTGCTTTCTCATTTTGGCACCTTTTCTGTCAACCTTTTAAGTACTAAAGATATCCGTGTGTGTGTGTGTGTGTGTGTGCGTGCGCTGACTTTGCTTTTTGAAAAGCACAAGGAAAGCATGTGAGGTTTGAAGTTTACCTACGGAAATGATTAAGCAGGCTGGGAAGCAGCTGGGCAAGATGGTGCACCGAAGATGTAGGCTCAGCTTCGTGGCATAAAAGGCTCACAGAAAAGATGCACCTCTGCTTTTTCAGAATGGTCTTGAGAACATTCTGGAAATGGTGCTGTGTCCACTTCCTGTCCCAATCAGCAGTGAGCTAACCTGGTGTCAGTAAAGAACTTGAAATGGTATTTTATTATTGATGGTATCTGCAGATTCCAGAAAGTTAAAGGAAGGAGGTGGGGTGAGTTTAATCGGAAGGGAAGTTGGAACGGTGCTGTGGGCTGTCACACATAGAATATTCTCTGACCTTCCCTAGCTCTCTGTAAACAAGTCTTTAAATTGTTTGGGGACCAAATCAATCAATCTAATGCAAAACAGTTAAAACTGTGTGTTTGTGTGTGTGTGTAACATGTGTGCTTGCTTGCAAGTACATGTGAACATGTGTGCACTTGTGTGTGAAGGCCAGAGAGGGAAGGATCATGGGGAACAGGGGAATACGCTCAAAGTACATTATATGGTTATACAAAAACAGTCGTATCATATAGTATATATTATGTGTATATTTACCTATTATATATATATGTATATGTGTATCACAGAAATTTTTTTTTTTTTTTTGGTTTTTCGAGACAGGGTTTCTCTGTGGCTTTGGATCCTGTCCTGGAACTAGCTCTGTAGACCAGGCTGGTCTCGAACTCACAGAGATCCACCTCCCTCTGCCTCCAGAGTGCTGGGATTAAAGGTGTGCGCCACCACCGCCCGGCTCTATCACAGAAAAATTAACAAACACAAAATTCACTCCAACAAAGTTGAAGAAAGATGACCCAACCTGAAGAATTCTTTGGTAAGAATCAGTGACTCACAAAAGCCCCTCTCCCAACACTTGCCTCTGACATGGGACAAAGAGAGGCTAGGTTGAGTGTCAATGGCCCCTGGGCTGCTCTCTCTCTCTGAAGGTGTGGCAGAGGGTCTTGTGCAACGATGGAGAGGGAGGACCTCAGATCCTGCATTGGTTTCCAGGTAACACGGGAAAGGAAATGGGTGTAAGTGACTGATGGAGACAGGGCTGTAAGTGGAGACCTGAGTTCTAAGGCTAGAACTGACATAGAAAGGCAGACTCAATATCACACACAATCCCAGCGGTGAAGAGACTGGAGGCAAAGACAGGAGGATCGCTGGGGCATGCTAGTCTACTTGGTGAAGTTCCAGGCTAATGAGAGACCCTGTCTCAAACAAAAGTGGAAGGCGCCTGAGGAACAACATCCAAGATTGACCTCTGATACACACACACACACACACACACACACGGGGGGGGGGGGAAGGAGGGAGGGAGAGAGAGACAGAGCATACTAAGAGCTCAAGATCTAGCTCTAGATATCAGTTTCAGACTTGTTTCTAAGCCTCTCTGAGCCTCAGTTTCCCCATCTTTTGCATGGGGCCAATAACAGCAAAGCCCCTGTGGGCTTTCCTAAGGACTCACCAGGTCAGTTCCTGCAGAGCCCTGTGTGGGTGTAGTGTATATAGTAAGAGTCCATCTGGCTTTGCTATTATTAGTATAAATAAATATTAATCTGCATCAAATTATAGATATGAGAGGGATCATAATTAGAGCCATAAAAGAAGACGTGTTATAATTTCTCTGGAAAATATAGAGGCTTCTGGAAATAAAGCCTTCTACACATGCATCTTCAGGAGCGTGGTGCTCAGCCGCTCACCCACCCGCCAGCTGTCAGCGATGGGTTTAAGTCAGGGAAGTGTTCTGAACAGCCGTTCTCTTTTCCCTGACGATCTTATCCCAGGGCCACCCAGCAGTGATGATGACCTGCTTATTATAACTGCACTGTAAACAAGGCCTGGGGTTTACATAACACCTTGGCCACTGACGGAGAAAAAGCATAGCTGAGTGTTGTACTTAGGTCTGTTTGTACAACACTGATGCAAAATTGAGTGGCTTTGGCAATAGCCTGTTTACAGACAAAAAGATTGGAAGAAAATTAAGTGGTTCCTTCATGTATCCCCACCGGAGAAGCCCTGTCCACAGACAGCAGGGCAGCCTGTGCTACGGTGTCTGATGAACAAATTTGATCTCTTCACTTTGATTCCATCTCTTTCTTCAACAGAACAGATAATATCAGTACTACAGAGATGGCTCAGTTGGTAAAATGCATGCTGTATAAGCTGGAAGATCCTGGCATCCAGATAAAACCTGGGGATGGGAGAGCTAGTACCTGTTACCCCTACAATGGTATGGCAGTGGAGATAGACAAGCCCCCAGGATTTCGCTGGCCAGCCAGATTAGCTGAAAACTGTCTATAGATCTAAGCTGGGAAAATGATCGAGGAAGACTCTGATGCTGAACTCTGGCCTCCACCTGCAGGCACAAATGTGCATGCTCCTCCCCCAAGGAACAGGAACAGAGACAGACACAAAAGCAATCAGCGGTACAACTCACAGGTCAAGTGGCTGGTGCCAAAACTAATCTCCCCCAAATAATAGCAGACGGTGGCTGCTGTGCTTGGAAGCTAAGAATTTCACTGAAGACAGGAGTCCACATCAAAGAAAGCTTGGGGTACATTCTGCCCCAGTTCCTCTCATGTGGAAAATGAGCATTATTTACAGCTCTGGACATGCCTGAAGCAGTCAGCCTCTGAGTCTGGTTAACTTGGCATTTTATGTTCTCAAGCAGAGCAGTTTCTAACACAAACTCGTGCTGGGTTCCAAAGCTCCTCTGCCTGGGAAATGGTGTAAGGAAGAAGACAAGGAAACGCCACGACAATGATGGGATAGTCGGGACTAGGCTGGCTCCCCGAGGCAGGCCGTGGACATAGCAATGGACATCCTCCTGATAAGGTGATGGCCTAGTGAGCAGTTATGGAATTGAGCGAGCCAGGAGTGTCATTTCCAATGATTACACTTCCTCAGATATTAAGATTTGACATAAAGCGGCGATATGGGACAATCATCAAAAGACTTATTCTTAAGTATTTTTGGGCCGAGTGAATTTAGTCATCCCAAACATAACTAGTGACGTTCTTCGAGGTGCCATCCAAATATGCTGTAAAATTAGGCTGTTGGTTTCTGTCGTCGTGCTTGCTCGTGCAGGGAGATTTCAGATTTCTGAGAAGACGGCAAACTAGAACTCTCCGTGGAAAGTGTGGGCATGCAGCCTATAGAGGTCATGAAAAAAGTTGCGCTCACCCACAAACAGGAGCTCGGATAACCACCAGCTCCTGTCATGCCCACCGCTGTTGGCGGCTTTACGGTGCTGTGGAGACACCGCAATGCAAGGATCATCAATGCTCTCCCATGCCACTATTAGCTAGGCTGGAAGAAGCCACCTCACGTTCAGGAGTGTGTAGTCATCGTCACACTGGTCTGAGTAGCAAACTCAAGCCTAGAGATTTGGGGGAGGGGCTCCGTGAGCCTGGTTTAAATGAAATTCGGGAGGGAGATTTTGTCCTTTGCAGCCTCATTCATAGTCTGCAAGATGCGATGCCAAGTAAAAGGAGCCAGGTATGGAAAGGTAGATCTCGCGTGCTCTCGTGTGTGGGAGCTGCATTATGTAACACACAGGAGCCGAGCAGAATAGGGTTTGGCAGGGCCTGGTGAGTTAGAGTCTGGAGGCGATAGGCAAGGAGAATGCAATACTTCAGCTACAGGAAATAGCACTAGGGAGGCTGAGGCAGGAGGATTGTTGTGAGTTTGAAGCCCATCTTGGCTAGACACAGAGTAGGTTCAAGGCTAACCTCAGCTATGCATCAAGAGCTGCCTCAAAATATAATTTCACATATCCAAAAGCAGATGCATGGTCTCTTCTAGAACCATCTCACCCATCTTGTCCCCCTGGTGTTAGAGAGGGAGGTGGGGGTCAGCATCTTGAAGGACCATCAAAGAGCAAGGTCAGGAGTTCTGCCTTCCTCCCGCTGCACATCATATGCTCTCCTCATTCCCACTTTCCCTAGAGTCCCCAGTAGGTCCTTCAATGGTCTCTGTCTGATCTCTCAATATAGTCTCCACTCACAAAGAACTCCAAACCTCATACTTCTTAGCTTCCGGTTCACGCTTCCTATATCCTGACCATCAACACCGGAACAATACCAGAATGCTCTCCAAGCTCCTTCAAGGCATTTCTTTGAGTTGTCCACATCCTTCTGGGTCCTTGGGGTCTGTTCTCTTAGAACCTGACAGAAGGTTCACCCCATGGGCTGGATCCTCATCCCAGCCTATCACTTGACTGGCCTCCCTAAAGCCTCAATATCCTCTCAGATCTCCCAAAACAAAAGGGCTTCCTCCTTCCCCATCCCTAAGGCCTTGCCAAAAAATTCTATGGAGTGCCTTCATAATCTGTGGCCGGACACCTGCCCTCTTTGGCTTATTTCTTCACTTCTGTGTTTAACTCTATCCCGGTCCCCTGTGTACCTTGCTGCCTCCATGGGAGAGCCCTGCACAACTGTTTTACTTAACCAAGCCCTACACTTGATTCACCGAATGTCAGGCAGAATGATTACAGAGAACACGCGTGGCTGAATGAGGAAAACTCTACAAAGCAGTCTTCATTAAGAAGGAACATAATTTTAATTTAGGATAAATTACATAAGTATCACACAAAACACCCACAGAATCCCGAGTCATTCATTAATTTACTTCCATTTCTCGGCCACCAAGTCCTCTCGGGCTAACATATCAAAATGTAAACACAGCTTGTTTATAATCCTTCATGTTTAAAATTATCAATGACCCAATGCCCTATTTAGAAATCATAAATTGAATACAGTAAGGAAATTAAATGATCTTTCCGACACTGCAGAACACCCCTTAGTTAATTCTGAAGTGAATGATGAGGCACAACAAATACCACATACGAGTTATGTTTATATGGATTCATTAGCTAGAGTTTGGGAAAAGAAAGAATTGTCTTAATCTGGTCACTCCTGCCAGGCCATTTGGAGACACAGAGTGGGAGATGATCGGGCAGAAGGGAGGCACTGGAGGCTCAGAGCTTTCTGTGTCTAGCAGAGGAAATAAGATGCTGTTGGGGGTGGGTTATTGACCAGCTCACAATTGCATTTAGCTGTTTTTCTGCTAAGAGGTGAGCAGGTAGCTTTTAGTTGACGTCTGTAAGACACGTTTCCCAAGGCAGGGCTGCTTATGTGGAAGGGAAGATGTGAACCTTAGAATTCAGGGCACATGGGGTTTCTTCACAGTCTCTATTTACCCATTTATTTACAGAAAATCCAGCCACCACCTCTCTGTGTTGCCTGCACATCCACCTGAACAAACACTCTTAAAAGGCACTTATCTGGCTAGCTGTCAATAGAGAAGCACATCATTATCGACGTTATCTTCAGAGAACTAGCTCTCTTGACCCCCTGCAGTACAGACTCCCCTATTTCCTTTTGAAGTTTTAAGAGTGCCCATTTTCTGGTTGGCAAGCCCAGTGTTCTGACCACTGCACCACATATGGGTTTTTACCTGGTGCCTGGTCACCTCTGCTCCGTGCAGTTAGGGATGACTTTTGGATGTTATTAAATACATCGGGAGGAGATTTTTCGTGTTGTTTATCTAATGACTAGTTCGGTAATTACCTCATCACTACTTAGGCACCAAATTATCTACATAGTTTTCAATCCAGAATTCTCTTTACAGTCCCCAAGGATGTGTCTCATCAGGGTGCAGGTGCAGGGTGGGTGCAATCCACAGTAATAGAAGTTTTGTAGGAAGGGATGAATTCTGTGCAGCCCAATTTTGCGTACAACCATTTAGGAGAGAAGCGATCTCTCTGATTATCTGTGGGATGCATCCTTCTCCTTGGCCATTGCCGATGCCGGCTAATCGGCCTGCAGATATCAGGAGAGTAGCCCGTCTTACAGACAGAGCAATTAAAACATGCGCAATGCAGTTTTTGCTGGGAAAAGAAGCAGGAAATGTTCCAAACTAATGGAAGGTTAATAGGTGGTCAAGCCAGATAATCAAGGAATCTTGAGGGGAAAAGAAAATCAAGATCTTAAGGAAAAAGAAACATAAAGTTGCAGACAATTAACCCATAAGAGCTACCCTGGAGCCACTCTGTCCACTTGTAAGCCCCTCCGCTAGCACTCTTGAAGGGGGAAGTGGCCAGTGGGGAGCAGTCATGTGTTACAAAGTGTGTTCACAGACAGAAGTTGAATTTCCGTAACAACCAGGTCAAGGGTTCTATGTCCAGAAGAAACTGATGAGGCCAGCCAGGCAGGGACACTAAACTCGGATGCTACATCTACAGATAGATGAAGTAGGAAGAGTCATCAACAGGATCCACAAAATTGCTGGTGTTGGCTCAGGGAGAATCCATAGGGTGGTTGGGGCAGGTTTAAGGTCTCCACGGAGCAATGGATCCTTAACAGTAACAGAAGGCCAGACTGCTTTAGGGGGGCTGATTGAGTAGCTTCTTCTCTCTATCTTTTCAACTAGGCAAAACAAGTGGTGATAATATACTAATATATTATTTGATATAAAAGTTAATTAAGTTCATAGTTTTATCGTTGTCCTCTCAAAAGTAAGGTGTGCTTGCATAGACCCGTTATCTAGTACTATGGAAGCAGATGCAGAAGGATTGCTATGAGTTCTAGGCCAGTCAGCACTAAGAAGAACAGATAAGATGAGGAAAAGGAAAAGCTCAAGACAACGTAAATTTCACTTATGTCCAGACTGTTGGTTCAAGAGTCATGATGGGGAAGGTACAGCTTGCTGGTATAAAAAAACCCAGAGCAGGGGGCTGGAGAGATGGCTCAGTGGTTAAGAGCATTGCCTGCTCTTCCAAAGGTCCTGAGTTCAATTCCCAGCAACCACATGGTGACTCACAACCATCTGTAATGAGGTCTGGTGCCCTCTTCTGGCCTGCAGGCATATACACAGACAGAATATTGTACTCATAATAAATAAATAAATAAATAAATAAATATTTTTTTTTAAAAAAAAAACCCAGAGCAAAGAAATCATTTAGGAGAAGGAAATAATTGATTTCTAGTATTTTGATATATCCAGAACATTAGCTGAGCAATGAAATGCAATATGAATCTGAATGGAGCCATCTCGGTTATTTATTCACTTCTGAGTATATCTGAAGACAACCTTGACATATACCTGGTATGAAGGATTTTTTTTACTTGTCCAGAGGGGCCTCTTGGAGTGGAAAGCAATGCAGAGATGTGAAATAACTGGTTAACGGACTTGAGAATATGTGGCTGTTGAGTGCTCAGCCCTAAGTGAAACAGCTGCATCAATATCACCCCTCCCAGGGCTCAGAGAACATCCTGGAAGAGGGGGTGGAAAGAGGAAGAGCTGGAGGATGGGGAGGAGAGCTGTGAAATACCGTCTTCTGGACATGGTGTGGCTGTTACACTCCACCTCCCAGCAGCTCTTGATACCTGCACAGGGGCAAGTCAACAAGATCGGTCACCACTTCAGCCAGCAGCACTAATAGGATTCAGTGGGTTATTAACAAAGAGTGGACATGAAGGAGAGAGGAGGATACATTAGGGTGCACAAGAGTAGGAGGGAGGAATTGCGGGTGAATATGATCAAGATACATTGCTTACATCTACAAAATGATTGAAGTATAATTAGATGTACTATATTTTTAAAAAGTTTTAGATTTATCTAGAAAATAAATATGTAAGTAAAATAGACAAAAATTCACCATTTATCAATGGTATTCTAGTTTATCTGATATATACAATGTCAGAAGGTGGCTGGCACCAGGCCGCGAACATGATGAGCCATTGAGAGCAACTGAGAAAGGGGATGTGAGGTTTGAACACAGTTTTGGTCCGAGCAACTGGAATGATGGAATATTTTGGCTGGGATGGGGAAGTTACCAGAAATAATGGTTTGGAAGGTGAAGATCGTGATTTGGGGTTTAAGACATGCTGGTTTGGATTGCCTACTATGTAACCACAAGGAATGAGTGAGTCTAGAGTGTTCTGGGACGAATTCCAGCAGGGAGACACACATGTCGGGATTATCAACAAATAGATGGTATTTAAAGTCACAAGAAAGCCTGGGATTGCCAAAGAAAGGAAAGTTAGAAAAAAAAAAAAAAAAGGACCCCACAGCTACTCCCTCGGAGCATCACACTGTTCAATGGGCTGATGGTGAGGGCTGAACAGAGAGGATGACGTAGGAGCTGCTGTGAGTAAGGAGAGAATTCCAGGTGTGTGTTGTCCCAGAGCCTTAGGTTCTAATAGGATGTCAGGCCCCCTTCTACTCAGAGAGTCAGTCAGTGAACCACTATTGATCATATGTTAATCTCAAGAGCTGTCATCAACATGCCCAGTTAGAGACTTGGGATCCTTAGGCACTCACTGGGTTGACATGGTGATAGAGTCTATACTCAGCTGTGGATGAAACATCCACATCCAAATTCTCCCCATCCAAGGCTCCAGGACCATAGAGGAAGAGTGGGTGGAAAGGATGCAAGAGCCAGCAGGTGGAGAGGAGTTCTGTGAAATGTCGACTTCTGGGTATGATAGGGATGCTACACAGCATCAACTCATGGCAGCTGTGGTTGTCTGCTAATGACCAAGTCAATCAAAATTCTCTCATGACTGGGGGAGGGGTCCCCACGGTCCCACCCTTGGCTGAGGAGTTACTCATAGTTGATGGGAATGTGACTGCTGGAAGGAAGCCCATGTGTCAATGGATGACCACACATGCATGTGTACATGGGAAATGCTAACGGGATTCAGAGAGTTGTTTTAGCTAGGGTGTCTATTGCTGTGAAGAGACACCATGACCACAGCAACTCTCATAAAGGAAAACATTTAACTGGGGCTGGCTCACAGCTCGGAGGTTTAGTTCATTCTTGTTATGGTGGGAATCATGGGGCACACAGGCAGACATAGTGCTGGAGAGGTAGCTGGAGAGTTCTCCATCCAGATCAGCAGGCAGCAGGAAGAAAGAGAGATACTGGGCCTGGCTTAAACAGTTGAAACCTCAAAGCCCCCAGTGACACAATTCCTCCAACAAGGTCATACATTATAATTGTGCCACTCTCTGGCGAGCAAATATTCAAATCTTTAAGACTATTGGGAACATTCCTATTCAAACCACCACAGTCATTAATAGCAAATAATACAGAGGATATGAAGTTTGGGGATATTGGGGTGGGAACACTAAGGAAAGTTGAAGACAGTAATGATGGACTAGATATTAAAATAGTAACAATTAATGACAAAAGGTCATGAATTTGAAAGACAAAAATGAGGGGTATTTTAGAGGGTTTGGAGGGAGAAGGGGGAAGGGAGAAGACATAGTTATGTTTTAATCTCCAAAATAAAATAAATCACTAAAATATATTGTATAAATGTATGACACTTTCAAAGAATAAAGCTGGGTATGATGGTGCACACACCTTTAATCCTAGCACTTGAGAGATGGATATCTATGATTTCAAGGCTGACTTGGTCACACAGTAAATTCCAGGTCAGCCAAAGGGATATAGTGAAAACCTGCCTCAAGAAAACAAAACAAATAATAACAATAATAATTATTTTTTTTTACAAAAGAGACTTGTACAATGGACCACTGCAGGGGAATTTCCCAAGAAGATTCTCTACAGGTTGGTTGACATTTATGAATATACAAGTCCAAAACTGAGAAATTCAAGCTCCAAACAATTCTTTTTCTGTCAACCCTAACCCACAACTGTTCTGCAGCTATGAATAAAGTGTGGGAGATGGATTTTGGACTGAGCACTGGAAAGACAACAAGCCATTGCTTCTGAGGGTGCTCAGTGCTAGATATGCAGACCCAGGAGGCTCCTGGAGTGACACAGCTCTGTGCTGCAGCCTTTTCAATACTCATTCCACTGGTAACCATGCTACCCAGTGTCTTATAGCTAGAAAGGGTTGAAAGAAGATCTCAGAAGGGGTCAGGGTGGGGCACACAAAGCAGGATATAAATGCCTTGTGATTGTTCCTGTCTTCTGAAGAGTCATAGACAACAACTGTGAGGTGTAAATCGAAGGTGTTGATATCCAGAGTAAATTTCTAAAAGGAAACCATCTTCATTGTAGAGAAGAGGGTAGTGAGGGGGTGGAGGGCAGTGAGACGTGTGAGTGAGAATCTGGCAGGGCAGCTTGGAGTGCAACGGCATTGGATCCAGGGTAAGAAAGATGGTCTGACCATAGATGGGAGATAAAACCAGCAAGGTGGGCAGCTGGGTTAAAGATAAAGCCATGGGAAAGAAGATTCAAAGGGCATCTTGAGAGGGACAACTGTCAATCATGTACTCAACACTGTATCAAACTTCTTCTATTATATTCATCCATCCATGTATTATCTATTATCCCTATATCAATTAATCTACCATTGTCTATATATCATCTCTCTACTATATCTTCCATCATCTTTCTGTCAACCCTATCTTCCTATCAATCATATATCTCCATCTCCATAGATGATAGTCTATATTATTCAGACTATCATCTATCAATCTATCATCTATATTCTACCATCTTTCTATTATTTGTATACTTATCTGCTTACCTTCCTATTATTTATCTCTATTTTTGGTCTACCCACCTATCCATTATTCTGCCTGTGAACTAGAATCAATCTATCAGTCTATCTATCTATCTATCTATCTATCTATCTATCTATCTATCTACCTATCTATCTACCTATCTATCTATCTATCTATCTATCTATCTATCTATCTATCTATCTATGATCTTTCTACCTACCTATCAACTGTTTATCTATTGTTAATATTATCTATCTTTTATCTAGCAATCATCTATTAGAATGCTGGGAGAAAGAAGCCTAGTCAAGCAGTCGCCATGATTCTCCTACCAGACACAGAGGCAGGTTAAGATCTTTCCTGGTAAGCGCACCTTGTGTTGCTACACAGATTATTAGAAATGGGCTAAATTAATACGTGAGAATTAGCCAAGAAGAGGCTAGATATAATGGGCCAGGCAGTGTTTAAAAGAATACAGTTTCTGTGTAATTATTTCGGGTAAAGCTAGCCGGGTGGCGGGACGCAGCCCGCTGCTGCTCCTACAACACTTATCATATCTATTAATTTGTTTTCTATCCTATCACCTCTCTGTCTGTCATCCATGCACATCTATAGAGCAGCTGTAGCTGTGTCATATATCTCTTTCTCTGATCCACAGCCTTCACAATTCTCTGTTCATCTGCTCTGTGTATAGGGAGGCCTGGTTTACCCAACAGGCTGTGCATCACTGTCCATCTCAAGAGAAAAGTAAAAGATCAGATGATCCCTACTGGATGTATTGTTGAGGGAATTGAACCATAATATAGAAAACGAACAGGCTGTTTCAAAACATATTAGGGCTAATATTTCTAGAAAACATCAAGAATTCTATTAAACTGGTAGGGCTGGCATGGCATTTTTTCATAGACAGGCAGAGGCATCACTAAAACAGGAACTTGCCATAACTGCCATGGGGGAGATGTCAGAATCATGACCTTTCCTTCCTATGTTTTTTTATGTGTGTGGTCCCATTATTCTAGAAGTTTCTGACATCACACACCTTCCACTGAGAGGGGTACAGCTTGGCTTTGTCATCTTGCTTTGAAGACCAACACATCTCAGTAGTTTCACCATTTATTACTGTGATTTCATTACTACAAATGGAATTCGTTTAAACAAAGGATGGAGTTTTCTGAAAGATTCTATTTTTATTTATGTGTCTGAGTGTCAGTATGTGTGTCATGTGTGTGCAGTTCCTATGGAGGCCAGAAGAGGGCACTGAATCACATAGAGTAGGAATTATAGGTGTCTGTGAGCTGCCTGATGTGGGTGCTGGGTCTCTTAAAGAACAACAAACATGCTTAAATGCTGAGCCATCTCTCCAGTTCACTTCCTTAGATTAAAAACATTACATTTATTTATTTGTATGTGTTGTGGGGGGTTGCATATGCCACAGGGCACAGGTAGAGCTCAGGGGACAACTTGAAATAGTTGTTTTTCCCTTATACCATGTGGGTTCTGGGGATTTAACGCTAGTTAAATCTGGATTGACAGCAAGTACCTTTATCTGCTGAGTCATCTCACTGCCCAGCAAAGACAGAAATTTCTAAAAAGACAGAGGTCATGGTGCCATTATATTTAGAGTATAAAAATGTTCACTTCTTTCCATTTCTTTTTTCATTTTTCAACACTGGGGATGGAACCCAGGATCTCCCATACAGGTGGCAATGCTTTCTCCCATGTTTGCTGCTGAGTGGTTGAGGATAAGCTGAAACCTGTGAACTGTGACTTGGAAAGGTGCCTCCTGTGTTCCTCAAGGGGTGGCTTTTAAGCATCATCTCACAGAGCAACACTCTTGCTGTTTTTGAGTCCCACTGTCCACAGGGCCTGAAGGACCACTCCTTGCCACTCCGGCTCATGTCTCTCAGGGTTTTGCTATTACTAAACCTTGAGTAGCAACTTTTCCATCTTAGTATGCACATGTGTAGAGATGTGTGCACATGTGTACAGATGTGTGCACATGTGTACAGATGCATGCACATGTAGAGATCAGAGATGTTTCTCAAATTGTTTTTCACTTTACTCTTTGAGACAGGGTCCCAATGAACCTGGAGCTCACTGCTAAAACCAGGTAATCTTCCTGTGAGTCTAAAGGATTTGCTGCCCCCGCCTCCCCAGTGCTAGGATTTCAGGCATCCCTGGCTTTTTATGTGGGTGCTGGAGGGGGTGGTCTGAATGCAGGTCTTCATGAATATATGACAAGCACACTGCCCAGCCACCCTTTTCAATCTTTTCTGATGGAGTCATAAACTTCCCTGACAGTCAGGGTTGTTCCATTAAACACTGGCTATGCAGCTATTCACATGGGCATTAGTGAGCAACAGCCCAGCTCCCTCCACGCATCCAAACAGCAAAACAGACAGATGAGAAACACCCTATATCAGAAGGATTAACAAGCTGGAGCGAAGCTAAGTGGTGAGCCAAAGAAAAATGAAATTGATTCTGAAATCTGGCATGATTGTGGAGGAAGACATGATTAGAAGTCATTAGGACTTCGATTTAAGAAGATGTTCAGGTCGCCCTGATAATGTTTGTTAAATCCTTTCTGATGGGAAGGTCACGGGTTACAAATAAATACATTTCAGAGCGTTAACTCCTGTCTGAAGCACAATCTTCAACATTTAATATCACCAGCCTGACTCTAATTTAGCTGTCGACAGCGGGCTTTATGGGATGAACATGTCGGCCTCACCTGTGGACACATTGCAGTAGGTATGTGGGGGGGGGGGGTCGGAGATGAGAGCAGAGTGTTCCAGCTACATATGCATGCTTTAGGAATGAAGAGTTCTGGAAGGGCTCTTCCTTCACCTGTGTCTCTATTATCATAGCATCTTTTCTGTAGGAAGCTTAGTTTTCTTTTATTATTATTATTATTATTCTTTAGAAGGTTTCAGGTGCATAAACTGGAAAGCACTTGACTCCTTCCCCTAAGGCTTTATACAGTCAGTCACACTTACCCTTTGTTTTTCTGTGGGGAATTTTCCATGTCTTACCCACCCCTCTGGATCAATAACCAGCCTTTCTTCAGGTAGCTGACTGCCTTGGCAGCCTGAGAGTTCACGAGATGTTAGCGGTCTCTCATTTAAGTTGGCTTGTGGTGATCTCATACTATTGGCTAAGATGAGCCCAGGAGACCTACCCCTGGTCCTCTGTTAGTAATTATGGATGAAAGCTGGCTTGTCAGCATCCGGTTGAAGGGAAGGATTCCACCCCACAGCAAGTGAAGGGTTATTCCTTAGGAGATGATGAAGCTGTTGGTGGGCTGGAGATGCACCGCAGACAGGGAATGGAGCTTAAGCAGTGGTGGAGTGGGACCCCCACATGGGGCCTGGTGGGAGGTCAGCTCTGTGTGTGAGTGTACTGAGAGAGGTCATACCTACAGAATTCTGAAGGGGTGGCAGCTGACACCTGAGACCTGATTAGTATTAGAACATGGTCCTTGGGCTTAGGGCTATAGAGAAGTAACCAACTGTGAGCAGATGGGGGAATCTGGGAGGGAAAAGAATGGGAGTAGAGGAGGAACAAGAAAGAGTTTTCCACCCTGTAAGGGTGAGGAGGAAGTGACTTCTATATTCATATTCATGGTTTCTTTAAAGCAAAATGGAAATTGCCCTTAAGGAGATGGGAGCTATAATGGAGGAGAGGAGCTGGGGCGGACTAGGGTATGACATGATCTAGATACATTGTGCGTGCACAGACACACACTCATACAGATACACACACAGACACATACATACATGAAAAAATTGAAAAAAGTACACGATCATTTTTGTTTAGGGTAAATTTCACAGATAACTCTGGAAAACCCTCCAGGGACTCAGGATTTCAATGTGCAGCCTCCAGCTTGTTTCTCTATACGGAAGGTTGTAGAGCCTTCCCAGGGTGCAGCCTGGATGGTGGAAAGTGAGTCTGCATGGAGCGGGTCTTTGAAGGTTATGCCCTCTAATAGCTCTGCCAGACCTCCCGGTCCTGTCACTAGGTGCGGGGTTTCCACCTCACACTCCAGTTGGCCAGCGGCCATGAGCATCATGGTGGACTGAAATTCACAAAACCCTGATCCCAAATAAACCCCTCTCTTCTTTTAAATTGCTCTGTCAGATATTTTGCTACAATAAAAGGAATAAATACAATGTCTTAGCCATTCATTGACTGACTTGTAAAAATACACAATTGTTTATTTTCCCCAGGCTGGAATGTTATGAGCACCAACTTCCAACCAAAAGTCTGCCCAATTGTTACCTAATTAGACTCTGCTATTGCTAATATATCCAAATGCAGACTTCAGCATCCATTAAAATTCTCAGTGTTCTTATCACCTACCAGGAGAAGTATACTTACTGAAAAATGTGTGAAGGAAAAATCATGAAGGTCAACATGACTGGACCAGTTGATAAATGCATGAAACTGATGTTCTACCCTCTGTGCCGACGGTGATGCAGTTGGTAAGCAGATACATGTATTGGTTCCAAAAATATTTTGAAAGTGATTATTTCTCTCACTACAAAGCACTTTCACTTTTGGATCCACACTATCACAGATGGAAGCGCTCACTATTTCAAGCTAAACTTGGGTCCTCTGGATTCTGATGTACTTTATAGCCTTTGGGTGAGCAGTGAGGGACATCTAATGACTAACAAAACGGCAAAGCTAACCATTGTTCTGCCTTAACTGGATGCTGGTCTTCATGTATTCAACACTGCCTTCAAAGACTTCATTTTCTTTCTCTTTTAAATAATATTTTTAGCCGGGCGGTGGTGGCGCACGCCTTTAATCCCAGCACTAGGGAGGCAGAGGCAGGTTGATCTCTGTGAGTTTGAGACCAGCCTGGTCTACAGAGCAAGTTCCAGGACAGGCTCCAAAGCCACAGAGAAACCCTGTCTTGAAAAAAACCAAAAAAAATATATATAATATTTTTATTTTTAATACTGTGTATGAGTGCTGTGTGTCTGAGCGTAGTTTTCCATAATTTTGAGGTTAGGTTATTATGGTTTGAATGAGAAATGTCCCTCACAAGCTGTAGTATTTGAACAGTAGGTGGCGCTATTTGTGGAGGTTATGAAACCTTCAAGAAGTGGAGCCTTGCTGGGAAAAGTACATCACCCCCACTTCCTGTTCTCTCTCTGCTCCCTGCATGTGGATGAAATGTGATGAACTAGGCTCCTGCTCCGACCACCAAGTTTTCCTTTCCTGCTGCCATGCCTTGCATGCCATGGACTCTGTCCTCCCTGGAACCATAGCTAAAGCAAATCCTTTCTCCATTTAGACTCTTTTTTCAGGGTGCTTTACCACTGGAAAAGGAAAGGGACTCAGGCAGGTAGTCTCTATTGCAAAAAAGAGATTTCATGGAGGTGACATGGTGGTGGGCTTGGTAAGTAGTGGGAACACCTGAAATGCACATGGGCTCTCCATGCAATTAATCTGTTCTGAAAAATGACCTGACCTTCTAGTGTTGGTTGCCAAGATCTTGGGCACTGGGAGCAGGTCGGCTTTTACATGGTAATCCATGGACTAGCCCTGAGCAAGTGGAATTTGGAAATTACTACTGTTCCTTAATATCTGTAGGGAGGAGCTCCAGGCACTCACTTCAAGGGTCTCAAATCCACAGATACTCAAGTCCCTTTAATAAACACCTAGCTTGTGCCTACCCTCTGAGAATTTTTTCTCTGCTCATTTATGATATCCAATTGAAACCATGGCCCCAAGGCACAGAGAAACAAAATTCCTCTTTCCATATTAAGTTACTCTTCCTTAGTTATTAAAACACAAAAAGTGGGTAACGTGGGTCCACCCTAGTTAATGACAAACACCAACCAATCAACAGCTATTTCTGTGCTTGTAGACAGAAACAGGGCATCCAATCCCAGCACCAGAAGCGTTGCTTGGATACCTTAGGACCCACAGAGAAGAGTAAGACAATTACAAGAAGGGGTATTCAAACCCAAAAATAAAAACCCAGACTCCTGAGAGTCAGGGGCTTTCTAGCTCTGGGTGTCCCTTGTGACATTTGTAACATTTGCTAATGAACATTTATGTGTTGTGGGATAATCTTTTTATATACTGTGAATATGTGTCTCTGCCTAAGGTGCCTTCTTTATTGTTTAATAAAGAGTTGAATGGCCAATAGCTGTGCAGGAGAGAATAGGCAGGATTTCTGGGGAGAGAGAGGAACTCAGGAAGAATCTGAAGAATTTGCCAGCCAGACAAGGAGGGAGTCAGATGTATAGAATGGAGGAAGGTCAAGAGCCATGTGGCAGAATGTAGATTGATAGAAATGGGTTAATTTAACTTATAAGAGTTAGTTGGGAACAGTCTAATCTAAGGCCAAGATTTCATAATTAGTAAGTCTTCATGTCATTAATTTGGGGACTGGCAGTCTAAAGAAAATCCAATAAGAAAGTTTGATTCATTTATGCCTTCGGCTGAGATATTTTCTCTTCCTTTATTTCTTTAATTGATGGAGACAATAAATCCACCTGGCAGCCAGTATCATGTTGCAGAGCAGGTGCTGGGAGAACCATTGTTATACATCAGTGCATGGGAGCACGGCTGCATCAGAAGTCTGTTTGTATTTTGGAAACAAGGGCGTGCTTTCCCCTGTATTTTGCATCCACGGACAGATGGAGAACCTGCACCCATTCACATTGGCTCTTGAGTCTGTTTACGGGTCTCTTTTCTCAACCACTATTGACTCTTGCTGCAAGGCTCATTCATTCAAGTTGGGTTGCTGTGATGGAGATGGTATGACCTACAAGATGGGAAAATATCTTCTACCACTGTTTTGCAGAGAGCAATCAACCAACTGCCCGTGGCTATTTCCCGAAAACAGGAAGTATGCCTCCCTTAAAGACTCAAAAAATAAAGGAAACATACACAGCCCAGGAAGTAAATGAAGTCAGATTTACAAGGCACTGTTTCCAAGGTTACACACATAGTTACAGCTGCTAGGAAGAAAAGACAGACTGGTCCAACTTCCTCCAGGTCAGGCAGAGAAAGTTCCAAGAATGGAGCTTTCACATATTGGTGCCCCTATTGATTGGCATTTTGGTGATGCAGTGATCTTTGCGTCACCGATGTTCCCATAGGAAACCCCACACCCATGCTCTGCAAGTAAGCCCAATAAACTATGCTTCACCAAGTTGGACTTGGATGGAATCTTTACTTTGGTCTGTTGACAGTAGCCTCCCTGGGAGTGGGTGGACATTCATTTGTCTCCCCAGAAAAGGTCACACAATACCAAACCTACTGTGACAACCATATCTGAGCTAAACCTTTCTTTGCAGAACATTTTGTTAATATTTTAGTTTTATTTTAATCACGAGTGTGCATGTGTTTTGTGTCAGAATGTCTACAGACATGCAGGTGCTCTCTGAGGCCAGAAGTGTTTGCTCTTCTGGAGCTGGAGTTATATACGGTTGTGAGTCACCTGACATAGATGCTGAATATTGGACTCGGGTCCTCTCCAAGAGCAGAAAGTGATTTTAATTGCTGAGCCATCTCTCCAGCCTCCCCAATAAGTATTTATGCAGGAAATAAAACAGGACTTACTTAATGACTCTGAAATAAGAACCATATTAAGAGCTACACCACAATCCACCAATGAACATACTTAAAAATCAACATATGATTTAACTGAATTGTAGAACAAATAATTTATAGGAAAATTGTACCTATCTGAACGTGTCCATTAGGGGCAGAAATCATTCCTTTAGATCTGTGATGCCGTGAATAGCAGGAGATGACCGAGTGCTTGTGTGGGAGTCACAAACACCACAGATGATATTTTTTGCTCATACTTGATAGAGTTGGCCGGCAGTAGCTGGCAGTCTTGACAGAGTTCACAGCCATTGTGATAAATGGTTGTCACCAGCATAAGATATCTCTCTCTGCTCCTATACCATGCTGGTTGTTTTTTGTCAACTTGACACAAGTTACGGTCATCTGGGAAGAGGGACTCTCAATTGGGAAAACATCTCCTTCACGTGGGCCGTAAACAAATCTATTAGGGGCATTTTTTGACTGATGATGGAGGTGACATGGTCCAGCCCATTGTGGGTGGACCACCGAGGAAATGTTCCTCTAAGAAAGCCAACTGAACAAACTGTGGGAAGTAAGTCAACAACCGGTGTTTCTCCACGGCCTCTGCTTCAGCTCCTGCCTCGGCTTCCCTCACTGATGAACCATGACTGGGATGCGTACACCAAACGAACCATTGTCTTTCTGTCATAGTGTTTATCACCAAAACAGAAAGCAAACTGTTACACCTACCAAGATCTTCTGCCTGCCGAGATACTAGTGGGAGACAAACCTAGCTGCGCAAATCATAAAAGGAAGATTCCAGGGCACGGCACAGGGAAAGAAGACCAACAATGGACTCACGGTGGAGAAGGAATCAGCTACTCTGCATAGCATGGTCTCGCCTTATGCAGCCCCAGTTCAAAACTTCAAAGATGCCCTATCTAGTCTCGTAGTGACTGACACACTATTCAGATTTATATTAATCTTTTAAAGTTCATTGCTCGCCGGGCAATGGTGGTGCATGTCTTTAATCCCAGCACTCGGGAGGCAGAGGCAGGCGGATCTCTGTGAGTTCGAGACCAGCCTGGTCTACAAGAGCTAGTTCCAGGACAGGCTCCAAAACCACAGAGAAACCCTGTCTCAAAAAACCAAAAAATAAATAAATAAATAAATAAAGTTCATTGCTCAACTCCACCCTTTGAGCATTCAGCACTTGATGTCACCAGACATCACAATGGTTGCCATACTAGATGGCGTAGGTTTCCCAACACTGATATAATTATATCAAAAAGTCCATTGTGTTTTTCTGTCCAGTCCAGTATCACATTTGATCTTTGCTACAAACACACATCTTGTCAATTCTCTAGGCAAGTCTCAATGTCTTTACATGAGAAACATCCTAATAAAGTCTATTTGTCTATAATATCAGCATTGTCACCTTTGTCTGAACTCAGTCATCCTGTTATGGACGAAGTCATGTTTCTGTTTCAACCACTGGCCGTCCCTTTCAAAAATATATTCTCCTCTTGGCCTTCAGAGTGATATTTTAAAAATTGATCATTGGTGTCTAAGAGATGGTTCAGTGGATAAGGGTGCTTGTAGTGTAGGCAGGAGGACCTGAGTTTGTATCCCAAATACCCGTGTAAAAAGCCACACATGGCTGTGGGTCTTTGTAACTTCAATATTGATCCCGAGATCCTTAGAGCTTGCTCGCTATCCAGCCAAGAGGAAACAGTGAGGTTGTGGCACAGTGAGAGACTATCTCAAAGCAATCAGGTGGAAAGTGACAGAGGATGACACTGGTGCACACCTGCACATTCACGTAATGCATCACACACACATGTGCACACACACAAACACACACACACTACATATACAAATAGACAAGGACTCAGATCAGATCCAAGCATCCACAACCAGAAATTCCACTCCATGAATCAAAGCTGATAAGGACATACGCTATTAAGCCCTTGCCAGCTCTGACCTCAACTCCTGGCCCTGTCTCCCCAATTCATGACTCAGATTTAAGCCACTCAAAACACACCAACCGGCCTTTGTAGGGACATGGTATATACTTTTCCTTCTTTGTGGGCACCTAGTGCTCCTCATGTCTTCCTGCAGATATCACCTGTGCAGGCGCCCACCTCACTCAGCCCTTCTCCTTCACAGCGCACTGTTGGGTTTCCTCTGCAGCACACATACCCTGGTTCTGAAATCATCTTGCTCAATTATTCTTCATTTATTTACCCCCTGCTTTTGCTGGGTGGAGTATGGGCTCTGCTATACCTTTAAGGCCAACACGAGCGCTTGGCACTCGGTGGGGAACTCTGTAGATGTTCCCCGAGCAGTGTGTGCTATTGTGGGGTCTACAGAATGAATCACCCCATGAGCAGCTGTTTGTGGAGACCAACTGGCTATACAACAGCTGGGGCTGTAATAACTGCACGACAGTCAGTGACAGCAATGGCCCTCCTGTGTTCATTTAGTATGACATACCCACAAAAGCACTGTAGATGAGCAACCAGCCACCTTACTGTTAGTCGTCTCTGGAGAGGACAGTTCATTAAGTAAGGAGCACCAGAGGCAGCTCAGGGGGCTGTGGAGAGAAAGCAGTGGCTCTCTGCATAACAAAGAATTCATTGCAAAGGGCTTCTCCAAGTTCAGGATGATTTCTCTGTCTCTTATGGCATGTGTGCCTCTCTGAATTTGCATTTCCCAAGATCACCTTGAACAGGCACTTATCAACAGCCCCTTGAACTAATCAATACCCTCCATGTACAGATCAACATCTTCCCCTTGTACAAATCAATCAATTGCACTGATCAATACCCACCCTTGCACCTATCAATACCTTCCTCTTGTACTGGCTAACTCCCATTGCACCAACCAACACCCTTTTGCACAAATCAACACTTGCCCCTTGTACCCAACACATCTCTCCTTGTACCCATCAATACCCTTTGTGCACCAACCAGCATCCTCTTGCACTGACTGATAATTTCACACCTATCAACACCCTTCTCTTTCATTGATTAACATCCCTCCTTATGCTAATCAACACTCCCCTCCTGTTCTCACTATGGGTGAAGCACTATGGGCTGGTCATGAGCCTGAACTCTGAACTCCATCCATCTAGAATATGACTTGTCTCTGCATCTTAATTGTGTGTCTTGAGGGCAGGTTGCAGGCTCCGTGCATCCCCTTCCACCTGGGAAGTGTGAACAAGAGCAGCGCCCACATCTCTGAGCCATGATGGAAATCACATGGGTTGAAGTATGTTCTGGAGAACAGACAGCCTCACCTGGTACCCAAGCAGCAGCTAAGTGCTGCCTTTAATTATCCAGACGTGTTTGGGGAACAGCAGCCACTCAACAAACATAAAAAGAAATAAGGCATCTCGGAGCAGCGCGTTTCCTCAAGGGCCATGGCAGCATCTTAATTTGCACTTGGTTGCAGAAGTATGAAAACGAAAGTGGCAGCGTGCTCTGCATTGTGACTGGATTTTCAAAAAGTCAGAGTAAAACAACAGAGGGGCGCTGGCGTGTTAATTAACAGGTCGACATGGGAAAAGAATACCATGGAAAGTCAAACAGAAAGAGCCTGGAATCTGCTTTTATGCCCCAAATAAAAGGACTTCTCATTATTGGAGCCAGGAGAGAAAGCTTCCTTCTATAATTTAGGGCTCTTTCCCGAGTCCTGATCTCAGCACGTGAGGGCTACACTGTACTACCTGCGTTCATTTCCGGAACTCCTGAGAGATGATGACAGAGTTCTTCTGTCTAGAGACTGGCCACAGGTGTATGTATGCAATGGACAGTAGGATTTGTCTTACACACATCTTTCAGGTATCTGTGTGGGTAGATGCTGTGCTTTCTGTTGGGGTATAGAGAAGAGAAGACCCTGGGCTGAGGGCCATGCAAGTCCTGCGGGGAGAAACACCAAGGTGGATGTACTAGGCAGGATTCTAGACCTGTCATACAGACATGATCAGTCTATGTAAAATTCGTTTTACTTAAGTATAGAAATGTACTAGATAGAATTTTTTTTGAAATGCATTTCTTGAGAAGTTTATGAGCTAAAATTTCATGGCCCTGAAAGCTGGGGAGGTTTTGTCTGCTTGCTCCATAGAAAAGAATTTCTGAGAGGGCTTAAGTACACACAGGTGTCAGAGAAGACGGCGATGGTCTCATACTCCAAGATTCATCCATAGGAAGAAACCACATGGCATTCCAGAGGCTGGGGAGACGGCTCAGCAATTAAGAGCATTGACTGCTCTTTCCAGAGGACCTGGGTTCGATTCCCAGAATCCACAAGGAAGTTCACAAGCATCCATAACTCCACTTCCAGGTGATCTGACGCCCTCTGCTGGCTTCTGTGGCTGCTGTGCCTGTGTGTGCATGTGAATACACACATTCATACACACACATGCACATACATACATGTTATTAAAAAATAAATCTTCAAAAATTCTCAGCATTCAGCAATCCTCACCAAGTTTGTGTAGGGTCTGGCTAGACAGATACGGATACTTGATGCCTACTTATGTAGGTTGCGGAACTCACTGCCTCTACTCTTTCAATCCTGCTGATGAGGAAGAAAGTATTAAGCTATGGAAAATTGGGTGCCAGAAACCATGCCCTGGAGTCTAGTAGCTTCTGCTTTGGAAGAAGGGCTGGAGACTGAATGGGTTTAAGCAAGCTTTTAGGAGACAGAATGAAAGGAGAAAGGACAAAGGCTCCATCAAAGTGACACTTAAGTCCTCCTACAGCATCTCAAGTTTGTCTGCTGATGACTGCGGAATCCAACCAGCAGCAGCAAGGCTTGCTTGCTGCCATTCAATCTCAAGAAAATAGCAGCATCAACTACGATCTTCCTGAGTTTAGGCATCAAGGAAGACCCTTGCCACGAGGTAGCATGGCAGATGGGCTAGGAATCATGAACTCTTGCAGTTAGAATTCTCGCAAAAGCCAGAACGTACTGTCAAGCTGCACTTCACAAAGGGAGTTGTCTTAGTTAGGATTTCTGCTGCTGTGAAGAGATGCCATGACCACGACAACTCTTAAAAAGGAAATTTTTAATTGGACTTGTTCACTTACGGTTTCAGAGGTTCAGTCTATTATGGTGGGGAGCATGGCGGCACACAGGCAGAGGAGGAGCTGAGAATCCTACATCTTGCAGGTGACAGAAAGTCAACTAAGACACTGGGCAGTATCCTGAACATAGGGAACCTCACAGCCCAACCCCACACTGACACACTTCCTCTAACAAGGCCACACCCACTCTAATAAAGCCACGCCTCCTAATAGTACCACTCCCTATGAGATTATGGGTGCCAATTACATTCAAACTACCACAGAAGTGTTCCTGACACTTTTGATTCCTTGCTCTGAAACCCCATGGCACACCCCTCAGGACCTTGAAGGCTGTCAGTCATATCCGTATACACCTTCATGTCACATGCAAGACCTTGGGTTCCATCTCAGGATATATATGTGTGTGAATATAAACAAACAGGCAAAATGCTCTTTGCCATCAATGTAACTACCATGAGACATCATCACACCAAACTTCCTTGGAATTAGAACCTCCTTGTAAACTGAGACTGCTTTTTCATTTCCTGGCCACACAGACCCAAATAATCACACAAAAACTGTATTAGTTACAACAATGTTTGGCCAATGGCTCAAGCATATTCCTAGCTAGCTCTTATAGCTTAAATTAACCCATTTCTAGTTTTTCATATTTTACAAAGAGGCTCGTGATTTGTTACCTCTTGCTTCTTGGGTGGCTACATGGAATCTGCCTGTCTCCACCTTCTATCTCCCTGAATTCAGTTCAGTTTAGTTTTCCCGCCTACCTATATTATGCTTTGCTATAGGTCAAAGCAGCTTCTTTATTAACCAATGGTATAAAACATATTCACAGCATTCCGAGGGGAATCCTACATCACCTCCTTCTGATTATTGTCAAGGATGATGTACTATCTGTTCTGACTGTTATCTTTGGGTTGAGTTTTATCTCAAGCCCCAGATCAATAATAATTAGTATTAAAGTTTCAGAGGTGAAGCTGAGACAGAAGCAAAACAAGAACCGTTTACGAAATGGATGCAGGATACTTGTTTTTTCCAATGCCAAGAAAGAATTGATTAAGCCCCTCCCTTATCCATGTGCTGGGCTGACAGCAACACCCACCATGATGGCACTCAAAACAGTTGCTTCCCCAAAGGAGTGGAAGTAAGGGTTCATTGAATTTTGAAGAGCACTTATTAGTGAGCTTTTAAGGACTCACTAGTGAATTGCATTCTCAGCATGGAAGTGCAGGCCAGTGTCTCTGAAGCTTGGAATAAGCTCAGAATTAGTTTTATCCCAAGATCAGGAAGCAACAATGAGAAGCAGCCACCACCCTCAATCGATGGGCCACTGAGGAGCCTCCCAGCTCCTCTAAGAAATGCAAACAGCATGCCTCATACCAGACCCTGTTGTGTGCTCACTATGCACTTAACAGAAAGATGCACCCTTAATGAGCTTTTCTCTAAGAATTCCCCACCCTTAGGAGGGGGAAGCACACTTCACCTTCAATACAGCAAAGCATGATTTCTCAAAGGGCAAAAATTAAGCTTATAGAAATGCGTGATTGGATTAAGAGCGTACAAAAGCTTTCAAAGCACTGGACATGGGGGAGACTTGGTCTCAGTTTAAAATTTTTTCTAGTGGTGCAATTACAGAGCCACTGAAAAGCAGGGGAGTGACATTTGCCCTACACTGATCTCTAAGCTTTCCTGGTGTCACAGAGGCACCTGCCTTCAGCACCATCTTGGTGTTCTTCCTGCTTATTCGGATGTGCTGTGTCGGGCATTGTATTATTCCCAGGCTTTGTGAGAACAAATAAAGCAGGTGTGCATTTTCCTCTTAGAATTCATTAGGAGAAGATGAGAGATTTTAATTATGGAAAGGATCGATAGATTTGATCACATTAAAAATTAAACAAGGGCCAGGGGCATAGCTCAGCAGTAGAGTACCTGCCTAGAATCTCCCAGTGAGGGGCTGGGGTATGGCTCAGTGGCAGAGCATCTGGCTAGAATCCCCCAGTGAGGGGTTGGGATGTAGCTCAGTGGTAGAGCACCTGCTTAGAATTCCCCAGTGAAGGGCTGGAGGCATGATTCAGACACTGAAGACTTGCTTAGTGTAAGAAAAGCCTTAGGTTCCATCCCAGAATATATACATAAGCAAACAGGCACAACCTTTGCACCGCCCCCTAATGTGTGAGATTAGGAGGTCAAGAGCAAACTGGTAAGAATCCATGTGACACATCAACCAAAAGACAGATTATCACTAACACACAGGAGAAAGTGGATTTGGACTCAGTGACCCTAGCGGTTCAGTTTTGTTAAACAAGAATGTAGGAAGAGCTAATGTCAGCAAGTCCTACCCTTGAAATGTGATTTCCCTGCTTTGTACAACACTCTAGCTTCAGAAAGAAAAGAAGTTGAATTCCCAGTAGGATAATAAAATGGGCAAAGGACAAATATTTAATAATAAAATAAAAAATAATGTAACCCAAGTAGGGCAAATTAAGGAGACACTGAGATAAGATGTTTGCTTAATAAATTGTCTATTTGAAAAAAAATTAATATTCTCTGTTGGAAAAGTTGCGGGGAAATGGGTATCTTTACACACAGCAGGTAGAATTGTAAATTAGTTAAGACTTCCCGAAGGCAATTCTACAGACATTACAAAACTGTATTACAAAATTACATATCCTCTGACTCACATCCTTGAATTAAAATTTATTTCTCAAAGTTTACCTCAAGGGATCGGTGGGAGATACGTGCAAAGATTTCTATATCAAAACACAAACCATAATATATTTTATAATAGAGAACATCTTTATAGTGTTATAGAGTTATGGAAGGGATTTTTAGACACATGGTTTATTGCTGTCTTTCTTCCATTCCTACTTCTAATGAGGAGGGATGTCTGAGAACCTATCAGGAGCGTGTATCTCCGAATGGCTCAGCTGTCTGCTTTCCCACCACAGGAACAGCTCACTGGGCAAGGGGCAGCCTTGGGCATCCCTTTCTTCTTTCACTGTTACATCCACCTACGCAGGTAGACAGCCTCTGAGGAGGGACTTCAGTCTCCTCTGCCTCCCTTGACACTTAGCAGAGTTCTTGGCTTAGAAGTTCAATGGAAAATGTTATACTCAGTCAAAGATCCCATTCGTCTCTGGTCCCTAACCCTGCTAGATACAAGGTAGACATGGTTTTTATAGACTTAAAGGTTGTTGAGACCCTGGTGGGTATTGGGGAACTGAACTCTAGTTCTCTACAGGAGCGGTGTGCACTCTTGACGGCTGAGCCATCGCTCCAGTCCCAACATGACTGTTATTAGTTTGGGTTCACAGGGATAATAATGTGATCGGGATCACTCAGCTACCAGATAGAACATCCAAGCCACTGAGTCACCATTCTGGGCACACAAAGAGAGTAAATATGCCAAGCCCAGCAGACCAGTATAACAAAGTCTTTTGTAGAGCAGATGGAGCATGCCCTAATTTTCTGTTTCCCCTTTGCCTCACAATTCTGTCTAAGCATGTAACCAGAATGCTTCTGAATGATAGCAACAACAACAACAAAATCAGTATAGGCAAGACTCTATGGTTCTCCCGGCACTGGCTTTCCATACCATCAGACCCCCAACTCTTCAAGCTCCCTTCTGGGATGCATGCTTCAACTTCAAACCCTCCCCCTGGTCTACACATCTCCATTGCTTTACCAGTTATCACTTAGTGAGCATATAGACTAGAAGAAGCAAGGCCATTTTGTAATGGTAACACCCCCCCATGGGAAGTATTTTATCAGCCAACAAAAGTGGACCCCCAAATGGCCCAGATACAAGACACAGGGAGTCAGAGCTCAGAATTTTCACTTGATTGCTGGGAACTCGTCAAATTCAAAGTATTTTAATCTGGTTAATTCAGTGAGGCACACTGATCAGAGATGCCTACCTGTTGCCTGGCTTTCAGACTGTGAAGAACAGGGCTGTGACCAAGCACTTTCCTTAGAGAATGTGCAGACCTGTTGTGGTTGTGGAGTGCCCTTTGTACCTTGCTGTCTATAACAGAAAAATTATAATAGTGGCTAATAGTTATTATGTGTCTGTAAGGGGATGGAGTTCTTGGAAGGACCCACGAGTTATTTATTTATTTAATTTAAGTTTTATTGGGTTAGGGGTTGAAACCTGTCCTGGCATATGATGGAGGAAGGTCATTGGTTAAATAATAAAGAAACTGCCTAGGCCCATTTATAGGCCAGCCCTTAGGTGGGTGGAGTAAACAGAACAGAATGCTGGGAGAAAGAAGCTGAGTCAAGGAGTCGCCATGATTCTCCCACTCCAGACAGACGCAGGTTAAGATCTTTTCTGGTAAGCCAGCTCGTGGTACTACACAAAATATTAGAAATGGGTTAGATCAATATGTAAGAGCTAGCCAGTAAGAGGCTGTAGCTAATGGGCCAGGCAGTGATTAAAAAAATACAATTTCTGTGTAATTATTTTGGTTCATAAGCTAGCCATGTGGGCGGCTGGGTGCCGGGGACTCAGCCCTGCCGCTCTTATTACAACAGGCATATGCCAGGCAAGCATTCCACCCCTGAGTTTCAGCCGCGGACCCAGCAACTGTTTCATTCTCACAACAATAATATGGTTTCTGAGTGATTATTTTGAGTCAGATTGGTTGTGAAACTTACTAGCAGTCTTCCCCAACAGACTGTAAGATGTAAGTAAAATAAATCCCTTTCTCACCACCTTGCCTTTGGTCCTGGTATTTATCACAGCAATAGAAAGCAAAGTAGAACACATGACTTGTAAATGGAGACCAGAATTAAGGTGTATTTTCCTTCTTTACAGGAAGGTGGCTAATGCCAGTGAAAGACACCAGACCCACAGAACCAAGATGAGTACTTCCTGGAACCCTATTCTTCTCTTGTGGAGATAAGGATTCCTTGAAGAGATACCCCATTACCTTTCAAGACCTGCTCTCTTTGTTCCTTGTGGCAGTGTCTAAGCCACTGTAATGTTGTTGAATTGCCAGCCCAGCCTTCCTTGCATCTCAGTATGAGCACATGCACACTTAAGCTAAGCACTCTGTACAGTTGCATATGTCTGAAATCATTAAGTTATCTGCATTATATCATGCATGTTCATCCCACCATCCATAATATTCACATAAAGACAGGCTCATAACTACTAACTGAACCACATATATTGTTGGCCATTGGCAGTGAGCTTATGCTCCCATTTTGTCCCCATCTTGGTCCTTGCTGACTGACATCCTTGACCCCCCGAACCTGGATCACAGCATGGAGCCTTCCCGTTCCCAGTTCCCCAAGTGTTATCTTACCATTGCCAGTGGTATGACCCCAATCAAGTCCTTCTGGCTCACATAGATCTTGGATACCCCCAGGTCAGAGGTGATGTCTCCTGGATATTCAACCTGCCACGTGACAAGCTGTGTGGTGGGTGGGTCACTGGGTCCTTCAACCTCGACGTCAATCTGCATGACTTCGTAGGAGGCATCATCCACACTATGGAGTAGGAATGAAGGGAAACAGAGGTGAGCAACTGAGACGCAGAACTCACCTGTGTCGGTGTGGCGTTTCGCTGGCACTTCTGTTTGTGTGCTCCAAGCCTTGAGCAATTTAAGGACAAGCCACCATCTGCATGCTTGCCAGCCCTTGCCAGGGCTCTGACATCATCATTTAAGAGTAGCTCCTTCTTCTGAGCTATTCAGCATCCCCAGGACAGGGGCTGCATTCTCTGAACACTTTCTGACCCATCTTTTTTCTTTCTTTCTTTCTTTCTTTCTTTCTTTCTTTCTTTCTTTCTTTCTTTCTTTCTTCCTTCCTTCCTTCCTTCCTTCCTTCCTTCCTTCCTTCCTTCCTTCCTTCTTTCTTTCTTTCTTTCTTTCTTTCTTTCTTTCTTTCTTTCTTTCTCCCCCACCCCAAGAATGGCTCTTTCCTGGACTTCCAGAAACAACAACACTGTTACGTTGATTTTATCTCAGAGTCACAGCCTGTTTGGTCATGTGCACAGAATTTTAAAGGATGCTATGGCCTTGTGTTCTATTGATGGTAAGGCAGTGTTGCAGGGAAACAGAAGACAGGCAAGGAAGTGGGCCCAGGGATCATCCCACTGCTGATAAACATGGAGACATCATCAGCTATCACCCAGAGACAGGAATGGCTGTGACAAATGCTAGTTTCGAGACATATGAGTTCCCATAAACACAGTTCTGGAAACAGATCCAGGCTAGAAGGCTAGAACTATTTTAGCAGCCTTTGCTATTTTCATTAACTGGCTGCTTTCTTCTCTTCAGAGTTTCTTTCTAGTACAATGTCTGTGCTTTTACGTGACAGGTGAGAGACAAAATGGTTTCATGCCAGCCTCTCTTGAGGAGAAGATGAAAGAAGGGTAGGTGAGGGCTCATAGGGGCTGTCTGAGATGGGCTCTCAAAGGAGCATTAGTGAGCAGACATGTATGTAGTGACTCGTTTCACATCTTCACAAAAGTGCCTTCAAACACTGGCATTTACTATTTTCATTAGCGCTGATTTTTTTTCCACAGAGGACCAGTTTATGCAAACACACATGTCAGTGACACCACCCACCATGCAATCTCTCACCTGGAAGCTCAGAAAGAGACACTGTGAACACACGGGTTAAGATGGCTGATTGGAGATCATGAGATTGGATCAAACAAAGTCAAGGTAAGAGCCATCAATACAGAAACAAGCGAAAGAGCCACAGAGAACAGAAACGAGGATGGTAGAAGAAGGCACCCCTACACCAGTCCATGCCAAGATGCTCCTACTGGTCCAAACCGGTTCTGCATAAAGCATGTATTCAAGAACAGTGGGTAGCAGCTACCCCTGGAGTCTGGCAGTTTGGATGCTGAAAACTCAAATCAGAAGCCGAATTTCGTGTTTCGGGGGTCTGAGGGGGTAGGTAGAGGACAGTAGACTGTGGACCCAGTACTAGAAGACAGACATAGGAGTCTGAAGTAGGGAGATCCAAAGTGCAAAGAAACCAGGGTTGGTGGAAGTGTAAGCAGAACCCGGGGCAGAGTCCTGATGGATGCCATAGATGCTCAACAGTACACATAGAGGTGATAGTATCAGCAGGGTGATTAGAGTGGTTTCCTCAACACTTTCTGCCTCCCTAACACCCTCTCTCATCCCTGAAGTCTTACAGGAGCATGGGAAGTATGTGTTGAGATGTGTAACAGCCAATCTAACAGATTAGAAAGGGCAGACACAGTGGGTCTTCCCCATTCCCTCAGAGACTCATGTACAGAAAGCCCTGCACTGCCCAGATCACCCCCAAAGCATCAGAGATGGGGTGTAATTTGCAACCTGAGGAAATCAGAGGTGGCATTCTGGCCAGAAGTTGTCTTTGACTTATTTTGAATGTCTGACACCAGTAGCCCCACCCTGTCAGTGTCAGATAAAGTACATTTCCCTAGCATGAAGAGACAGACTGAGAGAAAGTACACTATATTCTGTCATATTTCATTATAGACAGGATCTTACTATGCAATCCTGACCAGCCTGGAACCTTCTATGTAGACCAGGATGGCAGCAGACTCAGGGATTCACCTGCCTCTGCCTTCTGAATATTGGAAGTAAAGATGTGTACCACCATGCCTAGCTATTTTACTATCCATTTAATATTTATTGCTTAATTTAATTTTTGTTTGTTTACTGTTTACTTACTATTTTTGAATTACACTTGTGTGTGTATGTGTGTGTGTGTGTATGTGTGTGTATATCGCCACATACACATAGAAATCAATGGTTCTCTCCTTTCATTACATAAGTTTTGGGGACAGGACAGAGGTTGTAAGCTTTGGCAGCAAGAAGTTCACCCACTGAGCCCTCTCTCCAGCCCTTATTATTTTAATTCTAACTAATTGTTTTGATTAGGTTCATAGAATGCCACTTCTGTCTTTGGGTTATTTGTTGTGGCTTAATTTGTATTCTCACTGGAAAAGCCTGTGTTGTTTCCCTTTCTTCCTCTACATCCAACACACAACAGTCTTCCTACTACTCACTGTGTACCCAACCATACACTCTCCTCTCATTCTGATTATACCTCTGCATTCTCTCTTATCCATTCCTTTTTTTTACTTCACTACTCAAATATTGAGACCATTAGCACTAAAAAAAAATACCATAAACCAAGTTGTTATGGAGTTTTTTGTTGTTGCTATTTTGTTTGCCATGGAAATTTCAGTGATACTGTATCTGAATGTTCTAGAGAATGCAGGTGGAGGTCACAAGTGTCTTCACTCTCTGCTGCTATTCTTTCCTGGACCACTGGTAACCCACCATACGTGCTACTGCATTCAGCTCTATCTCTAATCTAATGCCACACAAGGACAAGGCAACTCACCAGGAGACTCACATAAAAGAAAACAAAACAAAGTATGACTTTGATTCAGTGTCAGAACCCTTGCCTAGAAGTATAAGGCCCTGGGTACAATCCCCAGCATTGGAAAAATAAAACAAAAGAAAATAAAGAGAAAATAAAAGTAATAAAAGATAAACTATATCCTAAAGGACACACACATCCTAACAACTACGTAAATCACACAAAGAGAGCAAAAGCCAGGAGCCAGCAATGCACAATGGCATTTCACAAAGTGACGACTCAATACCAGAAAACAAAGATAATAAAATAGATGGAATTCCAGAAAAAGATATCAGAGTCTTACTTTAAAACTAATCAAGGCCATCAGAAGACTCCAAAGAGCACTTGAATGATGTAAGAAAATCCACTCGGGACCCAGACAAGAAGGTGACCGGAGTGGATGAGATGCTCAGTACCCTGGAGTGAGGATCTGAGCACATAGACAGGAAAGGTGGCATGTAAATTGAGACACTGGAGTAGAACCACAGATATTCTGGAAATGACAGAGTCTATCAATAACACTAAAAGAAAAGACAATGGAAAGAAAACATTGGATAAGCCTGGTCAGAGTAACGGAGTTCAGGACGGGTGGACAAGTCTGAGACAGTGCATAGCAACATACAAGAAAGAAAAACCAACACAAATGACAAACTTGTGCAACAACTCAGAAACAGTCAAGAGACCAACATAAGAATCCCCGAGGTAGAGAAAGGATTTGGAATGAAGTCTAAAGGGCTTAGATAATTAATTTGAAGAAATTATAGTTGAGAATGCCCCTGACTTTGAGGAAGAGATGGACATGCAAACACGGGCAATATTTGGAAGCCAAACAGAGAGGATGAGCACAACCCCTCCATGACACATCACTGTACAAGACAAAAAACACCAAGAGAAACACAAACACTGAAAGCTGTAGTGGGCAAATTGCACCTCACATACAAAGGCAGAAACAGTAAAACAACACCAGATGTCTTATCAGCAACCCTAAAAGCCAGGAGAGCATGGGATAAATAATATGTTTCAATCACTAAAATAAGTCACTGTTAACTAAAGTTCCTAGGCCTTGTGAAACTGCGGGAGAAATACGAACATTTCTTTTTTTGTTCAAGACAAGCCGAAGTCAGAGAAGTTGATGACCATCAAGGAAGTGCTGTAGACTATCCACAAAGGAATACTATAGACACAGGAAGACGAGAGTTTCTCGATGAGGACACAGGAAAACCAAGCATCTCATGAGAGGAGCAGATGAATAGAGGGGCACTGGGAAGGTATCGACACAACCCATGGATTCCCAAAGAGGAGGAAGGAAGGACCTATCAATAATCCAGCTATCCTCATTTATTTCTCCATTGCTGAGATAAAACACTGTCTAAAAGCAATGTGGAGAGTAAAGGCTTTGTTTGGCTTACAGGGTCACAGTCCATCACAGAGGGAAATCGAGGCAGTAGTCTGGAGGCAGGAATTGAAGCAGAGGACACAGAGGGATGCTGCTTACTGGCTTGTTCCCTATGGCTTGCTCAAACTGCTTTCTTATACAGCCTAGGAATAGCAGCCCAGGAATGGTACCACCCTAAGTGGGCTGAGCCCTTCTACAACAAACATAAATTGATAAAATGCCCAAAAGACTTGCCCATGTGCCAATACGATGGAGGCAATTTTTCAAATGAGGTTTCTTGTTCCCTGGTGTGTCAAGTTGACAATTGAAGCTATGTCACACGCCCTTTAAATATACTCTATGAGCCTCACCAGAGAGAGAGAGAGAGAAAGATTTGTTTCAAGACACTTTGAAATCAACTTTGCTTTTAGGGTCCTCTGCCAATCCTCTGAGTCCTGTGATGTTTCAGTAAATCAAAGTGGAGGCATAAAAACTAGAATATTAGCTGCGAATGCTTCATCACACATTGCATTTGGAAAGATCAAACACCACATAGACTCTGACCCTTGGGTGGGCACAATATTAATAGCAGAGAACTCAAGTTATTAAGTCTTCCAGCCTCCTTTCTGTTGTCCTGATAAAATACTCTGAACAAAACCATCTTGGGGAAAACAGGGTTTACCTAACTTACATTTCAAGATCATAGTCCATCACTGAGGGAAGTCAGGGCAGCAATTCAAACAGGAATTGAAGCAAAGCCTAGGGTGGAATACAGATTACTGGCTTGCTCTGGAGATTATGCTCAGCTAGCATTCTTGTACAGCCAAGGACAACCTGCCTAGGAGGGATGGTGCCTCAAGAGAGGGCGTGGCCATTCTGCATCAATAATCAACCAATAGAGACAGACATGGCCAAAGCCCAGTCTGGTCAAGACAATCCCTTAGTTTATGTTCCCCGCTTCCAGGTGCACTAGAGCACTGTTAACTAGAGCACTGTTAACACTTGTTAATAATATCCATGTTTGTTTTTATTTATTACAGATTAGAAGCCAATATATCATGGTATGGCTTTAAGAAGCACTCTAGTGATCCACTTTCACTCTGCAGCCACCCACATGGGCAACTGGCTTCCGGGGTGTGTGTGAGAGCTGCATTTGCATGGTGACATGGGTGTGGGAGACAGGGAGTGAAATTTCACTCCCAACTTTAGGCTGCTCCAGATGGTTCCCTGAAGGATAAATTGGTGAAATTTTAGGAAACCAAAACCAAGCCAGAGGTGGAGTGGAGGAGTGGGGTCGGGAGGACCCATCTAGGACGTGAGTGACTCTTTTCTTAGGGACCCCTTTGATATGTATTCCCGGTACCCCTTTCCATACACTTTCTAATAGGTCACCCGAGTGCAAGACGTGTGATATTAGGTCCATAGAATTGTACAGACTTCCCCATCCATTCCACTGCCCCCTTGTGCCTGAACCCTAGCTCTAAACACTTTCAATGCTAATGACCCAAGTCTGGCTTTCCTTGGATAGTCCCTGTTACGGTTTGAAAGGTGTTTGAACATTCAGTCCTTAGCAGATGGCACTGCCTAGGGAGGCTGCGGAGACTTCAGAGGTGAGGGCTAGGTATGGAAACTAGCCACCAGGGATGAGCCTTGATGATGATGTCTATTTCTGTCCTCTGCTTCTTGATGGCCAAGAGATGAGCAATTTGAATCATAGGTCACCTGCCACATGCTTTCCCCTCCAAAACAGACTATAGTCCATGAGACAGTGAGCCATGGTAATTCTTTTGGAGTTTTTAGAGCCAGTTTACAAGATCTGAATTTGAGGGGTTATTTGCTGGGAACTCAGCTTTAGCAGAGACTGTTGGTGCTAAGTTAGATGCCCCAGTCCTTGCCTCTGAAGGAGTCACAGTGAGAGTCTAGTACTTCTTGTGGCAGCTACACCTTATGGGAAGAGCCATTGTCTTAGGCTGGGTCTTCCATCCTAAAGTCCTCAATGGGTTGTTACACTTTGTCACACATTCATTTACTAAAGAATCTTCATCATCTTATTGGCCGTCCTATAAAAAATGAAGGAATTTTCAAAATAAGCAGGATAGCATCCTGTTTAGGTCTTTTTGTCAACTTGACCCAGGGATGGGTCATCTAGGAAGAAAAGGACCTCAATTGAGGAAATGTCCCTACCAATCTGGCATGTAGACAAGCATGTGACATATTTTCTTGATAGGTGACTAATATGAGAGGGCACTGACCACTGTGGGTGATGCCATCCCTGGTGTAAGAAAGCCATCTATGCAAGCCATGGGGAGCAAGACAATAAGAAACATTTTTCCATGATCTCCGCTTCAGTTCTTGCCTCCAGGTTCCTGCCCTGACTTCCCTCAGTGATGGTCTCTGATCAGAGCTATAGCCTAGTAAAAATGCTTTGCTCTCCAGATTGCTTTTGGCCAATATTTTATGACCGTAATAGAAAGCAAACTAGGAGAGAAATCAAAGGCAATTAATAAATATTCTCCAGAAACAGGAGTGGGGAATGAGGGAAGGTACAGAGGGTTTCACTCCAGGCTCAGCTCCTCTTAGAAGAACATTACTGTGGTCCTCGCCTGCAGTGGAATTTGGGAAATTTGCAATGATGCAGACATAAGGGACCAGATGTCTCCCACATGGAAGGACCACTGTCCTCCTTTCCTGTGTCCTTTTTCATGTCTCATTCTCAAGATTAAAATGGGGATATTACTCAAACAAATTGTTTCTCCTTAGACATTATCATGCTATTAAAATTTTCCATTACTGATACATTTTTTCTAACTTCTTCATTACCATTTTCTGTATAAGACCTTTTATGAGTAAGTAAAATATGCACAACTCCTTTAATGTATATACTTTATAATGAGATCTTCTTTGTCACTATAAATTTCTCGTCTCATTAACTCTCTTTGTGACCAGAGTCATTCTAGAGGAGAGAAAGAGAGAGATCGCCAAAGAGGTGAAACTCATGGGCCAAGGTTTGTGTGCAGTACAGTGAAAACTGAAGCAATCTCTGTGGTGTGACTGGGATCTTAAGAATTCTGGGATGGAGCCGGGCAGTGGTGGCGCATGCCTTTAATCCCAGCACTCAACAGGCAGAGGCAGGTGGGCCAGGCTGGTCTACAAGAGCTAGTTCCAGAACAGCTAGGCAGCTAGGACTGTTGTATAGAGAAAGCCTGTCAAAAAACAAAAAACAAAAAAAAAACAACCAAACAAACAAAAAGGAATCCTGGGACTGGGACTGACTGGGGCCAGAGGTGCAGGTGATTGGTAGGAAGGCCATGCAAGTCTTTAAAACTATCCCCCAAGCAGCCAGCTATGGCTAGCCAGTCATCTATGAATCACAGTTTGCTTATGGACTGTTTTTTTTTGTTTTTAGCTAAATTTAAGCTTAATTTTTGAAGAAAAAAGAGTATACAACATAGAGCATGCATGGTCTATAAAGCTTGGCATATTGCTATCCTACCCCTTACAGAGAAAGCTTGCCAATTCCTGATCTTTATCATGAGAATAAAAAGACAAATTAATAACCTTTAAAAATAATAAAATGGTATTTACTTCACCATATAGATACTCCTCTAGAAGAGAACATGAACCAGTCAAGTACTTCTCCCAAGTGCTAATGAGAAAGTTCACATGTAAGAGTTGACCTGGGGCTATTCCAGATTGGAACAACAAGAGAAGTGGAATGAGAGAAATTGGCATAGGCGGGCCCTATTATAAAGGCTGGCATTAGGGTTAGAATTCATATACTAGGCTTTTTTTTTTTAGGTACTAAAAAGTACAAAATGATTCCAACTGAAATAGAGCAATAGGCCAAGCTTCAATGGAAAGGGGGAAAAAATAAATGGGGGAACTCCTTTAGATGAGTTATGGATTTCACAAGAATCTCTGCAGAACTCTAGAATGTTAATCAGAGTGGGGCATTTTTCTTAAGTGCAAGCATCCTTCACACATTTGTGATCTCAAGCCCTGCCCTTGCACACAGAGGAGCAACCCCAGTTAACCAGAATGGACAAAAATACACAGACAGCCTTGACCTAGGACAGCTCAAGTTTCCAGATGAGGACTTACCTATATTGCTTGAGTGATACACAAAATGATTAACAAGTAGGGGTGTGGCCATGTTCAAATGTGAAAATCTACATGAACTTTGACCAGCTGGACCCTTTGCAACTCATGTCATCATCTTAAATATGAAGCAGAAATCCCAGAAAGAAATGTAACAGAGATGTTATGCTTGGGATGCTGTCTTCTGAATAGGACATAGTCCATGCCTTCGTGAGGAGACCCACACAAGATCTGGACCATAGATGTTTTGTTATGCAAAGGAGGGCTCACACAGACCCACACTTCATAGAGAATACAGAAGCAAACAGCTATTGCTAGCAAGAGGAGCTTTGCTTGGGTGCACTAGCCTGTGCTCCTGTGAGTGAGCCATCTTCCATGCTTCTGTAAGCAACCCCTCACTCACGTTCCTGTAAGTAACCTCTCACCCTTGCTCCTGTGGGTTACCCCAATTCAACTTCAGCTAGACTTGAGTGCAGCTGCTTATTTATTCTGTTTAGGGTACCCTATCTAGGCTGTGCAGATTTGAAACACAGCAACACAGTCACTCATTCAAAATGGGGTTTTCTTTGCAAGAGAGAACCGCTCCCACTTAGGCGATGTCCACATCAGTCTTTAAGAGCAAGCCCAACATTCTAATTATATGATCGGTGTATTGGAGATGAAATAGCCTTGCCTTCTAGGTTTTAAGTTTCATTTATTAAAAGGCAAGTTCCCAATTTGACCCCTTTTGTTCCTATTTTAACTATATTTCCACCTCTGTTTTACCTGGATTGACTTAAATGATCTTTTATGGCATACTTTACCTGTTAATCCATAGCTCAAGAAGCTTTTCTTCCATGTTCCAAAGTGGAAAGAGAGAAGAGAGAGAGAGAGAGAGAGAGAGAGAGAGAGAGAGAGAGAGAGAGAGAGAGAGAGAGCGCACAAAGATGGAAGATGGGAAATCAGCTGTTTGCAAAAGGCATAATTCTACCTAAAAGCAGCGAGTGCCCTTGACATCTTTGAGGAGCCCCCTCCACTCCCAAAGGGAAGGCATTTTCCACACTTGCTGAGCTGGAATCGCTACAGCAGACAAACAGAGGGAAAAAATAACACTAAATCTTTCATCTCCACTTCGTGACATTTTCTTAAACATATTCGCTTGGAGATAGAGAGATATTTTATTTTTATACATTTCTTTTTGTTGGGAGTTTTTTTTCCCACTCAAAAAGAAAGAAAGAAATCCAATCTGTATGCCACAGACACATTAGTATCCTCGCCAGGGCTGCAGACTGTTCGAGACCACATCTTGTCTTGCATAAACAGGTACCTCGGATGCCCAGCATTCGTGATGAAGCTTTAGCCCTCCGTGCAACTTGAGCGGGAGCTACAAACTCAGAGTAAGGTGCAATTGGCAAGAAATGTAAGCAAGACAATCACACAGTTAGTTTCTGACTGTCTCAACCTCTCCCTTCTTGGGGAACTAAGAAGGGTCTGTAATGGGCTAACACTGATGAAGACATTGTCCGCGTTCTAGCTGGAGTTTATAAAGGTGCGCATTATAAGATTTCCTAGCACAAAATTTTAATTGGAACTATTTCTACTACTACGTCTGGTGACTCTGCTCCCTAGACCCCACTGCAATTATTTATTATTTTTAAGTTAAGATAAACTAAGCAGAACTTCTTTACACTTCCTCTCAGCAGAATGCCTCCAGGATTGACAGATGTGAAGCAGGGTTAAGTGTCTTTGCAAGTACCTTGGTGTTTGGAAGTGGGAAAGCCTCACCATGACTGTGTGACATCTTCAGCAGAAAATTGAGGTGTATCCCACACATACATGCACCCATGCGCGCATGCGCGCACACACACACACACACACACACCACCCCTGAACCCAATAGCCAAAGCATATCTGAAGCAAGTATACATCCTACAGTATTAGTGCCACACTGAAATAAAAGACCTACAGACATTATTGTTCTCCATCTACAATCTCTTTAAGCATGCCATTGAATTGAATTGCTGGACTAAAAAAGCTCTTACGTTCACATGAAAATTCAAAAAGGGGGTTATTAATTGATAGCGATGATGGGCACTAAATCTACTAATGGTTTTCTCAGCTCCCATCTGACATGACAAATGACAGAGCTCACAGGCTGAGATGTTTTATTATCCTGCAATAAAATTAATTCAAATATGTATATAGGTAATTCCTCCCACAAAAAAGGTTTCTGTTTCTTTAAACCTCCATGTGAGACTGTCATGTCCCCGCCTATGATCAATACATAATTGAGCTTCAAGCTTCTAGTGCCCAAGGTCTGGGGCTGAAGAATTAATTTGCTGGTTGAGGTTAATGGAATGTCAATTAATTTCTTGGTATAAATGTCAATACATTCAGTTAGGCTCTGTGATTTAAATATAATTAAAGATAAACTTCAAGTCAACGTTACCTTTTTGGCTTGGGATATGATGGGTGATTTACTAAAATCCTATGAAGTCACAAGGGAGGGGAATTTGCACGTTTGCATTATCTCATCCAGCAAGTTATGTGTGTTCATTTCCAGTAGCTTGAGAAGGAAACAGAAATAAGTGCCCTCTTGTTTCTCTCCAGCCTTCATGGTCCATCTTCGATGGCTACAGTTTGTGTTCCTCGGTGTGGTGGTTGATAGAATGAACTTTGGAACCAAATGTACCCAGTATAGAATCCTGATTATGGTACTAATTAGGATATGTCAGCCCTAACTCCTAGGGTGGTGAGCTTGAATTATCAACTTAATACAACCCACAGTCACTGAGAAGAGAGTCTCAGTTAGGGGTTGTCTACCCTAGGTTGGCTTATGGGCGTGTCTGTGGGAGATTGTATTGAGTTCATCAATGTGAGAGAACACAATCCATTGTGGGCAGCCCCATTCCCTAGGCGTGGAGTCCTTAACTGTATAAAAACGGAGAAATGGAGCTGAGCACTAATAAGCAAGCAGCCTATGTGCTTTCACTGCTTTCTGCTCTTGACTGTGGGTGATGTGCTTAGCTTTTTAAAGTTCCTGCCTTAACTTCCTCATTATGATGGGCTGTAAACCTGCCATTATTCACTGAAATAAGCCCTTTCTCCTCTAAGTTGCTTTCTGGTAAGGAATTTTATTATCAAAACCAGAAAGGAATCTAAAGTTCTGAAGGCCCCAGATTTGCACACTATACCCCTTAATCAGGACTGTTTTGAGTGACTATCAGACCTCAGGACATGATGTTTTGAATTCTAAGTGGCATGCAGTGCCTGTTTGAACTGCAATGGTGATGTGCACAGCTGTATGGGGCCATCCTGTCAATGATTAATGGAGATCACTGTGCCAAGGGTTTAAGATTATATGCATATGAAGCTATGGCCAAGGCATTGGAGGTGATAGCTTGCATTTGAAACTGGGTATCAGTCTTGACATAAGCTCCATTTAGTACCTGTGGGGGTGTGAGGGGAGGCTAAAGATCAGTGCTCAGTGTGTGGTTTTGAATGCTGACCTCCTTCCAGCTGTGGGTCACAGACAACACCTGGAGAAGCCACCTGTAAGCCATGCTCTGTTGTAGATGCTGTCCATGGTGCCAAGTGAGAACACTTGGAAAGGCTTCCGCTCCCAGGGAGACCACACACTCAGGGTTATCAGATTTCAATGAGAACATACAGAAGATGAATTCAATCTCCCTGGGATGGACATCTCTCCACTACTTCTCTAGAATCAAGGGGTAGTGAAGTTACCAATGTCCTTATCCATGGAGCCTGTCACTGCCATCTGATATGGCAAAGGGGACTTTGCCATAAATTGAAGGTCCTGAGATAACATTATTCGGGATTGCAGGTGTGACTCTAAATGCAGTCCTGGTGGTCATCATTAGTTGAGGGCCAGTGGGAGGTTCCACAGTGGGAGGAGCCCCACAGAGGCCCAAGTGGTTGGAACAACGTTCTTGGAAACAGGACACAGAGCTGACTTCAAAGCTAGTACGAGGAATCACTTTAAGCGCTTTATTTAGCCAGGCCCTTGCCTGGTGGACCAGAGGAATTTCCTCAGTGACCCAAATTCCCATCAATATGTCCCACTCGGGAGTGTGGGCTGTGCTGTGGCCCATGTGTTATGTCTGCTGCAACAAGTTCAGAAGCAATTGGCCACTTTACATAAAAAAGAGATTAATCGGCATCACATATATTATGCTCAACCTTATAATAATCCAATCAATTATTCAGCACAGCAATCAGTAAACATGGAACCGTTTACAAACAACCCCATCATAAAGTGTTCTGGCTTAGGATTAACATATGGAGTCGTGTCTACACCACAGACAAGCCTGGTGTTTCAGGAGATACATCAGGAGGCCAGCTGTACATTGGCAACACCTGATGTTCCCAAACAATGCTGAGGGGGAGGCTCTTGTCTCCACTGATTGTAGGTTGGCTCTTTAGTCTGGGATATATGATGGCCGTGAACTCAGTGTTTCTCTCAAGACCCCACTGTAAAGCCCCCATGGAGAACAGTTGATTTTGAGCAGCAGAAAAGCACTAGTCTGGAGAGATGGATACTCCATCAGATGGGAGAAGATATTTGAAGAATGGACCCTTTGAGCCCACTGCCCTGTTCAGGTAAGGAGCACCCAGAAGTTCTAGTCCACTGATCCAAGGCTCTCCCCAGGCACACAGATTCCAGGCATCTGGGGTATATGGTGTGTCGAGTGCACAGTGAACTCCACGGGGGCATCATTCATGTAGTTACATCCACTTAAAGTGCACAGCGGTGACAGGCACACCTGTATGAGGCCACCCTGTCACAAGCAGCACAAATGAAATGAAGTCAATGAGGCAAATATTTAGGGACACAATTGTGAGGGTGGTCTGGACTTTGGGTGTGATAGCTTGTATTTTAAACTGCATATCAAGTTTCAAATAAGCTTCATTTAGTGCTTATAAAAGACTGTGGGAAGGCTAAAGATTGATTTCTTCATGTGTGCCTTTGAATTCCGACCTCCTCCCTAACCGTTAGATACAGACAAGAACTGGGCACCCCCATTACCTCCTGAGAGGAGGTGCCTGCACTCACACGGTGGTTCTGTTTGAAGCAGGCTTGTCATCTCATTCACATGCCATAGTCATTCCAGGTTTTTAGAGTCTGGGAGGATTTGATTTGAAACTGGCTTGTGTGCACCCTTGCTAACAACTGTCTTTACAACCTCCCAGGGTGGCCTATAGCACTCATGGCTGGAACCTAGTGATCTGAACTCAGGATGACACACACTCTTAATGGGAACCAGGGAAAAAGTGAGTGGGCCTCTTCACTGAGGTTCCCAGAGGAAAAGGGAATTTGAAAAGGTGTTAGGTCCAGTCTGTGTCCCCAAATTCACATCCTTAAGAGCTTACGTTGAGTGCCTCGAAGTTGGACAGTTTGGAGATGGACATAATAAGAGTAAACAGAGGAGATCGGTGGGGGGCAGGGAAGTTACAGTCAAATTAAATCAGAGACAAAGCATCAAAAAGTTCCCAAGTGGACAAAACCACCCATGCCGTCTAAGTGACCTCAATCTTGCTTGAGTTGTGTCCTAGATTTTTTTTTTATTTTTTTTATTGTCATCCTGACACAAACTAGAGTCACCTGAGAAGAGAGAATCTGGAAGAGCTGCCACAATGAGACTAGTTTGTGGGTAATTCTATAGAAGACTGTTGTGATTGGTGATTGACACGGGAGGGCTCAGGCCACTGTGGGCTGTGCCACTCTCTAGGCAGGTGATCCCGAGCTGTGTAGAATGAGCTTGTGACTGAGCCAGGAAGCAGCATTCCCCTGTGGTCGCTCCTTCAGTTCTGGCTTGTGTCTCTTCCTGGATCCCCTCAATGATGGACTGTGAACCTGGAAATGTAAGCCAAATAAGCCCTTTCCTCCCCAGCTGGCTTTTGGCCATGATGCTTATCACAGAAAGTGGAAAACAAACTAGAATAATTTATAAACATAAGAAGAACTTGACTATTTCTTGCCATGTATGCCTTAAGGAAGAGCTGAACTACCACCCACTGAATCAGAAACCACCGATGGAAGGATCATAATATTAATTAGTGATGTTCCAATAGGATAGACTGACAAGGGCACCGGGACAACTAAGCCACCAGGCATCTTCCTATCCAATTACATACCGTGTGTTTTCTATGAACTGCTCTCGCTGTGTTCTCTCTGCAGAGTCACTCACCCAGTGCTGGCTAAAAGTCTAGGAATGCATGAGCCTGACAGCAGAGCTGTGGACGAATACATCTTCTGGACTCAATAGTTCAGCAAGATGAGGCTGACTAGTAGTTCCATGGCCTTAATACAGGAGCTGAATTGAGGCACTCCTTATGGATACAGACTTAAAGTACTCATTATGATTCTGTTTACCTCTTAACCAGGTGCTGGGGTGTTTGATTGGCAGATCATTAAGAAGGGATGACCAATTACTTTGCATTCTTTTTCTGTACTAAACACCAAGACCAAAAGCAACTTGGGGAGGAAATGGTTCATTTGACTTAACAGCTAACAGCCCACCATCCAGAGAAGTCAGGGCAGGAACATGCAGGTAGGAACTGATGCTTAAGCCAGGAGGGATAGCTGATTACTGGCTTCTCTTCATGGCTTGCTCATACAGCCTAGGTCCACCAGACAGGGTATAGTACCTCCCACAGTGGGAGGGGCGGCCCTCCAGTGTCAACAATTGATCACTAAAATGCCTAACAGACTTGCGCATTGGTCAGTCTGATGGAGGCATTTTTTCAAACTCCAGCTTGTATCAAGTCAACAAAAACTAGCCAAGACAGATGAGAACACAGACACACACAGGGGAAAACCAGCAAAGGCAAGGAAAGCCAAGTTCTATCCATGCTCGTGGGCGAAGGAGCGCCCTCCAGTTCTGCCATGTCTGCCTGGTAACCGGTTTGGAGTCATTCCACGGCCACTGAATTGTATATCAGTCACAGTGTTGTTTTGTCTCGTGAGCATGAGGAAGAAGCAGTTGTCTACATTCTACTATTGTGAAGAACTGCATGAGATGAATTCCCACTATGAAGATAACTCACGGTTCTTATCCCTTTCCTTCTATATTTTTTCCCTATTTCCATCTCTTCATTTGATCTTCTTTAATGAGTTGCTCTTATTTTCTAGCGCTAAACATGCTAATTAAACCCCATTAAGGTATTTTGGAATAAACTAATGAATAAGCTATGAAATACTATCTGTAGCTTATTTTTCTTTGTGTATGTGTAGTGTCCATATATGTATGCACATTTACATGTGTAGGAGTGTGTGTGTGTGTATGTGGGCACACGCATGTGAAGGTCTAAAGTTGATGCCAGGAATCATCCTTGGCCCATCTTCCACCTTATTCCTTGAGTAGGGCCTTTCAAACTCCAAGCTCATCAATATGGCTAGTCTTGCTAGCCCACTTGTTCTGGGGATCCATTGGCTCTGCCTTCTGAAGTTGGAACAACAGGTGGGCTGCCACACCCACCTGGCACTTACATGGTTGGGGGGACTCCAAACTCGGGTCCTCATGTTTGCAGAACAAGTGCCTTAACCACAGAACCATCCCGAAGCCCCCTCTCTGTAGTAATTTTGATCAAAGTCAACGTGTCGTTATTTGGCCATCTTGTCAGTCAATGCTGGTGTGTCGGACACATTCCTGATGAACACGCCTCCTGCTAAAAGATACTGAATAGCGACAGTCTGCTTTAAAGCCTCGTGGAAATAGTCTCCTTAAGTGAAACTTCAAGATACACTTGGAAACAATTAGGGCTTTGGGTCTCAAACCGACTACAGTTAAAAGATATTTTAAGGAAGAGAACACGCCTGGGCCCAGCCTCTGGGGCTGACTTCTGTGTCCGACATGACTGACTATGCCACCTGTGTCTTTTTTGGTTTCCTAACTGCCCAGGTTTCCTAACTGCAACCCAGCACTCTTAAAACTAATTGAAAGTTGGGAGGCTGTGTTCTGATGCCCAGGTACATTTAAACTACTGCATGGTTGTGAGTAGATTCCTCTGGACCTAATCGAAGGTTTTATAGGAAACCTGAGACAGACCATTTCCAAAAGAGCCTTGACTAAAAACAGAAAATTAAACAATGGGGTCCCACCCTGCTTCACCAGCCCCCTGCTAAGGCTGCCTGCCCTAAGACAACTCTGGCCACAATTCCTGGCTGGCTTCAGATGGAAGCATGCCACCCCCCATATCCTGCCCAGCTACTTACATGGCTCTCTCTGTTTACTATTGAGAGAAGCTGCCAAACGGCAGCATAGGAGGGGAGTTGTTTTAAAAATGTGCCGACCAGCGCTGTAATAGCCTGCTGCTCTTTTTCAGTGGGGACTCTCAAGCCACCGGAATATATAGTCAACACAAATGGCTGGGTGATGGAGTAAATTTTTAAAACCGATGGCTGATGCAGCTAAGTTCCTTCCATCACAGCACGCCTGGGATGCCACAGGGAGACCACCCGGGATGGGGGTGCAGTGAATCTGACAGGTCCCCTGAGAATATCCTCTTAATTCCATCTCTGAATTCTTTTTAATGATGCTAATTATGGTGATACACCATGGAAATGTGTCTTCCAGTGCCAGCCTTCGTTCCAAGTGACTTATCAAATTTATATACTAGTCATTACTCCTTACTGGACTGTGAAGACCAGGGCTGTGTGTCTGTATTCTGCTCTTAACTACAATGTGCGTCTGCACACACACACACACACACACACACAAACACACAATCACTCTGTACATGTGCATGCATGTACACACAAAAATGTCATAAACAGAAACACACACGATACATATACACACAAATACTCAAGCACACACATAAACACACAAACACACACACCTTCACAGATTCAGACACATGGGTGGCAAGCCCTGCGGTTTGCATACATTAAGGACAGAAAGAAGAAAAGGATGAGGGAGTGGATGTGACGGGTCCAGGGAGAGTTGGAGGAGGTACGGGGGTGCACAAATCATGTGTTACTGAACACAGGTACGGAATCCTCCAGGAATGTAGCTTTCTAAAAAAGGATAATCTATTAGCTTATTCCTGTCAGCTACTGAATGACATCAGTGAGGACAGACATTAATACAAAGTGATTGAAAACAAAGCAAAAGTCCGGATCAGTGAGCTAGCTCAGCAGGTCAGGTCCTGACTGATGCAGCCTTAGGTGCCAAGCCTGATGACATGAATTCCATCTCCAGGGCTCACAGGGTGAAAGGAGAGAACCGACTCTCAGAAGTTGTTCTCTGACCTCCATAGGTGCACTGTGGCATGGACACACATGTGTGCATACACACACCAAATACATGTAATTTTAAAAACGGATTCTAAAAGAGATCCACCATTGAGTATAAAAGAGTCCAGAGGGCATTTTTTTTTCAGGTAATCAAAACACACTTTATAATCTTTGCAACCTAGACCTAAGAGAATACGATGATAACATATCATTTATATCAGACTTTGAGGAGTCAGGTACATTTTATTTTAAAAGGAAAATCATACAAACAAGGAACAAAGTGTTTCTGGATCACTCACCCAACAAACAGATTTTCCAAGAAACTCATTTCCTACAGGAAATGGCTTTAGCGGGTCTGTCAATGAAGCCTCCACTGTCATTCCATCAGTAATTAAGAGTTCATTGGAACTTGGACAAAGATGATTGCCATTTATTTCCTTTGTGGTTACCAGAGCACAGTCTCTCCAGCCATGGCTGGACCAATCTGATGCAACATGATGCAACAGAGTGAATCCCAGATGGAATGTAGATGTGGGCCTAGTACAGGCCTCATTCAGAGTTTCCAAATTTTATTCCCATTTATGTGTGTCATTACATATATGCCTGCATGTCTGTACATGTGTGTATGCATTTGTGCTCTTTATGTGTACATATATGTATGTGAATGTCTGCTTGTGTTCATATGTTTGTATGGGTATGGGTATGTGCACATGAGTGCACGTCTCTGTGTACATGTGGGCATGCATGTATGTATGTACCATAACAGGTGGTACATACATGTTCATCACCACTATCTAGAGCCTTCAGTTCTGCTTCTTCCTGATCCCTTTCACAGCTGAACCCCACTTCCTTTTGTCCCAAACTCCTCATCGTTGGCAACCACTATTCTTTCCTGCATATCCAAACCCCCATAATTTCAATTTTGACATGAATGGGATTGTACAGGATATGAACTTCTAGAAGTAGGTATTTTTTCAACAAACATAATTTTTTGGAGCATCCCTAAGCTTCGGGATATATTTGCACTTCATTCCTTTTTATTTATTGCTTCTTTTATTTTATTATTATGTTTTTTTTGGTTTTTCGAGACAGGGTTTCTCTGTGGTTTTGGAGCCTGTCCTGGAACTAGCTCTTGTAGACCAGGCTGGTCTCGAACTCACAGAGATCCGCCTGCCTCTGCCTCCCAAGTGCTGGGATTAAAGGCGTGCGCCACCACCGCCCGGCTTGCTTCTTTTATTTTTGAGATTATAATAAAATTCTATTTCACCCTTCCCTTTCCTCCCTCTGAGTCCTCTATATACCCCTCCTTGCCTTTTTTTTCAAATTCACAGCCTCTCTTTTCATTAACTAATGTTACATACATATATGTTTTGTATATACATATATATTCCTAAATATAACCTGATCAGTCTGTATAGTATGGCTTCTATGTATGTTCCTTGGGACAAATACCTGGTGTTAGATAACCAGTTGGTGTGCTCTTCTCTGGAGGACTATTCCTCTCACTCTCAGCATTCCTTCGTGCCTTGTAGTTCCTTATGTATGGTTGAAGCTTTGAGATGTTTGAGAGGCTTGATTTCTTACATCTTTCCTCTCATAGACTCCAGGTACACAACTAATGAATTTGATGGTTGATATTAATTGCTAACTTGCTTTAGAATCACCTAGGAGACAAACCCCTGGGTGTACCTATAAGGGGGTTTTCAAAGAGCCATCCTGAATGTGGACAACATCATTCTATGGGCTGGGGTCCTGGACTGAATAAAAATGAGAAAGTGAGCCGAGTACCAGCATCCGTCTCTCTCTGCTTCCTGACTGTGGATGCAGTGTGATTGGCTGCCTAAGGCTCCTGCAGCCATGACTGAACTGTATCCTTGAACTGTGACACAATGTAACACTTCCTGCCATAAGCTGTTTTTTTTTTTATCACAGCAACATCAAAGTAACCACTATAAACATCAAAACTTTTAACACTATAACAGTATCCCTGAGGATCCCACCCTTGCCGAGCAGTGGCATCTTATGTGTTCTCAGCAAGAGTGAGTTGTTTGGTCTGATCTGGCTTCTTATGTAAATAAATCTAGACTGCACCCTCCGGTGTCTGGTCCCTTTCACTTAGCACAAGATATTGCCACACGCAGTTGTACACCATCATCAACCATGGCTGTATAGTACTCCATTGTGAGAATGTACCACAGTGGAGGTCTGCATTTTCCTCTTGGTGAGCAAGGCAGGGTTCCCAAGTGAACCTCCTAGAGGCAAAGTTTGCTAACACATATACACCCGTCTCTTCCCATGCTTACTCAGCAGTGTGACTGCTCTACTCTGAAATACAAGCGGTACTCTTGGAAGAGCTGTTGACAGCTGCGTGAGCACTACAGAACCCTCAAGTTACAGGAATGATTCAAGTTTCCATTCGGATAAAATTCAAACATCCATTTCTGCCCTCCCACTCCCATCTCATAATCAAACATCATCTCAGGAGCCGGTTTACGAGGCTCCTTCTCCAAATTTACCACCTTTCAAGTCCTAGCCATTTTAATCAAGACTAGAACATCCGACCACAGTTCTTTGAGCACTAAAATTCCTTTCAGTCCATTAAGTTGACAAGGGGTATTCAATTACCAAGTATTACTGTAATCATCACGGGAAAGTGTCTCCAGGCAATACTTACAGCTTTGGGGTTTGCTCCAGCAAAACACTAACTGCTGGTTGTCCGTAGCTGTGAAAGATAGAGCTGGACAGGCACTTCTCTCTTAGGACGGCCCCCAGGTGACTGTGCACTGGAAGAGCCCAGCTCCATCATTGTGGCTGGGTTGTTTGATGACAGACAACACAAAAGGCGCGAGTCTCCACTGTTAAATAAATATTGACCGGATGGAAGTGGCTGGATTGAGAAGGGAGGAGGAGAGAGAACTGACTCGCAGCTCTCAGGGTAAGGAACATCTACTTTACTCTGGGCCCGTCTACCATGTTTGCGGTACGTAAGTGACAAGCACAGGACAATGTCCACATCTCAACTCGGTCTGCCTTGTAAAGCATTATAAAAGAACTCTTGTAGCTAGATAGTCGTCACAGGAAGCTTCAAATGTCAACTTGAATAAACCTCAACTGTTAGAATTGCCTCCATCAGACCGCTCTATGCCCATGGCTGTGTGGCATTTGGTTGATTATTGGCTGATGTGGGAGGGCCCGGCTTATTGAAGTCAGTACTACCCCAGGCTGATGGTGCTGGGTACTATCTGAAAGCAGACTGAGCAAGCTATAGCAAGCAAGCCACTAATCAGTGTTCTTCACTTCAGTTCCTGTCCTGACTTTCCTGGATGGACTACAAGCTATAAGGTGAAATAAACCCATCCCACCCCCAAGTTACTTTTGGTCATAGTGTTTATCACAGCAACAAAAACCTACTTAGAAGAATTTTTGTTTATTTCACAGACTTCCAACAAACACACTTCATCCATGTCATTGTCAAATACCTTTCCGAGATGTTCAGTCAGGCAATAGTCACTTCTGTGTAGGATGTTGGTGTCCACCACTTCTATAATCCACTATGACGCTGGTATGGTTCTCTTTGACTGTCAGCTTGAAGGGATCTGGAATCAACTAAGAGATGTACCTGTGGGTGGGTCTGTGAGGGCATTTCCAGAAAGAATAAAGTGGGAGGTACCTTCCAGCAGCAGCCAGAATATAAAAAGGGACTAACACTTCAAGGGCCTTCTTTGGCCTTCTGATGTGGACTAAATATAACCCCTCTCTAAGAATCCTCTAGACCAGTGATTCTCAACCTTTCTAATGCCGTGATTTTTTTAATACAGTTCCTCATGTTGTGGTGACCCGCAACTACAAAATTATTTTTGTTGATAATTCATAACTATAATTTTGCTACTGTTATGAATCATAATGTGAATATATGGTATGCAGAATATCTGATATATCACCCTTGTGAAAGAGTTGTTAAACCTCCAAAGGGGTTGCAACCCACAGGTTGTCTCTCTAGACCTTCAACACTAGATGAGGAGTAGAAGCACCTAGCTTCAAGGTTCTCGGTTTCTCCAGCACACAGATAGATACTGTAGGCCTTCCCAGAATGGAATATATAAGCCATTTAAAAGAATTCCTCTTGATATATTCATTCTGTTGGTTCTATCCCTTTAGAGAACTCTGGTCTATGTAGACGCTGTCCCTGAATCTCCTACTGAAAATTAGCTACAGGGTTTTGAAACAATAAAACTGAGACTCATGGTGAACGTATGCTCAGACAACACCCTCTGACCTCCCAAGAGCCGCCCCTGGCTAGATGTTTGGCTTTCTTTACAGCTGTCAGTACCCAGGCAGCCTGTTACTCACTTGGGATTTTTGTATAACTTTTATTCGATCTGGTTTCTATTGGTCAAGGCTGAATTCCCCAGGGCTCCTATTAATTAATGACATTTGAGATTGCTGAAGTGGCTAAATGGTAGACTTGAAGCTGAGTCACCAGCCTCTAGGAACAAATGCTCAAACCACACTATAGGCCTGTCCTGGTCTCAGCTCAGAGCTGTGGCGGTGAGCAGGAAACAAAATGACCAGGGTCTGTCCATGACACCCATCAGTTCCAGTCTGCACCAGCAATCCCAGGTGTCTGTGTCCAGATAAATAACCCAAGTCCAGGTTTGCATAGATATATTTAATTAAAGTACCTCAACTCATACCTAGGCACAACCTCTGTTGGAGTTGTGTGAAGTGTGAGTCTGTTCACAGGGAGGACATAAGAATGCCAACCCCACCATCCCATTAACATCACCTCGATCAAGGGGGAATAGTCTGGGAGGGGCGAACTCTGCAATGTGTGTAGAATCTCAGTACTCTAGCAACAAGACATCATCCCTTATTATCACTCAAAACCCCCTCTTCTTTTAACATCATCAGTTCTCTGCACACCTTTTGTTGAAGGTGAGATATTCATTCACACAACCTAAAACAACAGACAGAGGGGCCTGAGGAGATGGCAAGACGGCTTGCCCTGTTAGCAGGAGGACCTGAGGTCATGGCCAGAGTCCATGTTTAAAACACTAAGTGCAGTGGCGCGTGTTTATCATCTCGGTTCTGTGTAGGCAGAGATGGGCAGCTGCCTGGGGCTCTCTGAACTAGCCGAATTAGCAAGTACCGGATAAAGATGAGAGACCCTGTCTCCAAGACAAGGTGGAAAACTCCTGAGAAAGGCAGCTGAACTTGTCCTCGGGCTTACACACACATACAGACAGACAGACAATCAGACACACACCCCCCTCTGCAAGGTCCATCTGAACTGTAGAGAGGCTGAGAACCCAGTAGCTGCTCAGTTCGTGAGGCTGTGTGTCTCCAAGGCCTAATCTAGTGTTGAAAGTCTATATCATCAGTTTTCAACCTTTGGCTCACATATCAGATATATAGCATATCAGATATTTACATTATGATTCATAGCAGTAGCAAAACTGCACACACATACCATAGGCGCTTGTGTGGGAAATTCTCATGGAACCCGGCACCAAATTCCACATAGAAAGAGAGATCTGAGAACAGGTTCTCAAGTCTTATTCCACCTATTCCACAGGGGCAGAGAGGAGGGCTGACAGGATTTGCACGGAAAGTGCCGGGGGATATTTTAATTATCAGAACCTTATCTAAAATAAATGAAAAGTAGAGCATTCTATGTAAGAAATAACAGCGCAGTCTCCAGCTGCCAGGTCCCTGTTGGTAATTTAGAAGAGTTTGTTGGAAGTTTAAGAGCTAATCAAACAAGCCAGGCATAGTGGCACATGCTTTTCATAATCATCACCCAGGAGGCAGAAGTTGAGGGAGTCTCTGTGAGTTCAAGGCCAGCGTGGTATGTGTTGTGAGTTCCAGGACAGCCAGGGCTACATAGTGAGACCCTGTCTCCAAAAATGGGGAGGGATTAAAATGAATCAGAGAAGCAGAAATAAAGACAGACGGTAGCAAACCTCACCCCAATAAGATGGGATGAACTAGGAGAAGCTGACTCTAAGCTTCATTCATTCTCTCCAGAACCCCTTCCCTTCTCCCCCAAAAGCTACCCTGGTCCTGGAATTCTGGAAAATGAAATTGCATCCTCATCTTTCCTGGCTGCTTAGGGAGAGTAAGAGCTTCTGGTAAGGTTTGCTTTTCACTTCCTATCATTTCAAGTATGAGATTCACCACATTCTTTAGCAAAGACAGAGGTCTTGGATTCGGGTTTGCTGGCCTGCCCCATTCTCCTGATGGACAATGTACATAAAGCGTCTCCATCCAGCTGTGCTGTGTATTCACCGAGGTCCCCTAAGCCCCAGCCAGAGCCTCCCTGACTGCCTTGCCCCTGTTAGACCATCTGTGGGCATGCTGGCCTTTGAACATGAAGTATCCTCCTTAAGAATTGTCATTGCTTTAGATGGGGTCTCATGTATCTTTTTTGTTTGTTTGTTTTTTGAGACAGGGTTTCTCTGTGTTGCTTTGGAGCCTGTCCTGGAACTAACTCTTGTAGACCAGGTTGGCCTCAAACTCACAGAGATCCGCCTGCCTCTGCCTCCCAGCGCCGAGATTAAAGATGTGTGCCACCACTGCCCGGCCTCATATATCTTATATTGGCCTCAAACTCTCTATGCAGTCGAGGATGAACTTGAACTCCTGATCCTTCTGTCTTCATTTCTTGGGTACTGGGAGGATAGTCACGTGTCACAGTGCCTGGTTCCTATTTAAGAACTGGGGGATATTAAAAAGAAATTAACTCTCTAGCTTACTAGATTGGAGGCAGTCAGGCTTCTTATAGGAGGACACCTTCCACAGTCTGATGCAGATCCATGCATAGGAAATGCTTCCTAATAGCTAAACACCCTCCAACATACAGCTTTGCCCGCCCATCTTCCTAATGAGCACTTGAAACTGCTGGGGAGCTTTGGACGAAGCATCCTGCACCGCAGACTTATATGGACATTAAAGAAGAGTTTTGTGCCTTTATTCCTAGTGACCTGAAAGCAAGCAGACAGCTCCTTCACCTCCCGCCCACCTACTGGCCCTGTAATTGCTATCTGACTGTCTGGTTGATTTTTTAAGAGAACAAGGCTTTAAAAACTCCTTTCTCTTCTAAATATGCAGCAAGAATTAGTTGGGAACACAAATCAAATCTCTGACATTATGACAGGACGGCAGGAAGACAAGATTAACTGCCGGTATGGTTCTCCATCTCATCTTTAGGTTCAATAATTTAGAGCTTGGATTGTTTACACAGAAGGCAAACAATATCTTGTGCTGCATATTTTATGATTGCATTTCAGAGCGCAATAAGCCAGAGCCAACCACCAGTGCATACTTAACCGTTCTCGGGAGAGAGCTATTAGGGAAGAGGCAGGATCAACCCTGACACCCCAGGCAGAGGTTCAGATGGGATCGGCACCCAAGGGTGAGCCTCAAACCCTCCCAATTAACTTCTCCTGGAATCAGGGTACTTAGCAAGGAACAGTTTCCAGACCACCCTGGAATCTCCCTCTGAAGTACTCTTCCAGACCGGCCAACTGGGAGGCACATGCCATTTATTCTGCTTTAGTTTTTAAATATTTATTTATTTCTATTTTTTATGCATTTCTGTGCATCATGTGTACATACTGCCCTTGGAACAGAAGTGGGGGACAGTCAGAGAGATGGCTCGGTGGTTAAGAGCACTGGCTGCTCTTCCAGAGGACCTGGGTTTGATTCCTCCCAGGACCCACACAGTAGCTCAAAACTGTCAGTAACTCCAGCTCCAGGGGATCCAACACCTTCTGGCCTCTGAGGGCAACAGGCATGCACATGGTGCACAGATAAGGCATATGGACGAAAGTCAGAAGAGGGTGCTGGATCACCCTGGAACTGGAGTTACAGATGGTTGTGAGCATCCATGTAAGTGCTGGGACTTGAACCTGGGTCCTCTAGAAGAGCAATCCGTGCTCTTAACCATTGAGCCTTCTCTTCAACCCCAAGGCATACTTTTTTTTTTTTACTTATTTATTTATTTTTATTCTTTTTTAATTAAAATTTCCACCTGCTCCCCATTTCCCATTTCCCTCCCCTCCTCCCAAATATTGCCCTCCCCCCACTTCCCTCCCCCTATCCCCACTCCTCTTCTCCTCCCCCCACTCCATTCCCCCTCCCTCTCGATACTGAAGAGCAGTCCAAATTCCCTGCCCTGCGGGAAGACCAAGGTCCTTCTATCTACGTCCAGAAAGGTGAGCGTCCAAACAGGCTAAGCTCCCACAAAGCCAGTTCATGTATTAGGATCGAAACCTAGTGCCATTGTCCTTGGCTTCTCATCAGTCTTCATTGACCGCCAAGGCATACTTTATAGATAACTTATGGCTACATAGGCCTGGCATATGGACTGCACACACATGCCTATCTATTGATACTGGGATCCTTGATACCCAAATGAAACCAGCTCTCTCTAATCCCAATTCATTGGGAAAAGCGTCTGTTGTTAAGAGCGCATATGATGAAAACACAGTGACCGTGCTTCTCAGACTCAAGGGAGCATGAACGCAGCAGCACTAACCAAGTGTGGATGCCAGCACAAACACTAGGACTGATGTTGTTTTCGCTCTTTTTCTACTGCTGTGGTGAAACACCTTGACCAAGGTAACTTATGGAAGGAACGGTCTATTCAGGCTTACAGTTGCCGAGGGATGAGAGTCCATTGCCATCGCGGTGGGGAAGTGTGGCAGCAGGCAAGTGGGGAGTAGCTGAGAGTTCACATATTAAACTTTAAGCAGGAAGGAGACAGAGTTCTGGGAATGACAAGGAGCTTGAGGAACATACTTCTCCCAGCAAGGCTCCTTCTCTAGACCTCCTGAACAGGGCCAGTGATTTCAGATTGTTTAAATGCCAGAGCCAACAGACAAACAAAACAATCACAGACATCAGCACCACAAATGACCACAATACTAACAGTAACGCCAATGCCAACACTAGAGTTACAGACGGGTGTGAGCGGCCATGCGGATGGTTGGAATGGAACATGGTTTGGGGGGACTCTTTTTAGGTTTGTTGCTTTTGATTATGATGCATTTGTTTAACTCTATGGAGCTGCTATCCTTTTCCTGCTTAAAACACCTGATGATCTGATAAAGAGCTGAACAGCCAATAGCAAGGCAGGAGCAAGATAGATGGGGCTGGCAGGTAGAGAGAATAAATAGGAGGAGGACCGAGGGAGAATGAGGGACAAGAGAACAAGGAGAGGAGGATGTCAGGGACCAGCCAGCCATGAAGGAAGAAGGAAAGTAAGACATAAAGAAGTAAGAAAAGAAAAGGCTCAGAGGCAAAAGATAGTTGGAATAATTTAAGAAAAGCTGGCTAACAACACGGCAAGCCAAAGCCATGTATTCACAACTAAGAATAAGCCTCCATGTGTGATTTATCTGGGAGCTGAGTGGTGGGCCCCTCAAAAAGAGTAACGAGTAAAACAACCACAATAACTTGGGTCCTCGGCAGGAGAAGCCGATGCTTTTCACTACGGAGCCGTTGTTCCAACCCCGTAAGCAATCAAGCGTCGTGCCTCTGCTTCACGAGTAGCTGTTATAGCAGGCAAATGCCACTGTGCCAGCATCTCTCAGCCTTTTCATGGTGACTTCTTCCCACTTTCTCTAACAATCATTGCCCGGGGTGCATCACCATCACAGAACTTCCCTGACGCATGCCCGTTGATTCCCAAGGCCTCACTTGGGATGTCACCAAGTCAGTAATGACGCTATTGGAAGACATAGTCCCCAGGAGGTAACATCTTATGTCTGCGATACACCTACTCCAAACATTTCAGATGCATAACTGATGCAAGTTTTACACACACTGTGGGAGACAGAGTTAGAGTGTAGAGAGACATAGAACACTGTGTGTGTGTGTGTGGGGGGGCATCTCTAATTGGAAAGCCAGAAGGAGAGGAGACATTTGGAGACCAGCTCCCTGAACTTGATAAAACACTCACACTCAGGTCTAGATGGGAGTGGAGGAGGGTATTGGCTTCCTTCCCCAGCCAGGCTTGTCTTGCAGAGACAGAAATAGGGCGAGTTCCACTCAGTGTCGGCACCCAGCATTCTCCCTTGGCCCTGTGAACTAAGGTTGTTATCAAATCAAAGAAAGCAGTGTCTCTAGACCTGGCTAAGTGTGCAAATGTTCAGGGTGGATTTCTTAGAGAGATTTAGATGGCGTCACCCTGGGGTGGAGCCCTGGCAATGGCACTCTGTAAAAGCTCCAGGTATCTGGAAGTCAAGGTGCTAGGAACAGTGGAGGTGATACCATACTTTAGTCGTTTCTCCACTTCTCACCCTCCTTTTTCTAGGGGATTCTCACTTCTCAGGTCTATATACACACACCCTGGCAAAGCAGGCTTTCTGAGCAAGGGCCATCTTCTGGTCATCCTGGAAACTCGTAAACCATTCAAGTTCATGGCCCCTGCCTCATATGTGAGTCAGGAACTCTAAGGAAACCACTCCCATCTATGATGTAAGAAGAGAAGCCCTTCTACCCTAACCCTGGTGATCTGGGTGCCTATATCGTTGAGGGTCCTTGGGAAGGGTACCCATTCCCATTTAAGAACATCTGCCCTACACCCAATGTGGGAAAATTCAAACCCTATAAGGACCATGTAGGCAGAAAACCCAAGGAAAAAAAGACTATGTCAGATTAAAACAAAACAAAACAAAAGATAAACTACAAGACAGTATTAACAATGAGTGGTACCTGTTACCCTTTGGTGTTGAGGAAATCAATGTAAGAGCAAGGGATGATGGTGGACTTTGGCGTGCGGTCCACCTGAGGAGGCGACAGCTAATCATCAATGGTACGTTAGGATGTTAGAGGTGGGACCAGTTGAGTGAAGAAGAAAGGCATCACACACACACACACACACAATATTTATATGTATATTTATATATATAAACATAAATTTTTCAGAGTCTTAGGATGCTAGAAGCTCAGAGTTGTAAACGATAGCCTGTTGTTTCAATAAGTCATGGAATTTATGTTAACTTAAACCAAGCATGTGGACCAATCAAATCTCTACCTAGGCAATAGATTCCGTCTCTGTCTACAGATTTACAATCCTAATTCGGGGCCATGGAGGTGAGGCCACCTTTTATCTACTTTACCCATCATGCCATGTGTGACTGGAGGCTTAGAATACACACATGTGAAAAAATGAGTGGACGAATGAATGGTATGGTAACCACGCAGGGTTTTCACTGGCAGTGTCCACGCAGGGCAGAGTATGTGGTTAGCTGGAGAAACTTTCTCAGCGCCAGCGAGGCTCTGGGTTCCAGAAAGATTTCAAAAGTCAACCTTTGATGGGGTGACTGTTGAGTGTCAAAAAATGCAGATACAGTGGCTTCTTGGGGACATGTTCCTGCTTCCTTCTGTGATCAGGGGAGGGCTATGCTGAGGCAGGCCAGGAGAGGGCTAAGGGCTTGTGGAAGAGAAACCCTCGTTCTCAGTTTGGGCCTCACCAGACAGCCCTTACAGTTCCCCTTCCCCTTTTTATTTTCCTTTAATTTACACGCGCGCGCGCGCGCGCGTGTGTGTGTGTGTGTGTGTGTGTAGGCACCATGGAGTCCATAAGAGGTGGCCAGATAACCCATAATTATAGTAGGAGATTGTGAGCTGCCCTGTGGGTGCTGGGACTGAGCCCAGATCCCCTGCAGGAGCAGAAAGTGTTCTTAACCACTGAGCTACCTCACCAGCCCCTTTCCCCCCTTTTTAATCCACTGAAAGTTTTGTTACTGCTTTCAACACACCTCAGGAGCTTCGCTGAACATTGCCCACTTTCTCCTTCCCACAGACTATTCTGTCTCCTCCTAGAAGGCCTCAGCAGCTTCTCCCTAAAGAAGACAGAGATGCCAGCTGGCTAAAACCCAGAGGCAAACAGCTCAAGCAGGTAGACACTGGTTCTCTCCTGTAGCTGATGGTAATCACTCAGAAACACCAACACACAATAACACAGATACGATGAAGAACAGGGGATGCTATCAAAAACCCAACACCGCCTCCTTCCTTGTGACTAAACCCAGAACTCGGAGCCAACTTGCGAGGCCTCAGAAATGAAAATCTTCCACTTCCTGGGGAATAGACATATTTTTCCTGGCAAGAGCCTCATTTACAATTTTAAAGAGCAACAATGTCTTTCATGATCACCGTTTTCTCTGTAACAAGGCAAAAAAATCACAAATTGAATTAAATGACTCCACTCTCTGAGTGGTTTTGCCGGCGCTCCACGCTTTTTTCGGTAAGAAGCCGAGAATCCTAAGCCGTTGATCAAACTGTGTGATTCTCGCTGACAGGGGGAGAGAAGGAAAAGAAAGTGGCTTCCAAGCCAGCGGCTGAAGCTATTACTGTCAGTCTCAGCTTCTGCTCAAAAACACTGGGGAGATCTCCCGGCCTGGTGCCGTTTCCTTCAGCACACTTCTCTAAGAACCGGGAATGCAGAGCTGGAATGTGGGAGATTATCTGCTCCTGCTGAATTATTACCCCACCCCAGACCTCCATGGCCAGACCCAGCTGAGGGATGACATTATTGAGACCAGTCAATGAAGAAATATTGAGTGCCCCCAAATCTCTGCCATGGAAACAGCTGTCTATTGATGTGACTCTCGCAAGGTTCCTCTGACACGTAAGATGAAGGATGCCCAAATATGGGCCATCTGGTTCTGAGAAGACAGAAGGGATGTCACTAAGGAAGGGCTTTGAGGAAGGTGGCTTGGTGCTGCTGCTGTGCTACTCTGAGCCCAGAGGAAGCCCACAACTGTATGTACTGACATCGGGCACTAGACCAGCTAAGCATAGCGAAGCCGAGAAGATAGATACTTTGTGATTCTATTCACATTAGATGTTTGCAAAAGGCTAAATCTACAGAGGTGGACAAATGGATAGACATAGATAGAACATACTTGCTGAGGGCTAGATGCAGGGGTTAGAAGAGAACTTTCTAGAATGTGGTAAATGTCATAGTTTAAATTAAAAATGTCTCCCATAAGCTTGCTTATTTGAGCACGTGGCCCCTGGTTGGCAGTGCCGTTTGAGGTTATGAAACCTTTAGGAGGTGGAGCCTTGCTCAAGAAAGTATGCCGCTGGGAGTGGGCTTTGAGGGTTCACAGCCTCGCCCCACCTTCTGTCCTTTCTCTGCATCCTTTGAGAGGTTAAAAATGTAATCTCCCAGCTTCCCATCACCAAGCCTCCCCAGACATTATGGACTCTCTCTGGAAGAGTAAGCCCAAATGACTTCTATTTCAGTCGCCTTGGTGATGACGCTTTATCAGAACAACCGAAAATTAACTGATTCATAGGAACAGGGATGTCCTAGTAATGGACTGTGGTGACAGTCCCTGACTTGGTAAGCACACCAGCTATTCTTCAGCTGGCCACGGATTGCGTGTGGGTTTTATGGACTCTCCTGGAGGAAAGCTGCAATGGGTGGAAGTTAAGGAGGAAACTCTTAACTGGCCAAAGTGTCAAGAATAGGTGATGGTGTCATGCCTCGACCCAAATGGGACAACTGTGTCATTCTCCTCAAAGCTAAGGGGACATCATGTAAGAGGGAGAGGATAGGATGTGAGATCCAGAGGATGGAGAGATTAAAAAAAAAAAAAAAAAGAAGACATCTGGAGGTGGCATGGCCATAGTACACATGGACTTATCTGCAAAGAATTGTGCAAGACCAGGTCTGTAAACGTTGTACCATGGAAGTGACAGGGACTCTGAGGCCCCACCACTCCTCGAGGGATTTCTGGCAGCTAATGGTTGGAGGAGGGGCAGGTGTCATTTTCTCCAGTGGCGTAGCTCCTGATGAGTTGCCTTTGATCTCGTAAACAACATCACTCAGGCAGGAGAAATAGTGAAGCTCAAAAAGGTAGCACTACTATAAGACATGCAGTAGGAGGCAGACTTGTTGAGAAGAAGGATTGAAGCAGAAGACGGATAGGGATGAGGGAAAACGACTCAAATTCGTTCTGTAAATGTAAGAAACACCCCCACCCTCACTGTGCCAACAGAGAAACAGCCCCCAGGTGAGGATGTCATGGCACATCTTGACCTCAGGAAGTCCTCCTCCAGGAAGAGTGGGGATGCAAAATAGAAGTTAGTGCTAACTATGGAATTTAAGGGAGGCTTGAGATGAATGTACACCTAGGCATTCAGCAGTATAGAGGGAGTGGGAGTAAACAGTGGTCCTCCCCATCCCAGCAGCCATTGGCAGCATGTAGTTCTACATCTAGGGACGGAGCCTCATGAGATTACCCCATTCAACTTGTGTTGTCTTTGTTCAGGTCTTCTGGTGAGCATATTGTCTTGGTAGCGTGGTGAGGCTTCTTCACCATATACGGAAAACATGTGCCCATCCTGGTCCTCTGGGTCTTACAATCTTTCCACCCCCTTCTCCACTGTGTTCCCTGAGCCTTAGGTGTTGGGGTTGTATTGTAGATATATCAGGTAGTGCCGGGCACCCATGGGCATTTGTTCTCTGCTGTTTATTCTAGTTGTGGCTTTCTTCCCTGGTCTCCACGACATTCCATATGGTCAAGAGGCACAGTGGAAAATGAGAATAATTCATTCGTAGAATTCCAAGATCGTGTCCATAAGAGGAAGTGTTGTGCCTGAGTCCTGAGACCCCCAAGATCACCACCATGGAGCCACACTTCTGAATGCCAAAGTAAGGTTTTGTTTATTAAGTTTGGGCTCTGACTCACAGTCTGACACAGCAGATGGAGGGAGAAGGACCCCGTCTATTTTTATAAGGGGTTTGTTTATAAAGACAAAAACCACAAAGCAGTCACAAGGCCATAGTTTCAAAGTACAAAATTACTTAACCTATATCACAATTGGTTAAAGGTAAGGTAAAGCTTAACTGTTGTTCTCTGATAGGCTGTTGCTGCTTGGAGGGGGTGTTACGCCCCTGGTGACTGTCCTCTGATCACATACTCAGGACATCTGATGACCCCTTGCAAACACAGGATCTGCCTGGAGACTTATCTGATTGGTCCGTAATTACTCAACCAGTAGGGAAAGTTAGATGGTCAACATTCTATATATAACTACAGGTGGGGGAATGGGCTACAGCCAGCAACTTTGTATAACTTAGGTTTTTCCATTAGCTAATACTTCCCCTAAAGGGGGGCCCATGGCCTTCAGCTTATCCTGGGGGCTAGGATGCAGTTTCAAAGTCCCAAAAGGACTCAGCACAGAAATGTAATCCTTTCCAGCCTTTCATTCCCCCTCCCCCGGTGTTCTAAATGGAGTTCAATCCTGAATTCTAGGCTCCTCAACCTGATGAGAACAACTAAAAAAATGTATTTCATCTTCAGTGTTGCCCCTTCTTCCCTTTTCTGTGACTTGGAGGGGGCTTGATGGTACCAGATCCTGGGAACTAGGACCCCAGACATTGTGAGCAGTAAGACATAAGAACGAGACTCTTCTGAGGAACACCTCTGCCCTCCTTCCCTGGGTGCCTAGCAGTATATACTTCCATGAGATGGGAGAATCCACATGTCATCTTTATTTGTTGCTAATGAACTTTTAAGAGAAGATTTGTCTTTTTATTTTGTGTGACTGTGTGTGTGTGTATGTGCACTTGAGTGAAGTTCCTACAGCAGCCAACAGAGGGCAACAGATCCCCTAGCACTTGCGATATACCTTTAACTGCTGAATCTCTCCCCAGCCCCATGAATTCTCTTTATAGTACGTACACTGACATTCTCCCCAAAGACAAAAGAGGTTTAAAGATAATTTTAAATATGAACATTTTTATTTCTTAAAACAACATGCAAGGAACAGTTGATAAATCATCACTCTTGTTAATTATATGTAGCAGTCTGTATACTTATTTCTAAATCATTTTTATATTTTCCTAAAACTTACAAATACATGCAAAAAAAAAAAAACCCATAAAGGCAGTCCCATGACTCTGATTTGGATTTGTTCCACATAAACACACTTAGTGGTCTATTTAATGTCTTATATCTTTGCCAGAGCCCCAAGCAGAAATAAACAACTCACCTTATCATTAAAGTGACATTAGCAATGCTGTCCATGCCTCTGGTTCAAAGGTACAGAGAGGGGAGGCTTCCTGTTTTCAGTGCTCACCCCTTCACAGCATACCTCGGAACAGAAATCTCAGCAGGTATTCACCCACCTCACCAAATAATAGCTAGCTACAAATCTCCTTTGACTCAGGAGTTCCAGGACTGGCGCTTGTGAGCAAGATGGAGTGTTTGCCATCTGCCACTCACTAGGTGTGTAGCTGTCACTTGGGCTCAGAAACCTGCCTTCACAGGGCTCTTGACTCGCAGGGTCTCGAGAGCATGCCCATTCTAAATCATGGTCTGCACGTAACCTTTCCAACTCACTCCATAAAACTAAATGATAGATTGTCCTGAGAGGTGACCAGACGCGTGGCTATAGGAAACCAGAGTCTCTCCTTTGGAGGCACATGATTAACAAAAAAATCCATCTTCTATTTCTGCGGTGCTGGGGATTAAATCCAGGGCCTTGTGAACACCAGGTTAGCACTCTACCTCTGAGCCCCGAGCCCTTCCTGCGTACATTGAGACAATGTCTCACAAAGTTGCCCAGACTAGCCTTGAATGTATTATGTAGTCCACCATGGGCTTTGAAATGGCAGCCCTCTTTCCCCAGGCTTCCAAGTAGCTGAGATGACACACCTGTGTCACCGGGGTTGGCTAAAACCTATTTCTAGATTAAGATAAACAGCAAGGTCTGGGAGTTGGGGATTTAGGAAGCTAAAGGCATTATTATTCCCTTGACACTTTCCCAGGGTGTAGGGAAGTGCCCGGTATAACCGGGAATTGCTCTTGCCGGCTGATTTCTACAGATAACACCACAGCCTGTTATTTTCCCTGATTACGATCCCCAAAACTGTGCAAACAGGGGAGGAAGTGGCACTCAGGAAGCAATTGGTTCTCAGAACTCACAGCAACTTCACTGCTCTGCGATCCATATTTGCTCCTCTCTGATTGTGCAGTCACCAGGAAGCCAAGAGCTACCAGGTAGATAAAACCAATGGGGCAAGGGGAGTAAACTCTGAGCTGACCCACGAGAAAGCCCTGGGGTAGCGAGCAGGGATATGCAGGACCCAGAATTTTTGTACGTGTGCCTGCTCAATCGCCCCTGACTGCTGTCATGGTCTTCTGCTCCAACATTGAAAAGCACAATGATAAACACAGGAGACACTCTTGTTGGCACAGCGACAAGGTCCCTGCCCTTATCTGACACTTAGGGTGCAAGCAACACAAAGTTTCCAAATGAAGTAAAGGCTGAAAGATACCAGTTATTCAAATGAGCCTGTGGGTAAATGGTCCCCTCAGGGAAATCATTGGGGATGAGGGTCTATCTTTATTCATATATATTACCTACTATTTAACTTCTATCTATCTATCTATCTATCTATCTATCTATCTATCTATCTATCTATCTATCTATCATCTATCAATCATTTATCTTCCTATCATAATCATCTGTCATCATCTGTCTATCATAGTCATCAACCATCTATTTATCTAATCTATCATCTATCTTATCTATCATCTTTCTAATATTCATCTACATATCTCTTCAACTTCCACCTATTTATCTATCTTCTATCATATTATGACCTATTTCCCTTCTTCCAGCCTCCTTTTCTTTCTTTCTGTCTCCTTCCTCCCCCCCCCACCAATGTACCCATCTATCTAGCAACTGATCAGAATCTCTCTCTCTTTTTTTTCGACAGGGTTTCTCCGTAGCTTTTTGGTTCCTGTCCTGGAACTAGCTCTTGTAGACCAGGCTGGCCTCGAACTCACAGAGATCCACCTGCCTCTGCCTCCCGAGTGCTGGGATTAAAGGTGTGCACCACCACCGCATGGCAGGATCAGAATCTCTTATACAAAATTCTTGTACATTTTAATAAACAATTTATACAGTGTGATTATAAAGTTATCTGTACAGATCAAGGTGTACAGCTGATTAGGAAATGGAGCCAAGAATGAGATCAATCACAGGCAAAAATACAGCATGGAGGAACCATCACAGGGTTAATGGAGGAAGGGATCAGATGGAGCTACATGTGCATATCAAGAAGGGATCAAAAATATATGGTAAAGGAATGAATGAACGTTTTCCCAAGTCATAAACCATAACAACTCCAGATAGGGAATATGAGGTAACACTTGTTTATTTTCTAAGAACTAAGTTAGAGGACTGGGGTGGGAGAGGTCTCAGGGCTCAAGCTGGTATCTCAGGAATTACATCAGGTTCAAGATGAAGCACAAGTAGGAGGGGGAGGAGAAAAATGTTGTAGTGGTTTGATTGAGAAACATCCCCCATGGGCTTATGTGTTTGAACACTTAGTGCCCAGCAGGTGGCGCTGTTTTGGAGGTTATGGATCCTTTAGGAGGTGGAGCCTTGCTGGAGGACATTAGTCACTAGAGGCAGGCTCTGGGGGTCTATAGCCCCACAGCCTCTGTTTTCTGCATGGGGCGAAAACTGTGATCCCTTCACTTCCTGCTGTCATGTGATTCCCACCACTGCTAATTCTCCCTCTAGAACCATAGGCCAAAATAAACTCTTCCAGAAGCTGGTTTTATCACTGCATTTTATCACAGCAGCGAGAGTATAGGTGTATATCATCAGACTTCAAAACTGTCAGCCAGACGCAGAACCCAATGTCAGGAGCATGCTCTGAGGGTAGATGCAAAACGGCCCCCGATTTTTCCTTCTTTGCATACCTGTGGCCTGCCAGCAGGCCCTTGCGTTCGACTATTCTCTTAAGGCAGCAGAAACCATCCCGTCTGAACCTTGAAGATCTGACCAAAGGACCACGGGGTTCAGTCTACACACCAATGTTTCCAGGGAAAGGGAACCGTGTCATTTGTACTTTCTTGGAAGAATGGTTCTTGGGGAAAAATATATCATTTTAATGCCAAGTTAAATATATAACATTTTTCAAGTTAACTCTACGTTTTTCCACGCGGAGTGGGAAAACTATCAACATCTCAGTGGGGAATGTGTGAGTCACTCGGTTGGCCATTTCAGTACTCAGTGAACAAACTATGTCACATCATATATCTCTGTCTGGATCCCCAACAGCGAAGAGTTCCTACTCACCCGCCCTGTCCTGACAAGGGTCTCGCCATCCTCGGACTTGAGCTGGTGCTCTCCCTCTGGGACACTCCCAAGGATTTCACCCAGTGCCATTGTCAGCTGTAGTGTTCGAAGCACAACATACATGTTTGCTGCTTGACCATGGTTTATTTATTTACTCTTTTGAAAAAGGCTTACTTTAGGGGCTAGAGTGATGAACCAATGATTAACAGCACCTGCTGCTTTTGCAGAGGATCTGAGTTTGATTCCATTCCCAGCATCCATGTCAGGTGACATACAACTTCTTGTTAACTCCAGCTCCAGGGGATCCAGTCTATGGGATACCATGATTTCCCCCACTTCTCCAGCTCTCTGACATTGAGTACCTGAGTCTCAGAGTAATTGGAGAAGAGGGAAGGAAACAGGTTTGCAGGGAAGCCAGGTTCCTAGGCTACATTTATACCCATCTCCACAGTTCAGGTCTTTAGAAGTCCCTCCCTTAGATTGCATGGAAGTGTGCTAGCTAAAGGGTCAGTTTCTCCATCCACATATTGAAGAGTTGCTTTTAGAACCCAGGTAGAGAATTACAGGGAGGGAAAGGGGGAAACCCTTTGGGGAGTGTCAGCCAACTTCAGGAGCTTCCCTAAAGGCCCATCCTTAAGGTTTGCAGGAGAATTCAAATGCTGGGTCTCACATTTGTTCCAGCCAGGATGCCAGCAAGTCCCTTCTGCACTCACCTGGCAACCTTACATAGCAAGTCATCAGCATACTGAAACCCTCAGCTGGCCCAATGGTCAACTGACTACAGAACAGGGTCAGTTTGCTAATTGAGAGGGAGAAGTCATCTCTCTTACTCAAGGGCTTGATGCCAAGGGGTGGGCAGTCAGTAGGATACTGGTCCCTGAAGTGGGAAGTGCCCACCCGAGATGAAAATCCGGAACCTTGTGTATTTTCTGTGCACATACAGCTGGCTTCACTACAGAACCCATGGTTACACAAACCTCCGAATTCTGCCTTGTTTTCCTCTTTGCAGGGGGTGGGAGCAGTGTTCTCTGTCTTAGACACTAAAGGAGACATAGATAGTCAGACTGTCCCTTAGGACTGTGCTTGGCACCTTATAATCTCAAACTCAGTGGTAGGTACCAATTACCAGAGAGAGTCCCTTGTATGTAAACAAAGGGGTCTGCTCACAACAAACCTTACAAACCAACTCAGTCACCGAAGGTCAAAGGTCAAGTGACTCCACTCCTTTCTGTTGCCTGTTACCAAAGGCGTGTCACACAGGGACATTGTCACAGCCCAGCATGGCTGGGACATTCATCTGTGGAGCCGAGAAGTGGCAAAGAGCCCAGGCATGTCTCTCTGAGGATGAGCAAAACACTCACTCCAGAGCTCCCACAAAACTCCACCAAACAAGACGGCAGACCATGGATGAAATTCACAGATCAGATGTTGGGTGACAGAGAGCATCCGGGCAGAGTGAGAAATCTCAGGTGGAAAAGCTTTAAACACTGATTTTTAACTGAACAATAGGTCTAAGGAGGCACGCCTGCTGTAGGGAAGACACTGTACTTAAGGGGGATATATAATCTCACCCTGAGCCCCTGGCTGAGGTCCAGGCCAGTGTTCTGTTATGTGTACCGAGGGGAGGACGTGGAGAGTGAGAGATATCAGTTCCCATTACAGGTACTGAGTTGAGGGGACAGGGTTATAAAAGTAGAAAAAAAATCCCCAAAGCTAATTCATGCTGGTGGTGCTTACACACAGTAGAAGGACTAAAGAAGGTACCAGGTTAGTGGAGGTGAATTTGAGCAAAGTCCTGGATGCAGCGGGAGGGTCATCGGAGCAGCCAATGAGAAGCCAGTTCTAGGCAAAAGGTGTGACTGGAACAGTCACCATGAGCTCGGCATGTGTTTGACATGTTGAAGGACAGTGAAGGCCCCTGCATAGGTAGAAAGTTGTAAGTAGAGATAGCATTGGCATCTGAGGGGACCAAAAAGAAACAGTCAAGAACCAGGTGAGTTTCTGATTAGTTTGTTAAAGACTTAGGACTTTATCCCGAGTGGGGAGTACCCAGGCGAGCCAGCCAATGTCCATGTTTAGGAGACCAGCTGGGGGGCTGGAGGGATGGCTCCACGGGTAAGCACACTGGCTGCTGTTCCAGAGAACCTGGGTTGGATTCTCAGCACCTGTATGGTGGATCACAACTTTTCTGTAACTCCAGTTCCAGGGAATATGATTCCCTTTGTGCCATTGTGGGGACTATACACATGTGCTGCACAGATGTCCATGCAAGCATAGATATAAAATAAAACAAACCTAAAAAAAACCACCTAGGAACCAGGTCTATAGCTCAGTCAACAGAGTGTCTGTCTAGCGTGTGCAAAGCCACGGGTTTCATTTCTCACATTACACAATCTGGCAAGCCTGAAACCCCAGGACTCAGGGGCAGAGACTGGGGATCCCCAGGGCAAGCTAGCTAGGTAGACGAGCCAAATCAGAAAGCTTCATGTTCAGAAACAGACAACCCCACTTCAGTAAATAAAACGGAGAGCAACTGAAGAAGACATCCAATGCCAGCCTCTGATCAGCATATGTGCATGCACGCACACACACACACATGCATGCACACACGCACACACACGCACATACCACCCCACACACATGCATGCACACACACACAAGCACACAAACATACACACACACACACACACCCTAACTTGCAGACACATACTCAGACATACCACACATACATACTCATGCCAAAAAAATTGGTGAAAACCATGAATAAACTAAGAATGATATGGCAGGTGGGTGTGAATAAAATGGGAGCCACACACTTGCTCGGTGTACATTTGTTCAGGGTGTCCTGATGGTTTTAAACTTACATTCATTCATCCCTTAGCACAGGGAGCAACCACACAATCCCAGACTCTGTGTATACTAAACAGAAAGTAACTTATCCCTTGTGGTTGTAGAAATCTAAAACGTTCAAAAAATGGAGGAAAGATGATTATGCTTTTAAAAAAAACTTTTTCCTAGTGATATTTCATTTGTATTTAATAAATAAAGCTTTCCTGAAGATCAGAGGGTAAAACAGCTGCCCAGGCCAGCCTTACAGATCAGGCAGTAGAGACACACACCTTTAATCCACACTAGTTTGCCATAGAAACTGGGTGGTAGCGGTGCACAACTTTAATCCCAGCACTAGGGAGGAATTTAAGATGGGAGGAGACAGCTCTTACGCAGTCTCATTTTGCGGATTCCTAAAGGCAGGATTGCCATTTTTTGGACTGAGGTAGAGGGCTGTTTTGCTTTTCTGACCTTCAGGTTGAACCCCCAAATCTGCCTCTGAATTTTTATGAATCGTGCTACACATTTTAATTACAGCAATAGATAAAGCCAGTGAGAGATTTTCGCCCTGTGGATGCCCAGGCGTGGAGAGTAAATTCCTTACATGATTGATGAATGTCACCGGTCTCAGGAAAATCTCTGTGCTGGTTAGGCTTAACAATATTGGCTCAAGACAACCTAGGATCCCTTGGGAAGAGTCTTAATTACCTGGACGAGATTGCTCTGTGGGCATCTCTGTGGATGATTATCTTGACTGTTAATTGATGTGGGAAGATCCGGCCTGCTGTGGGAGGCACCATTTTCTAGGCAGAGTCCTGACTTATGTGCAAATGAAGAAAGGGAGTGAAACTTGAGCAGAAAGCAGGCAGCATGGTTGCATTTATTTCTCTGTGATCTTGACTATGGATATTAAGTGGTTAACTGTTTTGACTTCCCCAAAAGTATGGTTTGAAACCTGGACGTGTAAGTCAAAAAAAGCCCTATGAATATTAAGTGGTTAACTGTATTGATTTCCCCAAAAGTATGGTTTCAAATCTGGAAGTGTAAGTAAAAAAACAAACAAACAAACAAAAAAAAAACACCCTTCCCTTGCCTTGTTATTGTTGGATAGGGTGGTTCCACCATACTATTAATTAAAATAGAACAGCAATATTGTTCTAACTCCTAGTAACTAAACAAAACTTTTTCTTTATATATTGTTGTGGAACAATCCTTCTGTATACTATAAGTATGCATGTATTACTCTCCCTGGTTAATAAAAATCTGACAGGCTGGTAGCTAGACAGGAAGTATAGGTGAGACAGTCAGACACAGAAGACTCTGGGAAGAAAAAAGGCAGAGTCAGGTGAGATGCCAGCCAGCCACTGAGGGAGCAGGATGTATAGAAAATGAGATAGCAAGCCATGAGCCATGTGGGAGAGGGTAGATAAGAAATACGGATTAATTTAAGTGCAAGTGTTAGCTAGTAATAAGCCTGAGCTGTTGGGTGAGCACTTGTAAATAATATAAGTGGTAATTTGGAAGCAGCTACCTGGACGAGGAGCAGGTGGTCAGGACCGAGACACTTCCAACTACAATGTATGACTTGCGAAAGGAAAGCTCAGCTATCCAAGAACAGCAGCTATGCACGGCTGCCTGATGTCAGGACCTCAGACAGCACCAACCTAAGCCCCTAGCACACATGGCTGGATGTGAAATTCTCATCTCCCCACAAGCCACTTGTTGCCTTAGGCTCACAGATCTGTGTCTGCCTGATGGCTTTTCCTTCATCACTTCTGTTCTCTGAACTATTTTAGATATTTTAAGCATCTCTTCGCTGGGCGGTGATGGCACACGCCTTTAATCCCAGCACTCGGGAGGCAGAGGCAAGCGGATCTCAGTGAGTTCGAGGCCAGCCTGGTCTAGAAGAGCTAGTTCCAGGACAGGAACCAAAAAGCTACAGAGAAACCCTGTCTCAAAAAAATAAATAAATAAATAAATAAAGCATCTCTTCGTGTAATTGGATTTTAGGATTATTTTGTTATTTTTCTAAACACCTCTCTAGCATTTCTCCTCACATTATAGAAAGAGCTCTGAACTGTTAGAATATGTATAAGTGCAATACTGCATTTAGAGTCCTCTGTGGTGAGGGGGTGTTGGATTTTATCTTTTCAGCTAATGTGATGGGAAGCCAGTCTAATCGCTCCTGTCCCTCCCCATCCCTTTGCAAAGCTCAGAACTTTTTCTTCTTTTGTTTTTATTGCTCTTGAGTTTACCTCTGAGTGTGCTAGAGGAGACTGAAAGCATCAGGCTGGGGCTGTAGACTCTTGGGTACTGAGATGTTTGCACAGCACAATGTGCATATAATATTGAGAGCTGGAAGAGACAAGAGCCTGTGGTCTGAGCCAGAGGCTTCAGAATATCAAGGATAATGAGTCTTTTGGGATATGGTTGCTTGGACAGCCATCAGTGTTATGTGAAGATAAGTGGATACAGATGTCTCTACATATACACACATGGATTCCTACAACTTGTGTGCAGACCACACTCTGTCAGATTCCTGGGTTCCGGCACTGCACAGTGGTCACAAGTTAGGAAAGCTTAGTGAATACACTCAGTGCCTACTCTTGTATTTTTTTACCATTTATTTATTATTGATTTGTTCACTAATTTATTTTTCAAAGATGGAGCTCAAAAGTAGTCATCAGTCCATGCTAGGTAGCTGCTCCATAGTCAAATTATGTGCCAGTTCTATGTGCTGCAAAGGATCACCATGGCTGGTAAGATGACTCATTAGGTATACATCTTCAGACAAGTCTGGAGTCCTGAGTTTGAGTCCCAGGATCCACATGGAGGAAGGAGAGAAACTGCAGCTGTAAGATATAATCTGAGCTCCACACACAGAGCCTACCAAAAAATCAATTAATAATGTTAATGTAAAACAAAGATCATAAATGCATGTCTGGCTATGTTCTGCTCTACTCTGCTAGACTGACGGGAGAGCTAAGGTTGTTAAGTAGCCCAGGATGACCTCGAACTTGCTATGTAGCTGAGGAGGGGCACTCACACAGCACTCTAACCATCTTCAGAAGACAATACAGCAAAATATGGGAAAACGAGTGTTCACAGATACTCTTGGAGAAAGCTCCCAGTGTTGTATAAAACATTTCTATATTTTTGAGTCCTTTCTATTTCAGCAATAAAACAAGCTGGGTGAAAAGGCATCCCAACCTGTGGATGCCTGACCTGGGGAGTGAGTCTCTGCATGAATCATTTCTACCATGAGTGACAGGGTGGGAAGCTAATTCCTCGACGACCTTTCCAAGCCTCCTGTATGGCTCTGACTCCTGGAAACAAACAGAAGTGTTTCTTTACATATGCAGTGTGAACATCAGGTGCCTTTAAGCAGTAAACAAGCATTCGTCTGTTATGGAGCGAACACTGGGGGAGTTTAATGTCACAAATACAGCAGGAAGCATCCTCACTGATTAGAGACAAACGCAGAAAGAAATGCCACCCAAACAGTGAGTGGCCCATACTGGAGATGTTCACACACACACACACACACCCTAGAGGATGTAAGATCTCTCATCCTTGATAATGCTGGGAGGATGGATAGGGACACACTCTGTGTGTGTGTGTGTGTGTGTGTATTTGCAGGAAGGGCACTGTGGGGTGTGCACCTTCTACATGCTCATGTAAATCAGGGCCATGAATTCTTATCTACGAATTTATTTTACTCCAGACTTGTTCTTTTTTTACTATACCCCAAGGATAGAAGTCAATTCACAGCCTCCCATTTCTGCTTTATACCCTGGATAAGGCAGCCCCTCCTAGGACTCCAGCATCTTCCTGCTACTCATCCTGTAGGACACTAAGAGTCAAAGGAAGGAGGGTGTGTGCCAAGGAATGCTACTGTCCAATCATGGCACAGCTGTGCACTCTTAAACTCCCAGTACCTGGGACTAAGACTTGCACAAGTTTGGGCTGCCAATGTCCTCTCATAGATGGTGCGCTGGCTTATTTTGTCAAACTGACACCAACTAGAGTCACCCAGGAAAGAGGCCACCACGGTTAAAGAACTGCCATCTTCAGTTCTGTATGGCATTTTCTTTTTTCTTTTCTTTTCTTTTTTCTTTTTTTGGTTTTTCGAGACAAGGTTTCTCTGTAGCTTTGGTGCCTGTCCCGGAACTAGCTCTTGCAGATCAGGCTGGCCTCGAACTCCCAGAGATCCGCCTGCCTCTGCCTCCCGAGTGCTGGGATTAAAGGCGTGCGCCACCACGACCCGGCTCAATGTGTGGCATTTTCTTGATTAATGATTGATGTGGGAGAGTCCAGTCCACTGTGGGCAGTGCCATCCCTGAGCTGGTGGTTCTGGGTGCTATAAGGAAGCAGACCGAGCAAGCCATGGGGAGCAAGCCAATAAGCAGAGTTACTCTATGGCCTCTGCTTCAGTGGCTGCCTCAGATTGCTGCTTGAGTTTCTGCACTCACTTCCCTCAGGGGTGGACTGTGCAATGGGAGTGTGAGTCAAATTAACCCTTTCCTCCTCAAGTTGGATTTTGTCAGTGTTTAGCCACAGCAGAGAAAAGCAAACTACAATAGATGGGAAGGGCTCACAAGGCTCCACCCCACTTTAAACATTTATAGGCGGCTAATAATTGCTGGAGGGAGAAGAGACATGCTGTTCAGACATGTAGTTACTGATTAGGTGCCCACATTCCTGTGACTATCCCCTCAGACATGACGTTGTGACTCTGGAAGAGACACGAATTCAGTGGATAGGGTCACCAAAAACAATGACATGGGAAGTAGGAAGGAGGAGTTGGAAAGAGGATGGAGATCCGTAGGTGTGAGGGGAACAAGAGAGCATGATGGAGGGCAAGTATGATCAAAATACATCATTTACATTATATAATACATACACATATGCACACACACACATGCTAATGAAAACTTCGTAAAAGAACAATAAAAAGAAAGAGCTCCCACTGCCCACAAGGTGTGTTGCAAATTCTTCTGTTTCGCCTACAAGTATTTTAGTAAGGAATGGTAAGATTTGTCTCACGTGCAAACCTAGCAAAGATTCCTTCCTCATGAGTACCATTTAGTAACACAGGTGTTTAAATTGAAGTCCCCTTAGAAAGTCATGTTCAGGTTCTCAGCCTTCCACCAGAGGACAAGCTCTCTGGATGTGGAGAAATGGCTCCGAGGCAAAGGACACTGGCTGCTTTTGTAGAAAGCCTGGATTCAATTCCCAGCATACACATGATAGCTCACAATCACCTGTTAATTCCAGTCCCCGGGGATATGATGCCCTCTTCTGGCCTCTTCAGGTACTGCATGCACATGGTGCACAGACACACAGACATATCCTCACACTCATTAGCAACAGAGAACACACACCTTTCCTGACTAGAACTGTAGAACCACTTTTGTTTGCAACTGAATAATGAATTTTGTTGGCAACTGAATGATGCTGATAGACATCAGGCTGTTTCCTTTTCCTGGCCATTGTGATCCAAGCATCAGTGAGCATGGATGATCACTATAACAGGCAGTAGAGTCTTTGGGAGTGTGAGAACTGGGTTATATGGTAGGCGTGTTTACAGCTTTTGGAGGGACAGAAACACTGTCATCTGGATATGGCATGGCTGTTACACTCACGGACTCACAGCAGCTGTGGTTAGCCACTGTATATCAAACCACTCAACGTTCCAGCACAAATGGGAGAGGGGCTCACAAAGCCCCCACACCTCATGAGGAACTTTGTCAGTAGTGGGTTTCTTGACGAAAGAGTTTTCTTCAGGAGCCTGGCCCCTGGTAGATTTCCCATGTGACATGGGGATGGCCCCACACCCATGCACATAAAGACTGGACACAGTGGGCCTTGAAAAGAAGACATGCAGTTGGATGGAGGATGTGGCCAGGGGTGCCTGAAGGCCTTGGAGAGGAACGGGGTGGTCACGATCAGAATATTTTGTGGACATGTATGAAATTCTCAAAGAATTTTTTTTTTCAGATGGACTGTGTGCTACTCAGTCTGTGAGTCTCAGGCGCATTACCCTGTAGACCTTCTCAGGGATTGGTGTCTACCCGTCTGTATGGTCCAGTGTGGATGGCATAAGCCACAGGTGAAAACAGAGCGCCAAGTGTGGCCAGGGGCTGTGACCACTGCTATCACAGCCAGCCAGTGGTTTCGGCTTTGGACAAGCTAACCCAGAGTCAGTCTTCTATGCGCAGAAGTGGGTGATTAGTGAAGGGAGGCATGGGAATCCTGGAAGCCTCGGTTTGTTGATTCTGATGTTATGATGCCTGCCGGGAGGCTGAGAGTAGGCACCTCCCACTTGGTATCTTCCAGCGTGCAGGACTACTTGCTTCCATCTGCATCTTGCAGAATTTTTCTGACCAGGTCTTACACATTCTTCCCCACCACATCCCACCCTTCTCCTCGGCCCCTTTCCCAGGAGGCACCCTCCCTAACTTACTATGCCATTCTCATCTAATTGTGCCCCCTGTGAGTTCATCAGCCCATGCAGGTAAAACAATCAGGGCTCAGACAAGTTCCATTTTAGCCAGATTCCATATTCTGCTGGTGGAACCCTGCGCACAAGCTCATCTCTGTCTTGTGCCACCACAGATCTCAGTGACGGGTGCATTACGATAGCATTAACACAGGGAGGAATTACACTGTGCAGAATGGCACACTTGCATAGTCTTAGGTTGCCTATAAAAACGTAGTTTTGTTGTTATTGGTTCTTGGAAAGCCTTGTCCAGTCCCTTTTGATCGTTTTCAGCTCCTTCCTCCAGCTCTGCTTAGATCCACCCCCACTTCCCTACTAACCCAGCTTGGTGTCCTCTTCTTCACTTTCAAACCCACTGAGTCCAACTTGTGCTACCCATAAACTCTTCAGTGTGTGGCCTTCCACTGGGGTGGCGTTGACCTATCAGGGGTCATGCACTTAAAGAAAACATAAAATCCCAACAGCTCCAATAGCTCCAAGATGAGACTTGATGTCCACCTCTTCTCTCAATGCTGAGAGTTCATGTGGCTTGAGTTCATGCAGGCCTTGAATTTTAAACATTGGCTCTTTTTATTTTAGAGGAAGGTCCTTACACTGTAGCCCAGGCTAGGTTGAACTTACTACTTATTCCCGGCTGGCCTTGAACTCATGATAATACTCCTGCCTCAGCCTCCCGAGTTCTGCATTGGCAAAAAAGCACTACCACATCCAACCCTATATCTCCTTTGATACATTTGACTACAGATGAATATTCTCCTTGAACATAGAGTTTAGTATTCAATCCTCATAAAAATAAGCCAGAGAGAGAGAGAGAGAGAGAGAGAGAGAGAGAGAGAGAGAGAGAGAGAGAGAGAGAATATGTTGTATTGTCTGCATCTTACTTTCCCGACTTCAAACACTCAGGGGCCGTGACAAACAGATGGTATTAATTTCACAGAACGCAGGTCTGATTTATAGGCATCATGATGGAATAACCCGACTGACCTCCAAGAGAGCATCCACCACTACCACTTTACAAAGGGAACTTGCAGTCTCTCTCCTCCAGCCCACAGAGCAATAACCACACACAAATGATTTATCATCTTTCTGTGAAACTACTCTTTTTTTTAATAAGCATCTTTAGTTAGATGCTGATGCTAACAATTACAGGAAAGAAAACAGAAGAAATTGGTTCTTTTTTTGTAGCCAGAAATAGAAGTTAGTACTAAATGAAATGAATTTGAAGAATTTCTTAAGAGAGAGTAATAATCCAAATTTAAGTATTTAACTATTAAAAATTGGTTATTTTATGTACATGGGTATTTTAACTGCATGTATTTCTGTGCACCACATACATGATATGCATGGAAGTCAGATGAGGGCATTTGATTCCCCTGGAACTGGAGTTATAGATGGTTGTGAGTCACCATGTGGGTGCTGAGCATTGAACTAGGGTCTTTTGAAAGAACAACCAGTGCTTTTAACTGCTGAGTCATTTCTCTGGCCTCATTATTTTATTTAACAAAGGATACATATTCATTATATTTCTATATGCATCTTTTTTAGGTTTTTATTAACTTTTGACAATTGCTTTCTTTTTAAATTAATGTACATTAATATTTTAATATAATTGCCACAAGTCATTATAGATTTCAATAAAATGGACTGTGCTGTAGTTTTCAGTTGCCAAATAAAAATTAATACTATTTTAAAAGTTTTTGGAAATACTTTTCAATCAATGTATATGTGTGTGTGAGCATGCATGCACATGAGTGCAGTGCCCATGGACACCAGAAGGGGGCATCAGATCCCCCGGAGCAGGAATTACAGGAGGTTGTGAGGTACCATGTGGGTGGTGGGAACCAAACTCTGGTTCTCTGCAAGAACAACAGGAGTATTTAAGCACTGAGTCATCTCCAACCCTTGAAATATTAAAATTGAGATTTTTGTATATGATTTGAGTTTCCTGCTGGGGGTAGAACATGGGGTCTTGAGCACAAGGGAGAAGTGTTCTGCCACTGAGTTATACTCCCAGTCACGCAGCTAAAATTCAATTAAAATATTTTACTAAGCAATTTCAGGTAAATGCTTTAGATATTAAATAATACTTAGGGGATGGAATAATATGAAAACTAGCAGTCTCTCTCCACAATTAATTCTGTTTCCTGACATTGGTCACAGTTACTTTCTTTCGCAGCCTTTTGGCTTTTTTATAATATTTTCCCTATGCTTGGAATAATATAAATAGTCCTTTCAAAACTCCCTTTACCAATTTTTTTTTTTTTTTGCCAATTATTTATCTCTGGCCCTCTTCTCATAGAGCTATTGATCCGTAACATCTAATGTGGTAGGATCGGCTGCAGCTGTCTGAAGAGAAAAACATATTTCTCTAGCTTTTATGTATTTTATGCCTTTGTAACATGGTTTTATTCAAGACCCGCATTTGTTTGTGCCACACATTTGTGTGATGTTTTCTTTCTGAAACTCTGAGTCACAACTGACTACATTTTCCTTAATAAATAAAGGAATAAAGGGATTTAGTTTATATCCACTACTGTTTACATTTGTCATGCATTTTCTCTTATAGATACACTTAGTTAGATCTTGGGAGTCACTTGTTTTCCAGAAATACATTTTCACTTTTTAGACACTAATCTTCATGTATGTGCTTGCGTGAGCATCTGAGTGCATGTGAGTGGCAGACCTGTGGAGGCCAGAAGTAGGTGTCAGATACCCTGGAGCAGGAATTACAGGTGGCTGTGACCCCTCCACATGGGTACTGGGAACTGATCTTTTCTTCTTCAGGAGTAGAAAACACTCTTTACCACTGAGCGGTTTCTCCAGCCACAATATTAGGAATTCTTATTAATGGTGGCTATTCTTGGTTAACTATAACTGAAATTAACTAAAATCTCTAAAATGGAGGGACATGCCTGTAGGAACTTTTGCTTGATTTGAAGTGGCTTCTACTTCTGATCTGGACCTTTAATGTGAACAGACTCACCTCCTATCTAGGTCACATCTCCTGCTGGAAGCCTCTATAAGGACATGGAAGAAGGAAGCTTTTGCTCTTTGCCTCCTTGCTCTTGCCTCTCCAGCAGGTCCAATACTTCAGCTGACATTTGAGTCTTCGTCTTTAGGGTTCCAGTGTTACTGAAGACCAGAAAACTAAACAACTACTAGATTCTTGGGCCTCCTCCTCATAGACAGCCATTGTTGGGCCTCTTCCTCATAGACAGCCATTGTTGGGCCTCCTCCTCATAGACAGCCGACAGCCATTGTTGGGTTTCCTACTCAAGACAGCCATTGTTGGGCCTCCTATTAATAGACAGCCATTGTTGAAGTAGCTGGACCATAGCCTGTAAGTTATTCTAATAAATTGTGTGTGTGTGTGTGTGTGTGTGTGAAGAGCAATTGAGAGAGGGATTCAGTCTATAAGTTCTGTTACTCTAGAGAACCTTGACTAATACATTATTCAAGGGCAGAGTGGGTCTTTCCCATTTAATAATTTAGTGGTGTTACATTTAAGAGCGTTTAGTAATTTGCTATAATAAAGGTTTATAATTAAATCATTTTTTCTTTTTGATATCTAAAAGTAGTACAATGTTTTATATTCACCAAAGAGCTTTGAATTTTATGGTGATGTTTATAAAATCATTATTGTGTTAATCTTTCATTCTTCTCTTTTAATACCGGTTCCTGGATTTCTCAGGGTACACAGTTACATCTTCTGAAGACCATGCTCCCAGCGGTCTAACTGTTGCTACATCACTGTGCAGTGTAAGGCAGCTGTGGGCAGCTGGACTCCTCTGTTTCCTTCACGACTCTGACAGGCTCTTTTCTTTTAGCCCACCAGTTCTTTTCTCATTAGCTTCCAGCCAGATTGACATTTCTGAGTCAAGGGTTGCTCTGGGGTTCTGGGGGGTGACTGCACCTGCTCCATCCCAGATTTACCTGCGTGGCTCTCTTCTCATCAGCCACAGACCTCTCAGCCTTTTCCAGCACTCCTTCCCCCATCAGTTTACTACCTTTTTTATCCCTTTCCGGATATGATGTGTCCACATTGCAGAGTGGGTTGTGAGCACATGTGTTCAACCTTTCCCCTTAACCTCAGAATTACCAGATGTTAACTTCAATCAAATACAGTCTCGTGGACACTCAACAATTTTTTTTTGCTGTTGTTGTTAAAAATCAGTCTATTAGAGATAGAACAATGAGTCAAGATGTCAGAAGACTTCCTCTCATAGAGATCCCAAAGGAACAAAGACAAAGTCTGTGTCGTTAAAAATTACCCTTAACTCTCATTGATAGTTTAGAGTCCAACTCCCCAAGTTTCTTGGGCTCTAGGCAACACACTCAGATACAATGAATAGACTTGTTTATTCAGGAACTTTCTGGGAAGGACATGGTTACTTGTTTATCCAAAATCCATTCTTCTTTCCTTCTTATGAAAAGACTTTGGTAGTTTGTGATTATTTGTTTTTGTTTTTGGGTGGTGGCAAGGAATCAGAGGGTGGAGAATGACAACTCCATACCTGTGCCTAAACGTGGCCAGTCCATGACTCTGTTTCAAGTTTTGAAATGCAGAAGTTTGGGGTGGAGAGATAACTCAGTGGTTGAGAGCACCTGCTGCTCTTACAGAAGATCTGGGTTAGGCTTGCAGCACCCTCATGGTGACTCACAACCATCTGTAACTCCAGTTTCATGGGATTTGAAAGCCTCTTCTGGGCTCTACAGATACAAGGCACATATATGGTACACAGACCTATATGCAAACTCATACACATAAAATATACATACATACATACATACATACATACATACATACATACATACATAGTTTAGTGGAATTTGCCATGGCCTCTGGAGACATTTTGTGCTCCTGTTAATTGGGCACCTCTTCCTTCCCACTCTTTCTAGAGAAGAGGGAACAACTATCTTCATACTCTGGGAAGGAATTTTGCATGTTTATGATGGAAGACTAGAACAACACAGCCAGTTTCGGAAACTGGTGGTAGATGCAGGCTGGTGCAGTCATGAGAACACAGTCTAAAAGAGCATAAACTGTCATCCTCCAGGTTCTACCACGGAGAACCAAATAATATCAAATGTAAACACTCCTTACCTCTCATTTGATACTAAGTAGTTGAAGACTGAAATTTTCTACGAGATTCTTCAAATCCATTAGTTTGAGACCGAAAATTCCTATAGAACCTAGGGTATTCCATTCCCCATCCCGTGGGCACGCAATTAGTTTGAGAATTTGGGGCAATTTCTGGCCCTGCAGTGATACAGGTTGATGCTAGAGATGATTAAATCTGTCCTCCTTTCTAGTAGTCACAATTCTTGGGGACAACTGTCTTGAGGTGGTGATTCATTCCTCAAGGTTGTGAGTCTTGCAAATATTTATCGCCTGCCAAGTACGTGACTAAGTGCAAAGTGGGGAAGAAATATTGACCTTGGGAAGCTTACCCACTCTAGGAAGCTGACATTGAAACAATATGGAAAAATCTATCATCCAAGGTTTGGGCGGTGCATTGTTGAGACACAGAGAAAGGAATAATTACTGCGTGCATAGAAAGCAGCCTGAGTTATCATAACTAACATCTCAGCTGGCCATGAATTCACAATGTCACCCACTCCACAGTTATTCACACAAGAGCATCTAAATGAAATCAAAATACTTGATAGCACCCTTGAGCTGGAATGCAACCCACACACACCTATACAGACACATATACAGCCCACTGCTACGCTTTATTATGAAGACAGAAGAGGTCTGGGGGAGGACCTTGCTTGGTGGGATGACTCACTGGGAGTCATCCCACCGAGTCATCCCTCACTGTGAAGACCCTCTGAACTTTTAGTAATAAGGCAGGATGCCAGGGTACTTTACCTAATATCATATACCTTTCTTTTATTCATGTGTATTACATAGGCTTTGTGGTTATGGCCCTCATTATGCAGCTATCTTCGTGAAGGAAGAAATGGCTCCTGGCTCATTATAATTTCAGAGTACCTAGCACATTGTAAGTTATCAGTTGCTATGTATTACATGAACGGTAGATCCATGAAGACACCACGAGGCTGCGATGATCATTGTTAACTTTACTGCGGCCACTCCCTGAACAGCAATGAAGGTCTGATTCCCCACAGTAGAAACTGTGTCTTCTGGTTGACAAAAATGACATAGATTTAAAGCATGAAGTGTGTTTTCATATGTTCAAGGACAGGTTTTTGTAACAAAGAAGCTGGTTGCATCCTTCGTGTGTGTGTGTGTGTGTGTGTGTGTGTGCGCGCGCGCGCATGTAACAAGAATACCAGCAATGTCTTCTTTCAGAAGTCTTCAAGAAGAGAGTGGGATTTGCTAAATATAGTGACCACAATGGACACACTAGGCCTAGAACTGATTCCGTTTGTGACTGCCATTTTAAACCATCCTGGTTCCCTACCCTAGCTCCTTGGCAATAAACACTCTACTCTCTTTTTCAAGACATCAGTATTTTCAGGTCCAGAGTCTGTTTAGAACGTTGCACTACCTTTGGGATCTGGCTTCTTTCACTTAACATAATGTCCCTCTGCTTCATCTGTGGTACTGCAGGAGACAGGCCTTCCCTGTTTCTTAAAGATGAAAAGTCTTTCATCTCATAAGTCACTTTTTAATATCCATTCATGAATGTGCTCATGGGTCGTTCCTTTGTCTTGGAACTGTAAACAATACACAGACCCTGAGTGTCTGTTCTTTGTGTGTTCTATCTGTGGGGACAGTGGAACCATGAGGTAGTTCTACTTTTTTTCAGTCTCACCAACAGAGTAATTTATCCATTTCTACAAACTTTCCAAGAATTAACTCCCACCATACTCCAAGGGCGGTAAACCGACTCTTCCTATGCAGCCAGCATGAACCACGAAGCTTAAGAAATGAGATGGGAACCAGGTTCGCCTGCGAGAGAGGGAATATCAGCAACACCATGGGACCCCTGCAGGAGACTTTTCTCTCATGTTCACGTGCAGGGGCAGCTATTTGTCACCAGGAAGGGAACAAGTAGGAGCATGAGGGTGAGGGGAGAGACAATGTGCAGGGTAAGGATCGACACTGGAAGACAGAGACAAAGACAGATCGCCTATGGCTCACGACCCAGGCCTTCCTGAGGTCTGGAAGCCACTTGACATTTTTGTCAGCACACGCTAATGCAATGTTTTCCGCTGAATTCACCTTCCACTGTTATTTTCTGCTTTTCACAGCAGAGACAGCCTGAGAGACACTGCCCTTTGAGTTAAGTTCCTTCTGTATCTACGGTGAAATTCTACCCTGGGGAAGCAGCTGTCTATTTGATAGGTGTAAAATACCAAGTCCGTGGCCTTCTGGTCTTAGAAGTGGGAGTTTGGGTTTTAAGATCTGTTGTGTTCCTGTTTCAGCTGATTCTCAAGGTGAGCTGAGTTATGTGTATCAGGGTGGGGTGGAATCATTGGGAGATAATTTATTTCAGGAGAGGCTTCATTTTTGTCCTAATTGACTATATCGTACCATCTGACCAAAATGACCCCAAGAAATTAAAATTGCCATATATGTATATAAGTATATATGCATATATAAAACAATTTTATATATACATATGTATATATGTGTATGTATACATAAACTTAGGAAGTATTGGGAAAATTAGTTTCAACTTGAAAACCACTCAGTAACAATGTTCCGGCGTCTGTGCCAAGGAGAGCTGTGAATCCAGATCAACCCAGAGAAAAGTGCAGCAGGGTCAGATGCTTTTCTTAAATAAATAAAGATGTATTATATATATATATATATGGATTTTTCCTATATGACTGCCTGTTATCTGTCTATCTTTATGTCTGTGTACCACTGCATGCAGTACCCATAAAGATGAGAAGAAGGTATCGGATCCCACTGAGAGACCAAACACCGCCACCACCCAGAAAAACATCGAGAGAGAAGTTCCCAGAAGACACCTCACCTTCTGCCTCCTCAGAACCGGCTAAAACTATTCGAGGGTGCTGTGCCCTCCCACATCACCTTTGATATCAACAGAGGAGCCACCTGGAAAGATCTCCCAGAAAAGTACCTGTAAGTCCACATTTGTCAAACACAGATGTTTCTGCCCCGTGGTCCTCCGCCAGTTCACCCCTCCGCTCCCAATTATCTAGCACCCAGAATAATCCATGTATCTACACAAAGATGAAGAATCAGCACTGGGCTGTACGAAGTGGTTTTATACAGCTCTCATCGAGACTATGTTTCTCCTCTTATTGTGAAAATTAACTATATTATCTCAGTGAACTTGATGTCAGCGACAGCCCCGCTCTGGGAGATACGTGACACTGTCTACAGACAGGGATGTGTGTGATGAAACGAAGTTGTCTGTGGCTCTCAGGACTCCAGGATAACCCAGCTGCACGTCCCGGACTCCAGGATAACCCAGCTGCACGTCCCGGACGCCAGGATAACCCAGCTGCACGTCCCAGACTCCAGGATAACCCAGCTGCACGTCCCGGACTCCAGGATAACCCAGCTGCACGTCCCGGATGCCAGAACAACCCAGCTGCACGTCCTGGACTCCAGGATAACCCAGCTGCACATCCCGGACTCCAGGGTGATACTGGAGTTTCCACAGTCTCCCCAACAACACCACAGCAGTGCCAAGGCTTTGAAACCTGGACCTCTGTTTGTTTGGCTTTGGCATCAACCCATACTTTCTATTGCTGAACTCCAACTGGTTCTCCTTAATTTCTTCCCTTCTGTCAATTTCATACAAAATAGAGTCATCTGAGGAAGAACCACAATGAGAAAGTGCCTCCATCGGATTGGCCTCTAGGGCATTTTCTTGATGGATACCTGATGTGGGAGGGCTCAGTTCATTTGGGAAGTGTCACCCCTGAGCAGGTGACCTGGGTGCTGTAATAAATCAGGATGAGTACATCATGAGCCGTCAGCCAGTAAGCAGCATCCTCCATGGCCTCTGCTTCAGTTCTTGCCTCCAGGTTCCTGCCCTGCATTCCTATCTCGATGTCCCTTCCTGCGGGGTTGTAGCCAGGACATGTGCACCAAATAAACCCTTTCCTCCCAAGCTGGTTTTGTGTTTATGGCAGCAGCAGAAAGCAAACCATGGCTGGAACATTCAAAGATAACCCAGGTCCACCACCTTTCTGATACACTATTGCACTGGACTTGCCAGCTTCTTACACATGATGTTTGTATTGGCCAGCAGCACTGACTTAGCAAGTACTGTCATTGAATTTAGAGCTACGGTCAAGTGTAGAAAGTTTTCATTTTTAAATTACCATTTTTATATGCATCTGCGTTTCACAAACACAATTATGTGGTCCAGACAATAAAGAGACAACAGATTTCCACGGCCCTCCCCAATCAGTTTGCCTGATCCTTCATGACCAAATATTACCCATCTTCTATGTTAAACCATACTTTACTTATAAAATTAATTTGTGCCAACTTCAGTGAACCAAACTACACAGTCAAGTTAAAAAATTTTCCCATACCTATTTGGTGATGAGAAAATTCCCTAAGTGGGAATCTAGAAAACAATATCTGTACAATTATAATTTCATTTGTTGGTGGAAATTGTCATAAGCTTAACCAAAGATTTTTGTCTTGAGATGGGCGGTTCTTTGAAAGGGTGGGAAGAGAGTCCTGAAGAAGAGGGAGAGAAGAGACAGGTGACTCCACAGAGCAAAGACTCAGGGGCGGTTGGAGACAGGCACGTCTCAGAAGAGGAGGTGCTGGATGGGGATAAATGCCTGAGAGATGCTCAGTAGATGCCAACCAATGTAAGAGGCAACCATAAGGCAGCACGCACATCATGTGGTTCATGAATGCCTGAAACTTCAGCCCCAAGTGATATGACGCCCTCTCTGGCCTTTGCAGGTAACTGCACATCTATGGGCACATACACACACACAGAGGCACACAAGGGTATGTGCATATATGAAAAAAATAAATTTATAAAAGAAACAGACTTTTTCTTTGTAGTATGAGACTCGTTTGGCTATCTCTCCACATAAATAAAAATCAATCACACATACAAAATAGCATTGAGGATTATTTTAAGCTTATAAAGATAATAGGAAGAAACAGCCTCCCAACAGGTGAATGGTTGAATGAATTATGGCAAAGCCTACACTGAAGACTTCCATTTAGAGTTTCTTTTTTTTAGACAGAATCCAGCCCATGTGCACACATCTGGAGGGATACACACATAAGAATTTTTAAGCAACAAAGATGAGTCAATCTCAATTTACTAAAATAAAGAATGCTCGTGCTCATTTAGACAGATGTGGGTGACATCTTCAGCCTGAAATGCATCATTTGATAATTTCCTTCTTTTGTTTTTCATTTTCTGTACATCGACATAAGCAGTGTTCTCAAAACTAGAATTAAAACCAGAGCCAAAGTGGGCTGCCATATAATAAGTGGCTGCCACAAGACCATCCCTCGATGGTGGACAATATCTGTACCCACTGTGCCTTATCTTGTCTGCCTGGGATTCTCATTTGGGTACCTGGTCCTCGAACATGTGGTCAGCAAGCGGGTGTCATTTCAAAAGTCAAAGATGGCCAACTGCAGTGGCTGCCTGAAGCCATGCCAAGGCTAGATGGAAAGAGACACTATCGTTGATTGCCGGTGTCTTCCACAGGTTTTAGATGCTACTTTACATGTGTTCTGGGAGTGAAAGCCGAGCATCGTGGCCGCCAGTGAGGAGTTAGGGCACAGTAACATGGTCAGACACTGACAGAACGTAAACGCCAGTCTCTGCCTTCACTCAGCATCACAGCCTGGGATAAGGACTCCAAATGCCTACTGCATCCTCATTTTATACATATAGATACTTTCTGGGGTTAGAGAGACATGGCTCAGTACATATGGTGTCTGCTGCACATACATGAGGACCTGAGTTCAGATTCCTGGAACCCACATAAAAAGCTGTGTGACAAGGTGTCTACTACCTAATTGTTAGGAGGGAGAGATGGCGTAGATCCCTGCGGCTCACTAGCCAGCCAGTATAGCCTCCATGGTGAACTCAGGGCAGAGAGAGACCGTGACCCAAAACACTGAGGTGGGAGGCAACTGAGCTAGACACCTGCTATCCACTTCTGGCTTCCACACACAAGTGCACACAGCAAATGTGTACCCACATACATATACACAGCCTGTACTAACTACTACATACACACGCATATGTAAGTCTATGCACATTTAATGAGAGCCATTAAGGATATAGGAATCAATCCGTTAAAAACAAACAGACTATGAGCTCCAAATTCCCTGCATCTCAATGACCTGCTGGGGACAGATACCCCGGGTGACTTTGGCTGAGAAGATAGCTAACATTTTCAGGGCTTTGCACAAAGTCATTCTGACCATTTGTTACAGTTTCCACAAAGACCTGTTCACCATTTTCATGAATATGTATGTGTGCTAATGGAGGCTGGGTATTATGAATGAAATAGAATTGTCCAACATCATAACACTCAATCAATAGCCGCCACCCTAAGGAGATGCAGAAGCATCTGTGTGCGTGGATGGCTCATTCTCCGAAAAGCTATTGGAAAATGGTATTGGTTGTAATTGAGGGAGATCATGACAAAAATCCCCTCAGCAAGAAATACCCCTTAACCATGACATTCTCCTTTGACTCATGAGGCAAACTGCTTTCCATTTCTCACTATGGAAAGGCACTTTCTGCTTATTATGCCACGAGTCTTTACCCTCTGAGGTCTATTTTTTGAGGGATTAGTCTCATAATACAAGGGAAACAGAAACGTCTTATTCTTATTTTTTTAAGATTTATTATTTTGAAAATTGTTACATACTTACGTGTGTATGTACGTATGTATACCTCATGTGTGAAATGCCCACACTTCACAAAGCCAAAAGATAGTATTGGATCTCTTGGAACGAGAGTTATAGATGGTCGTAAGCCACCATGTGGGTGTTGGGAACCAAAACTGGTCCTCAGGAAAAGCAGCCAGTGCTCTTCACAGCTATCTCTAGCCTGTGTTTCAGGTTTTAAAAACTTCCTACCACAACATATTCTGACCATGATTTAACTCAACCATGCCCTGTGTGTGCTAAAATGATTTTAAGCAAATTGATCAAACTGTGAACAGAGATGACCTTGAGGGACAGCCAGGCCCTGCACACATCCAGGACTCCCAATGACTGCTTTCTGTCCCTAAGCACCTTCCCATGTTGGATGGCCATGTACCTAGGACAGTGTGGTGTGTGGTTTCTTATGTCTCCTTCTTTTCACACTGGGTCACAGTTTAGATATGCATCTACAGTATATTATACTGAAACTTGTCACTTGTGTAAGCTTGTTGGGAGCAGAGGTTGGGAGCAGGAGGCCTTCCTTTGTCTCCTTCACACCCCTCTGACATGGTTAGATTTATCCCCTGGATCTGTAGAGGAGAGAGGGAAAGGCAAGGAGCAGCTAAGGGTATTGAAAATATTGCACCCAGGCATGACTCCAACAAGGCCAACCCCTCTCTGGTGGAGAACCTCAAACCTAGAAGTGTTCCACAGCAAACACTGGAGTGGATGGATTATCAATGTTTCTTTTAAGTGGCAGAAGATAGGAAAACAGGGTGGGATGTAGTCTTGGGAAGAAGTGAAGTGATTATGAACAAAATATATTGCATGAACTTCTCAAAGAATTAATAAAAATATTTATCATTTGCAATAAAATAAAAAATATTTGTAATAAAAGTATTGCAATTAACAATGTAGGAAGTGGGGAAGAGAAACCAGATGCTCATCCACAGAGAGAAAACTCAATGAGGAACTGTATCTGACTGCCCCAACTTCCCTATTCACTCTCTGTTGGATGGTGTGAGCCCCAGATTTGATGACGTTTTTATATCTGTCTTGGTTAAGGTGAACAGACACCGTGACCATGGCAATGCTTATAAAGGAAAACATTTAACTGAGGGCTGGTCTACAGTCTCAGACCACTTATCCTAACTTACATGCTCTTCTTGCCTGCTCTCTGCCTTGAACCCATGAAGGCACCACGATCTTGAACCTCTGAAATGTCTTTTATAGCTTTTATAAGTCTTTTATAGCTAAGACCCTTTGTCTTCCCAGCATCATCCACTTCAGGTGTCTTGTAGCGGTAATGCTGCAGCATTGGCTGATATATCAGTAAGCAAACACATTGTTGCTGCTGCATGTAATTAGCTGTATGGATTGGATTTTAGGGAAAGAGCAAAGCTAAGGGAATACCTAAAGATAGGAAGCAGGATAAAGAGAGGAGCTGAAGCATCATGAAAAAGAAATCAACAATGTTCCACTGTTACTTCTCTTTCTCATGATATGGAGCCCAGGATTAAGGAAGCGTCTGTACAGCAGGGCCCTGTGTGAGGTCCTGGCTATATAGATGTAGTATGTACTCCATCTTTTGTTGGAAAGGGTAAAACTAAACTGTGTTTTTTCGAGAAAAATCTAGTATGCTTAGGAAAAGGTAAATCTTGTAAATTTCTCTGGGGAGGGAAATTAAAATAATGGGTTTAGACTTTGATCTTACTAAAAGGGACAGATTGTCTTTAATTGCTGCAGTACCAGAGTTTTCAGGTATAAAGTTCCACTGAGAGGCCCCAAAGTTCTGTCTCTATATCATCGCTTCTCTAGTTACACTGTTTCAGTCCTCGGCAGGATTAACAGAGATGTCTCAATAGGACACTTACACCTCCATAAAAAAAAAAACCCTGTACACAATACCCCATGATTTCACCCTCCCCACAAAAACACAAAAATCCGCCCAGACAAAAGCAAGAACAAAACAAACCAACAAAATGAGATGGGAGGGGCGATGTGCGTGATGTAATCAGAAAAAAAGAAGCACTCTGTGAATTATTTACAAAGTGATTCTTTCGAGTTGATTGTTTTTAAATCATTGTCTAAATTGGATAATTCAGTATCCAGGTGAGGCTCTTCAAATACCTTGGGAAGCAATGAAATCTTCATGACTAGGACATTGAAAAACACAGAAACAAAGGCTTGACAGGAATGAGAAAGCAAACAAGTTCCCAAGCATGTTTCTCTGCTTTGCAGTGTTGTGCCTGACAGGACATGGACTCAGAAATGTTGGGGGGAGTCGTTGGAGGGGATGGAGAGGGCTCATTGGCTAAGAGGGCTTGTTGCTCTTGCAACAGCACGGAAGTCAGTTCCCAGTACCCATATCAGGCAACCCATAACCATCTATAACTCCAGCTCCTGGAGACCTGATGCTGTCTTCTGGCCTCTGTGGGCATTACACATGCGCACAAACACACATAATTTAAACAGATAAACCTGAAAATAAATCTTAACTAACTTCTAGATAAACTTTGCTGAAGACGCCAACCAGATTTCAGCTGGAGCTAACAAAAATATACAGAGACATCAGAAAGTCATTTTCCTGTGGCTGATTTACAGAATCCACCTTAGTGCATCTTGGAAGTACTGCTTCACTGTGGCTCTGCGTATCCACACCAATGTGAAGTAGCAAGAACCTGTGACACTTATCAATTCAGACAAATCTTCATGGTTTAAACCTTAAAGGGCTAGCAGATCCTAACTCCCATCTGGTCATGAGATCATGTGACCAACAGATCCCCAGTCCTATGGGAAATCTATAAGAAGATATGATTGACAGGCCCTTAGTCTCAGGTCTGCAAGTGTAGTTGGTGAGATGTGTGCCAGCTGAGAGGAATGTTCCTATGCACACAGCTGTGGTCCAGAGAGCAGATGATGAAAAAGCTCAGAAGACTTATGAAGATGTGTAATCTTCAGACACACCCATCAACATATGAATTCTACTCAGGCTTGGTGCAGGGAACCCCCTCAAACTAAATACCAGTAAACCTAAGTTGTCATTTCTCAGAAAATATACAGAATGGCCAATAGGTATGTGAAGAGGTACTCAAAATCACCAAAGCTCAGAGACTGTATAAAAACTCATCGGGAGACATCACCTCATTGTAGTGGGAATGGCTGTCATCAAAGAGCAAAGCTGGCAACTGTTGGTAAGGATGCAGGAAAAGGGAATCCCACACTGTGTTGGGGGAGCATAGGTTAGTAAAGCCAGCATGAAGAACAGTACAGAAGTTCCTCAGAAATGTAAAGTATAAACTCACAGCAGACCAGCAAACTCTGCAGGAGACCTGTATAAGCTCAAACCAGACCAAATCTCGGCATGGAGATGGGGAGATGAACAGGAAGTCCTCTGCTAGCCGAGTAGCTATTTATAACCGACAGCTGATAAAGAAGGGACGGTCAGTTTTCTTTAAGGGTGTGGTCCCTGGTAGACTGGCCACATGCTCTGGTGATGGCCCCACACCCAAGAATATATGGGCAGCACAAACTGGACTTAATGAGTTTAGAAGAAAAAAAAGGACATAAAGTTGGGGTGGAAATGGAAGGAGTTAGAGTGGGTAGGATCAAAATTTATTATATGAAAATCTCAAAAAATTAATAAAAATATTAAAGAAGACAAAGCAAGAGCAAAAATTTGAGCTGTCTATGATGAACAGCCCTAATGCTGGGTCTATAACCAAGTGGAGTAAAATTTTTCTGTTGAAACCATACCCACTCTCTGTATTCACCGCAGTAACATTCATGAGCAATGACCAAGATGCAGAATCAACCACTTTGTAGTGGGAAGCTGCAGGCTGTGTTCCTGCTGCCCCAGCTCCTGGCTAGCTTATGCCCCAAAATAACACACAAACTGTATTCATTTAAACACTGCTTGGCCCATTTCTATTCATGTGTGTAGCATCCGAAGGTGCGCTTATCGGGAAGATTCTAGCCTATGTCCATCCTGGGTTGGAGCTTCATTGCATCTGCCCCAGAGAGCAGAGCTATCGAGTCTGAACTCACTTCCTCTTCCTCCCAGCATTCTGTTCTGTTTACTCCACTCACCTATGCTCTAACCTATGAGGGCCAAGCAGTGTCTTTATTTTTTAACCAATGACCTTCCTCCATCATTTCCTCTTTTTCTGTTTAAACAAAAAAAAAAGGGAAAGGAAAGGCATTCACTTTAACATAGCAAAATTACATATAACAAAACAGTTATCAAGTAAAAATTACAATATTTACATCTATTTTATCTTTATCATAACTAAGGAAAACTATAACTATTCTTCAGCTCCATCAAAGACTCCAGAAAGATACACTATTACCTAAGCAAACAAGAAATAAGCAACTTTCAAACTCTAGAAATGACAGAGACATCTTGCTGCCTTGACAGTCACCCAAAGGTTCTCTGTACCATTGGGGCATCCATCTTCGGCCTACAGGCCCATAGTTTCCAGCAGACATTTCCATGAAGCAGGAAATTTCAAAGGCAATCAGTCACTATCTGCTGTGTCCTGCAGAATGTCTCGCAGACTCTTTCATGAATCAGGAACCCCGAAAGATCATCTCACCTTTAGGCAAGTTCAGCAGTCCTCTCTCTGCAGGTTCTTTGTGTCCAGTTTATGCAACAGTCCAGGCAAGAGCAGTTTCTTGCCCAAATGGCTATCAAACTCCATAAAGATCCTCTTTGATGCCCATCTTCTTCTTGAAGTAGATTGGTGCTGCCAGGAGCATAGTGTCTCATTGTCATGAAAAGTCCTAAGTTATTAAAACATTAAATAGTATATTCCGTAGTCTTTGAAAGATATGAAGAATGTCTATCTAAAATATATCTATGTACACCTAGAAAATCTAACATGACTACAAACTTGACTATTATAGATAACTAATCATTAACAATTTATATACATAACATTTTTACATGAGCTACACAATCACAATACCTTAATCAATATCAGAAATACATATACATATAACAAAATTGACCTTAAATTTAAATCACTAAAGCAAAATCCATATCAATACAAATTATTCATACCTATATCATATCCCCCTTTAAATGTAAAAGAACATTTATAAGCAATATTTGGGAATATAGACGTAGTTATTTCTCTCCAAACTGCTTCCTGCTGAATGGGGGCACTGTTATTCAGGTCTTTTATGGGATAACCTGTCTTCTAGGTTCATCTCAGTCGGCAGTTGAGCAAAGTAATTTTTTGAGGGTGTTCACAGCAACCTTTCAGGAGGGCGTGGTCTATCATACCATATTGGGATAAAAGCAATCCACAGTGTCTCATCCTCTGTGAAAACAAAAGAAGAAACTCTTTTCCAAAGTATCATATCCTTAGATCCAAATTCTGAAGTCAAGGTATTTTCAAAATATCTGTCTTGGATTAGTTCAGCAGCATTTATAAACAAATAATCTTTTAGCAGCTTTTGCTCTTTCCTCAGCATTCAAACAATTCAAAGAGAGCATAATAGCATACAGTATCAAGATTCTCTGTGTATTTTCCATCTTTGTGCGGCTTTATTTTAACCTTTATTTTGTTTATTTTTACTTTTATTTTTTGCTTTTTGAGACAGGTTCTCTGTATCTTTGACCTAGAATAACTCTGTAGACCAGGCTGTCCTTGACCTCTCAGAGATCCACCTGTCTCTGCCTCCCAGGCATTGGGATTAAAGGTGTATGCTACCACATCTTGAACTCACAGAGATCTGTTTGTCTCTGCCTTTTAGGCACTGGGATTAAAGGCGTGTGCTACCACACCTTGAAGTCACAGAGGTCAATCTCCCTCTGCCTCCCAAGTGTTGGGATTAAAGGTGTGTACTACCACACCCAACTACTCTCTTTCTTCCTTATTTTTTTTTTACTTTAAGAACTTTAACTTTTAACCTGCATATATTTTTAACACACTGTAAACCATTTAGAAATTTTCTTTGTCTTTGAATCTCTCTTTACTGTATCTCTCTCTCTTTTTCTGACCACATGAGCCTTTAAATTACTGAGCAATATGGGTAGGAGTAAAGCCGTGGCTTTGCCGGCTAGATCCAGCCAATTCCTTAGCTTTCCAGCCTTATGGCGGAGGTACTGGCTGTAGCCATGTTTATTGCCACAAGTCTAAGTCTATGGCGTTTCAAGGTCCCTGCCAGCAAGCAAGCTGCAACAGAAAACACTCAAGTCCTCTCTCTGTAGTCGGCCCTCCTGCCTCAAACAGTCAGAGTTTGCCCTGGCAGGGCGGCCTAGAAAGCTGGCATTTTTAAATGGTGCAGCTTTTTTCCTGCTACGGCTGAAAACCGAAAAGCTTGCAGTCAGCTTTTATTAATACCATTTAAGTGTTTCGTGGCAGGACCTCTTAATGAGCTGCAGGGTTTTGCAGCTAAAGCTGAGTCAGGAAGCCTCTCTTAGATGAGAGTGCTTGCTTGCCTCTAACAAGCAGAGCAGACCCAAGAAATTGCTGCTACTAAGAAAACATGCTTTACTCTATTCTTTCCCAAGCTTTCTCAGACTTTCTGTGGATGCAGTTGTCCACACGTTGGGGGCCATTCTGTAGTGAGAGCTGCGGACTGGCATTCCTGCTGCCCTAGCTCCTGGTCGCCTGGCTAGCTTATGCCCCAAAATAACAACACACAAACTGTATTCATTTAAACACTGCTTGGCCGATTTCTATTCATGTGTGTAGCACCCCAAGATGCGCTTACCAAGAAGATTCTAGCCTACGTCAATCCTGGGTCGGAGCTTCATCACATCTGCCCCAGAGAGCAGAGCTATCGAGTCTGAGCTCACTTCCTCTTCCTCCCGGCATTCTGTTCTGTTTACTCCATCCACCTATGTTCTAACCTATGAGGGCCAAGCAGTTTCTTTATTTTTTAACCAATGACCTTCCTCCATCACCACTTTACCATTGACTGACCAGAGAAATGGGCAAAGACAGTGTGGTATGCATTATGTACAACCAAATACCACTCAGCCACAGAAAGAATGGATCTTGTCATTCGTAATGACATGTAGAACTGGGTAACTCTTTAAAAGGTAAGGGAAAGCCAAAAAGAAGTCAGGCACAGGAAGATGAAAAATGTTGATTTCATAAATGTGAAGCAGTTACCAGAGGGTATAAGGAGGATGAGTGTTGGGAGAGAGAGAAGAAGAAGCTGGATTGATGGGTCCTAAGTTACAAGCAAGAGCAAGGAGCTGTGAGGGATTATAATTAAGTATTGCATATCAACTTCCTCTGTATAGCTGTGACTAAGTGCCTGGCAAAACAGTTCGTGGGAGGATAGATGTATTTAGGATCAGAGTTTCAGAAACTTCAGCCACTGGAGGAACAGCAGTCCACATCATGGTGGCCAAGACGCAGAAAGGAAGGCACACGGCAGGGACTGGGGTGGGATAAAGCCTCAAGGACAACCCCCCAGTAACACATTTCCCCTAACTGGATCTGACCTTCTGAAAGATACCTTCTAACAATCCCATAATATTATAACTTTATCAAGGGACTGATCCATCCATAGTTTAGAGTTCTTACGATTCATCTCTGGAAATGCCCCCAAAGACAAACCCAGGCTTGAGCGACATTTCTCTACTGCCCAGCACACCATCAATCCAATCAAATTGGCACTTAAGATTAGCTGTCAGATGCTATGTGTCTGAATTACTACAGAAAGGGGGTTTTGAAGGTTTTGCCATTAGGAGTGACAGGTAACTAAGGTGCTCACTTATTTTTTTTATATTTTAATATATTTTTTTAAATTTTATGTGCTTTGATGTAAGGGTGTCAGATTCCCTGCAACTGGAGTTACAGACAGTTGTGAGTTGCCATGTGGGTGCTGGTAAATGAACTCAGATCTCGTAGAAAGAGCAGTCAGTGCTCTCAATCCCTGAGCCAACTCCAAATGTTCACCTATTAAACATCAAAAGTTTCCATTAATTGGCACACTTTTGCTTTTTACATATAAGTTTTTTTTAAAGAAAAAAACACATAAAAATCAAATTCAACAAAAAGAAAAGCATGTTATCCAAATTCTAAGTTATCCCCAGGCACTACATTAAGTATTTCTGAGGAAGATACTTCGGCAAAAAATGACATATTCAGTAGTTGCCACTTGTGGGACAGAAGGAGACTAGAAGATCGTCTTCAGAGAAGGAGAGACTGTCAACGATTGACAGACGTGATGAGCACAACCCCAGACCTCAAGCTTGTGGTCTCCTGTCGTAGGCCAGGAACTTCCGGGAAGAAGGCAAGAACTCCATCACTGGTAGAGGCTGGGGTGACGGCATCTGGTTTGTGTCATTTAGTCCTTGTGCAGCTCCTGCAATGTCCCCATCGCTGGCCAAGGGCATTACCTTTCATTATAGCCAGGGATGTACTTCACACGGTCTCCTGAGCCCGGCACATGCTCCTCCCAGAACACTGCCTGCCTCTCTCTCTAACCCGCACTCCCAGCTCCTCTTCTGCAGATTCTCCCAAGGCCAGATGTTCTCCTATTACCTCTCACAGCTGTCCTGCCTGGGCTGAGAACAGAGATGCCAGCTGCTGAATCGGCTCTTACCCTCTAGAGCTATGAACACCAGATGCCTTGTGGGTAACTTTCATCTAGGACTCTACTTGACAAAGCAGATCCGGGACCTAACATATGCTACCACCTTCTGTCACCACCTGCCCTCCTGGATTTGAAAATACCCAATGGTTGTCTGCTTCTACTTCTGATCTCCATGTCTCAGTGCACGTTCACCAGTCATGTAGACTTGGACCATGCCAACTATGCATCAGAAGCCTGCTGCTTTCCCTCTTCACTCTGGTTAAAAGCTTAGGTCCCTGCCACTGGTCCTTGGCGACCTGTCTGGCCCATTTCCCATGCCATCCTCTTTCTCTTCTGCTGAACCCTCACCAGATCTTTTTACCCATGAACACACCATGTACATGCCTTCCTCAGGATTTTTCCTGGACATTCATTCCTTCTGTCTTCAGTTCTCTTCTTCTATGTGTAGATCTCTTGGATCTCTGCTTAGGTCAATGTCAAAGTAAACTCCCTCTATCACTGGACAGAAAGTCATACCTTGACCACAACACTAATAACTTAGCTTTACCCATCTCATTACTGCTAACACATTACCCATAGAGGGAGAAGGAAAATAAGAGTTAGGAAACAGGGAGAGAGGAATACAGGGATATGTTCATTGATAGATGGATGAATAGATGGATGGATGGGTGGGAGGATGGATGGATGGATGGATGGATGGATGGATGGATGGATGAATAGATGGGTACATAGATGGAAAGATGCATGGATACATGGGTGAATAGATGGATGGATGGGTATATGGGTAGATGGCATGATGGATGCATGGGTAGATGGAATGATGGATGCATGTGTAGATGGATGACGGATGGGTGAGTTGATGGAGGATTGATGGATGGATGGAAGGATGGATGGATAAATGGATGAATAGATGGATGGATGGTGAATAGATAAATTGATTCCTAGATGGCTGGGTGCATGGATGTGAAGACGAATAGCTGTCTGTCTGTCTGGAGGTAAGAACAGATAGGGGGATTTCACCTTTCTTATTGTAATATGAACTTCATGAGGGCAGCATTTTTTTACATGTTTTTTCATGCGATATTCACAAGTGTTCTAGTTTTTTAAGTTATGGTACCAATTTAAACATTTAGAATTTTGAGCAAATTACTAATTCTTACAAACTAATAATATTTTATATCAATTTTGTTTTCTTCTGTTTCCTGCATTTTATTACTGTCATTCAAGCCTTGCTCCCTTTGTGCAAAGGAGGGTTGCATCAGGGCAGAGAAGAAGGCATGATTAAAAGTCCCCCTTACTTGTTTCTTCCATCTTGAGTTTTATAGAAATGATATTTGTCACAACTGTAAGAGATGTCTAGATAAATTATAGTATTTCAGGAATCTTAGGACTGAGTGATGAGAGAAGAGCCTGCATTTCCAAAGACAAAACAGGTGCATGACTTCCAGAAAATGCCAGGAAAGGCCACCCAGGGAGGATAGTGCTCTGGCGCAACCAGAGAGTCTTGGATAATGGGTGTCCTAACAAGAACACATCTGAGAGTCAGAAGGACATGGATTGACTGACATCCAATGAGATAGATAAATGGAGTTTGGAGTCTCAATAATGAAAGAAATATGGCCAGCACTCCTGCCTCTTTTATGCTTTTTCGGTATTTCTTAAATTTTGATAACAAACATCACATAAGACTTTCTTGTGATACAAGACTTTTATTGAAGAGATGAAAAGGAACATAAGAATTCTCACATTCTGCTGGTGGAACACATGGGGTGTGAAACCTCTTTGATAAATGCCTGTCAGGAACAGAGCAAGCAAACCTAGCATGTAGCATGGATACTGCTTACTGCTTACCTGGGCTCATATGTTCAGAAAACAAGTTTTCAAGACCACCAGACATGGGCGCAATAGTGATCTGAGTTACTACTTAGAGTCCCAAACTGGAAACCACCTATGTAGTTTTCAAAGGGATGTGCACATAACATTTGATGTGTTTGTGTGATGGATGTCAAGGGCATACACACAGAGGCGCGCGGGGGGGGGGGGGCATACAATAGAATAGATTTTAAATTAAAATATACCAGTGTATCTTATGCCTGCATGATAGGTGAACAAAGAGTAAAAGGGCAGAGGTGTTTATATGGTGGATGCCAAGAACAATGTCCCACCACTTCGGAGATGAGTCTCACTGGCATTATTAGTTGGTGAAAATAATTGAGAGCAACAGTGGTACCTATGACTTAATGCACACAGAGTCTAGACACAGAAGCCCCAGCCTGTGGTTGTAAAGGACAGAGCTATTCTCCTTGGGATGACTGAGCATAGCCAAGCAGAGTGTAAGAACACTTTCTAGCAATGTTCCCATGCTTACATCTGGCTGGTGGATGATCTTGCTTACATCCTACAGCAAGGATACGGGGAATTTCCCTGTCATCCATATTAGGCTTTTATATTTTTCTCATGTGTATCTAACTCAGTGGTATATAGCTGTTAAATATCCCGACACCACCAGTGAGGTATTAGCAGGGAAGAAACGGTAGAGCAGAGGAGAGAGCAGGGCGACAGGGTCATTGGGTCATCTGTTCATGGAGCCGGTCTATAGCACAGCAAGTAGATAGAATCTTCTTGAATATCCTACTGCCAGCCTGAACTTCCTCATTCCAGAACTATCGACCTGAGACTCAGCATGGGATCATGAGCCACACACTCCCTGCAGGGTTTCCTCAATTGCACAGTCTGCAGGAAGTTAGGGCAAGAGGAAATTGAGGCTGGCTGTGAGGCCTGGGAATTACTACAACAATGAGGATTAAGGCGAAATACCCCAAACTGGAAATGCACAAGGGAAACAAGCTTCCCTTTGGCATGGACTTCTTCTGTGGAGTTCTGGAAGGCAGTTAGAGCGCTGCTGTCTGGGCTGAGAGCCTCAAATGGTGGCAAGCAATTCTACCCAGAGTAATCCAGTTGGGCACTGGGTGGCTGCCCAGCTTTGCAGAGTAAGTCAGTGGATTTTTTTTTCAATGCTAACTTAGGCTCCACAGTTCTCAGTGAGTCAATGCTTCTAAATGATAGCTTAACTCACGTTTTCAGTGCATAGCAAGTTAATACACAAATACTAAATTAATTTCTTTGCCTCTTCATTTGCCCTCTTCCTATCATGAAAGTATAGGCTAAATTTTTTATTTTATTACAATAAAATATCTAATTAAAATAAAAATTAATTTTTAAGATTTATTTTATTCTCTCTCTCGTGTGTGTGTATATTTCTTTTTTGAATGCTCAGCAAGCTGTTTTCCAAATACTAGAAAAATTTAAAGTATAGTGGATTGTCCTATTTTCTTTTCGAATGCATTCTCATCCTCTTAGGGGTGGATGGGCTGTGTGTTCCTATTTATTAACTTCAGATTAGGGCAGGTGGCCTACTTTAGTGAACCTGTGGCACAAGACAAGTAACATATGAGCCCGTGAGCCAGGTGCTTAAAGGATTGTTTTGTGGTTCTAAGAAATAGCCCGGGATGGATAGATTATGGGTAGACTAGGAGAGGACCAGTTCTGTCTTGCTGAGGATGCCAAAGACTAAGAGGAGAGAGAACAAGCTAGGCTGCATTTCTTGTAGACTCAAGAGACTAAATGATCGTGCAATGTGTCAGGGCCAAGGACTACTTACACGGGTACAAATGTGGCCTCTTCCAAGCTCTGTCGTTTGTGGGTTGAATAAGATTCTTATGTGTCCCATGAAAGCAAGGGGATGGCTAAGAGGTTGCTGACCTTCATGGTGATATAGAGAAAGATGTCAATATGGCAGAGGATTCTATGCAAATCCATAGGTGAAGCCCCAGGCAGATTGGATGCAGGCAGCGGTTGTCAGTTGGCTCCATGATGGCCAGGCCTAGGGCCCCAACATTCTCCTCTCAAACCGATGGCCCCTGCAAGCTACTCAGGTTTGTAAACAATGATGCAGACAGGTATAATTTGATTGTATGATGACCATTCAGCCAGCAGAAAGGAGGTGCATTGAAAAAGAAAGTAGCTCCTCCATGTCCTTGGCTCCCATGGCCGTTAAGTCAGACTTATGTCAACAGTCACTTCTTATCTTCAAGGTCTTCTTCATCTATCTGTCTTTGATTGGCACTTCTAAGTTTTTGGTGGCTCTGGTCAGAGTCCAGCTAGGAAGACAAGTTTCATCGGCATCAAGCTAGTTTAGAAGACATTAGATGTCTACTAAGGTGTTTAAATGCCGACTGTCATTAAAGCAACCACAGAAACACCTCCCAAAGGTGTTGGTAGAACTGGAGTCCACAGAGGGATTGTTAAGATAAGGCATGGAGACAGTGCCCACCAAAGGGGACAAAGTGGGAAGGATTCAGCAGGGAAGATGGATCTCCCCGGGCCAGAAACCATAGCCCTGATAGAAGCCAAAATCTTGGACGGATTTTGATGGTGGGAACTAGATATACTGGAGAGGCAACATCTGGGGTAGGGAGGAGGGTGGGAGAAAGAGATGAAGAAAATTGATGAGGAGGAGGAGAGAGAAAGGAAGAGATGTGGAGAAGGGCAGGAGAAAGGAAAAGGGTATGGGGAGAGAGATAAACCCTGGCACAGCTTTAGCCTCTCTCTCTCTCTTTCTCTCTCTCTCTCTCTCTCTCTCTCTCTCTCTCTCTCTCCATGCTTTCCCACTGGCTATGTCTTCCCAGATGCCAAGGAACAAGAAACCCCAAGGGGAGTTTGGAATGATCCAGTCCCTGTGAGTTAGAGCTTACTGGGGGAGGGCAGGATGGAGAAGGGTGGTATGGTGGTGTTTCTGTATCCTGTGATAGCCCGACATTGAGGGAGAGGTGGATAGTTCTCCTGGTGTAATAATTGTGACAATCCAGGAGACATCACTTGCCAAGGCATGTAAAACAAGCTAAAGGGGGGGATCTTTCTCCCTCTACCCTGTCATATGCAGACCAACATGGAATGCGTCCCAGGGATGCTCACAGTCTTAAAGCCCGGGACAAACATGAACATACACTTCCCTACTAGCAAATGTTTGAATCATACCAAGTTCACAGAAATATGCTTGGACAAGAGGCCAGAGCAGGATCTGCAAAGAGGTTTAAACCACCACTTGTGTGACACCATGTCCCTCCAGCATTGAGCCCTGGCTCCTCCTGCCAGACATCTGTTGTCATTGACCCTGTCATCATCTAACCCCAGGATGGAGGCAAGCGGGGCCCTAGCTACTTGGGGAATTGGGGTTGCTAAACCTATGGAAATTCCCCTAGCTGAAACGAGCCTCCCTCCCAGGGCTGTGCTCCCTTGTCCAAGGCTGGTCAGTGCACTGCTGAGACCTGGTGCCTCATAGCAGAGGAGTAAGGGACACCTGGGATCTAAGGCTCTCCAGTGTCAACCCAGCGTCTGTTGAAACCACACAAGCCCCAGCCTCTCCTCTGCCCTCTGCTACTTATTCCTTATGCTGCTCCAGCCTCTCCTCTGCCCTCTGCTACTTATTCCTCATGCTGCTCCTAAGAATGGGATCCTAAAGCCTCCTCTATATGCATTTCCATCAATCCACAGAGTAGCTTCTTTGGGAATCTTCCCCTAAGGTGAGGATGCCAGTTCCTAATGAGATTCCCAAGGTGACCTGACTCTGGCTGGGCTCACCTCAAGGTCTGAACCATCTGTAGGACCCACCGAACCATTCAGTCCTGTTCTGATAGCATCAAAAACTGCTTTGTATGCATTTTTAATCTGATGATAAATATGATGACTCATGTCAAGGATTCCACACTCAAGGGTATCTGGGATGCCATTCATTGCCAAACCTCCTCAGTGGCCTGCCCATCCTCACCCTAAATCTGACTGCCGCTGCCATGTTCTCCTCTTTATCCTTTCTTCCACCCTCCCTTAGCTGGTTTTCACCCTTCTCTACCAAGCAGATGAAAGCTGTAATTTCCTGAGTGTACGTACATCCCTCAGGGTTCCTGCTTATGACCTCCAGCTGCCCCTGGAGGGTCAGCCTCCTTCTACCCTACGCCTTCTTCCTTGAACCAGAGAAAAGTCCCCAATGCAGCCTGGCCACAGACAAGCTTCCCATTCTTTGTCCACAGTGACAGCTTGCAATTACATCATGTGACCCCGGTGATCTTAATCAGAATGTCTATAACTTCAAAACTATTTAAATGAACTCTGGCAATTGTATATAATGTATTTTGAGCATATCAGCCCCACCTCCACACAATCCCTTCCACCTCTCTCTCCTTATCCCCCCAGTTCCATGGCCCTTAAAAATTTGAGTAACCTACTCTAGTGCCCTGCTCCCATATCCTACGGGTGTGGGGACATCCACTGGAGCATGGCGCATCTGCTGGGATTTTCATCCTTCGAAAAACAGATTCTTCCTCCCCAGAAGCCATCAACTGTCCATAGCCCCTTGGTTAGGGATGGGGGCTTGTGAACCCCTTCCCACTCCAAGCTGGGATGTTGACTGGCTCGATCTGGGGCAGGCAGCCACAGCTGCTGGGAATTCAAGAGTACAGTGGCCTGTCACGTCCCCGAGATATGCTTTTGCTCTGATCTTCCCTGATGGCTGACCCTTAGTTACCCCCTCTTTCTCAAAGGTCCATGATATTCAGGATGTGCTATAAATGTCCTCGATTGTAGCTGAGCGCTCCAATGACTCTGACTCTCTGCACTCTGACCAGCTGGGTGTTTCTGCATTAACCACTGCCCACTGTGCACAGAAACGTGGTGGATGAAGTCTGACAACTGCGCTGTCCTAGGAGTCTAGAGATCTGAGTTTAGAAGACCATTTGATACTGTGTCCATTTGACAGAATAACTGTAGAAGGGTCCCCCTGGGGCCTTTAAGCCCCCCAACTATGCATTCTTGGCCAGATTACAGCACCAGGCAAGCGTGATGGGTCTTACATTCATTCCGTCAGAAAGTGGTCGGTTACCCCCACATCACCCTTGTGCTGCAAACAGTGTGGGTCAGTGCCAGTGGGACTTCTGGGCAGACTTTGCAGGAGGATGTTTTCAGCATGAACTTTTCATTGTTTGCCTGCTCCCTCCTTCCCAGATGCCTGTTGACATCAGCAAGTTCCTACATCCAGTCTGGAGAAACTTTCTCCAGATTCCTTCTTACTGCACATGCCTATAAATGGAAAGGCTTGTGACCTACCTTTGTCACTTACACACACACACACACACACACACACACACACACACATATACACACGCACAGGAATGAAGCTGCCTTTGATCCATTTCTCACACCTAGGAAGGCAGAACATCTCTACAACACACTGATAATATAGATTTTACCCTATTCCACTCCAGTGCCCCACAGAACCCTACACCAGGTCTTTCTTGTTGAGTCCTACACAGAAACAGGTCTGGAAATTTTACAGTATTTATTGAGAATATGATGCCCCTGACCTAGTGGGAAAACTGTATATAAAACAGGCAAGATCCATGCCCTGTGGGGACATGAAGCCCTTCAACCAGCATGCCACAATTCCATTTTTACTCACTGACACCCCACGTCCATTGCACACACACACACACCTCACACCTCTGCTCTGCAGAGCTCAGCGCTCCAGCCACCTGAGTGATGACACAGAATGAAAACAGCCACAGCTTGATAGCATCTCGGGTCAGAGAGAAGGCAAGAGCAGCAGAAAGCTGATTTAAAATGGAAAATTAAATGCTGTCGCTAATGATACAGTTGAGGCTTCTGTGTTTCACAATTTCTTCTGTTACTTGAAGGAGGGCAGATGCCATGGTGGAGATTTCTTACCGGGAGCAGCAGTTGTGCCAGCCAAGTTTTAATCAACTTGCCTGGCTGTGAGACTCAGCTGGAACCCACTGTCTTGGGGAAGTTAAGTGCCCGGGTTACTGAACTTATGGTTAGCGAGAGTGAGTCTCCAAGGGGACAGCACTCAGCGTCAGGGTGGGCTGCTCTTACCCTTGTACTGGCTGGCACCCTACAAGCACAAAGCACCTATTCTTGCCCTCCCCACCCCTCTTCCTCTGAGGCCATCAAAGTGTGCAAAGTGTGCATAGTCATAGGCTAAGAGGGCATAGGATTAGGGATGCGACTCAATGAGTTGAGTTTCTTGCCTATCATGCATGAAGCCCTAGAGGTTCAATCCCCACTATCACATGAACCAGGAGTGTTGCTGTATGCCCATACTCCCAGCACTCAGGGGGTGGAGACGGAAGGATGACGAGTTCAAGGTCATCCCTCAGCTAGTTAGAGAGTTTGAGGCCAGTATGGGCTAGGCTACATGGGATCCTGTTCCTACAAAACAAAAACAACAAAAATAAAAAAAAACAGCAAAAAAGCACTAGTGTCTTTATTCAGTAGAATTTTGTTTGTATTTGAGAGATTTCAATCTCAGGCACTAGGGTCCAAGGCTTCTTTCTCGGTCATCTAGCAGCCTTCTCCAGCTCAAGATACTAGCTCTATTATGAAACACCACACTGATTAAACATACTTTCTTTCTTCCCTTAAATACATCATTTTGAAAGGAAGTTTTATTGCCCGGCTGTTGAGCACAAACTGGTACCACTTGCTATCACCAGAAGGCAGCAATAAACATGCAGGAGGAGAAGGAAGCCACGCTACTGATCCCATCCACACCCCGTTGCCTGCCAAAGGTTCTGTGTCTCGGCTTGCGCTCTGATGCTCAGAACTGGCATGAGCAAACAGTGCTGTTTAAAGACACCCTGGCATGAGTGACCTTTCTCCCTGAGCTAAGACTGCAATAGAAGAGCAAAACAAAACTTCCTTTGTAGAGGTTTGCCATTGCAGGCTGGGGAGATAGTTCAGTGGTTAAAGAACTTGCCGTGTGAGCCTAAGGACTGGAGTTCAAATCCCCAGAACCCATATCAGTTTCAAGGGAGTGTGACGCCTGACCCCTGTGATTCTAGCCTTAGAAGGCAGAGATAGGGAATCCCTAGAGCAAGCGGGCTAGCAAGACTAGCCATATGGGTGAGCTCTGGGTTTGACTGAGAGACCCTGACTCAATGAATAAAGCGGGAGAACAATGGAGGGAGATCTCTGACATCAATCTCGGGTCTCCTCATGAACGTGCATACAGGTGTAAAAATATACATACGCTCACACATGTATACAACATGTATGCACACATGCACATGTATATTTTTACAAAACGTAAAAAGAAAAATAGAGAGAGATGGAATTGTATGATTGTGTATTTGCACATGCTGGCTTGCTGCCTTTTGGGCCAATGGGCTAAACAGATTTTCCTGGATACAATACATAATACAATAAATGCATGGGCAGTCCCCAACTGGAGCACTCCTATTTATCTTTGTGTGTGTGGTTAAGTGTGTGTGTGTGTTTCTGTGTACAGATGTGTGGGTTCCAGGACCTATGTGTTGGGGTCTGAAGACAACCTTGGGTACTGGTCCTCACCTTCCACTGTATTTGAGACAGGATATCTGCTTTGCTATGGATCACTGTTTCTGGCAGTCTAGCCAGCCGGTCCCTGAACTTCCAGAGAACCCCTGTCCTGTCTCTGTCTCCCATCCTGCCATTAGAGTTCTGCACTCTACTGATCCAGTTTTGCATGGACTCTGGAGATTCAAGCTAGGATCCTCACACTTGTATAACAAATGCCTTGCTCACTGGGCCATCTCCCTGCTCCCTCCTTTTTTTTTTTTAACAAAAAAAAGTGCTAATTGAGGAAAGCCCAATACTCAGCGCACTGACAGAGCAGCAGCCACATAACCGGGACGTGTGGGTTGGTCTGAGCCATCGGAACTCCTCAGAGCACTGGCATTGCCTTCAGATGTGAACTGCAGCAATTAGAAGTTACCAGAATTCTTTCTAGGCTCTTTCTGAGTGCTGGAAAAACTTGTGCTCATCTGCTTCTGATGCCCTGAAGCCCACAAGGAACTTTATGCACCGGCATCTTTTAAAGGGTTCCTTTCAAAGGCCTCCCGCAGCAAGGCTGAAGTATCTGAAGTATCCCCCAGGAAGCCCTTGGTACTCTGATGCTGGGGAGAAAGTTTCCATACACACCCACCAGAAAAGCCTGCCAGAACACAGACGACCATCAACCACCACTCTGGTAAGCAGTGGTCATCACTGTAGAAGCACTGCTAAAACTCAGACCCACTAAGGTCAGACCCACTTGGCAGATCTGAACCCACTTAAGCATCTCCTGTGAACTTTTGGTCACTAATCTGATGTGGACTGAGGGACAGTGACAGATATTGTGTGTTTGGGGGACATCAGTATCAGGTTGCAAGCTTGCTGAAACAAATCATGTCAATGATTGACGTGTCATGAAGCAGGCTGACTAGCATATGGAGAGTGAGCAAGACTCCTATACTTGACTACATTAAGTGAGGCTGATTAAAATGTCACAGTCGGAAGCCTGTCCTGTCCACAGAGGCATACACATAGTGGGGCATGCTTTGTGGAAGCAAGGATCCAGAGAAAGCTCCTATAGGCCAAGTGTAGTGACTTCCCGATGCTGATGGGCTACCAGTAAGGAAGGAAGAGGCAAAGCATAGAAAATCGACGTTGGTAACAATCTCTTAGAATGACCATCTAGAAAGTCCCACCTGCACCATAAGACCTGGTTCATGCTGTTACCACAGCACAAAGGTGGCTGAGGGGTGACCTGGAATACTGCTGGCTCAAACTGCTAGAATGGTCAGGAGGAACAATGACGATTAGAGAGGTACACAGCCTCCTGTCACAGGATGTGGGCTGGCAGGGGATGATATATCTTGTGTCCAGACTCCAAGGTCAGGCTAGGGAGGTAGAGTGCAGTCTCTGAGATGCCACACGTTTGTACTGGTCCCTCCTTTCCTTCCAGGCTCCATTGGAGAAGCATGATGGATGATTCCTCTTTCTCATCCCACTTGGTCCACTCTCCAGATCTGTGCAGATAATTATTAGATTCTGCCGGAGACAGGGACACTGCATCTAATGGTGCTTGCCTTGGGGGAAACTATAAATAAATACCATGCCAAATGTCAGGATAAAGGCGTGCTCCTGTTGATGGTGACGTGAGCAGTAACAAAACCTGGCTTCAGCAGATTGAAAACCAAACCACCAAACTTGCTATGGAATGGGTCAGCTACACTCCGAGGCCATTTCTGAGGAGGCAGGAGCGGCATTCCTCTGCAATGTTGATGAAGTGATGCTGCTTGCACCCACTGCTCTTGCTTTTAGCAAATGCTGCCTTGAGTTTTCTGCACATCTAAACCTCATCCAACCCCAGCATATATGGCTGTTGGCTGCAGCGTGCCTTCTTGGGGTCTTCCTCCAGTGAAGAACAATTAAATGTGAGAGCAAGAAACCCATGACACTGAGGACTGTTCAGATAGCCAAGGGTTGCCATACAAGCATGAGAACCCAAGTTTGATCCCCCAAAACCACGCACAAAAGCCAGGCATGGTGGCGTGTACTTGTAATTCCATCACTGGGGAGGCAGGTATACTGGAGCTCACTAGCAAGCCAATCTATCCCACTTGGAATGTCTAGACCATTGATAGAACCTGACTTTAAAAAGGTAAACAGCCCATGACTAATGACACCCGAGGCGATGTACTCTTAACTGATGACACCCCTCCAGATCCCATTAAAAAGAATTTGATGACAACATATAAAAAGTTGAAAGAACATGAAAAGAGAAAATGAATCATTTTTGCAGGGGTGGAAGACCTATGAGAGACCAATGTCACCAGTGTGGAACTACCATGAATTCCCAATGGAGAGGAAAGCGAGCCAGGAGCAGGGAATGGAGACGGAGACAGAAGATATATATATATATATATATATATATATATATATATATACACACACACACACATATATATATATATATCTCACATGGATTAAGAAAACATTGTGCATTCTGGAGACTTAGTGGAGAGTGGGGCTTGGACAGCATGGAGGAGCATCAGTAGACAGGGCTGTAGCCCAGACATAAAGGACATTGCCCAGTCTGAACAACAGACAGAACTATTCAAGGAGCCAAGAGCCAGCGACTTCAACACAGGTATTCATTGACTTGTTATGTTTTAAAGGACACTCTTCCTCTTCCTATGTAGGATGAACCCGAGAGGAGGAGCGGTGGAGGGAGGGAGATTCTTTACCAGGCTACTACAATAATCCAGATAAGAGCTAATGCCGGGAGAGCAGAAGTCAGCAGGTTAAACACCTGATGAGCAGACAGAACAGCTCATGATTGAAATCAAAGAGGATAACATAGAAATTGAAAGCAAAGGCTTTGGCCTGAAAGACCCCATATCAGATCTCAACGCTGTGCCACTTCCTTGTCATCGGGCTTGCCAGCACTGCTTTCTCACTGCAAACTGGAGATGATTTAAATGACTTTCTTGGGGCCGTCATGAGGGCTAGATAAAAAAACATACAATTACTCATGAGCAGAGTCCTGAACACAAACTGAACAATCATACACTCAGCAAGCAACTCCTGTGGCTTCCCTGATATGACTGCTGTTGTCTTTAGGTTACAGGACCCTCAGTCCTCCACCCCAAGGACTTCATAGATTTTTCTGGCTGAAGATGGACCAACTCTATCCCCATACCTTGTCCTTTCTTTCCTATCTTGACATCTAGTGCCTTCCAGATTCTTCCAACAGAAAGGGACCTGGCTTTCTACATTGCTCTCTTGTCATGGTTGCAATTTTCTTTATGAAATTATAAACTTGTTTGTTCCTGAGGTATGATATGGATGAGCCACCAAATATTCCCTTCTGTTTAAAAAGATTTATTTACTTATGTTTCACTTACATGTGTGCCTGCATGATGTGCACCAGCAAGGTGCCTTTGGAAGCAAATAAAGGACACTGGATTCCCTGGAACTGTTACTGGTAGCCATGAGCTGCCATGTAGGCGCTGGGAACTGAACCTAGGTCCTCTGCAAGAACTATATGTGCTCCTAACCACTGAGTCATCTCTCCAGCTCCACAGCCTTTTTGTGTTAGTTAACAGATGCCTCATTATCTTCTTTCTTTAACAAGAAGTGACCCAAGGATTTGGTCCTGAATGCCCTTCCTGCCCCCAGCCAATGACCATCCCAAATCAACTCTTTCTTTCATGAACCATATCTTCAGGGGGAGAGGGCTTATTTCTTTTCTGGATTGGCTAGAGGTCAAGGGAAGTACCAACTGCATGAGGAGAGTAGAGAAAGGAAGGAGGCATGCAAGTTCTCTTTTCTCCCTAATCACCATGCCTGACATGAGCTGTGTGGATGTCGTGTTTAGAGATCCTGTCCACACACCTTTCTGCAGGTACACGGTGCTCAAAGGATACAGGATGCTGTTCATTTTTCTCCTTGTCCTTTCAGATCTGGAGAGATGGTTCCTGCAGCCTCTGTGGCCTCATTATACCTCCTACTCACACCTCTACAAACAGCCCCTTTCTGACATTGCTTCTGTCCTTCCGTTTCCAGCTTGTTCCATGGACATCATAGCAAGGCCTGGGGGCAGAATCTCAGCCAGGCTGCTGACCTTTGACCCATCATATTCCTTTTCACAGTGGTGGATAAGAAAAAGGGAAAGAAAAGAAAGACAGTGTTGATGCAGGTGGAACTCGTGTTTGCCTGCATCTGAGTGGGCAGAGAGTTTCGTTAGATGAAGCTGCTGCCTGGTGGTAATGAGTCAGACATGAGACCAAGAGAAACCATTACAATTTGCAGTATTTTCCGTGAAAAGAGTCTCTGAAATGGTTTAACCAGAGGCATCTGATAAGGATAATGACATAGTAAGATTCCAGGAATCATGCAGAGGGAGAGAAGTAGATCGAAGGCAGCTGCTAACCTTCCAGCCAGGAGCGAGCAAGGGCAGGGAAACTGGGAAGGGATATACAGTAGGGCTCTGAGGGGGCGCCTTGCAGGTGCTAATGGCATCCCCAGGCAGGCTGACACTACCCTTGGTATTCAAGAGATGCCGTGGAGGGAAGGAGTCTGATTTCTGCTTCTTTAATTCTATTGTATGTGTATGGGTATTCAACCTGGGCATAGGTCTGTGCACCTGTGTGCAGTGTCTGTGGAGCCCAGGAAAGGGGATCAGATCCCCTGAAACTGGAGTTCGAGCTAGGTGATTGTGGTGGTTGTGAGCTGCCATGTGGGAATTGAACCTGGGTCCTCTGCAAGAGCAACAAGTGCTCTGAACCACAGAGCCATCTCTCCAGTCCCTGATCTCAACTTCTGCCATAACTTCTCCAGGTAGAGCCGGGAGAAAGAGGACAGCGGTCTCAGAGCTGCATCTGAGATCTGCAGAATCTTGGTGGGGCTGGCAGGAGTTTCACACACCTCAGACTCTACTTTCTCTGATGTACAGAAAGCTATTTTTTTTTTTTGTTCTCAATTACTCAGAAAGATCCCAAGGCTACTACCTGCTGACCTGGGCCTAGTTGTCACCTGCTTCCTGAATGAGCACACTGAGTTCTGGTGGGTGGGTTGTAATGGCAGCAGTAACACTCCCCACCAGCTCCCTCAAGTTCTCTATGACTTTTTTATTGCCTTGGCTCACAGTGGGCCCCACTTAATGACAGTTCTGGGGCAGCAGAGCCGCAGGACACCTAGAAATGATGGCAGGCCAAGGCCTAGAGGCCTTTCTCTCTCTCTCTCTCTCTCTCTCTCTCTCTCTCTCTCTCTCTCTCTCTCTCTCTTCTTTCTTTCTTTCTTTCTTTTTTAAAGGCTTCTTTCTGCAGTCAAAAATCAAGAAAGTGTCTGTGTTGTGAATAGCCATGCTTGGCTTAGTCACTTATCCTGTAGATGGCTATTGAGGTGGGAGAGTCACCAGGAGCCACCCAGGGTGCTGATCCTAGTGAGCAGCTAGAGAACAGTGTCTCTCTTCTGAGAAGGCAAGTGGGGCACAAAGGCATCTGCATTGCAGATGGAAACCACACTTTACACAACAAGAGAAGGGACACCAAGTGTGTCCCAGGGAACAGCCACAGGTACAGTCTTCCTGGATTGACTCTGAAAAGCAAAAATTTTCTGAAAATCATTCTACATCCCTCATATCTTTTGCTAGCTGCGGTGGACAATATGTAAGGCTAATTAGAAAGTAAGAAATACTGGGTTTGGTTATATCCACAAGTTATTGAGCATACATAACACCCAAGCATTGTCAATCCCCTGCAAGCATTACTGGTTAGATCAGTCGTAAAGTTCTATTAGGATTTTGTATCAGAATGGCAGAAGTGGATGAAGTGGGAATACAAGAGCCAATGTAAGGGCTGACATTGTTTCAGGGGTGTGTTATCATAAGAAAACTCCTAGGACTTCTGTAGACTCTTATCATTGAAAATGGCTCATGGTTGACAGGAGACTGGGCCACTAGCAAATGTCACAACACAGCCAGGCTGCAAGCAAGATGAGCTCATGGGAGCTCTGGCTGTGTATGTTGTGCCCATATCTTCAAATGCTTACTGGCCCCTCAATGCCCTTTCGTTATCTCTGCTCTCATTACTCCTGAGATTGGGGGATTCTTTGGACCCAGTTTTTTTCTTCTGAATATCTTATATTTATTCTTTGAGATGTCATAAAGGCATACAATATATCTTGGCCACCCCCACCCCCACCTTCCTCCTCTTACTCCCCCAGCATTTTTCCAACACACCCCTTTCACCTTCATGCCCTCTTCTTTTTTGTTTTGTAACCCACTGAGTCCGATTAGTGCTGCCTGCTGGAATATTGACTGATCTTGTTGACTTGATCCTGGGCAGACGACCGTGACTGCATTGAGTTCATGAGTGCACTGGCCATGTTGTGTCCAGAAAACAGCATTTCACTGCTCTCTTCCCCCTTCTCCAGCTCTTGCATTCTTTCCACCACAATGTTCCCTGAGCCTTTGTTGGGGAGGGGTGATAAAGACATCCCACTGAGGGCTGAGTACTCCATGGTTAGCTATTCTTGGCCTTTTGACCAATTATGAGTCTCTGCAATGGACAAGCTTTTCCTGTGCACAAAGTATTATTGCTCTCATAGAAATTGCACTATTCTATTTACTCATTCATTCATTCATTCATTCATTTTTAGACAAGGCCTCATTATAAAACCGTGATTGTCCTTGAACTCTTTATGATGACTAGGCTAGCCTCTAACTCATATAGATCTGTCTGTCTCTGCCTTACAAGTGCTGGGATTAAAGGCATGTGCCACCATTCCCAAGAGACCCCACTGAGTACTTTTTTTTTCTGGTTTCTTCACTGTTTTTTTTTTCACCTCCACATTGGAGATAACAAAAGTAGGGGAAACTCATGAGAAATGCCAAGGAGGAATCCTTCCCTGGGAACAGGAACTCACACTGCACAGGTGTGAGTGGCAACCACGGATGTCATTGGCTACTTGACGATGATGCTAACAGTAACTGTCTTGTGAGCTGGGTGAGGTGCCCAACTGCTTCACTACACCGTTTAGAAAGCAACCCCAAAACTGAAATTATAACCTGTGGTTAAGTGATGTGGGCTTCCCCTCTGTATGCTGTGAATACCATTGGTTAATAACGTAACTGTCTTGAACCCATGACAGGTAGAACAGAGCTAGGCAGGGAAATCTAAACTGAATGCTGGAAGGAAGAAGGGGGAGCCAAGAGAAGCCATGGAGCCACCACCAGAGAAAGATGTGCTGAAACTTTGCTGGTAGGCCACGACCTCGTGGTGATGCTAGATTATTGGAAATGGGTTAAATTATGAGTTAGCCAATAAGACGCTACAGCTAATGAGCCAAACAGTACTTTAAATAATACAGTTTCTGTGTGTTTATTTCGAGTCTGAGCTGCCAAGCAGCCAGGAACCAACAAGCAACCCTCCACCAACAGGTAAGTAGCAGCTGTAGATTCTGAGTTCACATACAGCAGGTTCCAGGGGCTGGAGAGCTGGCTTGGAAGTTAAGGGCAAGCACTGCTCTTGCAGAGGACTAAAATCAAGTTTCCAGAATCCAGACTGAAAAGCTAACAAGTGCCTGTCACTTCAGTTCCAGAGGATATGATACCTGTGGCCTCCAAAGACACCTGCACTCTAATGTACATGCCCACAAACAGACAGACAGACATGCACACATGCACGCATGCACACACACACACATTTTAAAAGCTATTATTAAATTTTAACAGGGTTTGGTTATATTCAGAAGATGCAAGCTCTTTTGTTAATTTATATATTTTTTGTTTTTGTTTTGTTTTGGTTTTGAGATATCCTGGAACTGGTGAGTCTCTTGCCTCCATTTTTCAAGTCTGTGATTACAGACATGTACCATTATACACAGAAAGATTGGGTCCTATAAAAATGTTGCCCTGGAGACATCTGAGTACCCACATCCAGTGGCTGGGCATGGAGCTCTGCACAGCACATGTGCTCTCTGAGCTGTCTGAGGTGTTTGTATGTGTGTGTGATCAGTCTCTGTGTGATCAAGGTAGCTTTGAAAAGAAAACAGAAGGGGACACCACCCCCAAAAAAGTCACAGGGTCACAATATAGTGATAAACTCTTTATTACCACTTAGAAATGACTAAGGTTTCATTTGTATTTTAATAAATAACACTTGCCTGAAGTTAATAGAGTACAAAAGCTGCACTGATCAGCCTTACAGATCAGGCAGTGGTGACACACACCTTTAATCCCAGCAGTGGAGAAGAATATAAGACAGGAGGAGACAGCTCTCACACACAGTCTCATTCTGAGATTCCTGGAGGCAGGATCACCATTTTGGTCTGAGGTGGAGGTAAGAAGCAATGACTGGCTGTTTTGATTTTCAAACCTTCAGGTTGAACCCCAATATCTGCCTCTGGGTTTTTCTTAATCGTGCTACAGGTAGATAGGCAATCCATACTTCTGGAGATATAGACATGGGAGAAACAGAGAAATCGAGGCAGAGTGAACCTCTTTAGTGAAGCTGCAGTAAGAGTTTCTTATCCTGAGCAGCCTGTTAATCACAGGCCAGGGAGGGAAGGAAGAAAGAAATGCTGAGCAGACACACGCCCATGGAAGAGGGACACAGAGGAGGGGACAGGCAGAAGGAGGCACAGGGAGCAAACCCACTAGACAGACATCGAACGCGCCCCAAGAACAAGAGGGAAGCCTGTTCTCATCTCATGCTGCCTTTTCTCACTGCCACTGCACCACCGGCCATGATTTTGAAAAGTGTCCTACTTCTGCATTTCCATACTAACAGGCTGGAAATAACACAGGGCTCTGGACAGTTTTATTACTGCCCTTGTAGAAGGAACTGTTTCAATAGCGCCCTGGTTAATAAACACTGCACGTGTACCCACTCTCAGTCCTGTTACCATGGTGGGGCTCAGAGCATAACACACCCAATTAATTTTACAATGACACTAAATATTCTTCTTTGTTAAACAGAAATTGCCTGCATAAACAAGGCCTGGCAATTATATTTTGGCCACCCTTGGGATATGGTAATAAAGAGTTACTTTGTCCAATTAATGATTTCAAATTGATTGCGAGGGGGGCTGTGCAAATGTGGGGTCAAGCCACCAGGGATTAACCCGTGAATTCCCAGCCTTCCACGCAGTAAGTCCAGACAGATTTCAAGACACAGCCTAAGGGATTGGATGGTGTTGGATAAAGCCACAGATTGCCGGCAGCCAGCCTGGAATGGAACTCTGATTTTCTCTCTTACTAGATTCAGTAAGAGGAAGTATATAACAGGAAGGAAGTTGGGGAAGGCACGTGGCACCCTTAGCCTTAGACAGAGGCTATGATGTCCACAATGGCTCAGTGAAGACCATGATACATTGCACTCACTGAAAACCACCACATTCGTATCCCTGTTGTTTTCTGCAGGCTAAACCTTTAAGTGACAGTGATTGACATGCTTTTGCCTTGATAAAGAACTAAAAAAAAGTTGGTGTTATAGGTAGGAGTTGACCAAAGGTCAATTGGAATAGACCTTTCCTCCTCTCCCCACTTCTTTAATTCTTTATTCCTTTCTTTCAACAGTCACCCACATAGCCCAGGCTAGCCTCACACTCACTAAGTAGCCAAGAATAACGTTGAACTTCTGATCCTACTGCTTTCCCCTCCAAGGTGCTAAATTTACAATTACAACACACCAACTTTGTAGCAGCCTTGGCAGAAATGAAGATACTCTAAAGAGACACTCGTCTCTCAAACTATTGAAACAATGGGTCCCAAGGAAATGAGAATTTCCCTAGGAGTCTTGACTGAGAGAAGGAAAAGGCACCAGCCAGTGGTGGGTAGCTTGTACTCCAGAAGAGATTTTACAGAGTTCTAACAAACTGTCAGAGACCTTGCAGGAAGGGACTAAAGCCCAGAGAGTTATGGTCTTGTCTCAGCAGAACCCCAAAGATGGACTTGGCGCATTGGCTGGACCTCTTTGTCCTGATTCCCAATGTGGCCAAAATGAATTAATGTCCCTTTTCTACTGTTACTATGAATATGGTTTTTAATTGGCTCATTGAAGATGCATGGCAAGACCTGGCTTGGGACAGCTGTGAGATGCAACTCAGGGAGTCACAGGTGCAAGGCAAGCATCTAGCAACTGAGCTATGACCCTGTGGACTTCCTGTTCTGTCCCTGTCATTCTTTGTTACAACAGTGAGGAATCTTCCATTGCCTAGACTACCCACACCCTAGCACATTCACCAAACACCCTCAAGGTGTGTTCCCTCACAATGCCCAGTCCTGGACAGTAGACCCTGGGCAGTCTTTCAGCTATGACAAAATACTTGCTGCCATCCCAGACCCAGTGCTCACATGTCTCTTGTCCTTACACTTTATTTCAAAACTCCATTTCCTCCTTCACCACCCAGCTCACACAACACCAGCTCTGAGATGCCTGCTCAGATGGTCCCAAGGCTGTAAGAGCATAGAGGGTTGTTCAAGGTGTGCACTGAGCTACTAAACTCCCCTTAGCATGGCAGACACACACAGTGGGTGTTTAATGAACACAGGCTTTCACAAATACTTGGGGATAAAATTTTAAACATGTACTCATAATTGTAAAAGGAAATATATACTGTCCTGTTTGGAAGAATAGAAAGGAGAAGAATTTTTGCACAGACTTTACAAATAATAGGATATCTTGGCAGAGAAATTCAGTTGTTAGGTCTAAGTTCACCCATCTTCATCTGGAGAGGGGAGTCTGTCTTTAGGACATATTCCTGGTCCTTCATCCAAATGTCAGTGTCTCAGCTTCTTCTCCTACAACTTTTCCAACTTCAACCTCCATGGTTTCCTGTATTCTAAGCCACTCCCAGGAAGCAGCAGCCTCCTTATTCCAAATGGAACCTCATTGGCTATGCTTGACTCAAATGACCATCCTCAGCCAAGCATTGCATCCCAGTGAGCTGCATATTCTGATGTGCCAGGCTGGGTTACATATATGCCTGTTGTATACTTTTTACTGGGGCAGGATGGGGAAAATGAAGGCAATCCTCAGTGTGCAGCTTTCAGTAGAGGAAGGAAGGATATGGGGACGTATCCTAATAAATCCTCGGTACCCCTTTAAATTGGCTCTCGTGGATTCGCCTACATTTGGCACCCAACTGAATGCCATGGTCTGCAGGTAGTCTGCACGGTATCTGTCTCCAGCCTCTACTGCTACTGGTGCACTTCCCATGCCCTGCATTTGGTGGCCCCAACATTGGAGAGAGACTGTGGGTGACGACTGTCTAGGTAGTCAGCTGTTTCTGTCATTGCATCTTTTGGAAGTTGCTTGGTTGCACGTCCTGCTTACTCAGATAATATTTTCCTTCTCAGGTCTTTGATGGGGTTGAAGACTAGATGGTCCCAGTTACTATCCTCTCATATCTTGACTAAGAGTGTATCAGATTCTTCTTGATAAGAAAGCTATTCGAGTAATCTCTGTAATTTGTCATTCACCCATGATCTGGACATTTAGCATGTGTTTCTTACTGATGTTGTTCTTGGTGGCTGTAGTTCTATTTTTGTGTATGTCATTACCCTTTCTGTCTCCTGGACAATACTTGATAATTGTTCTTATTGTGTATAGTTTTATCTTAGGTTTAGAACCTTCTTATTTAGACAAAGAGGGGAAAGTGCAGTGGATATTCGCTCTGCTCATGACCTTGGGCTATCTGGCCTGATAGAGGTGGTGCTTCTTGTCTGCCTACTTGATCTCTTAAGAAGAAAGAGGGGACAGTCACTCAGTCTCTCATGGGGTGGTTGGATATTGGACTGCTGGTTCCAGTCACCTCCAGGCAGAACTGAAGACACAGTGGCTATTTTCCTTGTTGTGTATACGTGAGTGTATCCTAACAAATCTTTTTAGCCCTCTAATGGGCTCTTGTGAATTTGCCTACACTGGGATGATAGTACAAGAGTCCAACTTTAGAGCCCATGAGCAAAGTGAGGCTGCATCGGACGCAAATGAGTGACAGAGCAGCCTGCAGGATCAAGGTTTGGTCTGGAAGCCACAAAAAAAAAAACGGAGCTATGTGCTGGGGACTTAGAAAGATGCAGGAGGCTGGCAAAGGGTCGTCTATGCTAGAGTTGTTACAGTGGGCTCAGTGTTTGGAAATATACTGGACTTCCAGGCTGCAGGAGCCAAGTTTGGCCAAGAAGGCAGGAGACCTCTGATGCTCTCTCGCTGGGATGAAGCAAGATAACAGTTGTGTTGCAGAAAGCCCGACCAGGAAGTCATGTGTCACCCACACAGGTCAGCAGTCCTGTTGTAGAAATCCCAACCAGGAAGCTGGATGTCACCCACACTCGGTGCTATAGAGAGAGTGACACTGTTGCTAAGCTGAGAGATGAGGACAGTTTGGGCATCCCAAGAAAGGAGAGCACACACAATTCAGGGACAGTCTAGATTCAATCAGTGATTCCAAATATTTGTTGTCCTTCTGGGAAGGTCCTCCATTTCAGCCCCCTGCATCTGCAGCTCCCATTTCTAATATAAAGCAAAAGCATTTAAAAGTATTTTTCTTTAAAAAATCTTTTTGTTACACTTTTATGTATTTAGTGTGCATATATGTGTGAGTGTGCATATGTGCGCATGTGCATGAACTTGCATACTCGACTGTGTTTATATCATTGTGTATGTGGAGAGGAGAGGACAACTTGCAGAAGTTGGTTCTCTCCTTCCACTGTGCAGGGCCCAGGGATCAAACTCAGGTCATCAGACATGGCAGTAAGTGACTTTACCCACTGAGCCATCTGACTAGCCCCAGCAAAGAGGTTTTCGAGGTCTGTCATCACAAGCTACTGAGTTTCTCTTGCCTGGCTTCTGCCTTGGCTTGGCTTCTTGTCTTTTGAAGAAAGGAGGGCAGGAAGCATAGAAAGCAACCCTTATGGCTCCCTGAGCATTGAGCTCCAGTGATGCCAACTGGTAGCCAATTCTTTTCACAAGCCATGGTGACTGCAGAGAGTGAAGTCAGAAAAGCGCAGCCCTGACTGCCTTGCCAGCACACACATAACCACATGGTACTTGTGGGTTCGGAGGCTTGGATGATACCCATGCCGATATCCATGCCAATACCATTCAGCTGTCCACAGGTGAACAGTGAAACAGAAAGATCTAGTTCCCACATCTGGCCTTAGAGAGGCTCCGCCAGGCTGCTGGTCAGCAGAGAGCCTAGTCAAGGGGATTCTGTTTGTTTCAACCTCTCTGTATTTTGAAATTGAAAAGCATCAGAGGCTAATCAAAATCACCCGTTGATCCATAAATAATTCTGCACATTTATCTCTGTGTTTATACTTCTGGACAACCACCCCAAGAGGCTGTCTCTCCACTCACACTTCATAAAACAATATTTTCCATAAAATATTTCATAAACTACTTCTCCCAGCAACCATGTATTTCTAATTACCCCAAGCCAAGGGCACTGGCTGCATTTTATTTTACTTGCTCTTGATAAGATAAATCAATTCTAATGCTTTCCTTTTAAAGTCTGGCTGCTTCCAGATGGAAGGAGCTGGCTCGCCCTCTTGATGGTGCTTGTTTCAGCCAATGTGGTTGGTTTCTCTGAAGGAAGCTGAAGTAGCAAGGACAGGTTGCTTCACAATGCTCTCTCTTAGCCTGGGAACCAAACCTATGATCACCTGAGACAGGAGCAGCTGCCAGAAAAACAAAAACAAAACTCTCTCTCTCTCTCTCTCTCTCTCTCTCTCTCTCTCTCTCTCTCTCTCTCTCTCGTTCAGTTTCATAAAGATAACAGGACCATAAACAAATAAACTAACAGAGTACCAAGGGAAGAGCCTAGCTCTGTATCCTAAAGGTATCTCAAATCTATTCTGCCCAGACCCCAAGACAGCAGGGTCCTTTCCTTCTTTGCCATGGTGCTTCAAACAATGAGACCAGGATGCTTTTCTGTTTTGGTTTCACTGCTGATTGGACTTCACTTTGAATTCTTCAGACCCCAGGCCAGCTATATAATGACTGTTGTCAGCGTAAACCCCATCAGCACCAGAAGCTTGCCCAAAATACAAATTCTCCATCCCATGCAAGAGTTTTCCAGCTATACCCTTCCTCAGAGTATACCGGGAGGACTCTTAAATTTATACACCACAGAGGCATTGACACATTTGTGTTGCCTGCAGCCCTTTTTGCAAGAATCCAGTTATAGAATCTACCCAGGTGCCCACTGACAGCCCACTGATGAAGAAAATGTGTTGTTTATACGTACAGTGGAGTTTTACCCAGATAAAATGAAAAATAAAATAATGACATTTGTAAGAAAATGGGAAGAACTGGGAATTATCAAGTAAAATTAGCCAGAATCAGAAAAGCAAGTGTTCTGGATTCTTCCTGTAGATGCAATAAACTCTGGCCAAAGGCAACTTAGAGGAGAAAAGGTGTGTTTAGCTCACACTGAGGGGAAGTCAAGCCAGGAACTCAAAAGTAGGAACCTGATGGCAGCCCTGCTTGCTATGCCTTGGCCTTACCTCTGGCTGAGGGACTCACTTCACAGCCAGGGAAGTACAGCAGGAGCCACTGAGGAGGCTGCTTGCTGGCTCACAGGGTCATGTTCAGCTAGCTTCTCATACAGCTCAAGACCACCTGCTCAGGGAATAGTGCTACCCACAGTGGGCTGGGCTCTGCCCCATCAATTAAACATCAAGGCAATTTACCACAGACCTTCCTACACTCCAGTCTAATCCAGACAGTTTCTCAAGAGAGGCTCTCCTCACTGGTGACTCAAGGCTGTGTCAAGCTGACAGTTACAAACCAACCAGGACACTGAGTAGTCTGTTTTCTCCTATATATGGATCAGAGATTACACACACACACACACACACACACACACAGTTGGAGGGGAACTTTCTAGAAGAACACTAGCAAATGGGGTGGAAAACTAGAAAAAAGACAGGAAAGAGTAGTAGGGTGGCGTGGTTAAAGTGTATGATGTGTTTGAGTGACAATGTTATTATGGTAACCATCACTTTGTACATAAATATGTACTAATAATTATTTTTAATTTCCCAGGGGTGCCAGCAACCTGTGTTTCAACCTGTTTTCCAGATGTCTGAAGGCAATGTCAACCCCTAAGAGCCACCAATGCAGGAATGTGGAAATGTAAAATCTGGAAGTCACTAAGAGAAGAGAATGTTCCTTCCAGCCATGACTCAAGTGACCACTGTGTACCTGCTCTGTCTGTCCCAAACACTGCACCCATCCACCCCAAGAGTGAACACACTATTCAGCATGCCTGCCCTGGCATAGCTCTCCCTGTCTGTAACTCCAGAGCCGTCCTGGCATGCTTCTAAAATGTAACACAAAGCTTTCGATTACAAAGAGCCAAAGGCTTGGCTTCCCACCTGGGCAATCAGGTGTAAGGAGGAAATAAGGTTTTAGAAAGCACAGTGGCAAACTGGCCAGCACGTCCCCATCATTTCAACGCTGTCATTTGTTGTCTCTGTGGATGATCAAAGCCCCAGGTGCACCGCCAAAGTGGAGTTATGGGAAACATTTCGCATTGTGCTACCCAGAAGCTTGGAACTGTAACCCCAGGGTGTCTGATGGACACAAAGCCAAACCTCTGTGAACTGCTTGCCCCCTGATAGTATTTTGAGCAGGGTCATGTTCCCTTTCCTGCCTTTTATAAGACACCTTAAGCAGAAAGGGTATTGACTGTGCAGTTTGGAAGAGGGATGGAGTACGGCTGTCTAGCTTGAGTCTAGTGTGTGACTCAAGCCAGATCTAAATGTGGACTTATATTAAAAAATCAATTGTTATTCCTAGGCAATCAAACAAGGTGCCTTCTCCAGTCTCTCTATTGGCAGTTCATAAGGAGGTGCTATTGATCAAGGGACCAAATTTTTAGTTTTGACTATAAAAGTAATTTGTTTGTGGGTTGGGATTCTCACCCCATGAGTGGAAGGCAACATCTCTCACTAATTGACTATGTGCGTGCGTACCTGTGTGTGTGTGTGTGTGTGTGTGTGTGTGTGTGTGTAATGTCCAAGGAACCCATAACAGGGCATCATATCCTCTGGAGGTGGAATTATAAAGGTTGTTATCTGTCTGATGTGGGTGCTGGGAATCGAACTCAGGTCCCATGAAAGAGCAAGAAGAGTTCTTAATTGCTGAGCCACCTCTCCAGGCATTATCAGGATCTTGATGACATTAGAAAGGAGAGGTGACTTTATCCAGCTAATGATCAGATACCCACTAGAGATGGAGCCCTGACCAGTGAGCACAGAAAAGCCGTGGCTAGTTACTGCTCATTCAGCACTGTTTCCACCTGTCCATTACAAAGCAGCGACTAAATAGAACTGTGGACTACATAGAATGGGCCAGCCCCTCAGATACATGGCAATGCTCCTGAGTGGGTAAGGCCCTCAGATACATGACTGTGCCCCTGAATGGGTCAAGCCCTCAGATACATGACAGTGACCCTTAACGAGTCAATTTCTCAGATACACGACAGTGATTCTGAGTGAGTCACCCCTCAGATACATGACTGTGATGCTGAGAGGGTCAAATCCCTCAGATACATGACCACGACCCTGAGTGGGTCAACGTGTTAGATAAACAGCTCTAACCCCGAGTGAGTCAATCCCCTAGATAAACATCTATAACCCTCAGTGGTCAATCCATTAGATACACACGATTGTGATGCTGAGTGATTCAATCCAAAAATCCATGACTATAGTGCTGACTAGGTCAACACATCAGATGCCTGTTGAATCACACATCTGCACAAACGACCACTGAGCCAATGCTGGCCCATGAATTCTGCTTGTTTGGAGGAACTCTGGGTAATCCAACAGTGGCATTTAGGTTTTAAAATGCATTGCTTGACGAAGTAAATCATCCTGTCTTACTTTCTTCTCTTAAAACTATTCTCCTTTAACATGTCTATACTAATTCACCAGTGTATGGCTTAGGTGTTTCTTAGATGCCAACTACTCTTTAAAATGGTATACATTTACTTAATTTGTACACACATGCCAGCACATATACAGGGGTTAGAGGACAGCTCTTCTTTTTTTAAAAGGATTTCATTATTGTTTTTATTGAGCTATACATTTTTCGGTTCCCCTTCTTTACTCCCCCTCCCCTTCTACTCTCTTCTGTGACCCCTCCCCCATGCTCCCAATTTACTCAGGAGATCTTGTCTTTTTCTTCTTCCTATGTAGATCCATGTATGTCTCTCTTAGGGTCCTCATTGTTGTCTAGGTTCTCTGGGGTTCTGGACTATAGATTGTTTTTTTTTCTTTGCTTTATGTCTATAAGCCACTTATGAGTGAGTACATATTATACTAGTCTTTCTGGGTTTGGGTTACCTTATTTCTAGATGTTATTATTTTTACCACTGTGTAGTACTCCATTTTGTAAATTACCATCTTTTCTTTATCTATTTTTTGGTTGAGGGTCATCTAGGTTGTTTCCAGGTTCTGGCTATTTACAAATAATGCTGCTCTGATTGAACATCCTTTGGATATATACCCAAAAGTGGTATTGCTGGGTCTTAAGGTAGATTGTTTCTTAATTTTCTGAGAAATCACCATAATGATTCCCAAAGTGGCTGTACAAGTTTACACTCCCCCCATCAATGGAGGAGTGTTCCCATTAATCCACATCCTCTCCAACATAAGCTGTCATCAGTGTTTTTGATCTTGAATCCTGAGAGGTGTAAGATGGAATCTCAGTTGTTTTTATTTGCATTTTTCTGATGGTTAAGGATGTTGAACATTTTCTTAAGAGTCTTTCAGTCATTGGATATTTGTCTGTTCACAGTTCTCTGTTTAGATATGTAGCTCATTTTTAAATTAGATTATTTGTTCTTTTGATGTCAAGCTTCTAGAGTTTTTTGTATACTCTGGAGATCAATTCTCTGTCAGATATGGGGTTGGTGAAGATCTTTTCCCATCTGTAGGCTCCCATTTTGTCTTGTTGACCATGTAACAAGTGTCCTTCACTTTACAGAAGCTTCACGAGGTCCTATTTATTAATTGCTGCTCTCAGTGTCTGCACTACTGGGGTTGTATTTGGAAAATGATCCCACTTTCTCTTCTATGATGTTCAGTGTGGTTGGTTTTATGTTGAGGTCTTTGATCCATTTGGACTTGAGTTTTGTGCATGGTGATAGATATGGATCTATTTGCATTCTTCTACATGCTGATATCCAGTATGCAAGCACCATTTGTAGAATATGCTTTCTTTTTTCCATTTTAAGTTTTTAGCTTCTTTGTCAAAAATCAGGTGTTTGTAGGTGTGTGGATTGATATCCAGATCTTTGATTCTATTGGTCCTTCTGTCTGTTTCTATGCCAACACCAGGCTGGTTTCAGTACTATAGCTCTATAGTAGAGTTTGAAGTTAGGGATTGTGATGCCTCCAGAAATTCCTTTGTTGTACTGATTGTTTTGGCTATCCTGGGTTTTTTGTTTTGCCATACAAAGTTAAGTATTGTTCTTTTGAGGTCTGTGAAGAATTTTGCTGGGATTTTGCTGGGCATTGCACTGAATCTGCAGATTGCTTTTAGTAAAATTGTCAGTTGTACTATATTAATTCTACCTACCCAAGAGCATGGGAGATATTCCCATTTTCTGTTGTCTCCTTTAATTTCTTTCTGCAAAGTTTTAAAGTTCTTGTCATACAGGTCTTTTACTTGTTTGGCTAGAGTTACAACAAAATATTTTATGTTATTTGAAGGGTTCTGTTTCTCTGATTTTTTCTCAATCTGCTTATCATCTATATATAGGAGGTCTACTGATTTTTCTTAGTTAATTGTGTGTTCTGCTACATTACTGAAGGTGTTTATGAGTTGTAGGAGTTCCCTGCTAGAATTTTTGGGGTCACTTATGTATACTATCATATCGTCAGCAAATAGTGAGAGTTTGATTTCTTCTTTCCCGATATGTATCCCCTTGATCTCCTTTCGTTGTCTTATTGCTCTAGCTAGAACCTCAAGTACTCTATTGAATAGATATGGAGAGAGTGGACAACCTTGTCCTGTTCCTGATTGAGAACATCTCTTCTTTTTCCCCTGTTTCCCCCAAACATACACACTAAGAAATAAGATTGACCAGTTGTCTAGGCTAACTAGTCTCTATGCACTCTGTGCAGGTAGTGAAGTCAACCATTTGTTTGTCTTCCTTACTTGGGCTTCAATTAGACTCCTCATTCCTCTCCCTCCTCTCTCCTCCTCTCTCCTTCCACCATGTGGGTTCTGAGAGAAAACTAAGGTCATCAGACTTGGCAGCAAGCACCTTTACTGCTTGAGCTTTCTTGTTGTCTCCTGAATAATGCTTTCTAAAAGCATCTGCATTGTAACAGTGTGCTTTGGGACAAACAGTGTCCAGATGTATAGTAACAGTGTCACACTTTGACAGATGCCTGAATGCTTATAGCTCCTAAGACAGTGAATATATCAGCAGTGCAGTACTTGCTTTGGGCCATGAACCATGACACTATGTGCATGCCCAATACTTCAAATAGTTTATTCCCCTTAGTTCTTACATCAGCCCATCTGTGGGGTGATGTGACTGTAATCACTCGCTGCTTAGGGTTGCACACAGTCAAACTCAGAGATAAATATTATTTTCAAACCAACAGAGAAACTGATGGCATCAAATAAGTTCCCTGACATTGATGTCTGTAGACCTGACTGTTAGTAGGGGCTCAATCTGAGGTCTCTTGACCACTGTCAGGATCCAGAGCTTGGTCTGAACTCTCATTATGTCCACTCAGATGTCCATGGCAATAACAATGGCCTGTAGAAGACAGGTCAGGAAATTTTACCTTCCTCAATGCATAAGGTAGGTGGCTGAGGGTGAGTCTTAAGAGCAACCTCAGCCTCCAAACACACATGCACACACACCTCCACACATGCTTGTGTCCACACACATGCAAAAACATACTTTACACACATATGAACAGTCAAAAACCGGAAACAGGAAAAGAGTTTCTTTGCACAAATTATGTTCTCATTTTTGAGAAGATATGAAGGACATTTCTAAAGGAGAGAAAATGGAGATAATGTGGTCAGAGCTTGAAGACAGTTGTTGATTTTTATCTCAAACTAATTGGGCCCAGTGTCACCCTTCTATAACAAAGATGCTGTGTTGACCTCTTTCATCTCTAAGACAAAACTCATAGATGCATGCATAATGCAAAGGAAATATAATAACTTCTCATATTAAAGAGGGAAAACAGGAGGAAAGAGTCATAATAAGACAGCATAGATTTTAATATGCAAATAAGCATGTAACCGCTCTGAAAGGCACAGCCAGGCAATCAAGGACTTCTACCATTCCCAGAGCCAGGAGTGTGATTGTGTGTGAACTGGCAGGACTTTTCTGGAATACTGGACATTTGTTGACATATCCAGAAAAGACCGAATGCAAACTTTTCTTCATTTAAAAAAATATATTTAATTACATTTTTGATGCATCTATTGTGAAAATGTTCACATTAGTGTGGGTTCTTACAGAGACCAAAAGAGAATATCAGATCTTCTGGAGCTACAGAATTACAGGCAATTGTGAGCCATTTGATATGGACACTGGGAACCAAACTTGGTTCCTCCGAAAAAACAGCAAGTGGTCTTGACTGCTGAGCCACATCTGCCTTTCCTTTTCCTTGATTTAACCAATGTCTAGAATCCTCACAATTTTTCATCTGTAGTAAGGCTATGTGGACATACTTCTGACTTATGGATAAAAAGAAGTTGAGTTTGAGAAGCAGCCATCTGTAGGTAGTTATTCATCCTTTGCCAGTTTCCTGTGAGGCTATTTGGAGAATGTGTGGGGTGAATTGCTTTCTCTGCTGACTGAATCTGCCATCCACATCACAGGGCATCTAACATCCCTGGTCTCCAATCCACGAACACCAACTGACACGTCTCCGTAAGTGCGGGAAGCAAAGAGAATGATTCTGTGCCAATAAATAGAAGGTGACTAATTTGCATATCTACATGCATGCAAGTCTGCATATGTACATGTCCACATGTATGCAGAGCACCTTTGGAAATGCATGTCAACTGCTTTTTGTCAGGAATCATCATGGTGAGAAGCAATGGTGGTAGCAATGAAAATGAAGAAGGATACATGTGAGTCCATGGTTTGATCAATCAAGTGACCGAGGCTATACTTAAATATAATCATGGGTCCCTTACACAAATCCCATACAACTCCTCACAGGCTATATCTCCCCTCTGTGTGTTCCACACATTGCTCAAGTGATAGTCACGTGGGTGTTGTGCTCATGAGTTTTAAACGTCAACTTGCTACAATTTAGAGTCACCTAAGAAGACAAACAACAATCGTCTTGATCAGTTTGGCCATTGGGTACATCTGTGGTGGGCTGTCTTATTGCTAGTTGGTATAAGAAGAGACAGGGAGGCACATTTTGGGAGGCTCCGTTCCCTAGGTTAGGGGGTCCTGATCTACATAAGGCAGGAGAATACTGTGTGAGAACAAGCGAGATCTGTTTATTTCTCTCCGCTCTTGACTGTGGATGTAATGAGACTGGATGCTTGTGTCCCTGCCTTCATCCACTCTCAATTATGGATAGTAGCCTGGAATTCTAAGCCAAACAATCCCTTTCCTCACTAGGTTGCTTTTGGTCAGGGTGTTTTATCCCAGCAACAGAAATTAAAATGGAAGAAGTGAGTGGGACCCTGAGCTGGGTCACTCTGACTTGATCTTGCCAGCATGACTTAGGACTCACGAACAACCCTTCTATTCAGTCTGAAGCTATGGTTAGCACTCTCTCAATTAGGATCAGCACATGTCTAACTTTGCTGAATTAATATCCCATGAGGCAGTTTTCAAGTTGGACCTTCTAAATTACCGTAGATATTTCAATACAATCAAAAAGAGACCAGGCTTGAGAAACTCAGGAAAATATCATCATTTAAAATGGTATTAAAATTAAAATTTAATCCATTTATATCTCAGGTACAAGAGAAACAAAGTTGGCATCCTTCTTAAAAGTGTGATGACCATAAACAAAACTTAAGCAACTTTCTAACGCCAGTATCAGCTGAGTCTTCTAAAACAACTGTCTAAAATACCTAATTGCAACAACCAATCACTGTTAAGGATGAACAACTTCAGCTGTTGTCAGTTCTGCTGGGGGCCATTCCCTTTTTGTCGAGAGGGACAGAATGGAAAGGTTTAGTCTGTCTTCAAATGTTTGCATCCATTCTAAGGCCATTAGCTACTATAGAAGTATCTTGATTTCAGAATGCCAGAGAAAGGGACTCTCACTGGCTGAACACCTAGGAGCCAAGGCCAGAATCTAGAGTTCCAGGGAGGTGGGGTCAGGTGGGATTTGCTTATGTCATTAACCTGAATACTGACTGGGTTCCTGCCAATATTCACTACAATGGGTACTGAAGATGCTAGAGTATTTAGGATACATTAATGAATAACATAGGAAATACGTACACGTGGACAGATTTAACGATAATAATCAAAGAAGTGATCATGAATTGGGAGGAGTGGGAGACACAGGAGGGGTTGCCTGGTGCAGGGGTGATGTAAATACTCAATGTAGAATTCTCAAAAGAATAAAAACAATTAAATTAAAAAAGAAACAGCAGGGCATTAATAAGGCACATTTGGTATGTACCTATGAGAGCTTTTCCTGCGAGGATTAAGTGAAGGGAGAGATCTGCCTTGAATGTGGGTGGCATAGTCCCAAGGGTTAGGGATCCAGACTGAATTAAAAAGAAAAGCAAGAGCCGGGCGGTGGTGGCGCACGCCTTTAATCCCAGCACTCGGGAGGCAGAGGCAGGCGGATCTCTGTGAGTTCGAGGCCAGCCTGGTCTACAAGAGCTAGTTCCACGACAGGAACCAAAAAGCTACGGAGAAACCCTGTCTCGAAAATCCAAAAAAACAAAACAAAACAAAACAACAACAACAACAACAACAAAAAAAAAAACAAACAAAGAAAAACAAGAATGTGACTGTGCGGAAGAATGCATCCTGGATCAGGACTGAGATGAAGGCAGCGCCTAGTATGCTGGATTTGAAACTGATCCTGAAAGTCCTCACTCTGTGCTCTGAGAAGAAGCACGATGATGCCCCAGAGGGCTAAGCCAAGAGGGGATGAGGGAGCCCACAAGAGGGAGCGGAGTAAGAGGGTGAGGGAGGAACCCCATTGAGGAGGCCTCATAGCTTAATGTGTGGAGGAAGTACAGAGACATTGCTACTCCTCTTGGGTGAGGTGAGGACCCACCAGGGCTTGCAAACACGGATGGGATAGGATTTTGCAGAGTCCTTCTGCTGCTGCACAGAGACTCCACTGAGGAGGAGCGTGGATAGGAAGGAGACTGGCTGTCTAGCCACCCAGGTCGGGGATGCTCTGTAGACACCTGAACACACCCCAGCGAAGAGCCTTGCTGCAGGGAAGGGACTGTTGCATGAGGCATGGCCATCTGGTTCTGATTCACACCTTCCTGGAAAAACACATAGTCAGTCATCTCCTGAGGGGCAATGGAAGAACATGGAATCCCAGGGGCTGTCTATACTAAGCTGAGAAAAGTGAACAACACAGCAAGAAAGCCAGCACATGCAGAAGATAGTGCCCCCAAGACTGTGGCAGCAATCAGGAGTTGCTCACATCAAGGCTGCAAATCTCCTATGGTCCCCACAGTGACTTCTGGGATGCCTTCCGGAAGTGTTCTCATGAAGGAACACAGAGAAAGGTGGGCAGTGGCTGACCTTGTGTCACAGTTTATGTAGCAGGGTGCTGGGGGACCCAGCGGGGTGTGCGAACACTACAGGAATCACAATACAGCCAGAAGCAGCCAGGCAGTGACACCCTGAAACACGGGTCAGTCTAAAATTGGCACGAGCAGATAAAGAGAAGAGGGAGCTGACCAAAGTGCAGGCCACATCCCAAGTCTAGAATCCCAGAACAGGCAATGCATATTGAAGCAGAAGTTAGGAACAATTCACTATACAGAGACACTAGCAAACTATGCAATGAGCTTGCCTCCAGACAGAAAAAAAAAATAATTAAAACAATATTTAAAGAAAAAGAATCAGAGCCAGGGCTGATGGCATAGGTCTGTCATCCCAGCTAACTGGGAAGCTGGGGCAGGAAGGATTGCAAAGCCAGGCTGGGCTACAGTATGAGTTCAAGGGAGCTTGGTGAGACCGTGTCTCAAAGTAAAAAGCACAAAGGGGGTTGGATGTGTAGACATTTGCCTGGCATATATAAGATGCTGAGTTCATCCCAATACTGAAAAAAAGATAAAGAAGATGAATTATGATTTACCAAATGGATATAAGAAAGGATGTTTTACTCCTACTAGTGATGAAGGAAATGAGGATTTAAAGGACAGTTTCAGCCATAATATTGTCAAGTTTATAAAATTAACATTTACTATGGCATTGATTTGGGATATGAGGTTTTGAATTTGTTAACAGGGATAATGTTAATTGTTACAGTTTTCAGGGAAATTAAATGGTGTTGCCTATAAAAAGTCAGAACTTCACCTAGCCTTCCAACAGCTGAGCATTCTCTTTGGAAGCCCCTGTGAAATGCAACCTACTCTTGCATCTCTCTCCATCACACAGGAGAGCTGAACTTGGCCATGTGGTCTTCTCTAGCCAATAGGATGCTAGGAGAATGCGGAATTCCAGTTTTCCCCTTGACCTTCATGACCCTGTGACCTTAGCCACATGGGGGAACTGAGAGACCCAGGGGGTATTAAGAATGAAGTCCCAGACAGGTGACTCTGACTCAGTTGTTTTGGCCAGCTCCCAGTTGTGCAAGCATCTTACCTGGGCTCCCTTCCGTCATGGAGCCATCTCTAGTGATAGTCTGTCATTGTGTGTGTAATGAAAGGTCTAGAAACAGCCAGAGTCCCCCCACTGAGAAATAATGGAATTAATTGTGCTGGATCCATAGTAGGAATGCGACATGAGGAATGTCTTGAGGGGAGTCTTCTCCACCCATCGGGAAGAGTGAGCACATGGCAGGTAGTGGGAGAGCATTCAGAAGCAACATGTAGGCTCCAAGTTCACAGAAACTGTTAAATGCAGAGATGTGTGCAATGTACCAAACTAAGCACCTCTCAAAAACAAGAAGACTAAGATTGTCTTCAGGGGTTAGGGAGAGTTGAGCTGATGGCAGTGGTCGGTGCAGCTCGCTAAATTTTTATATGCACTTTGAAGAGAGTTCACTCAGTGCATGCAACACTGCATGAAAACCAGATGCACTGAATGCATGGCAAGACTATGTCAAGAGAGATCAGTCTGGGAAGGTCATCCACCTCTTTCTGAGAACTCTGTGGTGCAAACAAGGTTCTCTGATTGACTTTAAAATACAGCATCAGTTTTGCTGTGTTAGACCTGGTTAGTTCTGGGGAAAGTTTCAGGGACCTTTGCTACCTTCACGTCTAGGACTCTGAATCCATCATGTGCCTCCTTCTCAGGTGCATTTTACTAAGAGGGCAGACATCCAATCTTATCTCTGAGACTAAATATTCTATACACATGTGTATATGTGTGTATGTATGTGCCTGAGTGTGTGTATGGGTATAAATAACAATGTATGCATATGTGTAGAAGCATACATGTGTATGTATGTGTATGTGTGTATGCATATATCTGAGTGTATGTGAGTGTAAGAGCGCTTGTATGCATGTATGTGTAAATGCATGGACATGTCCATGCATGCATATACCTGGGAGCACACTTAGATATGCACATGCATGTACATATGTGTGTGCACATGAGTAGGCATGTGCGTGAGCACATGTGAGTATGTGAGTGAATTTATACATGTGTATGTTGTATGTGTGTTTATGCATGTGTGTTTATACATGTGTGTACATACGTACTTATATGAGTGAATACCATACGGGGTGCCTCATCTGCTCAAATTTCCAGAAATTCCCTTCACTCTGAAGTTCAAATAACCTGAAGGCTTTAAAATGGATCCTCTCTTCATCTTCATTAAACAAAGCACCCCTCAAAATGTTTTCAGGCGCATGTCATGACATTTCCTCTTTAAAGGACAAATTCATCTGAGCGTGCTCAGAATCCTCTCTTCCCTTATGCTGGGATTGGCTGAAAAACTAACCAGATGCCTGGGTCTCACCCTGAGAATTCGGTTTAATCTATATGGAGCCTGGACATAAGGACGGGGAACCTGCCTAGATAAGAAATACTGATCTCTGATGAGCAAGGCTAATTGGAATTCTCAATGAATGCTTACAATTCTCTGATCTTGTGACATCTGAATCAGTGACAAATTAAATTTCCCATCATCTGAATGTGATCCGCACTTTACTGAAGTCGAAACACTTGAAAATTGGTTTTAAAAATGCCATTTCATCTCCACGCTCAGCTGGGAATGTCACTTCAGATGAGCATAAACGTGAGAACCGGGCGGCTCTGTATGGAAGCCGACATGTCTGTTTCCTGCCAAAACACCGTGTCAACGCTCACGTCATGTTGACGAGGAACACCGGCATAGGGCTGGGGCTTGCAGAGGCTGGTGCTCCATGGCCAGGCTGGAAGACTTCAGGGGGTTTACAGAGACCTGTGGAAAAAGTGTCCTTCCCTGGAGAAACCTCCCTGAAGGCATCTTCATTTCTCCATGCCTGAGCTCTAACTTGGCTTGCACATGCATGACTCATGCATGTTTGTGCACGAACTTCTCTAAAACCTGCAACAGGGCTCCACCCAGGAGTTTCCCGTGTCCTTCTTCGATTCCAATTCTTGCTCTGAATTTGTTAGCTCTATCCTGTTGCTTACACACACACACACACACATACACGCTTCAGAAAGTCCACAAATCCAACGTGTCTGAGGATGCTCTGCCTTGTCCTCCAGGGATCTGATCAGAGTCTCTACTGGGTCGCAGACAAAGCTGATTCCACTTGCTGCTTTTCTAAGAGCATCCACCATGCTTTCTCCCAGTTCTGGGCTTGGAGAAAGAACATGGACACCCCTCTGTTATCTCCTTCCCTCTCTTCTGCATCTCTTGGCAAGTCAGAAACAGTCTGGGGTTCAGACCTCATCTCTAATCATGTCTAAGCTCCGATTACTTTTGTTTGGGAAAAACCAGTTGCCACACACAAGAAAGAATAATATAATAATAAGTGAAAATTCAAAATAATCTAACTTCTTATGACACTAATTCCAGGTATTACTTATGGGGCTCTTGCTGAGTGGCAGGAGGTGCTGTACTAGGCCAGGCCCAACTGTTCAGAGGACTGGTCTCGTGTCTACTCCCACAGGACAATGTGTCCAGTCGGCCAGACGGGTACTTGAAATTAGGGTGAAGTTTGTTGCCCTTATGGACAGCACTCCAGGTATCTCATGGGACCCACCAGAGAAGACACGGCTTGGAGACAGGCAGGGAGATATGGATAAGTGGTAGCTGGATGAGCATGTAAACCAACATGGACAGCTGGTGTTTTCTTCCTTTGGAGACCTCAGGGGACAGTGGAGAAGTTCCAGAAAACCCAACACAACTTAAACGGCTATCATGGCATTACCTGCTCATTCCTGTCAGGCATGCAGCTCTTTAGCAGGCTTGAACTCTGAGATTCCAATGACCAAACCCCAGGAAGGGCCATTCATTCTTGCCTTTGCTCATGGGAGGCCTCCCAGTGTACTATGGGTACTGTGGGGGTGCCTTGGGGGTTGTCAGTATCTGTTGCAGCCGAATCCCAAAGCAGGCAAAATAGATGTACCCCCTTCCCTTTTCCATTTCTGAGGATGTCCTGTCCTGGAACAGGTGAGGCCAGAGCAGCTGCAGAACACCCAGGGAACACCCTCCCAAGGGTCCTTCTCCCCAGTGGCATATGCAGTCTCGTGGTTGGGGAGGAGCTGAGGGCCGAAAGAGACCAGGAAAGAAATTTTGGCCAAAGTTGGTTCTCACTGAGGTGGCAGATGTCAAAGCCAAGTCTTGGGTGGAGTCTGATAATTCGGCACCCTTGCCTGACATTCCAGGTGCTTCGGAAGGTGTATTTGTCACCATGGGAGACCAGAACACTGTTTATCAGCCGTGAACTTCATTTATAACTCTGGAATGTTCAGATACAGGTCAGATGGAGCAGATGCCATTGACATCCATCTCATGGTCCTTAGGGTCACCCTCCTAAGCCCCTTCTATCCCCCACTGCAGTTCCCACACTTCTCAGACTCTGGCTTCTGGCTTCACCTGGCTACACCTTCACTTTGCATCTGGTGTGTATAGAGCCTGAGTATCTCAGTTTAGGGTGGTGTACACACACACACATACCACATTCATACACATACCACATACATACACATACACCACACACACACACACACACCACATACATACACATATACCACACACACACATACACACACCACGTACATACACACCACACTCACACACACCACATACATACACATACACCACACACACGTACATACACATACACCACACACATACCACATACATACACAAACACACACACCATACATACACACACACCCCACCACACACACACACACACACACACAGGGTGGGGTGGAGATCACTGAAAGGGCGCTTGCCTGGCAGGTGAAAAGCCCCGTGTTCAATCTCGGGACCACAAATAAATGTCAAAGAATGCTTGCAGATGTGCAGTGGCACAGTTACTGGGGCCCCTGTGGCATTGACAGTTGCAGCTTTAAGTGTTCCTTGGCCTTGGCCTTTCAGATAATGCTGGATTTTATGTTCCTTATTCTTGGAAGGCCATTTTTTCCTTTTGGAATTTTATAGAGATCCTAAACAGTAGATCAGTTTGTAAATATAGGGAGTAAGTCAAATTCAAAAATTACCATACACACAGTTCCACCAAGGATAATTACAGTGACAGGTGATAAAAGTCCTTCTGTGGAGGATGTAATGGTTGAGGAGGGAGGGAGGGAGGGAGGGAGGGAGGGAGGGAGGGAGGGAGGGAGGGAGGGAGTGCGTGCAGGTGTGTGTGTAAATCCAGGCACCAGGTCCTCTTGGGGACAGTCACTAAATCCTTTTGCCTCATGAAACAGTAATTATCATGATGTCTTAAAATGTTTAGATTTGACTTAATATCCAGGGTGTCTTTCCTAAATTATGCCATAATTTCTGATGGCCACGTGGCAGTCTGTTAAATATGACTATTATAGTTCATGTATTTAATTCCCTGTTAGTAGATATTTGAGTGTTTCCAGTCCCAAACTACAAATATGATACTCTCAAAATAAATACCTTTCTACACACCTGAGTGCATTCAATGTACTTTGATAAACCAAGCGATTTAGACCTGTGCATTGTGGTGATATTTTGTTTGTGATCTAACAAATAATGCTTGCCTGTAGTTCAGAGCGCAGAGCTAGCCACACTAGTTAGTCATAGAGGCCAGGCAGTGGTGGCACACACCTTTAATCCCAGCACTTGGGGGATACAGGCAGACGGATCTCTGTGAGCTCAAGACTACCCAGGGCCGTATGAGATTGAATCAGTCTAAAAGAGAAACAGAGATCACACCTTTGATCCCAGCCCTTGGAATCCCATGCCTTTAATCCCAGCACTAAGGAGATAGAGACAGGAGGGATATGGCTGGGCAGAAACAGGAATATAAGGCGGAAGGAAACAGGAGCTCAGGGCATTCAGTCTGAGGATTCGTAGACAGGATCTTGCCCACTTTGGTCTGAGGATTCAGTAGAGGAGAAAGGTCTCTCTAGTGGCTAGCTTCTTCTCTGATCTTTCAGCTCCCCCACCCCCAATATCTGACTCCCAGACCAATTAGAATTTGTGCTACAGTTCATATCCGCTTGGGTTTCTTAACACACACCAAGAATCAGTCACTCAAACACTGAGCTGGAGTTAGCAAATGCATAAATAACAGGTGTGCCTGGTTTGATGCTTTAAATATTTGAGGTACTGTGGGTATAGCTCAGTGGTAAGAGCACTGGCCAAGTATCCATGAAGGTCTCTGCCTTTGATCCCATAACAACAACAAAAACAAATCGATAAAATTAGTCAATAGCTGCTTGAACATTTTGCCAGTGTATCTGATTTTATTCATTCCAGTTAAAGAACTGTGATAACCCCGGCTGGACCCACATTTCCAAATAGCAACCATCGGTGGGATCTGGGACTCAGTTCACATTTTGTTGGCACCACTGTTTGCCCTGGTCTTTCTTGCAATCCCCCATGGGCTCAATTCTGGGCTCCTATTCAACCTCTGCCTGTCCCACCTGGGCATCTCTTTGTGGGAGCCTTGCTGGTTTCTATGTATGCTTCCATCAATCAGTGACTGACATGTCAATTTTTGTCCACTAGGACGGGAGCCAAAATATGGCGTTCCCACTCTGAGTTTAGTAGAAGTGGAGCTTCATGAGATTGAGTTTATTTGAAACTGAATTTTCTAGTCTAGTGCCATCACCTGCAGTCTGTAAATATCAAATGCAATAATTCACGTTACAAGTCCTATGAAGACTGAAAAACCTCCATCTGTGCCAGTCATTCATCAATACCCATTTCTTTCTATTCACAGCATAGAGCCAGATCAAACATCCTGGGTGTCCTGCAGCAGAGGGGATCCTGTGCCCAATCCAGACAATGGATTTAAATAAAATGATCCATGTCCCCTCCAGGTCTATCAGCAAATGTTTTGTGCCCATCACTGCTCTCTTGTTCCCTCACTGGGTGCCCAGTGACTTTGATTTCCTAGTGAATTATGCATTTGTTTAAGATAAGGGAATTGGGGGCCAAAGCCTTCATGGAACGGGCAATTATTGAGAGCAGAACCTTTGGAGTTAATCTGTAAAGAAGAACTTACAATAGCGCAGAGCTGCGGCCAATCTGGGACCCATCAATGGATTAAGCGTCCCTTACACTAAGAGTTTATAACATCTCAGAGAGCATCAGACGGAAACACTTCCTGCGTTTATCTCGAGAATCTCTTTCTTTGTGTTAAAATTAGTGAGGAAAAGTACTGGGTGTCACTTTTGAGCCAATTGAGACACCAGGTTACCCGTGTGGCACTGGGAAACTGGGCAGTTATGAGATGCTCCCCGAGAGATGGTACCCACTTGCTCACAGGGTTTGTGGAAAAGCACTTAATTCTTATTTTAAGGAAATAAGAGGGAGATTTTTCTGTACAGAGCAAGGACACCAAGGAAGAGTTTTGTCTGCATAGTGTGGGAATATGAGTACTGTTAAACGGGGTGGATAACATCTAGATACGCAACCCTCCACTAAATCTACCAGGAGCTAATGGTAGCAGCGAAACCTGGAAACATAAAGCCCACATATTACGTACAGGCGTAGCCTTATCACACCTCATACTCCGATTTTTCTCTTTTGCGGGTTAGCAATTCTACTTTCTCTGATGCCCAGAGAAAACACAGTGTGTATATACTCAACATTGACTTACAGTTTTAACAAAAGCTTCCGTACTGAATTCTGCAGCAGCTGTATTAAATCATACCACACCAACTATTTCTGAGTGTTCCCTCTGTCCACGTCCTTCCCAGTATTTGTTGCTACTTGTTTTTTTGTTTGTTTGTTTGTTTTTGTTTTCTGACTGCCATTCTGCCATATGACCTGGCTAATCACAAAAAGACTCTGTGCTTGGTTAGTTTTTTATCAACTTGACATAAGCTAGAGTCATTTGGGAAGAGAAACATTGAGAAAATGTTCCCATCAAATTGACCTATGTGGAAGATGTTGGAGCATTTTCTTGATTGATGATTAATGTAAGAGAGCCCAGTTCACTACCCCTGGGCAGGTGGCCCTGGGTTCTATAAGAAATCAGGTTTTAAAAAAAATAAAATACAGAAATCAGGTTGAGCAAGTCAGTAAGCAGTGACCATGGCCTCTGCTTCAGTTCCTGCCTTCAGGTTCCTGCCTCCAGGTTCCTGCCTGGAGTTCCTTCCTGCACTGACTTCCCTGAGTGCTGGACTACAAGTTGCACGATGAAATAAACCCTTTCCTCCCCAAGTTGCTCTTGGTCACGATGTTTCATTATAGCAATAAAACCCCAAGACAGACTTCAAGTGAATGCATCAGAGAGACCCCTGCATGTCCATGTTCCTTCCGGTTCTATTCACCGTCGTTGAGTTGTGGACCCAACCCAGGGGTCAATCCACAGAGGAATGAATGGGGAAAATGTGGGGTGTAGGGTGTGTGTGTGTGTGTGTAAAATGGAATTCAGTCATAAGAATGTAATATCATCTTGTTCAGGAAAATGGATGCAACTGAAGATAACCATATTAAGTGACTTCAACTTGACTTGGAAGGTCAAACACCCGATGTTCCTCTCAGATATGTATAGGCCACATGAAACTGGGAACCAGAAGAGAAACTGCCTTGGGGAGAGCAGGGGATATATGGGAGATATGGTCAACACACAGATAAACTAAGATAAACACGTACAAAATAAGCAAATTTCAAAAAGGAAAAAGTCGAGGGGCTGGTGAGAAGGCTCGGGGGTAAAGGTCCTTGCTAAGCAAAATGGCTAACCTGAGTTTGATATCCAGAACCCACGTAAAGGTGGAAGACAACCAATCCACAAAGCCATTTCTCTGAGTTCCACATGAAAGCTATGGCACAGACACCCACAATGAGAGAGAGAGAGAGAGAGAGAGAGAGAGAGAGAGAGAGAGAGAGAGAGAAAGAGAGAAAGAGAGAGAGAGGTTTAGGTCGGACTTTGGCTAGTGGTGTCCTTTTTATTTAAAAACAGTACCTTTTCCCATTTTGGCAATGCCACACCAAGTATTTTGGGGGTGTATCTTTCCCATCCTTGCGTAAAGGTTTACATAAAGCTGCCCCACTCTCAAGCAGATCTCCTCCCACCAAAGCTTAAAGGATCGGCATTGCTCATGCTCCCAGGCTCGGAGGACTCACGTGCTGATCCAGGTCAGAGAACAGAATGGGAACTTCCAGGTCATTGTGCAGTGCAATCCGCATCCTCTTTCCCCAGCTGTGCACCTTGGACTCAGAAGCCAAATGTCCCCATGGACTTTCTGAGCCATAAGCCAATCAATTCATTTTCTCCATTTCACTCTATTCCTCTCCAAGTCTCGTCTAATCTTGTTTGATTTTGTATCTAGCAACCAGGGTCCAAACTAATCCATCACTAAATGGGGAAATCTTTGCTTATAGAAATCTCTGTCCAATCTCCCACCACACACGTACCACACACAGTGAAGCAATTTAACGTGACCAGCTTTACTATCGAAAATAGCATTGGGGATGAAAATAACATTTATTGGGTGATTATTATAGATGAGGCTTTGATTAAGTAATTTGTATGGTAATAATACATATGTGTTATAACAAATACTCAAGCAGTATAAACTGGCGTAAAATTAAAAGTCTCTGCTATTCTATACCTCATTTCCATCACTGATTAATGTGTTATTTTGGAAATAGTCTGCCTATATAAACAGGCATTATTAAATGTGAAGATTTAATAACATTTGAGTATGGTTTTTTTAAGATTTATTTTTAATGATGTGTCTTGTGTGGGTGTGTTTGTGTATGGGTATGTATGTCTGTGTATGAGTGTGTCTATGTATGGGTGTGTCTGTGTATGGGTGTGTCTATGCATGAGTATGTCTGTGTATGGGCATGTTTGTGTATCTGTGTGTCTGTGTATGGGTGTGCCTGTGTATAGATATGTCTGTGTGTAAGTGTGCCTGTGTATGAGTGTGCCTCTGTGTGTGTAGGTCTGTGTATGGGCGTGTCTGTGTATGAGTGTGTCGGTGTATGTCTGTGTATGGGTGTGTCTGTGTACAGGTATATCTGTGTATCAGTATGTGTGTGTACTGGAATGTCTGTGTATGGGTATATCTGTGTATGGGTATGTGCCCTTGAGTGAAGATCCTCTAGAGGTCTGAAGAGGGCATCAGATCTCCTAGAGCAGGAGTCACAGGTACTTGTAAGCCCATCTGAAGTGGGAGCTTGGAACTGAACTCAGGTCCTCTGGAAGAAGAGTATGCGCTTTTAACTGCTGTACTACCTCTCCAGCCTCACTGTTTATTTTACACAAAGGCCAGGAGGCATGGGTCAACCAGTTATATTACACATAGCATGATTCCTTCCAATGCCTCTGTTGCCTTCTGGGGTCTTCACTACACTCATGAGGTAGATGGCCCTCTGAGGAAGCAGGGTGGAATACATGATCAAACTGAAACTCAAACCAGACAGCTGTCTTCAGAGCACACAACCTTAATAGCCACTCTGCTCCATTGATACCTTGATACATTGAGCAGGAATAGGCAATATCTCAACTCCCTGTTTGGGTTTGTATGAAACTGAGAAGCTGATATAAGAATCAGAAAGTTAGCCGGGCGGTGGTGGCGCATGCCTTTAATCCCAGCCCTCGGGAGGCAGAGGCAGGCGGATCTCTGTGAGTTCGAGACCAGCCTGGTCTACAAGAGCTAGTGCCAGGACAGGCTCCAAAACTACAGAGAAACCCTGCCTCGGAAAAAAAATAAAAAATAAAAAAAAAAAGAGTCAGAAAGTTAAAACTCAAAATGTGTTATTAAAGAGACTGGGGAGATGGCTCAGTGCTTAAAAGCACTGGCTGCTCTTACAGAGGACCCAGGCTCAGTTCCCAGCACCCACATGGTGGCTCACAAGTGTCTTCAATTCTAGTTCCAGAGGATCTGATGCCCTCTTCTGGCCTCTGTGGATACTGCACGCATGTGCTGCACTAACATGAGGGAAAACACTCAGAGTCTATTACAAAGATGCCCTTGCTTTCAGTGGCAATCACCCCATGTTTGCAAATGTTCTGGGAACCAAACACATGTTTAACAAAATGCAGCCCCAAATCAAGATGCTAGAGTGGGAAGGATGTCCAGCCAGCAGCGGCAGGCTTTAGGAGTGAATCCAGGCAACCTGGGGAAGGAATACCAGCCAGAGGCTCTGCCCAATACCACCACCTCGGCTGCCTGGTTAGGAGGAAAAGGAGGAGCAGTCAGGAGAGGCAGGCTGGAGTCCTGTCTGGAAAACCTCATATCTTCAGAACAGACTTCAACTCTCAGGTAATAAAGTCATGGGGATGGCCCACCCAGATTCACTCAGGTACGAAGGCTGCAGTCGTAATTTCAAGGTTTGAAGGATCAATAGCCTGACTGTTTCAGCACTCCTGGGCAGGAATCCAAGACTTCTCTGCTAATCTCGCATAGCCCTGGACCAGGCTTCACCCACAGTGCACAGGGCTGGGAAGGGAGATGTCACAGCCATCAACAACTCCATTTTCTAGTCAGGTGCTAACAGAGCCAATCTGCTTTTCCTGGGTACCAGACCTACAAAAGCATGCACTATGTACAGGCTCATTTACCAGGGCTATCTCCATCAACCAGGTACAACCTGCTGGATGAAATGACTAAGACAGGGCACTCGGCCAACAGACACCAGAGGTGAGTTAGAGACCAAGTCACCCTGGGATGATGCCTCTCCATACTCCTTGGATAGCTTGTGCAGTCCTTCCTTTGTTAATTTAAATGTGACAGAATGGAAGACTTTGAAAGGGAGTGGCATGGGCTGGTAGCAATGCCAGTGATGCTCGTAGAGACTACATGAGACAGGGAGATGCTGTGGCTCTGCGGACCGAGGGCCATGTCTGGACATCTCTCAGTCCCACTCAGCCCAAGGTTGGAATGCAGTCTCCCAGGAGCATCTGTGAGAGCAACCATGAAGCTCGAGGTTCCATTTCCACTGTTACAAGTTCATTATAGAATGTATTAAGCAGCAAAGCTCAGCAGGATTCAGGGACCAGAAACCTATGGTGAACACAAGCAGAAGAAGATACTTGCATACACATGAAGACAGGCCACCTGAACACACGCATGCACACATACACATGCACAAGAACACTAATGCATACATGCACACACGTGCACACATACACACACACACATGCATGCACAGGCCTGCACCCATGTTTGGGGTGAAAGCGACAGAGTCCAGTGTCTTACATCTGCTAGGCAATGTCCTACCACTGAGCTGCACCCAACCCCCAAAATTTTGCAGTTGGGGTCCAATTGGAAGCTGGCTCATGAAGATGTCACCTTGCTTCATTAGCCACAGTCTGACATGGTCTGTGTGAATAATTATATTTTGTTGACTAGATCTACTACTGAGTGAATGCCTGTAAGTTTCAAAAAAGCCTGGGACCCTGGCTCAAAAGAGATGGACATGAATCCTAAAGATGAGACCTGAGGTTGTCCTCTGACTTGCTTGTGCGTGTACGGGCACGCACTTGTGCGTACACGCACACATGCACACACACGCATACACAATACAGTGGTGGGATATATAAAACACAGATTTATATAAAATAAATCTTTTAAAAAATGAATACAATAAAGTACCAGGGGAAATGAAAGGCAAATAAAACCTAAGAGGTGTTGAGGGCATCCTCAGAGTAGACACTACGGATGACCAAGCCTGAAGCGGGAAGACCCTGGAAAATCAGGGTCCAAGTCTCCTTCTCTTTCCCCTAAGATTTACCTTCTGTTCACATCTCTATAAATTATGCATTGTTTAAGAAATTCATGCATATATACAAAGTGGTCTGATCACATCTGCACTCTTCCTACACCCCATGTGTCCCCCACACTGTGCCCTTCTTCCAAGCTCATCTCCTTTCATTCCTTCTATTTACACCTGCTCAGTCCAAACCTGAAGCTGCTGAAGTGTGCACGGGTGTGAAGCCATCTTCTGCAACATGGTTAACCTGCCCAAGGACCACACTACGGAAGAAAATGGACTCTCTCTCCTCTACCAGCCATCCACAATGGCTCTTCAGGGGTGGGGCTCAGAAGCCCCGCCTTCATCCATGCTGGATGCTGATTGGCTTGATCTTGTTCAGGCAACACCAGCTGCTGTGAGCTCATGACTATAGCGCCCTTATCCTTTCCAGAAGACAGTCTATTATCAGAGCCCTCCCTGACTCTGGCTATTATCTTCCCAGCCTCCTCTTCTGTGAAGTCCCTTCCCTAAGCCTTGGAGAGATGGGTGTGATATAGAAAACCCATTTAGGCCTGAGAACTCCACAGATACTTATTCTCTGAAGTTTGACCAATTGCGAGCCTCTGTTTTAGTCACCATCTACTGACCAGAAAAGCTTTTCTGGTAAGAACTGAGAGGCAGTCTTATCAGACGGAGTTTCATGTAGCTCAGGCTAGCCTAGACGTACTGTGTAGCCATGGATGGCCTTGAACTCTGATATTCCTTGCCTCTCTCTAGTGCTAGCATTAGAGGTGTGCACCCCCAGGCCTGCCTCTCCAGCCCCTTGTCATATTGCGATAACCCTCGAGGATGACCGCTTCCATGTTCTCTTCCCTAGAGTCACATGTGATGGCAACCTGCCAAATGTCTAACCAGGACTGAAAAGACAAAACGGTTATTCACTGACTTCTAGTGAATGTAGCAGAACAATCCTCTTACTTGAGACTCTCTCTCTCTTTTAACGTAACTACAGAACAAGGACAAATCCCCAGTTTCAGTTGCTTCTCTCACTTTGAGCACTGAAAAATCAAAGATAAAAATAAGCTTCATCAATACCATTTGCCTGCGGCTCACCTTCCCATATGCCCAGGGAGCAAGTAGGCTAGAGAAATGATAATAAAATGTTTCAATGACTTCTGGGGGATAAGCATCTCCAGGCACGGTCAGAATGAATAATGGCAGGGCTACACTACACGCTTGGAGAAGAGGCGTAGCTGTCCAAAATCTCAATGAATACAAGCAAAGCTAATTGCAGCTCTCCATGTCTTTCGCCAAGGCTCTGCTGGAAGAGATGGGTCAGAACGCAGAACTTCCGAGTCATCCGTGTAAGGCAGATGAACAAGGAAGAAAACAGAATACTTAACTCCCCTCAGCTGGGGTTGCTGGATCCAGACCCTCCTGTGTACGTCAGCCAGCTAAAAATCAGGAGAGGCGGGTAAGAAAATACTCTCTTCAAAGTTGCTCAAGAAAAACAAAGCCCAACCAGGGAATTCAGGTCTAACCTAAGGAATTGAAGGAGGGCATGTTAGGAGGTGCTAGGAAGAGGTAAAATTATCAGTACCAAATGCCTAGGGCTCTTATTTTCTTCACCTCTGCGTCCCCAGTGAATTGCCTCCAGCCCTCATGGTTTCTCTACCAACCCCTCCTCTTCCTGACCCTTTAGACAATCTGCCTGTGGGTATTGAAAAAATGTAAGCTTGCTGCTAATTCTTCATCCATTCCAAAATCTGCAGGAATTCTCTGTGGGAGTGTGGAGGTCAGAGGGCAACTAATGGGAGCCCATTCTTTCTTTCCACCACAGGGGACCCATGCAACAATCTCAGGTCCTCAGACTTGCGAGCAAGTGCCCTTACATCCTGCATCATCTCACTGGCCCCATGTTTCAAACTGCCCTTCATTTGCCATTATATATGTAGATAGCGCAATAAAGTCGCAGGGGTGTGTGTGCAGAGCACACACTGTTAAAGTCCTTCAGAAAGAGGGGCTGGGGGCTGGAACAGAACAGGGGGAGTAATCAGCATATGAAACGAGACTATATAAAGAGGTGATTATCTGTGTTCCCAGATCTACCTGTTGATTTGGGTCAGCCAAGTAGGTGACTGAGGAAGGAAAACACAGTTTCCCCATTGCTGTAGCCCAGAGAACACATGGACTGAGCACAGCCGGGGAGGGGAAGAGTCTGAGGTCAGGTTTCCCACCCAATGTTAGATATTTATTGGGCTGCTGCCCCAGGCTGATGGCCTCACAAGGAACAGGAAATGAAGCTACGGAACAACCAGGTGACACTGGATATGTGGATTAGATGGTTTCACTTCAGGCAAACCATGAGGGCAAGTATGAGGAAGGGGTTTGAGTTGGAAATAAAGAATAAAGGAAAGAATCCTGTTGTGGCTTTGGCAGTGTGACCTGATGCCCCTCCTTTGGGATGCCATGGCAGTATGTAGCTAGCTAGAACCCAATTCACAGACCCGCGTTGACCCTCTATCCTCTGTGCGGAGTGGAGGTGTCCCCCCCCCCCCCCCCCCCCCCGCATCCAATGGAGAACTCTGTCTCTGGTTAGGTTTCAGGGTGGCCTTGACAGCCTGCATTTGCAAATACCTTCAGTTGCAAAGACAAGGGGGCAAAACCTGCCAGAGGGAACAGGTTAAGGGGTCTTCCCTGGACACACTGAAATATGTCTGTACCTAGTCTTGACCCACAGAACACCTGTCGGGTATGTCTGGGCTTCATAAAAATGGCTCATCACCTAACTGTCCCTCTTTTTCCAACCAGAGGGATTATCTTTTACAGGTCATTAAGAATGTACCCTCTTCCTTCCTGCCAAAGACAGGAAAGAAAAAAAGTTTGAATCTACTGACTGTGCGTAGTAGAAATGGCATGGGTGCCTAATTAATTGCATTTGTGCTGTCTCATATTTCATTTCCTGTCCCCAAGACCCCATCTTTTGCGGGCATTTGCAAAATACCACCCAGAGTTACAACAAACTTGTTTTTAGGATAGGTGCCCGAGATGAGAAAGGGGGGCCGACAACAAGCATGGGTGGGTAAGATTGCCATGTCAAGGGCAGCAGTGTCTGCATCTCTCCCATCGCATGTTTGCTCTCTGCTCTGTAAGCAGGGTTACCGTTTGAGCGCCTTTGTCTACCTCAAAGCCAAATACCATTCATAAAGAACGGAACCTAGAAATGGCGGTATCAAGCCCAAATTAAATTCCCAGGCTATCTCAGAAGGTGAAAATGCAATAAAGCTGCCAGGATTAGAGGGGAATGTGTACTTAAAATGACAAACCAAGTGAGAAGCCTTTCCCAGAGATGGAGGGACTCAAGATGGATGCACTCTGATTAGAAGGAACAGGCGGCGGCCAGGGATGGGGGAGCTGGAAGCTAACACGGGCAACCCTGAAATATCATCTCACACCGCACGGTCTCCAAGGCTGTTAAGAAAAGTAGCTTAGGGAGACACGCAGCAATTTTTCTTATTCGGAAAAAAAAATCTGATTGTATCAGAAAGTCAAACTCATTTCTCATCTAAAGCATTTCAGGTTTCTCAAAAATTGTCACAGAATACATAAAAAGCATGGTAAAACCCAGAGGCAGTTTCTATGTTATAAGTCTTTTTTATTTTCATTGATTTATGATGATTGTGCTCATTAATAAAGCAGAATAAGAAGATTCAGACACCGCGTCTGACCTCTTCATGGTCACTCGCATATCCACCACAAGTATCAATCACAACTCTACGCTGAGATCACTTGCGTTCACATCTTAAGCACCGTGAAATATGCTAAGCCACGGCCAACTAGAGTCTTCCTCTTGTGCTTCAGAGCTGCAAAGCTTGGACCCAAGTTACAAAGCCATCGTGGACTAACCCAATGAATCAAGACAATGTGGTACGTCTATGCTGTGAAATACTATTCAGTCATGAAAAGAACCGAATTTGGCATTTGATGGAAGCATGGTTGAACCCGAAGGACAATGAATAAAATGTGTCTGGCACAGGAAGGCAATGCATAGTCTCATAAGTCTGTGGAATCTGGGGAACTGGATCTCACAAGTAGAGTGTAATTAATAGTGCCCAGAGGCTGGCTGTAAACTCAACAAGGATCAACTGACACCCATGCGGGCACAGGTGATCATTCCCATCTTAGCTGTCCCTACTCTCCCACAATCATGCTCAAAGAAAAATCCTCCATAGGTCACAGATTCATCATTATTTCCAACTAGAATAATCTGCACTGCATGTTAGACTTTGCAAGCACATCTCTCTCTTTTCGGGATTTGTGATGTCTCTAAACACATCTCACAGACACATAGGCCATCAAGGGCAGGGCTGGGGAGGTGGCTCAGTCAGCCAAGTGCTTGCTGAATCATCAAGGGTGGACTTGCAGTCAGCTCCCCACCCCGGCACACAAAATGCAGCAGTTCAAGCCTGGAGCCTCAGGACAGAGGAAGCAGAGAGAGAAGATCCCTGGGTACTTCTGTCTGGCCAACCCAGCTCAAGAAGCCAGCCCCAGGTTCACTGAGAGATTCTATTCCAAAAAACAATGTGGAAAGGTTGGAGAGATGGCTCAGTGGTTCAGAGCACTGGCTAATCTTGGAGAGTACCCGAGTTTAGTTCACAGCACGAACATTGCAGCTCACAACTATCTGCCAGTCCAGTTCCAAAGGCTCTAACAATTTCTTTTGGCCTTCCAGGCACCAGGTGTGCATGTAGTCCACATACATAGACATGCAGATAAATGTTCACACACAAAATAAAAATAAAGATTTAAAAAAATGAAAAAAGTGGTGAGTGGTTAAGAAAGATATCTAGTGTTGACCTCTGACCTCCATAGGCACATGTACACACACATAAGAATACACAGGCACACATAAACCACACACAGTAAAAAGGGAAAAAAAAAAGCAAAGTCAAAATAGAATGGAAAAATATAACCTCACTTGAAGACCTGGATCAAGTGAATAGACATCCAGAGGGAGGCCTTCAAAACACTGATAGGAACCCATACCCAGAGTCATAAGCAGCTGTCAACACTCAGGGCCTAGATAGCCCAAATTCTATTCACTTACTGTTTCAGTGGGTGAAACCAGAGCCTCTATTGGCTGCATGAAGTCCGCAATATTGTAATATGGATTCTGAAGTAAAACTGGAATTTTTATGCTATTTGCCCAGTCCAGAGTCAGAAGTGTCTCCCGGAGATTACAGCAGGTATGCAAACAGAAGCAGCCCAGACACATCTGTCTTAAATAAATAGATACTATTAGCTCACGGAGGACAAAATCTTGACTCCAGATTTAGCTGGATCCGATGTACACACTGCTACATGGGAGCACCTGCTGGACTCTGTGAAGCACCCTCAAGTGGAGCCATGCTGCTTCCCACAGCCAAGCCAAGTTCGCATGTGCAGAAAGAAACACAGCATCTCTGGGCACAAGTCCTGGCATCACACTCATCAGACCTCCATGCCTCATGTGCTGGTCCTGGTCCATACGCTGGTCTGTGTGGCCAGGAGGGTTAGCTAGCTTGGGGTCCTCCTTCCCCTTCCTGTGACCTAGCAGGTAGGGAGAGTGCCAGCTTACATGAAGGATCTGAGCATGGCAGAACAGTGGCTCACAAGGTGGAACAGTGGTTCTCATGGATCAGCCAGTCTGATAAGGAAACACCACTCTAGAGGGCAGGGACCTTGCTCAATTCCTTATAATCGACCTTGTAAGGTCAATTGACCTGACCAAGGGCAGGGACTGGTAATTCCTTGCTCAACCCCTGATTCCCACAGTTCTGAACCCCACATTACTGCTGCCCAGTAAATCTGTGGCGAGTGAGAGAAAAGGGGAGTTGGCAGCAGTCATCCGAAGCAACAGGGCCTGGCTCTCTGGGACATTCATGGTACAACTTCAAAGGGTCTGCATGCATTCCATGGACACACCCCCCTCCATCAACAAAAGCTACATTAGCGGGATTTTATATGGTGACTGCTTCCTGGCTGCCTTTATTATTTACGTGTCAAATGTAAAAAGAAAAACCTCAAAAGAGCCCGGGAACATAGAGAGTGAGGAACAAAACAAAACAAAGGAAAACAAACAGTAGAAACCAGAGATAAGACAGTGCAGGGAAGAGAACAGAACGCTTTGCTTGCTGAGGGTCGTAGGGGGAGATTTCCAGATACAAGGACATTTACACTAATTAATAAAATAATGAATGTATTGTGAGAGGGAAACCAGGAAGAGAAGGGCCCCCACAGAAGGGTATCTTATTTGCATATGTAAATACAGAAGAACTTTGCAGAAACAATTGTCTTAGTTAAGAGTTCTATTGCTAGGACGAGACACCATGACCAAGGCAATTGATAAAAGAAAGCATTTAACTGGGGGCTTGCTTACTGTTTTAGAGGGTTATTTTTTAACCATCATGGCAGGAAACAGGCTTGGTGCTGAAGCAGTAGCCAAGAGCCTTACATTCTGATCTGCAGGTAACAGGCAGAAAAAGAAACAGTGGACATGGTGAGGCATTTGAAACACACATGCAGTGCCCATGGAGGCCGGAAGAGGGCATCAGATATTGTGGATATGAAGTTATAGTTGTAAGCAGACATGTGGATGATGGGAACTGAACCGAGGCTTTCTGCAAGAACAGCCAGTGCTTTTGACTGCTGAGCCATCTTTCCAGCCCCAAGACTAATTTTTATCACACAACTTGGTAATAAAATAATACTCACAGGGATGGTGGGATGGCTCGGTGGGTAAAATGCCAATAACATAAGCATCTGGACCTAGGTTCAGCATCCCAGCATTCATTTGTAAACTGCCAGGCATGGTGGCATAAACCTTCAATTCAAGTGCTGGGAGGCAGGCAGGCAGATCCTGGTAGCACACTGGCTAGCTAACCTAGCCTAATTGGCGAGCCACAGGTTCAAAGAGAGCTTGTCTCAAAAGCTAAGTTAAAATGTCAAAGAGAAAGACACCCAACATCAACCTCTGGCCTCTGCACAGGAATACACAGGGGCACACACATACAAAATATAGCAGAATATAATGCATTGACAATGTAATACTTTGGACTCCCCCACTCACACACCCCTCCCCAGATATCATGGAGAGAATATCTGATTTTTTTTTTTAAAGGAACAGATAATGTTTGAGGACAGAATATACTTGGTTCAACAGCAACAGCAACTAGGCAGTAACCCTGCCAGCTGAATCACTGGAAAATCCAAGGTTCAGGAGAACAAAGGAGCCAGACAATGACAATCAGCCTGGATTCTTCAGAATAATAGCTCTTCTCTCCTTCTATCCTCTCTTCTTTGCCCTCCTCCTCTCTTGTCCCTTCTTCCCTTGGTTCCCATCCCCTCTCCTTTTCCTCCTTCTCTTCACCATTAGGAAGAACTGCATAAGAAACTAGCTGAGTGCCCTTGAGGAGGTTGCTTCCTTCCTTTACTTTACATTCCTTTCCCTCTGAAAAGGAAATAAAGGTATTTGTGTTGCCAAACTGTCGTAAAAAAATTAAAGAGATGTTGCATAGGGTGTTGAAGAGATGGTTCTGTGGTTAAGAGCACTTACTGCATGAAACCTTGGGAAAAAAAGGTTTGGCTACCTGCCCTCACATGGCTCACAGGCACCATGACACCAGTTTAAGGAAATCTGACACCCTCTTCTGACCTCCATGGGGATCAAGCATGCACTTGATGAACATACATGCACGCAAGTAAAACATTGACTTAGTTTTCTACTTCCATGATAAAAATAACACAAACAAGGCAACTTACAAAAGAAAGCAAATTAATTTGGAGGCCCACGGTTCTGATGGTCAATGATCATCATGGTGGGGAGCTGTTGTCTCAGGTTTCTGTCTTGCCAGTTCCCACAGTCGTTAAGTCCCAAAGAAATCACACAGAGGTCTACATTAGTTATAAACTGATTGGCCTAGTAGCTCAGACTTCTTATTGACTCTTATAACTTATATTAACCCATTATTCTTGTCTATGCCAGCTACGTGGCTCAGTACCTTATTCGGTGAGGAAGTCACATCTTGCTTCTTCTGTGGTTAAGTCACAACTGCAGACTAGGACTTCCTTATTCCCAGAATTCTCATTGCCCCACCTCTACCTCCTGCCTGGTCACCCTACCTATACTTCCTGCCTGGCTACTGGCCAATCAGCATTTATTTAAAGTAAAATTGACTGGGTACATACCATTGTCCCACACCAGGGAGCATGGCAGCAAGCAAGCAGGCATAGCACTGGATCAGTAACTGAAAATGTTTATCCTGATGCTCAAGTTGGAAGCAGAGAAAGAGAACTAACTGAAACCACAAAGCCTTCCTCCAGTGATACACCTCCTCCAACGAGGTCACACCCCCTAATCCTTCCCAAACAGTTCCACCAACTGGGGATCAACTATTCAAATATATGAGCATATGGGGGCCATTCTCATTCAAACCACCACAAACACTCATACCCATAAAATAAAATAAATCTAGAAGAAATTTTTAAAGAGGTGCTGCATAGATCAAAACACCTGTAAATACTTTCCTCCAAAGACACTCACTCAAAGAACAGAGGGTTTAAGAGGCATGATACAGATTGGAGATATGGCTTAGTAATTGTTAAGCATGCCTGAAGCAATGGACTTGATTTCCAACATCATGGCCCATACCTGTAATCCCAAAATTCAGAAAGTTGAAGCAGGAAGACCAGAGATTCAAGGTCACCCCTGGCTGTATAAGAAGTTGAGGTTAGCATGGGCTACATGAGATCCTGAATTCAAAAGAAAATGCGTGGCGGATGCTAGATGAAAGATGCAGACTAAAGTGCAGCTCTCCCACACAAAGGCATCTATGGCACTCCATGACCACTACCAGCCTAGCAGACCCAGGCCTGCAGATTTCATCATTTTATGTGAGAACCCAGACATCAACACTGGGATGCAAAATGTCCCGATTTCAAACACAGTGTGGGGGAAATAAATCCTATGCCGTCCACATCAGGACTGCAGCTTGCCATCCCACAAGCCCTGATTACACTCATTATTTAGGAACCAGCACTTTGAGCAATCAAGCCAATTGATGATTCAGAATGTCTGAGCTCGCTGTCTATAAAGGCATAGTGCCGTGCCAGCTGGAAAGTTCTGAGGCCACTTTTAGAAGAACTCAGCCTCTTTCACCTTCTCCAAAGTGTCACTCTAAGTCCTTGGAAGGTCAATGTGGCTGTAAACACTCATTCGAGGGGATAGTGAGTTGGACTGGCTACTCTGAATGAAGACTGGGTTTAGTCCCCAGCACCTACATGGCAGCTGACAATCTTTAGGAATGCCAGCTTGATGGGATACTATGCCCTCTTCTGGCCTCTATAGATAAGGCAAGCACATGGTGTACCAACACACAAGCATGCACACACATGAATAAAAATAAAAATAAGTTAAATTTATTTATACATAAAATATGTTGAATTGTAATTCACCCAGTCACACAGTTGAATGACTTTTCGTAAATGTCTACAGTTGTATAAAAACAATCACAATCAAAATATAGAATATTAGAGTCACGCACCCTAATACTGTGACCCTTAGGCATCTGCATACTTAGATCTCAGCCCTCAGCTGCCTGAGTTTGCTTTGTATATACTGTCACTCTAGGTTACATTTGTCTTCTATAGAATTTCATCTGAATACAATTTGGCAGTACAAATATTCTCTGTGCTAAATTCCCTTGGCCCAGCATTTTTCCTTCATTGGCTGATTATTTGTGTGAATGTGGTAGGGTTGCTTATACATGTGTTTGAAGGTGCATGTGTGCGCATCTTCACACTTAAACATGAAGGTCAAAGGCCAGCCTTGGGTGTCATTCCCCAGGAGCTGCCCACATTTTTTTGCTTTTGTTTTTGTTATGGATGGAGTCTCTCGTTGGGACAGATAGTGCTCTGATTTGGCAGTTTTACCATCTGTGCCATCTTCCGCCAGCACCTTCTCTTTTATGGCTCTGCGATTCAGCCCTGCAACACTTCATTCCTTTTGTATGTTTGAGTCTTTCTCATTTAGTGTGGACACGTGGGGAAGTATGACTAAAACTGCTGTAACGGGCTGAAGAGATGGCCCAGCAGGCAAGAGCACTGGCTGCTCTTCCAGCGGATCCAGGTTTAGTTCACAGTACCCACATAGTGATGCACAACCACCTATCTTGTTCCACGGAATTCGAGACCCTCGTCTGACATCTGTGGGACTGTATGCATGTGATGCAATACATACATGCAAGGAAACACCCTACACATAGAAGGAAGGAAAGAAGGACGGAAGGACAGACTTCTGTGATCATATTGAGACTGTTCATTTACTTTTGCTTGTTTGTTAGCTTATTTGCTAGTTTTGAATCTTACTAAGTAGTTTTGGCTGCCTGGTCCTCACTATGCAATCCAGGCTGGCCTCAGACGGCATACGATTATCTACCTCAGTCTCTTGAGTCCTGAGGTTACAGGTGCATGCCAACATGCCTGGCTTATGTCTGTTTTACACTCAACCCTGCTCCAGGTTGGCACCTGGCATCTTCTATTGAAATTTATGTTTCTCTAACAGCTCGCTGTGCCAAGTGCCTGTCATGTCATTCACCATCTGCATATCTTCTTTTGGGAAATCTCTGTTCAAACACGCAGCCCATTCTTCTCTAAACTGGGTCATTTGTCTTCAGTTCGGAGCATCAACCCTCTGTCAGCATCATGATTTGCATGTATTTCCTCTCGGTTTTAAGACTGAAAACAATAATATTGTGTAGTTTATGCGCCATTCACACATCAATCACCCCATTTTATCTGTGGGGGGGGGAGAAACTTTCTAAAGAGAGAGAAGATATTTCATATCTTAATTTCTCACATGAGAGAAATAAGACTTAGAAGAAAGTGTCCCAGTTAATGCCAGAGCTGTTGGATGAGCAGGGTAGAATTACCCGCTGGGCTTCTAATATTTGGGTTTTTTTTCTTTTTCACCGCTTTGTTTCACTTTGAGACAGACAGGGTCTTCTGGAGCTCAAGTTGGACCCGAACTCTCTATGCTGCAGAGGCTGATCTCAAGCTCCCAGGCGTCTTGATTCTATTACCCAAATGCTGGGATTCTAGCAGGCACCATCACAGTTGGCTATATGCTGTGTGAGGAATCCAGCCCAGGCTTCTGTGCATGCTAAGCAAGCATTCTGCAAGCTAAGTTACATCTCGGCACTGGCCTCACAGTGTTTTCACCATCTGAGTTCACTCACTGGGATCTAAACCCTGGAAAGTGTCAGTTTTGGAACTCTGGCTGTTTCATTCCTGAAACCTTTAGGGTTCAGGTCTCAAGAGTAAAACCGAAGTCACTGCACCGTTATGAAGGGTTTAGGTCAGTGGTTCTCAACCTTCCTAATAATGCCACCCTTTAATAGAGCTCCTCATGTTGTGGTGTCCCCAACCATAAAACTGTTTCACTGTGACTTTTTCAATATAATTTTGTTACGGATTATGAATCGTAATGTAAATATTTGCTATGTAGGATATCTGATGTGTGATCCTCAAGGGGTTGCAACCCACAGATTGAGAATAACTGGTTTAGGGTTTGGAAAAACCCACTTGTTGACTGTCCCCCATGTCTCTGAAGACCCAGAATTTGGGAGCAGCTGGGGGAAATGGGTAAGAGGCTTAGGCTCAGGGAATACTTCTGATTGATCAAGACTGTAGGCACCAGTCACTTCACACACACACACACACACACACACACACACAAACACACACTGGCCATAGGATGGTCTCCTGCAGGAACATCTGAGTCACAACGTCATTGTGAACAGTTTCCGATTTGGGATTCAAGTGGAAAACTGAGGCAGATTTTCCTTTGGCATAAGAGATTTATCAGAAGAAAACGCTAGGGACAGATATGTGAGGCTCCCATAGTCAAATGGGGCCCCCTTTTTACAGGAGTTGGAAGCAGGTTGAGTTCTCTGTCATGTGATGGGTGAACTGTCCATAATTGCTCACAGTCAGTCTGCCATGACTGGCAGAAGGATGGAGGGAGCCTGGTACCCTGCAGAATCAGCTCTGAGGATGGAGAGGGACACAGTGCAGGAATGGCATGATCCGAGAAGCCACTGGTCCAGGATTTGACAGGTCCCTGCTACAAACCCAGAGCTTACAACCGTACCTGACAGAAAGCTGTGACTCAGCTAATAGCCCACTAAATGTCTCTCTCCTTGCACGAGCCTTATAAAAAAGGAATGTGCCTCTTGCAAAACTCTTCCTATGCCTTAGTGACCCTGATCTTACCCCTGCATCTCCAGCACTGGACTCCACCTTGGCTGTGGGCTTGCTTCAGCAGCAAAGCTAGGGGAAAGTCCAGTAGTCCTGTGATTCTAGCGGGACCATAGGAAACAGATTCTGCTGGGTGTTTTCTATTGCGCTCTAGAATGGGATGGGCTGACTCTGGGATTGTTGCTGTCCATTCATCACAGGGGGAGCTGGGCATTTCTGAGAACTTAGCAGATGGAGGAGGCAAGCCAGACAAAGGGCAAATGTAGCCTACATTGGAGCTGTAAGTCCAACCTTATCTGGTAGAATAAAACCAGTCTGTTGGCTGTCCCTGTGCCTCTGTAGTTATAAGACTTAGGAGCAGCTGGGGTTGGTAACGAGCTCAGAATCTCCCTTCTAATTGATCAGGACTGTAGGCATCTTCGCATAGGCTGTAGGAAGGTCTCCAAGGAGCCTTCTTACTAGTCTGCTAAGACTTATTACTGCAGAGGGTCTCAGTGTGTCCCCCAAATGGCCACGTGTCAAAGTGACCAGTGTTAGTCTTGAGAGAGATCAGGGCAAGAGTGGACATGGACCTTAGGAGTTATTTCCAGTGGCTATGCATTTTCTGCTCTGCCCCATTCACTTCAGGCAAGCAACCAATCCAGTCACATCTCATAGAAGTTTATTAGACTCTACCTGTCAATGGCAAGTGTTCAAAGAATCCACGAAGACATTTAAACCACTGCCAATCACTCACGAGGGGCTAGTTTTCTTTCATGAGCCGATAACTTGAACACCACCTCATCTCAATCAAATCTTTTCATTCGCTTCTCCCCGTTCTCCTTGAATGAACAAGTTGGAGGCTTTCTATCATTTTTTAATAGATAGAACTGTGAATGATACAGAAATACAAAGCGAGACTTTCCATGGAGAACATCATGTTCCTAGCACATGCCTCTGCTGTCAAACTGTGGTCACTTTTTTTTTTCTTGACCCTGAAAGCTTGCTATGTTTTATGTAAAATGTTGAAATGCCTCAGAAAATCCACAGCAAGCACTCACCTCTCTCATCACACCCCTCTCAGAGCCATGAAATGACTTCTCTCTGTGTGTGAGCTGCATGGACACGCAGGACCTGCTGTATCTGTCTCTGCATCTTCAGCAGGAAACCAAGCGCCCAGTGTTGGTTAGTCACCTCCTGTCCTTAGCCACACTTTCTTTTGGTAGCTTTGATTTGTTTGAACCTGGGGCCCCTGACAGACAGGAGTGTGACACCCCCCCCCAGCACAATGCTGACCCTGACATTCCAGAATGCTTAGTGACGGGGCGTAAAGACCTTAGTCATGTGGCGTACAGCCACCTAGTTACTCTGCTGTAGTTTGGGTCAGCACTTCACTCAAACAGGTGCTAAAGTCAGACTATGCCAGAGCTGGGACGCTGGACTGTCCTCCTGGGGCATGAAACCCATGTCTCTCAGGACAGCAGCAGGAGGAGTTGGGAAAGAGAGCTGCCTTCCTCTGACTGCTAAAATACATTGCCACAAATACAGGGACCTAGAAGCTCACATTCTCCTGAGTTCTGGATGTGCAAAAGTATGAAATCCACTGCTACAAAGACTCTGGAGACTTCAAGGGCAACCCCACTACTTTGCTTCTTGCACACCAAGAAGCTGCCCTGGGATTAAGGTGGCCACCCAGGGTCATCTAAGTGTGCTCGTTCATTCATCCACCCACTCTTTCATTCACCACCAAGGTTGGGCAGAACTTGCTCATTTGGGCAAAGCCCTTTTGCAGTGTGAAGAACAGGCTCCTGTTGTAGGGTCAAGGGCAGAGGTCAAGGAGACAGTGGGATAGGGGATAGTACCTACCCTTCCACAGGAGCGATTTTGGCCTCCTGAATTTAATGATGCCTTTATCCAATGTTAAAATTAGGAGTCTTCAATGAGTTAAATCCAAAAGAAGGAGTGGACTGGGGGGGGGGGGAGAACTCAATTGGTAAGGTGCTCACCACACAAGCATGAGGACCTGAGTTCGAACTCTAAACCCCACATAGAAAAGTTGGGCATAGCAGTTTGCTTCTGTAATGCCAGCACTGGACAGCTGGGATCTAGGAAGATCCTTGGCCCTGCAAGCCAGCAAGACTAACTGAAAAGGTGAGTGCCTGGTTCAGTGTGAGATCCTACCTCAAAGAATGAAGAGTCAAGTTACAAAGCAAGACATATAGCATCAATCTTTGACCTCCAGACTGCACACAAGTGCTTGCATACCTATGCAATAAATGAATGAACATATGTGATAAATATAATTAATTAATTAATTAAAATAGAGGAATAAGAAGAAGACTTGGAAGAGGCTGCTAACAGATGTGAGATGTTTGTGTGCCTTGGTCACCCTCTGGGTACCTATAGTATCTAACATTAGCAGATGTGGGGGTCTTCATTTGCGTCCTAAGGAAAATGTAGCATTTGAAGATGGAAGAAAGGAAGACGAGGAAGAAGTCCTGGCCAGCAGGTGTGAAGTCCTGTAGCTTTTTCTTCCCCTGGAATAGTAGCAGACCCTCTGAAGGAAGTGGCAGGGGGACAGCAGTGTCAACAGTGTTTGGCCATTTCATTGCCGGTGTTAAAATAGCACTTGACAATAAATGCTAACTGACATTTCCCTTCCTCATGCAAAATCCAATCCGAGTCATCTCCTAAACTCTGCCTGAGGCCTCCACTGCAATTGCTTAGGCTCATAACCCCATCACAAGGTCACTCGGAGGTTACTTTGCAGTCCATCTGCAGCGCCAATCCACGGTTGACTAAGGGGCAGAAGAACCCATACTTGGTTCTTTCGGACAGTTCTTTTATAAAGAAAACTCAACTTCTAATCAAGTTTTCTGCCTTAGAATGTAGCGATTTTCATTTTCTTTTTCTGTATGATTTTAACACATCTGCTCAGACGACTGAATACTAGACTTGAGCCATCCTAATTTACCCTCCAGGCTGCTGTCCCTAGCCACGACACCCACCTTAAGCTTGGTGGACATGTCTCGCTCTTCACTCAGCGAGAAGTTGATCCCGAGTTCCCAAATGTTTTATGTCTGTCATTGCAAGATCGCCAGCCTGCAAGAGCTCTCCAAGAAAGTGCTTCATCTATAGAAAGCAAATGATTTCGGCCTCAATAGCTGGACGGCTCCCTGTCCATCAACCAGCAAGCCCAATTTCACACTTGAAAGAAAGGCTTGCATCTTTCCATGGTAAATTTGTAGTAACAATCAGAGAATTAAAATCCCTGCATGTGGTTTTTTTTGTTTTGTTTTTTGTTTTTGTTTTTTGTACTCAATAAAGCTGGCTTGTGTTTATGACAGAATGTGTCACGTGACAGCTCATGAAAGAACAAGGTTCTACAATGACAAGTATGCTCAGGCCTTCTGTTTTCACTTTAATTTTTATCATGCACAATACAGAACCTGGTACCTTGCAGAGTCTCAAGGGGCCTGAAGGCTTGAATTGAGGAGAAAATATGTATTACTCTCTAGTCTCTCCGTCATTAACATTGTGTTATAGCTCACCTTCACTCATTTAACTATGCTGGGTGTGTACACATGTTTGCTTATATACTATACAGTCGTTCAGAAATGAGCTTGCTAATCTATATATTTTATTCTGTTTTTTTAATATGCTAGTAAATGAAGCACATATTTCTTTTCTTTTTTGTTGAAGTTTTAGTTTTTATATCTTTTTAATAAAAATATTTTTTTCATACAATACATTTTGATCAATTTTAGCCTTCTCTAACTCCTCCCAGCTCCTTCTCACTTCCCCACTCACCCAAACCCATACCCTCCTCTGCTCTTTCTCTCTCATTAGAATTCAAACATGAATCTAAAATCACATTAAAAATAAAATTAAAACAAACAAGCTATATAAAACAATACAAATAGGAAAAAATAGAGCCAAAGAAAAAGCATGAGAGAAATGTACAAACACTGAGACGCTCATTCACACATATAGGAAACCATAAAAACAAAATCGGAGGCCATAATATATATAAACAAAAGAGCTGTCAGGTAAAACAAAACAAAGATGCCTAAACAAAGCATTCTGTGACAAAAAAAAAAAAAGCCTTCAAAAATACTATAGAACTTGTTTTGCTTTGGCTATCTATTGCTGAGTATAGGGTCTGCCCTTAAGTGTGGCTCCTATACCCAGTGAGACCTCCCTTGGAGAAACCGAGTTTTCCTTTGTGAGCGAGCATTGATCAGTTAACGATGGCTTCTGGGTCTGCGGTGGGGGCTTGGGTTTACTTTCCCTGTCAGCACTGGGAATCCATCTGACTCAGTCCGTGCAGGCCCCGCGCGTGCAGCTGCAATCTCCGAGCTCATTTGTGTGCCTGCTCTGTTGTGTCTAGAAGGCCTTGTTTCCTTGCTGTCCTCCATCCTCGCTGGCTCTTAGAATCTTCTTGCCTTCTCTTCTCATAGCTCTGAACCCGGAGCGGAGGGGTTTGATGGAGACATCCCATTTAGGATGAAGTGGCTCAAGGTCTTAGAGAGATTTTTTTGTGTGTGTGCCAGTAATTATTCTTTCTTTCAAAGGTGTATTTGTTTTATTTAATGTGTTTGGGTGTTTGCCTGTATTAATATGTATGTGCCACTCACATGTACTGCCTGCAGAAGTCAGAAGAGGGCATCATATTCTCTGGAATTGGAGTTGCAGGTGGTTGTGAGCCACCACGTGGGTGATGTGAATAGAAACCAGGTCCTCTGCAAGAGCATCCAGTGCTTTAAACCACTGAGCCATTTCTCCAGCCCTCAGGCCATTAATTCTTTGAAACAGTTTTATTAGCCCTGTTATTTTTTTCCATGCAAATATGTTGATTATATTCAATCAGTCCTCAACCCCGTGGGGCCAGGAGTCCTCAGATGGGGTCAGTACCATGAACAGCGTGAAAACTGCACTCATGTGTAATATTTATGTTTTGAAGACTAGACTAGAACCCTAGACTAGAGGAGTGTATTCCTTACTGTATCATTGCTGTAATAAAATACAAGACAGAAGTAGCTGGGGGAAGGGAAGGTTTGTGGTGCAACGCTTCAGAGATGGTTCAGCCCATCGTGATGAAGAAAGCATGGCAGGATTCACATAGCATGAATTTCTTCTGTCACAGTCTCAGACCAGAAGGGAGCAGAAATGCACACAGGTCATCCCCTATACCCTATTCCCTATACCCTCTTACTAGCCAGGCCCTACACCCACAAGATCCCCCAAACCTTGCCTGGAAACCATCAGTAGCCAGAGAGCAGGTGTTTAGACACATGACCTGGGGCAGGGCAGTTCAGATAAAGATCATAACAAGGACCAAGTGGTTACTGAACAGTTTAACGAGTTTCACGATGCTTCCCCTGTTGCCACATGGTTCTTTTATCTAAAAAGTTTCCTGCAGGTTTTCTGTTGTTTAGGATTACCCTCGGATGAAGCTTAACACAGTCTTACAGCCCTGAGCCCCCAGTCACAAAGTAAAGCGACTGGGGCTCTTTGGCTTTAGGACACTCTTTCCCTTTGAATAGGTCATGTCCCATTACAAGAGCCCAGAGTCACCTTTAATGCAAGGGTTATCAGTCTTATGCTTATGAACTCAGAGTTCAGGAGCAGAAATCCATCCTTCATTTTCCTAGCCTCAAACTGAAATTTTAGCACAGCCTCCTAGGGAAAAGTGGCTGAGACAGCCCCTTCGCACCAGTTCTTATGCCATACTGATCGGCAGCCAAAAAGAATCCTGCACCCAGCACCCTCTCAGTTACAAGGCCGTAGGTTAGCAGAGAGCCTATGAGACTTACTTCTCATGTTATTAAAAGACACATTTTATTAAGGGGCACATAAGTGTCACTATAATCGCACTCCTCAGTCTATGAATTTTATTTTGAGGAAATTAAAAATATCAATCTGAGGAAACATTCAGAAGTATCACAGAACTGCCAAGTACCCATGACACTCAACCCAGACGCAATGGCAGATCTTTAGGAGCCGTAACCAGAGGATGCATGTTTCCCAGGTAAAAAAAAACACTTTGCAAACTGTGAGAAATTCTAGAATTACAAGACATATGTACTATGAATAAATAATAAAAAGCTGGGCGCAGTGGTGCATTCTTGTAATCCCAGTGTAAACCCAACAGAGACAGCTGGATCCCTGGTGCTCTTTCAACAGCCAACCAGCCTAGCAAATTCAGCGAGTGTCTGACCCGTGAGAGACCCTGTCTAAATAAACAAAGCAGGTGGTGTCATGAGGAAGAAATCCTAAGTTGGTCTCTGACCTCCATACATAGACAACACATGTACACACATACATGCTTGTATATATGGTTATATGGGTCTATCCTTTATATATCTATATGCATATATTTTCATTTTCCTTTGTTAATGTTTTGTTAGCACAAACTATTGCCATAGTCACTAAGCAAGACTTGGTAGTACCTAATGAGCTTTTAAGGAGTCCAGAGGAACAGAGATTCACTAATGAAGTCCCTGGTTCCCTGCTTTCATCCTTCGTCTTGGCTGAGGAAATGGTGGCTTCCCCATTCTGCGACTGACTGGGTTGGCTGTGTGTTTTCCCTGCAAGCTTGGACCCAAGCCAGGGAAGGGAAGGCACCAGGGAACTTTTCACACAGTGATGAAGCTGTTTAGGTTGTTGTCCAAAATGCTGACAGATCAAACATGCTAAAACTGCAAAAACTCACCTTGGCCCTGGGCCACATTCTGTAAACCCTCCCTGTGGATATCCACGGCAGCAGCACCTGCCTGCCTTCCTGTACCACATCCTGGGCAATGCCGTGCCGTGGAATGAACCCCTGGGCTTCCTGCTTCTGTCTCTGGGACCCAACCTGTCCTACCTCAGGGCAGCACCTCATAAGAACTCCCATGACGTCATTTTCAGGGGACTCCAACAACAGATTTGCACAGAACCAACGGCACATAGCAAAACACTTCTTCCCGGCCGCCATGCTTTCTGTCCTCTCACTCCCTGAGAAAGCATGAGGCTCAGGCCTGAACACACAATCGCCTGCGGTCTTGAGTGCCAGCTGTCTCTGCTGCTGTGACACAAATACGTAACACAACTTAACGGAGAAAGGGAACCATAGGGTTCTGTCCATGGCCTCATATACTTGGGAAGAACCTCGGGCAGTGAGAGGATAGAGAGTGAAGTGCTCACTCACAGTGGACAGGAAGCAGAGACAGAAAAGCCTGAGGTAATATACCTCAAGGAACTCACCCCAGTGACCTGCTTTCTCCATTTAGGCTTTGATTTCTAAAGTTTCTGGAACCTTTCAAATTAGTGCCGCAAGCTGGCGACCAAGTGCCAATATGTAAACTTGTGGTGGGGATGGGGATTTCAGATCCAAGCCATTGCAGTCCTGAGAGGCTTGCTGACCATCTGCTGCCAGACAGCACAGCCCTCAGAACATGCTACAGCCGCAGCCTCTTGGGATTCAATCATACTGATGCTTTTATTGCTTGATTTTTTTTTTTTACAACTAACTCCTGACTTCAGGGGACCCCAGTTCTTCTGTTTAATGGTAAAATAAATTCTTTGAACTTAAATTCAAATGAAAAAAAATAATTAGAGGAATAAGTGATCTCACAGGCTGAGATGCTGAAAATGACCTTTATCTCTTGATCCTCATGCTTCTGCCTCCCAAGAGCTGGGATGACAGACATGATCCACCATGGAAGATAGTGACGGTGCCAGGGACCAGACTCAGCGTTTCATGTATGCCAGGCAAGCACTTTATCAATCAAGAGACATCCTTAGACTTCCATCTGGCTTTGCTCCTTGTTGTAAGAACAACCCACAAATCACACACAATGTTCCTTTATCCAGTGCTATGTGAGTCTGTGTGAGGGATCAACTGACCCGCGTTCAGGGGGTACCCGTTCAGGAGCTGTGCAACCACAATACTAAGTGACTGTAGAGAAAGCAATCCCAGAGAGCATGCCGGATGCCAACTGACCCCACAAGGTGGCTTCTGACACAGAAGAAGTCCCCATCGATTTCCTCTGCGCATTTTGAAATTGAACCTGATGTGATTGTATTTCATGTTGGTATTCTGCACACAAATGAGAAACCCAGTTTGCTCTGAAGCATTTTAGAAATTCAGACTACTGGAAAGGAAGTCCTTCACTTTGTAATGGAGACTGAGGTCATCTGGCATCTTATTACCATGGTAGGACAATTGGCCTTACCTTTCAGACAAAGATTAAGTGCCCAGCAGCTACCAGCATTTATTTTGACCAAAGTTTAATTTAAAGGAAACAAGCCTCATCAAAACAGTGGGATGAGAAAACTCCCGGCGTTACTGCAGTTATGGTGGCAGACTAGAGCAGGTGATCTTCCACCTTTGCTCTCAAAGCATTTAAACTGTGCCCAGGATGGAGCTCAGTTGGTAGCATGCTTGCTTAGCATGCAGGAGGTGCCGGGTTCGATACTTAGCACCCATAAACTGACATGGGGGTGCATGCCTCTATTAACCCTCACACTCAGGTGATGGGGGGGGGGGTCAGGAGTTCAAGGTCATCCTTGGATAAATAGGAAGTTTGAAGTCATGTGGTTAGATGAGTCTCTGCTTCAATAACAGCAACTCAATACATGGTGACTCAGTGGGTCCAACTGAGAAATGGGCATCTATTCGTTTAAAATGGGATCTAGAAGTTGAATCTAACTATCGCCATGAGCTGTGTCTGCTCAAGGAACTGGCTTCTTTTGGCACACACTGGAGCTGACTACTGCTTTTTAATAAATTACTAGTTTGTTCCTCTTCTAGGTGGTCACGGTTTGTTTATCCACTCACCATTGCTGGACTTGGGTTACCTCCGCTAAAACACTATCAAGAAAAAGGAAATTTATAGAAAGAGGACCCTGGTTGCCTAGAATTGGGGTAAACACAGGGATTCAGCACAGACAGACAGAAGGGGATTTCTTCAGTGAAATGTTATATAAAACTGTGGCCATGAGACAGGACTGTAATCCCCAATATCTGGGAGGCAGAGACAGAAGAACCAGAGTTCAAGGTCAGCCTGTGCTACTTAGTGAGTTCCAGGTTAGCCTGGACTATGTAATGAGATCCTATCTTGAAAGAAAGAAAGAAAAATGGAAGAAAGGATCTCTGTTTTTCTCTATCTCTCTCTGTTTCTTTCTCCCTCCCTCTTGGTTAAATAGAACAATCAACTATGTTTTCCCACACTGACTCATGTCTGCAGCCTTGAAAAGGGCCAGTGTCATAGCACATGATTTATAAGCAGAAGACTGAAAATAACAATCTCAGCATGGAGTCTCATGCCCTCAGTGCCAACTTATCCCCACACGAGCACAGATGTCACCGAGAGCATCCTTGGACCAGCTGGTACCCATCAGGAAAAGAAGAGTCCTAAACAAACAATTCCTCAGACCCCATCCAAGCCAGCAGTACAGGAAGCCAGGCAGGAGAATGCCACCAGCGTGAGGTTTACAGAATGCTGGGACAAGGTGGTGCTTTCCATAGTGGGACTTTGCGTCAAGTCCCTCTCAATGGATCTCATAACCTTTCTTCTGCTTTACTCCTCAATATCCCTTTGAACCACTGCTATCTTCTAAATTGATTCCCCAGGTCTTCCAGAAGCAAAACACCCAATTGTGTCATTTGCTCCATTCAATTGAGCTTACTGGAATCCTGGATCATGGGGTGTGTGAGGGGATGCTCACAGTACAGGCTGCTGCAGAACAACAAAATGCACTGGGTACTGAAGGGACCCGAAGGCAGCTGGACCTGGATGTGATGAATACCACCCCTTCTCTGAGAGAGAGAGAGAGAGAGAGAGAGAGAGAGAGAGAGAGAGAGAGAGAGAGAGAGAGAGAGAGCTGTGCTTCTCAGAAGGAATGCAGAATACGCTCTTCTCCATAAAAAAAAAAATGCATTTGAGGATTAATACAAGCAAAACAGCACACATCAGGACTGCAAGCATCAGGACCAACACATATTAGAACAGTACACATCAGAACGAATAGACATCAGGCCCAATGTGATCTCAAAAAATCACAACTGCCAGCAAACAAAGAAAGCATCCTCTTCAATTTTGCAGTGAGCTCATACAAACAGACCACACAATAACTGTAGATAAGAAGCCAGTATGAGAATAGAGTCATAGCTATATAGAAACATAGACACAGGGAGAGACATAGAGAGGGCTGGGGTAAAGGACCCAGAATCTGAGATATCAGAAGGCTGTGGCAGGAAAATTCTCTGCTATTACCCATACTGGGCAACAGGATTAGAACTTGTTCCCAAATCCCGAAGAGGAGATGGCTCAGCCAGTCAAGTGCTTGGTGTATAAACACAAGAACCTGTTTCGAGCCCCAGGATCCACTTAAAACAAGCCAGGCATGATAGTGTGTGCTTACAATCCCAGAGCTAGGGAGGAAGAAATGGGCAGATCTCAGCGTTTTCCTAGGTGGTCAGCCTTAGCTTACTTGGTGAGCTCCAGGCCACTGAAAGACTGTCTCATAGAAGCAAGGTGGAGAGTGCCCGAGCCAAGGCTGGTTTCTGGCCTCCACACATCTGCTCATATACATGTACCCTCTAGCCCCTGTCCTTTGCAATGACTTTCTAAACATCCAAAAAGAAAATAGAAGGGAAATGAGAAAAAAAAGAAGAAATAACATAGGAATAAATCCAGGCATTGACCACTTTTCTTACAGGTCAAGGATGTGCACACTTTTCAACAGAAGCATCAAGTTCAAAACCTCACAGGAAGACAAACAGCAACATCCAGTTTCCTATATGTCACACTGACTGTGACAGAGACCGCAGGAGATTCTTGTAAGTCAGACACTGAAGACTGTCGTCTTCCCCCAGTACAAGAGTCAGTTGTCTGGGTTCTGTGAAATCCTAACTCCAGAACAACCAATCAGCCATGATCCACAGCATAGAAATGCCCACGAAACATCTGATGAGCTACATCATATAATTATGGTTGATGTTAGGTTATCATTTATGCTCTAGGTTATCATGTTATAGCTCTAGGGGAAAAATGACATTTTCTGCCTAGGGCTCCCTGGAGATGCTGCGAACCCAAAAATGGTAGCTTCTGCCTGAACAAAATAACTCACCACCGTTACCTACCGAAAAATGATAGTAAATAATTTAACTCTAAATATAGTTCCCTGCCTGGAAATGGGAGATATTAAACACCAAATATATGGATGTAATAAAAGGGCAATGCATGGGTAAATTAAGGCAAGGCATGCATTCCTTCACGAGATGCAGAATGGGACTGAGTGAATATCAGGGATTGGTAACTGCAGCACCCCGAGGCATAACTTTATAGAGCGCTGGGCTTACAACTCCCCTTCATTGTGGAAGCATGTACATGAGTTCCTGATGGTTCCTCGCCTAGTCTCTTTCTCGGAGACCAATGCATAAATGCTTGTATCTGCAGGGCCAAAAGAAAGGGCTGTGGTAACCAAATCTGAGACCCTGTCTCTTACTGCACGCCAAATATCCCCCACCTGAAGGTGCATCTACTGAACCCGGGTCTTTCTGGGAGTGGTGTGACCTCATCCCATCCCTTCTCACAGACATGGTATCTCTCGCCCTCAAATGGCATCTGTGTAGGGAGCTCTGCTCACAGGTGATAGTATGTGATGAGGTAAGGGCTAGGGAAACTTCTCACTCAGGAAAGTGCTTGTCCCCAGGACATGAGAACCTGAGGTTGATGCCTAGAACTTATGCAGTTCTAGTTTGAGGTGCATGCCGGCAGCTAGAGACAACAGTCTCCCTGGGACTCACTGGCTAGCCAACCCAGCCTACTGGGTGAGCCAAGTTCCCATGAGAGACTGTATCTCAAAAAATAAGGCAGATGGAGATGGAGAAGTGGCTCAGAGAGTATTTGCTGTTCTTGCAGAGGACAGGAATCGATTCCTAGCACTACCTGGTAGCTCATAACTGTCTATAACTCCAGTTTCAGGGGATCCTGCATCCTATTCTGGCCTTTGAAGACACTGAACACACATATACATACGTGAAGGAAACACCCACAGGTGTAACTTAAAAATAAGGCAATGGGCCCCCGAGGAATGATACCTAAGGTTAGCTACTGGCCCTTACCCACACACATGTGTACATGCACCTGACATACATGAACAGGCACATACTTGCTGGTCTATACACAGAAGCAAAGAGGTGATGTTTTAGATGACTGTGCTGGCTAGTTTTATATTAAGTTGAGTCAGACGTTCAATTGAGAAAATGTCTCCATCCGATTGGCCTGTTGATAAGTCTTTGGGGGCATTTTCATGGTTGACGAGTGATGTGGGGTAGCCCAGCCGGGCTGGTGGTCCTAGGTGCTATAAGAAAGCAAGTTGAGCAATCCATGAGAAAAAATCCAGTGTGCAACACTGGTCCATGGTCTCTAAATCAGCTCATGCTTCTGGTTCCTGCCTTGACTTCCCTGGTTAAACTATGTACTGAAATAAGCCTCTTCTCCCCAGGTTGCTTTTGGACCTGATGTTGTGTGTGTGTGTATGCATATCTATCTATCTATCTATCTATCTATCTATCTATCTATCTATCTATCTATCTATCTATCTGTATGTATATATATTAATATAAAACAAACTAAGATAATGCCATTATTCAAGATTTCTCCACCTTAAAATCATACATTCAGGGATTTCCTGGTGTTGATGAACAGGATGGGACCACCTCTCACCACTGACAACAGACACATTTCTTAACTCAACTACTTTTTGATGAACGTGTCACTAATCTTTAGCTTTAACTTTCTGCTATTTTCAAAGGACACTCTTGTGACCATGGCCCCCATTATCCCACCTACATCTGCAACCGAAATGGTCCAGTGCTACCACTGCAGGCTGTGTGACTTTGAGTCACAGGCTTCTACAACAGCATCCCCGCGCATACATCTCCAGCAATGTATGAGATATCACCCTCACCCTCATCCCATGAAAACTCATTTATTGTTTCCATATATGCTCTGGCGATACACACAGGGCTCATGCCATTCAGGAGCATGGGAAACGACTGCGATGTGCTAGGTCCCTAAAGCAGGATTTACTACAAATACATTTGGCTGGGAAAGCTCCTGGTGGGCTCTGAGTCAAAATAGGTAGAGATGGCACCGTGCATCCTCAACACAGATTTTGTACATGATTGAAGGGCTTCCGTGTTCATGCTGGAGAATTTCAATTCAGAGTAAAGAGAAACGATCTAGCTTAAAGAACCTGAGTATAAGGTCCGCACTCTCCTTTAAGGCATGCTCACGTGACAATATGGGAACTAATCTCTATATTACTATATTATATTACCTTACTCCAATACTTCATATGTCCCTCGCCCTCTCTTTCTCTCCCATCAAGTCCAATTTGTGCTGCTCATATACTCCTGGGTGTGGGATTATCTATTAGAGCATGGTCAACCTATGAGGACTCAAGCCCTTAAAAAGTAAACTGACTCTCCCTGCACCCCATCAGCCATCAAGAGCAAATAGCTCCTCAGCTGGGGATGGGGGAGTCATGATCCCCTTCCCACAACACGCAGGAATGTTGACTGGCTCAATTGTGTGAAGACAGCCACAGCCACTGCGAGTTCATGAGATTAGCTTTGGTTACATCTAAAGGTGAGTTTCTCTCTGGTCCTCCCTCACTTTTGGCTCTTAGATCATCTTCCTCCTCTTCCATGAAGGTCCTGAGCTTTGGGGGGAAGAGTGTGGTACCAGTTGTGGGTGAGCATTCCACGGACACATATTCTCTGCACTTTGACCAGTTGCCAGTTTCTCCATTAAGCACCTTCCTCTGCACAAACAAACGTCTCTGGTGGGGACAGAGAGCATCACTGATCTACAGGTAGAAGATATGAACTTAGAGGGAAGTTTGGTACTAGGTACATTGAATGGAATAAATGTAGCACCTTCATCGCTGGGGCCTTGAGCTCCACAAATGCCAGCATTCCAAAATTCACATTCAAAGAATTTTTTATTGTATTCACAGAGCCCCGGGTCATCTCTAATACCCAACTGTAGAATATTCTTCTCCTAGGCATCTTTTATAAGTCACTCAACTCATGTAGCAGTGTTTCCAAGACCTGACTGACAGTATCACATCCTGACCCTGGCTTTTCTCTACTGAATAACTACTCTACCTTCTGGATACAGTACATTCTATTTATCTCACCTTTGGGTTTTCGGTGACTGTGTGACTTCTAGCTTTTGGTTAGGACAGTGCCTGGCTCTACAAACATAAACACACACACATTTCTTGTGGGTGCTGGTTTTCTGCTCTGGGCATCAGTTTAATAGAGGAGTGTTGACCCTAATTGTCACTCTGTATCCACCACATCATAATATGGTTGTCATTCTTCTTTTCTTTTTTTATACCAATGTGTGATTGGTTCTCAGCACTTTTGCTTTCTTATTTTTAAGATTTCTCATCCCAGCCGGGCGGTGGTGGCGCACACCTTTAATCCCAGCACTCGGGAGGCAGAGGCAGGCGGATCTCTGTGAGTTCGAGACCAGCCTGGTCTACAAGAGCTAGTTCCAGGACTGGCTCCAAAACCACAGAGAAACCCTGTCTTGAAAAAGCAAAAAAAAAAAAAAGATTTCTCATCCCAGTCTTAAAGTTCTTATCTCCTGGTACTCTTTATTCCCCTGCAATGGGTTTGCTTCCTGAACAAGTGACTCTAGTAAGTGGTGATTTATCTTTTAACGCCCTCCTGACCCCCAGAAGTTTCTTCTTCCTACAGGCTTGACTTGTCTTTGTGACATGGTGCTCAGATTCAATCTGAGCACCCTGACAGGCTCTGAGCTGTTTCATGTGAGAAAATCTTATTTGTTGGGGGTCTGTCCTTATTTCTTTCTGACCATTATAACTCTATTTGCATGTGTACATGTCCCTGAGACATTTCATGCTCTCACCTATACAAACATTCTGTTCCTTTTTTTTTAAAGTTACAACTGAAATTGGCTAAACTCTTGTCTTCTCCAGTCTGTACCTTCAAAGCATTCCCTGAGTTTCAAGTTCCGTGCTGATGCTGATGTAGGTTTCCATGGGAATGTGACAAGGGATGGTGAAGAGAGACAAGCATGGTCCCCTCATCTAGTCATTCCCTGGAATCCCCACTATGTTACTTCTTTGTAAATTACTGAGATGTGTGCTGGTCTCCATGCCGCCCATGTTGCTCTTGTTCGCAGTGTCAGGCGGAACACTGATTCTGAACTGGCACATGGTCCAAAATAACTAGTGCCTGACTTTTCTCAGCTGCCTGGCATAGCCATGTCATTCTGTTCTGACAAGGGATGGAGGTTAGCAGACGTTTCCAGAAAGGTCACTTAAAGAAAAAAAAAGGTTGTGACAGCTAAGAAGATCCTTTCCTGTCACTTTTATTTGACCTGCTATGCTGACATAATGTTTGTCACTCCTGCAGCTATCTTAATCCATGAGAATATAAGCCATGAGCCAATAGGGTGTGGAGCAGAGAAGGTACCTGGGAATCCAACAGGACCAGGAACTGCAGCGTCTGTCCTGGCTGGCCTTCTTCATTGCTTCTGTCACGTGACTAAGAAATGAATGTCTATCTTAGTCAAGCCATTTATTGCCAACTTGATATAAACATAGAGTCACCCAGGGTAGAGGGACCCTCAAGTGAAGAATTATATTAATCATATTGGCTGGTGGGCATGCTTGGGAGGGATTATATCAATTGATGGTGGATGTAGGTACCATTGTGGGTGACACCATTCCCTAGGCAAGTGGATTCTGAGCTGTATGTGATAGCTAGCCGCACATGAGCCAGAGATAAGCCAGCTAGCATCCTCCTCCATGGTTTGGTTTCTGTTTCAGGTTCCTGATTGAGGTCCTGCCCTGGCTTCCCTCAATGATGGACCGTGACCTGAGAAGTGTAAGTCAAATGAATCTTTTCTTCTCCAAGTTGCTTTTGGTCATAGCGTTTATCACAAAAAATGAGAACATTAATCTTAAGAAATACAGTTGGATATGTTTCTGTCAGGCATGACTTTAGTGTAGCTTCATGAATTCAAATACGGCCATCTATAGCTAAAAACAAATTAAATATCAATTACCTCTTTTTGCAGCTCATTCTATTACTTAAAATGTATCTGTTTTAAAATGAAACACATTACCTACAGTAAGTGGAAAATCAGTATTGCATGGACTATATAGAGGATCATTATGAGAAAGACTAATTTCTTGTGATGCATGCCTGCCAGTCTACAAGATGTCAAGAAACCAAGGCTTTAAAGACACACAGTCTCCTTAGACAAAAAAAGCTAACTGAGCATGAGCCAGAGAGAGAGCCAATATACAGCATTTCTCAGTCTCTCTCTCTCTCTCTCTCTCTCTCTCTCTCTCTCTCTCTCTCTCTCTATCTCTCTCTCCCTCTCTCTCCTCCTCCCTCCTCCCTCCTTCTCTCTCTCCCTCTCTCTCTTCCTCCCTCTCTCTCTCCTCCCTCCCTCCCTCCCTCCCTCCCTCCCTCCCTCCCTCTCTCTCCCTCCCCCTCTCTCTCTCTCAGAAGTAAATACGGTAAATACCTCTCCAGGCTGCAGCCATGCTAGGAAACTCAGATGTATGCAGGTGGGTATCTGTTCAAGTTTATTCAAACTTAACTCTGTGTGCCAAGAACATCATTTGCAGATTCGCCATCGGAGCCTCTGGGAAACCCCCATCCACGAGAGAATTTTACACATCAGGCTTTGTACATATTTACCTAAGTCAGGGCCATGGACAGGGAGACTCTGAAATTGCAGAATGGGATCTGGGGGCAGAGAGCAATTACCTATTCTGCTGTGGCTTTAGGATCCGTGCAGGCAAATCAAAGCAGATCTGATCGCCGAGATAACAGCATTGAGATGAGACTCTCAGCAAACAAACTTCTTCAAACAAGGAAGATGAACTTGAGGGCGATAAGAGATCCTCACTAACTCCCGCTGAGCTCATCGCTGATACGAAAGTGGCTCCTTACCCATGAAATTGCACCTGTCACAGCGACTTCACTTCATTAAGGCAGCTTCCTGATCCGAGCAAGATTATCGGCAACACAGAATCTATGACTCTCAAGCTAATGAAGACTGCCTCTCCTGAGTTTCCAACAGCTGAGCTCCGAGTTCTGAGATAGCCGAGCATTGGCCAGAGAGAAGGAAGGATTTATAAAGCAAAACAGCCCCTCAAGCCAAACCCACCAACATTATCTAAGCGTCAACTCAATGAAACATTTTCCAATTATCCTCAAGAAAAAAAAAGACCTCGCCTAGCTTCAACGCCACCTGAAATAATGGCCCAAGGTTCCCTTGATTCCATTCTATGAAGACAGAAGTATAAAATGAAAGGGGATAACTATTGAAGATGTTAATAAATACGTGGTACCCAATAAAAATATCTATTTTCATCTTGTATATTTTGCTAAGTTGAAAACAGACACAGGATGGTAGTGGGGGAACCTCGGATCAAATGACTCACTGTAGAAATTTATTTATATTCAGCCTTTTCCAGCTCCCAAACTCTGTCTGCAGGAATCCTAGGTATCAATCTTCCCTGGAGTTTTTCTGGGACAGCATCTATTCAGATAAATATCCTTCTATGGTTTCCTTGAGTGGACTTCTTTTAACTCATAAACGAGCGATCACTCCATAAGTATGCATTTAGACTTGTATCCTAATGCATATGTTAACAGAGACAGTCTCGTTCCGGACTTTCTTAGAATTTATCGAGCAATTAAAGGCATCCTCCTGCATACCAAGCACTGCTCAGATGCTAGGGACATAGCTGCAAGCAAAACATGATTCTGACAGCAAAGGAGCTTCTGATCTAGACTTCTTCATGAAGTTCAGTCAGCAGACCTGTCATATCAGGACCCCACACTATGTGTGTATGTGTGTGTGTGTTGTCATCCTATAAAAGGTATACATTATCAAATTGCACAAGCACAACACTAGCATGTGATATATACATGCTTAATATACTGTGTCCTCACACTTACATAAGGTGCTTCATACACAGGCTCATGCATGTCTGCATTTCCATTATCTGTCCCCTAAATATGAACCAAGCATTGAACAAGAAAGGCTCTCTAAATGGGTGGCATTATGACACTATATTCTTCAGAAGGAAACACTTGGGTAATATGTCCAGAGTCTTGTTTCTTAAAGGAGACATTGACAGAGGCACAGGACCACAGCTGACTGTTCCACACTTAGAGATGGCTTGGAGATGCAATGTACTAGAAGACCTGGGCTGTCAGAGTCAGAACCACGGGAATTGTATGATGAGGTGAGGGGCCACCCTCAGAGTGTTCTACTCTTCACTTCTGTGCCCAGTTGTAATGAGAAAATACAAAGCATAAAGATGATAAAATGATAACTTACGGTGGTCCAAATCCCATTGTATTCATGGGCAACATTACTGCAATTATCAATGAGTTATGGTAGATGGTAAACAATAGCAAGAGGGAAAATGAAAGTACATTAGCTAGGACCTTTAATCCTCTCCTCTTGTGGTAGAGGATTAAAAACATTTATTTAGCAAAATATCTAGCCATCAATTCCATCCATCATCCATTGTCCATCCACGATTTCACTCATTTATCCATTCATCTATCTGTCTATCTATCTATCTATCTATCTATCTATCTATCTATCTATCTATTTATCTATCTGTCATCTATTCATCCATCTATCCGTCCTTCACCCTTCCATCCATAATCTATTCATCTAAATATGTATCATTTACTTTTCTTCTGGTTGTGGCCAAATACCTCATAAGGAGCAGCTTTGCCTGCTGTGGAATAATCCTTCTGTACACTGTGAACACAATTACTCTTATTGGTTAATAAAGAAGCTGATCAGCCTATAGCAAGGCAGGATAAAGTTAGGCACGACAATCAAACTGAGGATACTGGAATGAAGAAGAAAGGAGTCAGAGGACTGGGCAGCCAGATGCAGAGGAAACAGTAGATGAATGTGTTATGCTAAGTACCACCATGTGGCAGAGCATAAATAAGACATATGGATTAATTTAAGTGTAAGAGTTAGCTAGTAACAAGCCTGAGCTAGCAACCAAGCATTTACAATATAAGCGTCTGTGTGGTAATTTGGAAGCAGCTCCCAGGACGGGAAAACTCTGCCTACATTAAGGAACGAAGGATTTCTTTTGACTCATAACTTATATAGGGAAATGGTCCATCAGAGTAGAAAAGGCAAGAGTGTGAGGTGGACTGGGCATGGTGGTGAATACCTTTAATCTCAGAATTTGGGAGGCAGAGGGAGGCAGATCTCTCAGTCTGAGGCCAGTCTGGTCTACAGAGTGAGTTCCAGGACAGCCAGCCAGCACTACACAAAGAAACCCTGTCTTGAGAAAAATAAACAAACAAGAGTGTGAGGCAGGTGGTCACATTGCCTCTGCAATCAGGAAGTGGAGAACAGACAGGAAACAGAGCCTCAAGGCCCACCCCTAGCAATCTACTTCCTTGAGAAGTTCCCACCACCCCACAAACAGACCAGGAGCTGTGACTCATTGTTCAAACAAATGAGCGAGCCTATAAGGGACAGTTCACATTCAAACCACAATACCATCTATCCATTCATCCATCCACCAATCCCAGCTTCCACACCCACCAATCCCTCTGCTCACTACTCTCCATTTTTACAGATGTCCTCATGATGTCGGCTGGCTACGTGACACAAAGTCACTTTACATGAGGATGGTGCTCCCTTTGCAAACTGGATTTCTCTCATGGGCACACTGGGCCAAGATCATATGTAAGACCAACAAGAACCTTTGTGTGATCCATTCCTATTACAGGGCAGAGCTTAAACACCAACTTCCTCTTTTCTTCTCAATTTTTTTCCAGCCATAAAAAGGAAGAACACAGACAAGAGCTGCTATAGGTGACCCAGATTCCCCCAATTAACATCAGGTAGTGGAGCACAGGGAGAGACTCAAGACAAAATATCCCTGACTTGGTTTCAAGTGTTTTTGATAATGAACGGGTAGAAGTCACCTCCATATCATGGGAAATAAATGTATTTTCCAAATACTAAGCTTTGACATTTTAAACTGTGCTCCAGGAACAATGTAATACCTGCCTAGATTCATCCTTTGAATTTTTTTTTTGGCTCAGTTTTTCAGTAATACGAAGATCCAGAAGAAACCTAAAAGTGACAAAGAAAATGCATGTGACTAGACTAGGAATTCTCCGAAGCCACAAATGAGGTTCCGGGAGAGAGGAATAAATCAAGAAGTCCTAAGTCGCCAAGCCGTTCTTCGCCCAGCTGTGAATTGCCGGTTTCTAATTTGGTGGCTATCAGAGGCAGATCCGGGTTTTAATTTCTCCCTAGAGTGATTCACGATTGCCTGTAATTCCACAGCAGGTGGCTCACTGTTCCATCAGAAAGTGCCTGTGCACAAATACAATCATATGCATTACGTTGACATCGGCCCCAGAAAGGTGGCTGCATATACCCTGCCTGCAAAAGAGTGAATGCTCCCGTGTTTAACACACGTGGAAATACTCACGTGGTAAGAGACAACCTCACAATCCTGACACCTCTGACAGGAACTGAAAGAAGTGTCAACTTCAATTACTGTTAGATGCCACTGCATGGAGAGGCCCTGGCACATGGTAAAGTTTCTATGGCCCTATGTGGGTCCACTATGAACAGGACCCCCACGGCCCCCATCTGGAAGACTCCACCTATTTCACCTGGAGACAGTAATGACAGATTGCACACACCACATACAAATCGCAATGGAGTCAGCTAGCCAACTTCAGAGCAATAGGAAGCCACCATGGCAGAGACTCTGAACATAGCGCAGACCTGGTGGGACTCACCTTTTCTCTGCGCCAGCAGATTTCTTCTGACAGATGAGGACAGCTGGTGCGTACTTCCCAGTATACTCCGAGCTCTGCTTGACATCCCAGATGGCAGGGCTGCTGGCTCTCACCCTAATGATGCTCACTCCTTTCTTAACCTTGGCCCTGTTGGAGACAGGAAGTACATGTTTGAGACAGCCCTGAGACACCCTAGGTCCAGGTCAGCAGTGGTACCAGGGACGTGGTGAGCATTTGCACATTGGAGCTTTGCAGGAATGAACTCATGGGGAATTAGGTTTAAACACAAATTTGTAGCCATCTTCCTATCTATCTGTCCTAGTCCCCCTCCCCCACCCCAGCCTCCAGTCATCCCTACGTTTACAGAAGGAGCTAGGAAAGTATGCTGGCCTTCAGCAAACATCTGTTACATATGGCAATGGAATGTCTCTATTAATTAAAAGACAACACACAAAACAACAGCACTAAAACCTACCTGGAATCGTTTATGGTGAGAAAACCAAATGAGAAACGGAAGCAAGCCAAATATAGAAAGATAACATTCATAGGGGAGCACCTGCAGGGGGAGGGTCCTGAGCAGCAGACCATATGAACAGCAAGCACTACACCTGATTTTCCCAACAGTGTCTGAGTTCCACAGAGAAGCACGGAGGCTCAGACAGGTGAGGGGATGTTCATGGGCCCCTGCACATAGAGGTTCTGGGCTGAGCAAGGCTAGCCAACCTCTGTTTCTGTTCCTTCCTGACAGTCTTATCATCTTTGTTGCCATAGCCACAGCCTCCATCATCATCATCAGAGCTGCAAACACCATCTTCATCATCACCACTATGCCCTCCATCACCACCATCACCATGACTCCATCACCACCATCACCACTATGACTCCATCACCACCATCACCTCGACCTCCATCAATATCACCACCACAATCCCGGACATCATCATCATCATCATCATCTTTTCTTCTTCCTCATCACCACCATCCCATCATTATGATTATCATGACAAACCTCCCTCCATCATCATGACCGTATGCTTCATCATTATCATCACTACATGCCCAATCTTTATCATCACCACCACAACCTCTCTCTTCATCACCATTACCACAATCCCCATCTTCTTCATCATCACCACCACGAACCCCTCAACGTCAACAACATTACAATATCTCCATGACCAACACACCTCCTACCTTCATCATCATCATCATCATCACTACATCCATCTTTACCATCATCACCACAACTGCCATGTTTCATCATCACCGCCACGTTCCTCATAATCCTCTGTACTCTGGATCACTTACCACCAACTGGATGCTATTCTAAATGTTATAGTTCTATAACATTTCATCCTCAAATACCCTACTATGTCAGTTACCATAGGAAATCTTATCTCTTTCATGGCTCCAGAGTAGAGGAACAGGCTTTGAGCTGCAGGAAGTACAACACTCTTGGCTCTCCCTGTATCACTGCGAACTCCTGCTATTAGAGCTGATAAAAGTGAATATATTCATTTTCTCTGCTGCTCACACAGAGTTGGTTGGCTTGCGCTGTGCTACCCAATATCTACTCGTGATTTAGCCAAGGACACATCCAACAAGGCAGTTCATCTTCCATCTGAGACCCCATTTATCATCTTCCCTCTTTCCTTCCTCCATCATAGAAGGGGCCACACGGTCCCACAGGCTTTTCTGCAAAGTACAAACACCCCTGCCCTTGCGCTGAAGCTGGATAACAGTGGTCCTCTTTGCATGCAGGCCCTTGTTTCTAAGAAATTTCAAAAGAAAAAAGCCTACATGTGACGAGAAAAGGCAAAAGGACAACACAGTAATTTTCACAGTTTGATTTACAAACTGCTTTGTAGATTTGAAGAAAGTGTGTTTCCTACTGTGTCTTCCCTTTCCGAATCCTTGGGGAGAATGAAAAGGGCTTAGAAGCTGAAGCACCAAGGGAGGCTTGGACACTTCTAGTCTCCTGGGGAGACTGGTCGCAGTCTGTCACATGCTCTGCCTTACACCCACGTGATCAGAAGAGGAGCCCCCCGGTTCCTGTCTGAACCTCTGAAGTCCTCAAGGAATGGGGCATAGAAGACAGAGACATGCGTTTGCTTAAGTATTTCTACTTCTATTGGAGACAATTTTATACACACTCTGCAGCAGAGGGCCTGAAGTCGCCATGCTCCTGGAAGGCCATCAGAAAGATTTCACTGGCACTGGGAATAGGATCCCGGGAAAGTTCCACCATTCCTCAGCTGAGAACAGTGGGACTCCTGGGTTGACACTACAGACAGCATGATTCACATGCAGCACCTTGGTGTAGAAGGGCCAGGAATATTGGCAACCTGCTGGACAGAGGGCACCATGGGACTCGTCCGCAGCAGAATCCTGCACTTCTGGGCTGAGGTACACTCCTCTCAGTGTTCAGCGCCGCATACAACATTGCACAACCGTTTGTTTGGGGGAGCTAGAGTCGTGCTGTGTGGCTTCACAGGGCGAGGACTCTGGGAAGTTGTACCTGGCTTCCTCTGGATATGACCCATGTCCTTTTCCCCTCTGGTTACTACACTTTGTGTGCTTTTTGAGACATAAAGCTGAGCAGCACACATGACTACAGGGTAAGCCCTCTGAATCTGCCTAATGACTTGTTGGACCGGTAGGGGGTCTTCGGGACAGGGCATTCCCTACTGAAAGACTATATTTCCCAGATCCCCGTATGGTCTATGGGAATCATTTTCTTCCCTATTAAGGCTACAGCCAGATGCTTCCTGTGGAAAATTTTTCTCATCCATCCATGTAGGTGAGATCTGAGATGTCCCCTTATTATTATTATTTTTTTTTTTAGTCAATAAACATACTTTTGCCTAGAGGTTAGATTTGAATGCCCCCATTTGGCCCTTTCCAGCTCCTTTAATCCTAATAATATAATAGGGATAACCCCAATACTCACAGTCTACAACAGGAGAAATTGACGACTTGTGGTCAGCTCTGGGAGGTAACACTAGGAGTTTTAGAAACAGATTGTCATGGATAGCATTGCGTCCATGGGGGATACGAATGTGCTTTGTGGGAGTTTTGTTTCTTCTGGAGTCGGGATGGGACCCAGGGCCTTATGCACGCTTGGCAAGCACTCTATCACCAGGTGCCATCCCCAGCCCGTGTTTTGCATGTCAAATGACTATACTAGCAGGTGTTTTGGATGCATCCATTCATAAAGGTGAGGTTTTATGTACAAGTCTGTGTACTCAGGATACTCTCTGACTAAATAAGTTTTGACTTCTGCTTTGTGCAAACTCGACTAAATTACAGGCATTTGGGCATGCTGGTGAAGGGGCTGAGGAGATGGCTCAATGCAGAACATACTTGCTAGGCAAGCATGAGTTTGTTTGATCCATAGCGTTTACATAGAAGCTCGACACAGAGGAAAGCACTTGCAATCCCAGTGTTGGGGAAGCGGAGATGGGAAGATCACTGGGGCTTGCTTGTCAGCCAGTCTGGCCAAATCAGTGAGCCCTGGGTATTGAGAGATCCTATTTCAAAAGCAAGGTAAAATAATTGAAAATCCCCGAGATCAGTGTGAGGTCTCCAGATGTATCTGTGTAGTGTTGCACACACAGAGATCTACTGGTGTAAAATTTCATTCGCCGTGGACAGCTATTCTTTCGAGATATGTTAGTATGGACTATAGAGGCTGCCCCAATTACTGTGCACTGGAATTTTATTGAATCAAATTTGCTTTAAATAAACAGGTCATCAGCCTCTCTTTGGCAATCTTTTTATTATGTGGAAGGTATTGGTACCTAGGCCTTTGCTAACATATGACTCATATTTTGCTTAGATTTTATTCCTAAGTAGGCCATTTAGAATTTGGATGATGTTTCTCAGTGAGTGGTCTTTTGAATACACAGGGTTATTTATTTAATCCATGAATGATCTCGAGTTTTCTATAGCTACAGTGGTTTTGAAGAAGAAATTTTTTCTAAGGTTTATAGCAGAACACTGGATTTGCCTCTCTCACAAACAGAAGGACTTTGCTGAGAAATCACACACACGCACACTTGAACACGCACGCACGCGTGTGCACACACACACAGCCCATGACTCTGACACAGAGTGGGAAAGAGATGTTTGTTTGCATGGTGGAGGTCTGCGCTGTGTGTGAGAATCACGTGCAGATATATGCAAGGTTGGACATTTGTTCCTTGGAGATAGGTCCGTAGTATTTGTAGAACATGGCGCACCTGCGTTAATCATTCTGAAACATTCCTTCCAGAGTTACAAGTGGCGGCGTGTGGAAGCTCATAGCAGGCAGTTCTTAGAACCCGTGGAGATTGGCATTACTGGGTCTGAACCAAATGCTAGTTCCTTCTTTGTTTATGACAAGCGGGTTCGTTATAGTCATTAATGGGAGTTTATAACCCACTTGTGGTTCCATAAATACAGGTTACCCTGACAGCCTCATTACCAGCGATAAACACAGCACTTGATTTCTGAAGACACTTTACCGTAGATTTACATCTAATAACACATCCACCACAGTTGAGAGCGGAAAAGCCATAATTTTCCCCAGAGTATGCCCATGCCAGCGAGGGCTGATACAGACGAACTTGCTTGGGCTTAGAGGATGGCGTGCTTTTAAAACATAATAGAATAAGCTGTAAAGTCTAGACATGTGCATATGTATGATGTATGTATTATGTATTTAGCATATGCACATGTATACCCACACTGCCTCAAACACAGGACTCAGGAACTTAACTGATATAGCCAGGACTAGCTGGCAGCCTGGACACCAAACCGAGGGGCATAGTGGTTATGTTTTACCTCCATTTGCCCCTCCACATCCCAGCCTCTGTCCTCTGTCAATGTTGGGTTGGGCATGATCCTAGACCATGCATTCAGGATATCTGTCCCCCACCTTATAAAAAAGGTTGACAGTTGACCCAAGTCAACCTACTCAAAAGCCCTCTTCTAGGAATTTACCAAGCACTGGGCCCTGATAACCCCCCTATTTCTCTCCCTCCTTGCCACCTTGCTTCTTTCTCTCTATGACATTAACATATGCAAATGAGACTTTCATTATCATATGCAAATTATCATTTAGCCTCAACATCTGCAAGTGATCCATTCCATTGAGGTCAAGACATGCAAACAGTCCTCTAGTAGTAACATATGCAAAGTGTTCCCTAATATTAACATATGCAGGGTGTCCCTTGACATACCATATGCAACAAGCCTCAGGCATTAACATATTTAAATGAGCCCTGAATTAATATGTGCAAATTATCTTCCAGCATTTGCATGTACAAATGGCCCCTGTCATTCGCATAGACAAATTCACCTGAGATTAACTTATGCAAATATCTCTAAATCTAGCTCTCCCAGGCTGTCCTTTAGGCTATGAAATAGCCACCACTCTCTCACCAGAGACTCTCTCACTCTGGACAAGAGGTGATTAGTTCATCTGCTATAAGGCTGACTGAGGTGCTGTCATCTACCCCTAAAATAGGCTTGCTTTGAAAGAAGACATTGCATTTCTCTACCATAGCTGAGAAATTCACAGCTGGCCTTCTTGGTGGTAGGTGCCTCTGATCCACTCCGATATTCAAGGATCAAAGCAGATCCTGGTCCTGCCGTTTCCAGCCCATGGTTTGCAGCGCCTCTGTCAGGAGCACCCCAGCCATTGGGGAAAAGGCAAGTGGCAAAGAACAGGACAGGGCAGATGGGCAGCGCAAACTCAGGTGCACTCACAGTCTCCTGAAAGCATCTACCATCTTGGCCACATGCGGTTACAGGTGCAAAGGCATCTGGGAAGCCAGTTCCCACCTGGCTATTGAACCTGCCTGCAGTGTTGCCCACGGGGAACTAGGATTTCCACCTCAGTTAAATGTGTCCTGCGTCCTAGAGACCACACGCAGATCTAAATCCCCCCTACACCATTGCACGCAGAGTCACTACTGCAGAGAAGGCCCACCAGTGGGCACTCAATGCTGGCACATTTATGAATGGTTTGACATGTGGATTATTAAAAGTGCCTGTGTAGGCGATGAAAGAAGACAGAGACAGAGACCAACATTGGAGCACTGGACTGAAGTCTCACGATCCAAAGGAGGAGCAGAAGGAGAGAGAGAACAAGCAAGGAACTCAGGACCGCGAGGGGTGCACCCACACACTGAGGCAATGGGGATGTTCTATCAGGAACTCATCAAGGCCAGCTGGCCGGGGTCTGAAAAAGCGTGGGACAAAACCGGACTCGCTGAACATAGCGGACAATGAGGACTACTGAGAACTGAAGAACAATGGCAATGGGTTTTTGATCCTATTGCACATAATGGCTTTGTGGGAGCCTAGGTAGTTTGGATGCTCACCTTAATAGACCTGGATGGAGGTGGGTGGTCCTTGGACCTCCCACAGGGCAGGGAAACCTGATTGCTCTTTGGGCTGAGGAGGGAGGAAGACTTGATTGGGGGGGGAATGGGAGGTGGTGGCGGGAAAAAGGCAGAAATCTTTAATAATTAAAAAATAAAAAAAAGAAAACATAAAAAAATAAATAAATAAAAGTGCCTGTGTATACAGCTGGGCAGTGGTGCTGCACGCCTTTAATCCCAGCACTCGAGAGACAGAGGCAGGTGGATCTCTGTGAGTTTGAGGCCAGTCTGGTCTACAAGAGCTAGTTCCAGGACAGGAATCAAAGCTACACAGAGAAACCCTGTCTCAATGATAAAAAACAACCAAAAAAAAGCGCCTGCGTGCTCAATACAAGAGGTACAAAAGGAGAAATTTGAGTATTTGTGTTCCTTGGGAGATTTATTTAAAATTTGCGAGTGCATACATGTGTGATTGAGGAGGAAAGGAGGAGAAGAAATGAAGAAATGGAAGGAGAAAATTGAGACAAAGAGGCCTGGGTTGGGGTGAGACTCTGGCGCAAGTTTAGTGCACACAGAGTTCAGAGCATTGAGAGGAACCCTTGGGTGGCTTACAAGTACAGTACGTGTTTCCAGAGGAATGTTCTGGAACTAGCAACTAATACTTTGCCAAGCAGGGATGAACACCCTAACATTGTCTGCAATCCTCAACCTGCTCTAGGATTCCCTGGAATCTGACAATGGAGGAAGGAATGGGCCTCTAGGCTGCCTCCTGTTCAAGAGGGGCTTGCCAGAAGCAACCTTTCCAGAGATCCAAGGGATAAAAATCTTTCCAGTGCCTCATCTCCCAGGGCACCGAGTTCTGCTAACCACCAGCACCCAGCACCCACAGCTGCACGAGGCTCTCCTGTCTGCAGAACAGCACGGACACTGCTTATAGTTGGACAACAAACACAGGGATGGATGCTGTACAGCCTCCTGATCAATGTGGGAGCACACACTCCTCAGTTCAAAGACCAGTAGATACCCTGCTGAATTTTTGGAAATGCTTCCTGTCCCTTGTTTTCTCTCATTAATAGTGGCCAAGAATAAAATAGGTTCCATTTTCTGAGGGGTGGTAGCCAGGTACCCCGTTGGTAATCAGTCTACTTCTCATTGCTGAGTGATCTGACTACATAATTGCTGAGTGATCTAACTGCATCGCTTTCCCTCGAGTCCACATGTTATATAATGTTCAGTCGTAGCTCAGTCTTGACACTGGTCAACAGGCATGAGCCTTTCCAGGTACCACTATCCATCCTGTGAGAGTCATGCCCCATGTTCCCATGTTCCCTTGGAGTGGCATAGAGCCAGACCTTAGACAACAGGGATAAAGTCTTTACTGCACCTCTTCCATCCTGACTTGGAGATTGTGGTGGCTTGAATGAGAAATCTCCCCAACAGTCTCAGGTAAGTTACACTGTTTGAGGTTAGCAGAACCATTTAGAAGGCAAAGCCTTGTTGGAGGAAGTATTTCACTGGCGGTAGGTTTTGAGAACATATGACCTTCCCGTTTGATCTCTGCTTTCTCTGTGATTGAAATTCTGATCTGTCAGCTTCCCGCTCCTGGCTGCCATGCCATCCTCACCATCACGAAGATTCCCCCCAACTGGAACCATAGCCAGTATAAAGTCTTTCTTCCATAAGTTGCTTTTAGTCACGGTGACTTATTACAGAAACACAAACCTAACTAATACAAGGGCTATGCCAATTTATGCACGCAGCTAAGACAGACACAGACGGGAGAGGGAGACCAGAGTGATCAACACTAGCATGTTCTCCAGCAGGAGACATATTTGAATGTGCCGTGTTGACGTCGGCATATGTGTTTATGAAGCTGGCACTTGCACTATTGAAATACTGTGTGCTACACACACCACATCACAGGCAAAAATCAAAAGTGTTCAGATGAAAAATAAATATGTTGAGAAGTAATGGCTATTCTTTCGTTCCTAAGAGTCCTCTGGCACATCCCCAGGATGCACATGCAGTAGAGGAATGTTCTGTTACCATACGGCACATTGGTACATGCTGAGATGGAGACCAAGTCCCACTGCAGGATCTATGTGTTCCAATCTCAGCAAGAGTGAAGGCGATATGGTAGTGTGAATGTAATTGGCCCCTGTAAACTCATAGGAGGTGTGGCTTTGTTGGAGTAGGCAAGGCCTTGTTGGAAGAAGTATGTCACTGCGGAGGTGAACTTTGAGGTCTCATAGGTGCTCAAGCCATGTCTAGTGTCTGAGTTTACTTCCTGTTGTCTACAGATTAAGATGTAGCTTCTTCTCCACTTTCACCTCCTTCCCCAGCACCACGTTGCACTATGACGATAATGGCCATTAAAGGTAGAGCCCGTGCTGTGAAATCCAGGGAGACATCCCAGGCTGGAGCCCGCCCCACACCCTTATTTACAATGTGTTTTATTGACCTTCCAAGTTCAGGCTGCCACTAAAACTTTGCTGTGACCTTTTATTTCCCAGAATTCTGCCAGCTGGTCCTGGTGCACAAACATACTCATGCTGAAAGAATCAGCTTAATGCTATTAGTCACTTCTGAGACTCCAATAGTCCATCAGTGTGTCAAGTGTGTGTGTGTGTGTGTTTGTATATGTGTATATATATGCCAGATGGGTGAATGAATGAGCTAGTTAATGAATGTACTGAGAAGAAAACAACTGAATGTCCATGACGACACCCTCACTAGTAACATTTTAGTGACCATTTTCCTATGTGCCTCTTTACTCATGCACTATCTATAATTCTATATAATTAGGACAAAACCCAGACTGGCCACACGGGCATCAACTGGAACACTCACCATCCAGGGAGGTTCTGGTCAAAGGTAGTATCGTATAAATGGGACCTCCGTAAGTTAAGCCCCACGCACCTTGGGCATCTGTATGTGATGGCTGCAAATGAGGCATGCTGCTGTGACCACAGATCGTTCGGATTTCTTTATCAGCTCCAAAGGTAGCTAAACAAGCCTGATGCAGAGAGCTGTCTGGCCGCCGACCAACCCAGGAAACGAATACCCAATGAAGGGAAAGCCCAGGCACAGAGCACTACAGCTGGGCCTCTGTGGTATGAAGTTCCCTCCCAGGCCAGCTGCCTGCTTGGAAGATCCCTGACGTCCCTTGGGTGTCAGAGCCTCTGCAGTCCCAGCATATGCCAAGTGGCTTCCTTTGACAGTGTAGTGATCACTGACTTGTTCAGGCTGCACCAGAGCTTAGAGTGTCCTGCAGCCTTACAGCTCCCAGGCCCAGCTTTTCTCCCACAACTCAGGGCAAACAAGATGGTCAAAGGTCTGCTTCTCTTCTGGCCTTAGCTCAGGGGAGATGTGACAGAGATGGATGGAGAAGGTTGTCAATGCCACAATATGGATGCTGATGAGGGGTAACGCCCTTCTCCCAACAGAATACACTGTCTAGAGAGGACAGTGGCATGTGTGAGCAGGGCCAGGAACCAAGCTGTGATTCTTCTGCTTGGTCACCCAAGCCATTTAACAGACACCTCCTGAGACCCATCTGGCTTCCAAGTACTTTCCACAGCACTGGAAATGCACAGAGAGGAAGCCATATCCCAACCATTCTAGAACGAGTGAGAGCCAGACAGAGAGACGTGTATGTATGCATGTGTACACACAGGTATGATGCTGATATCTCCTGTATGTTGTTGCCGAGAGCTGGGAGTGGAGGTACTATAGAGAATGTCCTTAGCTTATTGCTTACATTCCTGCCAAGAAGCTATGGTGGGCAGAGGGAAACATGCAGACAGGTTCAAGGCTGCCTCTCATTTGATTTGCTCTCCGTCTGGTGACAGTAATAGGGAAAAACAAACAAACAAACAAATTACCCTGGTCCCTAAAGAAACTACCATCCAGCAGATCAGAAGGCTATTTGCTATTGCTTGAAAGTGAAGAAGCCCCCAGGGGCTCATGGTTGGGGCCTTGATTGACAGCTTATGGGCTTGGGGAAGTGATCAGATCATGAGGACCTGATTGATAGATTAACACATTGACATATCAATAATAGAAAGGACTTATTATGGTAAAGGAGGCAGGGACTTGGAGGAAGTGGGTCACAGATGTGTGTATAAGGGCTAAATCTTGTTCTGTTCCCGTCCTGTCCACCATGACATGAGATGTTCCACCATGCCTTCCCTGTTGTGAGAGATCAAACCCTCCAAAACCATGAACTAAAATCAGCAGTCCCTCCTTGAGTCTCTCCCAGGCAACTGAGCATAACCAAGATGGCTACCACACTGTTCAAATGTTTCACCACTAAGTTTTAAGTTTGGTGTGTAAGGTGCATGGTATATGTATGTGGGCACACATGCAAATGCAGGTGTGTGAGAGTATGTATGCATGTGGAGGCCAGAAGAGAAAGCCAGGTGCCCTTCTTGTTGACAGAGGTTTCTGGCCTGCCTGGTCCCACAATTATTCAGTCCAAAAGAAGCACTACATTAACTGTAAACTGATTGGCCTATTAGCTCAGGCTTCTCATTAACTCTTATAACTTATATTAGCCTATAAGTCTTCCCTGTGTTAGCCATGTGGCTTGGAACCTTTTTTCCACAAAGCAGTCACATCTTGCTTCCTCTGTGTCTGGGTGACGACTACAGACTGACCTTTTCTCTTCCCAGAATTCTCCTGTTCTCCTTATCCCTCCTCTACTTCCTGCCTGGTTGCCCTGCCTATACTTCCTGCCTGGCCAATCAGTGTTTACTTAAAATACAAGTGACAGGGTACAGACCATTGTCCCACAACACCTTCTCTATTCACTCTCTGCTTTATTCCCTGGAGACAGGTTCTCTTACTGGTTTTTAGCTAAGCAGGAAGGCTGACAAGCCCCAGCAATTTTCCTGTCCCTGCCCAGTGCTAGGGACACATGGGTCCATAAGGCCATGTCCAGCTTTTGGTATGAGTGCTGAGGATGTAAACACGGGACCCTGTGGTTACACAACAAGGGTTCTACCCATGGAGCCATCTCCCAGCTCCTCACTCCATCTTTTTTATTTATTTTTATTTTTTCTTTATTTTACATTCCAACCACAGTTCTCCAATGCACCCCTCCTCCTGCCTGCTCCACCTCCCTCCAGCCCATACCCCATCTACTCCATAGCAAGTCAACAAAATCTTTTACATTAAGTTGGGGCAGGACCAAGGCCCTCCCCCAGCATGAAGGTTGAGCATGGCATCCCACCATAGGGAATGGGCTCCAAGAAGCTCATGCGCCAGGGATAGATTCTAGTCCTACTGCCAGGGGCCTCTCAGATAGTTCAAGCTTTACACTATCTCCCACATATGGAGGGCCTAGTTCGGTCTCATGGAAGCTCTACAGCTGTGGGTCTAGAGTTCATGATTGTTCATGAGCTTGGTTCAGCTGTCTCTGTAGATTTCTCCATCACGATCTTGATCTCCCTTGCTCTTATAGGTGAATAGGCTGCTCATAGATTTACAAGCATCCTCAACACTCCCTGCAAACCAGCTTCTCTAGGTCCAGGAAGGACGGAACAGAAAGGGATCATATACATAAAGGACAGTAAAGGATGGAAGTGGAGAGAAGGTGAGACAGGACAGTCAAGGCTGAAGGCAGAAGATATAACAAACACAAAATACTACAGTCACTGGAGGGGTACATGTGTTGCCAAGCCCTGAGGGCCAAAGGTTCCCTTCCCTGTAGGCCTGAGGGCTTTGATGCTGGCCACTAGGGAGTAGAGCATTACACCACCAAGGTCACTCTTCAGTAGCTGTGGCTATCGAGGTCTAAACACCTGCACTGGTGCTAATGTTCCTGGAGGCTGGAGTTTCAACAGCTGACAATGCCTGGTCATTCATGTCCAGAGCAACAAGTCCCCAAGCTGCAGATAGAGAGCCATGAGCTTCTGGCTCTAAAGCCCAGAGCAGTGGGCCACTGGCTCTCAAAGCCTGGAGCTGGGAGTCTCTGGCTCTGCCAGTGTAGTTCCCCAGGTCTGGGAAACTCTGGAGCCTGGGATTGCCAAACCCTAGTAGTTTCTCAGCTATTCACGATCCTTATGTGACCAGAGCAGAAGGAACCAAGGCAGATCGGATATGAAACGCAGAATGCCTCTAGGAATCAATTCTCACTTTCTTCCTAGCTCATCTTGAAATGATTACTAACCAGCTCTGACCACTCACAACAAAACAAAAGCAAGTAAGACAATGGCTTGCACTCCAGCCTCAGATATTAGACACAGGCCTGAAGTTTAAATCGGCCTCTGGAGTTCCAAATTTAGACAAGTCAATAATCTCCACATAGAAAACGGGACAGATATTTACAGAGAAGCAGCTCTTGGGTGACAGTGCCAGCACCAGGGTTTTATAACTTGGGCCACCTCCCAGATCTCAGATCATTGCAGTGCATAGGGGACCAAGATTCGCCTGATATTCAGGGTTTGGAACAAGTCGTAATTTTTACTGTTGGTGAAGAGCCTCAAACCTCTATTTTCACCACACACTTACTACAATTGCAGGCTGGTTTTTGTTGCTCTCGAGATGATCAATTTTTGAAGGGAATTGCTTAATCATACATTAGTTGAAGAAAACTTTCCATACCAAAAGCAGGACGCCAGCCAGCAAACACACATGTTCTAGGATGTCTTTGGGAGACCTATAGCTTTTTTGCTTTCTTTTCGGTTTGTCGAGACAGGGTCTCTCTGTAGCTTTGGAGCCTGTCCTGGAACTAGCTCTTGTAGACTAGACTGGCCTTGAACTCACAGAGATCCGTCTGCCTCTGCCTCCCCAGTTCTGGGATTAAAGGCGTCCACCACCGCCACCACCCAGTTGGAGCTACAACTTTTAATTAAGTATTTTTATGGAACAAATATCAGGATGTTGTAAATAATTAAATCAGAATGAATGGGACTGTGAGAAACACTTCTTTCTCTGCAGATTTCTGTCCGTAACTTTCCTTTCCTTTGCTATGTATATTCTGGGAGAGTTAAGATGTGTGGATGTCTGGATTTGACAGAGTAATAATCATGTTGTGTGTGCTAACTTGGTTTTGAGAAATTAGAACCAAGCCTACTCAGTGGTCACCTTGATGGAGAAATGGGAGGTTTCCAGTCCTGGATTCTGGCAAGTGTTTCATGTATTCTTCAAATGCACTTCCTGAGTATTTGTTTTAGGGTCTCCTAGTCTAACTTTAACTATCAATTTGGTCTAGCCAAGGAGTACAGAGAAGACTGCATCATTGAACAGGCTGCCCAGATTAGACTTGTCTGTGGGAATTGTCTTGGTTGTTCATTGATACAGGAAGACCCAGCCCACTGTGAGTGGCACCATTCCTTAGGTAGGTTGCCCTGGCCTGTATAAGAAAGCTAGCCTGGAAGAAATCAGTAACTAGAGTTCCTCTATGGTCCCTGCCATACAGTGAAGTAAGTCCCTTGGCTGGGCTAATGTGCAGAATAGCAAGCAGGCCTGTGATACGAGTTCTTGCTTTGACTTCTTGCCACTGACTTCCCTCACTGATGGACATTGACATAAGAGTTAACCAAACCAGCCAGTGGTGGTGCGCGCCTTTAGTCCCAGCACTCGGGAGGCAGAGGTAGGCAGGTCTCTGTGAGTTCAAGCCCAGTCTGGTCTACAGAATGGGTTCCAAGACAGTTAGGGCTACACAGACAAACCATGTCTGGCGGAGCAGGAGGGGAGTAAGCCAAATAAACCTTTCTTCCGCTAAGTTGCCTTTGGTCAGAATGTCTTATCACAGCAGGATAAAGGAAACCAGAATACAGAATGAACGAGTAGACAAAAGGACTGCCATGTCAGAGAGACATGTGGGTCAATTATGCATGTGGAGGGGGTACACGTGTGTGAGGATGCTTTTGCACAATTGTGTGTGTGTCCATGTTTGTGTGTGACTGAATTTGTGTGTGCACTGGAGGCAGGTGTTCCTCAAGCGTCGTCTGCCTTTGTTTTGAAACAGCCTCACTATTGGCCTGAAATCCAGAAATTTGACCACGTTGATTGGCCAGGGAGACACAAGGATTCCACTGTTGCTATCTCCCAAGGGGTGACGACTGAAAACTTGTGCCACCACACCAGGCTTCTTTTTATTTTTGACTTGTGTCCTGGGGTTCAACTCGGGTCCTCTCTTACAAGCATTTTAGGGACTGAAGTATCCTTTCAGCCCCACAGGTTCGCAGATTTATTTTTGATGTACTTTGGATAGCTGTACTAGCTACATTTTGTTTCTGTGATCAAAGACCACAGCCGAAAGTGACTCATGGATAAAAGAGTATATTTTGGCTTATGGTTCCAGATGGAGAATCCAAAATGGTGAGAGAGATATGACTGTCAGCACAGGGAGTTGACAGACCACTTCTCAACCACATGCAGAAAGCAAAGGCAAACAGGAAGTGGGGCAAGACTATAAACTCTCAAAGCCCACCCAGACCAGTGACATACTTCCTCAAGGAAGGCTCCAACTCCTAGAGGTTCCACTCCCCAAACAGTGCCATCTAGAGGGGAAAAATGTCCAAACAGCTGAGCCTGTGGGGGACATTTCTCACTCAAAGCATTGCATCTATGCAACAATATTCTGCCCATTTCCACATTTACTGACATTAACACTATGTCTAAAGAGGGCTGTCTTACATTTCTTTTGTTTTCCTATCTTTAATCTCTTTCTATCCTTAAAAACCTTCTCATCCTCTACCTGTTTCTCTATTATGATGTTGGCTCAAGTTTAATTGTGTATTAAAAATGCTGCCACTTAGGGAAATCAATCTGTGGATCCTCCTAGAGTTTATTTCAGTGTAGATGAAGCTTTATTTTTCCATTTGTTTTTTATATAAATGATCTGTCCACGCAGCTCCCATGATACAAAATTCTGTTATTAATATATATTAAAGCGACCCCTGCTTTGTGGCTGATGTTTGGCTTTGCAACCCCGTTATTAGGCTGAGGACCTTCTCACAGTCCGGATGCCTTTTGACACACACTTTAGTATCTTGGAGGGTCATTTTCATCCTGTGGCCTTTTCTTTGTGCGGCTATTTTGATGTCTCACATTTCAATAGGAGCCATTCCCGTTTGCATGTTTTCAAAGGCACTTTGAGTTTCGAAAAGAATAAAAGAGACAGGAAAGAAGAAAGACGTAGAAATGGGGCATAGAGTGTTATAAAAATCACGCCCAGGTTTGGACCACACCAACCTCCAGTCAAAAAGTAGCACATACCAGTCAATTATGGGGTGATGGCCCGCAGCGGTCATTCTCCCAGGAAGGCAAGTGGCTAAGTGTGCTGTTGAAGAACCCTGGTAATGCCTGAGTTGACTACACTGAATACTCCACACACAGTAACCTTCACAAAGACGGTGGGGGGGTTGTGGTTTCCACACTATTAGCAACATCCTTATATCCAATGAAGATGAACATGCCTTTTCTCTCTTTCTAGTTTGAAGGTGAGGTGCAGTCTCATAGAGCAGTGGTTCTCAACATTCCTAATGCTGTACCCCTTTAATCCAGTTCCTCATGTTGCTGTTACCCCCAACCATAAATTATTTTGTTGCCACTTCATAACTTTAATTTTGTTACTATTACGAATCATAATGAAAACATGTATCTTGGGCAACCCCTGTGAAAGAATTGCTACACCACCAAAGGGGTTGAGACCCATAGGCTGAGAAACACTGTGAAAGAAGCTCTGGGATGTCCCCAGCAAGTAAGGAGGGAGCCTTCTTTCCACCACCTTTCTCTTTCAACCCCCTAAGCTTTGTGAGGGTTTGAGGATCTCAGCTACTTCACCACAAAGAAAAAGCAAGCATAAAGTGAGTTTCTGTGATGGAAGAATGTTCTAGTTAGCTTTTCCATTGCTTTGGTAAAGCATTATAACCAAATGCTTGAGGAAGAAAAGGAGTGTTTTAGATGAAGCTTTCAGGTCACAGTCCATGACTACGGGAAGTCGGGCCAGGAACTCAAGCAAGAACTTGGGAGCACAGTAGCACAGATATTGAGAGAAGCAATTAATAACTGGGACCTCCTGAAACTGAAAAGCTTCTGTAAAGCAAAGGACATGGTCAACAAGATAAAACAACAGCCTACAGAATGGGAAAAGATCTTCACTAACCCCACATCAGACACAGGGCTGATCTCCAAAATATACAAATAACTTAAAGAACTGGTCATCAAAAGAACAAATAACCCAACTAAAAATGGAGTACAAATCCAAACAGAGAACTCTCAACAGAGGAATCTAAAATGGCTGAAAAACACTTAAGGAAATGCTCAACATTCTTAGCCATCAGAGAAATGTAAATCAAACAACTCTGAGATTCCATCTTACACCTGTAAGAATGGCCAAGATCAAAAGCACTGAAGACAACTTACGCTGGAGAGGATGTGGGGTAAAGGGAACACTCCTACATTGCTGGTCATCAGTATGGATATCAGTATGGTGATTTCTCAGAAAATTAGAAAGCAACCTTCCTCAACACCCAACAATACCACTTTTGAGTATATATCCAAAGGATGCTCAATCATGCCACAAGGACATGTGCTCAGCATCATTGTTTATAATAGCCAGAACCTGGAAACAACCTAAATGCCTCAAGACCAAAATATGGATAAGGAAAATGTGATACATTTACACAGTGGAGTACTACACAGCAGAAAAAAATAACGACATCTTGAAATTTTCAGGCAAATGGATGGGGCTAGAAAACATCATATCGAGTGAGGTAACCCAGACTCAGAAAGACAATTATCATATGTACTCACTCGTAAGTGGTTTTTAAACATAAAGCAAAGAAAACCAGCCTACAATTCACAAGCCCAGAGAACCTAGACAATAATGAGGACCCTAAGAGGGACATACATGGATCTAATCTTCATGGGAAATAGAAAAAGACTTCTTGAATTTTGCATACAAATGGACGGAAATAGAAAACACTATCCTGAGTGAGGTAAGCCAGACCCAAAAAGAGGAACATGGGATGTACTCACTCATATTTGGTTTCTAGCCATAAATAAAGGACATTGAGACTATAATTCATGATTCTAGAGAAGCTAAATAAGAAGGTGAACCCAAAGAAAAACATATAAGCATCCTCCTGAATATTAACCTTCATCAGGTGATGAAAGAAGACAGAGACAGAGACCAACATTGGAGCACTGGACTGAAGTCTCACGATCCAAAGGAGGAGCAGAAGGAGAGTGAGCACGAGCAAGGAACTCAGGACCGCGAGGGGTGCACCCACACACTGAGGCAATGGGGATGTTCTATCGGGAACTCACCAAGGCCAGCTGGCCGGGGTCTGAAAAAGCATGGGACAAAACCAGTCTCGCTGAACATAATGGACAATGAGGACTACTGAGAAGTGAAGAACAATGGCAATGGGTTCTTGTTCCTATTGCACGTAATGGCTTTGTGGGAGCCCAGGTAGTTTGGATGCTCACCTTAATAGACCTGGATGGAGGTGGGTGGTCCTTGGATCTCCCACAGGGCAGAGAAACCTGCTTGCTCTTTGGGCTGAGGAGGGAGGAAGACTTGATTGGGGGAGGGGGAGGGAATGGGAGGTGGTGGCGGGGAAGAGGCAGAAATCTTTAATAATTAAATAAATTAATTAATATAAAATTAAAAAAAAAGAAAATTTGGAGTGTGGGGACAATGGGAGAGAGGGATGAAGGGTAGGGGAGAGAAAGGGAGGGGAGCAGAGAAAAATGTAGAGCTCAATAAGATCAATTTAAAAAAGGAAAAAAAAATAACCTGGGAGCAGAAACCATGAAGGAGCACTGCTTAATAGCTCACTGTCTGGCTCTTGCTTAGCCTCTTTCCTTATACAGCCTTGGACCACGGGCCTTGGGACGGTGCTGCCCACAGTGGGTTGGGCCCTCTCTTCCACATTAATCATCAATCCAGGCAGCTCCTCATAGACATGGTCACAGGCCATTCTGGTGTGGGCAGATCCTCAGAGGAGACTCCCTCTTTCCCAGGACTCTAATTTGTGTCAAGCTGACAACAAATGCTGAACAGTCCACAAAGGCACTGAGTCTTTCTGTCTATTCTTAAGCCCAGGATCCAATCGAGCCTGAAACAGGACCAGTGACGGTCTTTTAGGTTAGAGAAAGCATCTAGCCTTTGCAAGATTTTTTATTGTCTTGTGTTCATCTTAAATTTTTTACCTTTTTATGTTATTGTGGTAAGTGCCCTGCTCGGGCTTGAGTATGCTCGCAAATATCCCATAATAGAAACTTGATTCTTAATTCAATGGTGGTGAGACCTGGGTCTCCTACGAGGTGATAAAGTCAGAAGCGCTCTGCCCTCAGGAGATGGGTTAGCAATCACAGGGGTTTCCTGGTAGGAAACCATGCCTTCAGCCTTCTTCCATCTGTCCTCTGTCAGCCACCATGCTGCCTGCAAGATACTACAGTCCCTAAATCTTGGCCCTCTCAGCCTCCAGAGCTGTAAGGAATTAATCTCTGTTTCTGATCACCTAACCAGCTTTGTGTGCTCTACGATAGGCCCCCAGAGTAAGAGAAACACTTAGCATTGGCTTTCCACTCCTAATAAGTTCTAGTGCGTAGTAACTGTAGCCGCTGCAATGCACGGAAGCTTTGTAAACAGTTCCACCTTGTGTAATTGAAAAATTGTGTTCACCTACCCATGATTCCCCTTTCCTGACCTGGGCTAAGGTGACCAACCATGCTTGTACTCTATTTCTGTATGTTCAGTCATTTTATGTCCCATCTGCTGTTGACATCTTGGATGCACAGAGCAAATGCAGTTTCTTTACATTTTTACAACATCCACGTCCTTACTTAAGCAGTCAGTGATGTTGAAGGACTGAATATTGGTCCAGCTGGGTGGCTCCATTCTGGCACTAATGCCCTGCAAGACCATCGAACAGTGAAAGGCACTCAGCTGCCTCTGTGCCCTCCAATCCAGCGAGAACATGAGAGCAGGAGCAGGTGCTCTTAGGTGGCAGGCCAGTCAGATGCAGGCAGAGCCCTGACTCCTTCACATCCACTCTGGGCTGGAGATCATACCTCTGAGCTGGCTATTAGCTCTTTTAGCACTGACTGGCAACAGATGTTCTTCTAGAACCTTCTGTGAAGCCAATGGCTGGAGCAAACCATCGGTTCATGACATCCCAAGCTGTGGTTAAGTTTCTCATTGGCCTGTCTTCTCTTATGCTCTGTAGCCAGCCCTACAGGCTATAACTGTGCATTTATTTATTAATTTTACTTCATGAACACTTAACATAGCTCTTCTTGCACCTACTTATGATTGTCTGATGAGCCAAGGAGCCACCTGAATTAATCCCTGACACTTCACTGCTAAGTGAAATGCTCTTAAATATACACATATATTTAAATACATATGTTGATTAAAATATCATTATTTTAATGGGAAAATTATGATTTCCATTCCAAGTAGACAACTCTTTAGATGTCAAAAACCTCATCAATATTTGCGTCCCATTTAATGGTGTATGTGGGGGGGGGGTGTATTCTGAAAAATATGTCTCAACCATCATCAGGACCAAATAGACACCCAGTGGTCCTCATTCTCGCTGTTGGTTCTATGTTTATTTATTGGTAGGAAAGGCAGGAGAAGGTTTCCCTGGAGCGGTGAAGTCCAGGGTGTAGGTATTTGGTCCCCAGGACACATGTATAAAGCCAATTGCAGTAGCTAGAGGTTATGACCCCAGCACTGGGGTGACAGAGACAGAAGGGGCTCTGGGGCTCAGGGGTCAGGTAGCCAAAACTACTTGGTAAGTTCCAGGCTGAGAGACCCTGATTTTAAAAAAGATGTGTATTGCACACATGCATGTGAATACATCTTTGTAGATACCTGAAGACATCCTCAAGTATTACACCTCAAGTACTGCCCACCATTGGTGTGTGTGTGTGTGAGTCTGTGTGTGTGTGTGTGTGTGGTGTGTTTTAAACAAGAGCCTATTCTTACCAACATGAATTGTTTTCCTTTACATATCAATTCTCCTATGCCTGTGTAAAGACCTTTGACAGTAACCATCCCGGGAACTGGGGGACAACATTAGCGCCACTGCTTCTGGGACTAGAAAGTCATCTTAGGAGAGGAACGGCTTCTCCACGATTGCTTCTCTGGCAAGGCTTTCCCTCACTGAACTTCAGGTTCTCGGCAGACACCAGAGCACAGAACTTGCAGCTCCCTTCCAAGGCAGCATCCGATGGCCCCCGCATCAGGGCACTTAGCAGACCCCTTGCCGGAATGCTGTGATTTGCCAGCTGCCTGCCAGCCGCTCCACAGCCCACACATTTAAGTAAAGATTTCACAGCCATTACCAGTCTCGGTAATGACACCTGCTGAAAGCTAAGTGCTCTGCCCATCGTAAACCACAAAGAAAACACAGGCAGGTGAAGACGGACACTGTGATAAACAAGAACAGATGGCTGTGCTTTTAATTGATTGATTCAAGTCTCCATACAGCTGCAGCCATCTCCTCTCCCAAGTCCCTTTGGCGTTTTGCAGACATAACCAGTCTTGTCCTCGGGTGTTGATGGTCAAGAATGAGAGGGTGTGCCAGGTTCCATGGCATGGTTCTCTCAGGTGGATGAATAAGGGCAGAACCAGCCTCGGGCTCCTCCTGTAACTCCTACTTGCTTTGGTGTTTATAGATTCCCAGGTCAAAGTTCAAGGTCACCACACTACATAAAGGCTCCACCTCAGAGCTCAAGTCAGTGTTCTGCGTGGTGACCATGGCTGTAGTTCAAGGTGAGAACCAGGAGCAGCCACATGGAACACTTAGGGTCAGCCTTCAAAGGACTCAAGGTCTTTTGATTTTCTCACCTCCTTCAGCATTTCCTGACCAAGGCGCACGCCTTAACAGGAATTAATTCACCTCTGGTACCGTTTTGACAGACAGTCCAAAGGAACCCATCTGTCTTATAATCATTATAGCTATTTTCTGTTATTTCATTAAACATCATGACCAAAAAGCAACTTGGAAAGGAAAGAATTTAACGTACAGCTGGCACTCATTATGGAAGAAGCCAAGGCAGGAATTCAAGACACAAGCCTCAGGGTTGGAATGAAGCAAAGGCCATAAAGGAACACTGCTGACTAGCCTGTTCTTCATGGCTTGCTCAGTTTGCTTTTTTACCCAGCCCACTACCATCTTCCTAGGGGTGGGTCTGCCCACAGTAGGCTGGACCTTTCCACATCAATCATCAGTCAAGAAAATGCTCCCTACGTGCTTGCCTACAGGCCAAGCTGATGGAAGCAAATCCTAACCATCACAGCTCAGTTATCTTCTTCTGGAATACAGAAATAAAGATATGGAGCGAGACAGGGACATCATACTCAGCTAACTTCAAATCTTCTGACTCTTGGTCAGACATGGGTACATGGTATGAAGAGGACAGGGGTATCAGGCAGATTACAGTTTCACCTCTATACCCAAGAAATTTTTATAGGACCCTGGGCATTTAGCTCTATAATACAAGTGTACAAATCAAGCATTTATTGATCATAAATCATAAACAATTTATTTTAAAACAATTCTTTGGACTGCATATAACTTTGCCATTTTTTAAAGTCAAAAGAAAATTTGAATATTCACGAGATGGATTGCTTGTTCATTTTTACACAAGAAAATAAATCTTGGTTGAATGTCCAATATTGCAGGATGAAGAGTATCTCTGCTGTTTTTCAGAGCTGATCGATAATTTGATTTTATAATCATCCGTGCTGAGAATTCTGCTTCATACAAACGCATAGTATAAAATGGAAGAAATGTTCAGAGCCATTTCAGAAATTATTGGAAATTTTCTTTCCAATCTGGAGCCAAAATGAATTCATCATTTCTTATGAAATTCAAGTCAGCAACTCAAACAGCAGGGTTTTTTTTTTAAATCAACCATCCTAACACCACACAATCCAAAGATATACAAATTTGACACACTAAGGCACGAAGGTAGGAAAACATTAAAATATGAAAAAAGTCTTTGTTTTCCATTATTAAACTCTTCTGTTTCCATAACAACAGAAAACTTTGTTCTAGAAAAACAGTTCAAGTCAGTCATATCTGAGCTGCGGAGTCGCAGGCAGCCTTCACTGGAGTCGGACGGTGTGATCGCATGCTTGGTACAAAGTGTGGAGAATTTGTACTGGGAACTGAGGCCACAGTGAAGACGCAGAGCCAAACATGGGTTCGCACTGCTGCAAACACCTTGGAAGCACTATGCATTTGATTTTGAATTAAATTTTGTTATTTGCACTTCCAGAAACCAGATACTATTGCCTGCCTTTGCGTTGATTCACTCAACCTCCAATCTAGTTGCAACCCACAGCTTCTTAAGCTGGGGTATAGAACACGTGATTGGGGGGGATTCTTATATAGCAGCAAAAGTCAACAACACTATGTTGATATGAAGCTGGAGGTCTCACCACCTACCCACCCATCCCTGATGCCCATCACAGGCTCAGTCTGTTTGCCCTCAGAGGCCATGAAGAAACGGGCCATGAGAGGACACTGATCCACGTGATTTCTCTGATCTAGTATTGCTACACTTTTACAATCTGAATCGAAATGATGAACTTTTTGTTTTTTAAAAAAGATGTAGATTTTTGGGTTGTCTTGAAATACAATATAATTCTTAGATTTCCTGCCTTGACGACACCCCATCATGATGGACTATGTGCTCTAAAGCCACGAGCCAAACTAAAGCCTTCTTCATGTGCTTGTTTCTGTCAGATATTTAGTTACAGTAGTGAGAAAAGAAGTTGCTAGAATGATCACTTTCTCTCTTCTACTGAGAGAAGCCTGGAGATCAAAGAAGCCCGGAGAGTAGGCCAGTGATGGACGTGACGTGCTAGCTGCCACAACAATGGCCAGGACCAAGCTGAGGGAACCTGTAAGGCACTCACCACGGACACTGACAGGCTCTCAGTGGGAAGGACCACCTGAGGAATCCCACCCATCAGACACTGCAATCTGCAGAAGAGAAGGTGTCTTTTACCTCAAGTAGATGAGATAGAAGTTCAGCCCCAATGACAGAGACTTCCACTGAAGTACAGGCCAACTAGCCCATGTCTCTTAGATGCCCTTGCTCTTGTTTCCTCCATGTCCCTGATGGAGCGCTAGCCTTTTGAATAATTCTTTCCTCTCATCTCACTGTGACCTGGAGCCTTTACCCCTCTCAAGAGCCATTTCACTCCAGGCTTCCAAGGCACCGGGTACCCTGCCAATCCTTGGGCTGTCAGTAAAAACAATGACAATAATAGGAACGGAACAAATTGCAAAATCTCTTGCCAACGCTTCTTTTACAATGAGGAGTGAGAAGCTGATTTTACAGAACTTAGTCTCGCCTTTGGTTGGTGCCAACAGCCCAGGGGCATCCAGTACAGAGCTGGCTGCACACGGCTTGCGAATGCCTGGGAATAGAGTCGGCCTACCACAGAACGCATTTGAATCTGAGAGTGCCCTAATGAAAAGGTAGGTCTGGTTTGGGCAATACCTTTCAAAGATCAGGCTGGGACTGGGTATGTAGCCAGAGAGTCAACTTGGCAAACCCTCCTGGCAATGTGGCGGCTTGAACAGGGTTTGACTGACTGACGAGGAGAGACTGTCTATACCTCATTACAAAAGTGAGAGAAGCAACCGTTTGCTTTCAAAGATGTTGACATATCAAAAGGTAAAAATAAAAAAAATTCTTACATGTCTTAAAACTTATTTTGTGATTCATTCATCTCTCTGCTTCTTCACTGGGGATACAATGTGACCAGCTGCATTACACTTCCGCTGCCGTGTCTTCCTCACTATGATGGAGAGCCTAACCATGATGGAGTATCTTCACCATGATGGAATATCTTCCCCATGATGGAGTATCCTCACCATAATGGAGTATCGTCACCATGATGGAGTAGCCCATCACAATGGAGTATCTTCATGATGGAGTATCCTCACCATCATGGAGTATCCCCATCACGATGGAGTGTACTCTTAAGGCAGGAGGTCAAACAAGCCCTTCCTTCTGTAAGCTGCTTTTATCAGGCATTTTGTCACAGCACTGAGGAAAGTAATAAAGATGTCATCCGGGCCTTTCCGTGTTCATGGTGTGAGCCTGATAATTCACCACGGATCCTCAGAACCTGCACTCAATGGCAATCAAACAGCAAAACGAAAGAAAAATACTTGTTTCTCAGAGTGAACAGATCTTATGACACATTTTCTTCATTGTTTACTCCTCAATTATAGAAGTAAGAAAAATGCAGTGTGCATAGGTTAAAGAACGCTGGATCAAAATGCACTCTTGGATTCTCAGGGATGTGCATGACTTCTGGTTTCCCGTCATACACCAGTCTGGAGCAAAGATGTCTTCATTAGATGCTACCCAGAGTTCAGAAGATAAAAGTGGAGTCCGACTTCCTCTGCACCGCTGCCTCTAGTGTATCGAAGTTGCCGACACACTGTGTGTATGGTGGTATAGGAGCCTGAGAAGAACATCCCCTCTCTTCTGTGACATCATCTCCTAGCAGACACTCATGGCCATTGGCAACCACACCGCTCACCAACCACTGTCTATTCACCCACCTCAAAGAAAAAGGTGCCATTTCTGCCTTGGACATTTCCCCTACCTACACCTGGAACCAAGATTGGCATGAGGCTTCTTCAGTCTAAGCTCACCACACACCCTGAGAAGTCTTTCACTACACCAAAGTGTTCCTCTTTCTTCTCCATCAATTCCACGAAACTCTGTCTTCCACGGATGTTCTGGTGAAATGGACAGGGCCATCTCAGGCTATCCAAAACTGGCATAAAACACATCACAAGTGACTGCTTGGTTGCCTTCCTGTTTAAGAGGTGAGTGAAAATGAGTTTTGCAATTTTCCTTGGACTACTTTCTTTAATATCTGATGGTTCAGTAACACAGTGACCTTGCTCACAAAAAGCCTGAAGATGCACAATCCAATCAGACAGCCCCTGGTCATGTTGATCTATTTAAATTTAAATTAATAAGGACGAAATTAAATAAATTCAATTCCCTGGTTGCATATCAACAGCTCACGAATACACAGGCCACTTGGATGAGGACCTTGGATACATAACCCATGTGGATGAGGGTCACGGATGCACAGGCTACATGGATGGAGAACATGAATGCACACACTGCATAGATGAGGACCATTGGTGCACAGCGCATGTGGGTGAGGACCATATGGATAAGAGCCATGGATGCACAGCCCATGTGGATGAGGGTCATGGCACTGGGTAGCACAATTTTATCATATTTCCAACATCTTAGAAATTCCATTGGAAAGCAATGCTCTAGAGTAATTTTGACAAAACTCTGCGTCCTCAGGCACATTTTGAAGTTGACATTTAAAATTTTCCCTCCTAAGCTACAAAGGTTGGAATTTTCAGTATATTGAAACTATTGACATTTCAAAATTAACTGTTACATCTTTCTTTTAAAAGTATTCACCAGACTCCAAATACCAGTGCAATTTGATACCCACCATTGTTCACATAAAACGTACACACACACGCATATATATACTCTTTTACTACAGTTAAATTGTCTATCAGTTATTTTTTCTTTTCCCTTCTATTCTTGTTATCTTGTTCACAGACACTTCCCCTCAATTCTATGCTGAATGTTTTTTATCGATCCCTCTCATTGTCTGGAGTCAAAACACACAGAAAGATTTGTTTCTCTCATGATCCTGGGCCTCCAAATAGTTACTGCAAGAAATAAAAAGAAGAATGATTGCCAGATACCTGAGCTGGGGACACAGTGTCACAGTTAGCTTCAGCTGTCCTCTCGACACACCTGGGAAGAGAAGCCATCCGAGCGGCCTATGGGTATGTTTGTGAGGATATTTACTTAGCTACTAATTGATATGGAAAGATCCTGCACAAAAAAAAAATGAACTCCAAGGTATTAAGAATCTCAACAAAACTGAAACTTTTAGATGAAAAAGTATAAAGGACATGTCAATAGATAGGCATGGGTAAGGGCTTTCTGAATAGGACTCTGATCACTCAGGAAATGCATCCAATAACCAACATATGTATCTCATGATGCTGAAAATCTTCCACACAGCAAAGGAAGCTATCAGTCAAATGAAGACAGGCTATCCATAAAGGGAGTCTTTTACCAGCCATAAATGCAACAGCACAGACACAACAAATTAAAAGAAAAAAAAAATAAAGAAAACAGACTCAATTTTAAAAACAGGCCATGGGATTGAACTAAGCATTCTCAAATAAAGAAATATAAGATGATAGGAAGAATTTCTAAGAAGTACTCAACATCTCCTTGGCCAGCAGGGAAATGCGAACAAAAGCTACTTTGAGACTGCATGTCACCCTAGTCACAATGGTTGCCGTCCAGAAAACAAACGACAGCAAACGCTGTCGAGGATGTGGGAAGAGTGGAACCCTGATCTCTTCTTAATGAGTATGTAAGCTGTTACAAGCACCGTGAGAGTCAACGTGGGGCTTTCTCAAAAAGTTAAAAATAGAACTATCATCTGATCCAGCGATTAAATGTCAAAGAACACATATACTGTGAAAAAAAACAAAAAAAACAAAACCAAAAACCAAACAAACAACAACAACAAAAAAAAACCACTGATGGCAGACCTATCAGAAGTCAGGAGAGTTTTGCTATCCTGCAGCAATGCACAACACTTACTGGCTACGACAGAGATTCCTTCTGTGCTCACATTCAGTGTTCCGTGTGAACAGGCAGAGTGTAGGCTGCTGGGACTGCGTATGGGGCTGCCATCGCTGCCCAGCACCTCAATGCTTCCAACCCAAAGAATGAGAGAGCAAGGGGCTGACATCTCGGCTCAGACATGTTTCCATAGAAGTGACACATGTCATTTTGGACTAAGGGAATCACATGATCTGAGTTTAATGCAAAGGAGGCAAAGGAAGCGGGGAGCATAATAGTGCACTGGGATCCTGTGTTAGTTACTCTTCACATTGCTGTGACAAAATTCCAAACAAGATCAACTTGAGGAAAAAGGTTTCACTTATTATTATTTATTATTATTATATCAAGGGTGCAATCTATCATAGTGGGAAGCCAAGGCAGCATGTGTGTACGGCAGCTGGTCACATCAAGTCTGCAGTCAAGAAGGAGACAGATGAATGCTGGTGAATGCTGGTGCTTAATTCTCTCTCTCTCTCTCTCTCTCTCTCTCTCTCTCTCTCTCTCATTTTTTCAAGACAGGGTTTCTCTGTTTGTAGACCAAGCTGCCCTCGAACTCACAGAGATCCGTCTGCCTCTGTCTCCCGAGTGCTGGGATTAAAGGTGTGCACCACCACTACCTAGCTGCTTTTTCCTTTTTTCCTTTTTATTCAGTCCAGGACTCCAGCCCAGGGAATGGTACTACCTACATTGGGATGGGTCTTCCCTCCCCAGAAACATCTTTACACACACACACACACACACACACACACACACACAGAGAGAGAGAGAGAGAGAGAGAGAGAGAGAGAGAGAGAGAGAGAGAAAGAGAGGCTCTAAAAAATGTGTTGTATCCATTATTCTAAATCTCATCATTAACAATCACAGGTCCTATCTAGACAGAAATTTCAAAGTGATGCTAGAACATCCCCAGCCAAGGATGTTCGGCATAAGACATAAAGACAATGATACTGGGAAGTTGAACTCAAAAAGGCATTGCCAACAATTTCACCTCGCTGGGACAAAAGTCCCACACCATGGAACTTCAGCCATGTCTATGGAACCAGGATGGCAATGACATCTCCACCTTCCCAACTGAGAACAATAGGGAATAGGAAGTGTGTAAGGCATAGCACAGCTTCCCAAGAGAATGTAGATGCACTGGTCATTTTTATTTATAACCTAGCCTTGCCTAGGAAGAGAGTCTCCATGGGAGATTATCTGGATCAGGCTGGCATCTAGGCCTGACTGTGTAGGACTGCTACAGTTAATTGATGTGAGAAGACCCATTCCACTATGGGTGGCACCACTCCCTAAACCCGGTGTAGCTGAAATGATCAGCGGAGAATTCGAGATGGATAGACGCAAACAAGCAAGCATTGCATACATTCACTTCTCCCTGCTCTTGTCTGCAGGTGTGATGTGGCTAGCTATTTAATGTTCCTGTTTGCCTTTCAACACAATAATGAACAGTAACCTTGAATTGTAATCTAAAATAAATCCCTTTCTCTCCTAAGTTGCTTTCTTGCCAGGGTATTTTTACCATATCAAGAGACACAAACCAGGACAGGTAGGGGCTGGTATTAGAGTGCACAGGGGGCAGGCTTATGCTGAAGTTCAGGGCGGTTCTTTCTGGTTTGCACTTGGGTGGAGAAGTAGAAGAAGTCATTTTCTACACAAATGGCACAGGGCAGCATGGATCCAAATCCCAGGCTTCCAGTTAAGGAGGGCACTCTGAGGAACACTCCGGGAGCACAGCTTTCCATTGCAATGCCATTCAAGTCTTCAAACCCCATCCGTGACAAAAATGACTTGTCACCAAAGCAAAGGCTAGGGACATGACGGTTTGATCAGGTTCTGTTTCTACAGCAATGAAAGCAGAGAACTGGACACTGTGTAGCCTGCGAGTGGATTTGCACCCAGTCACAGCTGACATCTCCTTTCTCAGACACCAGGGTTAGCAGACGGCCCACGGGGTTTGCAGTTGCAAAGGTCAGCACCAGTGGAAGGCCCCCAGTAAGTGAGCAGGATGCCTCCACTTTGCTCTCTTCTCTTCTCCCTTTTAAAATGAAGTCAAGGGACTGGAGAGATGACTCAGTGGTTAAGAGCACTGACTGCTTCTCCAGGGGACCCGGGTTCAATCTCCCCCCACACACATGGCAGCTCACAACTGTCTATAAATCCAATTCCAGGGAAACTGACAGCCTCACACAGATATACATGAAGGCAAAACACTAATGCTCATAAAATAAAAATAAGTAAATTTAAAATAAAGGTGATACATGGTGAAGGCATTGACACTAGGTGTTGAATTACTTTCAATAAATAGAATGTATGTATATACATATACTTTATTTATTAATACATACATTATTATATATAAAGGGGACTCAGAAATGTATACTTTTAAATGCACTGATGCCCACGCATCTGCTGTCTGGCTTTGCACTATGCAAGACACTGCTCTAAGCTGAATATCTTTCCTTTTAAAACCTCCCCGGGGTCAAGACAACATTGGCGGTCAGGTAGATGTGTAGCCTAACCATAACCCCCTAGCCTGAGTATAAAGACACCAGCTATAATTTTCAAAGAGTCATGACCACTGCATGTCTTTCATCTGTATGTAAGTATCTCATACACCTGAAAGGATCCCACAAAGCAATTCCCAAGTCCAGAGACAGTCAGCATCTATTCCAACACCTCCCTCTTTCTAGCAGAGAAGTTATATGACTTAACCTAAAATTAGTCTTACTGCCAAAGTCAGAACTCATTATTAGAAATCGTTCCCCTTTAGACTCTACTCCAGAATACACTCCTCAAAACAAGTCAGCTGGACGGGATCTTCCCTGTGGAAGCCACCTTCAAAGGCTTTTGATTTCTGTATGGTACTTTTTGATGTGTGAAGAATAAGCCCACCTTGGTGCCTGCCATGTGAATCTAATCTAAGCCCACTGATACAAGGAAGGTTTTCAGGCTGCACATCTCCTGGTATGGATGTGACAACAGGCAGGTGGTACATAGGCGCCAGCTTCAAACGAGGAGACTGCTGAGTGGAGTGGCAGGCCAAGAGAAACGAAGAGGCTGGTGTCATGAAGGCATGTCAGCAGAAGTGACATCTAGGCACAGTGCGCAGTGTAATGGCAGCCCAAACTGAGGCTTAAATTGGCACAGGCATGAAGTGGGTAGCAATTTTCCTATTTCCAGGAATGGCAACACTGATGAAGGCCATGCCTAGGCACCAGAGGGTTATCTAAAATAAGAATATAAAGCATGCATCTTCTGCAATGACTGCTCAGGAAGAGAGCAATGGACTCAGTGGTCCTGCTCGTCCCTCTGCAAAATGAAGGAGACAAATAGGTGAGGGTGACTTAAACCCTGACAACAAAGAACGGTGGGAAAATAAGCAGTGTGTGTATATTTCCCAGTGTCCCATATCCACACTGACCTCCTCCCTCAGCCAGAGCCCAGAAAGGGTCACCCACTTGGAATGCCATCAAACACTGCCACTGAAAGAGAAAGCTAGAACGCCCACACTTAGTTCTCCTGTGTACACACGGAAGTGACAGGTCGTGCACCCTTATTTTCTCTCAGCAGCAAAAGCTCTGCGAGCATGCCTGACCTCAGGGGAATGGGCGAGCCCGAACTTCACGGTGATGGGGAAACTCAAGTCTACTACCTTGATGGGGAAGCTGACTTCAAGTTGATGGGAAAACCTGATTTCATGGTGATGAGGACGTTCAACTTCATGTTGATGCGGAAATCCAGCTTCAAGGTGATAAGAAAGTCTTACTTGAGAAGGATGGGAAACCCAAGCCCATTATCTTCTCTGAAGACATTAGTGGATGGCTGTCATGGCCACTGTGTGATGCAGACATCCAACAAGACTTCATAATGACAGATAGTGTCCTGCTATCAAAGTCTAAGATACCCTGAGAGAGTAAACAAGGCATGCATGGGTTGAGGGGCTCAGAGGAGGCCGTACTTTTTTCAGGATGTGAAGGCTAATCAATGAGAAACAATATAACCTTTCCATCCCACCTTAGTTCAGGACGAACACTCCAAACAACCCATTCAACCACTGTTTGAGCGCCTGCCTATGTGAGGTTACGCCCAAAGCCCAGGTACAGAATCCTCCCTGACAGTTGCCTTCCACTTGGCAATGGTGACTACAGCTAGTTTTTCTAGAATCGGTCTTGTTTGTGAACCACCAGACATAGAACTAACTCAGTGCCACACAGGAAACGGTTCAGGGTAAATTCTTGTCACACTATAGATTTTCTACTTGAAAACTTGCTTTCGACAAGTACTGGGAGAGTCCCTTAGACACTGCTGGAGTCAGAATAATTCACAGAGAGCCGTTGAGCCCCTCGTACATGCTGTCTGAAGCTGCATAATAAACCCACACAAGTTCTTATTAAGGACCACAGCATTCAGCCCTGTGAGACAGAAACCAGTTATCATTATGCATCTCCAGGAAAGCAGATTAAAATTAAATCAATTTGTTTATCTCCAGATTCTCTGACCAATTAACATTTCAGAAAGGGAAAGGAAAGTACTCTACCCCCACCCCCAAACACACACATACACACACACCCCTCATTCAAATGGAGATATTAAAAATATCAATCTCAGGAGGGTTTCAGAAATAAACTTAATTATCCAAAGGGCAGGAGACCAAATGGGACTCCGCCAGCGCCAGTGCTGTGAGCTAGCATCAGGCTTTCACGGCCCCGCCACTGCATCTGAAGAAGGTGACATTTCCTTGTGAATTCATTTGGAGCATCTGAGAATTTGTGTCCCTCTGTACACTGTCATCTTAGTTTTAAAGCTTTTGTATCTCCAAAATATGCCTTAAGAAGTGTTTTTGCAATTAAATATTTTAACTTCTTCTTCCATCTTTTCCCCTCTCTTTTTTCATTAGTACGCGAGACAGCAAGCATCCTTACGGCATGTTCCTACAGACTCGGTTTTGGTTGATCACCACCCTCTGCTTTCCCCCTTCCTGTTGGACCCTTGCACCCTGAGTCTGCCCCCTCCCACTTCTGGTTTTCCCCCCTTTCACTTTTATGCCCTATGGGTTTCATTACCCTTCCCATCTGCCACACTTAAGGCCTCTTTTAACCCCTCCCATGGAATTCTTTCTAGTTTCCTGGTCTCTGTCCACCTCACTCCCACATAAATACACATAAGAAATATTAATTGACAGAATCCGCAAATGAGACAGAAGATGCAGTATTTGATTCTCTAGATTTAATCTATGGATTTTTTTTTCTTTTTTCTTTCGACTCTCTCCTTTCCTTTCTTAGTCACTGTGACAAAAGAAATGAAGAAAAGATGGGTTCGTTTTGGTTTTTGGCTCCAGGTGAGAATTCCTCATGGCGAGGGAGGTGCAGGAGCAGGAGCATGAAGCCACTGCTTACACTGCACCCACATCAAAAAGCAGCAGAGACAGACACATGTTGGAGTTTGGTTCCTATCTCCATTTGTACTTCTAGAATCCCAGCCCAGGGAATAGTGCCATCCACAGTGGGACTTCCGATGTCCATTAACCTAATCAACATGATCCTTCACAGACAATCTCAGAGGCAAACCTCTGATAACCTAGATAGTCCCTAGCAGGTTTGCCTGGAGGGTGCCCCTTAGGTGATTTCAGAGAGTGCCAAACTGATAACACAATCACAGCTCAGCTTTCAAGAGAACACAGTGGCATTTATTAATTCATAGATGACTTGGGCAATGACAAAAAAAAGGTTTTGACTAAAATTCTAGACATTTATATCATTTCTGATTGGGTATAAAAGGCCTGAGACTGAGTATCCACCAGCTGGTCCAAGTCCTCACTAGGCTCAGCTTCAGAACCACGAACCAACAAGTTGCCTTGGCACTATCAGATCTTGATGGTGTCATGGGATGGATGCAGGGTACATCCAGCACCAGGAAGAAAGAGATTGTGCCTCAGGCCAGCTTACACAGGAAGAAGGCTGTGCCCTACTACTAGCAAGCAGGCTTACTTCCCATGGAGCTCAAACACATCCTGAACGGGTGGATAACCAACCGCAGGAAGCAGAAGACAACAGCGGCCTGTGAACAGACTGGAGTTACAGCGTGAGTTCTAGAAGCCTGAAGACAACTCCTGTCTCACAGAAGAAAGGCCTCAATTCCAGATCCAACCTGTGTTCACTAGCTCTCTATCCGAGGGCCACAAGGTACCTGCTTTTGCTGACACGGAAAATGGCTGCCTGCTTCCTGTGGGGCACCAGAGAGGGATCAGCTGAGACTGTGTGAGTGTGAACTTCATCCTTGTGCTCCCTGCCCCTCCTGCCACACCTGCACCTTCAGACACATCTACATGCCCTCATCATGCAACTCTGTGGTCCAAAACGTTCGTCAACTCCTGCTCACTTGGATAAAACTTGTTGTTTCGTTGAGAACCAACTTGGAGAGAAAGTCCACTTGAGAAATCTGCCCTCGTTTGGGTTTTCTTACTGTAAATCAGATAAATGTTGCTTGTATCCAAATGGGACACCTGCCCCTAGCATACTCCCTATCTCACTCTGTGTGTGTGTGCATGTGTGTGTTTGCATGTGTGTGTACATGTATGTGTGTGCATGTGTGTGTGAGTCTGTGTGTGCAGGTGTGTGTGAGTGTGTGAGTATGTGTGTGTGTGTGTGTGCAGGCATACACATAACATAACACACTTGTGGAAGTCAGAGGACCACCTCAGTGTCACACTTCTTATCTCCCACTTGGTGACACAGATTCTGTTTGAGGCTTGCTTCTCTGTGTGCTGGCTAGGGGTCTGTGAGCTTCCAGGGGACTCTCCTGTCTCTACCTGCTGTCTTGCTCTAAGAACATGGAGATTATGGATGCAGACTACCAGATTTTAACTCAGATCCTCATGTTTGGCAAGCACTTTACCAACTGAGTCATTTCCCCAGCTCTCAACTCCCCCTCATCACCACCTCCCAGCTCTAGCAGAACTTGTGTGCAGGAGATGCTCAGCAAATAGAACTAATGGCACACAGGAACTCTGTATTACAGGGTGCCTCAGTCTGTTCTGCAAGGAGCAGTACTGTTGCAGAACAGCTGTACACTGTGTGGAGAGGAGTTGCTGTGATTGGTGTAATACAAAGCCGAATGGCCAATAGCTAGGCAGAAGAGGAAAGGCGGAATTTCCAGGGAGAGAAAGGAAGAGGAGAAGGAATCTAGGTGCTCAAGAGATGCCAGCAAGATGCAGAACAGGTTGGACAGGCTGTACAGAGGAGGCGTTACTAAGCCATGTGACAAAATGTAGATTAATAGAAGCAGGTTAATTTGAGTTATAAGAGCTAGTTGGGAAAAAGCTTTCATTATTCATAATAAATCTCTATGCCATTATTTGTGGGCTGGTGGTCCAGGAAAAGTCTGACTACATGGCATGCTAAAACCACTAGGTAGCATTCTCCAGAATAGCATTTCAGCATGCAGTACTATCCTGTCCAGCTGTTTCTGTGAGACCTCCAAGACCTAGTTCAATGGCCTGTGAGACACAGCTCTCTGCCTTTCTAGAATGCACACTTGTTCCTTGCTCTTTTATGTATCTTTGATGCTTTGTGCTCTTGGTTTGGGGACATGTGCACCTGTGTGCAACTGAGAAGGTCTTTAGGTATCTTCTTTCATCCTTCTTCCTTTTATCCTCCTCTCGCTGCCTGGCGAGGCAAGGCAGGGACACACGGAGTCTCCCCCAAAGAACAAGACATTGCGGTTAACACACAAAGAAGGCAACACTGGAGAGATCTATTTTTTTTTCTAGTTGACATTTTAGTCTGAAGAATTCAAACCACCAAAAGGCTCTTCCCACACTGAACATCTAAAGGTCAGCAAAGTTGTCCTTTCCGGGAGGATCCAGCTCCCTTGGGAAAGGACAGCCTGAGTGCAAAAGGATGGAGGAGTGTGGGGAAGAGAGGCATGCTACAAGTCTGCAGCTTAGATGTCACACCCAGGGACAGCACTTAGAATAGTCATCAGGTGACAAGTGGAGGAGCCATCAGACAGCGGAGGACCCTGACACGGCCACTCAGCTGTGCACTGGATGGACATGAGGCCTGTGTTCCTGAGAACACAGGATGGTAGGAAGAGACACTGACTGGAAGTGAGTGCTATGTCTCAACTGATGGACACATACTAGAAACATTTCAGAACACTACGCATTCTCCCCAAATTGTCCCTAGAGTAATTCTCAGTGTGACTGTCACCTGGCTTCTTTCAGACATGAGGAGAAGTACCGAAGTCAAAACTCTGGTCATCAGCAGCATTGGCAGTGAAATCTAAGTTTCCTTGCCTCGTTGGATTTTAAGAGAAAAGTAGATATCTCCTGGTGGGTCGTGGGACGGAATCCTATGAAAGAAACTCAGAATGCCACCGTGTGGTCATAAGACCCAGAGGAAGTAATGAGCTCAAAAGAATGCAAAATGGCAACTTGGGGCCTCTAGCAAGATGGTCGCTGAAGCTTCCGGCGTCAGATCTTTGCTTTCACCTCTTCCAGGATGTGCTGGAAGGAAAGGCACATGCTCCTTAGACAGCTAGTGCAAGTCCTGCAGACAGCATCTTTTGCAGATGATCTTGTCAGCAGAAAACAGCTAAGTTCTTAAATTGGCTTCTGCATTTATCTGGGGCCATAATATTGATTTAGTAATTGATAGGATATTTCATACACACATCTAGCTCCAGGAGATATATAATAGGCTTTCATATTACATATTCAATATGTAATAGCCACAAGACAATGATCTTCTTTAGAGAAGCAGCTCCCTCACAGCTCCTGCTCACTCTCCTGGCTTGTGTGCTGTGTGAACAGAACCCCACTCTGAGTCACAAAGGTTCACCGTGGCTTACATTAGGGATATTCCCAGTATCCTCTGTGGAGCCCCTAGAGCATCCTCAAGGTCCTTTCTGCAAAGCCAAAACTGTTTTCAGAAGTAAGCCAAATGCCATTCACAAACATGTCTAAAGTGGATGATGGAAAAACCTAGCAATTAGGCACAACACAGAACAGCTGCACAGCCCTGCTCTGTGCGCACATTAATGGTGTAAAGTGAGGAACGGCATGGGATAAACCTGCTCTCACCCCAGCATGAGTCAACATGAAAGGAAGCTGTGTTGGCCAGGAATCCTTCACGCACATGCTTGTGATGTGAAAATATCACTGTCCCTTACGGGTGTCCTCTATAAAACAGCAGAAGGATTGTTTTTATTAAGCATCTGCCCCTGAACACACACCCAAGAAATGAAACACAGACAGCAACCATGCAGTGTGCTGCCCTCCCCTGAACGACTACATGGAGAATGTGCAGGATCCCCGAGAGACCGACCGTGTGGAGCTGTCAACCAGACATGACCTAGAATAACCCAGAAGAAAGTGTGAATTGAGGACCGGTATAGATCAAGTTGGCCTGTGGGCATTTCAGGGGCCATGTTTCTTGATGGTTAATTTCATTGGAAAATCTGAATTTGGGTGGCACGGTTTCAAAAAGTTGGACCCTAAACTATATAAGAGTGAAGACTAGCACAGACAGCAAGCAAGCATCTCTAACTGGAGCCAACTATTCACTGGGTCTCAAAATATAAAATGTTGATATTGCATAATCAAATGGGTCAAGAACTGGTAGTCCTACATTTCTAACAAATAAATATGCCCCAAATAGTCAATTTACTATGTTATGTGATCAGTCTGGGCTTACCAGACATGATTCCAGATATGCTTGAAAGATGAGCAACAGGCGTTATTGTTTGAATTGCAATACCATCACCACCACCAGACAATCTTGGATAATGCTAAAAGACCAAGCACAGTGCTTTGAAACGCTATTACATATATCCCTGTGGTCCAGCTATATGTGTGTGTGGAATATCCTATCAGTTAATAAATCAATGCAATGGCCACAGATAAATACAGAAGCCAATTTGAGGACTCAGCTGGTACCTGCTAAACCCAACTTCAAGAAAAGTTTAAAAATGTAAATAGTACCCTAATCACTCATTTTCTCTAAATATAGTTTTTTAGTGAAAAGTTCATCATTCATGTTTAACATGCAATGATGGTAACAACTCTTTTTAAAAATATATTCATAAAATCTTTAATGATTTTCTCTGTTTTATTTCAAATGTAAAAATGTAAGTAAAACTACACAAGACATTCTGGTTCCTTTCTTGTTATGAGAATTCACAGGAACTTTTGAAACTAAGAGGAGCCATGGGACTAAAGAGATGTCTCAGTGGTTAAGAGCTCGAGATGCTATTGCAGAGGACCTGGGTTCAATTTCCAGCACCTACATATTGACTCACAATCATCTGTAATTTCAGTTCCAGGAGATCTGATGTCCTCTTTTGACCTGTTTGGGCACTACACACCATGCACAGACAACCACGCAGGCAAAACACATAAAACAAAAATAAACAGAATAGAATAGAATAGAATAGAATAGAATAGAATAGAATAGAATGAGTCAGAGAACCCAGTCTGAAAATGACTAGATGACTAGTTATGGCAGTCAGCCTCTCGTAATGTGTGTCCGGAGTGGGTGGCCAAGGGATAAATCTGTGACCAGAACACCACAAGCACTAAGGGAGCTTTCTTGGAGCATTTGAAAGAGAAGTAATTATAGCTTATTTCCTTCCATGTAGGTTTTTAGTGAGATATTTGTTATATAAACCCTGAAGAGAGACACAGGACAGACTGAGTTGGAACAGGCTGCAAAAAAGCAGCTAAATCCCAAGCAGAATGTTTGGAATTCAACTTGAAGCACCAAACCCTGTCTCCTCATAGGCCCCCAGTCTCCCCACTGCTCCTCAGTCTCCTCATAGACCCCCAGTCTCCCCACAGTTCCCAGTTTCCCCATAGCCCCCAGTATCCATAAGGCTCATGTCCTCATGCTGTTAGTGCAGTATCCTGGCTTCCTTTCCAATTGCTATGATGACAACATACCCTGACAGAAACAGCTCAGGGAAGAGGCTTTTAGTTCACAATTCTAGGGTACACTCCATCACTGTGGAGATATCAAGGCAGGAACTTGAAGCAGTCAGTCTGATCACACACAGTCAAGAGCAGAGAGAATTGAATGCATGCAGGCTCAAGGATCAGGATCTTTCTCTCTGCTCACACAATTGAGGGACCAAAACCAGAGAAACAGTGCTGTACACTTTCAGGGGTCTCCTTACTCTAATTTACATAATCAAGGCTGTCCACCACAGTCACACCCATAGGCCAACCCAACCCAGACAGTCCCTCACTGGGGCTCTTCCCAGGTGATCCTAGGTTGTATCAAGTTGACAATTAAAACCAACCAACACAGCCAGTGTATGTTTTCCTGAAACTTAGCCTAGACATCAGCCCAGGCTGAGATTCCTCTATACTGCTACCCACAACTCCTTCAGTGAAAGAAAATGAATTCACAGCTGCCAGAATCTCAGGGTGTAGATACATTCTCAAGGACTTGAAGAGTACTACTTCATCTTGTAGTTTCTTCCAGTTTCTTCTCAGGCATTATCTGTTTCCCATGGTGACAACCGTCATTTGTGACTAGATGAGGGATGGCTCAGCTAGTAAGAGCTCTGGATGATCTTCCCGAAAACCAGCACTCAGTTCCCAGGACCCATGTTGGTTGCCTCACATCCACCTGTAACGTAGACTCCATGAAATATGCTGCCCTCTTCTGGTCTCTGTGAGCACAGCACACATGAGGTGCATATACGTAAAACACATAAATAAAATTAATCAAAAAAATAAAAATAATAATTCCAAAACAATGTGTCTTCTTCCCTAAGCTGTCCCTACCAAAGATCTGTGGAAAGGCAGGTAATTTCTTAAAACATTTTTCTAAAGTCTTTTTAAGTACTTGAAACATTAGACAACAATGTAATTTCTAGTGTTTGATTCACAGTTTTATTAAACTTTATTTCCTATATCCTACTTATATCTTTAATTTCTTTATAATATATATGAAAGAATTTGGATTTTTAAAAAAGATTTATTCATTTTTATGGTATTATACGAATTTCTGTACGCTTGTGTAAGTATATGTGAACAGTGAGCATGGAGGCCAGAAGAGGGTGCCAAATTCCCTAGCCCTGGAGTCACAGACAGTTGTGAGCTACCATGTAGGTTCTAGAAATTGAATCCAGGCCCTCTGGAAGAGCAGCCAGTGCTCTTAGCTACTAATCCACCATTCCAGCCTAGGCTATTTTTACTCTCATTGTTTGGTTTAGCAAAATTGCTGATGGCATGCACATGTACTTCACTATATATTCCCATGTCAGTGGGCACACAGGACAGGAGCCTTCAGACCTCAGCACAAACGTTAACACCATGCTCTCTCTTAAAGCAATGGTGCTCCACCCCCAGTCCTGGTAGGGATCACCCAGAGGTCATGATGTTACAGAAGTTTCTTGGGTATAGGTGAGGATGGTATGGAGCATCGCCTTATCTACTAAGAACCTCTGGATCAGTCAGGGTCTACAGTTTGAGAATCATTGCCTGAGAGACTCTTTGAATGAGATACAGTGGCCAGCTGATAGTTGCTAAAACGTTTACAAGCTAGGAATGATTGGCATGATAAGAAGCTTTGACAGGAGGAAATAGAGAAAAGATACTCCTAACTCCACACCCCGGCCTTCAGTCAGCCAAGAGTCCAAATGGATAACCTAGCTCACAAATTAATTGAGCTCTTCCGACCCATGAACTCAACTCGTCTATCATGTAGCCATTGTGAAGGTGAAAAGCACCATGGAGGGCAATGGGTAGAATCAAATTAGAGATTCAGTCTGGACATGTGGGAGAATTGTATCAGAGAGATATGAATCATCCAAGAGAGAGTGCTCAGACTGCCCTGTCCCTGCCCTGAAGTTCAGCTATTATACAAATGCCACTGACAGGGGTTGAACTTGTATTTAACTATACACACAGACCCTAGTTGCTGTTGGACATTATACAGAGTAGAAGATGCTAGAGAGATTGGGGGTGGAGAAGGGGTATATAAAAACCTCTCTGTGTATCATGTATAGAAGTAAGACATCTGAGCAAGGGAGATCAAATTCATGATGGAGAAATCTACAGTGACAGCTGAACCAAGCTCATGGAAAATCATGAACTCTAGACTGACAGTTGTGGAGCCTCCATGGAACCAAACCAGGCCCTCCATATATGGGAGATAATGGTGAAGCTTGGACTATTGGAGGGGCCCCTGACAGCAGGACTAGGATCTAACCCTGGTGCATGAGCTAGCTTGTTGGAGCCCATTCCCTATGATGGGATGCCATGCTCAGCCTTGATGCATGGGGAGGGGCTTGGTCCTGCTCCAACTTAGTGTGCTAGACTTTGTTGACTCTCTATTGGAGCCCTTACCTGTTGGGAGGAGTGGATGGGAGGTGGGCTGTGGGGTGGTTAGGGTGGGCTGGAGGAAGGGTGGGAGGGAGAACTATTCTCAGAATGTAAAATGAAATTAAAAAATAAATTTTTAAAAGTGTCAGTGCAAATTCATTTGGATTTTAAGATTTGCAAACAGAATAAGCATGAACGAAAGCATGGCTCCAGTTCAAGCCTGAAGCCCTTAACACTCACGAAAGTAGGTGTTAAGTGGACTTCATAAAGCCAACAGCCAGGAACCCATACCTCCTTCTGAGAGAGTCACTGCAGGATGGAAGCTACAGCTGCCATCACGGGCTGCCTGAGACTGCAGTCGGTGTGAGATGGGAGCTGCTGTTTTGACATGCTGTCAAAGGGATGTTGGTCCTCATGGCCATGAATTTTAGTGGTTGCTCACCATAGCCCTTGTGTGGTGAACCACAGTCTCCTTATAGGTGTTGACTGATCAGGGCTCAAAAAATTTAAAACATAGTTTTTTAAACCCAGGAGTATCTAATCAGGACCCAAGAGCTATTCTGGAGACCAAGGGCCATAGGTGAAGGGAGGAATCTAATGCAGGTTACTTCCACCAGCTAAGGAGCCCAGTTTGCCCCATACCTCACTGACTAACTCTGGGCTTTCTCTTCTTATTCTACACAGCCTCCTCCTTGAAATGCCCATATCCAAATGGGGCTATGCTCTTTCTCGGCAATGGTTTAAATACATCTCATTTCTAAATGCTGGCTAAAATGCCATAGAGGAGGCACTGCCTGTGAGTGCCTCTAACTCTGACCTAAGTAGGGCCTAGAGGTGAACAAAGCAAAAAGGTGGGTAGAACGATCAACAGAACCTTGGGTTCAGGAATGGAGGGTGGCACAGACCATAGTAAAGAGTGAAAGATGCTGGCCGTGAGAGTATGAGAGTAAAATAGCAAAATCTTTGAAAGACATACAGTGTATTCAATCAAAACACAAAATGTTCTCTGGTCCTTTGGTTCCCCCAAAGGCTAGAAACTGTTTCCTGGGCCAATGAGAGCAGTTGATGTGCCTTTTGCTGGTTAGCTCTTTCTTGTAGCCCACATTCCATTCTGGGAACTTCTAGGCACATGGATAAGCAAGGCTTAGTTCAGTATCAATGATAGTTATACAAGGAAAGGGGGAAATCCAAGAATGGGGGAATCTAGAGACAGTTCAGTGGTTAAGAGCACTGGCTGCCCCTTCAGAGGACCTGGGTTTGGTTACCAGCACCCACATTTAGTTCACAAACATCTGTATCTTCTGTTTCAAGAAATCTGATACCCTCTTCTTGTCTCCATGAGCACAGCACACACATGATGCACAGGTTTATATGCAGGCAATCACTTATATACATAAAATGCAGTGTTTTAGTGATATTTTAAAAATTCCAAGAAATTTCTCAGGTCAAGAGACCTCAAACAAGCCATCTCCGAACAGAGATCTATGGATGGCTGAGATTGACCCAGGAACCTGAGACCTTTTCTTGAATCTGGGGGAGTTAGACAACAGTCAGAATCAACTCAGGAATGTAAGTGCCTCCACAATGAACGAGGTTGGTGCTAATGGGAGATCAACCTTGTTTTAAAATTAGGCCACACCAGGGAATATATGATCCCACTGAGCTTAGCCAAAGGGGTCTGTGTTATTTTCTGTCCCCAACTGTTGTGATCTACCTGCCCTCACTCCCCCTGACCAACAGTGGAACTTCCTTGTGGTCTGTAATTGACAAGGATGTTTGTGTTCTTTCTGGCTAGTGGTTTTCCACAGAAGCAGTAGAGGTATAAACGGCTTTAGCTCGGTGTGCAAGCCTCTGTGTCTCAATCCTGGCACCCCCACTCCAGTCTCAGCATCCAGGCTGTGCTGGGCATGGCACCCAACGAGGTATTGCAGGCTATAATTTAGATTCCTCGCTGCAGATCAAGCGCTGACTATTTGTAAATACCAGTGGTTATCAGCAAGTTACTCTCCAGGATCTGATAAAACACGGATTTAAACCATGCGTGACCAACACAAGGAGGTCAAGACCTACAAATAAGAAGTGGCTGTGTGTGCTCTTGGTGGGCGCTTTGAAAAATGAGCATTGCCAAGGCCAGTGATTCTTCCCGAGTCTGTGGAGAAGCCAATTAGAAACAACTTGACATTATTTCTAATCCCCTGCTCTAGTAGGAAAGGGAAGAGAGACGCTACCACATTGTCTGATAAGAGGACGGTACATGGAGATAGGTTCGTGTGTGTGTGTGTGTGTGTTGAGATGCACATCTGTAAGTGGGTATGCATGCATGTAGAGGCCAGAGGACAACTTTAGGTGTTGTTCCTCAGACACTGCCTATATTATCTTTTGAGATGAGGTTCCTTGTTGGCCTGGAACTAGTATGAAGTTAGTAGGCTAGTCTGCCCAGTCAGCAAGCCCCAAGGACCCACCTGTCTTCACTTCCCCAATATTGGTTTTACAAATGCATGGCACCATCCTAAGACTCTACATCCCTTCTGAGTCTCAAACTCAAGTCCTCAGGCTTGTGGGATAATCATTTTACTGACTCAGCTATCTCCCAAGTCTGAGTTTGGTTTTCAAAAATGTAACGTCCATAGGTGTTTCCCCTGCATGTATGTCTATTCACCACAAATATTCCTGGAGCTTGTAGAGGCCAGAAGAGAGTGTTTAGTTCTCTAGAACTGGAGTTCCAGGCAGTTGTAAGTTGTATTGGAAACTGAAACCAGGCCCTCTGTAAGAGCAGTAAGTGCTCTCAACAACTGAGAAATCTTTCTGACCCCAATTAATTTTTTAAAAAAGCAAGGATGAATAAAAGCTAAGAATAAATATCATAAGTACAGGCTTCAGACAGTTCAATCCCAGAGGTCAATCGCTGTTACTGAGACCTCAGGCAGATGTTCAATGGTCAAGTACAACAACAGGGAGAAGCAGCAAGGAGCTCGGGCCACACAAGCTGCTGAGGTCACCAAGAGCAGGACAGGGAACCAGGCTGGGGTAGAGAAGAGCTGGCTCCTGGCTCCTCAGATGCCCTTGAGTGGAATCAATACTGACTAAGATGGGACCTGGATATATCTCATGCACATTTGAAACAGGACCAAAAGTTTACAAATCCTCCCCTTTTATGCAGCCTCTTTTGAATTTCTGACTTGACACTCCATGTCATTCATATCAGGAACACTTCCCTGAGCAGATGTGTGCAGGGGCTGATCTGGGCACCTGGAAGATGGAATCTGGAAGACAGGCTGCAATTGAGGACAGGCGGGTATGCTTCAGAATCTGATGAGAACCAACCACTTGATCGCCATGTGGAAGCAGTCATCTATGGGTTATCTGAGGAAAGCTGCTTCCGGGAGACTCCTCTTCCTTCACATACAAGTACCCAAATCTATCAAGTTCAAGTCTTTATATGTAACAGAAGAGGCATGGATTCCCCCACTCCTAACCCACATACATCATGGCATGTCTAGATGACATATGGCACCTTATAACATCATGTCGGTGTGCTGTGTAAATTACTGTTATTCCATATTGTTTAGGGAATAATATAAAGAGAAAAGTCTGTGCATTTAGGGGGAAAATATTTTTAAATGCTTGAAAACATAGACAGGGACCCCACAGATACAGAGAACCAATTTATAATCACCCCCTAGATATTTGTGCTGGGACTCTAGGGAAAGCAATTTAGTGTTGGTGAAATATTTTCTCTTTTAAATTAGTCCAATGGAAAGTAAAATAAGATTGAGTCGAATTGATTTTTAAAAAGCAAATGCTTCTTGGCGCTCTTGCTTTTACACACTCTGCCTGAGAACAGGGTTATCTCAGCCAGTGGACATATCGGATGTTGCAAAGACTTTATAAACACATTTGTGAAAGCGATTTCTTGGAATATTTATAATAGGCTATAAATACAAAAATGAATTAGTCTGATGGAACCAGGGTGTGTGGAAGAGACGCTGAGCAAACACAGTTCAGGGGTAGCCATGAGCCAAGGAGATGCAGCGCCGGGTGATGTCAGATCTTGTCCTAAGGGATCCTATTCCAGCCAGCCAGCTTTAGCATTGGGATGATCCATGGTGCAGTAGGGGAGAATGAAAAAGAGAAAAGGACAACAGAAAGAACCAAGCAAGGCACAATTCCAGAAGTTCCTGAGTCTAAAGCTTCCAAGACCTAATAGCATAGACAAGCAAACCCTAACCCTGACCCATCTTAGAAGAATGGGAGCTTGGGAATTTGTTGCCCAGGCAACAGAAACTAACATCCACCAGGAACTCTGATTACTGAGTCTCTAACAAAAGATTACCTAGGAAGACCAAGGGACTCTCTGAGGGTGGATTAAAGACTGTCAGAGACTTCCACCGCTAAGCCTCAAGTTCAAATCCTCCACCTACTTTGAAAGTATAGCTAGGGAAGCTGTGAATATGGCTCAGGTGTTAGAACGCTTGAATGGCGTGTACAAAGCCCTGAGGTCCATCCCCAGCACTCCACAAACAGAACCTGGTGGTTCCATAATCCTAGAACTCAGGAGGTAGAGGCAGGAAGATCAGACAAAGTCCAAGGCCATCCTCGTGTACAGAGTTAATTTAGACCAGCCTGGGCTACATGAAACCCTGCTTCCTCCACCCTATCCCCTGAAATATAAAGGTATAGCTATAAATTACACTTATTTAGAGCTGATAATTGTTATCCAAATCCAAATTTTTTTTTACTCAAATATTCACAATTACTTTATTTGTAATATCCCAAACCTGGAAACAGCTCATAGCTCTACAACAACAACAACAACAACAAAAGCTGGCAAATGGTAGGTGGTATGGTTTAAGCAATGGTAAAACAAGAAAGATCACAGAGAATTGATGCAACAACATGAATGAGTCCCCAACACCATTCCACAAAGATATGATGCACCAAATACATCATATGACACCCTCCATACAATGCTGCAGAAGCTGGGATCGTGGCACACACCTACAACCCCAGAACTTGATGGGGAGGGATGCTGAAGAAGAAGGGTTATCAAAAGTTTGGGACCAGATTTGGAATGTAGAGAGACCCTGTCTCAAATCAACAACAACAACCACCAAAAGGACATTGTACTGGCTGGTTTTGTGTCAACTTGACAGAAGCTAACGTCATCAGAGAGGAAGGAGTTTCCGCTGAGGAAATGCCTCCATGAGATACAGCTGTAAGGCATTTTCTCAAGTAGTAATCAATGGGGGAAGGCCCCGCCCATTGTCGGTTGTGCCATGCTTGGGCTGGTGGTCCTGGGTTCTATAAGAAAGCAGGCTGAGCAAAGCGTGGGGAGCCAGCCAGTAAGCAGCATCCTCCATGACCTCTGCATCAACTCCTGCCACCAGGTTCCTGCCCTGTTTGTGCTCCTGTCCTTCCTTTGATGATGAACAGCAATCTGGAAGTATAAAATTCCTTCTGTGATTTTTTAAGAACAATGACACTGTGGAATAGAAGACAGAAAGATTGTAGAGCCGGGGTGAAATGGTGTCCTTTGAACATGCCATAGCCACTCCACTTACGAACTCACAGCAGCATTGGTTACCTGCACAAGACCAGGCCACTCCCTTTCAGCATGGAGTGGTGAGGGGTTCATGAGCCCCCAGCCATAACTGAGGAGTCATGGAGGGTTGATGACTGCAAACGGAAGGAGACTCGATTTTCTCTAGTTGTGTGACCCCCGGGAGATCAAACACATTCCGGTGGATAAGCCCACACCCAAGTACACAGGCAGCACCAACTGAAATGAGTTATTTAAAAAAAAAAAAAAAAAAAGACATGAAATTAGGAGGGCTGGGCAATGGGGTGGGTGATAGGGGTGGATTTGGAAGGATTCGGGAGGAGGACTGGGGGTAAATATGATCAAAACACATTGTATGTATGTATGACATTCTCAAAGAATTAATAATAGAATTATATTAACTTAAAAAGAACAATGATTTCCTTGGTGGCTATCAGAAGCATAGAAATTGATTGGGAAGGGATATAATGGGACCTCATGGGGATATGCAATGAGCTGTCTTCAGATTTAAGGTTTTTGCATTCCATTCCATGACCATTTTGCACTGGGAGCTACAGAGAAAGGCTGAAGTCGAGTTAATGAGATGCACATTGCAAGATTTGCCTCAAGTGCACTTACATTTGCAGGTTACTTTAAAGTCTATCAAAAATCAACTGGATTAATAGATGCACAGAAGAGAAACTGGATTGCCACACGATAGAGATACGAGTGGGGTACCCGGTGCGGAAGCCAGCACTGGGCTGTGCGAGCCAAGAACACAATTTCATCAGCACGACTGCCTGTCCAAAGTTCTTTAAGAAAATGTTGATGGAGGGCTGGTGAGATGGCTCAGCAAGTAAAGAAGCTTGCAGCTCAGCCTGACAACTCTAGTTCAAAGCCCAGAACCCACAGAGTAGAGGGAGAGAACACACACTCATGCGTGCGTGCACACATGCACACACACACACACACAAACACACACAGAGTAAATGTGAAAAAATTGAAAATAAGTAAGCTTCATATTGAGGGAGTTGGGATGCAGCCCAATCAGTGGTAGGCTACTTGCCATGTGTGTATATGGCTTTGGGCTCCATCACCAGCACTAGGAGAATTTTTTTGAATTGGGAAAATATACAAGGGGCTCGTCCATTATGAAGTAGAGTCATTGGGGTACCCAAACACCCAAATTAAAAACAAATGAAATTCAAACATCACACAGGTCAAGATTTGCATTCCCATTTTCCATAGAGGGAAGCCAGGGCACATTTATGAAATCAGCAGAGTGTGCAGAGTGGAAGGCTCTTTATAAGGGGCCTGAGCCCATACTCATCTCCCTGACCTGCAGTGGTCAGGGACAGAGGGTCAAATGTCACACCCAAGACCCTGTCCTGGAATGGTCAGGGACAGAACGTCAGCTGTTAGTCAAGGCATTCCACAAGGCAGGAGGAACAAAAGGAAAACCCCACCATATAGGTCTCCCTACTCCCCAAGGGATCTCACAGAACAAGCACACAATGAGTGACAGAATACAAAACAAAGAGGAGAGAATTTCATACACTTGTGTATATAAAAACATTTACAGCAGTCCCTCAGACGTCTTTTTGCCAGCCTAGCTTCTCTATAGATTCCAGGGACTGAAACTCTGACCTACATACTTGAATGACAAGTGCTTTCTCCCTAACCATCTCCCTAGCCCCTAGGGTGGTTTTAAGTCACCATCTCTGATCAATAGTTTGTTCAACAACTAGAGAAAGTTGGAAAACAGAGAGCTGGTTCCCAACCCTTTAGGGAACAGAGAGAGGAAGAGAAGTTTTGATAGATGAATGACAGCATGGAGACAGCTCTAGAATGGTACGGCGATCATCTCGTGATGGATGTGGGCATTAGAGACCTGTACAGCTGCAGAAACTCAGCCACTACCTACCAAGAAGATGGGTGTCTGTTTCTTGTTTGTAAATTCACTCCGCCTACACCACAGTCATGCGGGCTGTAACAAGCATACTGGTATCCTTGCAGGAGCTGGGGACATGGAGCCTGGCCAATGGCTCCTACAGTAGGGACAGACTAGGCACCAGGTGACAAAGAAAATAAAGAGGACAGAGGGCTGGAGAAGGAATATCAGAGTGTGTGACACTCTCAGAGAGAAGAGGATGACAAGGGCCTTGTGCTAACTGCATATCTTTGTCACCGCATGTTGACACAGGACAAAAAGTCACCAGAGTTTCGAAGGTCACAAGGCTTGTCTCTCTGACCACCCAACAAACTATTTTGAGGTTTTTTTTCTTTATAAGTTTAATTGCAACTTATTTAGAATGGGGCAGAGGTTATGCACAGGCCACAGTGCATGTGTGAGGTCAGAGGATAACTTGCAGCAGGTGGTTCTCTCCTATTAGTAGGTCCTGGGGTTTGAACCCAGGTTCTCAGGTTTGACAGCAAGTGCCTTTACCGCTTATCCATATCACTGGCCCCAGCCCTACTCTGATTCTTATTCCCTGAGGCAGTGTATGTTTCTAGCTGGTATGAACATGAATTTTAATAAGTTTTCTCTTGTCTCTGTTGATTTTTTTTCCACTGAGTAATGGAGTTCGATGCAGATCTGCTGACTTACAATGACTTCTGCTCCCAAGTATACTCTCTGTTATTGTTTGGATCTTAAATGACCCCCAGAGGCCCATGTGCTAAAGCTTCATGCCCATCCTAGTTTCAAATTGCTGTTGCAATTTGACAACCCCTCCCAAAAAATAGCAACATAGAAGGAGTAATTGCAGGCAGTAATTCCCCATGACATCAGGGAAGTCAAGGCAGGACCACCAACAGCCAATCGCATCACGCCCACAGTCAAGAGCAGAGAGAAATGACTGAAACCCCATTGCCTTCTGGCTTTTGTTATCTTTCTCCTGTTCTAGAGATTTTAGGATGCCCTATCTCGAGAATGATGTTGCCTACAGAGAGCAGTGTCTTTCTTTATGATTTACCATCAGGACAGCCCTCAACCAACAAATCTGTTACTATATAAAACAATTCCTCAGTGGAGACTCTCGCCTCCGGTGACTGATGCTAGACTGTGGCATATTGACATTTAAAATTATCACAGTCCTGTGGGGGGCACTCTAGGGAGACGGTAGAGGTGAACCAAGTGGGAAGAAGTTAAGGCATCGGGGTGTGCCCTGAACATGATATTTGGATTGAGGTCCTTGGTATGCTGCCTCCATCCAGCCCCAAAGGGAAAGGTCCAAGTAACAGTGAACTAAGACTTTGGAAGCTATTGGCTAAAACAAACCCCTTCTTCTTGATTATCTCAAGTGTTCTGTCACAATGATGGAATCCGACTCACACTTATTCTATCAAGAAACTCAGTGTTGGGCCAAGAAGACAGCTCAGTCATTAAAAGCTAGGCCTCACAAAAAAAAAAATCAAGAAAATGAAGCCCTTTCCCCTCTTTGATGATCTTTGAACATGGCTATAAGGTTTTATGGTATCATTTGGGATGGGTAGGTATCACTTGACTTCTGATTCTAGGATTACCCATATGGTTTGCTTTGGCCAATAAGATTTGGCCAGACATGAGCCCAGCCCAAAGTGATGACTGATCTTCCTGGCCAATAAGATATGATGACCAGACATGATCCAGTACCTAAGTGATAAGTGGCTTTTCTGGCCAGTAAGATATGATGACCAGACATGATCCAAGCCGTAAGGGATGACTGATCTTCCTCTCTACATCTGCACAATCCATTTAGAATACTTCTTGACTAGCCTAACGACCCCCGTTTGGTGGCCTGGCTGGACAAGACCAGGACTGTTATTTCTTGTTACTATGACAAAACACATGACAAAAGCGACCTAAGTAGGAGAGGTTATTTTGGTTCACAGCTTGAAGATAAAGCCCATCATGGTAGGGAAAGATGGCAGATGGGATATGAAGCAATTGGTCACCTGGTATCCACAGTCAGGAAGCAGAGAGAGGTGGATGCCGGTGCTCAGCCTACTTTCTCCTTTTTATTCAGTCCAGGACCCCAGCCTAGGAAATGGTGCGGCCCATAGCTAGGGTGGGGCTTCCCTCCAGATAACATAATCTAGATAATCCCCCGCAGATATTCTCAGAGGCAGGTTCCTACATGATTCTAGATGCTGCTGGAGTAACAATCAAGATAACTATCACACAACGCTCACTGGCACTTGCCTTCATTCACACTGTGTGCTGGAACCCTGCATGGCTCCCAGTGACGGACATCACCTCAAACACTGAGACGTTCCAGAAGAGTGTGAGAGAGAGCACTGAATGACTTCTCCAGATATCCAGTAACGCGTGCTGAGCAGCTCACATGGACAGAAAGAGCAACAGGCAGTAGGTGCATAAGCCAGCCAAGGAGAGTGTCTCTGTGACCTAGTGTGAAACTAACAGAGTCACTCACAGGGGCTGCACCTGCTTAAACCCAGAGCAATCCAGGGAAGTCCCCTGAAATACCACGTGGCTCCTTTCTTCAATGACAACAGAGACAGAAACAGGGACCATGACTACAGATTGGAGGATTGGGCAAATGGCTGCCAATACAGTTATTGGATCAATGTTGGCGTAGATAGCAGCTCAATAAATAGTCGCTTAATTGCAATGACTGCTACTAATTCAAGAGGAAACAGTGTTGTGAACATGCTAAACAAACAAAAATCACCAAAGCAAAACCAAATTAAGATATGCAGCTTCATGAAGTACGGTACACAAACTACTACCATAACTTTCCCCTCATTTTTAGTTAATTCTTTGAGAATTTTGTACAATGTATTTTAATCATGCTTACTCAACTTTCCCCACTGCTATGATAAAGACCATGACCAAAAGCAGCTGAGGGAGGAAAGGGTTTATTTGGCCTTCATGTTCCCACCACGGTCCATTACTGAGGGAAGTCAGGGCGGGAACCTAGAGGCAGGAACTGGAGCACAGGCTATGGAGGAGTCTGGTCTACTGGCTTATTCCCCCTGATTTGCTCAGCCTGCTTTCTCATAAAACCCAGGGCTACCTACTCAGGGATGGCACCACCCACAGTGGGCTGGGCCCTCTCATAGCAATCAGTGTTCAAGAAAATGCTTTACAAATTTGCCTACGGGACAATCTCATATAGGCATTTTCTCAGTTGAGAGTTCTTTCCAGATGACCCCGGATTGTGAAAAGTTGACAGTAAGTAGCCAGCACACCACCCAACTTTCTGTCCTCTTCTTTAAAAGCCCATTGAATCCAATTTGCCCTGCCCATTTACTCTAGAATGTGTGGTCTTCCACTGGGAGAGGGTTGATTTACCCAAGACTGCGCCCTTAAAGAAAACTGATTCTCTCTTCCTTAGAAGCTACCAAATGCCAGTAGCTCCTCAGCTATTGGTGGGATTTCATGATCCTGCTCTCAAGGCTGAGGGGTTATCGCGGAAGAAAGGGTGGGAATATTGTAAGAGCGACAGTCAGTGCATGACATCATGGAACAGTGTTTTCTGGATATAGGACGGAAGTTGCTTTCCTGTACTCATGGTGGCTGTAACACTATCCATAAGAACTGTAAAGCCCAAGCCAGACAAAATATTACCATGACTTTTTAGCAAAAGTCACGGGCAAACGAGAAGAAAGAGCTGGATGGATCCCCCACAACACACAGCCCATCATGTTATGAGGATGGAATTTTACAAAGACAGGAAGGAATACTTACTACCACTGACTCATTTTAGGACCCCAATTCACAACCTACAAAAAAGTAAATGAATAATAAATAAATAAGCAATCCCCCCCAATCAGCACTTTTCTAGACATTTGGAAATGGACCCTCCAGCAGCAGAGGGGCCCCCACTCTGCACACCTTGGCTCACGTCCCTGCGTGTTATTAGTTGTAATTGACCCATTCCACTGATTATAGATACATTAGCAGCTGACTCCAGCAATTCTTTAAATGCACAAGTGACTGCTGAACTGTGGGATTTGCTGATGTGAACTTCCAAGCTTGACTCATAAAATGATTCCTTTAGTTTTTTTTATTATACACTGAATGTCCCCAGAATTATTATCATCAGCTTCTAATTGAGACTGTAACAATGTTTTTTGTTGTTGTTGTTGTTGTTTTCAGTGGGCATGTGACTGACAGAATAGGGGAATAAATGCAGATATTGTCATTTATAATGTATAAATACAATACATTTCTGGTCAAAATTCCATTGGGATTTGTGTGAGAAAAGAAGCATATAATTAATAGATTTAAGGACCTTTGAAATTTTTAATCATTAATTTAGTTCATGTGTAGTTCTATGTATGTGTGTGTGTGCATGTGATGTGTATGCAGGTGCCAATGAAGGTTAGGAGAGGACATCAGATCCTCTAGAACTAGAGTTACAGGTACCATGTGACAGTTATAAGGTACCATGTGGGTGCTGGGTGAATGTACTGCCATGGCTCCCCAGAAGGTAGAGAAGGCTGTTGTCTCTCACTAGAAAGGCATCTGCTCCACTCACACCAGTCGACCTGTACAATTACAGGATGAAGCATCTGCTGGAGGGAGACTGGTGGGCCCCAGCATGTCTCAACACCCAGATTACTCCTGTGCTTTTAGATCAAACATACCTATTTGGTGGACCTCATTGGCTCTATCCTCTTTCAAGACAAAATTAAATGGTGCTCCCTTTTAAAGTTTCTTTATTAAAAGATTTATTTTATGTGAATGATACATTATGTGTGTATCTGTGTTGGAGTTTGCACCTCTGAGTGTACTGCCCACAGAGGCCAGAGGGGGTGCACATCCATTGAAGCTAGAGCTACAGATGGTTGGGAGCTGCAGCGTGCCTATGGGATCCAAACCTGGGTCCTTTCAAAAAGCAGGAGGTGCTCTTAACTGCTGAGTCATCTCTCCACTCCACTCCATCCGAGCTTTGTGCTTTCTGGCATCTGCCCTTCCATCTGTGCTGTACTTCATGCCTACCAGGTCTATGTGATCAAGAGAAGCCTTTTTACTTTCCTTCATCTCTTTGTGAATGGCTTCCTTCAGTACTTCACTAATACATGGCCAGTTTTAGTTTTTATTTCTATCTTCCACCTCAAGACCCTTTCATGTCGTTTATGTCTCCTTACGAATGACGTATCTGGGACAAAATGCACTTCTGTGGGTTCTATGCTGTCTGTGTCTGGATGAGCAACACCCTGCCCCACCCACCCAGCCACACTACAGTATTTATTGGACACAGGTAAGCATGATCTGGCCTGTAACAGCATCACTGACGCAGGCTGTCTTCACACGCTTGCTTCCACGAGGCCCCTTTGGATGCAGCCGCCATGCAAGATCTCTTTTCCTACCAATTACCCATCATTTGTGCCAGCACACTGCTAAGCTGCAAATCCCTGCAATTGCTATTTCACTCTCTGCCGTTCTTTCTCATAAATCTGGCGAGAGTCTGGCAGCCTGTCCGGAGCCTAGGATAACGAAGTCCTCTCTCATCCTTCTTCCCTCGCTGTGCGGGTGACAGGTAAGGAGTAGATCACTCAGGATGAAGTTTCAGCTGTTAGAGCAGAGAGGGAAAATAACAGTGGCTTAAATAAGACAGCAGTTTACTTTTTCGGAGGCTGCTAAGGCACAGACAGCCTGGGGCTCATAGGTAGGTTACCTTTACTTTGCTATGGTTACTGGTTTGTGCTCACTCATCCCCATGGTCCAGGAGGGCTCAATTCCATACATATGTGCTGCAAGGCACAGAGGATGGAGAGTAGAGGGCCCTGGACCACTTCCATAGCCGGTACAGGTCCTAAATCTCCAGGTTCTGCTGATCTACTTTCTAGATAAATCAAAATGTAAACGGGAAATCCACAGAGACTTCTGTATGATAGAAAGCTGAGGGACCTCTCCCGCCCAACCCAAGGAAGAGGAAATTCTTCTCCTATTTAAAGCTTTTCACTGCAGGATAAAGCAGCAGCCCTTAGCAATTAGATAAAATATGTCTCATGCTCTGCCCTAGCACCCACTGGACAGAGATATGCTTCTATGTGCAAGAAAGTACATGGACAGCAGGCTGTTATTTTGGAGGAGGCATAAATGAGCAAAGTATACCCTAGTTAAGGAACTGGTTAAAGAAATCAGGATGTATTTTCCCCCATACAACATTGTACACCTACTGAAAAAAAGAAAAAACCTGCCTGTTCTGACAAGGAACACCCCAGAACGTGAAACGTCCTCAACAGGCTCATGTGTCTGAACACTTGGTCCCCGGTTTGTGGAGCTGTCTTAAAAGTTGTAGAATCACTAGCAGAAACAGCCTTGATAGAGGTAGGCTATTCGGGGTGAGCCCTAAGATTTGACAGCTTGAATCCATTTCCTGTCTGCTCTCTCTGCTTCCTGCTTGTAATGCAATGTGACCTTGCATGCCTTCCCCACCAAGATGGGCCATTCATGTCCCTTCTTAAAGGAGGAACTCAATGGCCTCTTCCTCTCTTAAGTAGCTTCAGCCAGGTCACAGCATTAACAGAACCAAGGCAAGACAGGAAACTGGTCACGGGATGCCACCTTAACGTGTGCAAAGGTGGAAGAACATTCTTGATGTGGCATGAGTCACAGAGCTGAAGAGATGTCCTACTTTGCTCTTCTGTTGTTGTGATAAACATCATGACTAAAAGCAACCTGGAGAGGAAAGGGTTTATTTCAGCATACACTTCCAGGGTCCAGTCCATCTGTGAGGGAAGCCAGGGAATGAATGCAAGCTAAAGCCATGAAGCAGAAATCATGGAGAAACGCTGCTCACTGGCTGGCTCACTTCGTCTTGCTCATTCTCAGCTAACTTTTTTAATTACTTTAATTTTATGTGTATGGTTATTTTGCTTGCATGCATATCTGTGCACACATGTGTATGTACATGGAGGTCTGGAGGTCAAAAGAGGGCACTGAACCCCCCCAGAATGGGAGTTCCAGGTGACTGAGCTGATGATGTGTGGATTCTGAGAACTGAACCCATGTCCTCCACAAGAGCAGCAAGTACTGTTAACCACCGACTCATCACTCTAGCCCCACAAACTAGCTTTCTTATGTAATTCAGGAACCCTTGCCCAGGGGTAACACTGACCATAATGGAACTACTCTCTCCACTTCCATCAACCAACAATTAAGGTAATTTCCCATTGATATGACCATAGGTCAATCTGATTTGGGTTCTTCAGTTGAGAGTCAGGTGATTCTTGGTTGTCTCAGGTTGACAATGAAACTCAACCAGGACAACAGAGAAATGGAAAAGGGACTAGAGCTGGGTAAATCCCAAGGAGAGGCTTACTGGCATATAGACATCGTAAGTTCTCTTTGCGTTCAGATCTTCTCAAAGTCAAAGGACACATTTTATGCAGCTACTACCAAGAGATCTACTATGTAGACACAAGGAAGTTAGATGATCAGAGAAGGCTGACGAAGGTCTCATTTGACCTCACAAGCTGCAGCTACTAAAATACTGGGTGGCCTTTTCCTTCATGTTAAAAGAAATTTCACCAATGCATGCGAAACTACATCAACTGAAGGAAATGAAATCTGAAAAAGACTATGAGACCCCAGACATTTTATTTTTATTCCATGGGGGAGGGAGAAGTAAAACTGATCCAATCCAGGTTTCTTTCACAGTATCCATGGAATAGATCCAAGTTGAAAGGTTCTGAAGCCGGGAAGGGTTTGGGGCCGATTTCTGATGCATTGGAAAGTGGATGGGAAGCACACGGACAGGGAGATGTGAGGCACTGGTGTCCTACTTTGGTTTTTGTTGCTGTGAGAAAAAAACGTGATCAAAACTAACTTGAGAGGAAACGGTTTTTTGGTTTATACCTCCTAGTCACAGCTCATGACTGAAGGAAGCCAGGGCAAGAAACCAAGGCAGGAGCCGGCAGGCAAGAGCTGAAGCAGACAGAGGTCGTGGAGGAACAGTACTTGCTCTTCATAGCTTGCTCAGCCTGCTTTTTTTTTTTTTTTTTACATAACCTGGGACCACCACGTGCTCAGGGGTTGCGCTACCCACAGTAGGCTGGACCCTCCTACACCACTAATTAAGAAGACGCTCCACAGATATGCCCCCGGGCCAATAAGATGGACGCAATTCCTCACTGAGGTTCCCTCTTCTCAGATGACTCTAGTCAGTGTTGAGCTGACAAAAGTGATCAGCACAACGGGACAGGGAGAACAATGGTGGTGCCAAGCATCCTTTGTCAAACGCTGCAGCTTTGGGGAGATGTGTTAATTACTTTGATCATTGCTAGGACCAAATTACCTGACAAGAAGAAGCCTAAGGAGGGGGAGGGTTTAATTTGCCTTACAGTTTCAACGTAAACACTGTCATAGTAGGCAAAGGAACAGCTGCAGTGGGTAACTCTCCGGCTCACAATTAATGGAGCTGGAGGTAGGACGGGGGTGGCTAGTTTACTTTCTCCATTTTATTCCTCCCAGGACTTTAGCCTATAAAATGGTGTCATCCACAGTCAAAGGTTTCCCCACCTCAACTAGACCTCTCTAGAAACACTGTCACAGCCATGCCAACAAACATGTCTCCATGGTGATTTGGTTTCAGTTCATAATGAAGATTAACTATTTTTTAAAATTATGCGTATGGCTGTGCATCTGTATATGTACATGTCTGTAAACACAATCTTTAAAGCTCACTGGTTTGGAGACGTCTAGGTGACTTCAATCACAACCCACCCATGCTTTCTATTCCCTTCACCTTCATAGGTATTACCACAGGGTTGAGCCATTTTCTGTTACCTGTTAGTGTACGGCTAAGGTGAGTCTTCAAGGTAACCACCTCGGCGGATTTCCAAGACATTCTAACACAAATACAGGCTTGATTGTGGATTTCACTGGTTCACAGTCAGGCTAGAAATATGTGAACATATGGCACACTGACCCAGGCAATACATGAGGGAGAGAGAACTAAGTTCAGCCAATGACACACAGCCGTGCTGGCTCCTTCCCTCGGCATTCAGAATGGAGTTTAACAGCTGATTCAGCTTAGCAACCCCATAAGCCATGTGGCCTCATTTAAGACAATGATCTGCCCCTGTGTGGTTTGCACATTTAAATAAGTCCAGAGATTTTCTTGACAGTTATCACACTCCCGTGCAGGGAAGGGGACATCATTAGTGTCACATCAAAGCCTGGAAATTACTGGGCTGTTTTCATAGTCATCGGGAAAAGGGATTATCAAGAGGCCCTCAGCCAGGCACAGCGAGTCACCTTTAGCTTCTACCAAACCAAGATGAAAAAGGAGGGGCTGGATGAGCTTCATGGGTATCTTAGCTTCTTTACGCCTTGCTGTGACAAAATAAACGGCCAAAGCAAGCACTCCAGATTGCTTTGCTCTTGGCTCAATAAACAGCCTGATCAAAAAGCATAGACTTCCAGTTCACAGTCCATCTCTGAGGAAACTCATGGCCCACACTGGAGGCAGGAAGCATGGAGGAACGCTGCTGGCTGGCTTGCTGCAAAGCTCCTGCTCAGCTAGCTTTCTTATCCTGTCCAGGACTATCTGGTTCCAACTGCAGTGGGTTGAGTCTTCCTACATCAGTTAGCAATCAAGAAAATGACCCATGGACCCACCTGAAAGAGGCAACTTTTCAACTGGGGTTCCCACTTCCCATGTGATCATAAAAATGAACCAGGGCAGCAACTTAAGAGGTTCAGGATTTATTCTGGCTTACTGTTTGAAGGGCTATGGTCCATCCTACTGGGAAGGCACAGCAGTAAGTGTACGAAGCTGAACAGTCAACAGCATCAAGCAGGCAGGACACAGAGAGAACAGGAAGTGATCAAACCTCAAGTTCTCCCTCAGTGATGTACTTACTTCCTCCAGCAGGGGTCCACCTCCTAGAGGTACCACAGCCCTTCCTAATACAGCACCACCAGCTAGGGACCAATTGTACAAACGTATGAGTCTTTTGGACACATCTCCCATTTCAACCACAACAGGGGATAAAATGCTTGCCGTACAATCACAAGGAGGCAGATTCAGCACCCACAGAAAAGCGGGTGCAATCCTGTAGCCCCAGATCTGGGAACAGAGACAAGAAGAACCCCAAGGCTTGCTAACCAGCCATTGAAAGTGGCACAGAGAGCTCCATAGTCACTGAAAGACCCTGACATAAAGCAAAAATCTGTCCCAGCATGTTCTAAGCTTTCCTAAATCCCGAGCAAATCACGTCTCAAAAACTGCCTACTTCTGCCTGAGGCCCCAGCCATCACCTTTGCTCTTCTGCCAGCTCCCAGTGACAGTGACCCTGACTTCCTTCACAACCTGTCTGCCACGTCCATCTCTGGCACAGTCTATGTACACAACAGACACTTAATTGACACTTCCCTGCAAAGCTGCCCGTGCCTGGAAGTGATGCAGGGTGTGTAGACAGATCGTTCCCCCCCGGCACACGGGAATGAAAGCAATGCAAATTTACCTTGTTCGATGGACTAGGGTTTATCATCACAGACAGGCAGAGCCGAGAGCTAAGCATGAATCTATATAGGTTAATGGCTTTGTTTTACAGAGGCAGAGCCGAGGGAGAGAGCACGAAGGAAACCACTCCGAGGCACAGATAATGTTACAACCAGATCCTGATCAGAAACCCGACCCACTAATTAATTCTAAGTGAATCTGATAATATGCAAAAAATGAATATGACAGCAGCTGGCGTTTAAACTTAGCATTCATTCCCCTGCTCTATAGCGAGTGTCTTTCCCTCGTACCTGCTTCAGATCACGGATGGAGATTTATGGGTCTTGGGTGCCAGCATTGGAGAGGAACACGGGAAGCGTGTATGTAAATAGGTAATCTGAGAAATTGAATGCAGTGAAGTAACAAGATATCCTTGATATGATGCTACTTTGGGGACTTGGGGGGAAACCCCTGGGGTGTCTCCAATGAGCCGAGGACTGCGGATAAGAATGAGCCACTCCTGCCTGGTGTGGAAGCTATAAACGCTGGCTAGATTTTTCAGCTTCCCGTAGTCACAATCTTCCTTATGTGACTGTGCAGATCCTCCCACAAAGGGGACAGAGGAGGGGTCTCTACACTTCAACTGTGAACAGAGCCTGGACCCTTGGCATATGGCTAGGTTCAAAAATTGAATAGGTTTGGCATGCTGTTCTGTGAGGTCTATGTATGTTCATGGAACATACCACAAGAGCAAGACATACCCAGGAGCAAGACAGAAGACTGAGTGTGTGGAATGGAGCGGCCAGAAGCCAGCAGGCTGTAAACATGAGGTGCCGCTTACTGAAAACAGACCGGCCTGTGCAACCCCATCCCCAGCCACCCAGAGGAATGAGAGCTACACAAAAGTGCACTGCAGCTGGGCACAGTGGCTCATGCCTGTAAGCCCATCACTCGAGAGACCGAGGCAGGAGGACTGTTAGGATTTCCATCTTGGATTACACTGTGAGTTCCAGGTCAGCCTGGGCTCAAAACAATAACAATAGTAAAGCAAAGCAAACGCCCATGTCTTCATGTTCTGCATTGTCCCTAAACGTCCTAGGCCGTAGTTCACTGACAACCTTGAGGAGGGTTTTGGAAACAAGTGTTCCATAAAGGAAAATGGTCGATGAGATGGTCCAAAGAGACCGCAGGTGAGAGGTGAAGGGACAGAAAGCCCGGTGTGAACGATGCTGGTTAGATGACTGTAGGCTGGTGCATAAGGAACTGGGTGGGTGTGGTCCTAATGGCTCTCCTGGAGACTGTATTGGGACATCAATGGACATCGGAATGTACATAATAAACTGCCGTGTTCCGGGTGCCTTGTGGATGGGTTTTATGATAGGGGCAGGTGAGAACAGAAGCTGAGATGTGAAAAAATCGTGACTGGGAGATTCATCAGACTGAGGAGAGCTACAGCATGCAGGCATGCGCCACCACCACCCCTTGTGTGTACATTTGTACACTTATATACACACATGTAAGTAGTTATACCATGTATATGCATGATTGATGTACTAACCAAAAGTTGTGCAGTCACAACTCCCAAGAGAAATTCTGTATTCTTGGTTCATCTCTATGCACACGCCAACAACCAGAATATCATGTGATATTTTTTTCCAGGTCCCAAAGTACTCAGAACATACTTACAAATAAAATATACCCTAATCTTCTGTAATGAACACCCAGGATTTGCATGAAGCAGAGCTGCGGGACTTCTCAGCATGATCAGTAAAATGATTGCATGGAAAAGGAGTCCCCCGTTTCACAGTCCCCCACTTCCACAGGAGTCCCCAGCAGCAAACACCGTGTCTGCAGTATAAGCAGAGGAGGGTCCCCAGGGAGGGAACATCATCTTTCCACACATCATCCAAGCGCATCCCCTCAGGCAGCCTGAGGAGGAACATGCATTCTCCTAAATAGGACGAAGAAGTCCTTTGAAAGAAACAAAAACAGAAAAACAGAGGCAGGAATCCAAATGTAATATTCACGCTCACATTGGAATTTCAGGTATGGTAGGGGGATTATAAGAGGGATGGGTATCTTGGCTGAGCCATTCTTTGCAGACTTAAAAACATCCCAAATGTGGTCCTGACCATTGTCCTTCCTGGGTCATTTCCCCTATGGGCTTGGCCCACCTGTGGGGCTGAGACAATTGTGGATATTTCTGAACTCCAAATTGGATTTTGTGTTCAGAAGTGCTTTATTGAAGGCGGAGGGTGGGTCTATTCAAATATGAGCTTTGAGAAATGCCATTAGAATCAGACACGAAATTCAATCCAAAGTATTGAATGGGGAAATAGGGAGAGAGAATGTAGCAACCTCACCATGACATATCGCGCGCGCGCGCGCGCGCGCGCACGCATACACACACACACACACACGATTAAAGAAAAGAGAAAAATGGGAGCTGGAGAAAGAATTCAGTCAAGTGCATACCATGCAAGCTTGATGCAGACCTGAGCTGAATCTTTAGCACCCATGTGAAAATCCAGGCATGATGGCATTTGTCTACAATCCCAGGACTAAGGAGGCAAACAGGATAATCCCTGGGACTTGCTGGCTAGCCAGGCTAACCCACTCTGTGAGCTTCTGACTCAAAGTGTAAAGGGATGGAAGAAGATACCCAGTGTCAATCGATGGCCTCCATATGCATGTGTATTTGCGTGCATGTGTACCTGCACGTGTGTGTGATGTGCACACATACATGTGCAATTGCACACACACACAAAGTAGAAACGAAAAAAAAATGAGGAGAGATAAAAAAAAATAGAGTCTACAGAGGAAATCAACCACAAATCCACAGTGTCCACAACTGGAGGAGCAAATTAGGCCAGCACATTAACAGTTAGAACCCTCCCGCAGATTCTTAGACAATGGGGGAACAGTTTCACATGCTGCACCTCTCACACAGAAAGGTACACAGCCAAATGCCCTCCATTCTCTTCCTGCCTTCCGAAGTTTGCAGGGCAGGGCTGATTTTAGCTCTGAGTGACCCAGGGTTCCCTTTCAAGCAGTCATTAAAACAAGTAAGTTTCAAGCCAAATCAAGGGCACACAGCCAGCTCGTCTCTCTGACAGATGTGCCTGGCGTCCAGCAGAGAATCCAAGCCCTCAGTTTTCTTATGGACACAATCATTCCTCTTTCCAGCATTTGGCTCCTAGTTTTACTGCAAAATCCAGAACTGGATTTTTGTGAGCCGGTCTCTCCCATGGTGGTGACTTCAGTTCTAAGTCCTTCTGGTGAGGAAAACAGAAATTGAGCAGGGCATGCTGTTACCACAAAGGGGAAGAAAAAAAAACACAGATATGTAGAAGTCATGCCTCATGCAAACATCCCTGGACTTCTAATAGAGCTATAAAAGTTTTGGGGTACTAGACAATTGTCTTTCTGTTTGCCCACAGTCCTCTGCTGGTACCACAAGCTGTATTGATGCCTCTTCCTCACCCAGAGTTCAGCTGTGTGCCTTCATTGATTCTATTCTAAGTCAAGGTAGGCATTTGGACAAGATGTGGCCAATCACCACAGTCTTAGACATGGACAGTTGATGCAACGACAGTTCCCTAGGCTCATAAAAGTGGCTAGAGACTCTACCTTCACCTCACCCCTGTGAGACTACCAAGGGACAGAACATGAGCCCTGAGTACCTCAGCCATACACTCACCAAAAACAGAATCGAGCTGAGGCTGCAAAGAGAAACAGAGCTGAGAGGTGGGTGAGGGTTTACAGCCATGACTCAGTTTGGAACCAGTTATGCTTGAGGGCAATACCACCCTTGAAATTCCCATTTCTGTGAACCAATGCATTCTCCATTTTTAACGAATTCTTTTTGAGTGGGGTTCTGTCAGTACCAACATATTCAGTTCTAATAGATACTTGGTGAATAGATTGTCAATGCCTGTATTTCTTTAGTATTTTCATTTTGTGTGTGTGTGTGTATGTGTGCGTGCGTGTGTGTGTGTGTGTGTGTGTGTATGTGTGTATACCTGCTAGGGAAGCATCTGTGAACTTCCTAACATGGGTATTAGGAGCTAAACTCTGGTCCTCCAGAAGAACAGTATGTCCTCTTAACTCCTGAACCAACTCACCAGCCACCGAAACGTTTGCTTTAAAATATAAGACATAAATAATAACAAATACAGGGCTCTAAATAACAGAAGTTCTAAATACCTGCGGCTATGTAGTCAGCATACACAAATTCCCTTCAAGTCAAATGAAGATAGATTTAAGGGGCTGGAGAAATGTCTCAGCAGTTAGGAGCACTGACTGCTTGTCCGGGAGACATGGGTTCAATTCCCAGCACCTACATGGCAGCTAACAACTGTCTATATAACTCCAGGATCCAACATCCTCACACAGACATACATGCAGGCAAAACACCAATGCACACAAAATAAAAATAAAAATTTTTTAAAAAAGAGATATATTTAAGTTCAAAATGGTTGCTGACACCACATATTTCTTTCATTAGTCATAATTCATAATTTCTCCCTCTGACACCCTTGCATTTTAACCATAGCGTCATTGTCGCAAAAAATGCTCACATCACAAGCCAACAGAGGTAATGAATTTTGTAACTCCAGAACTGTCATTGGCCTCCTGTCTCTGTGCTCCCACTATTACCTGAGTTTGACCACACTGTTTCTTTGGTGTGGTCTACTCACTCCTGCTCTTGGAACAGAACACAGAATGGCGACCAGCAGGGCTGGGACCCCAGTGGCAGAGTAACTGTGTTCCCATAGGCGGTTTCCAGAAGCCATCAGGTGGAAAAGCGAAAAATGAAACAGGTTGCAGTGTGCAGTGATTACAGTCACCTCTATGCAGAGGGCAGGCAAAGCCCAAGGTGTGCAGTGACCACCACCGTTTGTGCTTGGGACCTGTGCAAACATCACAGGATACAGTGTGCAGAATTAAAGTCATGCACAGAGTATTTGCAGACCTCACAGGACACGGTGCACGGCGATCACAGCCACTTGTGTGTGGAGGGCATGCAAGTGTCAGTCCACAGAGGAGCACAGGATAAGACTCACATGGATGCTAAAAGAAGCAAATATCAACACAGTTATGGAAGCTCTCCTTGGTGCTTCTTAAAGAGGGCAGAAGGGTCACCTGGGATGCCACTGCCTTGACTGAACTGTGAGGAGGACACAACAGTAAATGAAAGAAGGAGAAATTGGGGTGGGAGATGAAGAATTGAAAAAAGGAGGGGAGGGAGAGAAAGGAAATCAAGGCAAAATACATTCCATGCTAATCACCATATACCTCATGGTGTTAGCCAAATCATTATCACTTTCAAGATCTACTGTTAGGTGAGTCACACGACCACGTGTTTAAGATAGACTGTCTTTAGCATAGTCTGACAGTCAATGTATTAAGCGACAGATGGGGTGATGTCTCACACACCTTTTTACTAAACATGCACCGCCCACCCCATGAGCATCCCACAGGATGGGAGTACAAGTGCCACAGCTGTTGAACCCACAGAGACCCGCCATCATCAGTTAGAGACCAGCCAACCCTAGTATCACTCTTAACATTGTATGTCCCATGGGTTAAGCACCATGTAAATCCCATCACTGGGTGACACAGTACCTTCAGCATCCTCAAATCCCTAAGCTCTGCCCATCCATCTCTCTCCCACCCTCAATCCTTCCTATATTATAATTCTAGGCAGTCTTTCCAGACCAGGTCATTTCACATCATCACCATATGCACTGAGGTTTACTTCAGGTCCTTGATAGCTCTTTTCTTTCTAGTTTTGGATAATAGTCATTGTGTGGATTTCCAGGGATTTTAGCCCTTCACCTGTTGAAGGACATGTTGGCTTCTTCCAAGCTTTGGCAACCTTAAAGAAAGCTGCTGTAAAAGGTCACATGCAAGTCTCTCTTTAGATACATGTTTAGCTCCTTTGGGTGGTGTGCTGGGTAGTCTTATGTCTACTTGACACAAGCTAAAGCCATTTGAGAAGCAGGGAACTTCAGTGAAGAAAATGCCTCCCTAAGATCAGGCTATAGGCAAGCCTGTAGGGCATTTTCTTAATTAGTGATTGATGGGGAGGGTGGTGCCATCCTGGGTTCTATAAGAAAGCAAGGTGAGCAAACCATGGAAGCAAGCCAGTAAGCAGCACCCCTCCATGGCCTCTGCATCTGTCTGCTCCCGCCTCCAGGTTGCTGTCCTGCATGAGTTCCTGTTCTGGTTTCCTTCAGGGACAGAGTACAAAACTACCATGTAGGTGTGTAAGCCAAATGAACCCTCTCCTCCTCTGCTTGCTTTTTGGCCATGATCTTTCGTCAAAACAATAGAAACCTAGCTTAGACAGATGGGCTCCAAGGGGCCAAATGTCCAAGGGGTGGACTATATACCACCTTGGGACATTTAAATTTTTCAGAATATCACAGATATCATCACTTCCAACTGTGAACCAATTGTCTAGCCGCTGGTCCTTGTTCTCAGTTGAATGAGGAAAAGAAAAGGCACACTGGAGTCATTGTAACACACCTAACCAGTCGGAAAATGGCATAGCTGGGGCACAGCCCCGCCCTCCCCACTTGCCTGAAGCATCATCATCTTTAGATAGTGAAGCATGAGATTTAATTACCATTATCATTATCTCAGCCTGACTAGCTGCAAATGAATTCTGGGTTCTAGGTATCCAGCCAAGACACGGAGTTAAGGATACTGCTTACTGACCTAATATTAGACAATACAAATGCATGCCCCTTAAGAAAACAGCCGTAATTAAAATAGCCTTCCCCTCGGGGGAGATGAGGTGGTAAACAAGAGATGGGCGGTATTAATTTAGAACAAGTATGTTACCTCTTTAGAGAGAACCTATCGGCATGTTAATTTGGGTATTTTGTTTTCTCTCCACCGTATATTTATAACAGTGAACGTATCTGAGATGGCCCACTCCTAAATGCTCTCTGATCACGGCTTGGGTTTCTGGTTCTCTTCGCTTTTCGCTTTTCGTTTGTATTCTGTTGCGGAACACTGGAAGCCCGCCGATAGGCCACGGCATATCTTTGAACACGGTGAGTGTGATTAGAAAAATAATGTGTACTGTGGGGAATGACTTTTTTTATCACAGCATCGTCGTTTTCCTATTCTGCTGATTTATCTGGAAAAGAATATAGGTAAAAATAAGCTTACTCCATAGAGAGAACAACCTAGCTTGCATATCCGACAATATATGAAAGTTCTTGAATACAGATGTGCACTGGGGGGGAGAATACTTGGGTTGTAGGGGGGAATCTACAGGCTCTAGTAGTCTCCCGGAAACGCTTTGATCGACACTTGGATCTTGGCATCAGACAGCCCTATTGACCCCGTGTAATTCTTCCTAAGCAGTTTTTAATTATACTGGGGACTTTGTGGTCCAAGTGGAAAGAAAAAAAAATTGCACAGATCGGCAAGTATGCATTTGGAAGCCGGGACACTCGGTTCCTATTGTAAATTAAGAAGCTAGCCGTGAGGTTTTTAATATCCTATCTTTTATAAGTCACAGGTCTTGGTTGTGGTCAGCAACAGCCGTCCTGAATCTGCAAGAGTCAATAAATGAACTTTGATGATATGAAGGCCAGCCCAAGAAATCACAGCCAGCAAACCAACATTGCTGTGTTCTACCAAGCCATTGCTTGTAGCCATGACCACTTGTATAGCTGAACATGTGAACCGAGGGAAAGGACCAAAGGGACACTTCAGACACATGCTGGATGGAATTCTCTTCTTTGTGAGGTCTTGGGACGTGTGTTTGTATGGCAGAACATCCATTCCTGGGCTACAGATGAAGACCTAGTGATGATGAGAGTCTTCAGCAGTCAATGTTTCCATTTCCTTCCTCTGGAATATAGAACGCTAAGAGGCAGTCATGGTGGGTATTGATTGAGTCAAAACACAGATCCCTCTGCAGACTCCCTTGAATATGGCTCGATGAGAACTGGAGGATGGGCAAGGAAAATATAATTGAGCAGCGAAAACCTGGTGTGCTCAGCAATATAGACTCCCAGAGAGTGTGAGAGCCACAGGAAAAGCAGCAAATGTTCCCCTGCATTGCTTAGACAGCATGGATTAGCTCAGAGGTGACCCGGTCTTTGTATGGTGGATAATGGTGGAAGACCATGATGCAGAAGGTAAACCAATGATGACACCAAACTCGCCCTCCATCACTTTAGGCCCAGTGCAGGTTTGACAAGACTTAGATGCTACTCAGGGGAAAAGATGAGGAAATGGAACTGAAAACTATGACTAAGTACTGACTGAGATGAATTTTCTATCACTTTGGTAGAAAGATTAGAAAAAAACACTGAATTAAACAAGGAATAAAATTTCATTACTTGTATACCTGTGTATATTATCCCAGCAACACCCTCTACAGGAAAGTTTGCTTTATATGGGTTGGTGGTGATAACCAGGTGTAACTGTGCTGATGGTAACCCCTGGGTGGTAGTTCTATGTCCATAGTCATAGTGACAATCAGAGTGTTGACTTGATGCCCTGTAGTCATAGTGACCCCTAGAGAGTGACTTGATGCTCTAGTTATGGTGACCCCTTAGGTGGTGACCCGGTGACTGCAGTAATTGTGATCCCTGAATGATGACTTCATATCCTATAATCATGGTGACCCCTGGATGGTGACTTGGTGTACTGTAGTCATGGTAACCACTGGGCAGTAACTTGATGTCCTCTAATCACAGTGACCTCTAGATAGTGACTTGATGCCTTGTAGTCATGGTGACCCCCTAAGTGGTGACCAGGTATCCTACAGTCATAGTGACTCCTGGGTGGTGGTATCATATCCTGAAATTATGGTGTCCCCTGGGTATGGACTTTGTATACTGTTTCCATGGTGAACATGTGCTTGGCTAGCCTCAGTCCCCAGTCCTTCCAGAGAGCCAGCTGATGCTCCCACACACTGGAGAGTTAACATGGAATACTGGCATGGGCCACATACCCAGGAGAACAGAAACAATTTTACTAGGCAGGGCATTCAGAGGGCTCAGAAGTTTGCCTCCCAGGATCCAGGGACAAAGAAAACAAAGCTTTCTTGTGTTTGGGCAAGGCTAATCCTGCGCACAGCCAGGGCTCCTTGAGTGACTGCCACTGAATGAACAAGGGACAAACAATTCCAAAATAAAATATACCCACACACTCTTCTGTGTCCTTCTCTGTGTTGGTGAGCACCTGTGGCCAGCACAAGTCCCCATCCCCCCAACCCCAACCCCCAGACATCAAAGCTGTGGAGGTGGCCTGCTGGGTGCTCATGGCACGGTTCCAGCTTTTGTTCCACCAATCAGCATATGCTTCCCAGAGCAAAAATAGCAAGCACCGACGCTCCTCTGCAGCTTGTAATGACAGCCAGCCCCACTGGACATGTTGATGGAACTGAAAAGGAGCAGGAGATGTCTGGCCGTCTGTGCTGCAGTCTGTGAAATATTGTTTACAGTGAGGAAAGATGGATGGCACATTGCTAGGGGGGAAAGATCTACAAGTTCCTGGCTTTTAAACTAGGATCACTGTGAAGTGTAAGTGCTGTGTGTGTATGCTTTTGCGTGCCTCTTCACACTAAAGCATTAGAAACAGGAGTGCCAATTTCATTCTCCTATGTGCACGGGCTTTTCAATTCGCAGAGCAGAGAGACTTGCAAAGATTTGCAAAATACCAGCTTTTTCTACAGGGAGTGGGCAGCAAGATCCAGACATGGAGAGCCTGCCAGGCCCTCTGGCACGAGTCCATCTTAATTCTGTCCAGGCCTGGGGTTGCTTTTCATCTGTGGAAACACACAGGTAATGGGGGTTCTGATGTTATCAGCAAGGCTAAGAAAGCTGGAGCTTAGATGATTCAAGCTCCCATTGTCCCTTGACAGATACTATTGAGGAGGCCAGTTTTTCTATGGGTAAACACAGTCCAGTTTCCCTTTGAAACCTGAAGAGACACACCTTCTTAGCTATTTTCTTTCAAAAAAAAAAGAAAAGTAGATGCCATTTCCAAGGCAGAAGAAAGCCACCACAAGGGCAAGTGAGATGGTTCAGTGGGCAAAGGCACTCAGGCCAAACCTGATCAACTCCCTCAAGCTGTTCTCTGACTGCCACATATAAGCTGCATGAACGCACGCACACACACACACACACACACACACTCACGCACGTGCGCACGCGCACATGAGCGTGCGTGCTTAACAATGTAATAAAAATAAAAAGGAATATGCCTTAGGAAAGAGCATACTGTCTCTACTGACCGACACACTCTTCTCTGTCCTCATCATCTGCACCATCCTTAGCCCTTCCTACTTCACAGTTCTCCAACAAATCACCCCCCTTGGCTTCAGATCCACGTGCAGGAGTGTGGTTCTCACTCTCTGGACTTAAATCAATGACCTGGCAGCTATGCTACAACAGACTGTCAGCACTAGCCTGACTAAGGTCAAAGTGGCCCCTGGTGTCTGTCACTAAGTATCCAGATGATGCTGAGACTGGCAGTTTAGGAAGCAGTTTGTAAGCCAGTGTACAGAGCTTCCCAGTCAATCTCTGGAAAGAACACTCTTGTTCTCTCATGACAGACAAGACAGGGAGAGACAGAAGATAACCATCAGGTCTGGCCCTGGGGGACCTGTAGAAGGCTCTTCCCACCCCTCTGCGACATGCACAGATGGCCTTTAAATGAAAGAGTGCCCTCCTAGAAAGTCACAGGAAACCTGACAATGGTGGGTGCTCATAGCCATCAATCAACATTATGACTAGGCTCGGACTCAGCTTGGGGTACACCAGGGAGGGGTGGGGCTCTAGTTCCAAGGGCTGGCTGTGCAGGGATGGTGCAAGTCACTGGATTGCACGTGGTGCTGTTTGTACTCTGTTTCCACATCCTCCACAGGGAACTGGCACCTCTTCACTCTGTTCCCAGGGGAGGTCCTTCCTCCTACTTCTGTTCTGCCCCTCCCTACTTACCTCTCCATACTGCCCCGTAGGTAATGAGTACAAGACTGTATGGGTGTCACAGATGGGGGTCACTGGACTATGGATATGGAACAACCCAAGGTCACAGGGTTCTTGTTCCACTTTGCTCTGGCTAAGAACTATGAGCATTGTTCATGGACATGACATACTACCCTTCTCTAGACACTTGCCAAAGTTAAGAGAAAGACTATCAGTGTATTTTAAAACTGACTTCATGCCTTGATCTCACCTGAATGGCTCCAGAAACTTCATATATTATGAGTATATTTCCTGATTGAGCAAAAAAGACTTCTGGTCTATCTTCAACTTTTTAAGTCATCAGATAAATCAAAATACCTTGTTTTCTTTTATTGACTTATGCCTTCATGTGCCTTATGTGTGGGGGGACATGTGTATGCATGCATGTGTGCACATGAGTGTGCTTGTGTTTATGTCTGTGTGTGAACATGTATGTGATGACTATCAGCCATCCTCACTCAGGTTTCTTTCCTGAGGCATGCTGCTTGAAGAGGATCTTTCTCGCAGGCTGTGAATTCAGTGTTTAGGCAAGATGATGAGTTGACTGCAGAGCCCCAGGGATCCCCCTATCTCTATTCCCCAGCATGACAATTACAAATAAGGGCTGCCATGTTCAGCATCTCACACCGGTGCTGGGAACTGAACTCAGATCCTCACGCTGGCACAGACAACACTTTATTGACTGAGCCATCTCCCAGCCCATCTCTTCTTTTTTCTAGAAGTCTGACACTTCTCAGAGAGGCTGAGCCTTCTTTTCTATAAAGGCAATTTGCTATTTACTTCCTAATCCATCTTCTAACCACTTGGCTACTTGGACAGGAGAGAGCAGGACTGACCCTTCAATCCACAGAAATGAGACTGACATGGAAGTGTGAACTTTGTGAATACGAGGAGCGAGTCCCTCACGTTATAAACAGGTAAGTAAATGATGATACTAACAGAAAATAACGATTAGAAAGCAGCTCTGCTCACCCGTAAGTGAATTACACACTTGTTCCAAGGACGTTTTAGGAAGTAAACAGCATATAATCACAGGGATTTACAGGGCAATTAGGTTAAGTACCGACAGAAGTACATTAGCCCGACATGGCACAAACATCCTGATAACAGACTGACCGAGGCTCTGGTCCAAATCATTCTCCTGGGAGCGCTGTGCAAACGCCTCCATGAGGAAGACCTGCAATCCTCATAAAGCCTCAGACTCATGATCTCAGCTGACCCTAGAGGTCCTGAGCATCCATGGAAGTCCTCCCTTCTAGTTTCATTTCTGACAAACCAACTTATTGATGGGGTCGCATTTTAGCTGACAGTTCCAGGGCACAGTCCATCACTGAAAGACATCAAGGCCAGAACTCAAGCAACTAGCAACATCACATCCACAGTTAAGAGCAGAGAGAAAAAGATTCATCCATGTGGCTGTCTACATGCCTCCAGCTCTCAGCCAGTCCCTTCCATCCTAGGGCCTCTGCCCATGGGAGTGGTGTCACCCGCAGTGGGCTGGGTCAATTAGCGATCAAAACTATCCTCCATAGCTATGCCCACAGGCCAGCTTGGTCTGGACAATTATTCAACCAAGGTTCTCAGTTCTTAGGTGATTCTGGGTTGTGTCATGTTGATAATTAGGAATGACACAGCACAACTTCCCCTTTGCCTTTGCCACAGCCAGAGACTCCCCATCGGTCTATTTGGGGAATGTATTTTAGTCCCACAAAATCCATCTTCTCACCTTCCCTGTAGCCTGCAAGACAGACACTGCCGCTGTGGAGATTTCCATGCTGAAAACACAGGAGCTTGAATTGGTGGCTGGCTTGTTGCCCAATTACACAGCATGTGTAGGTTTCTGAGTGAAGTTGACATTAGCTGCTTGTGGTGGCTCCTGCGCTGAGAAGGCTTGGCCCTCAGATGTCGGGTCTGTCGCTGAAGGGTGACTAGATCCCCCATGTCCTGGTGTCAGTTATCCACTGACGGTCTCAAAATTAGATGGCAGTACAGGGAGGTAGCAGAAACCATCAGAGGTAGGACTGAGTTGGAGGAAGCAGGTCACTACTTCCTTGGGAATTTGTATTGGTAATGAAATGAGCCAGTCAGTCCATCTCCAGGTGTGTGTCTGCCTGTCTGTCTCTCTCTCTCTCTCTCTCTCTCTCTCTCTCTCTCTCTCTCTCTCTCTCTATATATATATATATATATATATATATATATATGTGTGTGTGTGTGTGTGTGTGTGTGTGTGTGTGTGTGTGTGTGTGTGTCTGTGTGTGTGTGTCTCTGTGTGTGTGTGTCTGTCTGTCTGTCTGCCTGCCTGCCTCCCCCACACCTCTCTCTTTCTCCCCCTCCCCATGACATTCTTTCTTTACCTCAGTCCAAAAGCAATGGAGCCAGTCTCTGAAACTGATAGCCCAAATATGACTGTTTTCTTTTAAACTGTTTTCACGGGATATCGTTGGGGAAATCTTTTTGTAAACTGTGTGAAGATGTGTCTCTATTTAACCTCACCCACCTAAGGGATCTTCTGATTGGTTTAATAAAGAGCTGAATGGCCAATCGCTAGGCAAGAGAGGATAGGCAGGACTTCTGGGCAGAGGTAGGAACTCTGAAAAAGAATCTAAGGTGGACAGATTTGTCAGTCAGATGCAGAGGAAGTAGGATGTACAGTACTAAGGAGAGGTAACGAGCCATGTGGCAGAATGTAGATTAATATAAGCAGGTTAATTTAAGTTTTAAGAGCTAGTTGGGAACAAGCCTACACTAAGGCCAAGCTTTTATACTTAATAAGAAGTCTCAACGCCATTATTTGGGAGCTGGAGGTCCAGAAAAGACCTGCTACAGGATATTCTGTGAATCAGACATGGTGCTCTCACAGCAACATGAATCATACACACTGACTTCCTAAGTCCTGTGCTGGTTCTGCATCTGGGAGAATTCCTCGTAGATGCCCCACTACAGTCCTTAACTGTAAAATTGGTCTATCCTTCCCTTTCTGCATCTTCCCTGTCCACATCCGAGGCAAGAGCTGAGGGCTGTAGAAGCATCACTCTCCCAGCCTATTCCTCACTCTTGGAGGACTGGGATGTGGGATCCAAGGTTTATTTTTAAGTCCAAAGCTTAATCTTAAGTCTGGGTGGATTTAGCACAAGCCCTTCGTGCTCGTAGGCAATCTAGTGTGCACTGACTTTGGCTCACCTCTGAGAGCAACATAAGGATCTAAGCTCCTTGACCTTGTGATGTCACCAGCCCACCCACACTAAGTCCACCCATCAGGAACGAGAATGATGGAGGACAACAGGGACACTGATGTCCCTGCACTGAAGGTGACACATCCCTTAAAATCTACTCTTAGCTACCAAAGCATAGCCCTGTGGTCCCAACCCAGCTGTAAAAGAAGTTTCTGGATGGAATGGGATGCACAGCTACTGAGTAAACCTAAGCATCATCAAGGTCTTTACCTTGATTCCCTGTTCCCAAACGATGAGCAATGGTTTTGGCAATTCCATCCATCCCCAAGACAAAAATTCAAAAACCCCCTTCATTCACTCCAGCCGGAAATGTGGGTGAGAACCAGAATACAGAGGCAGCCCAACAGGTTCAAAGAGCCATGAACTAAAAGAGACAGATTTCTACAACTGATCCAATGTGCAGTGGTGGGCCAAGAGTGACAGGGTTTTCTTCTCTTATGATAGACCCAACACACAATGCTGGAGAGGGCAAGGACAGAGTAAGGGACACCCTCTCTATGTGATAGATCCAGCATGTACAGCAGTCCAAAAACAGAAAAGGGATAATTTCTCCCCATTAAAAACCCAATATGTAAAGGGGAGCCAAAGGTGAGTGATACCTTTCTCCATGTGGTAGACCCAGAATTTCATGGGGTCCATGGATAGATTGGGTACACCTTATCTACACGATAGACCCAGAATGTAATGCGGAGCCAGGGACAGAATCATCACTTAGAGCAGAAAAGCTAAGGAATATCGCAGAGTGTGTAAGAGATACATCTGTAACTCTGGTGGACAGACACAGTGCATTGCCCTCTATTGAGCACAGGAGATGTTTTGTGTTCATTCACTGATTCTGATACATGGGAAGCATCCCTCTGCCTGATCTTTGACCCTGGCTTACGTTGAGCCTTAGCACTCATCTATCCTAATCCTGAGATTGAGATACAGTGAGTCTTCCCAATTTCACAAGGACTTTGATTTCAGGGGTGGCATTATGTCTTTCAGTTTCTTCTTCCAAACACAATTCATTCCCAAGCCCAGCTATCCTTTGGCTAACTTGAAGGGCATACAACATAGATGTCATGAGATTTGACTGCTTCACTTAGACCTACCGTTGTTTTTTTTAAGGGCTGATCACCAGCTACCTTGTGACTGTGGAATGGAAGTCATATTACTATTTATTAGCTATAAGGTCCCTTGATACCTAACAGTTGGTCACCAAGCCACTGTCCTGGTTCAGGTTTCTGATGGGACAGTCCCTGACTTCTGGGACCAATTTCTGAATTAGGGTAATTTAACCTAAGTGCCTAAGAGGGACCCTGCATACCTATGTCTCAGCAAAAGTTTGATGGGATCAGTGGAATCCAATTATTATTATCAACTGTTTGGGATAATAAGGAAATACAGGGTTAGTAATTAGTCATCTATTATAATTGAACTTGTAGTCACAGTAGGTATGTTTTCAAGGTCAAAGATATATTTTAGATATAGAAGTCATCTTCAAACACTTCAGAGAATGTGGCATTTAAGATGCTTTGATAACCTAGGTTCTTCTTTTTTATGACAGTGAGACATGTCTGTTCCTGCAGCACCTATCTATTTCAGAGAAGATAGTGAGCATCGAAGAAACTCCACATGGAGCTGACTTTTTTTGTTGCAAAAGTAAGTCACTGGGCAAGAAAATGTCCTTGCCTCAACTGCTGACAGTATGCTGTCCTAACTGAATAAACTGGACACAAAAGAAAGTGACTGCCAAACATTGTCAAGGCAAGGAGGGACAGCCTTTCAGAATATCCTGCTTCACAGAAAAGTCTATCAGATATTCTAGGCCTGAAGACCAAAGATGGATGCCCCAATATTGCAGAGAAACTTTGGATGACTCTCCAGGCATCCAGCTGTTTCTGTCATTTCTCACATTTTTGGAAGTTGCTTGTTTGCACTTCTTGCTTATTCAGTTAATATTATTTGCTTCTTGGGTCTCAGAGGGAGCTGAAGATTAGATAGCTATAGTTATAGTTTCCCAGACATAGAAAGCAAGTTATGATAGAAAGTAAATTAGGTACAAGACTTTGGACTCACCAAGTATTTTCTCTAAATTTGCCAAATGCAAATGGACTAGACATTATTGATGTACTTATTGCCTGTATGTATTGTATATAGACATTGTATTTATAGTATATATTTTTATTATATTAGTTATAGCCTTCCTTTTTATATTAGACAAAAAGTGGAACTTAGTGATATTTTATTTGTATTTTAATAAATAAAGCCTACCTGAAGTTCAGAGAGTAAAACAGCCACACTGATCAGCCCTTACAGACCAGGCAGTGGTGACACACACCTTTAATCCCAGTAGCCTCACTAGTTTGTCATAGAAACCAGGTGGTAGTGGTGCACACCTCTAATCCCAGCCCTAGAGAGGATTATATGATGGCAGGAGACAGCTCTCACTCACAGTCTCATTCTGAGATTCCAGGAGGCAAGATCGCCATTTTGGACTAAGGTAGAGGTAAGAGTCAGTGGCTGGCTGTTTTGCTTTTCTGACCCTAATTTCTATCTCTGGGATTATTAATCATGCTACAACTGACTTTACACCGTGACCTACCTCATACTAAAACTCACAATGGGCACCTCAAAAGGGCACCTTCAGCTCTGCTGTGTGTGGCCACGTCACACAGGATCAAGAATACACCTGTGCCTACATGTCCAGGTCCAGGGATATAAGTGATATTTCTGTTAACAGCACTGTTTGCAGAAGCTAAGTCTCATGACCTAAGCTTGGTGTACAAAGCTTATAGGGGTGCCATGTAAGGATTTGGGGGCAGGTGGTATATGGTGAACCCTGCAACATCTGGTAAATTGAAGAGCCAGCAGCAGAAGCCAGGTCACCTGGCTCTAGAACCAAGACTCTCAAATATTCTACCAATGGGGAACAACTTTCACAACAAACACCAGGGACTAACTGGTGGCTGAGCCAAAAACCAGACTAACTTTTCCTGCATAAGCTATTTTCAAGATGGTTCGATAGCTTGGGGTCTTTTCCGCTAGAACAAGCTGTTCTTTGCTGCAAAGAAGCTGGGGCATCAGGCAGATACCTTGTCAAAGGTCCAGGTTACCCAGAGTCCTGATGTAACAGAAACCAATAATAGGCTGGCCGATACCGGAAGGGGACAGGCACTTACACAGCTCACTGTTCCTTAATTCAAATAGGTCTGTTCTTAGAGCCTGAGTTCCAATTACATGATGCTAAAACCTGTCTTCCATTGTGAGCTACTGTACAAGATTTGGCTGGGGCCAGGGGTTGGGAGGGAGGCAGTGAAGCTAACCCAGCAGTTATGAACTCACATGGCTAAAATCCTTCAGGGTGTGGAGGGGGTGTATGAGAGCAGACTAGTAGGGAGTGGGTGCAACTAAATTCTACAGTTAGCAGACAGTTCTCAGTCCAAACAAACCAAAGCCCTGAAAACCCAGGAATTTTACAACCTCAGAGATAAGGCAGGGAGGGAGGGAGGGAAAGAGGGAGGGAGGGGGGAGGGGGAAGGTGAGAGGGAGGGAGAGGAAGGGAGGGAGGGAGGAGAGAGAGAGAGAGAGAGAATAAAAAAAACACACTGAATTTCAGGTAACTTGGGGTGGGAAATAGTCCTTGGCTAGTTAATTTTTCATGCATACATAAAATTAAACTCTCACCTATGGTACAAGAATCATCACTATTTAATCTTAGTCTTAACCCATCTGTTCACTCTCAGGCCCTGTCTCCTGGAGCTTAACTCTCCTAAGATTAAAATCACATATAAACCAATTCATAATATACCTAATGAAGTTGCGCTTTGTTGAGTGTTTCCAGGCGATGGCACAAGAGCCACAGTGAAGATGGGGCTTCTGTCTCTGGCCAAAGCCACAAGGTAGAGAAATGAGGCTTCTGTCTGGATAAAAGACTGATAGGATAGAATTCTTCCCAGGGAGCCACTTCTGCAGGTATCTGAATGGTGTAGATTACTGGAAAGATCCAGGTCACAAGCAGCAAAAGGATAGTACGTAGTAGCTGACCAGCTAAGCACAAACACAGATTCAGACCTGTCCATTAAGCCTGTAGCACCCCATTGTCCATCTACAAGGCAATATCTATGGTGATTTGAATGAGACATGTCCTCTATAGGTGCACATGTTTGAATATGTTGTCCCCATTGGTGTCACTGCTTGGAGATATTATGGAATCTTTAGTGTGCAGAGTCTGTCTGGAGAAAGAATACCACTGGGGGATGGGTTTGGGGGTTCATAACCCCCTATTTCCAGTTTGCTCTTTCTGCTTTCTGTGTGTGACTGAAGAGAGAATCTCTCAGCTTCCTGTTCTAGCCACCTGCCACTAAACAAACACTCCCTCTGGAACCATAAGCCCAAATGAACTCTTTCTCCCTCAGGTCAGCTCAGCTATGACACAGCCTCAGACCTGTCCATCACCACCACTGTCGATTGCCCTGCATCCACTGTGCAACTGAAAAGACAGCATCTCAGTCTACTTAGATGGCTTTAGCGAAACATTATAGCTGGGGGCTATGGCTTTAATATATAACATCTGCCACAGGCTCATGAAGTCAGTGCCTGGTCCTCCTGCAGTGGGTTAGTTTGGTACGTTCTGGAACTGTAGGAGGTGGCGGTTAGCTGGAGAAAGTAGATCATATGGGTGGGATCCAGGGTTGCTTATTCCTGGTTGTTTTCTGTCTTCTTGGCTTCCTGGTTGGTCACAAAGAGAACAGTATCCCCTACATGCTCCTGCTGCCGTCATGTTGTTCTGAAGCTCATGGAAACCAATGAGCGTGGACTAAACCCTCTAAAATGGTGAGCAAAGCCTCTAAAATTGTCTATGCACGATTTCTCTCACAGCTACAAGAAGCTAACTACGACATACCAATAGATTATTCCACAACACGATAGCTTAGGTTATTTCTCATGGCTGTGAACACTGGAGGCCCAGACTCAAGAGGAACTACTAAACACCCATTCTTGCTCATACATCCTGAACAAGATAAACATGGCCCTTAAATGAGGACATTAATCTCATCCCCTAGGGTCCCACCCTCAGGACTTAATAATATTCCAAAGCCATCATCCCCATCCACCCAGGTAAACCTCCCAGGAGTTAGAATTTTCACATATGAATTGGGGGAGGGACAGACATACATACTGGCTTCATGTCAGACAACGTGCCTGCTTCTTCTGTCGTGTCACTTCTCGGTGCCACATCTTCCCAGACAGCTGTGGCAGTTGCTGTGACGACCAGGGACAAGGTGGGAACCTGCCAATTACAGCACCTGTGGGCTGCAGACTTCAAATCACACAAGGCAGTGGGAACCGCCGTGGTTGTGAGAGCAGCATGTAGGCGTGAGGGCTCTACACGACGCTTGCTCTCAGAAGGTTACACGCTGCCATTGTCTCTACGAGCACAGCTGCAAGAACGTTTTGTTGTTTGTCCCTTGAACGAAAATCTCTGAAAACATTCTTTGATTTACAAAATCAGAGAGACAGAAAACAGTAAGAGAGCAGAATCATAATGTTTACCACGATGATGTGGACAGCTGCCTGGACTCCAACCCCAACAGAATGTCCCCAATGTGTTGACTCAACAGACACCTGCTGACACACATTGTGCACCAGGCAGTGCTCTTTCCTGCAATGGCGCTAACTTATTCTGTAAGGAGCCAGAGAGGAGATGTTTGGGACTTTACAGAAAACACAGTCATTTGTATCTATCCAGCGCAACTACAGCAAAACTTCAATAGATTCAATAAACTGGCTGTGGTAGTATCTTTTTTCCCTGCACTTATGAGACAGGTGGGGTTTTGTGAGTTCAAAGCCAGCCAGGTGCACATACTAAGTTTCAAGTCAGCCATGTCTCAAAAACAAACAAACAAAACAAGCAAGCAAAACAAAACTCAACAGACTCATATTGCTTTAAATTCATTCTGATAATTAAGGTCATGCATGCAAAATATATACACACACACTTTCATAACCACAGACATGGCTACGTGAATGCATTCACACACAAATACCCATATACTGCCATTCATAGGTGCATGCATGTACCCTCCCATACACACAAATTCACAGGCACATGCACACTCCCCCCCACACACACTCATACACATACATGCAAGAGCAAAATGGATCCTGTTAGGTTCACACAGGGGCACCAAGCCCTATACATACATCCATATCTCTCCACTATGCTGTCTACACCTCTCCCAGCACAGCCCACCCAAGAACCAAGAACTCAAGCAGGATAATTCCACCAGTGAAGAACATGCCACCTGATTATACATGAAAATCCTGAGTCCATGTCCTGCTTCTAGCTAATTTCCCAGAGTGTTTCTACTCCAAGACTCCCCCTCCCCCATCCCTTTGATTTTTCAACATCAGCCAAATTGCCTTCATTTAAACTCAATTAACTTCTGAATGCAGAGGCACCACCCTGGTCCCATTTACTGAAGGAAACTCTCCTAATGTGCCCATTATAAACTCCCGTCTTCCGTGTTTTCAATAGAAAGATCATCTGACATTTGGTTGAAAGGTCTGTCTGCAGTATCCTCCAAACTCATTAAACAACTTTCTTTGAACCAGACTGAGTTCCAGTAATCATTTACCTCTTAATTTAAATACCATCGCAATTTTTGAAGGGCATTTCATTTCATAATGGAGTCTATTACCCTAACACTACAAGAGCAATTGACATACGGTGACCAGATCCCTCTAGAAAGGCACCAGATGCCGTTGTTTTAGGTTACTGTGTCATAAGAACAGCCTTACCACCTTGCTACCAAGTCAGCAGGACTGTGGGTCACTCTGCACATATCCCAACCACTTTCGGACCAACCCTGCTCACCCAATAAAGGTGACCTGCTGTGGTTACTGCCAGATCCTTGCGACTGGTTTTGGTTATGTTTATCTTTTTAAACCCAAAGCCACTCAAGTTCAAGAGGAGGAGGCTCAGCCATCCAAATCTGGCTACAGTATCATTCCCACTCCTGCTGCTTCACAGGCAGGTGTCTGGTCATGCCTCCTGCCCCTGCCTCACCCTCCGCTCCGCTCTTGCACCTTCTGGTGGTCCATGCTTACAATAACTCAGAGATATCTTTTAAAACATCAAGCCATGGCGTTGCCCGAGATTCGCTCTCACAGTGGCTTCCGCATTGCAAGAAAGGCCTCATTCCCTTTGCTGGTTCCAGTGGTCCTGATGTCCCTGCCATCTGGGCATCAATTATCTCCCCTGCTCCTAACTCACTCCTGCCCCACTGGATGTCTGACTGTATAGATGCCAAGGCTAGCCAGCTGTGAACCCCAGCCTGTGGCTGCTTCTGTCCAGTGTTCTCTTCCCATATCCTCGCTTTTGTCATCAGAGGAGATGCTGCCAGCCCCTTCCCTGGTGTCACCTGCTCATGCTGCTACTGTGTAGTCTGAGCGCCCCAAACAGAGATATGACATATGATCCTGCTGGTGGCTTTCCTCGCTGGGAGAAATTACATTAGCTGGACAAGTTTTTATTCAGCATGGAAGCTCATGGGTTAAAGATGGGGCTGAGTACCTCTTTGCCTATCCCATGAGTGTTGTATGAAAGCAGGCTCTGGGTACCACTTACCTGTCTCATGAATGTTGTATGCATGCTAACCTCCTCCTGTTCTTTTCATTTATATTCTACTGGAAATGAGGGCCCACAAAGGCTGTGCTGTGTGGAGTGCCTATGCCATTCTGTTTCAAGTACTTCCAAAGATGAGCACGGTAAGCCTTTCAAGGATGTGAAGCAGTGTAGCCATTGACTCTCATTTAGTAACAGAGTCTGGAGCACAGAGGGTGAAGTAAATCACCAGAGGACACACAGCCTCTTAGGAAAGGCATGCCTCAAACCCTAGTGGTCTGTGGCTAAGTTCCTGTCCCTGCTATATAATAAATGACCTGATTGCAAGTCTTTTTTTTTCCTTCCTCTCTCCCTCCCTCCCTTCCTCATTCTCTCTTCTCCCCATTCCTCCTCCCATGCTTTTTTTTTTAGCAGAGTAAGGACCCTAGTTCTCCTCTATGAGCTGCAGCTTCAAGAGCTGCCCCCCTCAGTGCAGCAGTTTTTCCTTCCCCTACAAAAACACTTATTCCATTACCTTTTTAAAAATGAATACCCTGGATCCTCTAAAGGAGTGAGTAGCTAGGTAACTGACAACCTGCATCTCAAGGGGCTAAAGGAAGGCATCAGGAAAGTGCTGTCAGATCCTGGGTTTCAGACTGCAATAGGGTGATGGAGGGCCCTGGCTCTCATAAGGCTCCCGGATCAGTGTAGAAGACAGAAAACCACACAAACACCATAAAGGGCCAGGGAGGGGAGTAGTGCATGGGGAGGTGAGAGGGTTTCTATTTAGTGTGATTCCAAGGAAGTTTCTGCAGACAAATGGGGGTAGAAGGGAATCCCCCCACATCTAATATGGTAAGAACGTGAGATGTGAGACTGGCCATGATGGAGCACACTTTCAATCCCAGCACTCAGGAGGCAGAGGCAGGTGGATCTCTGAGTTCAAGGTCTACAGAGTAAGTTCCAGGATAGCCAGGGTTATACCGAGAAACCCTGTCGGAATAAAAGAAAAAGAAAAGAAAAAAGGAAGAAAGGAAAGGGAAGGGAGGGAGAGAGGGAAGAAGGAAGAGCTATACCTAGACTAAAGGAAAGATGAACTACTTAGGTAAAGGTTAAGCTGAAATACACTCTAAAATGCCATGTCATATCTTTATCCCAACCAAATCTCAAATTATAGAGAAATCTACCAATCATCTTATGGTGGTCAACTTGAAACAATACAGAATCACCTGGCACTGAAGTCTCTATGAGGGGTTAACTACACTGTGTTGGCCTGTAGGCATGTCTGTGGGGGAGTGTCTTAATAAGGTTAATTCATGAAGGAAGACCCATTCCACTGTGGGCTGTGGGAAGTGTCATTTACTAGACAGGGGACTTTAACTATTGAGAGTAGGGAAACTGAGATTAACACAAGCAAGCAAGTGAGCATATATATATATATATATATATATATATATATATATATATATATGCATTTATTTCTCTTCCCTCTGGAAAGAAGGAAGAGGAAGAGGGGAATAGAAAGGAAGAGGAGGAGAAGGGTTAACTTACAACTTCACACTGAATTTATTTTAATATTGTTGGGTTCTTATCTTTTTGGCTGAATTCTATGCGTGAATAAACACCTATGTGTGAGCAAATGATGTATGCATTATATGTGTGTGCACACACATATATGTGCTTATGTATAAACAGGTGGATACAAGCATGTGAAAGTATGTATATATGTGTCTCTGTGTGGGCGAATGTGTGTGTGTGTTTCACTGAGTATGTGCAGGTGTATTGTGTAATGTATGAGCACATGAGGGTCCATATATGTGTGGGAGAGAAGGCATATGTGTGTTTGTGTTTACATGGTCACACATGCTTCTGGTCCTTGACTTCTTAAGAGACAAGACACACACACACACACATCCTTATCCCTCTTCTCTCCATCCCCATTGCAGAGTACAGTGCCCTCCCTATAGGACATTGCTGAATCAAATCTTTGGTTGACTGAGCCAATATGTGAAATGACCCAGTCATAACTCTGCCTTCATTGCTCGGGAAACTACACAGCAATGACTATGTCATTTTTGATTACACAAATATACCCTGTTCGGCCCTATCTAATCATCTCTTGATGGGCATGCAGCATATTTACCGCTTTTCACCATGCAGTTGCTGGTGTGAATATCCTAAGCCATGTCCTTCAGAGCTCAAGGCAGGGCTTCTTCCCAAGCAGAATAGACTCAAGAGGCGGGGGCTGCGCCACTTCCAACTTCCCTGGTGGAAAAGTTTCCTTGGGCAGAGTGTGTGAGATGAAGAAGAAGGGTAGGGGGAGAAGACAGGAAACCTTCTTAGTGGGCCAGGAGAGTATGGCTGGGGAAACATCAAGATGAACCCATGAAAGTGGTCAGGGGAAAGCTTGACATCCCTTCCCATCAAGGGTTCGGGCGAGAAAACGCAGCAAGATCAAGAAGAGCCCCATCTCTGGAAGCTGGAGGAAGAGGGTGTCATGCAAATGACTTGGAAAGGGTCACAAAGGAGGGAGGGCCCACGGCTTTAGAGCCTAGATGTGTCCCTAGTCCCCTTGCCCACTTCCATTGTCAGGCTTCCCTTTTCATTCTTAATAGACTGTCTCTATTCCAATCTAATTCTTTCTCAGAGACACAAGAACCTAGAAATCTCAGCAGGTGTGCTTTGTACTCGGATACAGCCTATAAAACCAGCTATGAGTGGTATGGAGCCCCAGGGGATGTGGCCAGCAGTGTAAGCCTACAACAGATATCAGTTCTAGTGAAGAAGCAACCACTGGTACCCTGCTGCCAGTCAAGGAGGAGGAAGGAACCAAGGGAATTGCCAGCCTTCTGATCTCCTAATAGTGGCCTCACACACCGAAGACAGAAAAAGCAGAAAGCAGTCAAACTCATGAGTGCTTTGCAAAGAGAGCAGCCTCCAGGACATGGAAGAGAGCAAAGAAAGGATGGATGGGTTCCTGCCGAGGAATGAACAAGAGGGTTAAGTAGGGGAAAGGGATTGGTAGACGAAGTCCCATGATTGTCCTGACATTCCAATGGCAGTCTTGCAATTTAAGATTTCCACTGCATCACAATGGTGTCAGGCCCTCCCCAGGTTCTTGCTTTGATAGGCACATGACTTCCTATTGGCTGACCTGATTGGTGTGTGCTTTTTTTCAGGGATTAACTGGAGTGTGTCCATGATTAAGTCTTCAAGCTGGTTATCTTTCTGTTTTGTGCATATACTAGCAGTTTGCAAACTGTTAAGAAAAAGTATGAAATAAAATAATTTTCTCGCCGGGAGGTGGGGTGGCGCACATCTTTAATACCAGCATTTGGAAGGAAGAAGCAGATGAAGCCCTATGAGTTTGAGGCCAGCATGGTCTACAGAGCAAGTTTCAGGACAGTCAGAGCTATTTATACAGAGAAACTCTGTCTCAAAAAATCAAAATAATAATGATAATTATTATTATTATTATTTTCTCAAATCAAGGTTTATTGACATGGGAAAAATATGAAGTATTCATGAGTTCAACAAAGACTTTTCTCTCACATCAGGTAGGCTTAGCCTGGGGTGACTAGAGTCCAAACAAAAAAATTCATAGGGCCACTAAAGCCACCCTAAAGCTCTTACAGCAGAAACTGGGGTGATGTGGAAGAGGAGAAAGAACTGTTCAGTTGGCCTCAGAGCTTTCTCTTCGATGTTTCGGTCCTGTACCACAGTCAGGACCATGTGAGGAAAGGAGGCAACGAGGACCCAGGAGAACTCCCCTCCCCCCCCCCACCCCGCCTCCAGCGAGGACTGTATCAGAGCCACTGCTGAGGGCCACTGGCCTGATGTGTTTCTGTCTTCTGATCTCATCAGTAGCATTCTTTCAATCTCTTTTCTCTCCCTAAAAAGTACTGTATCCCCACCCTTGTTACAACACCCCCAAAAGTCTAGTTGTTCAATTCCCGAGGGCCTACAAAGAGTGAAAACAAAGAAAGGACCCTGAAGGCAGGGTGTCCGTTCCTTCTCATTCATGTTCATTCATTTGTTCATTCGCTCATTCATTCATCCATCCATCCTCACTCTCACTGAGTGCTCTCTCGCCTATCTTTCTCTGGGTATGACGGATGTTTGCATTCTTTATTGACTTGATTAGATTCAGAATTACCATGGAAACACGCCTATGAAGGTGTTCCTAGAGAGGTTTAACTGAGGTAAGGAGAACCCACGCTGAATGTGGGCAGCCCTATGACCTTCCTAGTCTGGCGTCTTGGACTGAACACAAAGGAGGAGGTGAGCCAGGCACCAGCATCCATCTCTCTCTGCTTCCTCCCTGTGGATGCCATGTGGCCGGATCCCTCATGCTCCTGCCTTCTCCAGCAAAACTAAACCTGACTCCTTTAAGTCGCATTTGCTGGGCAGCTTTTCACAGCAATGGAAAAAAAAAGAAAGAAAGGACCGCCATGTTTCCAGCCTCTGTGCTCTTTCCTCCCCCACGGGAGACACACCTTACAACTGTGCACTGGCAGCCTCTTCATAAAGACTGTTTCAGCCCACAGACCAGCAAGCAATTACGGCCTATCCTTCAGTGAATGCAGGGTTCCATAGAAATACCAGGCAGACATGAGCTGTTTCAATGAATGCCCCACACAGTAGGTGCAGTATTTAAGGGTGGGATTTATTACCGTCAACACAATTAGTTATTTTACACACACCATAACTTTTAATCCCCTCAGATGCTCGGGGGGGGGGGGGGATATTCCAAGCCTCAATCTGCAGTGCTCTGAGCTCGATGCTCCTGTGGAAAATCACAGGAGTAATTCTAACTTGTAGCAATTTAACTTGAAGCGTTCCTCTTTCAGTTAAGGCGAAGAAACAGCGAATTTACGGCAGTCACAAGTGGGACGCATGTACCTGTTTGCACATCCTGTCTCTTGGAACAATGTTTCTAATGGGATTTTAATCAGTGTTCAGCCCAAAACAGGAGCCCCAAGGTCTACTAACCTAGGAACACACTGGTTAAACGTGTGCAGTACCTCTTCTCTGCACACACTCTTGCACCATATAGGTCCTAGGGCTCTGCGGGTCTGCTCTGGGAGTGCAGGTTCTCCAAACTTAATTAGTGATATCATCCGTTCCCACTCCTGACACATTCAGCTCCATGCAGTGGCCTGTCTTGATGGTCACCTTGTTTGTACTGAAATCCACCCAGGAGAACACCGAAACATGCTCCTGGCAGGGTCTGAGGGAGTCTTTCAAGAGGAATAGAACATGAGGGTAATCAAGGGGTTAATCCTCGGTGGACGCAAATTTGAGTAGACAGTTAGAAGGTACTAGAACTTGATTTAGGCTACTATGTAGCCCAAAAGAAAGATGTGTAGTCCAAGCAGAGATGGTAGCTATGAAAGAAGACGAAGGAAGGAGTGATGTAGCTATGAGATGTGCTGATTCGCTTTGTTGCAGTATCCCTGTGTGACATTTCCTTGATTGGAGATTAACATGGGAGGGCCCAGGCCATTGTGGGTGGGGCTACCCCTGGGCAAGTGGTTCTGGGTATATAAGAAAGCAAATTAGGCTTGTTCTTGGTCTGTTCCAGTTCCTGCCACCAGGCTCTTGCTTTGAGTTCTTGCCCTTGACTTCCCTTAATGATGGACTCTAACCCATCATATAAGAAACCTTTCCCTCCCCGAGTTGCTCCTGATCATGTTACCACAGCAACATAAACCCATTCAACAGCATGTGATAGCAAATGAAGTTGCCCATCGTGGCCCTGATTTCACCTAAGCTTCATCACCTCCTGGTACTGGTAGGATAAAAACAAAGCCCCTCAGTCCCTCATTATGAATAGCAATATCCCATGGGGTCAGCTCTCCTCAAGCTTTTATCTCCATCCCTCTCATTTGCTTCCAGAGTCCTTCCCTCCCCATTTCTCTCTCTAACACCGCCTCTACCTCTGCCTTTCCCAGTGTCTCTGTCTCTATCTATCCTTCCCAACCTTCCTCTACCCCATCCATGCCAACTACCTAAGGCACATATCCCTGGCCCTCATCTTGTGTTCTCACCACAGGGCTTGTGTGGCATCCATGGCCCCTACCTGGCTCATGCTTCTTCATTTTTCCCTTTTCCACTCTTCTGGCTTCGACATCCCTTTCTGAGCTGGTCCACGGCTACAGCCACAGAGAAGCTCCTACTGGCTCCCATCCTCATAGCCCAATGTATCTTCTCAGCACTGTGCAATTTTAGGATTATAGGATGATCAGCATTGACTAACAGCTTGACAGGATTTGGAATCGAAGAGATAAGTCTTAGAGCATAAATGTGTCTCAACTTAGATATGTTTATTAACAGCCCTCTATTCAAACTTCAATCTCACTTTAGGACCCTGAAGATAAACTTGGGGTGGTAGTGGGGGATTACCGAATTCTTCTTTGTATACTTTTTCTTGTTATATGACTGTTCTGATGAACTCACTGAGGACGACAGGTGGCTTCACCTACCTTCAGGGACAGGGGGAGCACAGGCTGTGACCCTAAGTTTAGTAACAATCTCTCTCAGCTTGCTGACACTCCTGCTGCTGTGTCTGCCCCCTTTTTATGGACTATACCCTGGAACCCTCAGGGAAACTGTCTCCTTCTCTATGGTGTCTTTTCCGGGCATTTTGTCACAGCAAGTGGTGAAGTAATAAAAACCGGACAGGCTTCTATTTATCATCTCTGTGGCTCTGCACGTCAGTTCTTGCACCCATCACAGCATGGAGCAGTTACACGGAACAAGTGTGCAGTGACTGAATCTTCCAAAGTGAAGTTCGAGCATTTTCTCTAGGAAGGACCCCCACCCAAGAGAGTCCCTCCTGGCAGTTCTGTCAGTCCACCGGTGACTGCTTACCATATACTCCTACGGAACAATGACAGCATGAGTCACCTGCCTCATCACTTCCTTTTCTACGTCCCATGTTTTACGAGGATTGCAGCTGATAGCTATAGTTTGGACAAGAATACAGTTTTGCCATCAGAATTCATTTTCAATAATCGCCCAACGATTCAGCTGCTTAGCACCCAAGATCCCAGACCAACCACCGCCACCATGAGGGACATGCTGCTGAGCTTAGGGTACACTCCATGAGGAACCAGATCGTGCATTTGTATCAAAGCTACTGGCACATGTAGTTAGGCTCAGTTGGTGAGGTGGGGCAGTCGGTGATGGCACAACCAAGCTTTGAAGGTCAGGGCTCACTCCTGAGCTCTCTATCTGGATACCCACAGTACATGCAAAGGGCTTTGCCCAAGGCAGAACTTCCATTGAATTTTCTGGGCATCTGGTTATATGGTTTTTAAAGCACAGAGTGTTTGGCCACATACACACCAAACATACCATCCTCTGCATGGGAATTCTCCAGGTGTCCCTCCCACTAGCCAAGAGGAATCATTTTGCTCTGGTTTTCTTGATGCATACTGGACACTATCCAGTTTTAATTTAAAGGTGTTTCTGTTTGGAATGGAAACTCTATGTGGCATGTGTAATCTGAAGAAAAGAGACAGATGGAACCAGTGTAACTTAATGGTTTCAGTTTTGAGTTTAAAGCAGGTAGACAGAAAAAAAAAAGGAGAGAGAGAAAAAAAGCAAACCCCAAGAAGTCAGGGAACACCTGACATCTGAGAGTCACTGGGTAAAGTGAATGAAGGAGGCAGTGTCCCACCCTGCTTCATACAGAAAGTTTTCTAGAACATTTTCGGACACAGAAAGAAAGCAGCTAGGGTTCAAAATGGGCTTCCTGACTCAGCAGAGGCCAGTATAGTACTTGTCTTAGTTGTTGTTCTATTGCTGTGATGAACACCATGACCAAGGCAACTCAATTAAAAAAGTATTTAATTGGGGGTTTGCTTACAGTTTCAGAGGTTTAGTCCATATCATCTAGAGGGGAGCATGGCATGGTGCTGGAGAAGTAGCTGAGAGCTACATACTGATCCATAGGCCATGAGAGAGAAAGAGAAACACTGGGTTGGGTGTGGGCTTTTGAAACCTCAATGCTCACTCCCGGTGACATACTTCCTCCAGTAAATCACACCTCCTAATCCTTTTTTGTTTGTTTGTTTTTTTTTTCTGTCTTTGTGTTTGCTTTTTTTTTTTTTTTTTTTTTTTTTTTTAGACAAGGTTTCTCTGTATAGTCCTGGCTGTTCTGGAACTCACTATGTGGACCAGGCTGTCCTTGAACTGATCTCAAAGATCCACCTGCCTCTGCCTCCTGAGAGCTGGGACTAAAGGTATGCTCCACCACTGTCTGGCCCTCCTAATCCTAATCCTATCAGGGAGTTCTATTCCCTGATAAATAAGCATTCAAATATAAGAGTCTATAAGGTCCACTCTTATTCAAACTACCACAGTACTAAGAAGAAAGTCTATTTGGCCCAGATGCTTCTGGTGTTTAGTAAGATATAGATCATCACCATTCCCCTTTTTGGTTCTTTGTTTTTGTTTTGGGGTGTGTGTCTCTGAGTGTGCATGTGTGTGTGTGCACGAATGGTGCATGTGCATGAGTGTACATGCCATGCATGAATGCAGAGGCCAAAGGAGGACATCAAGTGTCCCGCTCCATCACTCTCTACCCTATTTCCTTTGACACAGGGTCTCTCACTGAACATGGAGCTAGGAGGGTAGGCAGCGGCCCCAGCATCCTCCTGTCTCTCTCTATTCCCTACACACAGTAACAATGCATGCCTGGCTTTTGTGGGTACTGGGGATTTGAACTCAGGTCATCATGCTCGCTTAGCAAGCACTCAACTTTCTGAGCCATCTCCTCAGGACTTTGAATGACCCTCTTAATTCTCACTATAATTACCTTGGGTAGAAGAGTAAGATTATCATTATAATTCCTAGATTGTAGGCAGGAACACTGGGGAACAATCACTAATTGGTTCCCCAAAACCACAAGAGTAGAAAGTGAAAGACAAGAATCTAGCCCAAAGCTGGGTGAGGTTATATCCTGAAGTGACAGCCAGGCTCTTTCTTCTGCTTTGAGCTCCTCTGTCTTACTACACGCTCATGATAAAGGTTCAGAATTCTTCACATTCCATCCCTGTGCTTCAACCCCAAATTCTGGTAGAAGCCTATCATAAAACACAGAGAAGCTGCAAAGGCTGAGTGTAGCCATTATAGTGGGGAAGCAGAGAGGGGTGCAGTTACAGGGGATTCTGCAGGTAGGGATGGTTATTGTCTTCAGTTGTGCATTCTCTAAGGAACCACTCAGTAGGTCTATAAAAAAAAAAGTTTGAAAGGAAATTTTAGGGAGGAAGGGGCTTGATTAGGGATAGGAGAGGAACTAGAAAGGGTAGGGGTAGGAAAAAGGAATGTGATTAGGGATAGGTGGGGGGCTATAGAGGGTGGGAATCCCAGTAATTACAATGTCCTCCGTGCATGTATGAAATTCTCTAAGAAAAACAAGTTAAGTAAAAGTTTAAAAAAAAACCAAAATGGAGTAAGAAGAGACCATAGGATGCTCACACCACAAATGAAGACTTGAATCAGGAGGCTTTGGAAACAAGGTATTTGATGATCACGGTTCTAAGCGTGACTGAGGGAACGTCCCAACCATCTATAAGCCTTGATTCATTTCCTCATACACTTAGAAAAATCCAAGAGGTTCTAGAGGGAGTGGAGGGAAGAGGTGGGAGAAAGATGCATGGATGATGACTCCTGAGAGGAACTGACGAACTCCACTGGGAGAAGACCCACAGGAGGCAGAACAAGATGTCAGGACCCCTCATCTCCCCTCCCAATCAAAAGTAGTCCACAGTCCACCCTGAAGTCATGCTAATCACGCCTGTCTTTTTGGTTGACAACCAGAGGGACACAGGTGGAGTGAGCCTTTTATCTACTGATTTAAAAAACAAAAACAAACCTCTATTGGGGGACAGGAGCATGGCTTTCCTGTTCAAAAATTATTTTGTAAATTGTTTATAATTTTATATAATTTTTGGATATAAAGATACTATGATTTGTGAATATAATAAGGTGAAGCTACACCAAACCACTTGAACCCCCATCACCTCATATGCTGCTTCATAAGGAGAATATTTAAAATTTTTTTAGCATTCTGAAATGTGAAATACACCATTACTGATCTTTCACAAAGTACCACCCCTAAGCATTCACCCACAGATGAATAGGTCAAGAACATGTCGTATATATACACAGTGGAGCAGGATACAGCCTTTAAAGGGAAAGACACTCTATAAACCTCGACAGCATGGCTGAAGTAGAGAAAGAGGTTACTAAGTGAAATAAGCCCGGCACAGGAGACACATTCCTAATTATATGTAAACTCTACACAAAGGGAAAGGAGAAAGAAGACAAGGAGGGAGCCCAAGAGGGGGAGACAGAGAGAAGAAAGAAGAGGGAGGAGGAAGAGGATCATAGGGAAGGATAAGGAAGAAGAACAGGAAGAGGAGGAGGGTGAGGAGGAGGAAGGAGGCACAGCCAGCTTTAACAGGGTGTAAATGCACCTATTGACTCCAGTGCCCAGGCAAGCTCAATAGATCTTCAAACTCATCATATTAGAACCTTATTAAAGACTGTTAATTCACACACACACACACACACACACACACACACACACGCACACGCACGTTTGCACGCAGGCACATATACACACACCACATAATGGCAAACAAAGCCCCAGGAAGATGTACCCAGAACTCTTCTCAATAAGAGATCATCACATACATCTTTTGAATGTGCCGACAGGAAGAGGCTGAACTGTTGGGTACCCACTCCTGACATGTTGTCAAAGGGTGTGTGGACCATCCTTAGGAACACCATTTAGCTCCCCGAGCAGCGCTCAGACGGAAAGGCCAACCCTAGGCTGTGCCTGGGCATAGCTGTAACTTTATTAAAAAAAAAGAAAAAAAAATCCCCCCGGATGCTGGAGCAGGAGAGACAATCCACCTGTCCAGTTGGCTGGAATGGCAGGGTGTGGTTTCATTCCTTCTGAAGCTCTTTAGACAGTGAAGACTAGGGTTTTGAAGAAAGCACACTAATTTGTCCATTTCTGACTCAGTTTTTCCTCTTCCTGCAAAAGTTCCCTCGCAAGCCACTGGCACACACGCCTTTCCAACTGGAGCCCCGCCAGCCACTCCCTCACGATTATCCTCTCTGCTTTCTCCCTGGCTGTCTGTTTGTCAATCTCACCAAACTGTGTCGGATAATTTCAAGGGTAATTCCCCTAACCAGGCCTGACCACCCTCCTTTCAATCCCTCCCTACCTCTGCCCACCTCCTAGCGTCAACCTGAGCTGCAGTATGAATAGCAGACGTCAGGATGTCATTATCCACATCTCAGTCACTTAGGTTCATTCATTCACTCATTCACTCATTCATTCGTTCACAAGCTAGGTAGTGTTCTCCTCACCCTGTCTGCTGTTAACACAGTAAGTAGCTCAGAAAGGAACATGACCACGCCCACTTCCCTTTGGACCTCCCACAGGCATAAGCCTGTAGCCAAACGATAAATTGGGCTCTGCATTTGATACCGTGAAAGTTTTCATTTCAACACAGCCCATCATCTGTTCTCCAACCTAGACAAACCTCACTGCCCACACCCCTCTTCAGTCAAGGGTGTACACAGAAACAAGCATCTTCCTGGAAATCCCTGCTCACTTCCTCTGCACATTTCTGTATAGATTCATAACGCTTATGCATTATGGATGAATCACCTATAGATACATTAGAACTCAGGAAGTCTACAGTCTTTTAAAAGTTACCTAGTTCCCAAGTCTTGCAAGCAACTTTTATCTCTCTAAATTCTGGAAGCAATATAAGCCCGCCTGGTCTCGCTTTCGTTCAAATTAGGTAAATATTGAGGACAGGAGGGAAAGCAGGGTTGTGAGGATCCAGGCCAATGCCAGAGCAGGCAGAAAACTTGTTAGGAATTCAACATTTGTCGCCGGGGAGCAAGCAAGTCCCTGAGTGGAACTGAGATCCACGGCAGGAGGCACTTGCTAAGAGTTTAGTGAACTTGGAGGCTCCGGTTGCCTTTCTCTGTCTGTGTTAATACTCTTTGAAGGCAAGGGAACCTCGATTTGTGCCCCCGATTGCATTCATTTTACCAGCCCTCTGGGATTGGCAGTACATTGGAATGACACCTCCATGCCTGGCAGAAGTGTGATGAATGGCTGGGGAACTCCGCAGACAGCCCAGCTCATGTGCTGTCGGGGCCCATCACGCCGGCCATCCGTCTCCCACTTGCAAGCCCAGGCTTGGCAGCCATCTTTCATATTGTTTCATCTGCTCATTACTATAGATCCACAAATGGGCTTGTCACAAACTTGGGAGCCACTCGGAAGGAACACTGGCGCTTTCAAAGGCTTTGTCCCAAATCCTAAAAATATTCAGCCCAAAGGGCTCAGCAATAACTTTTCGAGGCTTTGTTTTCACATAAACTATTTTTTTTTCTTTCCAAGTTATCTCGCTAGGCTGCTAGTCCAGGGAGGAATGGAGCTTGTCTGCAACCACTAGGAATCATGGTCACATGGTCACCATAGCAACTTCAAGGGACACCAGCGAGTATTCACCCTCTGCTCCTCCAGTTCAGTCCCCAGTACCAACAAGGGGTTTAAGAAACTGACCTGAGGGAACTGGGGAGATGGCTAAGTCTGAAAAGCGTCCACTGTGCAAGCATGAGGATCTGGGTTTGATTTGCAGAAGCCGGGGCGGGGCTTGTGCTTCTACCAATGCTGGGGAGGAGGAAGGAGCCAAGAGACTACAAGGAGCTCCGTGGCCAGCTTCACCAAAAGTGGTGAGTAGTGTCCAGGTCAGTGTGAGATGTTGGCTCAGAAACAGCATCTGAGGAGGAACCACACTTGAGGTTGACCCATGGTCACCCCAGGTACGTGCCTGCTTGTACACACACACACACACACACACCCTCTCCTAATGACTCTATTTAAGAATCATCTACAGCGCTTTGATTCCCACATAAATCTTGAAAATAAATGTGAAAATGTCTATATCTTTTTTGGACTATACTAAACTATGCATATCATGTAAATTAAAATGTCAGCTACACAGAAAACAGAATCCTGGCATGCCTGAGTCTGAACACTTTATTTGAACATGCACGGAGAAGTAGTTTGCTTTATACAAAGAGGAATGTCATTTTGCCATCTCTGTTCTCTGGGCTCCCGCTAGAGTTTTAAGACAGGGCTTTTCCTCTTTTGAAATGTGTATTACAGTTTCATTAACACCTAAGAGATTACACAAATAAATTATTTTAATCCATGAGTCTGGCTTTGTAATTTCCCTACTTATAAGCATGACACTGGTGGAGCTGGAGATACGGCTCAGGGGTTCATAACACCGAGAACCACTGCTCTCGCAAAGGATTGGGGATCCATTTCCAGCGCCTGCGTGGGTGGGTGGGGGCAAGCTCACAAGGCTCCGCTCTTAAGTGAAGAGCTACGGGCCACAAAAGGAAGAATCAGTCTTCTCCATGGACAAGCCACTGCTAGGATATCCAGTCCCAAATAGTAAGCCCTGAACAAATGTATGTATGAGCAAACTAAGTGGGCTCAGTAGGCTGTATTTATATATTTATATATGTATACAAGTGTGTGTATGTGTAAAACGACAATAATTAAAGAAGAGGTCGTGAGGGCTGGAGAGATGGCTCAGTGGTTAAGAGCACTGACTGCTCTTCCAGAGGACCAGGGTTCAATTCCCAGCACCCACATGGCAGCTCACAACTGTCTGAAGTTTCAGTTGCAGGGGATCTGACACCTTCACACCAAAGCACATAAAATAAAGTTAAATAAATCCATAAAAAAGAGAAACGGAATGTGTTTAAAAAAGAAAAAGAAGAAGAGGTCATGAATTTGAGAGGGAGTAAAAAGAACACTAGAGAAGTAAGATGGGGGATGGGGTGAGAATGATGTAAATACAGTGCTCATGTATGAAATTCTCAAAAACAAAACGATAAACAAGAACTACGTAATAAATAATATTCAGTATAATTTTGTCAGCTGGGAATTAATGTGACACTATATTGTTGCCTGACTTCTTCTGTACTTAAGCAGCCATTTACCTTTAGAATGTATTTACTTAGCAGTCTCTCGGCTGCCACCAACCCAGTAGTGAAGAATTCCATCAGACAGCACCTGAGACCTCAAGCAGACATTTCCCTGCTTTCCTGGAAGCCAGGTGTTTCCACGGATGTATTTGAAGTGCTCTGATTTACGACTCTGTTCCATAACTATAAAAATTTCACCAGTTGTTTTCCGGTTAGAACACATTATTTGGGGCAAGTGAGTCTGTATTCCTGGGCCATGATCACACATATATTTGACTCAAGAATAAACTATGTCTTATTCCCTTTGAGCTGTGAGTTATGTGGCCAGAAAGCACAATACATCATGTAGAGATTTTTCCAGTATTTTCTTTCTGGGCAGAATCCATCCCTAAAACAACTTATCCTTGCCTAATTCATTTCACCCTGAGCTGTCTGACAGTGATGGTCTATGTACAAAGCCCCCAGGTAGAATCCCCTGAACTGGACCAAACTGTAGCCATGCTCTGGACTAGAGGTCTGGACCTCCTCCCAACCTTACCTTACAGAACTCAATGCCCTGACCAAACCTCCCCCTCTACTACTCCCTTCTAGTGTCTCAAAGCATTAGAATTTCCCGCTAGTAAACTCAATTTGAGATGCAAATCCTGTTTAAAAAAAAAAAAAGTCTCTTTTCAGCTCGACGTCTCAGCTTTACAACCCAGGGCACATTCTTAAAACCCTGGAGCCGTCCTGCTGTGTGCAATCCACCAAGGGAAGCCAAGCCCACCCCAGCTTCCCTGGGAGAGCAGGAAGACAACTCAGAGGAATTGCCCATTAAACTGTAAAATCGCCCATTTGCTGGGAAAGTGAGAACTTTACTTTTGTTTAAGGAAACAATTAGCAAACAATAGTCCAGCTAGGCCTCCTTTACCCCAACTGTGGAATGCATTCAGTGGGTTCAGTGGTGCCTGCCTCTAATCCCAGCACTAAGCAAAGTTGGGGGATGGAAAGATGGCTCAGTGGTTACCAGCTCTCAGTGTTCCTCTACCAGGACTGGAGCTGGGTGCTCAGCACCCACCTGGCAGCTCACAACTGCCTGTAACTCCATTCCAAGGCATTTGGTACCCTCTTATGGTTGCCAGAGCTATTGTCATATGCGTGCACACATACAATAGTCACATAAATAAAGACAATAATTTTAAAAATCAAAGCCACCCTCAGTGACATAGCTAATTCAGAACACTCCATCACAAATAAACATGAAAGCAAGGAAAATTCCCTCCAAGGACCTTTTTCCAGTAAGGTTTGAGTTCTGGCTTTAGTCCCTGAATGCAAAAGCCCGAAGCAAAGTCTGTCTTCCTGCTATCCAGGGTAGCAGTCTTCTTATGGCCAGAGGAACCTATGAGGGGAAGACTGTAATTGGTCACTTTAGAGGGAAAGTAGAGGAATGTACCCAGGGATCTACTGATGTACCAGCCTGCCTCCATCTTGGCCTTGAAAGCCATCTTATAGTAAAGACAAACTAGGTTCATTCCTGTTAATGTTTAAATCTCTTTCTCAAGGATTAGGCTATGTTCCACTTGTAACCTTAACTCCAAATAGCTTTAGTTCTGGCTCTTTCAAAAAGTTGTTATGACTACCTCGCAACCAAGTCTTTATTCAGAAGGTTATTACAATCAACTAGTTATGTTTATGTTCTGCTTCTGTAACCCCACCTATTTGTCTGCCAGATCCCCCATTTGGAAAGCCCCTATTCCCCAACTATAAAATCCCTTATCTCACCCATGTACAATGCTGATATCTTGAACCCCAGTTTTAGGGGGAGGCAGTAAAACATATTTTAATTAATTTCACAATGATTTGGATCGGTGGTCTTTCTCCCCGCATCTGTGAGATTAACACTATCCAGATGACAACTGAAGCTCAGGCTGAGGTGAGAGACAAGCTCTGCAATGCCCTTCCTGGCTCACACAAGCTAAAGGGAAGGAACAGGCTACTCTGCCCACCCCGAGGGGCACAGCCTCTCCACTCTCACACTCAGTGAATTACCATTGCAATTACTCAGAAATTTTGCATCATCGGCTTTTAGGTTAGAAACGTTAACACGTGCTATGAAACTTGTGTGGTCTTCATTTAAAGGCCCCAACATGGCAACCTGTGCTCAGTATGTCCTGTAGGACTGAATGGTGTGTGAGGGGCCAACCACCAAAGGGGAAATAATAATAAAGATCTCGGGAACTAAAGAGAGAGACGATATGGAGCCACTTGCCCTTCCTTGTCTGATGGTCTTGCTCATTATCATCTTGATTTAAGCACCAAGGAGACTCTGGTCCCAAAGAGCTTCAAAAGTGAGTCTCAGAAGGACCATGGGGTCACCTCTGATCTCAGTTCTCATTTATCCCAATCACAAACCCCACAAAGTTGTCCCCTGCTGTTACACAATCTAATCCCTCCTTTGGCTCTGAGGGAACAGCTCCTATTGCAGCAAACACTATCAGGTAGGAGTCAGGGTTTGACACCTGGCAGCTTGTAAAATGGCCTTGGCCTTTGGCTTCAGTCCTGGAGTATACAAAATAGTCTTTTTTTTTTTCTTTTAAAAGAAGTATTCATTTTGAGAGGAATTTGAAATCAGGAAGCATTTATCTCACTAAGTCCTGGCTCTTTACGTGGCTACCTCCATGGACTCTTGCCAAGTGTTCCTCTTTGTTTTCATGCTTTTTGGTGGTAGAGATGGAACCTAGGGCCCTGCACACACGAAGCACATCCTTGACCATTGAGCAGTTCCCCCAGCCCCATTTCCCCTCTGAATGTTCCTATTAAGGTCTACAGTGGCCCATCCCCGGGTGAGATCTCTCACTTGGAGCTAAGCATTTGCTCACGGTGCCCTGCAGAATTCATCTACACAACTCATAGCAAGTGGTGCTTTAAAATCATGAGTCAGGTCCTGTGTCTTCTTGGCTTTTTGCTTAGGATCCTCTGTGGCTTTTTATCCAGCTTTGAGACCTCTTCAAACCTCTGACAGTTTCATGGGCCTAGGGAATGGGTACTAAAAGAACCTAGGTCCACAAAGCTGGTTCGAACTCCCCCTACTTTTGAATGAACTTTCTGCTACTTTTTTTTTTTTCATTTGGCAATCAAAGACAAAGATTTGGAATGAGTGAGTCAGGCAGAATTTATTAAACATAGCCATAAGACGGAAAATTGCTAAGTGTAACTACCATCAACCTGCTACATGACTATCCTCCACATTTAAACAGCCAGAATGCTGTCACTTGTATTTCTCTCCATGAAACAAGAAGGAAATATGCACATTCACACATACAGAGAGAGAGAGAGAGAGAGAGAGAGAGAGAGAGAGAGAGAGAAACACATACAGATACATACAGAGACAGACACACATACTGACACATAGACACACACATATACAATCACACACACACAAACACACACACACACACTCATCTTAGTGGTTTGAAAGAAAATGTCCCCAAAGGGAGTGCCTCCTTTTAGGAGGTATGGCCTGGTTAGAAGCAGTACATCACCGTGGGGGCAAACTTTGAGGTCTCTTTTGCTCAAGCTTCCTTCAGTGTAACAGTCAGTTGACTTCCTGTTAACTTTCAAAACGTAGGACTCTCAGCTATTCCTCCAGCTCCATAACTGCCTGCATGCCACCGTGATGACAATGGACTGAATCTCTGAAACTGTGAACCCTCTCAATTAAATGTTTTCTTTATTGCCATGATCATGGTGGTGTCTCTTCACAGCAATGAAAACCCATACTACGGCACACATATACACAGAGACACATAAATACATTTACACACATACACTCACAGACATATACACACTCATACACATAGAGATATACATATGCAAATATACACAAACACACTTTTCAAAACCAGGCACCTGAAATGTAAGGCAGAGCTCTCAGCCTATGTACTCCTCACTGCAGTACACAGTCTTCAGGGTATTCACCCTTCCTTGGTTTTGAACATCCTGCTTCCTCCCCAACTTTCTGGGTGACTACTATTATTCAAAGGAAAACTCAAAGTTACCTCTTTCATCCATATGGTCCCAACATGGCCACCACAGTGTCACAGTTAGTTTGGGGTGGGAGAGGGAGGAGTTGATTCTGAAAGCATAATGAAGACATAGATCTCCTTGGCCTTGGAGATCAGAACTGGTCCCATCCTGAACTGCTGTACCTCTCACCCACCACATTGGCAAATCCCTAAAGAGGCCCCCAAATAATGTTTCCACAAGATACAGCCTCTTCAGAGGCACAGCACTAGCTTATGAATATGTCCTCTTCTTCCCACTTACATTCATCATTCCTAGCAACATGGAAGGTCAGCTCCCAGGTGTATTATCTCCAGAAGCTTTAAGTATGAGGCTCCCAAAGAGCTCAGACAGATGGATGGATGGATGAACAGACAAACAAACCAACGAATGGACAGATGGACGGACATCTGCATAGATAGATGGATGTAAGGATGAAAACAGACGGATGGATGGATGGATGGATGGATGGATGGATGGATGGACAAACCAACGGATGGATGAATGGACAGTTGCATAGATGGATGTAAGGATGAACAGACAGACGGATGGATGGATGGATGGATGGATGGATGGATGGATGGATGACTCCTACAAACACTATTGGCCAAGAGTCCACAGGTACTCATTAAGGCCATCTGTATGAGTCTCGGGGTCTAATCAGGCTATCTTCTGCCTTTCCTGCCATCTCTAATCAGCCTCCCAGGGTCCAGAGAGGAAAACGTCTCCAGTCACATTTGGTTCAAGTTAGTTTCTGATGGAGGAAGGTCATTGATTAATTAATAAAGAAACTGCTTGGCCTCATAGGTTAGAACATAGGTGGGTGGAGTAAACAGAACAGAATGCTGGGAGGAAGAGGAAGTGAGGTAAGATGCCAGGCCGCTGCTCTCCAGGGCAGATGCAGTGAAGCAAGCTGCCAGGTCAGACATGCTGAATCTTTCCTGGTAAGACTGGTGTTATACAGATTACTAAAGATGGGCTAGGCAAGATGTGAGAATTAGCCATCAAGAGGCTAGAACTAATGGGCCAAGCAGTGTTTAAAAGAATACAGTTTGTGTGTCGTTATTTTGGGGCATGAGCTAGCCAGGCGGCCGGGAGCTGGGTGGCAGGAACGCAGCCGCAGCTCCTTCAACAAGTTTCATTTAGATGATCCTAGAGCAGTGGTTCTCACCCTGTGGGCCACAGCCCCTTTGGGGGTTAAACAACCCTTTCACAGGGATCGCCTAAAACCATTGGGAAGCAGATATTTAGATCACAACTCATAACAGTAGCAAAATTACAATTATGAAGTAGCAACACAAACAATGTTATGGTTGGGGGTCACCACATCATGAGGAGCTATATTAAAGGGTCACAGTGTTAGGAAGGTTGAGAATTACTGTTCTAAAGTAACCGCTGATGGCCAACCTTTCTGCCGGTGGATCTGCCCTGCCAGGGCCCAGTGACTCCGAGTGTGGGACACACTCCTGGGAATCTGCCTCTTCTCGAGGGCATGCTCGGCTGTTTTCTGTTCCATCAGGCATCAGGCTCACCTCCAGATGAATTCCATCAGGTCTGCTCAGAGAATGAGCTCCCCTCTTACAATACGATGTCCTGCAGTGTGTGTCTTAAGGGGCCATTATTCTATTTTTGGATTTTCATGGTGCCAGTGTCTCATTGTGTCTCATTTTATGGCTTACTGAGCTGAGTTATCTCATGAAAATTCTCCAAGTATGAACTGCACATGCCTGCGAGATGCTAACGGAGCTCAATCCCACCTTAAATCAAGCAGAAAAAAAAAGCAGCAGCTCTGTTCATTCAGGGGCTATGGGGGGGGGGGGTACGTGAATGCAGCCAGTCTGAGACAGAGGCAATGCAAGCTGCCCACTGAGGGTGCTGGCCAGCAGGAGGGCTACAGGGAAGTTAAACTGGGATGAACTTAATTTGATTTGGGCTTTTCTTTTATTTTTCCCCCATGTCTTATGTGTCCCAGGTTGTCCTTGAATTTGCTATGTAGCCAAGACTGACCTGGAAATATTGATCCTCCTGCCTCCACCTTCTGAGTGCTAAAGTTCTGGCCGTATACTACCAGGTTAGATCTGAACTGATGGCGGGGGGGGGGGGGGGGGGGCGCTACAGGGGAAAGGGAGATGGGGAGAAGTCGGGAGACAGAGAAAGAGCAGGAGCTAATGGAGATTTGATTGTAGCTTTTGAAGAGTTTCAGGAACAAAGCCATTAGTTCACCTTCACTAACCTCACAAAACACTCCTTTATTCTGTTTCCTACAGCGGCTGAAACAAATCCCCAGAGACAAAAGGCAAACAGCCCCTGGGGGAAGCAGGTATTATTGTCCTTGTTAGCCCTGAGAACAACACAGAGGCTGTTTAGGGTCCAACAGAACCAGTGACATCAGATGCACGATCTGCCTCTATAAACACGCAGGGTACCCTCATTTTATCTCCTCGGGGCTGCATTTCCATGAGTGATGCTGTGCCTAGCTTCCTGATGCTTCCTCTACCTTCAAAATTCTTCCAGATTCCCCCACCCCCTCGCAGCCCCACTTCCTTCCTGCTGACTTACATGACCCAATGGGGACCTATGATTAAAGGCAGGCTCCCCTACTCTGAGCTTTCATTTCTTTATCCACTACAAAACATCGTAATTGAATAAGAACCATGGTTTCTATATCACAGATGTTCAAGGAGACCCTCCATCATACTCAGATCCATTTTGAAAAGTAACTAAGCATCTTCACTCTAAGTCTAAACACAACGACACTGTATGGCAAGAGCTCTGGACAATGGACTGCCTTCAACATTTGTTTGCAGAAGAAAGTTTAAACACAGTCTGGTGACAATTAAGGATTTCTCCAAAACATAGCCCAGAGGGTTTACTGGAGTGGAAAAGGGGGCACCTACCTTACTTGGGGCTCTGGGATTATGTAGAGGCATTGCTCCACCCCAAATCATCTACATCTCACTTTACCTAAGTGGGCAAGGCAGAGTTCACTCACCATCTTCTTTTGTGCATGTGCATGTGTGTGCTTGTATGTATAGGCAGGTCTTCATATAAAAGTGTGCATGTATATGATATGGAGGCCAAGGTTAACCTTGGGTTTTGCTCCTTGGATGCTGTCAACCTCTGTAGAGACATGGCTTCTCAGTGGCCGTGGACTCACCCAGTAGGCTAGGCTAGGCTGGCTGAGCAATGAGCCCCAGGGATCCACCCATTTCTAGCTCCCCAGTGCTGGGACCATATAAGGGGGCTCACCATACCCAGATTTTTGTTTTTGCCTACATGTTCATCTGTATGCCAATCATGTACGTACAATGACTGCGGAAGTCAGAAAACTGGAGTTATAAATGGTTGCGAGCTGCCGTGTGGGTGCTGGGAACTGAACCTAGGTCCTCTGGAAGAGCAGCCAGTACTCTTAACTCCTGAGTCCAGTCCATATCCTATGCTTGGTTCTGAGCATGGAACTCAGATTCCTTATAAGGGATCTCAAGAATGCACCAAGGTGCAGGCGGCAGAGCATCAGCTGAGGTAGAAGCCATCCTGATCATTTGAGTGGGAACTGGCCATTCCACATCCCCCCCACTCTGTCATCTGTATGGTACTTGCCACTATCTTTTCTTTTATAAAAACAGAGTCATACTATGTAAACCAGGCTAACCAGGAACTCACTATGTAGACCAGGCTGACCTCAAACTCAGTGAGATATGCCTGCTTCTGCCTCTTCAGTGCTTAAAGGTATATGCCACTATATCCAACTGAAATTCTTAATTCCAAAATGAATTCATTTTAGATTTGCAAAATATTCCAGATATCTCATGCAGTATATTTATGAGGTATAAGATGTGCTTTATCACTTGAATTATTCTATTTAACAAGTATCTATATACATTTTAATATCTATACTCATACGTATCTATAAAATAAAAACTCATATACCTAAGACCCAAATTAAATAAAATGCAAAGTATTCAAAAGTAAACAGAAGCCCCTATTTTCACCTTAAAAAATAGTTTAGTTTAAAATTTTATTCATATGTTGTAGACCGCCTCGACGGGTTACTCTGTCTAGGGTTTGTAACCCGCCTGGCTGGCCAGTTATTCCAGGGTCACGGAGAGGCACCACCTGAAAGGCATAGGCTGATAAGAGGAAGGAGGCTAAGCGTATTTGTCAAAGCCTCCCTTTATTAGAGTCATGGTTACAGCTTATATAGCCCCTGGATGGGGAGCTTGGGGGGCTGGGGCATGGGACCTTGCCACGTGGTCCACGCCCGTCACGTAGTCCGAGAGGTTACGATGGGTCAGGTCACGATTCCTTGGTCGGGAAGTCACAAGGTGACACACCTAGTTGTCTAGATAGTTTGGAATGTGAGGCAGGTTCTGCTAACAGATAGCTCTCAATTAACAGTTAATTTGGGTGTGAGATAGGCTTGGTCAATAAGACTATTCTCAATACAATTGAGAAGTGAAGCCCTCTACAAAAACTCCTCACGGTGGTGCTTTCTGTAAATTTTGGGGGGACACGGCTCCTGACAATATGTATGTGTGTCTATGTCTGAGTTTGTGCATGTGGGTGCTGTACCCGAAGACACCAGAAAAGTGCATCTAATCCTCCACAGCTGAAGTTACAGGTGGTTGGGAGCAGCCAGATGGCGGTGCTGGGAGCAGAACTCAGGTCCTCTGGAAGAACAGCAAAGGCTCTTAACCGCTGAGTGGTTTCTACAGCCCCTCTCTAGGTATCTTCTATCATAAACTGCATATTGCCATTTATGCAGCTACAATTATGTTTTCAACACACATATTTATATTTAGGTTTTACATATTGTTATTTGCAAGTGTATAATTTTTTTCTTTGTACACAAAAGATGGGGAGGTCTCTTCCTCTACCCTCAATCACATCATTTTGCTCGGCGTTAAGCTCCTGCTGGGGACCCAGCTGTCCTTCGCTTTTTTATTTCTGCTGTGCAACGTATGTGGAGCAAGTGTTTCGATCTTTACATGTTCCCTGTTGAGCAGTGCACGCATTGTTTCCAGTGTTTACTGTGAGCGCTCAAGCTGTTTTTGAATGGCTTTACATTTCGCCCAAGCCTACAAGGCATGACTGAGCGCTTCCTCTGCAGGCAACAGCAAAAAGGAAACAGCTGAGTCACAGGCACCTCAGGTCTACCCCAGACTCCCATGGCTGCTAGAGCTGAGAGTGACCTCCCTCTCATGGGGGACTGACCATAGGAGCCTTCCTTACTTCTTTCACCACGCACTGACTGCCATATCTGCAGTCTTGTCAACTCGGTGGCTGTGAAGTGGACTTTGGGAGGGTTGAACTTGGTAACTTTTATGACTTTTTCTCCTTTCTCTGTGGGACTCCGCATCTTTCCTAACACCTTAGGGGAGCTGCCTGTTCTTGCATTTTGCCCATTGTCTCATGAATCTTTTTCACAACAGCCTAGCAATTATTGACCTTTCACCTCTTGGTGTTTCTCTGCCGTCACTGACTGACCCACTCCTGATACACAGGGAAACAAGAAGTTAGCCAGCCTTACCCTCAGCGCTCTCAAAAATGACAGCACCTTCTCCTTCACCAACTCTGCAGCCAGCCAGCACCCCGGCACCATGCTAGAAGCCCACGACTGCCATTCCCCTGCACCCACGTGGCAGGCATTGAGCGGGATGTTGGCTTCTTGTCCTCCTCCTCTCTGGATGTGCCAGTATGTATGTCATTATTCTGACTTGTGACCCAGCTTTCAGCTACAATGCAGAACACACAGACTGACTGGGTGTCGTGACTTGTACCTGCAGTTTCAGCACTTAGGAGGCCGAGGCAGGAGGATTGCCAAGAGTTCAAAGTCAGCCTGGGTATAGAGTGAGACCCTGTCAAAAAGATAGGAAGAGGAAGGGGAGGAGGGAGAAGAAGAAGAGGAAGGGAAAGGGGAAGAGAAGGTAAGAAAAGGAATGAAACAAAGAGAAGCGGAACATAGACTGAGCCACTTAACTCTCAAAGACCTAACACTCCTTAGAAACTGCATCTTCTTTTGATTCTGGTTTTGTTTTGGTTTGTATTTTTTTGTTTTTTTTTTTTTTCTGTTTGTTTGCTTGCTTTTGTTTTTGTTTTATTGAGACAGGGTTTCTCTGTAGCTTTGGAACCTGTCCTGGAACTCACTCTCTAGACCAGGCTGGCCTCGAATTCACAGAGATCTGCCTGTCTCTGCCTCCCGGGTGCTGGGATTAAAGGCGTGCGCCACCACGACCCCCACTAGAAACTGGATCTTTCTCTATCTTCCTTGAAGATTTTATTGGGACAGAGGAGCACAGCTGTGGCTCCTGGCTAATTCTAACCTTTGGATTCTTCTGGCCAAACAAAAGATCCATTTCATAGCCTGTTTTCCAGCCAGTTCCTACTCTCGTACTTGAGGAATACATCGAACTTTATGGTACGTGGGGGGCAACGGGAGGTGTACACAGATGCAAGAATGTACAAAACCCTGATATTAAAACCACACATGTCCACAAGTGCAGGGGAAGGCAAGACACAGGCCATTAAGGAATCCGTTTCTCTCACCTCACAGCCAGCGCAGAACTAAACAGGCCCTTACAAATGAAAATGGATGTAATCCTTCATCATCAGGAACAAAGAACAACATTGCAGACTTCGAGTCCCCACCACATCTATTCAGCTTCCGCGGGTTTTCATGATGGATTTCTCCATCATCCGTCTTTGCTCTCAGGTACAGGTACTCTGGGCGGCGGTGATGCAGTGTAAAAATGCCTGCCTTTCGAATGTAGGTAAGGGATCGGCGCAAGCATATGTTCATGTGTACGTGCTGGTGTACCTGAAGGTCAGAGGTCAAAGTCAGGTGTCTTCCGCAACCACTCTCCACCTTGGGTTTTGAGACAGATTCTCTCACCACAATAGGTATTTACCCATTCAACAAGATTAGCTGCACTGCAAGCCCCAGGGATCCTCCTGTCTCTGACCTCACCAGCACTAGGATTTTAGGAGGATACCAGTCTGCCTGGGTTTTTTACTTGTATGGGGAGGCAGGTTGAACCTAAGTCCTCATGCTGGCATGGTGAGCACTTTACCTACTGAGTCATCTCCCCAGTCCCCTAAAAGGAGGTCTTTTTGGTATTACCTGCCTGCACCCTCTGGCTTAGCCACACAAAGGTGTCCTTCAGTCTCATGATACAGAAAGAGTCAATTTTCCAGACGACCTTCACGAGACAGCTTTGTTGGGGTGTCCAACGGGACACGTTCACCAGGCTTCCGGCTCAGGATGATACACTGATTGTGCCTGTCCCGGATGCCTCCCTGTGCACACAGCCCTTGAAGCCTTTACTGCGAGCAGACAGCTGGCTCCAGTATGTTCCACGACAACGGGACTGAACGGGCCTGCCTTCACATTTCAAGCATCAGCAGGGAAGTAAAAGTCTAAGCACCTCATAACCATCATTTACACACTTTTCTAGTTAAATTAAATGCCAAAGGTCACTGGTGGAGAGGACAGCCTTCCCCCTTGAAGCAAAACACCTTGGGTGTTTAAGGCAAATGCAATGGGCCATTTGCCTTCCTCTCATTTCAATAGCACTTGGAAACAAGTCAGGGGTGGGGGGTAATGGTCTGCAGGAAAATAGCTGTGGCCAGAGGAAGAGAAACATGTCCGAGGGTGACCTTAAACTCGGTTGGTGCTTGACATGCTCCCCAAGAATGGCCTGCCATCCATTTCTGGGTGCCTGCACTTCATCCCCTACATCCAGCGTCTCTGAATGTGACTTTGACCATGACCTTGCAGGCCTGCAGTGAGCACAGGGATGGGCTAAGGTTTGCAGAAAGACGTGAGTCGGACAGATCCCGTGAGTGGAACCTACCAGGCGGCAGTTTGGGACCAGTCTTCATGGGCAGCAGACACTATAACAAAGACTATGACGTCTGAGGTAGTGATGGATCTGCAATGGTCAATCAGGGAGTCTGGGGAGCCCGCATGTGCATATTCATGAGTAAGCAGGAACCTGACTCTTCGGGAGGGACAGAGGAGCCTCAGAAATGGGGGAACAGACTTATGGGTAGGGGTGGAGCACACAAGAGTTAGGTCATTTCATAAATACTGAGAACAACTGAAAGTGGCATGAAAACATCTTGGAAATTCTTTTCCTCATTTCTCCTGCAGAGCTCCCACAAATTCCCCTGGAGCCCACGGTGGTTTTAGCCTTTGTCATCAGTACACATCCCTGACTCTGTTTAAGCCTCCTGGATCTCTTCCTCAGTTCCCAAGGCTAACTGTATAAACCAGCATTGCAGACACACAGCAGCGTGGTGGAGCCTTCCTCCTGTGCCCATGGATGCACTCCACAATTTCAGACAGACACTCCTGATGGAGGAAGGTCATTGGTTAAAAATTAAAGAAACTGCTTGGCCCTCATAGGTTAGAACATAGGTGGGTGGAGTAAACAGAACAGAATGCTGGGAGGAAGAGGAAGTGATCTCAGACGCCATGCTCCCCTCTCCTGGGCAGACGCGATGAAGCTCTGACCCAGGATGGACATAGGCTAGAATCTTCCCGGTAAGCGCACCTTGGGGTGCTACACAAATTATTAGAAATGGGCTAAATTAATACGTCAGAATGAGCCAAGAAGAGGCTAGATATAATGGGTCAAGCAGTGTTTAAAAGAATACAGTTTGTGTGTTGTTATTTCGGGGCATAATCTAGCGAGGCGACCAGGAGCTGGGGTGGCAGGAACACAGCCCGCAGCTCACACTACACACTCCAGAGTAAGAGGTCACCATCTGCACCATCTAGAGAAAAGCAGAAGTTCTCAACTCCTAAACACCTCTCCACCAGCAGCTGTTCTACCTGCTTCATTTCTCCTATCCTTTCAGGCTCCTCACCTCCCTGTGGCTGGGACCGAAGCATCTTCTAGAAAATGTGCTCTGCAGTTGCCTAACACAGGCTGCTTGACTGGAATCCTTCAACCTTTCTGAAAGCCATGAGCACATGCGTTGGGTGGTTCTCCAGTAGCCAATGAGGGCAGAGGAAACGAAGCTATACGTTGAGAGACATATCCTTCCCTTAGCTACCCTGGGTTTAGCAAATAGAGAGAAGTTTCCAGAGAACCTAATTTCCACAAATTGCAAAACACATTTCAGAGATGGAAGGCAAGGAGGTGATTCGGTGGTCCGAAAATGGGATGCTTTGGTAGCATGCTAGCACATTAGCCCCTGTAGCTCCATCAGATGAGAAAGCAGACATTATCTTTATTATACCCCCGTAAAGGCCAAACTGCTGATGATGGATGGATAGCTGAAGGGTGATTTGATGCACTGGATGCTAGGCTAGGGCACAGCTGTGCTTGCCCTAAAGACATGCTCTCCAAGGTGACTCTACTCTTCCCTACTTCCAATTTGAATGATACATAACTTCTCTTGATGTATGTCTATGCTACCCCCTCATTCCAGCAATAGCTACCACACATCCTCAGTGAAGGCAAACAGCAGACAGCCCTGAGCCATGCATATGTGCACAGATTCTCCCACACATCCCAATGAAAAAACTTCATTTAAATCAGACACAGTAAGAAATTAGGGACAACAAACAATAAACACAATAATTAGAGACAATATGCTTTGACAAAATTTATGTGACTATTTCCTTTTCCTTAAAATACCTCAGTGCAGCAAGGCATGGTGAGACATAACCTATAATCCTGAGGCAGGAGGATCACGAGTTCAGAGAGAGCCAGAGCTATATGATGAGTTTGAAGCCAAGCAGGGATATAGCAACACCCTATCTCTAAAATAAAACAAAATTGCAAGAAGACAAAAACTTAATTGTATTTTTTACTCTTTTCCCTTAATTTACAGCTTCTCTGTGTTTATACAGGGTCACGATTGACAGGAAGAGCTGCCACACTAAGATAGGTATTCTGATAACAGGGGTGTCTATTGTATAGATAATGGGCAGGTAGCATATACCTTGTGGATTCAGTGGTTAAGAGATAGCCATAGTGAGGCTGAGCAGGATTTCATGATATGTCATTAGGCTGATCAGAATGACCTGTGCTTTGAAACTTAGGCACTGTTTGATTCTGAAGTTTCTGGTCCCTATTTTCAGGCCATGGTTAACACAGGTAAATACGGCAAGTGAAAAATATGCAGATGAGGGAATTCTTGTACACCTGTGTTTGGTTTTCGGAAACCACACCTTCGCTTTGCTTTGGTCAAATGGGTCCGCATCTCCAAACACGAAACTAGATAAAGAGAAGTATAAGAGACACTATGTAAAGACAAGCTGTGTATGTTGCTCACTTACTCTCCCTCCCTCGCTTTCTCTCTCCCTGCTTCCCTCTCTCCCTTCCCACTGTACACCTTTTCTGTTCTGATAGTGAGATCTGGAGTCTCCAGATCTTCAGATAAGCATCCCTGTGTCCTGTGGTCTTGGCTTTGTGCATGAAATGTGGCTGTTCCTATCCTCATGGGTTCTATACGACAGTAGGGTGCCTGTGGTTCCATCTGACGCAAAGGGAACTGATGTGGGAGTGATTTTTTTTTCCTAATCTGTTGCTTTCATTGGTTAATTAATAAAGAAAACTGCCTTGGCCCATTTGATAGGCCAACCCTTAGGTGGGTGGAGTAGACAGAACAGAATGCTGGGAGAAAGAAGCCGAGTCAGGCAGTTGCCATGATTCTCCCACTCCAGACAGACGCAGGTGAAGATCTTTCCTGGTAAGCCAGCTCGTGGTGCTACACAGAATATTAGAAATGGGTTAGATCAAAATGTAAGAGCTAGCCAATAAGAGACTGGAACTAATGGGCCAGGAAGTGTTTAAAAGAATACAGTTTCCGTGTAATTATTTCGGGTATAAAGCTAGCCGTGCTGACGGCCGGGTGCCAGGAACGTAGCCCACCGCCCCTCATAGCAGAGTGGCGCCCAACGTGATGGACTAAATGCGCTTAAAAACCTGAGAGGGCTTTAAAAAAAAACAAAAAAGGGAGAGAGAGTTTAACACAGCTTTTGGCTGTTTGTGGGTGGCGTGCTGCAAAGAAATTTTCCTGACTCAGCAGCAGGAAAAAAACTGGCTGTTTTAAAATGCCTGCTTTCTGGGCTGTGCTGCCATCACCATCTCTGTCTGGCTCCTGTGGGAGACAGAGACTTTGAATGGATCATTTGGAGTAAAGTGCTATGGCTTGCTTGATGGCAATGTGGACTGCTGTGTGCCTGGAACTGTATGTCGCTCAGGGGCACCAAATGGCTCTGAGGCAGGAGCGGCTCAGTGGGCTTTGTGCATGAAATGTGGCTGTTCCTATCCTCATGGGTTCTATATGACAGTAGGGTGCCTGTGCCTCCATCTGACGCAAAGGGAACCACCAAGGCTGAGCATGTCTACAGATCAGAAGCGCAGCTGGGAGGGTGCTCTGCTTGGAGGAGAGCAGGGGAACAGCGAGGAGCCTGTCCGGGGCTTTCAGACCCAGTGTGAGCTGCACAAGCTGAAGGCAAGCTAAAGCTTTGTTGTGTGCTGCCCAGGACAGTTTCCCTCAAAGGCAGTGAGAGTGTGGCTGCCACTGGGCTTAGATCCCAAGGTCTTCTGCAGGGCTAAGATAGCACCATCTCCCCCTGTACCAGGCAGTGTCTCTGAATACACAGTGCCATCGACCACCCGTTCTCCTTTCCCATCAGGTTTTATTCACAAGCAGAAGTCAGGCTGGAGAAGGCCATCTTGCTCTTAGCAAGCTAAGGGATAGCACAGACAGAACCCGTAACCTTAGCTCTGAGACTAGGCTCCAGTTTGCTAACATAAAAGGACAGTAGACTATATGTAGACTACTGTCACCATCAGGCTTGCTCTGGGTTACAGTTAACAGATATAAATATGGTTATTTAGTGACATGATGACCCATTCTTCTCATCTCAAAGGAATCCTGGTATGAGAAAGCTACAGACGCCTAGGAAGATGAAAAACCATCCATCAAAGACCCAGATTCCTTCCTTCTTCCCGCTCTGCCTCATTCAGATTCCAATCCTCAGTCACCTGACCCAAGGTGGGAGTCTGAGCCCATTGACTAGGATGTTGCCCCAGACTGGAAGCAAGGAAAGGACAAGATGTGACCGAACTACTTGTATCTTCAATGAGGGCCATCAGGAAGCTCTGCTTAGCTCTCAACAGAACATACTGGGTTAAGCAGCCAACCATGACCATAAAGGATTCAAGGAAGAAAAGAATTGAAATGGACTCTAGGACAAGTCAGAACTGTATTAGCAAGAAATGGGGCAGGGTGGACGTTGACTAGGCAACTAGCAGTTTCTGGCAGAGTGACCATGAATTAATTCTGAATAATTGATAGCAAAGCAACAGGCAGTCCATCTGTGAAGACCTAGTTTGAGAGGAGCGATTCTTAATCCAAAGTAATAGTGACTGTCTCCAAGATTCACAAATGAATTTGCTTTGTCCCAGAGGCTGAAGAATAAACTCATCCTCCATGTCACCAAGCTGAGCTACTACAGATCATATGGGGCTAGAAGATTCTGATAAAAGGAAACATCACTGTTTCAAGGTCCTTCCGAAAGGAAGAAAGCACAGAGGAGAAACATAGTGTCAACACATCTTCTTCTCATGACTTTCAAGCAAGGAATCACCATAGCTTGACTTGTGGAGTTTAAAAGGAAAGGGGCCCTCAGAGATGGCTCTGATAAAGTACATATTGTCAAGAATGGGGATCTGAGTTCCAGTTTCCAGTATCTATGTGAAAAGCTACCCACAGCTATTTAAGTCTGGAATCCCAGTACTGGGGTAGAGACAGGAGGATCCCAGGAGCTCACTACTCAGCTCTAAATTTAGGTGACAGACCTTGTTTCAAAAAAAATTGTGTGGATAATGATTAAGGATGATATGTACATGTGAAGACATACTGTTATAGAATATTATTTTAACCAGGCAAAGATGTGCTATATTTATTTATGATGCAGACTATTACTTTAATTGTGTGAAGGTGTGTTACATTTGTTTCACCTTGCCTGCCTAAGGCACCTGATTGGTCTAATAAAAAGCTGAATGGCCAATAGCTAGACAGGAGAGGGATAGGTGGGGCTGGAGGGCGGAGAGAATAAGTGGGAAGAGAAATCTAGGCTCCGAGGAAGAAGAGAGGAGAGAATGATGGATAAAGAAAGGGAGATTCCCCGGGGGGCAGCCAGGTAGCTACCAGCCAGCAGACACAGAGTAGGACATACAGAAAAAAAGTTAAAAAAAAAAAAACTCAAGGCAAAAAGTGGATGAAGGGAAACAGTTTAAATTATAAGAGCTAACAAGAAACAAGCCTAAGCTAAGGCTTAGCATTCATAATTAATAAGTCTCCATGTTGTGATTTGGGAGCTGGTTGGTGGCCCAAAAGAAAGCCTGCTACAACATACATACACCAAATACACATACACAAGTAAATAAATAATAGAGAAATGTCTGCTATCCAGCATAAATGGCGGTGAGAAGATGTGATGACACCCAGACCCACTATAGCCATCTGGGAAAATCGAGATGAGATCTTGCAGCACGGTTCTTCTCAGAATGCTCTTCTGTCTTGTTCCCACCACAGTGCCAGTCCTATCAGGCCTGTGCTTTCTGAAGGATGAAGCAGCTCAGCTTCAGGGGGAATATCACCTGCCTGGCAGAAGGCAGCACTGTCTCAGAATCAGATTGACAGGACCATTAGGGGACTTGCTAATGAGGGACAATGAACCCCTCTGAGATGCTTTTCTTCTTAGTGTGCAGTAATTTTCATCAAAAGAAAATGAAGTAGATCCTAGAAAGCAGGCTTGCGCAGAAAGTGTAAGAACCCTTACTTCTGGTCAGTGAGGAAGTAAAACCACCAGAGGGCTGAAGAGATGGCTCAGCTGTTGAGAGCACTTGAGGACCGGGGTTCAAGTCTCAGAACCTACATGGTGCCTCAGAACCACCTGTAACTCTAGTTCCAGGAGATCCAACACCCTCTTCTGGTCTTGGTAGACACTACACACACATAGTGCACAGATGTACAGACAAATATACCCATAAAATAAAATAAATAAATTTTAAAAGTCACTCATTGTCAATCCTCAGATACAATATCAACAATGACAGCCATAAGTAATACTCACTGAGCCACCATAACAAGGAATTCTTTTCTAAACAAATTGAATACATGAACTGCCATAAGCCACAGACTCTGTCTTCATCCTTGTATGGTGGAGAGGGCTCTGATGCAGAAGAGTCAGACAGCCTATGCCCAGAGCCTGCATTCTTGACACGAATGCCTTACCACCTCTACATAGTAACACAGTGAGCACTCAGTACTGCATTAGGTTGCAGACCCCCCAGCAGCCCATCTCTCACCCCAAGAAGTCAGTCCACACTCCTGCAGCTCTATCCAGAGTAACACTTGCAAGTCATAAAAGCATGGAGCACCCTTTCTCCCCTTTGCTCTTGCAAACCAGGCCTATCCTGCTAGCTTCTGCCTTGTGGTATAGCTAGACTGTATCAGTGGGATCCTGTTACCTATTAGTAAGCTATATCACAGGGTAGGAAACTTCCTTCTTTCCAGTCCCCTCCCCAACAACAACAACAACAACAGAAAAAGAAAAACTTTATGAACAAGAAATAAAGAAATACCCTTCTGTTCTTTGGGCCTACAGGCTCATCCTCTTTCCCTCCAGGGCACCGCCATGTCTGCCTCTGTCCTCGATGTTACCATTATTCTAATCTTTTCTGTAGGATAACTTCATCTCATCTTCCTTTCCATACATATGTGTGGTAGTTTGAATATAATTGGCCCCCATAAACCCACAACCTCATAGGGAGTGGCACTATTAGGAGGTGTGGCTTTGTTGGAGTGGGTGTGGCCTCGTCGGAGGAAGTGTGTCACTATGGGGGTGGTTTTTGAGGTTTCTCAGGCTGTGATGTTGTCTGTGAAAGCCTCACTAACATATTTCCAGATTCTGCACCTGGAACACTAGTTTGCATGCAAGGGGGCACCAGTGGCTACACAGCCCGCTTCCCAACATTTCCCTGCCCCTTGCCAGGGAATTAGAGAACCTGGTTCCAGGCCTGTGCTCTGAAACCACCATCCTCAGAGACCTACAAGACCCCGACTCTGCCATCTGGGCTCTCTTCAAAGCACCCAGTCATGCTGTCTGTCTGTCTCTGGAATCAGGACCCGAACTCTCCGCAGATCCCTTACCACACTGTTGTTTGTTCGTCAGTTCATGACATTAATTACTCTTCTAATAAACTCCTGTCCCCCGATGATCCATTCCAGTGACCTTCTTCATCCCACATGCAAGACCTTTCACAGGGTGACTGAGGACATCTGATCTTGACCAGTCCCCATCCATATATGTACATAGTGCTCCCACACACACATATACATACATACATACATACATACATACATACATACATACATACAAAAGGAAGGAAGGAAGGCATGCAGACATACATACAAAAGGAAGGAAGGAAAGCATGCAGACATACATACCTACATACCTACATACCTACATACATACATACATACATTCATACAAAAGGAAGGAAGGAAGCAAGCAAGCCATGGAAATTGTGGAGTACAGCTAGATCAACCCAGAGAGCCCAAGCCACCCATCGAATCTGCAATAGCACCCTTGGGCTATGCAAGATGAGCTCAGGAGAGGCAGCAAAGACAAAGAGCCAGAAGCCGGGATATTGGTGAGATGAAATGGGGTGGAAGGAAAGGGAGAAAGCAGAAGGATTTTGGACTCTTGCAGTCAGGGAGGGAAATTAGCATTTTAATTTCCTACTTAAAATGCCAACCTCTTCTATGAGAGGGCTGAATAAGTTAGCATATCATGGCCTGTCGGGATATTTGCAAACAGTTTTGTGGGACTTTCTAGACTTTGCAAACTGGGCGATAAACATCTCCGTGACTCAAAACTCATTATTACACCTTTGCTGGCCTCTCACACGTGCAGTGTATGCTGCTTTTTCTAGCATACAAGAGACACACCACTTTTGCGGTGCTAAGGGCTCAACCCATGGCTTTGAGCTAGGAAAGCACGCCACCGCTGCGCCGTGTTCCAGCCCCTGCTTACTTCTCATTTTGACACAGGGTTTTTAAGTTGACTAGGCCAAAGTTGAATGTGTAATCCCCCTGCCTCAGCAGCCTCTTTAGCAGGTGTGAGGACACACCTATCCCATTAGATCCAGCTAAAATAAGCATGCTACAAACACTCTGAGTTTTATCTTTTGCCTACTTTGATTTTATCTATTGCTTAATCATTAAAAACTTCAAAGTGACAGTGTGTTTTAGCTCATTTTGAGAAAATGTGCCAATCTGAAATTCTGACTCCTTTCTATAATTAAGAGCTGTCAGGTTGCTGTGGAGGGGTCTTGAGGGAAATTTAATAATTTTCTCATTTTATATGGAATAAATTCTATTTTAATTCTACTGATGAGGCTCTCCAAAGAGCACAACTTCTGTTGCGGGTAAGCTTTTGAAACAATGGTTTCAGCTGCCCCAAGCTCCAGCAGATACCACAGTGGGCTGCAAGCCCGAGGGAGCCCACAGCTGAAGGATCCCGGGAACACACATATGTACAATTGGCAGGATCTGTATCCTATCTCTCCCCCATTTGCAAAAGGGAAAAGAGAAATAATCTGAATTTTGGAAGCATTCATGAAAAACTCTTGGAAATATTTCTGATGTTTCTCTCACTGGGCTGTGGAGTCACTGAAAATGTCTCTTGGCAGGAGAAAGAGAGAAAACAAAGAATAGGTAAATATTGAGAGAATATATGAAAATATTGTTGTGTAATATCCCTACCAAACAGAAGAGAAAAGCAGAGATTCGTGGCCTCATGTGAAATGCGTTTCAACTTTGAGAGCCAGCAGTAGAGTTGAAAGAAGATAGCTGGTGAGTTCCTGCTTAGTGAACAAGACACGCTTTGGCAGTGCTAAACCGACCATTATAACATGCTTCCAATATGCAGGGTGAGTATTCTGTAGCAAGGAAAAAGTACACGTGGCCTCCACCGGGTCATAGAAGTTGCCCTCAGCACCCACAGAGCACTGTTCATTGGAATCAAGTGAAGGGAAGTTGAATATTGGGCAATTAGCTTAGAGATGGTGGGAAGTGAGAAGTCAGGTGAACTAAGGTGTAAAGGCAAGGCACAGTGCGATGTGAGTGGGCTTCCCAGAGGCACCATGCTGCGTGCACATGCTCGCCAAAAGGCTGGCCTTAGATGAAGCAGGAGGAGAGACCCCATGATGGGTATTATAATAAACAATAGATGGTTCACATCAAGCAAACAAGGAAGCATAACACAGCACAGCACAGCACAGGAGTTGGTCGCTCTTCCTGAGCTAAGTAACAGGTCCCAGAGAGTGTAGCAGGGCAAGAATGGATTGCACAGGGTGAAGGGTTCACCACACAGACAGGTAGCAATAGCCTGGATCTTGAATGTCCCCCCAAGCTGCTGTGTTAAAGGCTTCATCCCAGTTGGTGTGCTGTTGGGAGGAGGTAGGGCCCAGTGAAAGAGAAGTGGGTCACTAGGGTCATCCATCTTTTCCTCTCTGTTCGCTTCCTCATCACCATGATGTGAGAAGTGGCCAATTCCAAGTGCTCCATCACAGTGTTCTGCCTTGTCATTGACCCAGCCAACACAATGAACCACAGAGGGGAATCTTGGAAATAATGGGCCAAATAAGTCCTTCCTTCCTTTAAGTCAATTCTTATCATATTACAGAGATGGGAAGCTGAGCGACACATGTCATGAGGACCAGGAAAGTCCAAGCTGTGCCACTGACTATGGGACCCCAGGCTGTCCCAAGGCATTCTCACCTAATGGTGACAATGTAAGCATGAAAACATACATTTGAGGTGGCATTCAGTTAGGAGGAGGCAGATCCTTTTGGTAAAGGGCTCTGGAGCTAGATGGAAACCTCCAGATCAAACAATAAATCAAGGGGGAAAGAGAGAGATTTCCAGGCTTGCCCCCAGGCAGATCTTGGTCTCCACAGTTGGCCACTTCCTCTAGCCAGAAGACCATGTACAGGTCAAGGGCATCCAAACTAAAGTGATTGCCTCTCAAGGATAAAACTGACTCCCATCATGGTCCTCCGACTCTCACTTCCTGGCTGCTGGCTAGATGTGACGATCTGAATCACACAGGATGGCAGATGCTCAGAGACAGCTGAGGCTTCACCTCATGACAGTCTTCTCAGGGTCGCTGACAGTGTGAACTAAGACATTCTTGAGTGTGCCAGGCATCTGAGACTTAGGGCTGCGTGTTCCAGTGGTTTGTATGACCTTCCCTAACTGTTATAGAAGTTAACAGCGTGGCTTAGGGAACCAGAGTCAACCCAAGTCTGTTTGCTTGAGAAGAGGCCAGAATAGTGAGGTTGACTTGTTATAGCAGACTGGCTCAGGGTAAAGTGACCCAAGATGGTGTTAAAACCTGTGGCATTCCTTACAATTTGAGTCACATTTTAAGAGTTTCTTGGGCCCTCTTATAAATTTACACAACCATGCAATGTTTGGCACACACAGACACAGACAGATACACACACACAGATGGGTAGGTATGTGGCTATACAAATATGTTAGAGTATAGTTTTAGGAGTCTTGAGACATGCACCGATGCATAGATCCATGTGACCATCATTCTCAGGACAATAAATCAGGGCCTAAGGCTCCACAGAAATCCCTCTGCCTCATCCAGCCACAAGGGACTCTCTAACCTTACAGTCTGTTTATGAAAATGCCACAACACTAGAATAACGCCACCCTTCTGTAGCTATGACTGTCACTCAGTGTATCTCCTCTCGAGTTACTTTTCTTTCTGTTATTTTACGTGTCTTGGTGTTTTGCCTGCATGAATATCTGCACACTATGGTATGCAATACCGATAGAGGAAACAAGAGGGTGTTGGATTCTCTGGAACTAGAGTTATAAAATAGTTGTGAGCTGCCATGTAAGCTCTGGGACTCGAACCCGAGTCCTCTGCAAGCACTGCCATTACTCTTAACTGCACAGTCATCTCGCTAACCCTCCAAGTTAATTTTCAGAAACATGGCAGTGGCCTGGAACAGGACAGACTGGATAGTACAGTTGATAATATTGACTCATGGGCTACAAGGCCCCATTCTCTCTACATCTATAAGCTTGAAAAATATCAGTAATAACTAATAACTTTTAATTTGGGAAAAGTTATCTCTGGGAATAGCAATTTCCAGACCAGGATGAAGTGTAGTTTGATGGGTTGCAAAGAATCCAAGGAGCCAGGAAGGAGGGGAGAGGGCAGGCAGAGCTAGGATTAAGCAGCCCATTCAGGGTGGAAAGGGACATATCCATCTGCCAGCAAGAGCCGTAGCAGCCAGTACAGCCTTTTGCATTGCTCTTGAGTGTGAACCTGCAGGACCCAACAGCTTCCAGAGCCAATGGGACCAAGCACAATGTCCTGCTTTTCCATCAGGAACCATTACCCAATGTCCTTCAACTCTGAGGGCCCCCTACGTGCTGGATTCAAGAGTTCAAAGGGCAAACGCAGGCTAGTTAGAGAAAATGCATCTTGCCTGACACTAGGGTCACTACGAGGATAATGGATTGTGAAAAATGAGTCTTACTCCTTTTGAAAAGGGACACAAGTCTATTAGGGGAAGAGAACCAATTCTAGGCCAGAAGGCAGCCACGCATCAGCGCTGTGAACAAAAGCCTGTGCCCATGGCTCACACCCCGTGATGAAGACAGGGATGGCCCTTCATCTCCTACAGAGGCTCTGTTTGAACTTTGAAATGAAAGTCCTTGAACTTCCTCTGCTGTTAATGTTTAAGAATTTGGAAAACTGCAAACTGAGTGCTGGGGAGACAGGGACAGGCAGATTCCTGGAGCTTAGTAGCCAACCAAGCCTACCTTTGGTAAGCACCAAGCCACTAAGAGACCCTTTCCCAAAGGGTGTGGACAGCATTCCAGATGTCGACACCTGAGACTGTTTTCTGACACCCTTACATACATGAACTGACATGCACCAACACTTACATGTGTGTACATGTACACACACACAGGTTTTGAAGTCAGAATTATAACCAATATTCTCAGATACCTGGAAAGAATTGCAAGTGGTAAGGTTGGATTTCCCAAGGCCCTGCAATAGGTTCTCCAAAGGACACAAATTCTCAGCAGCATATGAAAAGTCCTGGGAGACTTCAGAAGTGTCCCTCCCGACAAAGGGTGACACTGCAATCTTACTTGAAGAATGTCAGAAGCTTCACTATACATATATGGTTAGGTTCACTAAAGATAACTGTCTTTTGAATCTGACCAAAGAATCATGTCCACTGTGGCAAACCCGATTATTTTGTTTGCATAATTCTTGGTTTAAAATATATTTCATGTAGTTGGAGAGGTGGCTCAACAGTTGAGAGCATGGACGTTGAACGGCTCACTCCATCTACCTGTAAATACAGCTCCATGGGAGCTAACACCCTCTTCTGGCCTCTGTGGGTACTGCAGCCATGTGTACATACCCACACACAGACACATAACTTATAAAGTGATAAAATGGGTTGTCCTTTTTAAAGAAAGCACATTCCAGGACTAAATTGTCTTTGCATCTGCTGTAGGTTGTAACTCGTACCCACATTAGTCCAAAAGATTCTAAGCACATATCTTATTAGACCAGAGCTGACCCTGCTGTGTATCCTAGTGGCTTTGAACTCAGGTTTAGTACCCTGGGGACCCTACACCTCTGCTGCTTTGGCTTTCTTCCAGTAGCCTCTAGACAGTGGGTAAATATGCCCATCTATTGAATCCCTGTGACTCCCACCAGCATGGAAGAGGAAACGGGTGACCCAGTGAGAACACAGCATAGTAACTGAGAACTGCCAGCCTGAGTGGTGTCACCCAAGGTTAAAAGATGACTCCAGAACTCAGTGGGTAAGCTGTGACAGTTCCCCCTATGATCTCTGCCCAGGATGACTGAGGCTGAGATAGTATTTGGCAAATGCTGGAGCCATTTGGGGTTCTCGTAACTCAAGAGGGAGCAGAGGTAGGGAAATTACAGCCAGGGGTGCTGCTTAGTACCCTACAAGGAACACCTCACAGGCAGGATGGACATCTGGAATTAGCCAGTTCACACGGTCAGTGAACTGCATTCAGGAAAGATTGCTGAAGGCTGTGACCAGAGAGTCTCAGAGGCATCACCAGCCCAAAAAGATGACCCAATGTTCCCATCAGCAGAGCCAGTCTCCATTACACAAGAAGGCAGCCTGTGTCTTTATACATCTCACGGCCTTTGATTTTAACTATGCAAGTCATTCCATCAAGAGATATTCTGGACTTCAGCTTCCAGCAGCTCCTGCTATGTTGTGGAGGGTACCTGGGAAGAAGACCCCTCTCCACCACAACTCACAACAGAGCAGAGAGCAGACAGAAAGTTGGCCTCTAGCCATAGGAAGGTCCTTGGTGGACATAGGAGTTGCTGGGGACACAGCAGTGAAATGCCTTCACACTCCCACACTGAGCATACAGCAGGGGGTGCCCTAAACCCCTAGTTCTCCTAGCTGCTAGCTGCTAGTTCTCGTCTCTGCCACATGCTATGCTGTTTCACCATACTTACGGACTTACCTGAGCTGGACACTCAGTGTGAGGACCATGACAGGGGTATAAAAATACCTGGGAGGGCAGACGGGGTGGAGACGCAGCTCGAAGGTTAATCCACAGAGGAAGCCCGTCTTGAGAGGGCCAGAGGGTCAAGCAACAAGGCCACCAGTATCTGTGGAGAGGGCTGAACCTGTCACACAGTAGTTTGGGAATCCAAGACCAGGTACTACTGAGGACAGCAGTGGCGGGCCAGACTTTTTAATAAGTTCATGAGTTCAAAGTTGGTTCAGCTGCACCATTCTTCCCAGGGACCCAGGCACAGAAGCCAGTGCAGATGAAAGAGGGGATCTGGCCCTATCCCTCAATGGGAGGAGTATCCAAAAACACACAGGCGTTTCCAATCCACCAGTCTCACTTTCTCTGCATGAGACTATAGAGAAAGGGGACCCCAGAGATCTGAAGAGGTGAGGCATGCAAGCATCTGGCTCACTCTTTAGCCAACCCTGCTCCCAGTCTTTTTTTCTTTCTAAAACTATGGCTTTTGCTGCATTTTAAAAATAGATCTGCAGAGCTGGAGCCTGCTTGGTGGCAAAAGCTCTTGCCATGCAAGCATGAGGATTGGAGTTTAGATTCCAGACACTTGCAGAGATGCCAGGCAAGCATGGCAGCCCTTCTACAATTCCAGCCTTGGAAGGCAGAGTCGGGGGATCCTTGGAGTAAGTTGAAGAGCTAATCTTGCCTTGCTGGGGAGCTCTAGGTTTGAATAAGTGGAAGAGCAATAGAGGATGATTCCTGACATCAGCCTTGGGGCTCCACATACATGTACATGCACATGTATGAGCCCCCATATACATTTCAACATATGCAAACAATCATGAGCACACACCTGAAAAATGGAAGGATAAAAATATATTTGTGTTTTATATCTTCAGAAGGGGAAGGAAGCGGAGGCCCATCTCACCCTGGAATATGCTGGGTTGGACACCTCCGGAGTTATTATCAAGGAAAGTGCCTCCTAAATGGCTTCCGGCGTGTTCCTTTCTGTATTTGTTCTTTGAAGTTTAACTTAGAGGAAACCTGCTACTTATGTACTTACCAGCAGACTCTCAAAGAGAAATCAATTCTGGGAGTTCAAAGTGACCTTAAGTTGTCTGTTTGCATTTCCCCCGACGCCCTGCATTTCATGGCCAGCTGCATTGATCTACTGAGCATTGAATCCATTGCCAACCTGCACTTCAGGTCCCCTTTGCGCTTTGTTTATGCTCTGTAACACCTGAACAGGAAGGTGCCCAGAAATTGCGGCTCAGTGAGTCTCAAGGACCCTTCCAGGATGCACGGGAGGGACATTACTAAGGCAGATGCCCAGGATGCCTGACTTCAGGAGCTGAGCTGTGCTCTTTCTCTCAAGTGCCCTGTGGTCCTAGTGGGTAAACACAATGCTTTTTATCTGAACAATCCTGTTGTTTTCGCAACGTCTAATGTGACACCAGGAGCACTAGGAAAGGCCACTGTCTCTCACATAGCCACCCCCACTAGCAACTTCTGTTCCCACTGCTCATGTTGTTCTCTCTGCCCTCATTTCTGGATAAATGAGAAATGAATAAGCAAGGCTCATCCCCCACAGAGGCCCCAGAAGGCTGCCCTGACTCACTTTCTAGGGGAACAAAAGGATTGTGGGTAAAGTGTTCCTCTTCGATCTACTTAGCTGGTTCTCATCAGAAAGGTGCAGAGATTCTACCCTTCAGCCTTTTTCCACTTCCCTTAGAGGTTGAACAGACAGACAGGATGGGAAACTTGCACCTTTCAAATGTATTTATCCCAAGATCCAGAGTGGGAGTGTTCTGAGCATGTACTTCTTCATTCCTGAGGCTTCTGGTGGGTACAGACCACACACAACTGGCTTTAGGGAAACATGAGGTCAAGTTTACAGAGAAAGAGAAGTTGTGGGCGACACTGTACACAGCACAGACAAGAAGAATGTAGAGTTACACGTGCCCAAGGTCCACATCCATCACCATCATCATCATCATCATTATCATCATCAGTCATGGCGACCACCATCATAATCACCACCACCATCAGCAGCATCACCATTGTCACCATCGTCATATTGTTGTCACCACACTAGTCATCAACATCACTATCATCTTCACCATCACTACTAACATTATCACCACTATCATCATGACCAGCATCACCACCATCACCCTGATCACCATCATCACCATAAGCATTACCATCTTCATGTGTTGCTAATTCCAGTCTTTGCGTGTCTTTAATGGGGTCAGCAACTCAACACTTTGTAGCAAGAACCCCTGGATTCTCTGATCATAGTGGTCAAGGGTCATAGTGAATTTCTTTGCCATAGCAAATGCAGAGGCTGCTTTCTACTTGGCCTTTGAAAAGGGTAGACTGTTCTCCTGCTCTGGCATGGCCAGGGGTTCAGTGTGCCCTAGGCTTGCCCAAATGATGCTTCTTTTAGGATGCAGAGTTTAACAGATGTCACTGGGCATTTATAGGGTCGATCTCATCTTCACCAGAGTCCCTAGTTCCCTATAGGTTTACAAGAAAGAAATGCCTTGTCCTTCATAAAGGCATTTTAGGAGCTAGAAGCTTACAAAAGCCATGCCTGTCTCCTCTCTCTCCCCTCAGATCTTGCAAGGTAGAGGTTAGGGAGCTCAGTGAGGGTCTTTGCTTGGTACAGCAATGGAAGAGAGGTGCTTGGGGACTCAGGATGACAAGTCAGAGAGGTGTGTCTCCATGCTGGCCTCTGTTCCTCAGTCAGACTCCACTCTGTCAACACCTCCTGTTCAGTTATTATTCCTTGGGTTCCTCAGTGACCACCCAGGAAGCCGTTGGTTAAGTTAGCTTGCAGGATGTGTAGCCTACAACTAGAACTATTCCAGGATTCAAATTGACTTCCTCCACCTGAACTAGATTGAGAGATGCCCTGCTAGGTAGAGAACAGCTCACAGGAGCCCCGAGGACTGAAGGAAGCCCAATGCCAACCACTCCCCAACTCATCACTTTTGTAGAAGCCCCAAGTCTTCTACAAAGCAGCTTGCCACCTGTGATGGCTGCTGTTGGTTGTCAACTTGATGACATCTGGAATTAACTAAAACCCGAGCAGCTGGATAGACCTGTGAGTTAATTAAACCATTTGAAGTGGGAAGACCCACTTTTAACCTGGATCTTTTGAAGAGGGAAGACCCATCCTTTTATCTGGACCACAACTTCCTCTGGCAGCCTATATAAAGGACGGGGAACAAGGAAGCTAGCTCTCTTTGCTTGCTTGCTCTTGATCTTGCTGGCATTAGAGCCTGCTTCTTCAGAACTCCAGCATATACCGAAGACCAGCTAGGACATTCAGCCTTGTAGACTGAACAACTACTGGGTTCTTGGACCTTTCATTGGACTAGCTGGACCACAGCCTGTAAGCAATTCTAATAAATACCCTTCATATATATGTTCCTCTAGAGAACGCTGACGAATATACCACCCAAAGGGCATCTCCAGACCCATCTTAATCCTGACTCCCCAATCACATGTCAAACTCTCTTTTTTATAAACCCTCGCTTTCTCTTTCATAGGTCTTTTCTTGTCAAGAAAATCCCCACGGCTTAAACCAAAGCAGCTTTGATAATTTAGTTTTAATTAACATTTATGCATATGTGTGCATGCCTGTACGTTTGTGGGGGTTGGGGTGAGCGTGCTATTGAGTATCTGTGCATATGGAGGTGCGAGGTCAGCCTTAGGTGTTGCCCCTCCAGAGCCAACCACCTTATAGAGACAGTCTCTCATGAGATGTGAAACAAGCTGATTCAGCTAAATTCGCTGGCCATTGAACCACATACCACCATATATGGTATTTTTTTTAAAATTTGTGAATATTGGAGATCAAATTCAGTATCTTGTGTTCACATGGTAGGATCTTTCCTATATGGAGCAGCTCCCCAATTCCCAAAGCATCTTTAATCTGACAGTGCAGGATGCAAGACTGTCAAAGAGTACTTGAGCATACCCTATTTTCAACTGCAGAGCCCACTGCAAGTCCTAAGTGGGCTTTGCTAATGCTCAAGAGGGATTTGTTCATTTGGGACTTAAGAACAGCCTTGACTTTGGGAAGAGCCCTGATCTGTCTGAGTTCTGCCTTTTATAGCTCTGGTCTCTGTCTCCCACATGAACTTCCTTGACACTGAGTAAATATTCTACTCAAACCTCAGTTCAACCTAAGGACCAGGGCTTCTTAGAGATTCAGTTTCTCTAGAGGAAACAGAAAGCAACAGCTGATGTAGGGGGAGAGAAATGGTCCCCATGTTCATCTTCTCCAGTTTGGCATTTGGGCAGTCAAAGCCACTGGGTGGCTTCTGAACCCTGTGTCCTGTGGCGAGGGAGATAAGAAAGGGAATATGGCAGGTGGGATCTCAGAAAAAAGGGCACAAGTGCTGTAGGTATTTCAGTTCTTCATGGAAAGGAAAAGGTTTTCTGAGATTCAAAAGAACTTGGATGTCCATAAATTCAAAGTGCTTTGTTTTTCTTCTGCAACGTGGGCTCCAAGACTAGAGCAGCAGGGTTGGATAGATTTTAGAAGACAACAAGCTATCTATTGGGGCTTTCTTGTTCTCGGTCCCTGCACTTCACACACACACACCACCCCCCCCCACACACACACAGACACACACACACACACACAGCTCGTTAAAACATACTTATAATTTGGTACCCAAAATGGAAAGTCCCAGTCCCTCATGCTTCCTCCACAGCATCCCCTGAAGTTACAGGCACAGAAAAGCCTAACCCTATGTTTGGAGACTCAAATGACAGGCTCGCCACATCACCAGGTCCAAATCCATTCAAGACTGAAGTATGTTAAGTGTGTAGCAAGCATATACCCGAGTCCAGGGAACATCGTGGAAGAGGAGACAGGAAGAATATCAGAACCAGAGGATGGGGTGGAAAATTGTGTGTTCTGAACATGGCGTGGCTGCTGCACCTGTGAACTCAAAGAAGCTAAGATTACCTGTACATGATCAATCTAGATAAAAATCCCAGCATGGATGAGGGAGGAACTAGCTAAAGAGTTAGTCCAGCTGCTAGCTGCTAGAGGAAGCAGGGTGGGACATTCTTCTTTTTTTTTTTTTTTTTTTTTTTTGAGGACAATCCTATTGGTAGGTTTTTTTTTTTTTCTTTTTTCTTTTTGAGGACAATCCTATTGGTAGGTCTTTTTTTTTTCTTTTGAGGACAATCCTATTGGTAGGTTTCCCATGCTCTAGTGGATGATCCCACCCCCATGCACAAATGTGCAGCATTAACTGGGCTTAGTGGGCTATAAAGGAAAAAGACATAACATCGGGAGGGTGTATATTGTGGGGATATGGGGGGAGTTGAAGGAGAAAATGAAGAGAAGATGTATTTCACTGAATGTATGTCAAAAATTCTCAAAAATTAAAAAAATTTTAAAACTAAATCCATAAGGAATGGAGCCTGAATAAATGTACATTTTCGCTATATCTGAAACCACCCAATCTTGGACTTACAACCAGAGCCAAAAAACGCACAAGGGTGCAATGTGTTTGCTTCCGAAGGTGCAAAGTCCTGAGCCTAACCTCGTGGGCTGTGTGGCCCAACAAAGGGGATGTCTTTTGGGTCTACTGGAGAACCAAGAGAGCTGATTTTACTCCAGACTCCAGGGGATACATTTACTATATTATAGATGGTGACAGGATTCCAAGCCTTTGTGAAACACAAACACACATAGAGATATTTCTAGAAAAGGCTAGATGAGCTCACTTCCTGAAGCCAAAGTCCAGAGGATGGCGAGATTCCATCCCTGGCCCAGGAATCCATCACCAATCAACAATCAACATGAACAGCCACGGGAGGATGGCACGGATTAGAGCAGAGGCCCGCCCTTCCCATGGTTTCCAGACAAAGCACTTCTCTCATAATCGGCCTTCTTTAAAGATGTTATAGAAGGCTGATGAATTTAAAAACTGAAGCACACACTAGTAGGTACTGTGGAGGACTTGCAGCCAGCTGCACGATATCTGACGGCCAGACAGACAGAATGAAGCACGAGTGTGGTCACAGTCGCCCAGATGTCTTTCCATCACACACCCCGACCCCGACTCTTTAGCTAATCCCTAGATGCCCAGAATGTGAAGTCAAGGTTTTTACCTCCCAGTTTTTGCCAAGTTTAACTTTTAGACAAATCCTGTTCTCTAATGTCTATTGCTTTAGTCAAAATTAAAAAAGGAACCCTGAATTACAGGTCAGAATCAACTCAACTTAAATTGTGAGTTCAAACTAAAGAATGATTTGTTTCTTGAGTTCATCACTCTTAAACAAAGCAGAAGGGAAATGGAGTTGCGGGTAGAGAGGGAGAGAGAGAAAGAGAGAGAGAGAAAGGAGTTACGAGTCTGGATGAAAAACTGAAATCAGATTGGTAGCTAATGAACTCGAAAATCCACAGGCAACATGTCCCACATGCAGGTACATCCATATTCTATGATATCATGATAAAATTAATGTGTTGGGGGATGGAGAGATGGATGCTTCGGCATTTAAGAGCACTTGATGCTCTTACAGAGGACCAGAGTTCAATTCCCAGTACCTCTATCAAGCAGCTCCAGGTTTATGATGTGCTCTTCTGGCCTCTGTGGGCATTACGATCATGTAGTGTGTGTGTGTGTGTGTGTGCGCGCGCGCGCGCGCGCGCGCAATAGCGCACGCACATGTGCACTACCACCACCACACCACACCAAACATATACACACAAAGCAAAACTATAAAACAAATAGATTTAAAAAGCAAGAAGAAAACAAGCAATCTGTTTCCCAGCAGGCCTAGTCATGCCGTGCTGTTGGACACCGCAGCCCACCAACAATGCTTGTCCTAATTAATTAGACAGACCTATCTACATTTAAAATGAAGCTAAAGTCTTTAGTTACATCACAGTTGACACAAGGCGAGTTCCTCTTGCATATTATATTTCCAAAAAATTTCAGAGGGTTTTTTTCTAAAGTGCACAGTGCTTCTTTTAAATGTCTCTTCTTTGCTACAACCTTACATAAGAAATCCAAGATCCTACCGCATATTCCCCACCCTTTACGCTCTCTTATTTCTTTTTTAAACACCACATTCTATTTCCAGGGAGAAACAAAGTGATAACTTTGAGGCTGGTACCACTTTATACTTAGAGCCTGTCTGTCTGGAATAGCTTCTGAGTTGGCAGAACCATGTTCTCCATCCTCCCTGACAACTGTCGCCACCGTTTGCAGATTTGCTGAAACTGTGAGGTGTTTAAAGACCCGCTTGTGAAGTGGTTGAATTGGGGAACCTTCAGTGCCCCGAAGGGTGTCGATAAACCCTCCACGAAGGCCAAGGGATCCTGACAACATCGCCGTCTCTTCTATGACAGCCTGAGTTTCATTAATACTAAAAAGGATGTTTGATGGTCCCAGAGAGATGGCTAAGTAGTTAAAAGCACTTGCTTGCTCTTCTTGTGCACCCTAATTCAGATCACAGAACCCAGAACCCACATCTGACAGCTAACAACTCCCCATAACTCCAGCTCCAGGGTGATTTGATACCCCCCTCTGACCTCTGTGGGCATTGCATTCACATGCACACACCCGAACATAGATATAGTTACAGACAGACAGACAGACACACACACACACACAATTAAAAATAAGATAAGTCTTAATAAAAAGGAAGAACATGGGGCTGGAGAGATGGCTCAGAGGTTAAGAGCATTGCCTGCTCTTCCAAAGGTCCTGAGTTCAATTCCCGGCAACCACATGGTGGCTCACAACCATCTGTAATGAGGCCTTGTGCCCTCTTCTGGCCTACATACAGACAGAATATTGTATACATAATAAATAAATATTAAAAAAGGAAGAACATTCTCTGGACTGGTGAGATATTAAAGTGTTCACCATGAAAACATGGGCACCTCAGTTTGATTCCCAGGATCCATGTAAAAAGCTGGGCATAGAACTAGTGTGGTCTCTTGATTCAAATGCTGGAGGGTGGAGAGAGAAGGATCCTGGGGTCTCACTGGTCAGCCAACTGGTCTAACCAGCAAGCACTAGGCTAGTGAGAGACCCTGTCTCAAAATAATACTATAATAATACCTGAGCAAGGACACCCATGGTTGGTTGACCTGTGACCTCTATATTCATTCATATACACATGTACCCTCCCAAATGTTCATAATTAAGTGGACAACCAGCATCATCAAACTAGCCCTTATATTTCACAGTGAGAACACCGCATGTGAGCATCTGACAGGAACTCCATGCTAGAGGCATAAACACAGCAGCCCGGCTGGACCCCCAGGGCTGCCTGCTGCAGACAGATTTGAGAACCTGCTCACCTCAGTGTGAAGTGATCCTCTGTGCAGTTCCTGGAGACGGAGATGGGGAAGGTGAGTATGTCTCCTTGTCGGACAGTCTTGGGGACATAATGAACGGCCACATTGCTATCTAAACGCAGTTCCCTCAGAGGTGGACTGCTGGGGGTCTCGCGAAGGAAGACACTCCCAATTCTGTGCAAAGGGGGACTGGATTCATCAACATCATTGTGGCCGGTCAGAGGGCCACCACCCTTCCTCAAGTCCTCCTTGGCACAGTCCCCTCGCTCATCCCCCGGCTGTACTGCATAATACAGTTCCACGGGACTCCCTTCGGGCTGCTCTGTGGGTCTCCTACGCCCAGACACAACCGTAGGGGGACTGAACCAGCCAGGCAGCATCTCCAGCTGGGCCACACACAGTCCCAAGGCTCCACCCAGCCGGCAGCTGCCCCGAACCTCCCTGGTCTCTCGGAAAGCAAAGACCCGCAGACAGGGGAGCTTCTCGTCCCTGTGGTCATCCCAGTCTCTTCCCACAACGTGGAAGAGCACCTGCACTTTGGGATGGCTCAGGTAGACCTTCTCCTGCAAGATGTAGGCCTTCAGCCTCCAGTTAAGGGAGAAGGTGTTGGTGAATCCGAATGGGTTGGAAGGCAGCATCAGGTCCTGGGGCACCACCTGCTCAAGGGAGAAGGGCCCGTAGCTGGCGTTGAGCACTGGCAGCCGCTTGGACTTGTAGATCAGAAAGGACTCAACCCGCGACTGCAGGCTAGAGTTGCGCATGATGTCCTGGTTGGCCTCCTTCAGGAAGAAGGACACATCGGCATTGTTGATGTGGTAGGTCACCGGGAGGTAGGTAGGCAGTAGCGAAAACCGCTGGATGCTCTCCAGGATCCCTCGGCCTTCTGTCACTGTTGGGAGGAACCGAGGGCAGGTGTTAGTGATCCCGGGACACCAGATTTGTAGCCTTGGAGAGCACACTGGTAACCACCCACCAACCACCTTTGGACCCGTGATGCTGCTCTGGATTAGCCGGGGTTTCTTCTTGGAGTCAACTCAATGTCTACAAAATATAGGCAAAGGAGATGGATGAGAGGGCTCAGACGGCAAAGTGCTTTCCACACAAGCAGGTGGGAAAGAAGTCTAAACCCCAGAACCCATCTTAAAAAGAAGCTGATCAGGGTAGAGAGATGGTTTGGCAGTTAAAGGCAAGGCTCACAACCAAAAAAAAGATGAACACAGTGGTACATGCCTGTAAGTCCAGGGTTGGGGAAATGAAGACAAGTAGGAGGATTCCTGGAGTTCATTGGACATCTAGACTAACTTAATCAGTGAGTGCCAGGTTCAGTGAGAGACCCTGTCTCTAAAAACAACATGGAGAAAGATTGAGGAAGATATATGACATTGACCTCTGACTTTGCATGTGTACACACTTGTGTGGCACACAAAGAAAACATATGGTAAGGATATATGTATATACACGTGCATGTGCAAACGATAGGTGACACAAATGTGTTGGGTGAGTATTTCCTCCAGACTGAAACCGTCCTTCTTAGGAGGTAGGGGGCTTGCAAAACTCACAAAGCGTTATAAGAATTCGCAAGATTACAAGTCACATCAGGATCTGAACAAGCTTCTGAATAGCAGAGAACCTTTCCTAGGAGAAAATATTATCAGCCAAGTGTGGTGGCGCACACCTTTAATCCCGGCACTCAGGAGGCAGAGGCAGGTAGATCTGTGAATTCGAGATCACCCTGGTCTACTGAGTGAGTTCTAGGACAGCCAGGGCTACACAGAGAAACCCTGTCTTGGGAGAGGAGAGAAAAAGGAGGGAATATTAATTTTGGTGGAGGGGTCTGCAATGTGAGTCCAAAGTTCCAGGGACAGAGCTTTAGCTGATGGTCACCCATACCGTAGGGATGAAGCTGCCTTTTGGTCATCTGTGCTTCTAGGAGTAACCCTCACAAACTCTTTCATTCACCAAGCTCAATTCGGGTGGAAACTATTTTCTCCTTTTGGTTGGTGGTGTCCTACCTGGGGTGAATAGGTATCTGTTTATATCTCAACTGGAAAAGATGCTGTACAATGTCACTAGTGTTAGGTAGAAAAACTTGTCACTTGATACTCAAAAAGGAATGTGTAAATAAGTAAGATTCAAACAAAATTATTTCTCCCCTCTAGGGATAAATAATAGCTTTAAGGGGCTTAAGTCTCAGAGCATAAACAAGCAGGAGGCCTGGAGTTCCAATTCTCCAAACTCATATTAAAAAGAAGCAGGACACAGCAGTACATGCCTTAAGCCCAGGGTGGGAGAAATGGAGATAGGAGATGCCTGGAGCTTGCTGGACAGCCAGGCTAGCTGAATCAGTGATCACCAGGATCGGTGAGAGATTCTGTCTCAAAATATAACGTGGAGAGAGATTGCAGAAGACGCCTGATATGGACCTCTGGTCTCCATCATTTTCATATTTTGTTTGTTTTTGTTTTGTTTTTGTTTCTGTTTTTGGTTTTTGCTAAAGAAGATGTCAAGAAGGGCTGAAAGGATACTAACATCTCACCACATAAACAATGGGTTTTCCCTTGACCAACCAGGCTGGACAAAGTATGTAAAAACAGAGATAGCGTTTTTTTTTCCCAACCACCCAGACCCAAATAATCACACAGAAACTATATTAATTACAACACTGGCTAATGGCTTAGGTATATTCCTAGCTAGCTCTTATATCTTAAATTAACCCATTTTTATTAATCTATGTACCCATTTTTATTAATCTATGTATCGCCACAAGGCTGTAGCTTACTGGTAATGTTCTGGCATCTTTTTCCTTCTGCAGTTACATGGCATTTCCTCAACTCTGCCCTCTCTCTCTCTCTCTCTCTCTCTCTCTATCTCTATCTCTATCTCTATCTCTGTTTGGATTTATGGCCTGGCTTTACTCTGCTAAGCCATTGGTCTAAACAGCTTTATTCATCAAACAATAAAAGCAACACATATACAGAAGGGTATCCCATATCAAAAGTGGAACTGGGGTGACCTTCTCACTTATAATATGACTTTCTCACACATAGTCTGATTCCCCACATCAAACCTGGTACCATTTCTGATACAACCTCACACCCCACATGGAAGAACCTTTGTCCAAAAATGATGAACAATGAGGGACAAAGACACATAAGATAAGTAACCACAGTCACATGAACGCTGAGTTGGAGAGAGTGCTCCAGAGATGGGAAATGGACTGACCACAGCAGGTCCTTCGAGTAGCCTAGACCCTCAAGCCAAGAATGGGTAGCAGCATCTACCTTTCACTTCACCCAAGTCCTATGGAGACTATCCTGACACCAATGAACAAAAATATATTCTTTCCTCTTTAGGGAACATATCCTCCTGGGGGGCGTAGGGGTTAAAAAATACAACATGTTATTTTTACATTTTGTCTTGCTTTCTGTAATAAAAACCCAGACATAGAAATTGTACAACCCACAGAAGTCATTTCGAGAGCTTTGGAACAGGGAGCCACTGCTCTGAGTAGCCCTGATTGTTCAGGCACAGCTGTCCCCGCCATGGGGCAGACCACACTGGCAGTAGCCACATGATGATCCCTGGTTATTTGAAAATATTGACATCCCTCCAACAACCTGCTTCAGCTTCAGTGACCCCCATAAAAGCACTCCCCAAGCACAACACTCTGACAAGTCTGGACCCACATCTATCAGGAACAGTGGGGGACAGCCAAGAATTCAGACAGTTCCTGGATTTGCCACATGTAACTTGTGGGACAATCAGCAAGGCACCAATCCTCCTTGTTTCTGTGAGTCAATCAAATCTGCCGTTCAGGTCAGAGAACACAGAAGTTATATTGCATACACTTTTACAGCTAGGTCAGATTGACAGACACCTGTATTCAGGTCTAGCTTGCACTCTGGAATGACAAATAGCTCTTTGTCTAGTATCATTACCAAGTTCTGGGAAGGATGAGTCTCACATTTTTATTAAAATAAACTACCTAGAACTGTTAATACATGTGTATTTGGTCTGACTCGAACAGCAATTTCATAGGTTGCAGCCTAATAAATGTGAATTTCTTTTTCAAATACCCAAATCTGCAAACTGGGAAGATGGCTCAGGGAATAAGTTGTTTGCAAGTGTAAGGGCTGGAGCTCAGATTCCCCTGTAGCCATATGAAAATGCCAGGTGGACACGATGGCCTGTCTGTAAACCCAGCACTTGAAAAGTAGGGTCAGGAGATCTCTGGGGCAATCTGGCTAGCTGGACTAGGTAAGTGGGTAAGGTCCCCCTTCACCTATCTCAGTAAAGTGAGCAGCAATCAAGTAAGACACCAATGTCAAGCCTTCTAAGCACATGTGCCCACATACATATCAACAAGCACACACACACGACATAAAATTCAACAAACACACACACACGTAAAAATTTTTCTTAAAAAAATCAAGATACTATGAATGTTATAATTGTGGCTCTCAACTTGATGGCATTAGAATCAGCATGGAAATGAAAATAGACATCTGGTAGACCTCTGGGCATGTCTATAAGGATGTTTCCAGAAACGTTTAACAGGGGAGGGAACAGTCACACTAAATGTGGACAGCTCCATTCCATGGGCTTAGAAAGAAGGCAAGCTGAGCACTGGCATTCATCTGCTTCCTGGCTGCAGATGTGATGTGACCAGCCCTCTCATGCTCCTGCCGCTGTGCCTTCCCACCATGATTGACTGTCCCCTCAAACTGTGGGCCCAAATAAATCTTTCCTCCCTTAAATAGCTTTTGGCTGGTATTTTGTCACAGAAATGTGTAAAGTCACGAAAACAAGCCTAACAAGATGCCTTATCTGACGTAGTATCGTATGTTTTAACGTTCTGGGAACTGGCACCTGATTTGTGTTTTCCCAAAACCTGGGTTTGCCCATCTAAAAGTCAGCACAAAGAGCAAGCAGACATTTTCTGTGTGTTCTCTGAGAGGAGCTATCTGGTTCCTCCCTCCTCTTGGGTGCCACCCTCACCCCTTCCCCATCAGCCTGATTACAATCCCAGCCGGTCTCCAGCCACATCTTCTGTATACTCTGGAGCACTGAAAGTGCATCTCGAGGTCATGTTCACATGTGTGTCCCACATCCCCAAATCTCTCTGTGTTTCCCTGTGAGTCGCTACAGATCAGTAGGGTGTACGCCATATAATAGTGGTCTCATGTAGTCCCACAGTACTTGGGGTCTTTAGAACAGCATCCAGAAAGTACCAGACATTCATTAAATATTTGATGAACAAATGGGTGCACAAACAGATTATGCATCTTCTATCCTAAAGAGCAGATTATATTTTCCACCAGGATTCTATAGGATTTCTTCTCAGCAACATGACTATAATCAGGGCTGCCAATGCTTTCATCTCACTAAGAGCAGCACATAATCCCACTGACCGAGATAGGAGAGGAGAGGAGAGGAGAGGAGAGGAGAGGAGAGGAGAGGAGAGGAGAGGAGAGGAGAGGAGAGGAGAGGAGAGGAGAGGAGAGGAGAGGAGAGGAGAGGAGAGGAGAAGAACCTCAGGGCCAGGAGATTCCTAAAGGGACATCTTATGTTCCAAGGTTCCCCTTGATTATTTAAAACACATCTAAGGCTTCACAGAGCCACTGCCTTGAGCAGCCTTGAGCCAGCTTACCATGCAGTCAAGAAACTGCCAGGGTCAAAAGTGTAAACCCGAGCAGGGCACCAGAGCAGGGCAGGCATCAGCATTGGGCACCCAGGCCTCCTGAACCTCCCTTTTGAACACCTGACCCTGATGCTCGGGGACACAAAACTTAATTGTGCAGCTAATTACATAGTGCCAGGTCAACCACACTGGGTCCTCTGATACTGTTCAGGAAAACAGTAAAGCAAGGAAAGGTCAGGGCCGGGCGCTGGAGGGGAAATAACTCCAGCTTTACCCTGCAAACCACATAGAGGTCTTTCACCCTGATAGCCAACCCAGGCGCTTATTGCCTACAAATGCCTGAAGCTCCCAGGATACTCCCTTTCCTTTCTGCCTCCATGTCCTAGTACCACCTCCCAGGTCTATGGATGGAGACGCTTTATTTCATCTTACTGCTCTCAGTCCATGATTGAGAGCAATCAAGGGAGGACCCTGGAAGCAGGAACTGAAGCAGAGGCCATGGAGCTTGTTCTCCATAACTTGCCCAACCTGCTTTCTTATACCATCCAGGACCGCCTGCCCAGGGGCGACACCACCCACAGTGGGCTGGGCCATCCCACATCGATCATTCATCATAAAGGTGTTCCACAGACTTTCCCACAGGACAGGATGATGGAGCCATTCCTCAGCTGAGGTTCCCTTTCCCCCCTGTGTCAATTTAGCGAAAACTAACAATCACCCTCCCTTTTTCTTTTTCCTTTTGCATGTGTCTGTATGTATGTATGCTCTCTCTCTCTCTCTCTCTCTCTCTCTCTCTCTCTCTCTGTGTGTGTGTGTGTGTGTGTGTGTGTGTGTGTTTGCATGTGTGGGGGAGCATGTAGAAGTGTGCATACATATGCATGTGCAAAGGCCTGATGCTGCCATTGGTGGTCTCTTCAATCACTTCCACCTAGTCATTGAAGCCAGGTCTTTCGACTGAACCCTGAACTTGCTGATATGGTTCATCTAGTTCTCCGGTTTGTTCTGGACCCTTTGGCTCAGTCTTCTACACAGCAGGCCGCCATGCCAACCCAATCCTAACATAGGAGCTGGGATTCTGACTCTCCTCTTGTGCAGCAAGTGCTTTGCTAACTGAGCCATCTCCACAGGACCCTCCCTCCTTCTCTTCCTCCATCTTTCTCCTCCCTTCCTTCCTTCCTCCTCCCGTCCCCTATCTCTCTCCCTTCTTGCCTCCTTCCCTCTCCATGCCTTATAGTTTACAAAAGAGTCCCCATTTCATGCCACAATGCACAGTGGCTGTTGTGACAGCCACTGCGTTCTAACCCCCAGAAAGGCACCTTCTATCACCTATAACGCCAATTTATTTCACATAAAAATGATCCAAGCATCAAATAGAAAGCTGAGTACAATGAAAGCAAATGAATGCCCCATTAGGGAAAAAGAATGGTTTTCACTTGGGCCATGATTTTGATGGAACAGAATGTGGCCTCACAGATGTTTTATATTAATCTTTACATTATTTTGAGAGCATAGTGTTTCATAGTGTTTCCTTAACCAATACATTTAAGAAACCACCCAAACATAGAACTGTATTCCTCCCTTTGCATGGTCCAAAAGAGGACAACTTTGGGGAAATGATTGTAGCTAAAAGATCAGCAAGTATCGGCTAGGAAGTACAATCTGGGTGCTGCACACTGTGAATTCCCGAGAAGTCACCAGGACGTGCTCCCTCTCTCTCTCTCTCTCTCTCTCTCTCTCTCTCTCTCTCTCTCTCTCTCTCTCTCTCTCTCTCTCTCTCTCCCTCTCTCTCTCTCACACACACACACAGAGAGAGAAAGAGAGAGAGAGAGAGAGAGAGAGAGAGAGAGAGAGAGAGAGAGAGAGAGAGAGAGAGAGAGAGAGCGCTCTGGTTTGGTGGGGCAAACAGAACAACAAATACAATATAACATTACTTCTGTCTCCTAAAACTAAGGCAGAGTGTAAATACGAGGCACCTTGGAACTTTGCTTCTAAGTCTGGCAGCCCTCCTCACCTTGTAGAGAGGCCAACAGTCAACCTGGCAGAACTGTCTAATATTTGTCAGAGCAAAGACCTGAGACAACTGGAAGCCCCATTGGTAACCCAATCACTTCTGTGGTTTTTTAGAAGAAACTGGAGTGGTTTCAGATTTGGGACAGTGGAGGGCTTATAGAATTCAACCCTCATACACACTAGGGGAGAAAGGAAGAGAAAGGAACTCACACTGGGATCCAACAAGCTTGTCATCTGCTTAATCAGAGTCTAGAGGCCATGCTCCTCAGGAAGCCCAACCACAGGGCTTTTTCCTGAGGTTTGTCCTTGTCAAAGGCGGTAACCTAAAACAGACCTCTGCCACTGGTCACAATCCATCACTGAAAGGAGCCAGGGCAGAAGCTGACACAGAAACCGTGGCGGGACACTGCTAGTTTGCACACCCTGTTCATGCTCAAGCTCAGACAGCTTTATTACAGAGCCCGGGGTCAGATGTCTAAGGATGGTGCCACCCACAGTGAACTGGGCCCTCCCATACCAATTGTCAATTAAGCCATACCCCTAATAGGCACAGACATGAGCCAATCTGACCTGGGCAACAATTCAATTGATGTTCCATCTTCCCATGAGGCTGGCTCTATGTTGTGTCAAGTTGACAGCTATAGCTAAGTAGGATACACAAAAGGAAAAAAGACCCCCATATGACAGCATCACCAAGCCACCGCCAGCACTTCACAGCCATAGCTCTCCTCTGTAGGAACATCAGAATATGGGGACATCCTCACACTGACGCCCAGGCTGCGAATCACTGACTCAGGAACTTGGAAAAATCTATGTGTCCTTCCCTGTGACTCTAACAACTCTGAATGGAGGAAACATGCGGCCCAAGAGGTCCCCTACCCTGTGGGGTCCCAGCACAGGAACACAGAGGGTGAAACACCAGTAGGAGATCCCAGCAAGTGCAGAAACAACAGTATGTCCTCAGCTCAGCACCTACAACCATCCAAACTCCCCCGACCCTCCATTCCCAGTCCAGGGACTGTGCTATTCTGCTGCCCGTGACCTTCTCTGTATCCTGAATGTCCTTCTGCCCCACCAGGCATTCTTCCCTGACCTCAGAGAGAAAACAGCTTCTAGGCCATTGCCGTGTTAGGGGGACTCTTCGGGACTTCTCCCTAGTCATCTGCACCCAGTAGATCCTCCTCACTTGCCTCTGCCCCGCCAGCCTTCCCCCTCGATGCAGAATCTCCACTGTTTTTCTGCTTGAGTGAGTCATGCTTTGACCTGGAGTGCACGGGTTCCCTTTACTGTCCCTACAGAATTATTCATTTAGTGATGACACATTTGCTAACCCCCTGTCCTGTGGCTCCTTCATAATGAATGAAGGAGGCAAGTCTCCAAAGCCCTTTCCACAGCACATTTTCCTTGTCTCCACTCCACAGTAAGTAGGACCAGAGAAGGCAGGTGAGTTGTCCAAAACCACCACACAGGTATCACGTTGTCAAGGTAGAATTCAAACTGCCTATTGCGCCTATAGAGCCCTAAGTAACGTGACACTCAGTGAGCCACTGTGTGATTTCAGCAGCTACATTTTTTTCATATGCCCTTTGCACTTTAAATAGTGTTCCACCCACAGAGCACAGAACAAGAGAACACACAACTAGATGAACACATAAAACACACTCACTACACTATACACAAACTACTCACACCACATACATAAACACAAATAACACACACACCATACCACACACTACATAATACAATCTCCATACCACATATATACACACACCACACTACAATGCAAACACACAGACTACACACTACACATAACAACACACAGCACAAAATGCAAACAAACCATATGCCACATTATATACACACACAATACTATACAACACACATGCACACACACACACAGAGCATCATGCTGCAGTGCCATGCAGAATAAACACATGCTTTCCCAACACAAGGACTGGGGATTGTATACCCCTGGACGTAGCAGACATAAGCAAAGGCTGGCTACCTCTGGACCATAGGCTAAGACCAAGGATGGCACTTCCTGATACCCCGTCTCTACCTGCTGCCCGAATCACCACAGGCTGCCATGCCAAACGTAGAAGTGGCAGCACACTTGGGGCGCATTAGTATCCCTTGATTGAGAAAACACCAGTGCAACAAGCCAGAGCTGTCTTTGGAATCCCCAAAGCACAAGGTGAGAAAATACTCAGCACCTTCCCCACAGCCACCCTGGCCCTCATCGGAATGAGACTCAGGGATGGGGAATTGCACGGTTACTGCAAACATTCTCCTGAGACTGGGTTCAAGGATCATATGTTACTGAAGGGAGTTGGTCTTCACTTCTCAGACACGTCCATAGATTGAATGATTCAGGAAGCCTGAACTTTCCTTAAGCCTCTCAAAGGTCCCAGTGAGAAACACAACCCCAACAGGACCCAGCACCTGCCCATGAACATCTCACAGAGCATCCTAGCATCACAAGTAATTTGCTAAGATATGTGCGCCTGGAGACTGTGAGGCTATAGATAGCAAGACCAGGTACATTTCCGTCTCAATTCATCCACTGGGCCTTTTACAAGTGGCAGTGTCACACTGTGCTGGCGATCAAGGACCCCACAGGAGCCATGTTTGTTTAGTCTCGGGCGCCTGAGACTCAGAGGGAAGGGGGGACTAAAGATCAGGCCGGGACAGGAATGCTTGTGAGAGGTCTCCTTGCATTGGAAAGCACCCCGAAGAGCCCAGAACAGGTTGAGATGGGAAGGAAGGCGGCCGAGCCTTTGGTGGCTCACCTGCCTCCATGACAAATGCCCTAAGAGGGCAAACATGTGCTACTGTCTCCAGTCTTCATGAACTCCAAAGATCTGAACTCACGCCCTCATGGTGGCCCAGCAAGTGCTTTACCTACTGTGCTCCCCCTCCCCAACCCCTTACTGTGCTTTAAAGCCTGCTCTTCTGTACCATAACCAGCTAAGTGAGTGTCACTGAGTGTCCCCCTCCAGGAGCAGGTTCCAAGTAAACCCAATACCAATAACACCAAATCTCTGTAGTGTCCACAGATCCCAGCACCATACAAAGCATCCATTCCTTGTGTGAAAACAGTGGAAGCTGTGTGTTCTCATTGCTACCTCTAGCCACCCCAGTAGGGAACAGAGACACTTAGGTCTGAAAGCAAGGGCTCCACCTTAACGCAGTTGGTGACTGTATGTATTCAGGGGATACTCAAAGGACAATAGTTCAAACGGTCATGTGGAACTGGGGTTATAGCTCAAAAGTAGAGCATTTGTCCCAGCATGCATCGGGCCTTCAGTTCAACCCCCTAGGACAAAATTGAATGTGGACTACAAATGTGCTGACCACGTAGGTCAGGGACCTGCCAGAGAAGTAAGCACGGGGCCAGGCTCCACCACTAATCAAAGTGAGCACACAACACTGTCACATTTTTGCCTAACTATAAGAGTTTCTGAATCACAGGGAAGAAAGATTCCACAGCTCAGATACAAGGGTCTCCCAACAGAGCTCAAGGGATACACAGAGTGTTTCTTATTTCTGGGAAAGGGCAATTCAACAACACACAAAATAGGTTACATGTCCTATCCTACGCTCCTATTTATGTGACTCAGACCCTATCCTGAGAAAATAAAATGTTGGGGGAACATTCTGTACAACACCAGGTATAAAATGAAAAGCTAGCAACCAGTCAAAGGCCCAGTGAGGTCTATGTGACCAACCGCACAGAGTCCCAGACCTCTGCACGAAATGAACCCAGAGTTTTGTGCCATGAACATGAAGACTTTGTAACTGAGGCTCCCAGAAAATCTCTCCCTGCGTTGAACATTTCACAAGACTGGCTGACTGATTAGAGAACATCAATGACTATAGAGTTAAGGAACCAAATTATCTTGAGCTATGTTAGCCCTCCAAAAGCCATGTATTGCCAACATCTGTGTGAGATAATATCCTTGTGAGTATCAGGTAAATCCTTTGGCAATCGACAAACAGACCCGTTATCCTCTCCCAGCCCCAAAGCTAAGAACACTGTCCAATATGTCTGAGGTCTACAGCAGAAACTCCCCCACAACCCAAAGTTTCCCAAATAAACTTTAAGAAAAGTATCATGGGGCTGGAGAGATGGCTCAGTGGTTAAGAGCATTGCCTGCTCTTCCAAAGGTCCTGAGTTCAATTCCCAGCAACCACATGGTGGCTCACAACCATCTGTAATGAGGTCTGGTGCCCTCTTCTGGCCTGCAGACATACACACAGACAGAATATTGTATACATAATAAATAAATAAATATTTTTTTTAAAAAAAAAAAGAAAGAAAAGTATCATGACCCCTTTCATTCTATTACTTTAAAAAGTTCATGAAATGCTTGCCAGAATGTAGAATTTTGGAAAACCTTGTCCTAGTCTGAATTCTGTTTGTTTTTATTTGTTTTTTGTTGTTGTTGTTGTTATTCAAGACAGGGTTTCTCTGTGTGTGGCCCTGATTATCCTGGAACATGCGCTGTTGACCAGACTGGCCTCGAACTCACAGAGATCCACCTGTCTCTGTCTCTCAAGTGCTGGGATTAAAGGCGTGCGCCACCACCAACTGGCATAGTCTCAATCCTGATGCTGTGGTAAAACTCTATCCAAAACCATCTAGGCGATGAAAAGGCTCATTTGGCTTATAGCTTTCTTATACAATCCTGGACCACCTGTCTAGAGGATAACACCGCCCACAGTGGACTGGGCCCTCCCACATCAATTACTAACCAATAAAATGACCACAGACTCACCCACAGGCCAATATAATGGAAGAAATCCCTCAGTTAGGATTTCCTCTTCCTAGGTGACTCTGGCTTGTAGTGACATAAAAACTAACGAGCAAGCACAGGTAGGAATCTGTATTCTAGGTCATGCTCTAGTCAAATAGTCCAATCAAATATTCACTCATATTTGATTCCAGAATAAACTCTCTTATTCCCCTTGAGATAAAAGTTGTGGGTTTGTTTTTGTTTGCTTGTTTGTTCCATTCACTGCACTACATCTTTGTCTAACTTCCTTTCAACTGGGAAAGAAACTTTTAAAGAGAAAAGAGAGAAATGGAGACATAGAGGGCACCAGAGAAAACACTCAGAGGCTTTCATGGGTCAGCTGCCAGTGACCCTAAATCCACACCTAAACATCCTTCTGCAGAGCCACCAGCAAGGCCCGGGGACAGACCTGGTAGAGGACCCCGTGCAGAAATTAACTTGACTCTTGGTCTCTGATCCTCAGGGAAGTGACGACCTCCCCAGCCAGTACTCCACTGAAACCTCTCAGCACACAGAAAAAAAAAAATAATGTCATTAAGTAGCTTTATATTAAAACTATCAGACTGTCACATCTCATCAGTGTTTAAACTGTTTATATTAATGTTTAATTTGTTCAGGGATTGAGCAGCTTAAAAAAATAAACACAAATAACTCTCTCCTCTACTTGCTGAGGGCAAAATCATTGTGAGTGATATAACCCATACACCATATTTCCTAATAAGAGTAAAGGACAGAGCAGGAGAGGCAAAGGAAAAGGGGTGGGGATGAAGGAGGGCAGTGGCTTGCAGGAGGGAATTTCTTATCAGACAGGACAAAGGACCCTTCTGTATAGTAGACAGAAGACCAGGCAACCTTTCCAGCTTTTTCCAATGTGTTATTTTTATTATATTTTTTCTTTTGCAATAGGGTGTCACTCTACAGCCAACTGCCTGCACTCTCCATCCCTCTCCCTCGGCCTCTGGAATGCTGGGAATGCAGATACGCACCCTATCTCTTGGCCCCAGCTTTCCCGGCTCTGAAGTGAAGGGGGCCATGTTACACTTTGGAAGGTGACTGAGGTTAATACAACAGTAGCCTAACTTGCAGACACACAAAACCATTCCACCAGAAAGGGGGACAGCTCTCCCATTCCCAACTTGTGCCCACACTATTCAACATCCCTATTCCACAGCCTGTCTGGGCTGTCCTTTGAAAAGGTGCTAACACCCATCTGATAGGACCCGTGTCAGCTCTATGTCTACATACAAACCATGATTCTACTCTCTTATGACAATCACCTTTAGCATCAAAGAGAAAAGATACTTGAGTCTCTGGAGATGCAGGTCTGTGAGGATATCGGGTTATAGGCATTTCTAGGCTTCTTGTGGTTGCATCTGCACCCTGACCATGTCTCTCATCTCCACTAGAGGAATCCAGTTAGGGACAGACATACTGGGGGATGACTCGAAAAAGAGAGTTGGAGACATAATGACTGAAGAGAGAGATAGAATAAGGGGAGAAGAGGCGGGGCAGGGGAGGGCAGGGGGAGGGGCATGAGCATCATGGTTTCCACAAGGTGCGAGACCAGACCCCACATAAACATCAGAGCTCCTCTAAAGGGGGCTATGTCCCCAGACTGATAGTGGTCACCTATCATCTATCTTACCTTTTGACCTGGGCTGTAATGGTGTGTTCTGTCAACCTGACATAATCTACAACCAGCTGGGAAGAGATTCTCAGTCAGGGACGGTCTAGCTCAGGTTGACCCAGGAGCTTGTCTGTGTGGAGGCTATCACCAGTGAATCAACTGCTGGGGGAGGACACAGTCAAAAGTAGACGACACCAGGTTCTTGATCAGTGGTCTCTCAACCCGTGGGTTGTGACCTTTTCACTGGGGTTGCGTATCAAATATCCTGCATATCAGATATTGACTCTACAATTCATGACAATTCATAATTCATAATAGTAGCAAAATTACAGTTATGAAGTAGCAACGAAAGTAATTTTATGGCTGGGGATCACCACAACACAAGGAACTGTATTAAGGGGTCGCAGCATTGGGAAGGTTGAGAACCACTGCTCTAGCTTATATGGGAAAGGAGAAAGTGGGCTAAGCACAAGCTCACATGCATGCATCACTCTGGCTTCCGAGTTCCTGCTGCTTTGACTTCCTCACTACGAAGGGCTGTAACCAGGATTCTGAGCCAGATAAACCCTTTCTCTCTTAAGGCACCTCTGTTAAGGTGCTTTTCATAGTAACAGAAGACTAAACCAAGACACCCACCATCCTGTGGCTTCCTTCTTCCATGTCTGGGGAGCTAGCGAGCAGACCCAGACAGATACAGCTTGCAGCACAATGTTGAGTCCCTTCTTCACCCCCCTGCTTCAGCTGCAAAGTCTGAAGTGTTGAGCGCAACTTTGTAACAATAAAACCAATCCTGATCAGTGGACAGTGCCTATGGAAACAGCCTGTACCCTGCATGGAAGGGGCATCTCAGGGCACATAGGATCCTGCCACCCTGAGAACCTCAGTCTTGGTGTTCACAGGACCTGCGGTAGTTTATATAAGATGTCTCCCACAGGTTTGTGTATTTGAACACTTGGTATCCGTTGATGACACTGTTTGGGGAGATTTGGGAGTTGTGTCCTAGTTGGATGAAGTACATCACTAGAGGCGGGCTTTGAGCATTTAAAGACTCAAACCATTTCCAGTTCACTCCCTCTGCTTCATGCTTACAGGGAAGGATACAAGCTCTCAACTTCCTATTCCATCTGCCATGTCAACTTCTTGCTGCAAAGTGTCCCTACCATGACAGATCTTTATCCCTCTAGAACCATTATCCCAAACGAACTGTAAGTCACCTTGGTCATGGTGTTTTATCACAGCAACAGAAACATACATGGTGTTTTATCACAGAAACAACTAAACAGTGCTCCAACATCAAAGCAAATGTTGACATTTTTTTCACGCATCAATAAGTATGAGGGGACCAGCTCCACATGAGCAGAGATGTCCCTAGAGACCATCCCTGCACAACAAGGCATACTTAACTCGAGAATGCAAAACACCAGAGAGAATCCTAACTGCAGCCGGCCAGTTGCCTAAGAACGGCATGCCAGACAACATGACGCCGCCACTCCACACACACCCATGTCCCAGTCCCTTCAACTGTAGATCTGTTATTCCATATGGTCACAGGTTCCCAGATGTGATTAGGAGTTGAACACAGCAGTCTTTATCTGGATTACCTATAAGAGAGGTTCAGTCTCCCAGGTCCTTGACAGCGACGTTAGTGGCTGCAGAGGCAGAGGCAATGGAGCCCTGAACAAAGGAGAGGAGCTAAACCAACGATTGGGTGGGTGGCAACTTCTCACAAACCTAACAGCAAGCTAACAGAGACACCAGCTTGCAAAGACTTAGGATTTTTATATGAGTGCTTTAGTATTATGGGTTAAGTGTAAAACATCCAGCATTTGGGCACTCGGTCTCCTGCTAGTGGTGACAGTAGGGCTGGTGTTGCGTGATCATTAGAAAGTGGCGCCTGGTTGGAGTAACTGCACATGAGAAGTGGGACATGAGGTTCAGAGCCTGACCTGCTTTCTGTTCCACTGATGATTCCTGATGTGAGCAAGCAGGCTCTGCTCCAGATGCCACTGGCATTAGCCATTCCTGTCACCATGCTTTTCTGCCATGTTGGGCTACAGCCTTAAAACCTGAAACAAAATGAACCCTTCTTCCCTTAACTTGGTCTTTGGCTGGCATCTGGTCACAGGGACCAGACGAGTAACTCGTACCCCCTGCATCTTGAGGTGGGCAAACAGGACAGGTGGAAATTATCTGCTCAAAGCTCAACAAACATAACAGACATCTTGGTGTCGGAAGAGTCCTGCTTTCAAAGCCGCTGCCGCCCTACTATAGCTCGCGTAGAATACTGACCTGTGCTAACCCTATGGAGAGCAATTATGCAGTTCACAGCATAGATGGCAGCCGCAAGAGGGAAGGATGCCGTCAACAAGAGGGCCTTTTACTCTGTAAAGACGGGGAGAGCTCTTAGCTTGAAAGAGCAGCAGGTGCCTAGCTCCTCACGTATATGAAACCCGTCACTCTCCACCACCTCCTGATAGATGGCGCGCAGGGCTTACCTATTTCACACATGTAGGCTCTACATTTCAATGTAAAAGCCTGCCCGTAAGTGAAAGACGTCCCTAGAGAGCATTCTATAACCCTGCCTTTGCTGTTCTGCACTTGATTTCACCCAAAAGGCTGAGAAGCGGCTGCTGGCCTATTTGTGTAAAAAAAAGCTGTCAGAAAAAATCTAAATGTAAGCAACTTGAACAAGGCAGGGAATTTATTGTATCACAAAAACCTAAGAGCCCAGAGGGACTTGGGGCTCACGTCCTGGGCTTACCTCTCCCACAGTCCAGCAGCTCACTTAGCAGGGTAAGGAGTTCGTGCTAGAGGCCCTTGGAGGCCTGGGTAGACCCCCAGCTCCTGTGAGGACCCAGGCCTGTACACAGTGGCTTCTACACTCGACCTGAAGATCAAGGGTGCCACACTCATCTGGGGCCGTCACTAAATAGAAGGAACAGAATAAAGGGCTGTGTCTGTCGCCAATCCTGGACCCCTTCTCACAACACTGGGGGCTGTACCAAGGCCTCAACTAAAGGGGGTGAGAAGGGAAAGGGCCCCTGGGTGTGGTGCAATGCAAACACCTGGTACCCCATCGCTATGAGGGTCCTTCCCAGGTAAGTCAGGAAGAACATTACAAGGCCTATGGTTCTTCCTTCCTTTTTTCCTTCCTTCCTTCCTTCCTTCCTTCCTTCCTTCCTTCCTTCCTTCCTTCCTTTCCTTCCTTCCTTCTTTCCTCTTTCTTTTCTTCCTTCCTTCCTTTCTTTTCTTTTCTTTTCTTTTTCTCCTCCTCCTCCTTCTTCCTTATCCTTTTTCTTTTCTTTCTTTTCATAGGATCTTATGCAGCCCAGGCTGACCTTGAACACCCTGAGTATCCGAGGATGGCTTTAAATTTCCTATTTACCCTCCACCACTTCCCTCACGCTGGGCTGCCAAGTATACACCCTCTATGCCTGTTTTTTGTTTGTTTGTTTTCTTTTTTTAAATGGGGATGGGGATGGAACCAAGGGATCTGTGCATGTGTGGCAAGCTCTCTTCAGACTGAGCCACGTCCCCAACTCTGTGTCTCACTTTTTGGGATTCTGCTTCTTCAGCGTTTGCATTTCGGCTTTCCTTGGACATCGGTTTAAGACTGAGTGTGTCCCTATAGGAACAATGAAAAAGGCAGAGGGTTGTCTACTGTGTGTTTCCAAGCACCTGATTCTATGACATCATCAAGCGTTCCCAGAGTGCTATGCATGTCACTGTTCCCACATGAAAAATCGTTACCTGGAATGCCCACGTGCTGGCATTTCTCCTTACTAAGGTGTGGCTTTGGATGAACGGCCTAACTGCACTTGTCCTCCAGTCTTTACATCTATAATCTCAGATGATTCTCAGAGCTACATCACCATCGCTGGGCAGATATGTGCGTTATCCCTGTAAGGATGATTAACCAGCATGCAATCAACATTACTGCTTTCAGACATGGCAGCTTAAGCATCCTAATGAGAATCCACCCAAAGCTGCCTGTGCCTCTCAACAAAAACCTGAAGATAAAGGCGAAAGATAAATCCACTCTGGGACAGTAAAGGGTAAAAAGGATGTGTCTCTTCCAACAGGAAAACAAACTCTCCAGAACATAAATATAACAAAATGAGGGTGGGGTTGTGATGGAAGTGTTCAGTAACCAAAGTGACTAGCCTTTCTGTGGGTCCCTTCTAAGAGGCTCTGAACACCCCTGCCCCATCTCTACCCCTGTGTGAGGCGAAGTTTTGTCATTTAGTTTCCCATTAGGTACTTGTACGGGAATCCCGATCTGAGCCTTAGCACAACATGGAATTCCCATATGGTGCGCTCTCCTTCACATGCTGGAGTCTATCATCACCAGAGCTGCTCTGAAAATGTGGACTAACTCACTGTGCTAGAGAGCCCTTGACTTAGAGCCCTGCTTTCTGCAGTAGGGAATCTGCTTAACCCGGCCACCGTCATCATGAGAGACTTCAAGGTTACGTCTGTCTGTGATGAGTTTATTTCACTCTGACAAGGGAAATACCTGGCTCTTCAATGACCCGAGACTTCTAAACTAGGCTTTCTTGGCTTGCCTACCTGCAGCCTTCATCAAGCTACTTAATGCCTGCTACTTAGCATTCAAATTGTATAGCCAGTAACCTGGTACCTCATCCAACTTCAAGAGGGAAGTCTCAAGTGCACCAATAAAATAAATAAATAAATAAATAAATAAATAAATAAATAAATAAATAAAACAAATCAAAGAAAAATAAAACCCAGAAAGCCTACAATGCATTCTAGGAGACAGTCTCATGCCATTGACTTCACTCAGGGGTGACTTTCCATAGATACGGGGTACACCATCCAAAAAAGACTAATAGGTGACATTCCCTGTGTCCAAGAAATAACAATAGGATTCTAAATTGAAATGAAATTTTGAAATGACTGAGTTCTGACTTCACAGGGAAGATACATAGGTTTTGTCCTTAGTAAAACCGAGACTCATCAGCCAGAAAGATCATTGGAGAAGTGTTAAGTCTGAACCCTGGTTATTTACAGCATACTGGCCGGTCAAATCCATGGTTCTAGAACCTGCCTGGCATTGCTTGGCTGAGGTATTGTTTCTGAATTTTGGTAAAATAAATATAATTTTACATTCAATGAATTGGCAATGTCTTTAAAAGTTGAAAAGTTTATCCAGCTGAATTACTGTTAAGGACATCTTGTCCATCAAATATACCTGCCCATCAAAGACAGTTTTGTCCAAAGACACCCTGCCTTTCAAAGACATCTTGTCCATCAAAGACATTCTGTCCATCAAAGACAGCTTATCCACGGTTTGGTAGATGTTAAGGTACCAAAGATATCTTTGCTTATTCTGAAGTGGTTGAAATGTTGAACCCTATCTATCAAAGATGCAGTGTGTATTCCACTGACTCAGTGTCGCAGTACACATGCTGACAAAGTAGAAAGATACTCTGGGCTACAGATTCTGTCATGCTCTACAGCAGTGGTCCCCAATGTTCCTAACACTGGGACCCTTTAACACAATTCCCCCTGTGGTGATCCCAAACATAAAATTGTGTTGCTACTTTGTAACTGGAATTTTGCTACCATTATACATTCAGAATGCAAATATCTGATATGCAGGATATCTGATGTGGGACCCCTGTGGTTGATGCTGACAAGGGGCCAAATCTTCAGGAATGAGGAATAACCATGGCAGCAGACAGGGAGGCAGCATCACCTATGGGGCATGCCATGTCTCTGTGTTGGAACCTCAGAAGTGGAAGGCTGCATAGAATATGTGACATTGGAATAGAATGCTGACAAGTAGGTAAGGAACCGATGGCTGTTGGTGGACTATTTAAATGGTGTGGATAAGTGGGAGTATGGGTTTGAGAACAAAAGATGAGAAGGGAATGTGGGCCTTGTTGATACTCATGGTGACTCAGAAGCCTGAGTAAGGCTCCAACTCTTCCTTTCATGTTCCTCTCTCAGGATTCACAACCAGGACAGCTCTGCCCACAGCAGGAGCTTAGGTCATACTGTCGGAGCTTGCTTTGAACTTCTGGACTGCATCTACAGCGAAGGTGATGGCCTTGATAGTGCCGATTTTAGTGTTCAGGGGGGTCCATACCATCATCACCAAAAACAAAGCTTGGTGAAGACCCTGCACAGAAAGCGGAGGGATCCCAATGCCAGGAGGTTTTAGCTGAGTCTGATAGGAAGGAGTTGAGTGAGCAGGGCACAGTGAGCTGACATTCAATGTGACTGGTTGAATTCTGACTGTCCTCTGCTAAGATCAACTTCATCGGAGAAGAGCAACCCAGGATTGTCTAGGGAAGCCTCATTAGCAAGTAAGCAATGGTACAGGATGTCTTAGAGCCCCAGATCAGCATGAATCTGTGCAGACACTCAAGAAAGGATCCTTGTTGAAACATGGTGTTTTACACACACACACACACACACACACACACACACACACACACACTAAAGAAAAACCAGCAGTGTTTTGCGCAGTAGCATGGATCCCAGCATTGATTCCTCCCAGGATCTGCTGTTGGCTTACAGTCCTACTAGACAACTGGAGTGCCAGCCACACCCCTGATTATTTTGTCACAGGGCTTGGCTTCAGACATGTACATCCAACCTGTGAATGCAGCCCAATACATTTGCAGGTTCATTTGGAGACCCTCTCTCAACAAACCACTAGGAGAGTAACTGAGGAAGATTACTATAACCTCTGGTCTCTACATGTATGTGCACACACATGAGCACATATGCAAGTATAAAAGATAAGCTGAAACCCCCAAAAGCCTGTGACCCTGAAGGTGTTGAATGGAGAGGGAAGAGGGAGTCTCTCTAGGCAGTGTTTCTCCACCTTCCTAATGCTGAGACCCTTTAATGCAGTTCCTCATGTAGTGGTGACCCCAACCACAAAATTATTTTCGTTGCTATTTCATAACTATATTTTGCTACTGTTATAAACTGTAATATAAATATCTGTGTTTTCTGATGGTCTTGGGCGACCGCCTATGAAAGGATCATTGGACCCCCAAAGGGGTCTGTGACCCACAGGTTGAGAACCGCTGCTCTTGAGTCTCTCATACACTTCCTCATGATACAAGAAGCCTCTGATGCAGCGTAATGGACAAGCTGGAGAATTCATCCACCAGCCCAGAAAGCACCTAAAACCAGGACAGAAATAAAATGAGCTGTTTTATTTAAAGCAGCATCCGTGTCAGAAACTCACAGATAATTCTCTTTTCTCTTTTCATATGCCAACAAATCCTGTTTCTGAGCAAGAGAGTATTTTTACACTTTAATATGAGAAATTGTAATTAATAGGCAGTCCACTCAGTGTCACTTGGAGATGTTTTTCTTCTGGAACAATCAGACATGTTCTCCTGCATGGACTCCAAAGCCTGACAGCCTACAGCAGCAGGGTTGCAGGAAAATGAGGAAATCTAAGAACTGGCCAGGAGCTGAGAGCTGGGATCTTTAGGTTGTATAGCCCAGAGCCACTGAGACTGGTGATGTGGTTCAGTTGGTAGAGGGCTTGCCCAGCATGCATAAGGCCCTGGGTTCAGTTCCCAGCACCACATAAACCAAGCCTGTGCTCCCAGCACTCAGAAGCAGAGGCCAGAAGTTGAAAGACATTGTCTTGCTACATAGAGAGTTTGAAGCCAACATGGGCTACATGGGAAGAGGTTGCAGGGAGGGAGGGAGAAGGGTGTTTCCCAGAGCTGAACAGATCAACCCTTTTTACTTCCTTCCTTCCCCTCCCTTCCTTCCTTCCTTCCTTCTCTTCCGCATCTCCTTTTCCTTCCTCCCCTCCCTTCCATTCTTCTTCGTTCCTTTTTATCTTGGGCTTCTTTCTCCATCACTTGAAATACACTGGCCAAGAGCATGCATTCTGCAGAGATTGCAATGTACCAATGGCAGAGAGCATGCACTCTGCAGAGACAACAATGTCCCAGATGCATACCAGAAGATTTCTATGAATATTCTCTCCAGTGCGGACAGACAGACAACAAAGAAGGCAAATGCATGGTCTCTCAAGTGTTAAGAGACTGTGAATGAAAACAAAAGCTTTCCTCAGACGAGTGGGGTGAGGCTCGGGAGGTGGGCAGGATTAGCACAGACCCAGTGTTTTTTGTTTCTAGCAGCTTAGTGGACTGGATCAGTCTTTGAGAAAAAGCAAGAATGCAAGGAGGAATGAGCCTCAGGCAGAACCACTGAAGGGTGGAAGCCCTACTGGGTATGTGAGAGTAACAAGGGATCCTATGTGGCAGGAAGGGTGAGGCCTTCGAAAGCATTGTGGGCCTTCTGAGAAACTGAGATATTTTGAGACTCTAAGCCACTGGGGGATTTTTGAATGTAAGTTTGTGGTGACGCTAAGACACGGCCACCCATTGGCAGAATCTGGTCACTCTCTCCCAAATGGGCGAGAATATAGCAGACATAACTCTGCCTGTCTCCCAAAGCAAGGTGACATAGAGCAGCCTTGTAGCCTCCCTAGCTACTGGAAAGGGAACAGGTTGCCCCAGCAAGGTCCAGCCACAATCACAAATTCATGAGCCTCATACCCACGGTTGGTGACAACAGGCATTGGTCCTGGTGTGGGTCTGTTCTTGAACATTAAGTACCTACAGCAGAGGCAATTTTTAGGGATGGAAAGTGAAAAAGAAAGCAAGGCCAGGAAGCTGTCTGAATAATTAAGGTAAGACGTGACAATAGGTCCAAAGTAGCTGACGTAAAAGTGATAGTAGCGATAATATAAACAACACCCACGTCTTGTGTGGACAGGAGGGTGTTGCTGACTTATCAGGTATGAAGAGATCCAGTTTTCACTTTGCTCCTCATCTTTCCTTAGCACAATTTTACAGATTTATATCCCAAAATGCAATGCAAGAACCAGAAGGTGGGCCGGCAAGACGGCTCAGAGCGTAAAGATGCTTGCTGCCAAGCCCAAGGACCTGAGTTCAATCCCTAGGACTCATGGTGAATAGAAAGAACTGATTCCCTTGTCCTCTGACCTCCACATGCATGCTGCGGCACATCTGTACACACACACACATAATAACTAACAAGCTAACTAAATAATTTGATTTTTTTTTATAGACTCAAGAGTGAGGTAGTGTAGTAGCAGCTTTGCCTCTGTTCTCTATCACAGCTGTCAATCTGGCAGTGACTCCCCCTCCTCCCCAGAATAAACTTACAAGCAGTTTGGCACTCAGGCGATTTTGCTAGTTTGGGATTGAGAGAAGACAATGCTGTCCAGTAGGGTGAGACCCAGGACCAGTTCCTCACAAAGAGTGAAACAATCGAGGCACTTAATTGCCCTTAATGAGCTATCTTATCCTTTCATTCAAACTGCTCAGGCACAGGGACCTAACAAAAATCAACAATGCCAGCTTGTTTACAGAGACCACAAGGCCATCCACAGAGCCTCCTGCATTGTCTCTCATGGTCCTGTCTCCTGGAGCTTCTGGCTCTTTCAGCCCACCCACTAAAGCACCATTCATCTTCTAAGGCTAAGGTCAATCTCCGCCTCCTCATGGAAGTGCATTTTCTGACCACCCCATCTGTGACCTCCCCTTCCCCCCTAAACTTTTTCAGCAGGTATCTCACACTCTCCTCCCTGTGCAGTCACAGGGGTCACAGAACTGCCATGCAGAGTGCTTAGTTGCTAAAAATAACACAACACTCGATCAACCCAGCAACTCCATAAACTCGATCAAAACCAACTTCACTCAAACTTATCCTTTGCTAGTTGAGCACAAACCCGTGATAATCAAAGAGACAGGCTTCTGCGGTTAGAGTTTGGGTTTAAAATGCCCACTCCTCAGACTCAGGGTTTGAATGCTTTTCCCCCAACTGGTGGTGCTATTTTGGCACGTTGGGAATCATTAGGAGTCAAGGCTACTTGGGAGCAGGCTTTGAGAACCTAACTTCCTTAGGTTCCTGTCACACCTCCTACTTCCAGACTTGCTATGATGTGAATAGTCTCTGCCACACACTTCCATCACCATTAAATTAGCCACTCTCCGAGCTTTCCCCACTTAAACTATGAGCTGAAATAAATCGTCCCTCCCTTAAACTGTGCCAGTCAGGAACAGTGGCCACAGCAGTGTGAAGGTAACCAAAACTTCCTGTTAACCAAAAAAAAAAAAAAAAAAGTCATTCTTTTTAACTGAGATGTTAATTCCTGGTCTCATCAGTTTGTTTCAGGCAATCTAAATCCATGAATGAAAAATGAAGACTTGGTAGTACTCTAATATGTATATATTCCATACTTTCTTCATCCATTCTTCCATTGAAGGGCATCTAGGTTGTTTCCAGGTTCTGGCTATTACAAACAATGCCGCTATGAACATAGTTGAGCATATACTTTTGTTGTATGATAAGGCATCTCTTGGGTATATTCCCAAGAGTGGTATTGCTGGGTCCAGAGGTAGGTTGATCCCGAATTTCCTGAGAAACTGCCACACTGCTTTCCAAAGTGGTTGCACAAGTTTGCATTCCCACCAGCAATGGATGAGTGTACCCCTTTCTCCACAACCTCTCCAGCAAAGGCTATCATTGGTGTTTTTTATTTTAGCCATTCTCAGCAGTAAAAAACAATGACTTCTTGAATATTGCATGCAAATGGATGGAAATAGAAAACACTATCCCGAGTGAGGTAAGACAGACCCAAAAAGAGGAACATGGGATGTACTCACTCATGTTTGGTTTCTAGCCATAAATAAAGGACATTGAGCGTATAATTCGTGATCCTAGAGAAGCTAAATAAGAAGGTGAGCCCCCCCCCAAAAAAACATATAGGCATCCTCCTAAATATTAAACTTCATCAGGCGATGAAAGGAGACAGAGACAGAGACCCACATTGGAGCACCGGACTGAAATCTCAAGGTCCAAATCAGGAGCAGAAGGAGAGAGAGCACGAGCAAGAAACTCAGGACCGCGAGGGGTGCACCCACACACTGAGACAATGGGGATGTTCTATCGGGAACTCACCAAGGCCAGCTGGCCTGGGTCTGAAAAAGCATGGGATAAAACCAGACTCGCTGAACATAGCGGACAATGAGAACTACTGAGAACTCAAGAACAATGGCAATGGGTTTTTGATCCTACTGCACGTACTGGCTTTGTGGGAGCCTAGACAGTTTGGATGCTCACCTTACTAGACTGGGATGGAGGTAGGTGGTCCTTGGACTTCCCACAGGGCAGGGAACCCTGATTGCTCTTTGGGCTGACGAGGGAGGGGGACTTGATTGAGGGAGGGGGAGGGAAATGGGAGGTGGTGGTGGGGAGGAGGCAGAAATCCTTAATAAATAAATAAATTTAAAAAAAAAAGAAAACTGAAGGCTTGGACTCTAAAGTGACAAAGGTGCAGGTTTCTTTAAGCAAAGAGTTAGTCTCATATTGAAAACAACTTAAATTTTTCAGACTAAACATCCCACCTCTCAGGATTGACAATACACAAAGATTAGTAGACAAACCACATAACAGGAAAAGTGAATATGGGTTTGGAGCAATAGCTCAGGTGGTTAACAGCCCTGGTTGCTCTTGCAGATGGCTTAATTTCTGTTTCCAGCATCCAATCTGGCAACATAACTCCAATTTCAGGGTGATCCATTGCCCTCTTCTGGCCTCGATGGGTACTGCACTCACATATGCACATACACTCACACAGGTACATACATAAATAAAATAAATACTTTTTAAAGGAAAGTGAATATATAAAAGGTGGTGATGTAACAATGATTATTTCTAAGGTGTTAAGATCAACATTTTCTCATTTATTAGATGCAGGAATAATTTTGAAAGTACCCATTATTTCAACATAACATAGAAAATTGAAAGTTGAAACCCAGTAGATTAGAAGAGTTAAACAATTAAAATATTAAAATTAAAAAAAACCCACAGAGCCGGGCAGTGGTGGTGCATGCCTTTAATCCCAGCACTCGGGAGGCAGAGGCAGGCAGATCTCTGTGAGTTCAAGGCCAGCCTGGTCTACAAGAGCTAGTTCCAGGGCAGGAACCAAAAAGCTACGGAGAAACCCTGTCTCAAAAAATATTAAAAAAAAAAAACCCACAGATTTCACAGCTGTTGTATAGAGAATATTTCATTACACAGAGATAAAAAACTGGCAAGTAAGAGTGTGCCATATTCATTGAGGACATCTTTATCTTTATCCTGCCATCTTATCACATGAAGCATTATTGCTGACTTCATTATCCAAGAACAGAACCTGGAGGGTCATGGATGTATCATGTTCATATTTAGTCCAGTCTAGTGTCTGACATTTAGAAGTCCCCTGTGTGATATTTAATAGTTGAATAAGGCAGAATAGTTATATAAATTTGGTAGTCCAATATATATATCTTAAAGTTCAATCATGAGATGGCTGGAAATATTTATGTGGGGTGTGTGTGTGTAAAATGGAATGTTACATTTTGAGATAATATAATATTATTATGTATCTGTATCTAGATAATAACACTACATTTTTCAATGCAAAAAAGCTGGACTCTGCACACTTAGGCAAACGTTCATGGCTGAAAGGAGAAAATAATAACATAATAGGAAAGCCAATAACAAATTAGGCCAATGATTTAAACACACAAATAGCTAGATGAATTCCTTAATAGAAGGCAGAATATTAGAAGCTATACAATAATGGGAACAGAGGCTAGAGAGATGGTTCAGCAGTTAGGAGCATTGGCTGCTCTTGCAGAAAGATGACCCAAGTTTAGTTTTCAGTACCCACACCAAGTGACTCACAACTGTCTCCAACTATAGCTCTAGTGAACTTGATGCCTACTTCTGGCTTCAAAGGACCCAGTTCAAATGTAGCAGATTTACCCAAACACAAACACACTGAGATACACACACACAGAGACACACAAATATTAAAAAAAAAAAACCATTTACAAATGAGAGCAGAGTGTAAGACTCCATGCAAATAAAACTGAAAATGGCAAAAGGAGTGATGGCCAAGACAGTGGTGCTCTGTGGGAACAACTGGAATTGCTGGGATGAGAGGACTCTGGGATCCAAAAACATTCCATGCATGTCTCACAGCATAACTATCCACTCCTGACATTTTCTTTACATATATTATACTCCAAAAGAGATGAATGGAGGACAGTGAGATGACAGAGGACTCAGTGTGTGTTAAAGTGCCTGACAACCCAAGTTCAATACACACACAAAAGTGGAAGAAGAGAACAGACTCCAAAAATCGCCCTTTGACCTCTATGTATTCATGTTTCCATACACACATCAGGTGCACAATACAAACAACAAATAATTTTTAAAAGATCCAGTGAAACTCCACTTAAACTACATATATATATATATATATATATATATATATATATATATATTTAAGTAAGCAGAAAAAATGTTTTTCTATGACCTTTTCAAAACCCTTAGTGTTGTTTATACCTCCTCCATCCCTGTCTTACCCCCTCCCCAGGTCACTTCTCTTTAGTCCTACAATCCCCTTTATGACACCCATGTCCTATTATCCACCTGTCTCAAGTTCCCTCTCCCTCCTCTTCCCATGGTCCCTTTGTGCTTTCTGAAGGCTCTATAATGACCGAAAAGACAAACTTCTGGGCATCTCTATGAAAGAATTTCTAAATTAATTAGGATTTAATGCCCAGTCTTAACTGTGGGAGGCATCATCCTATGGCCTGAAGTCCTGAAATAAGTAAAATTGAGAAAGTGAGCTGAGCCTGAGCACACATCTCTCTCTGCTCCCTGACTGTGGATACCATGTGACCAGCTGCCTCACACTCCTGACACGTCTTCCCCACCACGATGGACTGTATCCTTGCCAACAGTGAGCCACAACAAACCCTTCTCTCCTTAAGTTGATTCTGTCAGGGATTTTGTCACAAAAATGAAATAACTTGTACACAGTCCCGTCTTGACTGCAAGCCATAAACCCCATGAACCAGTTGAGTCCAGAGACCCAAAGCAGGTAGAGTGTGAGCTATGAATAGCAAAGGGCAACTCCCATCTGGTCCATTACCCAACATTCCAAAGTCAAGAAGACCAGACTAGCTTCGCATACCTGTCTCACTTGGTCTCTGTCATGGCGTATATCTCTTTGCTTCCCTTATCTGGACAACCACTTCTCTCTAGTATTTTTCTTTTTTTCTTTCTGGTAACAGACAATCCTAACGACACACTGCATTTACTGTTATTTCTCCAAAGAGAAATGTGCCCTCCAGAAGTCACCTTCCTTGTAGCTTTTCTCATCTCTAACAGTGTGATGCTTCCTCTTTATGAGACAGGAGAATTATTTCCTCCTGATGTTGGTTTCATACAAACTGAAGTAAATATTATTGCACCAGCTATAGAAAACAGTCCGCATGGAGAAAAACATATTTTGTGCCTGAAATACTGATTTCCCCGAATATTTTCATAAGAACTTTGAACATAATATAAAATACTGGATAATTCTGAAACAAGTAGACTGCACTACATTCCAAGGAAGCAAAGAGAATAAAATGAAATGGACCAGGAACCATGCTATTCAGAAGCCATTGCTGGGTGAGAGAGACAGCAAAGCTACAGGCAACCTCAGCAATTACATTTCCACTAAAACAAAGGCAAGTTTTAGAGCTGAAAACAAAATCAAAACTTTCCAACTTACCACAGATAACAAGCAAGGATAAAATGGTCTGGGGCTGGGGAGATGCCTCAGTGGGTAAAATGCTTGCATGAAAGCATGAGGACCTAAGTTTGGATCCCCAATATCACATAAGGGTCTGGGTATGGAAGAGTATATCTGTGTCTTAATTGCCTCTCCATTTATTGTGATCAAATAGCCAGACAAAACAACTGAGGGACAAATAATTGATAGTGGCTCACAATTCCATGTCACAGTCTAATGTGGGACTCCCCTCTGTATGCTGCAAATATCATTAGTTAATAAAGAATCTGCTTTGGGCCTATTGTAGCACAGAGCCAAAGAGAAGCTATGTAGCCACTGCAGGAGACAGATACCAGACAACAGATGGAATTTTACCCGTAGGTTACAGTTATGTGGCAATACACAGATGAATAAAAATGGGTTAATTTAAGATATAAGAGCTAGTCAATAAGAAGCATGAGCTAATAGGCCATATTATAATAATAATACAGTTTCTGTGTGATTATTTCAGGTCTGGGAGGCCAGGAAATGAACAAGCAGCCTAGGGAAATGAAGGAACAGCCTCCACCAACAACAATCCATTACAGTAGGTATGTCAATGAGGCAGTTATTTGAGGCAGCTGGTCACATCCACAGTCAGGAGCAGAGAGAATGAATGCCTGCATGCTAATCCTCAACACACACACACACACACACACACACACACACACACAGAGAGAGAGAGAGAGAGAGAGAGAGAGAGTCCAGGACCCAACTCAAACTCAACAAATATTGCCATTTACAGTGGGCCATCTGGACAATCCCTCATTGAGACTCCTACTCCAGTGATTTAAGATTGTGTCAAGTTGACATCAAAAACAAAACCTTCACAATATTAAACTCCAGCACTGGTGAGGTAGACATAGATGGAGTCCAGAGACTTGAATGCTAGCCAGTCTACCTGCAACAGTGAGCCCCAGATTCAATGAGAGACCCTGGGGGTGGGGGGAGAGAGAGAGAGAGAGAGAGAGAGAGAGAGAGAGAGAGAGAGAGAGAATGATCCAGAAAGATACTTAACATTGACATTTGGCCTACACAGACACACATAGACACACGTGTCTACACACACACACACACACACACACACACGGTTTAGGAAAAAAATGTCCCCCACTTTATAATAAAATGAAGCTTTAGAAGAATACAGCAAAGTGTTAATATTTTTGTGGCATTAAATGGACCTAAAATATGATTCTCGGGACAGCATTGCAGACACTTTTGGGCTAAGCCACTCCTTCATGAGAGTGACCAGCCCATTTACACAATAGGACATTTAGCCATAACCAGCTCTTAACTCTCCAGATTTCTTGAATGCCATTCCAGAGAGGCCAAGGAGAATGGCACAGGAACTTTCATCTGGCGATGGATCGAGAGAGAGACAGAGACCCAATTTGGATCAACCGTCTGAGCTCTTAAGGTCCAAATGAAGAGCAGAAGGAGGGAGAACATGAGCAAGGAAATCAGGACCACGAGGCGTGCACCCACCCACTGTGACAGTGGAACTGATCTATTGGGAGCTCTCCAAGGCCAGCTGGACTGGGACTGAATAAGCATGGGTTGAAACTGGACTCTCTGAACATGGCGGACAATGAAGGCTGATGAGAAGCCAAGGACAATGGCACTAGGTTTCGATCCTAATACATGAACTGGCTTTGTGGGAGCTTAGCCTGTTTGGATGCTCACCTTCCTGGGCCTGGATGGAAGTGGGAGGACCTTGGTCTTCCTGTAGGGCAGGGAATTTGGACTGCTCTTCAGTAGCGAGAGGGAGGGGGAATGGACTGGGGGGAGGAGAAGAGGAGTGGGGATAGGGGAGGGGAGGGGGGGAGGGGGCAATGTGTGGGAGGAGGGGAGGGAAATGGGAAACGGGGAGCAGTTGGAAATTTTAATTAAAAAAGAATAAAAAAAATATATAATAAAAAAAAAAAAAAAAAAAGATGACCAAAAGCATATCCACAGGGTGTCAGAGATTCCTTGGTGTACATGTCTTCTCAAGATGAAAACCACTGACCTAAATGAAGAATCAGTTAGCCTTCCAGTGATCAACAATAGATGGTTTGCCCCTAACCAGTAGGTGACATCATTGAAATCTTGAGAGATTTCCATTGAACCCTGACTTTCTTATGGCTCCTGAGGTAAGTAACCTCCATATCTACTCTGATGGTATAGTAACTGGTAGTGCATACCTCTTGTTCTAAGCATGTTACCCTCTTCCCACTGTCTCCTGGGACAGCAATATCAGCCAGGTGCCATAGTCTTAATTCACCTGTTTTGTATCCTGTTTCCATTTCTGTTGTGATAAACACATGACCAACTTAGAAAGGAACGAGTTTACTTTAATTTCTGCTTTCAGGTCACAGTCCGTCAGTGAGTGATGTCAGGGCAGGAACTCAAATAGAAGCAGAGGCAAGAAATATGTAGGAAGACACTTACTGGGTCACTCTCTAACTTATGTCCAGCTAGCTTTCTGATACAGAGCAGGACCATCTGCCTAGGGAATGGTGCCACCAATGGATGAGCCTTCCTGGTATGGGACTACTGTCAATATTCTGTCAATTATATTTTAAATAAACTCTGATTGGCCAGTAGCCAGGCAGGAAGTATAGGCGGAACAATCAGATAGTAAGTATAGGCAGAACAATCAGACAGGAAGTAGAGGTGGGTCAACGAGAACAGGAGAATTCTGGGAAGGAGGAAGCCCATTTCTCTGCAGTCCTGACCCAACCAACAGAAGAAGCAAGATGTGACTGCCTCTCTGAAAAAGATACCGAGCCACATGGCTAGCACAGATAAGAATAATGGGCTAATATAAGTTATAAGAGTTAATAAGAAGCCTGAGCTAATGGACCAATCAGTTTATAACCAATGTAGACGTCTGTGTAATTTTCTTTGGGACTTAAAAACTGCAGGAACTGGGCAGGACAGAAACCCCATCAACACCCTCCCACATCAATCATCAATCAAGACAGTTTCTTACAGGCATGGCCACAGTCCAATCTGATGGAGACAATTCCTCACCTGAAGTTCCCTCTTGCTAAGTAACTATAGGTTGTTTCAGGTTGACAATAAAAAGTAACCATAGCAGCCTCCCTCTTCCAACTGCAGCATAGATATTTTGCCACACTGTTTCACTGTAGATTAGTTACTATAACTGGAAAGGGAACACCTGAGTTCATGTGTATATTTTAACTCAACCTGCAGCACAGACTCCAGATGCAAATAACCTAGAAAGTCCTAGGACCAAGAGAAGAGACTCTGAAAAGCAAAATATAAAACATAATAAAGAAAATTTTCCCACAACACTACACTGACAGGATCAACATGGCTGCACGGAGGCCCAGGGCCACCTGATTTGTAGAGTGAAAATTGGCATCACACATTTGTTGGGGGTTCATCTCTTAAGTTTATAGCCATCGGGAGAATGTCACAAAGAATCATTCGAAACCAAGGAAACTAAAGAGAAAAAGAAATCCTTCTCTCTCTAATAATCTCTAAGGGCATCCATCACACAGCAAGGCCTACAGTACTTCTATAACTAAAAGAAAAAAAATTGCATGGTATCGATTGGCTATTACCGAACAAACTAAGCAGATTAAATGGCTCCTCTACTCATTCCTCAGAGCCGTATTTAATTGTCTCAGCCATAATATTCTACTGAATACCAGGGGAAAATCAATGAGATTAGAGATCTCCCTACTAAGCCTAAGTGGCCATATCATTCCTTCCTCTGCTACGAAAGAAACCAGTCCTCTTCATCTGCCTCTGGTGTGCACCTATGCATGCCTCTCGCCAAACACAGAACTGACTCAGTGCAGAAGAGGAGGGGGAAAGGGAGAAAGAAAGAAGGGAGAGAGAGGGAAAAGAAAAGATGGACATGCACACAGGACAAGTGTGGAAGCACACACACAGGACACAGTGTGGAAGCACACACACAGGACACAGTGTGGAAGCACACACACACAGGACACAGTGTGGAAGCACACACACACAGGACACAGTGTGGAAGCACACACACACACAGGACACAGTGTGGAAGCACACACAGGACACAGTGTGGAAGCACACACACAGGACACAGTGTGGAAGCACACACAGGACACAGTGTGGAAGCACACACAGGACACAGTGTGGAAGCACACATAGGACAAGTGTGGAAGCACACACAGGACACAGTGTGGAAGCACACACAGGACAAGTGTGGAAGCACACACACAGGACACAGTGTGAAAGCACACACAAAGGACACAGTGTGGAAGCACACACAGGACAAGTGTGGAAGCACACACACATAGGACACAGTGTGGAAGCACACACACAGGACACAGTGTGGAAGCACACACACAGGACACAGTGTGGAAGCACACACAGGACAAGTGTGGAAGCGCACACACAGGACAGAGCACCCATCTTCACCAGAACTTCTACTTGGAGACCATCACTCCCCTTGTGAATGACTCCATCAAACCTGTTCTCATTCATTTTCAGTACTTCACAGTAGAAGCAGGTCCATGGCAGGCACCAACTCTAGGCACACTGTGGGTAGCCTGTAGCAAAGCAACCATGGATACCCTACAGACTGTCTTATCTCTGGAAGCCATTGGCATAGTCCCCATAGGCTTGTTCAGCTCAGCTAGTAGGGAGAAGTGGGTAGAATGGAAGGTGAGTCTCCCATGTGGCGATATCTACTTGTCATTGAAGCCCTCAGGGATGCCCTCCAAATTGTGAGCCATAGATACCACTGTACCTAGTCAGGATAGACACAGCTCTATAGGTCAGTCCCATTCTGAGGCCAGAAATTCAAGCATGAAGCAGAACCAGGCCTGGCCTCCTCCCTCATCCTTGATTTGTGTAACCTTGGAGTCCCTGCCTCTTCCTGTTTCAGCCTGTTCTATACTGCTTGTTCCTGAAGCTGACTTTTCAGAGCAATGATTGTTGTCACACACATCCAAGTCCACGCTAAGGAAGACAGGTGCGGGAGGATCCTGGGGGTGGGGATGGGGACCCCCCGGTCCTAATGGACTGATGAGCCAGGCAAGAGCAGGATGGGAGCACTGAACAGAATGTGAAACAGCTGCCAACTCTCCCGACGAACCTCTAGGCATGGGAAGAACAAATGAACAAATACAGACCATGAGAGCTTCTCTGATCGTGAAACGCAGGAAGCGTTGGAGTAGAGTCGGAAGTGTCTTTCCTGTAACACCTGGGCCACATGGAAATTCAGACATAGGAAGTTGCCCCTTGGGAGGAAGTCCTGGCATTGTTGAGCGTGACTGATGCATTAAACGAATGTTCTGTGCACTCGCATTGATCCCTGGAAGGTAGCTTCCAGGATGGCAGCAACCACAAGACCTTCTTGTTTCTGGCTGTAGAAGGTGGTGAAAAGGGATCAGAGAGAAATGGAGTGTTTATTGCCCATTCATTCCAGCTGTAATCAAAGTCAATGGCCTCACCCCATAGCCCTGCAGTAGTGGCCTGAACCCTCTCATTAAAGGTCAGAGATCTCGGGGTCCCATAATCAAACTTTAGTGACCCTTTCCCACTGTTGCTACCACGGGGTTAGATCCCTAGACTCTAATATAACCCTAATTATTTTATCACTAATTCCCTTCACCAATATTTCTTCAAACATCCCTAAGAGACAGTTATCTCCCCAAGGTTTGAGTTGTTCAGCACTGAGGAAGAATGCTGTTAACTTTCATAGTTTAAGTCTTTAAGTTAATCAGGTCTTTCTTCAAAACCTGCTCTGATTGAGTCACTAAATAACCATTTAACATGGATTCCACGCTGACTCAGTACCTCTGCCAAGCCTTGGACATTCAACTGAGGGAAGAGCAGGTAGCCATTCATTACAGAGGTGTGTTGTCTTCCCTGAGGTGTGTGTGTATCCTTCCATGGGAGTACAGGTGTGAACACCTGAGCTGCCCTTGTACATACAGGTTCTAACGATCAGCAGAGAATCCAACTAGTTAATATGGACCACACGCCCTAAGCTCTTCAGGAACATCATGAGCAAAATGGAAGCTCTTCGTGCTTAAGCTGCCCCGGTTGGGCATTTGGTCACAGCAAGGAGAAAAGAGACTAAGAGAGTACCAACGAGCAGACAGATGTGTGGCAAATGCAACAGGAAGATATTTTGAGATAGTAAGAGATGACACCCCCAGGGCTGTTTGGCCTCCATTTTCTGGAAAAGTCAGTTTTCAATCTTACGTGGGAAGAGTTGGGAAAGCACCACCCAGGGAATTCCACCTCTTCTAAACTTGTGTGTGGAGGTGTGATTGACAACAGAACTGGACACACCTGGTGCTGATGCTGACATCTGATGCCTATGCTGATGCTGACATCAAGATGAGGAGTTTAGAAGGCTGCTGACTGCTCTGGTACTATTGGAACAGTAGAAGTAACAAACACCCAGCACCCCCAGGGTCAGGTGTCTCTTGATTTTTTGCAATAAGATCTCAACATCAGCATGCGGTCTGGCCTCCTGGTGACTTCCGAGGTGCACAGTACAGCACTGCTGGCTATGGGTGGGGCGTGTTCACACTGACTCTCCAGAGCAGTGGTTCTCAACTTTTCCAATGCTGCCACCAATCCCTTAGTACATTTCCTCCTTTTGTGGCACCCTCAACCAGGAAATTATTTCCGTTGCTACTGCATAGCTGTAGTTTTGCTACTGTTATGAGTCATAATGTAAATATTTTTAAAGAGAGCAGTTTGCCAAGGGGGTCACAACCCGCAGGTTGAGAATCACTGCTCTAGTGCCTACTCATCTGCTATCTCTGAAGTTGACACTCACTGAACACAGTTTCCCAGTTAGGGGGACAAAAAGGAAGACATGGAGGCAGGAAAGAGGAATAATGGAAATGAAGTAACTTCTCCATCCGGGACCTCCGAGGCTGAGTCAAAACCAACACCCAGACTACTATACCCAGCAAAGCTTTCAATCACCATCAATGGAAAAAACAAGATATTCAATGACAAAAACAAACATAAACAATGGAATCTTCACAAAAACTAACCACATACTCAGTTACAAAGCAAACCTCCACAGTTACAAAAAAAATTGGATTAACGCCCTGTGTCTTTTCAGATCACCATGGATTAAAGTTAGAATTTAACAACAATACTACTCTCAGAAACCCTACAAACTCATAGAAATTGAACAGTGAACTACTGAACCACTCCTGGGTCAAGGAAGAAATAAAGAAAGAAATTAAAGACTTCCTAGAATTCAACGAAAATGAAGGCAAAATGTATCCAAACCTGTGGTACACTATGAAAGCAGTGCTAAGAGGAAAAGTTCATAGCACTAGGTGCCCACATAAAGAAAATGGAGAAAGCTCACATTAGTGACCTACCAGCACACCTCAAAGCTCGACAACAAAAAAAGAAGCAGACACACCCACAAGGAATAGAAAACAGGAAATAAAGTGAGGGCTGAAAACAACAAGACAGAAACAAAGAAAACAATACAAGGAATCAATGAAACAAAGAGCTGGTTCTTTGAGAAAATCGACAAGATATACAAACCTTTATCCAAACTAATCAAAAGGTAAAGAGAGATCATCCAAATCAACAAAATCAGAAATGAAAAGGGAACATAACAACAGATACTGAGGAAATTCAGAGAATCATTAGGTCATTCTACAAAAACCTGTACTATACAAAATTGGAAAACATAAAAGAAATGGATAATTTTCTAGATAGACACCATATACCAAAATTAAATCAAGACCAGGTGAGCAATTTAAATAGACCTAAAAAGGCAAGGAAATAGAAGCTGTCATCAAAAACTTCCCAAACAAAAAAAGCCCAGGGCTGGATGGTTTTAGTGCAGAATTCTACCAGAACTTCCAAGAAGAGCTAATACCTATACTCTTCAAAGTGTTCCACATAATAGAAACAGAAGGAATCTTGCCAAACTCTTTTTATGAGGCTACAGTTACTCTGATACCAAAACCACACAAAGACTCAACTAAGAAAGAGAATGACAGACCATTTGCACTCATGAACAAGGATGCAAAAATACTCAATAAAATACTGGCAAACCGAATCCAAGAACACATCAAAAAAATCATCCACCATGATCAAGTCACCTTCATCCCAGAGATGCAGAGCTGGTTCAACATGTAAAAATCTATTAATGTAACCCATCATATAAATAAACAGAAAGAAAAAAAACATATGATCATTTCATTAGATGCTGAAAAAGCATTTGACAAAATCCAACACCTTTTCATGATAAAGGTCTTGGAGAGGTCAGGGATACAAGGATCATATCTAAATATAATAAAAGCAATATGCAGCAAGCCGACAGCCAACATCAAATTAAATGGAGAAGAAATTAAAGTAATTCTGCCAGAATCAGGAACAAGACAAGGCTGTCCACTATCTCCATATATCTTCAAAATAGTTCTTGAAATTTTGGTATAGCAATAAGACAACAAAAGGAGATCAAGAGGATTCATATTGGAAAAAAAGAAGTCAAACTTTCGTTATTTGCAGATGATATTATGGTATATATAAGTGACCCCCAACACTCTACCAGTGAACTCCTACAGCTGATAAACACCTTCAGTAATGTGGCAGGATACAAGATTAACTCAAAAAAATCAGTAGCCCTCCTATATATGAATGATAAAGAAGCAGAGAGGGAAATCAGAGAAACATCACATTTTACAATAGCCACAAATAACATAAAGTTTCTTGGGGTAACACTAGACAAAGAAGTGAAAGACCTATTTGACAAGAACTTCAGGTCTTTGAAGAAAGAAATTGAAGAGGACACCAGAAAATGGAAGGATCTCCCTTGCTCTTGGATTGGGAGGATCAACATAATAAAAATGGCAATCCTACCAAAAGCAATCTATAAATTCAGTGAAATCCCCATCAAAATCCCAACACAATTCTTTACAGACCTTGAAAGAACAATACTCAACTTCATAAGAAAAAACAAAAAACCCAGGATAGCCAAAACAATCCTGTACAATAAAGGAACTTCCAGAGACATCACCATCCCTAACATCCAGCTCTATTACAGAGCTACATTAACGAAAACACCTTGGTACTAGCATAAAAACAGAGAGGTTGACCAATGGAATTGAATTGAAGACCCGGATATTAATCCACACCACTATGAACACCTGATTTTTGACAAAGAAGCTAAAATTATACAATGGAAAAAGGAAAGTAACCTCAACAAATGGTGCTGGCATAACTGGATGTCAAGATGTAGAAGAATAAAAATAGATCCATATCTATCATCGTGCACCAAACTCAAGTCCAAATGGATTAAAGACCTCAAAATTATTCCAACCACACTGAACCTGACAAAAGAGAAAGTGGAAAGTAGTCTTCAATGCATGGGCACATGAGACCATTTCTTAAATATAAGACCAATAGCACAGACACTGAGAGCAACAATAGATAAATGGAGCCTCCTGAAACTGAGAAGCTTCTGTGATGCAAATGACAATAAGACAAAAAAAGAAGCCTACTGAATGGGAAAAGATCTTCACCAACCCCACATCAGACAAAGGACTGACCTCCAAAATATATAAAGAACTCAAGAAATTAGACATCAAAATTCTAAATAACCCAATTTAAAAATGGGGTACAGAACTAAATAGAGAATTCTCAACAGAAGAATCACAAATGGCCAAAAGATACTTAAGGAAATGTTCAACATCCTTGGCCATCAAGGAAATGCAAATCAAAACAACTCTGAGATACCATCTTACACCTGTCAGAATAGCTAAGATCAAAAACACCCATGACAGCTTATGTTGGAGAGGATGTGGAGTAAGGGGAAACACTCATCCTTTGCTGGTGCAAATACAAACTTGTGCAACCACTTTGGAAATCAGTATGGTGGTTTCTCAGAAAATTGGGAATCAACTTACCTCAGGATCCAGCAATACCACTCTTGGGCATATACCCAAAAGACGCTCAATCATACTACAAAGGCATTTGTTCAACTATGTTCATAGCAGCATTATTTGTAATAGCCAGAACCTGGAAACAACCTAGATGCCCCTCAACTGAAGAATGGATAAAAGAAAATGTGGCACATTTACACATTAGAGTACTACTCAGCAGTAAAACATAATAGCATCTTGAGTTTTGCATACAAATGGATAAAATTAGAAAACACTATCCTGAGTGAGGTAACCCAGGACCAAAAATATGAATATAGTATGTACTCACTCATTAGTGGATACTAGCTATAAACAAAGGATATTGAGCCTATAGTTCATGATCCTAGAGAAGCTAACTTATAAGGTGAACCCAAAGAAAAACATATATAGATCCACCAGGAAATTAAAAACAGACAAGATTGGGAGCATGGGGGTGGGGGAGATAGGAGAGTGGAAGGGGAAGAGGAGAGGAGAAGGGAAGGGGTGAGGAGAACTTGAAGGAATGGGATAGTTATGATGGAGGAAGGGCAGATATGAGAGCAAGGAAAGAGATATCTTTATTAAGGGAGCCATTATAGGGTTAGCAGAAACCTGGCTCTAGAGAAATTCCCAGGAATCAAGAAGGATGACCCCAGCTAAGAACCTAAGCAATAGAGGAGAGGGGACCCAATCTTGACTTGCCCTGTACTCAGACTGATGAATATCTTAACTATCACCATAGAATCTTCATCCAGCAACTGATGGAAACAGAGGCAGAGACCTGCATCAGAGCACTGGACCGAGCTCCCAAAGTCCAGTCAAACAGTGGGAGGAGTGAGAATATGAGCAAAGAGGTCAAGACCATGATGGGGTCACCCACTGAAACAGTTTACCTGAGCTAATGGGAGCTCACCAATTCCAGCCAGACTGAGAAGGAACAAACATAGGACCCAACTAGACCCTCTGAATGTGGTTGACAGTTTCATGGCTGGGGGCCATTGGCAGTGGCACCAGAATTTATCCCTACTACAAGTACTGGCTTTGTGGGAACATATTCGCTTTGGATGGACACCTTGCTCAGCCTAGATATAGTAGGGAGGGCCTTGCACCTTCCATAAAGCAATCCTCTCTGAGGATTAGATGAGGATGGAGTGGGATGGAAGGTGGAAGGAATGGGAGGAGGGGAGGAAGTGGGATCTTGGACTGGTATGTATAATGAAAAAAGATAGTTTGTTTTCTTTTTTAAAAAATAAATATATATAAATAAAACAGGAATATCTGAAAAAAACATATACACATGTACATACAGATGTATACACATATATACATATACAGATATATACAAACATGCATGCTAAAGCATAAACATGTATACAAGCACATACACACATGTACACACACATATATATACACATGCATATATATGTATGCATATATACTCATGCATATATATATATATATACACACATACATATACACAGGAGAAAAAAATTGACCCAGGGAACAATAAAACGACAATAGGTCAGGCACTCACCTCTAGATACAAGGTCAAACTATACTGAAAATTCTCCAGAATTGGGACAAAGTCTTGGTGACAAGTGGAAGAAGCATGGTGTTGACTGAGATCCTATCACCCGACACCCATTTGTGAAACAGTCCCCAGGAGGGTGTGCTGTAGACCCTCTGAGGCCCACTGCCCTGCTTCGCCATGCTACCTTTCAGGACTCTTTCCTGACTTCCCTCTTCACACCCTACACCTCACCTGCAGGTGTGAACAGTGACTGTTACTCCGGGTTGTGGGGTGGGGTGGAAATTAGAGCCAGGCACATGACCCATTAGTCTCCAACAATTGTTTACTATCAAAGAAAAATGCATTCTTTAGCTGCTGCTAAGGAGAAGAAAAGTGGGGGAAACAGCACCATGGAGAGCAACTTTCGGATGGGCTCCAGAGATGTCAGGAAGTCAGTGACAGTGACAGCCAGTGTGAGGGAGACTCAGTCCTCTGCAGGGCAGGACAATGAAAGAAAGGCTGGGAGCCTGTCTGCTTGTTGCTGGGCTGGCAAGTCCTTGTGATGACCCTGGAGGACCATGGGGACCACTGAGACAGCTGCTCCTGCAAGGACCATGAAGTTGGAATTTAGCAAACGCTGCTTTAAGTCTCCCTTATGACTGAATGCTGTTGCCACATTCTGGGGCTTCCAGAGCCTATTTACAAATGGGAAACTGTCTTTGTGGTGCCATTTATTTGTTCTCTGTGTCTGAGATATCGCTTCCCTGAAGTTCTGTCCTTGAGGCAAAAAGTAAGTCCTTACAGCCAGCCGCGGAGACACACACCAATTCCAGGAGCCTGGTGGGGTTCCAATTCATCCCCAACTAACAGCATCTCCAACACCAACACATCCCAGGGGACAGGCAGTGAGAACCAGGAGAAGGAGGCTTCCAGGAGGAACTGGCACTCTTGACCCTTTTTAATGAAAGCAGGTGTGTCTGCAGCTACATAAAAATGACCACCAATGAGAAAGGTTTTCAATGTTCGATGCTCTCAAGTTCCAAAGACGGCCTTAAGGACTGCAGGCTGTCATTCACAAGCCTTCCAGGCCCTAAGCTTTTAAGATTTGACTGTGGGAAATACAACTTTAATGCTATAAACAGTGCTGGGAACATGCCTGTCTCCTGGGGAGCTGTTGATCGGCCCTCCCTCGGACCCTTTAAAAGAAATTGTAACCTGCACACACCTGACAGAGACCCTTGCCTGCCAGCTCCCTGAGATGCTCCATCTCTAGAAGCTCTGCTCTTTGAAGCATCAGAATGCAAGGATGTCATCAATTTTAGTCACCTCCTGGCTTGCAAAATAGGAATCCACAGGGAGGAGAGGTCTGTAGGATGGCCAGACAAACCTGAACAGATGAGCGCATGGTTTTTGTCCCAGTCTCTGAAGACCTGGGGAAGAAGATGCAACCCAAGAACCTTTTCAGGAAACCTTCCCCAGTCCGAGGATAAAATCTGTCCCTCTGGCTGATTATCTCACCTCCTCTGCCTTACACGATCTCTAAAATCTTAACACAACACCACAGAATCTCTCTCCTTTTGGATGATTTCTAACCTGTTCTTAGTGGTTGTGACAGGGAGAAAAATGCCCTCCTTAAAAACAGAGACAGCCATGAGGATGTAGCTCAGTTGTGGGGCAATCACAGAGAAGTCCTGGGTTCCATCATTAGTACCAGAGGAACTGAACATGGTGGTGCATGCCTGTAATCCCAGCACTGGAGAGCAGGAAACATGTGTGTCAGGAATTAAAGGCCATTCTTGGCTACACAGGACTTCAAGGGTAGCCTGAGCTACAAGAGACTCGGTTTCAAACAAACAAACAAACAAAAAACACACAAAAATATATGTAAGCCCTAGGCCCAGAAAGCAATGTCTTTCATTCAGCTACCATGCTTCAAGGAATTTGGGGTAGCCTTGATACAGGGAAGAGGTCATAGGTATAGAGTGGGCTCAGTGGAGGCTTCAGGGGTTTTCTGAGCAGACATGACAGAAGTTGCAGTGAGGAGGGCATTCCTAGAGAATATAGCCCAGAGTCACACAGTCCAGACACTGCTGAAAGCTGAGTGATGCAAAGGAAGGAGGCTGCAGGAGGAAGAAGCCAGATTATAGACTTCAGCATAGTGGGTCCAGGTTATTCTCTGCCTTGCAGAACCGAGAGAGAGAGAGAGAGAGAGAGAGAGAGAGAGAGAGAGAGAGAGAGAGGGAGGGAGGGAGCGAGAGCGAGAGAGAGAGAGAGAGAGAGAGAGAGAGAGAGAGAGAGAGAGAAGAAGGAGGAGGAAGAGGAGGAGGGGAGAGGGAGGGGAAGAGAGACAGAGACAGACAGGGAGAGACAGAGAGAGAGAGAAGGAGGAGGAGGAGGAAAAAAATGAGGAGGAGGGGGAGGGGAGAGGGAGAGGAGGAGAGGGAGAGACAGAGAGAGATAGAAGAGACAGAGAGAGACAGAGAGAGAGAGAGAGAGAGAGAGAGAGAGAGAGAGAGAGAGAGAGTTTGCTAGGCCAGTGGCAATTTGTGGCAGTGGACACAGAAGAGAGATGGGGGTCTTAGGGCCAAGTCCGTGTTCCAAAACACACTGGAGCAGATTCCAGATGATGAGTAAAGCACTTCCTCTATGTGCTAAGAGGTCACTTAATTTCCTCAACTGCAAACTGGGTATAGTCGTTTGATGTCATGAGTGATCTTATAATAAATACCTTGGGTGTGTGTGTAGGTCAGAAGTTAATCTCGGGTGTCAGCCACTCTCCCCCTTAATTTTGGAAACAGGGTATCTCACTTCTCCCTGGGATTCACTAATCCAGCTAGACTCCCTGGCCAGGCAGCCCCAGGGATCCACACATCTCCATGTTCCTGGCCTCTGGGAATACAAGCATATGCTGGCATTTATTCTTCACATGGCTTCTGGTGACTATGCTTTGGACTTTGTGATTACACTGCAAATGTTTTACTAACTAAACCATCTCCCCAACCCACAAATCTTTTTTTTTTTTTTTTTTTTTTTTTTTGAAAAATTGAGTCCAGCTAACTATGTGGCCTCTGGGCAAGGGAGTGGGGCTGGCTCAAACTTGCAATCCTCTGACCTCAGACCCCAAGAACTAGGAACCTGTACCCACACAGCACACCCACTAATCATTGTCTCTAAACGCATTTAGTCAGAGGTGATAATAGCTAAGGCCACACTGCACCTGATAACATTTGAGCTGCTTCCTAAAGCGAAGCTGGCAAGGGAAAGGCACCTGGCTTAGTGCTACAAGAGGCATTTCTGTTAAAGATAAGGTTTCTGCCCCAGAATCACACATGCCTGGAAGATTCCTATACAACTTTCAAAGGTGAGAAGGGAAGGAGACTTTGTACTGCCCACAGCTAGAGGAAGCAGGATATAATGGAACCTGGAATAGAGGCCTGTGTCTAGGTAATTGAAAGAAGTGGCCTCGAATGCGCAGGGCCGGTTTCATCCACATCTCCAAGATCTGCGGGTGTTCTAGTTTCTTTTCTGTTGCTGTGACAAGCACCATGACGCATAGCAACTTGGGGAAGGAGGGGGTTATTTGAGGCTTCCAGTCACAGTCCATCACTGAGGAAAGTGAGGACAAGACCTCAAGCATGTGCTTCAAACAGTTTATAGAAGAACACTACTGCTGGCTCCCTTACCCATGCTTGGATAGTTTTCTGTTAGACCCCAGGACCATCTGCCTAGGGAATGGTACCTCCCACAGTGGGCTTGACCCTCCTATATCTATTGCCAATGATGAACTCTCTCAAAGGTATAGTCACAGATCGACCAGACAAAGACAGCTAATTCTAGCTGACACCAGGCTTCTGGGAGAGGGATGCCCAGGGTACTCTCAGGCACAGACTCTGAATTGCAGACCTAGACATGAGTGCCCCTAAGCTTCCATAAGCTAGATGCCTTGTTGGTCTCAGCCTAGCCAGATCCTGTATATACACAAATGAGTAGACAGTCTTCAGGAAGGAGAATCAGTGTCGCCTAAGAGGGAGGGTATGGTGGCACCAGAGTAGAAAATGATAAGAGTTCATGCCAGGCATTCTTCCAAACCAGCCCCAAGAGGCCAAGTTCTGCTTCACAGTATTTGCTCATTTCCACAAATTTCCTTGTGATTGTTATTATAGTAACAGTCATTCTTCTTACTGCTATGACAAAATACCCAGTGAAAGTCACTTAGAGAAGGAAAAGTTTGCTTCCGCTCACAGTCTGATGGACAGTGCATCCTGGCAGGGAGGCATGGCGGCAAAAGCATGAGGCAGCTGTTCATGCTGCATCCACAGCCAGGAAGCAGAGAGAAATGAATGCTGGGGTTCTCCTCACTTCCTCCTTTTTATTCCATCCAGGACAGCAGGCCATGGGGTGGAGCGATCCATATTCAGGATGGAACTTCCCTTCCCAGCTCTCCTCAAAGACCTCTCAAGAGATGTGCCTCCTGTGTGATTCTAAACCCAGGGCCCAAGAGATGGCTCAGTGGCTAAGACCACTTTTGCTTTTGCAAGGAACCCAAATTTGGTTCCCAGCACCCACATCAGGCAGCTCATAACCACCTGTGACCCCCATCTCCAGGGGATATGATACCCCCTTCTAGCCTTCACAGGCATTTGCACTTATGGGCACATACCTACATACAAACACGTACATACAAATAATTAAAAATAAAATAAATATTTCTGAAAGAAACAGGATCACAACAACAAAACACCTAGAGTCCTTGTTAGACGCTTCCAGATGAACTTGGTTACATGTCTTGGAACTCTCACTACTTTGGCTGGCTATGGCTACCATCTAGTACACTGTCCCTCCGATCAGTCGTCCTTCATATTCTCTGACCTTGCTGGCTTGAAGCTGGGGCAGCAGGAATCCAAGGCCACACCCAAGTCTAGCTCTCGCCGATCCCTCCATCCCCCCATGTCTTCATTTCAGATGGACGTCATCACAATAGCTAACCACTCTGAGTTGATAAGATTAAATGAGACAATGTCTGGGTCCTGTACATATACAGGTCAGGCTCATGAATAAGGACTGTGAAATGTCATCCAACAGCGTCACCCTAAAGAATATCATTTGTTTTGTCCAGCTGAGAGGTTTCTCAGGATAGAGGACCCAGCACTTCCTTCATACAGGAATTTGTGAAATACACAAACAGAAAAAGCAAGTTAATGAACCAAAATGAGCTGACTTCCGAAGGGCGACAGCTCAGATAATGAAGTGTTCTGTGTAAATCTGAGCTCTCTTAAATCCAGGCTTTCCATGTACAAACAGACTCCCCCCGGTCCTGTTGAATGAAGATTAGAGTTCTGAGCAACTGAGGTGCAGGTCCTAAGTGGGCCAGTTTCAGAGGGGGCACATGACCTGTTATATTAGATGCAGCCAGAAGCTGGGGCCAGAACCACAGGTAGAGATGGGCAGGACAAGCCCATGAGCCACCTTAGCACGAGGAGAGGCTGTATACAGAGGCTATGGAGAAGCCAAAGGCTCTAGCTGATCAGAGAAAGCCTGGGAACGGGCGCAGCTGAGGAGAGAAGCGGGGAAGTAGGTTCCAAGCCAGCAAGACACTGCTGGTCAAGGACCCCATCTTGTCTTCGCCACCGTGAAAAGCCACTACTCTGGGATTTAGTCTATCCATTTCATTCATGCCTAAGATCGCGGTGGCCACTGGGATGGGGATGACTGGCAGGGAGCCAAGAGTAGACCTGGCAAGACCCCCTTAAGACTAGAGCGAGGAAAGAGAGGGCATCCTCTCCGACCGTGGTGGTAGAAGCGGAAGTGGGAAGACATCACCAGATTCAAGATGCATCCTGGCAGCTGAGGGCTTGAAAAGAATCATTAAGAAACGAGGCATACCTCTTTAATATAGTGCTTGAAATTCTAGCAATAGCAATAAGACAACATAAGGGGATCAAAGGGATTCAAATCGGAAAGGAAGAAGTTAAACTTTCATTATTTGCAGATGATATGATAGTGTACATAAGCGACCCCAAAAACTCCAGCAAAGAACTCCTTCAGCTGATAAACACCTTTAGTAGCGTTGCAGGATACAAGATCAATTCCAAAAAAATCAGTTGCCCTCCTATACACAAAGGATAAGGAAGCAGAGATGGAAATCAGAGAAGCATCACCCTTCACGATAGCCACAAATAGCATAAAATATCTTGGGGTAACCCTAACCAAGGAAGTAAAGGATCTATTTGACAAGAACTTTAAGTCAATGAAGAAAGAAATTGAGGAGGATACCAGAAAATGGAAGGATCTCCCTTGCTCTTGGATAGGGAGGATCAACATAGTAAAAATGGCAATTCTACCAAGGGCAATTTATAGATTCAATGCAATCCCCATTAAAATCCCATCAAAATTCTTCACAGATCTTGAGAGGACAATAATCAACTTTATATGGAGAAACAAAAAACCCAGGATAGCCAAAACAATCTTATATAATAAAGGATCGTCTGGAGGCATTACCATCCCTAACCTCAAACTCTATTACAGAGCTATAGTATTGAAAACAGCTTGGTATTGGCATAAAAACAGAGAAGTCGATCAATGGAACCGAGTAGAAGACCCTGATTTTAACCCACAAACTTATGAACACCTAATTTTTGATAAAGGAGCTAAAAGTATTCAATGGAAAAAAGAGAGCATCTTCAACAAATGGTGCTGGCAGAACTGGTTGTCAACGTGTAGAAGAATGAAAATAGATCCATATCTATCACCATGCACAAAACTCAAGTCCAAATGGATTAAAGACCTCAATATTAGTCTGAACACACTGAACCTGACAGAAGAAAAAGTTGGAAGTACTCTACAACATATGGGTACAGGAGATCACTTCCTACGTTTATCCCCAGCAGCACAGACATTAAGGACAACATTGAATAAATGGGACCTCCTGAAACTGAGTAGCTTCTGTAAAGCAAAGGACACTGTCACTAAGACAAAAAGGCAACCCACTGACTGGGAGAAGATCTTCACCAACCCTGCAACAGACAAAGGTCTGATCACCAAAATATATAAAGAACTCAAGAAACTAAACTTTAAAATGCTAATGAACCCAATAAAAAAATGGGGCACTGATCTGAACAGAGAATTCTCAACAGAAGAAATTCAAATGGCCAAAAGACACTTAAGGTCATGCTCAACCTCCTTAGCGATAAGGGAAATGCAAATTAAAACAACTTTGAGATACCATCTTACACCTGTCAGAATGGCTAAAATCAAAAACACCAATGATAGCCTTTGCTGGAGAGGTTGTGGAGAAAGAGGCACACTCATTCATTGCTGGTGGGAATGCAAACTTGTGCAACCACTCTGGAAATCAGTGTGGCGATTTCTCAGGAAATTTGGGATCAACCTACCCCAAGATCCAGTAATACCACTATTGGGAATATACCCAAGAGATGCCACATCAAATGACAAAAGTATCTGTTCAACTATGTTCATAGCAGCATTGTTTGTAATAGCCAAAACCTGGAAACAACCTAGATGCCCTTCAATGGAGGAATGGATGAAGAAAGTGTGGAATATATACATATTAGAGTACTACTCAGCAGTAAAAAACAATGACTTCTCGAATTTTGCATGCAAATGGATGGAAATAGAAAACACTATCCTGAGTGAGGTAAGCCAGACCCAAAAAGAGGAACATGGCATGTACTCACTCATAATCGGTTTCTAGCCATAAATAAAAGACATTAAACATATAATGTGTGATCCTATAGAAGTTAAATAAGAAAGTGAACCCAAAGAAAATCATATAGTCATCCGCATGGAGAGGGGGAAGTAGACAAGATTGCAGGGCAAAAACTGGGAACTTGCGGGTGAGGTGGCATGGGGCAAAGGGGAAATGGGATGAGAAATATGAGAAGGGGAGGATGGGAGGAGCTCGGGGGATTGGGATGGTTGGGATATAGGAAGGATGGATACGGGAGCAGTGAAGTATATATCCTATCTAAGGGAGCCATCTTAGGGTTGGCAAGAGACTTGACTCTTGAGGGGTTCGCAGGTGTCCAGGAATATGTCCCCAGCTGGTACCTTGGGCAACTAAGGAGAGGGAACCTGAAATGACCCTATCCTATACTGATGAATATCTTGCATATCACCTTAGAACCTTCATCTGGCGATGGATCGAGGTAGAGACAGAGTCTCAATTTGGAGCAACGGTCTGAGCTCTTAAGGTCCAAATGAGGAGCAGAAGGAGGGAGAACATGAGCAAAAAATCAGGACCACGAGGGATGCACCAACCCACTGTGACAGTGGAACTGATTTATTGGGAGCCCACCAAGGCCAGCTGGTCTGGGACTGAATAAGCATGGGTTGATTCCGGACTCTCTGAGCATGGCGGTCAATGAAGACTGATGAGAAGTCAAGGACAATGGCACTAGGTTTCGATCCTAATACATGAACTGGCTTTGTGGGAGCTTAGCCTGTTTGGACGCTCACCTTTCTGGACGTAGATAGAAGGACCTTGGTCTTCCCGCAGGGCAGGGAATTTGGACTGCTCTTCAGTATCGAGAGGGAGGGGGAATGGAGTGGGGGGAGGAGAAGAGGAGTGGGGATAGGGGGAGGGAAGTGGGAGGAGGGGGCAATATTTGGGAGGAGGGGAGGGAAATGGGAAACGGGGAGCAGGTGGAAATTTTAATTAAAAAAGAATAAAAAAAAAAAAAAGAAACGAGGCGGGCAATGGGCTAGGCCGGTTCCCTCTAAACAAGGCTGATTCTATGCCCCGCCCTAGAAAGAATTAACATTTCTACCACACAAACCACACTGGCAAGAGGAAAGTGATTTCAGCCTGAACTTAAATCACATGCGATGCTTCCCAAGGCTGAAGCGCCTAGTGAAGCTAGGAAACACTGCACACTTTATAGACGAGAGTGGGGAGGGACATGCAGAACAACTCACACCCACCTTAGTCTTCCCCTGCTGAGATGCTCCAGGATCCCTGACTTGGTCTTGGCAGTTGCAGCTCTCTCTTTCCAATGGGTCATGGAACCATCCAGCACTCCCCTCTCTTGTTATCCATCATCATCTAATCTCACCTGCTCCACCTTTACAAGATACCTACATGCCCCTTCTTCCCACCTATGGACAGGCATCGCTGACCTGGTTGCCTCGGGAGCTCCTGGGTAGCCCATTCCTCTCTGCATTTTCCTCCCCATCCAGCCGCCAGAGAGTATCTGCACGAACACAGTCACCTCTGCTTCCTCCAGAGCAACTGAACGGATCCTTACAATGGCCATCTGGGTCACTAGGGCTTGGTGACAAGTCTCCACACTCTACCCATCAGACCATACTGTTCCCCTTACAGTGACAGTGACCGTCGAGCTGCCAACCAGCCTGGGCTTCTGCCTTTGCCTCTGCTGGGCACTCTCATGACTAGCTCCGTGACCTCCTTCTGGACATGCTCAGCTGACTAATTGCTCCTCGCTGCCCTGTGTTGCACAGCCACAATGCACACACACACAGAGCCCGATTCGCTTTCCTATATAGCACATTTCGCCAGCATCCGCACACTTGTCTTCTTGTGTCAGCATCCTCTGATTACCCCATCACCATGTTGTTTCCAGGACTACAAGAACTGGGGTGTTCCTGTGGGTCTGTGACAGGCCAAGGTACACGGCACCCATGCAGCTGAGGAAGGGAATGGCCTAGAGTACCTGAGGATAAGTGAATACCTATCCAGAAAGCTGCAGGTGATAGAACAGAAGCACACAGGCACAGAGGTGGGTATGGCCGTGCCCGTCCCCCACGTCACTCAACTTCCTACCCCATCCCCAGCCCACTAGGAATAAAGCTTGGTGTGGAAAACGTCTTAGGTCTAAGGAGTTTCAGATCAGTGGAACAATAAGAGCCCCTGTCTTGAGGAAAAACAAAGTTGATGGCATCTGGGAAATGACAAAGACATGGGTTCTGAGCACTGCAGAGACCTGAAGGCCCTGGAGAGAACTGTTCTAGCTGGACCTCTCAACCTCTAGCTAGATCCAAAGGGTGGAGGGAGAGGTATCTCAGAGAAGCCATCATGAGGACAATTGAATGTGATGTATCTCAGTGGCATTCCAACTGAAGTGTCTAATATGGACGATAGAAGGTTCTGGAGTTCAGTGCGATGGCTGGGCCTTATCATGGTTCACATCTGAAACATCCTTGTTTGTTGAAGGCATGGTCACTAGTGGGAAGAGATGGAGTTTGGGGAGGTGGGCCCTGGATATAGAGAGGCCTTTAGATCTGTTAGAGGAAACTGCACGTGAAGGAGAAAGTGGAGTCCTTGCCCTCCATCCTCTTGTTTGTTTCTGTGTGAGCCGGTATGCAGTCATGCTAGCACACACTTCCCATAATGCAGTGCAACATCACCACTGACCCAAAGCAAGAGACCAACTGACCATGGAATTTCCCTCTGGGAGGGGAAGAGAAATCCAAAAAACTCAAGAAGATCATACAACTTACAAGTCCCAGGAAGTTCAGAAAGTTACTAAATTTACAAAACCCCTCCTTTACAAGTAGCAAGCACTCACTGGGGAGAGGTGACTTTCTCTGGTAGAGTGACCTGCAAGCTGGGCACAAAGTTCCTAGGACGCAGCTTTCATGAGTTGTTACTCACATTGGGTATCACATCATCATTTTTGATGATGCAGCTGCCTTAGAGTCACCCCTGCTCCTGTCAATTAAACTTATTCACCAAGCTAAATGTGAATGGGGTCATTTCTTTGTTCTGTTATAGTTGGGCCTTTTTTCTTTAACTCTTTGGGGGCCTGTCATCCAGCTCCCATATAAATACATAGAGACCTATTCTTACTTATGAATGCTCAGCCTTAGCTTGTCTTGTTTCTAGCCAGCTTTCTAACTTAAATTATCCCATATCTCCATAACTACATTTTTGCCTTTCTTCTTTCTTTCTTACTCTATGGCTGGCTGGCCCCTGGCATCCTCCTCTCCTCCTCTTCTCACTCTTCATTCTCTTCCATAGATTTCTTTCTGCCCACCCATCCTGCCTATTTCTCTCTCCTGCCTAGCTATTAGCTGTTCATCTCTATATTAGGCCATTTTAGATGTTTTCAGCAGGCAAAGTTAACATAGCATTACAGAGTTAAATAAATGCAACATAAAGGAATGCAACACATCTTTGCGTCATAAAACAAATATTCCACAGCATAAAGGAATGTAACCCATCTTAAATTAATACTCCACAATAGTCTGTCACTGGAGCCCTACCTAGGGTGAACCCATGTCTGTTCATGTTTATGTGTCCTGGGGAAAAGGCACACAGTAGTATATGTCCATCGTGGGATTAATAAAGAAGAGTAGATCCATCTCCATTAAGAGTTCAGAATATGTTCATCAAATCCTGGCTTCTTGCCCTAGTGTCTTCAGGCATCAATGTCACCTGCCTGCACTCTGTACTTGTGTTTACAATTCTGAGCTAAGGAAACATGAGCCGTATAGACTGATGACAGAGGGAGACAAGGAGTGACTGTGGAAAGTAGCTGCAGACACACAGGCAAGACAAGTCTGGCCCATGGCCACAGATCTTAGGTCACTGCTTGTTGCAGTGGCTTTGTTATTGAATGTCAATGGATTCTATTTCTAAGAATGTTGACAAATTGATTTGATTATCTCTGTATGGATGCAAACTAATAACAGAGTTCAAATCTAACTCTAAATCTGGTCTCCAATAAAAAGTGACAGAGTACGAGCTTCCACTGGATCCACCACTCCCACCCAAAGTGCCAAGAAATGGGTGTGCCTGGCAGTCCCTTACACTTAGATGATGCTCATCTTGCCCACCTGTGCCAAGGCAGGTCCAGCCTACGTGTCCCTCCATTGGCAAAGCCCTTCCAAGAGTGCATCAGAAACGTGAACTTCAGAACTTCTGCTTACAGAATGAGTCTGGAAGAACCCTTCCTTTCTCAAACACATCAAGCTTCTTCAGGACACACAGACAGCATGCAGACCCATGGCATTCCTGTGCGGCTCCTCTGGGTTGGCTCTTCTATCATCTGCTAGTGAAAACAGAGTTAATGGGGCTTCCCAACGTAGACACATCTCTCCCATTCCTCTCCTCACTGTGTGGGTTATGGCTACCAGGCACAGGCTAATGCGAGCAGGAGAAAGCCTGCAACCATCACTCCTCAAGTTAGAAAGTTCTCGGTCTGTCACTTTGAAGGCCCACAGCAGTTGCTTCCAACGGGTACCCTTTAGAGGGTGGAGAGAGTCCTCTTCTGTCCCTGTTTTGCAAACCATTAGCCTTGCTACGGTTGAGTCTGGTAGGGGCCTGTTGCAGTTCAAATATGACATGCCTCCCACAGGCTCGTGTGTTTGAACACTTGGTCCCAAGCAGGTGTTGCTATTCTGGAAGGTGGTCGAACTTCCTGGAGAGGGAGCCTTGCTGGAGAAAGTGGAATGTTGGGGGCAGGCCTTGAGGTCGCAGAAGTTGGCTCTGTTTTCCTAGTCACTGTCTGCCACCTGCCTGTGGGTGCAATGTGACCAGCACCTCCCCTCCTGCCACCACGCTTTCCCCACAGTGGTAGACTAGGTATTCTGTTGTGAGTGTCCGCAAACCCTTTTCCCTTCAAGCTGCTTCTTGCTAGGTATTTGGTCATATTGATGAAAGAAAAGAACTAACTCAGTGCCCTTCATGCACCTTTATGGTTTTACACCATGTTGGAATGGGAGACAGGGTCTACACTGGGGGCTAGAGTGTGTTCAAGTAGAGGCGAAGACCAAAACACAAACAATACAGGACCAGGCTGCATTTGGGAAACAGAATTCATGGTTGGCTGACAAAAGCAGAAAGTTCCATCCAGCTCCCATTCACCCATCCTTTCTTCTAAACATCTACCCATCAATACAGATCTGAGGACTGGCAGGGAAGAAGCCATTGCTCTCCTCAGATGAGGGCCTATTCCCTACACCACTTGTTCCTGATCCACAGCCTCCAAGATACTGAAGTCTAACAGGTGCCCACTGCACACCTGCCCTCTAAACACTAGTGGGGCACAAAGGTCCCTTTGGAAGATGCTCACTTGCGGACTCCAAAGGTTAAGGTCACAGACCTCATGGCACTGTTCTGCCATGACTATCACAGAGAGCGACTTGGTGTTTGGGTCCTGAATATATGACATTATACAGGTGTACAGCTACTTGGGTGGTTGAGACGGGATCACCATGAGTTCAAGGTCTGACTGAGCAACTTAGTGAGGCCATAGCTCTAGAATCCTAGCTCAGAGGTAGAGCACTTGCATGAACAAGGCCCCGAATTGGATTCCTTGTGCCATGAGAAACAACAAGACCATCCCCACCTCTGTGTCTCTGGGTGGGATCTGCAGCCTCTCGCCAACCCTGGAGTGCCTTTGATTTTGTTCAGGAGCTTGTACATCAATTCCCACACCACTCTGCTGGGAACCAAGCTGGTTCAGCCAAGCTTCACTCTTTCCCATCACCACCCTCCTGATGGCTTGCCTGCCTGGGACCTTAATTAAAACTCAGCTCACCGGAGATGCCAACTCACACAGAATTAATCTCTTGTAATGTCTTAACAAACTTTATTATTGACTCAGCAAAACCCTAATTCTTTAAAGTGATAATGAAAGAAATGTCAGTTTGCACTACTCCGTTCCTCAAAGAACTGGGAAGACTTTACACAGGGTTAGGTCCTTACAGGTGAGGGAAACCCAAGGTATCTATACTTAATACATATTAAAATGTCAAAGAGTGGTGAAGTTTTGCTATATTTTTAATGCTTAATATTCAGGATTTTGCCTCCATCCCTCTACCCACCTTGCTGTGTATATACTGTCACGTGAATCTCCAGGGACATGAGACACAGGTGAAATGACTTTAAGTTCTCTTTCCATCTCATACTTGAATATTACAGGGTGGGCTGTTCCCAGAAGGCTATGGGGTAGGTCACTGATATAAACTATAGATAGATAGATAGATAGATAGATAGATAGATAGATAGATAGATAGATGATAGATAGATAGATAGATAGATAGATAGATAGATAGATAGATAGATAGATGACGAATACATGGGTAGATGGATGGATTCATGGGTAGGTGGGTAGATGGGTGGGTAAATTGATTGGAAGATGAATGGATGGGTGGGTATTTGGATGGGTATGTGGGCAAGTAGATGCAAAAATGACTGAATATATAGATGGTTGGATGAGTGGGTTTGTGGGTAGTCAGATGAGAAGGTAAGCAGATGGTTAGGGTAGGTATATGGAAAGGTAGGTGGGTAAGTGGGTAGATGAATGGATAGATGAATGAATTGGTGGGTGAGTGGATGGATGGACAGATAGATGAGTAGATGGGTACATGATTGAATGGGTATGTGGATGGGTGATCCAGGGAAGATGGAGAGTGCAGGAATATGAAGGAGGACCATATATCTTCAAGATGCCTTAGGTACAGAAATAAGGTCAACACTCATTGGAGTCTGTGTGTCATTTGTCTGTGGAATGGCATGGGTTGGTCATGCCTGACTTACTTCTCACCTTACTTGATTGCTACCACGACTACACCCAAAGGAGGAAGGGCAGTGTGCCCCAAAACAACTTGGTAAGAAATCACAGGAAATCAGAGGCTTCAAGGATGAGTGTACAAAGTCACAGAAGCCTACTACCCTGTAAGAAAGTTCCATAAACACTAAAGACTAGAGTGCCTGGTGACCAGGGCTTGCTCAGAGAGGAATGCTGAATGTGATCTTTGAAAGACTGGAGATAGCCACTTAAATGTCACTTCTCTGTAAACCAGATGGACTCAGCACTTCTCTCAGCTCAGTGAGCCTCAGAACACAAGTGGAATGCCGTCCTACGGTCCCTCTGACCCCTGCCTGGCATTACATCCAAACATCCCAGACTAACATCTGGAAGGCATCACTTTCCAAAGTCTTTGTCCAAATAGTGTGCAAGGGGCTACAACAAAAACAACAGCAAATAAATAAATAAATAAATAAATTCAGAAAATAGAGACAACAGGCTTCCAAGACACCCAAGGAGCTAAAAGGAAATCAGAAGAGCCTTTTCCCCTAAATTTAAACCAATTTAGTCAATTAGGCATTGTTTTAAGTTTTTGGACTTCCCAGTGTGCTTTGTAGATGGAGGTCCTGGTAATAACACCCCAGACCACAATAGCCGCGCCTCCAGAGATCAGTAGGCATATTTATTTAAACAATTTAGAATAACAGAAAATGATTTTCCTTTTCCTTGAAAAATACTGGCAGAGTGACAAGTTAATTGAGAAAGGACAGGCACACTCACACACAATTATGTGACAGTAGGTGAGTCCTGGGACGCTTACTACCCATTAACAAGAGGAAATGGGAATGTGCATTTCCTGCGCTCCTATGACACACTGCACACTGGCCCAACTCAGCTACACATGAACCTCTGTGTGCTGAGAAAACCCAGATAGTTATAGGGGCAATGTTCTTCAGGACTACTTGATATTTCCCACAATTCCTTCCTTTTCATTACCATAACCTTTTATGCTATTGCTTCAACTGAAACCAGACTACATTCAAGTATCTCCAGATCTCAAATAGTCCCTTTAAGTTGCCCAACAAAGACAGACTCTCTGTTTCTGATATTTAACACCTGAAATCTGCACTGGGGAGATGGCTCAGTGGATAAAGTGCTTGCTACACAAGGACGAGGACGTGAGATGGGCTTCCCCACCACACCCACATTAAGAGCCGGGTGCTGGGGTGTGTCTGTGATGCCAACAGTGCAGTGGTGCAAAACCAGGCAGATAAAGAGGGGGCTGTTTGGCTAGCCAGTCTAGTCAAGCAGGTGAGTTCCAGGTTCAGTGAAAGGTCCTGCCTCAAAAAATAAGGAGAAGCTGGACATTTTCAGAAAGCCAAATATGAATTTTCCTCTCTCTGAAACATCCCAAGGCCCTCTGGATGTCCTGAGCTGGCATTCCTCATGCAATAGATTTCAGTTCCTCTCCAGTCTTCTTGTTTGTTATTCCTCCTAGGGCCTCCTCCCCATGGTATGAAGTCAGGCCAGGGACGCTGTTGCTGTGTGGAACATAGGAAGATATCCCTCTGTGCTGCATTTCCTAAGAAATAAACTCTTTATGTGCATTTACATTATATTTGAGATCATAGGCAGCTAGAGAGAGTGCAAAGGACCCAGGAGGAAGTGTGCAGAGCATACGTAAACACCACACGATTTTATGCACTGTATATGTTGTTACCTAAGGTAGCATCTGGAAGCAATCTGCATGGACACCTGGGGACAACAAGGATAAGTGAGGAAACATGCCAATTAGAACTTCTGAGGGAGGGAGCCTCTCTTGCCAGCTCCTCTCAGCTACCTCCTGGGGACGTCTTGGCAAAATGCAGATAGACTCTCTCTCCCACATCCTTTCTGGATATGCTGGGAGTCCTCAAAGCAGAATCCATTCCCTGCATTTCCAGATGAGACCCTGAGATTCAAAACGTATGAGAGTCCCCACTCCACAATGGCAAAGAAACAACTGGTATACCAGGAACTCTGAGAAACTGAGGCAGCAGGCTAGAACTCATGACCTCAGGAGGATGGGAGTACCGACTCCCAAGGAGCCAGACTCTGATGGAATCATGGCATCCATATGAAGAATGGGATCTGAACTGAGAAGTCAGGGCTGGATCAGAGCAGGGAGAGGGGTGGATGGGAAAGGTGGGTGGGTGGGTTGGCAGGTGAATGGGTGAGTGGGTGGGTGTACACGAATGGTGGATATCTGCAAGCAGCCATAGCCATAGAACACAGAGAGGAAAGAAAAGGAGTAGGAGGCTTTGTGGTTCCTGAATCGGGACTTAGATACCTCCTGAAGGACAAAGAGTGGGTAGAAAATTCTCTAAGCGTAAGCTTATGGATAAAAATGCTTGATGTTTAATTAAGTTGCCTAGAAAACCACAGCCAGCAGGAAATGAGAAGAAAAAAATGAGATGAGATTCTGCTTCCAAAGTTCTTTGGTCTAGACAAAGACAGAGATGCCCACTCCTTCATGACCAGAGCCATCCTGTCAGATCTTGTGTGTATAGGTGCAGGGGTATGTACATGTTTGTTTGGAGGATAGACACATGTGAGTAGTCATACATGTATACACATACATGCGAATGCCAGAGGACATCCTCAGGTATCTTAGCTCAGACCCTTGTCACCTTGATGTTTTATTTTAAGAAATACTTCCATTTATTGTGAGTATGTGTATATGACTGTAACCTTGGAGTCCAGATCAGGGCATGAGATACACCCCTGGAGCTATAGTTGCCCAATATGGTGCTGGGAATCAAACTCAGGTCCTTTGCGAAGGCAGTGCACACTGTTAACCACTGAACCATCATCACCTGTCCAGCCTCTCTACCTTGTTTTTTGGAGCAGGGTCTTTCACTGGGTCAGCAAACCCCAGCTATCCTCCTGTCTCTGTCTTCTCGTGCTGAGATGATTGATCAGGTCTAACTTTTTGTCACTGTTGTAGCATGGGAACCGGAAATCAAACTCAGTTCCTCATGCTTGTGTGGGCGAGCCTTTTACCACCTGAACCGTCTCCTTATCCTCTCCTAGTATATCTTTGAAACACTGAGCAGTCACAAAGATCAACACCAAATGGGACTCATCCATTCAACTGAGCACGGCTTGGTGTTTAAAAGGAAAAACTCTGTTCTGTGTTGGAGTGAGGCTGGACACTGAGGATGGTGAGCACAGTGAACAAATCTGATCCAAAGGAGAAGCACTAGATCCCCTCATGCCCCGCCCCATGAGGTCACTAATGAAGTCCAGTCCCTGCAGACAGGAAGCTGTACTAATGGGCTGGGGTGTAGCTCAGAGAAGTTGCCTAGCAAGCACCAAGCCCTGAGTGTGAGCTCCTGCTCTGTATGGACTGGGTGTGGGGACACACACCTGGGATTACAGCACTCAGGGAGTGGAGGCAGGAGGATCAGAAGTTCCAAGTCCTCGTCAGCTACATAGTGAATTCCAGACCAGCCTGGGCTATAGACCCTGTTGGGGGAAAAAAGGAGAAAAATAAGAAAGAGAAGTTGGAAGAAGGGGAGAGGAGAAGAGACAAGGAGCAAGGGATAGAGGGGACTGTTAGGTGTCAGGGTTGGGACTAGCTACAGGGAAGTCTGTCATCCATGGTTTACTGGGATTTTCTGTTCTGCAAGGTGAAAACTCCTCCCCCAAGCCAGACATTGTTCTAGTTGCCCAGCACTATGGATACACCTGAAGCCAACGTTACATATTTAGAAAAGATCACGGAAATATGTTTTATGATTTGGGGGCCATGACTAAGAATAAAACTTTAAAAAAAAAATGTGTTCTGAGGAATCACTTTATTCTGCGCCAGAAGCATTCAGTTCCTGCTTGTTTGTCTCTGGCTGGTTTCCCTGGGTGGCTGTCCTGGCACCTCCATGGCTCAGCGGCTCATACCCTTCACCTTCCTCCTTTCCTCTGTGTGTTGCAAAGTCAGGCTCTCATCTTGCCCTCCGGGTGGGGTCACTGTCTCACTCCCTCCTTCAGCCCCTCCATTTCCTCCCTTTTAAAGAAAGCTGTTCTTCCAGAGAGGCCTGGCCCTACAGCTGCACATGTGTGTGGTACAAACAGAAGGAACATGGCAGTTCTTATGAAGACAAATATCAGTCAAAGTGAAGAGTCGCGGGAAAAGAAAAGAAAACCTGCGATTCTGTGATCCAGTTTGCCTTTTATGATCACAGAACATATCTCAAAGTTTAGCATCAAAAAGAGCTAAATATGCAGCCTCAGCTAGTAGCATATACCACCTGTCATTTCAAAAATTAATAGTGTCCGTGGGACGATGGGACACCGGGACTAGCGCATCTTGTTGCTGCCTGTTCCTTTTTAACTAGGTGCTTTCTGCAGAGGGCTCGTTGTTCAAAGGTTGCCAATTCAGTTTGTTCTGACTATGTGTTTGTCATTTCAAATACCAGCTATATGCCAATGACTCAAAAATTCAAATCCCCAGCCAAAATCCTGCCACAGAGCTCTGGACCCTCAGATCCTGCTGCCTACTCAGCAGCTCCTCTCGACGTCTGCTGGCTCTCCAAAAGCCGGCCACGTGAGCCTGCCCACCTTAACCGTGCCACCTGCGTTCAGGAGAAGGCGCTGAGATCCCTGCCAGTCATATCCTGTTCGTTTAATCTTGGGGATTATCAAATGTAAGGGTCTCCTCCACCCACTCCTCTCCACAGTGGCTCAAGTCACTCTTTGTGGTCCCTTCAAGTGATTAGGACCCTACTCAGGGCCTCCAGAGTCGCTTAATTTTACTTGGTATTTTTAATTGCAAACACGATCATGGCCTTGCCAGAAATCTTCGTGGATTTTTGACTTCCATCATTAGGGTAAAGTGCAAAGTTGTCAGTCAACCTGGGCCTCAACAGTCCATCACCACGACCATGTCAGCCCTCTTTGTAGTCTACCATTTCCCCTCAACGACACCAACTTCCTTCCTGCCTCAGCTCTTTGTCAAATGTCATTCCTTCATCCAACATGACATTTCTCCCTCTTCAGTTTGCAAAACCACCTTCTCGCCCCTGAAGTTCAGCGCAGGGCTGGAGAGACAGCTGAAGCAGCGAAGCGAGTCCCTTGCCACGCAAGCATGAAGAACGAGTTAGACTCCTCGAGCTCCCAGAAAACGTCAGGAGTGAGGGTGCACACCTGCAATCCCAGTGCTGTGCGCTCCAGATAAACATGGAAAACTCGGTCTCAGAAATCACAGCGGATGGCCCAGGAAGAACAGCACGCCTCTCCAAAGGCTCACCTCAAATCAAGCCTCCGCACATAGGCCTACACATGTACATGAACACCTTCACATGCCCCCCCCACACACACCCATGCACAAGTGAGCATAAATATACACCACAATTCAATTGATTTAACTGGAATTTGCCCAGAGAAAGGGTTTGTTTCCCTCAGGGCTCAGGCAGATTCCTCATAATCTCTCAAAGAAACTGTGCTTCTCCTTAGTCAACTAAAGTCAATTATTAATGCAGTGAGTTTTGGGTTTTTGTTGTTGTTGTTTGCTTTTTGTGGGTTTTTTTCTTTTAACTCTGTGCCTGTTTCTAACTCTAGAATAAATAGTCTGAGAAATAATGCCTGTTTCACTTAACTCTGCATTCCTAGGACATCCAAAGTGCTTGGCAATCGATGTTCATAAAGTAGATTTGTTTTGTCGGTGAGCAAAAGCATGGATAGAATGTATTAAGGGTGGTGCCAATTCCTCTAATAACAAAGATAAAATTTAATTTATTTGGCAGCTTCTGTGCTTGTTTTAAAACCATTCCAACCTAAATATTTTCTAGAAGAACCCAGAATTAGAAGTGCAGGAATTTCTGTGCTTGCTAAGTATTATTTACTGGATGATACTTCGGAAGCATCAGAGCAGCGCTGCATAGTGACCCAGCTTTGAATCCACTCAGGTGATCCACCAAGTTCACGGGCACAGAGAAAGCCAGCCAAATCCTGCCACACCTGAGTTCCTCCACACACTGCAGGCTGACTGAGCTTCTTGGCTCCTGAGCTAGGTTAGCGAATGTGGCTGCTTTACTAGGACAACAGGTTTAGTAGAGAGTGGCCACAGTCGTCTCCATACATTCAGCAGAAGTGGGCATGAGCACTGGCATGCTGACGGCTGAGAGGTTAAGAGTACATAGTGCTCTTGCAGAGGACCTGAGTTCAGTTCTCAGTGCCTACACTGGGTGGCTCACAACTGCCTGTAATACCAGCTTCAGGGGGATCTGACGCCTTCTTCCAGTCTCCACAGGTATCTGTACTCACCTGCATATAACCATACATAAATATAACTTGCAAAAATAATACGAAATTTCTGAAATACTTCAAAGCCTGACAGCCTTCACGATAGAGGAACTGGCCATCAGGTCCTGCGGGCTGCAGTAGAGATGGTCTCTGCTCTCAGCACACAGGCACT